>NC_135881.1:96305399-97685533 GCF_964194155.1 Cetorhinus maximus | reverse complement strand
TGATGGTCAAACAAACATTATAAGAATTTAGCTCCAAGCTTAATACTTGGTTTTCTATGTGTTAACTGGTTTCAGGTGATGGGCAGTAAGATGGCTAAAAGTGAAACCAGTACACCTCAGCTATCACTCAGAAAATTAGCAAATCAAACAATCTTTGGGTTCTGAAGAATCATGTTGGACTTGAAACGTTAACTCAGTTTCTCTCGCCACAGATGTTGCCAGACCTGCTGAATCTTCCAGCACTTTGTGTTTTTATAACTTTGCTGGAAATTGTGTTTGTGAATTTTCAGGGGAGGGAAGGATTAAACTAGGTAGTGATTGCTCTGTCCCCCAAAGCAACTAGCCAACACACTCTCTCTGCCCAGCTGAAGATTAGTCACTTTGAAAGAGCAGAATGAATCACACCCACCATCAGTGCCTCAGGAAAGATTGATGCAGAGACGACTTTCAGTTTGATCCAGTCTGATCCTTTGTTCTGCCTTGAACAAAAATTAGCTTCAAAACAGTTTGTTGCAAGTAGCTTCATCGCTAAGGATCTTTTGACCAATTTTCCACCGAAAGAATGTGGGTAAAAGTGCTAATTTACATGTTGTGTTAAACCCAGTACATTTTTTTTAAACCAGTAAAATGGGAGTCAGAGGGAATAGGTAGTTAATATGCTAATGAGCTCCTTTGACATTTCAGCATTGATTGCAAGTAAGTAATTCACTAGCTTAATTTAGCAATCAATAAGTCACTCACAACAATTATGTTGTAAGTTTTTAAAATCTCTTTCTCCATGGGAACAGCCAGAAAATACAGCAGATTCACTGACAGAATCAGGCACTGTTGCTGTCAGTGACACTGCACAGGCTTTCAGGCAGCAAAAGACTGGAGAGAGAAGTTAAAAATCAACTTTAAATTAATTAAACTGTCCTACTGAAGAGGGTACCATAACATAATTTGTTCACTATTTTTTATAATATGATGCAAAGAGAAGTTCTATGGGTGAAACAAAGTGAATATGGTCATGACTGTTGTTCTGTACATTTACTAAATTTCCACTCATTCTGCTTTTGAGATGAAGAATTATGTGCAGGAAAGATATAAAGGCCAAATCCAGATGACAAGGAGGTGCTTTTGTTACATTCTTGTATTACTCAGTAGATTACAAGTAGATTAAAGGGCAGTGAATCAACTTCTATAAGACTACTGAAGGGACAACTGATATCACCAACTCAAGAAAGTATCTACAGCAGACATGAATTAACTTTGAGAATGTTGGTTGCTGGTGCCTGTGACTACTTGCTGACTTAACAGCACTTTCACCTGAGTTAAGATGCTGCAGGTTCAAATTCCACTTCAGGATTTGAATCTATAATCTAAGATGACACTGTTAAGCAGGTGTTGGATTTTTGAAGCTGTCATTTTTTTTTGGATGATCCAGTAACTAAGGTGTAAATGGGTGCACCACTATTTGAAAGAGAATAGAAAGTTCTCCTGATGCTCTTGCTGACATCCTGCTTCCAATGAACACAATAAAAATTGATTAAATGGTTATTCACCTCAAGATTACGAAACCTACCTTGACTCTCTAGGCTGCCATACTTAAGTCACTGCACCAAGTAACTCCCTTTGCAGTAATGGGGAGATTATATTGTGTGCTGTAGCCTTTATTTTACTAGTAGCAATGAATGGCAACCATGTTCAACTTTATAAAATTTAATTTTGGAGTCAAAAACGACTTGGTCCAATAGTGATGCTCAACTCTTAAGGTCACTTAAATAGGATAGAAAATGTAGCAGGAGATTTAGTTTACTCAGAGGGTTGTGAACATTTGGAATGTTCTACCTCAGAGGGCTGTGAAAGCTCAGTCATCAGTATATTTAAAACTGAGATTGATAGATTTTTAGGCACTAAGGGAATCAAGGGATTTGGGAATAGGATGGGAATGTGAAGTTGATGTAAAACTTAAGCCATGGTCTTAACAAATAGCAGTTTCCGAGTTCACTAAACATGCTGCATGACAACAATTTTTTATCATTAGCTAAGCTGTGACAAGAAAGGTTGAACAGTTTAAACATTCAATTTAATAAATATCCTGAAATTATTTTACAATCAGATGTCAATTATGACTCTGTGGTTACACTCCCAGCTCAGAAGTCAGAAGGTTATGGATTTAAAACTCAATTCAGATACTTGAGCAAATATACTACAATGCAGTACTGAGGGAGTGCTGCACTATCAGAGGTGTCGTCTTTCAGATGAGACGTTGAACCAAAGCCCAAAACTGCTCTCTCAGGCAGTTAACAAAAGTTCCCATAGCACTATTTGAAGAGCAGAAAATGTTTCTCAATGTCCTGCCCAACATTTTTCCATCTAACAATTAAAAAAAGACATTCTGGTCATTTATTCCATTGCTGTTTTTGGTATTTTGCAATGCACAAATTATCAGTCTCATTTCTCACACTGCAACAATGACCTAATTTCAAAAAAATAACAACTGGCTATAAAGTACTTTGAGGTATCCTGAGGTTCATTTCTTTATTAATGCTGTTAATTTCATATTTAAACTTATTCAGTTTTGTACCCTTGTGTGATGACACACTTTGAAAGATTAACAAATCCGACAAATAATTTGCAGTTGATCACCAAGAAAACTCTTAAAATATCCCACAGATTAACAGGCTGTAGAATTTGATTTGCATTCTTTCTATTGAGAGTTTGGACATCAGTTGTCCACTGTATGGTTGGCATATAATTATTTGTGTTCCTTAAATTTTTGTCTCCCTTCATCTCTTGTATCCTGAAGGCAGCAATTGATGATTGGGTCCAAATCTACTAATTCTAGTAGACATGAACTACAGACACACGGGCCTCGTGAAAAAGTATTGGAACAACATTCTTGAGTGGAGAAAAATGTCAGAACAGCTGTGCATCATTTTTACAACAATGATGTCAAACAGCTTAGTATTTTGATAATTTATATTTTCTTGCAATGTTTCTATGTAAACAAAAGACCTGTCCAAGGTCATAGAATACTTTTACATTTGTACTATGCTGAAGTGTGCAGTATTTTATTTTACTTCCACGTGTACAACGCACATCTGGAAGGGGATGGTTTCATGAAAAACTGTTTGGCAAACCAATTATTTTGTGTAGTTGGAAAGCATCAGAAGATCCCTGCATCAAGTAGTGCAGTGCACATGGAAAATTAATATTGCAAAATAACAGTGGCCAATTAGACCCCAGAATAATGCCAACAGAGGTATTTACCCATTCATTATTAATTTAACTATACTGGTTTAATGCCTTATCATTCATCAGCATTAAAGCATATGCATCTGTCATAATTTCTTAAGTTATGCACAACTGCTTCTGGATATCCTTTCATATGCAAAAATGTGGAAATCAGTTTTAAATTTAGCATGAAAAAACTACAATTAAACAATCAGATACTTTACCAGCCACTGAATGGTGGCCACCAGGTGCCAGTATGCATGAGTTTTTTCAGGTATTTTTGTCTGTTTGCTTTGTTTCAGCGTGCACGAATCAACAACTTAAATTAATTATTAATTCACTCAACGTCGGAACAATTCTGTAGGCAAAACTAAGGAGTCCTTGCCGAGGGTGACAATGTTCAAAACTGCTCTTGGAATAAGGTTGAGGTGGTCAATTACTCACAGCATTTTGGACCTTATTATGTCATCAAGGAGAGGTTGAAAAAATGATTCCTGCTGCAAAATGCTACTTTAATTACATCCGTATTTAAAGGAAATAATTAGGTTACCATTCTTAAAATATTCTTGGCCAACTGCTTCATTGAATGCCTGCCCAAATTTAAAAGTAAATTCAAATTGGGTAAATGTATTGCATGTCTGATCTATAGAACAATATATTATAATTATCAATGAGCGGCTTTAAAATTTTGATAGAACGCTGCTGATGAACGCTTTAGATTACTGAAGCTCATAGGACCATCAACATTTTCATTTGCTGCATGTTCTAAAAAGCACTTAACCATATGAGAGTTCAGTATAAATTAAGTAACACCCTTGGGAGAAGTGAAATAGACAAATATTAGTAGATAATGTTAGAAAACAACAAACTCATACATAGCTCAGGTTTGGCTTCCCAATTTCAGTGAATAATTTTACTCCTAATTCCGTGAACAGTATCAATTATTCGAATAATGACTTTCTCTGTCTAGAACAGCAAACCTTGAATATCTAAATGAGAGAGCTTGTCACCTGCAACATAAAAATGTCCACAGGTACTTCATAAAGGAAGAAAGGAATGGACAAATTTGTGGAGATTAAGAGAAGTAAACCAAAGGTTTGGTCACAGATTGC
This sequence comes from Cetorhinus maximus, assembly GCF_964194155.1. Taxonomy (NCBI): domain Eukaryota; kingdom Metazoa; phylum Chordata; class Chondrichthyes; order Lamniformes; family Cetorhinidae; genus Cetorhinus; species Cetorhinus maximus. The sequence goes on along the minus strand of NC_135881.1, from coordinate 97,681,202 downwards.
TGTTGAGAAAACTTCATAAAACAAAGAGAGAACTACTTCTGGTTGGTGGGGCTGAGACAGGGGTTCAGTTGTCTAAGATCACTTAAAGCTCTGCCATAGAAGGTGAAGAGGGGTGTAAGGAAGGAGGGGCACAGAAAGTAACAATCAGGAGACTGAGGGGCACAGATGAGAATGCGAGGCTAAAGCAAGTTGTAAAGGTAGGCTGGACATGGTTGTGGAGAGAGTTATGAATGAGTATAATGTGTTGTTTGGGGAGTGGGGCATGGGAGTAGACAGGACACCATTTTAAGCCAGTGACATTCATTACCAATACAAGGCATTCAATTAACCTCAATTCAAAGCTTTCATACTCACCAACAAGCCTTATTACATTCAAAGTAGTGTTTGTTAAAATGAGTGTATTGCCCTTGTTCAGATAGTAGTCCGACTTCTTCCTACTTTTCAGGGTTTCTTTGGAAACGCTAATTAAAATTAGAAATTTAATTACTGTAGGTAATGAGAAACTCAAGGCAAAATGTGATTTCATGAGCTGGTTTAGAAAACAGCTGTTAGATAGTGTGGCATTATCAGGAAGACAGTGTACACCAGTATTTATTCCGACAATTATCTCTTACAGTATTTGAGATTGTCAGTCAATACAAAAAAGTATTAGTGACCAGCAACTTTGTTGATAAGTAGATAACAACCTATTGCAAATGCAATTCATTAATATGTTAAAATGGTCATTAAATTTTTGAAGATTTCTGTCTAATATTTCTTACATCACCACAGACAGATATGGATCTTTACAAATTAAGCTTGGAACAGTATTTCCCTATTAACATTAAAAATGGTGATTAGAGCAAAATTGCCTGCAAACTATTGTTAGATTCTTTGATCTGCAGTTTAGCCGACATGCAAAGACTTGGTTGCAGGTGCTAATTAGATTACTGGGGGATCATTCAAGGACAATAGGAGCATACTTCATTCGAAACCAAACCATATCACCCTAAACAGACACGAAGGCCCAGATTTTCACTTCTGAGGTGGGTAGCGCGAATCAGGAAGTTTCCCAGCTCACCACAACCGCCTTGGGAGAAACCCCTCCAAATGGTAGGATCTTTGCTCTGGGATGGAGGAGGGTGGAAGGGTGCTTAGGTGTGGGATAGAGTGAGGGCTGCTGCCTCCGCATGCAGATCGGAGGCGGCCAAGAGCCAAGGTAGGTTATTTAAAAGGCCCGCCTCGACCCTCTGTGATTTCGTCCTCGTTGTTTTGCTAAATTTTAGGCCCACTAACCCTCACACCCCATCATCTCCCCCACCCATTCCCCTGTGCCATCTCATTGCTCCCATGCCAATGTAATGCCAACTCATAGTTCCTTATAGCTTCCATGCCAACTTATACCAAACCATGTTTCCCCATCTCCTCAGACCCTTACAGCCCCCATGCCAACTCACCAGTATCCATCATGGGCAGACTCAGGAGCCATGGTGAGATGAAATAAAGCGAAGGCCTAAATATTTATTATAGCCTTCACTATATTTAAAAAAAACTTTCATTCAAGAAAGTCCACTCAAAACTTTTAAATCTCAAGTGCTTAATCCCCTATAAAAACAAACAGCTTTCATAATACCACAAGACAGCTATTATTTTAATATCCTCCTTGAGCCGTCAATAAAACTGAACTTACAACACCCCTCTTGAGGTAAATATAGCTTGTGGAAAGCAGCCAGGCTAAGACAAAGTTTTTTCAACTCTCTGACACAGGCAGCCTGAGTTTTCTTTTCATTTTTAAAGGGCTGGGGTTTAAAAAGCTTCCCATCGTGACAGTTCTACAGACCTTATCCACCCTTCATGAGCATTTATGTCTGCTCTAGAAATTTGTGAGTGGCACACTATGTGTTAAAGCCCTTGCTGCAGCAGAAGTGGGGTCTATTTGAACTCAGTACCGTGAAAATGGTTTCTACCAGAAATGTTGTTGGACTTAGGATTCCTGGCTCTTTTGCCATTTTGGAGGTTCCACAGAATCTCCACAACGCCATGAAAATTCGGGCCGAAGACTTAATTTTAACTTAAGAAAAAAGAGTAGGCTTTGGTCGGGTATGGGGTTAACCTCTCAGGAATTTGTCTCCTGACCCAACACACCCATTTCCAGCTTTAATGGAGGCTGGAAATTGGCAGGCAATAAACCCGATCCAAGGAAGTGGATTGCAATCTTAAATATGATAATGAGGCTGCAAACTTTGTCTTGTGGGTTTTAAACTTTAAGCACAATCCACTGGGAGCATTGGGGAACCTGGCATCTACTTTGAGGTGAGAACTCGGATTCAGGAGGCGAGTGCCGTCACACCAACCTCCTGGATCCAGCAGCCTGCCTGTGAAGCCTCCACAATCTTTCCACCACTTTCCACCCCACTCAAGGCCTCAGGGTCCCCAGCACAGGACCTCAGGCTCCCAACTCACCACCATCCACCAGGGCCCCATTTTATCCCCAACCCCCATTCCACCTCTCCTGTCACCCACCCCCATCAAAGTCTCTGATCCCCGCTCCTGGCAGACATGATTTCCCTCCATCATAAGTCCTCTGATTTTATCCCTCTCTCAGGCCCACGAGCTCCCCCTGGGATCAGCAATTGGTTAAGGGCCAAAATATGCAAATTTACAGAGAAACACATTACGTATTCCAAGATGTAACCATCAAGTAGGTTTACTGTAAAAGAAACTGCAAATTTTAAATATATACATTGTTTAAAGCATCAGAAATTCAAGGTCTGCAAATAGCTTTACTGTATCTTCATACGTTGTTGATCTAACACCTCTCTATTCAGGGCGATTTTGGATACATATTGCAGGCAAATCTCAAAGTTTTAGATCTGGTTAGTTCAGTTTCTGGAACTGACACCTGGGCCCCTATATTCACAGGTAAGGAACTTGTGGCAGCTGGGAAGCCTGGGAATGCAGGGAATGTGGAGTTCCTGCTGAATTTAAAGGCATAATCTCATGTCAATGATTTTTCTTCATTTCCCAGCCGGCAGCCTACCAAATTGAGAGGCTGGCTGACTGTCCGGTGGGAAGGCATGAGCTAGAAGACTGCTGGTGGGACTGAAGGAGAGAGGAGAGATATGGGTCGGCCTAGGGATTGGGAAGCAGGGGATTTTGGATTACGATGGATGGGGAGATTGGAGGATTGTTGGGGTAGGGTTTGTGAGCTTGAGGGGGCTGGGAAGAAGTACTCCTACTCCTCCTGGCCCATAAGCAGTACTGGAAAACCAAGTTCTAGGAAACCAGGTCTATAGAAAATACATCTAAAATGCTACAAAAACCTTATGGTTTGTAACTGCCCAGTTACCACATCCCTATTAATAGCTTCTAGTATTTTCACTATCACTGATGGCAGGTTAACTGCCTTGTTTATTCTCTCCCTCCTTTCTTGAGCAGCAGGATTATATTTGCTATCTTCCAATCTTTAGGACTGTTCTAGAAGCTAGGGAATTCTGGACGATCAAAATCAATGCATCTACAATCATTTCAAGTCTCTGGACTTCGAAATGAGGGCTGTACCAGTGGACAGGCTACGGTGAAAGAGAGTAATGGTTTTATTGGGGACATCGAAGGTGGAGGTGAGGTTGCCCACAAAATCCTTTACTGTCTGATTACTAATTAATCCTGTCTCATTACAGCACTAAGCCTAAAATGTCCTGCCCCCTATTTGGCTCCTCAACTAGGAGTAGGCGCACTCCGTGGTAGTTTGGGGTTAGGTCTCAGATGCTTAACAATTTAACTTCTTTTATACCCTTCCTGGGGGGGTTTATGATCCGCCCATATCTGAAAACCCACTCCACTGGACTCCATTGGCTGACATAGAAATCGTGAGATCCACGTACAGCATCACATTGTGGAAAACCCACAATGACCGTTTCATCCAAAAACTTTTGATGTGCGACCCACTGGCTCTCAAGCCTTTTTGGTTGAAGGACCTCTTTTCAAATGGGTTCGTAATCACAGACCACCTCCCCCATCTAAAATTATAACACTACATAATATGAAGGTGTTTCAAGTTAAGAGTGTTTTAATAATACTTGTAAGAAAACAGGTATCTATTTACTAATATCAGTAAAATGAGTATGCCTGCTTCTCATAGGCACTGCAAAGTGTCCATCCTTGATAAGAGGGAAAACAGAAGCATGGGGGTGGGGTGGTGGTGGTGGTAGAAGCACAGCACACTTCCAGTCGCCATTAACTCTTGACAACAGCACCCTGGGAAGTTGCCCATCTGTCAGCTGGCCCTGGGTGGTAGACCCCTGAAAGGTTTCTGCTGACTCCAGAATGAGAACCACTATAATGACCAAATGAGCAAGAAATATATCCCAAAAATATTACCATTTACTTCAACCTTTATGAAGTGACAGTAATTTTGTTTGATATGTATTTATACTATGAGGATCTTATGCCTTCTGCGTGATACTAAATGTGACTTAATTATATCCTCATCAATATGATTTGACAGCGTTGTCTTGGAGCAGATGAGAGAATGCGGTGGGCATGTGATCTCCAGTATATTATACCATAAACTATTTCCATAAGAGGAATTGCTAATCGCAAGTCCTAATATCTGACTCGCAGCACACATGGGGTGCTGGGTTTGGTTACCAGGTGGGTTCAATGGGTGAGTCGAGTTAGTACATTTTTGATGTCGAACAAAGTATTAGGTGATTACCTGCATTGTAACAACGCCTATAAAAATGGAATACAGTGATGAAAACAATACAAGCATTGATTACGACATGTTGGCAAACAACGCAAGGATCTTCCACAGCCCTTAGAGAATGCACACTACGTCTGAACATTCAATTATTTTTGTGAAATATTTATAATACACTACCTCTTCACAGGAACATCACCAGTCTGCTCATCCACGTAGTCTCTTTTAAGTTCTTCTGGAACATCACTATCACTATCGTAGTCTTGATAAGCACTCTTCTCCAACTCATCAGATTCATACTGTGGACAGAAACAATCCTCAATCCAATTACCTGGAACTAGAAATTCAGCTAACCAAACATCACCAGGAATATGCAGGCTAAATTAAGATTAGTTCTGTTGAATAGACATGCTGTGCTTGCAAATTGTTACAATTATATTATTATTCTTTCATGGAACATGGGCATTGCTGGCTAGACCAACGTTTTTATTGCCCATCCCGAATTGCCCTCGAGAAGGTGATGGTGAGCTGCCTAGGTTTAGATGATTGTTGTTTTGTGACCGTGTCTTTAATACAATGTAAAATAAAGATGGTGATGTGACCTGCCCTGAAGTCTGCCTGACAGCAAGCCTGGGTAGTTTGATTATTAGAGATTAAAGGGGACCTGGACTGTTTTACTGGAAAGAAGGTGCAAGGTGTTTACACTTGGAGACAATAGCAGCAGCCTGTGTGCTAACAGTGGGTCTCTAAAGCCCCAAAAAGGTGTTGAGAATGTCAGGCGGTAAACAACTGTACTTTAAACTGCCCATTTACTACCAAGATAAAAGAGAGCTGGGGTCCATAAGACATAGGAGCAGAAATTAGGCCATTTGGCCCATCGAGTCTGCCCCGCCATTCAATCATGGCTGAAAAGTTTCTCAACCCCATTCTCTCGCCTTCTCCCCGTAACCTTTGATCCCCTTACCAATCAAGAACCTATCTATCTGGTCTTAAATACACTCAATGACCTGGCCTCCACAGCCTTCTGTGGCAATGAATTCCATAGATTCACCACTCTCTGGCTAAAAAACTTTCTCCTCATCTCTGTTCTAAAAGGTCTTCCCTTTACTCTGAGGCTGTGCCCTCGGGTCCTAGTCTCTCCTACTAATGGAAACATCTTCCCCACATCCACTCTATCCAGGCCTTTCAGTATTCTGTAAGTTTCAATCAGATCCCCCCTCATCCTTCTAAACTCCATTGAGTATAGACCCAGAGTCCTCAAATGTTCCTCATATGTTAAGCCTTTCATTCCTGGGATCATTCTCGTGAACCTCCTCTGGAACCTCTCCAGGGCCAGCACATCCTTCCTGAGATATGGGGCCCAAAATTGCTCACAATATTCTAAATGTGGTCTGACCAGAGCCTTATAAAGCCTCAGCAGCACATCCCTGCTTTTATATTCTAGTCCTGTCGAAATAAATGCAACATTGCATTTGCCTTCCTAACTACCAACTCAACCTGCAAGTTAACCTTAAGAGAATCCTGGACTAGGACTCCCAAGTCCCTTTGCACTCCAGATTTCTGAATTCTCTCCCCATTTAGAAAATAGTCTATGCCTCTATTCTTCCTACCAAAGTGCATGACCTCACACTTCCCCACGTTGTATTCCATCTGCCACTTCTTTGCCCATTCTCTTAACCTGTCCAAATCCTTCTGCAGCCTCCCTGCCTCCTCAATACTACCTGTCCCTCCACCTATCTTTGTATAATCTGCAAACTTAGCCAGAATGCCCTCAGTTCCTTCATCTAGATAATTAATGTATAAAGTGAAAAGTTGTGGTCCCAACACTGACCCCTGCGGGACTCCACTAGTCACCGGCTGCCATCCTGAGAAGGACCCCCTTATCCCCACTCTCTGCCTCCTGCCAGACAGTCAATCTTCTATCCATGCTAGTACCTTGCCTCGAACACCACGGGCTCTTATCTTACTGAGCAGCGTCCTCTGCGCCACCTTGTCAAAGGCCTTCTGGAAGTCCAAGTAGATAACATCCATTGGCTCTCCTTTGTCTAACCTACTCGTTACCTCCTCAAAGAATTCTAACAGATTTGTCAGGCATGACCTCCCCTTGATGAAACCATGCTGACTTTGCCCTATTGGGTCTCAAGGATAGTGAATCAGCATTCCTGGCCCATGTGATTCAGGCTATCACGGAGATGGGCTTTGAGTGGAGAGGGTGTAAGAAACTCCTGAAAACTCTCAGACAAGGCTAGTCTGTCAGAATGCAGAAGAGGGAGAGTAGGTGTAGGCAGCAAGATGCTGTAGTTCACCAGGCAGAAATGTGGGTGGGAGTTTGCATTCAAATTGAATAAATGAGGAGTTAAAAGGAGGCTGGAAGATTTGCCTAGCTTGCTAGAGAAAGAAACCCTGGGGGAAAAAACTCACTGTCAAAAGGCGTTTGAGGTCTAAAGTTTCCAGGCTGAGAAAGGAAAAGAACAAAAGTAAACATTCGGGAACTAAGAATCCCCCTTGGACTGGTTCTGGGAGAACTGAATGACAACTTACACAGTGTAATTATATCCGTAAAATCTGTTTTTGGTTGTGCTAAAAGGAAAAGGAAAATGTTCTGTTTTGTGGTTTGATATATAAGTTGACTAAAAGATAGTGTTTAGTCAATACTGTATTTAGTCTTTTGTTACAGTAAAAGCATTAAAACATGCTATCTTGTCCTGTCATCCTTTCAGATATTAATTGGAAGTTCAAACTTGTTTCTAAAATTATTGGTTTCTATGGGAATCATAACAAAACCAATGTCATCTATGTAAGAAAAGCTACAGAACTAGCAAAATTCATGGACCACAGTGGATGATAGCTTGAATGTGCCATTACTTTATCTCGGGAAATTGTGTTCAACTCTAGATTGATTCATGGAATGAAAACATCTTCCTCTATTGAATGGGGCAGGTGTGGATTTTCTTGATCTGACCCATTGACCATCCCAGTACTCAGTACAAAATTGCCTGCACCAAAATATAATTTTACTGATAAGAAGTCCAAACAATAATGGCGCTGGAAGTAGAAAATGTACTGTTCTAATACAGGGTGATCTTCTGATATGCAGCAGAATAGAGGATATTCTGAAATTCACTTGGCTAAAATACACTGGTGCTAGGAAGGTTTTCAGTTGGTACTGGGTGCCCAATCATTGATTAACTGACCTTTACATGCAACAGTTTAATCAAACTATTTATAAATAAATGTCTGCCGAAACAGCTCTGCTTGCTCCAGTTCAGCCACTTTTGCGCAATTTACTTTAGTTGTCCCAATTTTTCATGTATATTTGTTGACCAACAGGACGTGCTGAAAACAAGCTGCCAGACCTCTGACCATGCTGAATTACCTGGAAAAACTCAGCAGGTCTGGCAGCATCGGTGGAGAAGAAATCAGTTAACGTTTCGGGTCTTCATGACCCTTCGGCAGAACTGAGTATAGTTAGGAGAAAAGTGAAATATATATATCTTATATTTCACTTTTCTCCTAACTATACTCAGTTCTGCCGAAGGGTCATGAAGACCCGAAACGTTAACTGATTTCTTCTCCACCGATGCTGCCAGACCTGCTGAGTTTTTCCAGGTAATTCTGTTTTTGTTTTGGATTTCCAGCATCCGCAGTAGCTTTTAGCTTTTTGTTTTTATCTCTGACCATGCTGATTTGTTTCACCACTCTTCTACTGAAGGCTTTACGTTTTTATTAGGGTATGACTCCACAGGCAGGAATCACTTCCTGCTGCCTTACCCAACTGGCTGCTATTTACAAGACACTCAGATTACACTAGGCTTAATCATATCTTTTTGATCCCCATACATTGTGTTTCATTGAACAATGACCAAGAGTAGGGGCCTTCTTTCCTAACCCAGGGTGCTGTAGGCCACAGCTAATACCCTAGCTGGATTCAGTTGTCTTCCTGATCTGTTTTGGTTCAGCTGGCCATTTGGTAAACTTGCTAAGTTGAAAATGTAATTATAAACTAATATGCTTCTGGCAATATGACAAAGGATGAACAACAGTGAATTTTCTGTCAGTATTCATAGCTGCGACCAACCCAGAGGTAGCAGAGTGAGACAATTAATGCACATATTCCTTTAAAGTGGCAAAGAAAGAGATTATCATGATGAAGTGTATGGCATCAGCAAGGAAAATTGTTACAGGAACTTAAGTTTTACTGGTTAGTTATAGAAACCTTAAAACATTTAAAATTAAGCAAAGACAAGTTCTAGTCTCTGTCTCAGTGTACCAAACCTGTCTGTGACTACTAGCTTTCAAGGCAATTTTAAAAGCTCCTCGCCATTAATGTCATGCTCTACTTTCTGCATACTTCATTCATATCAGTATTATGAAAATGGTCTAACAGATTGAAGTTTTCCACATAAATACATAAACCTATGTTCCCCTCTCAAAAGCACTATAGATACTTTTGACATTAGTTTTAATTCAGGAATTTAAGGTTGCTCTCTTGCCGCTAAAAAGCAAGCCATTCTGAAATTCTCTCCTTTTAAAACACTGCAAATAGACATGGTCTTACCCCATTAGCAGCAAGAACATCTTCTGTTTCATCATCTTTGATGTCTGTCTGGTGTTCAAATGGATTTCCACCATTTTGGTACTGGTCAAATAGAGATCCTGCTGTTGCGGATGTTGCTGTATATTGCTTGCTAGGAGATACTGAGGGGGAACGTGACTGTCGCATAAATTTAAACTCCTAAAAGCAATAGATTTCCATTAAGGTAATTTAAATAGATTAGGATTTAGGACTAATGATAGCTAAAGCATTGTATTTCAATTTAAGCAAACAATTCAGGATACAATTCTATCGAACGTATGATCAATTGAGCAACAGCTATAGTAATTTATTTCATTGGCAACAAGGTGGAATGCTTGTTCAAATGCAACGTACACCACACTAACTACATTACAACCTTGGGTGTTGATCTGTCATTTTCTTTATTTTGAAGGTCTGTGCTATTAGAAATTCCTCAAAAATGACAAGAACCCACAGACATTTGTGACATAGCTGAGACAATTATAATCAATAAATGGATACTGCATATGGTAACCAAAATCTCCCACAGACTCAAAAATGAATTGCAATTTATCTATAAAAGAGTTTTAAAATTTCTAGGACCGTATTTTGTGCAACTACATAAACCCTCAGATAAATCTGAACATAAACCTACATGCCAAGAGACTTATGTCTTTGATATGATTAGCGATTGCTTTTTGGTAAAGGAAAACTCTGAAGCTGCTTCTGCCTAACAAACCAGCGATCAGAGAACAGTGACCATTACATAATGTCGTTTTACATCAAATGCTCCAAAGGATAAGGAGAGTATAATGCAGAATTGTCATTTTAGAAAGGTGAGCTTTGAAAGAATAAGGAAGCGACAAATAGAGTTGGACTAAATTGTTAGAGGGGCAAAGCATAGAGGAGTGGTATATTTTTAAATGCATACTTCAGGAATTACTTGATAAAAAGAACCGTAACAAGAATAAACCTATTTGATAACATGAGGGTCAAACATGAAATCCTTACAATCTGAGTGCAAAGACAGGGAGAAGGTTGTGTGCAAAGTAGATCGTCAATCAAAAATAAACAATGAGAGGATTGCAGTGAACTTGAAATCATAACTACATCCAAAAAGCAAAGCAAATAAAGTAGTAAGTAGGACTTTTCAATGGTACAATGGTATCAGATAACTGAGAAATGGCATATGTCCTGATTATATTATTCACAGAAAATGTTATTTACTCTGTCCTGGAATTGATGGTGGCTCTTCTGCTAAGGTGGAGGAAATCTTAACAACAAGAGTAATATGGATAAGGATGCGAAAGAAACACTGAAGATGGTGAAAGAGGATAAGGCTTTGAGGGCATGATCAGGTCCTCACATCAAGCACTTTCATTCAAAATGGCCTTCAAAGAAATCTCAAAACAGGGACAATTTTCCTTGACCACCCTGTACAATACAGTCTGGCACACTGGCCTATTTTTCAAAATATCAAGAGTTCTCCCTCCCTGGGTTACTGATGCCATTGGGCTGCTATTCTGGGACAGATAGTTCAGGGTGAGAAGGCTAGCGCCTGGAGGAGACCAATGAATGAGCTACCCTGGGGATCTGTCTTAGCCCCAACCCTCTTCAACTTGCACACTGACGACCTACTCCCAAGCTGATTTTGGAGGTTTATCTATGCAGGTGGCGAATAGATACTAATGAGGCGTGGATGCTGAGATGGACATGCGGAGTAAGAAGAAAGTACAAAACCAGGAAGCAGCACATCAGGGGATAAGTGAAAATCGTGGGAGCATTGAAGAAAGTAGCCAAGAAGAGACTGAGTTGGTATGGTCATCTGTCACTGAGTGAGAAGGGAAGTGTGGTGAAGTGAGTGATGGAGATGGGACTGCCAGGAAGAAGGAGAAGAGAAAGGCCTAAGACCATGCAGTGGGAAGAGACTTTAACGCAGCAGGTTTGGAAGAGGAATGGGTGATAGGCAGGTGGAGATGGGCAAAGTAATCAACCAGCATTGTGGCAATTCCAAGTAAAATAGGAGAAGCCGAAAGAAGAAGAATTGAGATACATTCCTTTGATGTTTAAAGTTGGTTTGACAAACTCCAATCCTGACAGTAATCACTTACATGCAATTGCAAAATACTGAAGTTTGATTTCACAGGGCAGAGTTCCCAAGTTTCATTTTCCAAAAACATTCGCAGTTCTTCAAGGCGTATTCTACAAAAAAAATGAAATAGTTTCATTAATATTTTAATTATAATAGCCTTATTTTACATACATAAGTTTTAGGATCTAAGGGGTACAATTCTTAAGGGTGTACAGGAGCAGAGGGGCCTGGGTTTATATGTGCATAGATCTTTGAAGGTGGCAGGGTAGGTAGAGAGAGTAGTTAATAAAACACACAGAATTGGGGCTTTAATAGGGGCATAAAGTACAAGAGCAGGGAGGTTATATGAGCTAATATAAGACACTAGTTAGACCTCAGCTGGAGTATTGCGTACAGTTCCCGATGTGAGCGCATTGGAGAGAGTGTAGAAGGGGTTTACAAGAATGGTTCCAGGGGTGAGAAACTTGACTTACGAAGATAGGTTGGAGAGGTTAGGACTGTTCTCCTTGGAAAGGAAAAGGCTAAGAGAAGGTTTGATAGAGGTCTTCAAAATCATGAGGAGGCTGAAAAGAGTAGATAAGGAGAAGCTGCTCCTACTTGTAAAAGAATCAAGAATGAGAGGGCACAGATTTAAAGTGATTTGCAAAAGAAGCAAATGTAATGAGAAAAAGCTTTCTCACACAGCGAGTGGTTTGGGTCTGGAAGGCACTGCTTGGAAGTGTGGCAGAGGCAGGTTCAATCGAGGCATTCAAGAGGGAATTACATGACTATTTAAATCGAAACATTGTACAGGGTTGTGTGGAAAAGGCAGGAGAATGGCACTAAGTTATAATGCTCATTTGGAGAGCCAGTTCAGACATGATGAGCCGAATGGCCTCCTCCTGCGTCATAACTATTCTGTGATACTTACATTATATCAGTACACTTACTGAGTAACACTTCAGAAAGCAGATTTCTTTCTGCACCTCAGTACTCAAGCTAGAACATTCTGAAGTAGTTTTACAAGTAAACTTCTTAGTTGCTTCAATTTTCCTTCCATGAGATCATCAAGATACATTTCTTTAAAATTTACTAGCATTAGCTATTTTGAAATTATACAAAATTATATTTGTTCTCAGGGAACAGGAACAATGATGAATGTAGCATTAGGTGCCCAAACAGAAGTAAAGGCCTGGAATTTCCTTCACAATATTCATTCTCAAAGATGCATAACGAGGGTGCTAGCAAACTACATGGCTTAAAGCATTGTGGATTTTTCAACACAAGTTATGCCTGTAACAATATGTCCAAGTCTCTGCAATCTTTTACATCTATCCATTCAAACAAGTTTCCACCCACAACACTGCCCATACCCATCTCCTAAACGCAAATATCTTCCAATTGTACTTGTTTTGAGGGTCTCTTAACATTTGCAACTGGATTTCAGGTACAGCAGGAAGCAAAGCCATTTTTCTGCTGTTAATTGTAATTGTTTGACTCTTTATTAAAAAAAAGACAGTGACCTGCTCTGTATCTTTTGTTTCTTTGAATGAATTTTTGTGGCATAAGTTTTGAGTCACACTAAAAATGGAAGACCTTCCCCAAATTGAAAGCTCCTAAATATGCTGTGCCTGATTCCCTGCTGGTCCTTCAGGCACTGATGAATGCACTCTTATGGTTGCAGGGAGATTAAGATCAGGGGCAATTCAGGACTTATATGCAGCAGCACAATCACAGGGGGAAGTCCAATGAAAAGAGCCATAAGTCATTTGTTTTTTTTTCTAAGTAAAAAGCCAGAATCTTTATTTGGACAGCTTTGTCTAGTAGAAAAGTTTTGAGTAATTGTAGGTGGCAGAAGCTGTGATTTTCATGTTGGTGCTCTCCACGCTAATTTAGAAGCGTGTCCTTTGTCAATGTGTTTGTACTGCTGTTGTGGCTGCTATGGTGGCAGCAGTACAAGCAGCAGTCTACTTGTCATGCAGCCTGCCTTGGAGGGAGCTGGTAAGTGGGCCAAGCTGTAGTTAGGGGTGATATAATTGAGGTGTTTATAATGATTAAAGGAACCGATAGGGTAGATAGTGAATAACTAATGCCTCCAGTTGGATAGTCTAAAACAACGGGTAATCCCTTACAATTAGAGCCAGGCCATTCTGGGGTGAACTCAGGAAGTACTTCTTCACATAAAAGGTAGTGAACCTAACTGAATGACAGAACAGGCTCAAAGGGCTGAATGGCATACTTTTTTCATTGGTGAAGGAACATGGCAAGTGAGTTGGTATAAAAACCAATAGCATGCAAATAACAGGGTAGTGCTGGTTTGAAGGTGAGAACTTATTTCAATTCAGGCAACGTGGAGCAGGTATAAGGTCTGGGAAAGGAGGACACCTAGTCCTTTGTGGTAAGGAAACAATTGTTCAAGGTTTAGGGGATGGCCCTGTGGATTACTTCAGTAGCTGTCAATGGAGTTTGCAGCTACGTGCCCAATACTTACTCCAAATAAGTTATATTGCAAAAGAATTTTGGAGGTGGTGGGGAGGAAAAGGGGAAGGTGTGCAAATCAAACAAAATCACTTTATATTCAAAAAGGCAAGAATAAAAATCCTTCCGACAAATAGGCCTGTCCCTAAAGACCGACAGAAAAGTGCCAGCTCCAGAAGCAGTAGCAACAGGTTTGTGTTATGGCACAGTTGATGATAAATGCTGAGCTGCTCAAATCCCAAAGGGAAACTTGAAGCAACTGCCACAACTGTTTTGTAATTTGTATAAATTTCAAGATGCGTGTCTTGAATTCAGTAGTAATAAGGCCAAGTCTTTTAGGTTTCTTACAAAACTAAATTAAACCTTTATTAATAGAAGAAATTATTTTAAATACGTACATAGATCTATAAATTACTACTATGATAACTTCTAAATCCCCTAGTTAATCTAACTCCCAGTTACACTTTCGTTAAGGCAACAGTAAGACACACAGATTTTAAAAGGCCCAGAAAAAGAAACACAATAATCTGAACAATCCAATTCAAAGTGAGTTTTCTTAACTTCAGTTTTGTAGACAGTAACTTGAAGCATAGATGCTGAAGACTTTTTACACTTGTTTAGATCTTAGAATGCCTGCCCTTACACACCTTTGCTCCTTTATACATATTTTCCTCTTTGAATGTAAATTCCCATGATTTAACTATGTCTTTGGACTTTACCCCTCTGATAATAAAAATCTCTCAGTACCAATTCTACCAGACCTGGCTAGGTAACACATTTCACCCCTCCTTTGAAATTAAACTAGTCTGTTTCATTTAAAAATGCAAATGTTCTCTTTACACCTATATCTACCTACTTAACATTTCAAACCTAGCTTATTTTCTAATACATCAAAGCCTTCAGACCAGCTGCCTTTAATGCATTAAGTCACACACACATACAGACACAGGCCTCACTTTTACTCTACTTTACATAAATTCCAATAACATTGAGAATTATTATATCTTCCTGACAGTTTGTTCTGGCAGAGTTTGTGCCTAAACTGTACCCAAATATCAAATCTAAGTGCAGCAGTCTCTGACATTCAGTTGCACATAGTTTAGATTAGCATACTTCTTTCAGACACATCAAGCACAGCCACCTAAAAAGCCATATGGGAAACACAGTTGGTGTGCCATTCAAGTACTGAATAGGATAAAGGATTAATATTCATTTTTCCTATGCATGGCACTAATTTTTCAGGGGTGTCTTCAGATGCGCAACCAAGGAAAACAACACTTATTTACAATTGTGTTTTAGCTTCACTAGATAAGCATTTTATTTTTGGATATGCCTGGTGCTGCTCCTGCCATGCTCTCCTGCACTCTCCATTGATGAAGGGTTGGTCCCCTGGCTTGATAGTAATGATAGAATGAGGGAAATGCTGGGCCATGAGATTGTGTTTGAATACAATTCTGATGCTGATGGCCCACAGCACCTTGCGGATGCCTGGTTTTGAGCTGCGAAAAATGTTCTGAATTTATCCCACACCAGCTCGCCAGAAGTTTTATGTTATACTGCTGACATTTTTGGTCAGATTTCTTCCCCATTCTCGAAAGCAGAATAATGGAGCAAAGAAACTGTGGAAAATGACAAAAATTTGAATTCAGTTTAACAAATCTTGAAATAAGAAGCTCCTGTCAGTATAAGTGACCATGAAGCTATAATTTAAGAGCCTATAACAAAATATTTACCTTTACACTGGGAACACACTATTTGAGGGAGGAGGTACATCAAAATGTAATTGCATTCTAATAAAAATGAATGACTTTTACCTGTGATAGCTTTTAAAATAATTCACGCTTTGTTTCCGAATAGACTCCTGCAACACCTCCGATTTACTGCCACAAAATTCTTCACCAACTTGCATTAGTCTGGTTCACAAATAAATAACAATGATGTTTGAAATAAATTTAGTACATACAATATGTTGAATTAAAACATTGTGCCAGTTCTGTATAAGTATTGCCCCAATACCTGCTAATAATGTCCAGTACAAAAATAAAATCATCATACTTGAAATTGGATAAATCTGTCCCAAGCAAATATGTTTTTGCTTTCAACTGAACATCCTATAAAACAAGAATATAACGGTCAGTAATAACGCAAGAACTCATATTAAACTCATTAAATATTAGAATTATAATTTCAGAGTTTAAAGTCAAAGCAGTAGGGCTCAATTAAATTTCATTGCTTGTAGAAAGACATGAGATTTTGCGTTAGATTGCTGGTCTTAACATAGCTAGACATACGTGGTTCCCAAATCCGATAGCTAGGTCAAATAAAAACTGCACTGAACTAGCATTACTCTCCTATTTAGACCTCTGCACGAGATTGTTTTTCAGCATTTTATTTAGCTATTACAACTAAGACTCTGTTGTAGGTCAAGAATCTGTCTATCTTGGCGGCTTTGAATATATTCAATGATTCAACCTCCAATAGTATCTGGATGGAGAATTCCATAGATTAATGACCCCAAACGAAGAAATTCCTCATCTCTACCTCAAATGGGAGATCTTATTCTGAAACTAGTTCTGGATTCCCCCACAAGTGGAAGCATTCTTTCAGAATCTAACTTGTCATACCTCCTCAAAATCTTCCATGTTTCAAAAGACAAGACCATAAGACGTAGGAGCAGAAGTAGGCCATTCGGCCCATCAAGTCTGCTCCGCCATTCAATGAGATCATGGCTGACCTGATAATCCTCAACGCCACTTTTCTGCCTTTCCCCTATAACCCTTGATTCCCTTACTGATTAAAAATGTCTATTTCAGCCTTGAATATACTTAACAACACATCCTCTACAGCCCTCTACGGTAAAGAATTCCACAGATTGACGACCTTCAGAGAAGAAATTCTTCCTCATCCCTGTCTTAAATGAGTGACCCCTTACTCTGAGATTAAGCCCTCCGGTCTTAGACTGCCCCACAAAGGGAAACAACCTCTCAGCATCTACCATGTCAAGTGCTTAAGAATATTATATGTTTCAATAAGGTCGCCTCTCATTCTTCTAAACTCCAATGAGTACAGGCCCAACCTACTCAACCTCTCCTCATAAGAAAATCCCTCCATACCCAGGATCAAGCTAGCAAACCTTCTCTGGACTGCCTCCAATGCCAATATACCTTTCCTGAGATAAGGAGACCAAAACTGTTCACTGTATTCTAGGTGTGATCTAAGCAGTACTTTGTATAGTTTTAGCAAGACTTCCCTATTTTTATACCTCATTCCCTTTGAAACTAAGGCCAACATTCCATTTGCCTTCCCCATTACCTGTTGGACTTGTATGTTAGCTTTTTGGGATTCATGCACAATGACCCCCAAATCCCTCTGTACTGCAACTTTCTGCAGTCTTTCTCCATTTAAACAATATTCAGCTCCTCTATTCTTCCTGCCAAAGTGCAGAACCTCACATTTTCCCACATTATCTTCCATCTGCCAAGTTTTTGCCCGCTCACTTAACCTCCCTATATCCCTCTGTAGACTCTGTCATCCTCACCACTTGGCAATAGTACATTCACTTCTCTCAGCCAAGTCATTAATATATATTGTAAATAATTGTGACCCCAAGACTGATCCCTGTGGCACTCCACTTGTGACAGGTTGTCATCCTGAAAATGCTCCCCTTATCCCAACTCTCTGTCTTCTATTAATTAGCCAATCCTCTATCTATGCTAATAAACTACCCCCAACACCATGGGCTCTTATCTTACATGCGGTACCTTATCAAACACCTTTTGGAAATCCAAATATATTACATCTACTGGGTTCCCTTTTATCTATTCTGCTTGTTACCTTTTCAAAGAATTATAATAAATTTGTCAGGTATGATTGTCTCTTCATGAAGCCATGCTGACTCTGCTTGATTATATTATGCATTTCTAAATGCTCTGCTATTACATCCTTTATGAGAGACTTTAACGTTTTCCCAGTGATGTATGTTAAACTAACTGACCAATAGTTACCTATTTTTTGTCTCCCTCACTTTTTGAATAAGGGTGTTACAATGGCAGTTTTCCAATCCTCTGGGACTTTTCCAGAATCTAAGGAATCTTGGAAGATTACTACCAGTGCATCCACTATCTGTGTAGTTACTTCCTTTAATATCCTAGGATGCAACCCATCAGTCCAGGGAGCCTATTAGCTTTCAGCCTCATTAGTTTCCCTAGTACTTCTTCTCCAGTGATAGTTATTGTATTTATTTCCTCCCCCACTTTTGCCCCTTGATTATTTAGTATTTTTGAAATGCTATTTGTGTCTTCTATTATGAAGACTGACACAAAATATTTATTCAACTCCCCTGCCATTTCCTGTTTCCCCATTATTATTTCCCCAACATCATTCTCTAAGGGGCACATGTTCACTTTTGCCTCTCTCTCCCTTTTTTATACATTTAAAGAAGCTCTTACTGTCCGTTTTTATAATATTTGCTCGTTTACCATCAAAATTTATTTTCTCCCTCTATTATTTTTTTGGTCATCTTTTGTTGGTTTTTAAAACTTTGCCAACCTCTGGCTTATCACTAATCTTTGCCACATTGTATGTTTTTCTTCTTTCAATTTGATACACTCCTTAACTTCCTTGGTTAACCGTGGTTGGCTTATCCCCTTCCTAGAATCCTTTTCCTCACTGGGATATATCTTTATTGTGAGTCATGAACCATTTTCTTAAATACCTGCCATTGTTCATCAACCGTCTTTTCTGCTAAACTCCTTTCCCAGTTCACTCCAGCCAACTCTGCCCTCATTCTTTTGTAATGACCCTTATTTAAGTTTAGCACAGTTGTTTCTGACCCAAGTTTCTCACACAAACTGAATGCTAAATTCTATCGTGTTATGGTCACTGTTTCCTCGGGGATCTTTTACTCTGAGATCATTTATCAAACATGCCTCATTACACATTACTAGATCCAAATTAGCCTGACCCCTGGTTTGATCCACAACATATTGTTCTAGGAAACTGTCCTGAATACACACTATGAATTCTTGCTCACGGTTATTTCTACCAATTTGATTTTTCCAATCTACAAGAAGATTAAAGTCACCCATGATTAATCTACTGCCTTTTTTACATGCCCTCATTATCCCCTGATTTATTCCCTACATATAGCTACTGTCAGGGGACCTATAGACTACTCTCACCAGTGTCTTCTTCCCCTTGTTATTTCTTACCTTCACCCATATGGATTCTACATCTCCTGATGCAAGATAATTTCTTGCTATCGTACTTATTCCATCTCGTTCTAACAAAGCTACCACACCACCCTTTCCTTCCTGTCTGTTCTTTTGAAAAGTCACAAATCCCTGAATGTTTAGTTCCCAGCTTTGATCTCCTTGTAACCATGTCTCCGTAATGGCTATAAGATCATACCCATTAATCTCTATTTGTGCTTGTTAATTCATTTATCTTGTTCTGAATACTATGTGCATTTAAGTAAAGAACCAGTCATTTTGCCTTTTTAACCATTGTTTTCCCCTTTGACCCTATTTGCTGCTGATTTTTCATGTTTGTACACTGTCCCTTCCTGTCACACTCTGGGAATCATCACCTAATTAACTGCCCTGCAATGCTGCCATATCCTTTTGCTTTGTAAGCCAACGTACCCCCTCTCCAGAACCCTCTCGCCCTCTATTTAGTTTGAAGCCCTCTCTACAGCCCTAGTTATTCGATTTGCCAGGACATTGGTCCCAGCACGGTTCAAGTGAAGCCCAACCCATTGGAACAGCACCCTTTTACCCCAGTTCTGGTGCCAGTGCCCCATGAACTGAAACCTATTCTTCCTACAGCAATCTTTGAGCCACGCATTTAACTCCTTGACCTTATTTACCCCGTGCCAGTTTGCCTGTGGCTTAGGTAGTAATCCTGAGATTATTACATTGGAGGTTCTGTTTTTTAATTTAGCTCCCAACTGTTCAACTTCTTTCAGCAGAACCTCCTTTCTAGTCCTATCAATGTCGTTGGTATCAACATGGACGATGACAACTGGATCCCTCCCCTCCCACTCCAAGTTCCCCTCCAGCCCTGAGATGGTCTTAACCCTGGCACTGGGCAGGCAACACAGCCTTCAGGACTCACGTTCACGGCTGCAGAGAACAGTATCTATCGCCCTAATTATACTGCCCACACTACTGCTACATTCCTATCTCCTCCCCCCACTTGAATGGCTCCCTGTAACACAGTGCCGACGTCAGTTTGCTCATCCTCCCTGCAGTCTCCGCTCTCATCCACACAACTTGCAAGAACCTTGTAACTGTTGGACAATTACAGGTGCTGCGGCTCCTCGAATGCTACCCCCGGGTCCCCATACCTGCCTCACTTGCAGTCACATCCTCCATTCCTGATCATGGACCAAATTTGAATTATCTAACCTGTGGGGTGTGACTGCCTCCTGGAGCAAAGTGTCCTGGTAACTTTCACCCTCCCTGATGTGGCGCAATGTCTGCAGCTCGGACTCCAGCTCCTCAATGCGGATCGGAGGTTCGAGCTGCAAACACTTGCTACAGGCGTGTTCACTCTGGATCACCTTGGTGTCCAGCAGCTCCCACATGTTGCAGCAGCAACACATCACCCGTCCTGCCATGACTACTGTATTTTATTTAATTAATTAATCATTCTAGTATCCCTGCTCTTTACACCTGAAGAATCTCCCGCTCTTTACATTGTAATTTTTTTTTACATCAATATCAATCTTATACTTAACAAGCTATTTTTAAGGAGAAGAGAGAAAAAAAATTAGAAACCTAAACACAAACTAAAGACTTTACTTTAAAGACTAGAAGTACTCACCAATCAGCTGGTTTCCCTGCACTCGCGTCACGTTGTGGTTCATGAGGTCACTCCACCACTGGTCTCACTGATCCCCCGCCCGCTTTTGAAACGCGCCGCCCCGCCCGCTTTTGAAACGCGTCTCCCCGCCCTATTTAAATGAGTCTCCCCGCCCTATTTAAATGAGTCTCCCCGCCCTATTTAAATGAGTCTCCCCGCCCTATTTAAATGAGTCTCCCCGCCCTATCTAAATGAGTCTCCCCGCCCTATCTAAATGAGTCTCCCCGCCCTATCTAAATGAGTCTCCCCGCCCTATTTAAATGAGTCTCCCCGCCCTATTTAAATGAGTCTCCCCGCCCTATTTAAATGAGTCTCCCCGCCCTATTTAAATGAGTCTCCCCGCCCTATTTAAATGAGTCTCCCCGCCCTATTTAAATGAGTCTCCCCGCCCTATTTAAATGAGTCTCCCTGCCCTCTGCGCTCTTTTTTTTAAAAAAGTCTCCCTGCTAGATCACAACTCATTCTTCTAAACTCCAATGAGTATATGCCTGATCTGCTCAACCTTTCCTCACAAGACAACCCTTTCATCCCAGAAATCAAGCTAGTGAACCTTCTCTGAACTGTCTCCAAGACAAGTATATCCCTTCTTAAATAAGAAGACCAAAACTATATGCAGTACTCTTAGTGTGTACAGTTATATCAAGACTTCCCTGCTTTTATACTCCAATGCACCTGCAAGAAAGGCCAAAATGCATCTGCCTTCCAAATTATTTGCTGAACCTGTGTGCGAACTTCTGATTCATGTGCGAGGATACCCAGATCCCTCTGTGCCACGGCAATCTGTAGCATCTCTCCAATGAAATATTCTGTTCTTCTATTCTTCCTACCAAAGTAGACAACCTCATATTTTCCAATATTAATCATCTGCCAAATTTTTGTCCACTCATTTAACCTCTCCATATCCTTTGCAGATTTTGGGTGTCTTCCTCAACTTGCTTTCCTTCCTACCTTTGTATCCTCTACAAATTTGGCTACAATACACTCTGTCCATTCATCAAAGTTATTAACATGGATTGTAAATAGTTGAGGCGCCAGCACTGATCCCTATGGTGCCCCACTAGTTACAGCTGATGAACCTGAAAATGGTCCATTTGTCCTGACTCTCTTTTCCTTTTAGTTAGCCAATCGTCTAAACATATCAATATATTACCCCAACACCATGAGCGCTTATCTTGTGTAGTAACCTTTTATGTGGCACTTTATCGAATACCTTTTGGAAATCCAAACACAGATCTACTGGTTCCTCTTTATCCATGCTGCTTGTTACGTCCTCAAAGAATTCTAATAAATTTGTCAAACATGATTTCCCTTTCATACAACCATGTTGGCTCTGCTTGATTGTATTATGACTTTCCAAATGTCTTGCTAACAATTAATAATGGGTTCCAGCATTTTCCCCAATGACAGATATTAGGCTAACCGACCTATATTTTCCTACTTTCCATCCTGAAAAAGGCCATTACATTTACAGTTTTCTAATCTGCCAAGGCCTGTCCAAAATCTGGGGAATTTTGGAAGATACAACCAACGCATCCACTATTGCTGCAACTGCTTCTTTAAGGCCCAAGGGTGCAGGTCGTCAGGTTTAGGGCTTGTCAGCCTTTAGTTTTATGCTTTCCCAGTACTTTTTCTCTAGTGATAGTGATTAAGTTCCTCCATTGCTTTTGCCCCTTAATTTTCTATTCTTGGGATGCTTTTAGTGTCTTCTACTGTGAGGTTTTTGCCATTTTCTTGTTTTCCGTTATTAATTCCCCAGTCTCACCTTCCAAGGAACCAAATTGAGCTAATCTCTTCCTTTCTACATATTTGGGGAAGCTCTTAATGGATGTTTTTACATTTCTTGCTAATTTACTCTAATAGTGGCAAAGATCATGAGTGCCCTGAGCAGGACCATAACAGTGGCAGCAAGTGCCAAAAAAAATGTAATGACCTTACTAAGGTGGTTAAGGTGAATGAATGCATCTGTACATCACATCCCTCACCCACTACACCACAATCCTCTCACAGTGCTCAATACACCATTGAGCCTCACCCAGCACCACTCCCAGAAACACAGAACTCAACTAACATCCTTGTACGACTACACATCACCCGCACACACCTTCCAATCATGCCAGCTGTGCACATTCATAATTCATGCAAATGAACCAAAAACGTTCCCCAGAGACCAAGTTTCAGGCCCACTGACTACGGAAGTGACTGCTAATAATATAGATCACCTCCAGCTATCCTTTCTAGAGCCTCTGTAGTTCTAGTCTTAAAAGAGCAACTGATGAAATTGCTACAACTCAGGTCACAATGCTTACAGCGCTCAAGCCTGTAGTTGGGGATATACAGGTTGGTGCTGTCAAAGCATTTCACCACAATTACTGGCCTATGTTCCTCTCTCAAACAATGTTTCAAATAAGATTTACTGAATTACTATTCTTGATATTTTATGCAAAAGAAAATGGTGCTAAATTTGTCTACATGAGAGTCACCACATTTCAAAATAATTAGTTATATGTTAAAGGCTTCGGAAAGTTTGACATACTTAAAGAGGAGCTGGACAAACACAAATCTTATTTTCTCTATGTGCCTCTCATGTGAGTGAACAATAGCAAAGGCACATGGGTACTCTCTAGGTTCAATCATGTCAAATGACCATTCCTGGCTGTATGGCACAATGTGAAATTAAATTTGAGTTGATATGGAGGTCTACAAGTATCGCAGATGCCTGTAGATGATCCAAATACAGGCATAATTATGTAGAGCAAATGCACATTTACTTGCAGTGTTTGGTAACAGTGTAACATTCCTCTGTAATCCCACATTCAAGATCTATATAAAAGCCAATTTATAGCAAAGGGTATGTTGCACTTAGGTGCTTATGTTGTCATTAGTAAGGTAAAGCAATTTGTGCTGCATTAGAAGGTGCAGTAAAGAATCATCCTATAATCAAGTACTGTACTTTTTAATAGTAATATTCCTTGAGATTTAAAATATAGACCATCCAGTAGATTTTTAAAAATGTTATTCACCAAGTGAGGCACAAACCTGCCAGATGCGGGAAAGGCCATGTTCTAGTTTCTTTTTCACATAGCTTCGATTAAAGTTGGCATCATCTGAGGAAATCTCATTTCGGCCATCTGCAATGAAAAAATTACATTTCACAAAAAAATTGTATTTATTAAGATGTATATAACTAATATACTATATTAATTTCTTCATCCTTTTCAAAGCATATTGTTGCCGTCATATGGCTGTTTATTCAACCAAACATTGATTTTCTCACTGCTGTGCTAATATTTTCTGCACTCACAACACTCGAAAGCCTACTGCATGCAGACAATTCTCTCTGCGTTGTGAAAATATCCAGTATATTAACATCCCATAAAAACATAAAAATATCACTGGCTAAATGGGGAGAAAAGAGATGGTATAAGATTAGTAATTATAATTCACAGCAGTTACTTCTCCATCCAAATGTTTACAAAGGGATATTAAAAGTTACATTGGTATCAGAGATAGCTGCCTAATAAGATATTCTGCACTTGGTACATGGTAGGGAAAGGTGACGTACTGTAAGTCTAGAACAACTGAAAGCATGTAATTTGGTCGTGAAGGTATCTTAATTGGCCCATATATCCTTCCAATAGAGCAGGGAAACAAAAAAGCCAATTGTTTATGCCCCAGCTAACATCAGTGACTCTGGTGGAAAAAGCTACAGGTTATGGACAGAGTTAAGTGGATCTGCTACCAACGAATCAGAGAATAATGCTCTCACTCAACCATCACAAATCAAGTATGGGTGCACTATTGCCTCATGGAATGCAGCTGTCGAAACAGTTTTTCCTTCAAAAATTTAACCTTGTCAACATTATGCACACCCCAAGAACAAATTAAAAAGCAACTTAAGTAGTTTGCCAATCATGCATTGCTCCCTCTCTAATTAATGTGTTGATTCTCTCCCCTTCCTCCCTATTCATCTCAATGCTTTCCAACCTTATTAACATGCCTGTTCATTGTTCAGTCTTCAGTTTTGTTGAAGGCTTACAAATCTGAAATGCCATATGCTGTTTTTTTCTCTTTACAGATGCAAGTTCCTGAGGTTTCCAGTATTATTTCTTTTTTATTTTTGTGCCCTCATTCTGGGCAGTGTAAGAAGTCACTGGATGTTTTTATTGTGTAATATAATCTTATTCAATCCATATAGTGAACACAGTGCTACAGTATTCCAAAAAAAAGCTGCAAAATCCAAGCCTTCTTAATGGTTTGCCTATAGTCAGTAACATGGTTGATCTTGATTGGTGAACTTGGCTCTATGGCAAAGATATGCATATGTAAGTGACTTGTAGATTATATTGTCAACGACCAAGCTTGAGTGTATTCATCTTCAAAATCATAGTTCCATTCTCCAGCCCAACATTTTCATTCCATGCCAAGTCAGGTACTCACTTTTCCTGATCATGCATGAAGAAATCTGAACTACATGTACTGTGCTGCGGTGTCAGCCTAGCTCAGCTGGAAGCACTCTCACCTCTGAGTCATAAGATTAAGATTAAAGTTCCACTTTACAGCACGAGTACAAAACTTAAAGTTGTTTTTACTTTGTTTTTCCACTACATAAGTAGAAACCACCTTGCTTGTTCAATGTAATAACTTGAATATTAATAACGGTATCTCTATTTGAACATTCGGAAAGCTCTACTCATTACATTAAAAAGAGATTTAACTGATTATTTTGAGTTTGCATCACCTCAACACATTACTCACAAAGATCTTTTGATGAAACCATTTAAAACTGAAGAACCAAGTGATCTAAGAAAAAGCCGGTTTCATATTTCCATTATAATGTTGTTATTATTATGTGCATTTGTTGTTTCATTCCCTACCAGAAGCTGGAGCAGATTCTTCATTGTCATGCTCTTCATGCCATGACATGGTCCGATAGTAACTCAGCATGACTTCCCAAAGGGCCTTGCAAAGGTCAGACAGGCATGGAATGTAACTGTCCGGAGTAATATGCTGTTGGAAATAAGAAGGTTGTGAAACTTCTTGTATACAGAGCTAGTAAATTCAGAGATTATGTTTATAAGACAAGGCCTAATATTTAGCTGCTGCATATATACTTAGTGAGTTAGAAGGGATTCTGTAAGGCCTTTAATATTCATACCCCACGCCATAGCAATATTGCCCTTTCATACCATGAAATATGCTTAACAGGACAATAAATTTTACTCTTGTTAATTCAAAGTCACTTAATGAGAATGACATTTAAGCAAAAATATACAAAATGTAAATTATCTGGAGAAAACTGCATGCGACTAGGGAAAAATATATGTCAAGGAATTCTTGTCTGATTAAGAAAAATGAAGCTCAAGCAGTATATTGTCATTTGAACCCAGGGACAATGGTTTCTTGTTAAGTGATCAGATACTAAACAAGGAAAATAATAAGTCATGAGTTAGTGGATACGAAAGGTGAATGTCGAGTGTACTTAATTCCTGTTTAACATAAGGATATAAACATGCTTTAATTATGTTATAAAATGTAACGGGGTAGAATTTCTGCTTTGGGTGCAGTCAGCAATTCAGGCATAAATTGCAGCCAAAACTGTGCTAGTCTTAAGTGCTTTTCTTCCTGAGTTTCTGTTCAAGCTCATATTGGTGAATGCAAAATCTGCCACAAAGCAATGCAGTGAGGCAATGTTTTAAGCTATATTTTTTTTTTAAATTGCTTTAGAAAACGTTTCTCCATATATTCTAAGTGTGACGGCTTGGTGAAAATTTGATAAGTGTAGCCGGAAATACATTGATTACAAAAAATAAGCATTTCAATCACAGTCGCTATCCACCACCTGCAAGTAACCTGATTTTAAATTACAGGCAATGGCTTTTTAAAAATATGTAGAACTTTTTAAACTAGTTTTGAGTTATATTGAGATACAGTAGTCAAATTTCTTAACCAATGAAACTACATTCAAGACATTTAAAATGTACCTAGTAGTGTTCTTGTGCAAAAGACCTAACTTAATTTTAATTTTTAGAGCTTCCTCATGCACATGCAAATGAACGTAATTCATACTGAAGGATGGCCAGCCTCTAACACAATAGATGGGTTTTCAAGCCCGGTCGAGCATCATTGAGGATGGGGCGGGAAAATTTGGAGAGGTTTTAAAAGTCAACGGCTCTCCATCCTACTCGTGACGACGCCCACTGCCGTCGGGGCCAGAAAATCCCGCCCAATGTTTTCAGAACTGGTGCAGATCATCGTGGAAACTCGATTTGCACATGGAATTCCATGACCTTATGACCTACTTATGCAAATTTTGGGTAAATAATGCCAAAAAAGCTCCAGACCAACAGGTTTTTCTTTTAACAACAGAAAGTGCTGGAAAAACTCAGCAGGTCTGGCAGCATTTGAAGAAAGAGAAATAGTGTCAATGTTTCAAGTCCAATGTGACTCTTCTTTGGAACTGAAGGGACGTAGAAATGTGACAAGTTTTATGTCGTTGAAAAAGTAGGGGAAGGGGTCAAATGGAATAAAAGGGACAGTTTTTGTTTTTATTCTTTTGGTGAGCTCTTTTCACAGAAGTCAAGGAGGTCAATAATCTAGAACTGAACATCTTTCTAGCATCCAGAGCTTACAAGTACATTTTGACAGTTAATAGAAAAATGGAATGGGAAGCATTTTTTTAATATTCATTCATGGGATGTGGGCATTGCTGGCCAGGCCAGCATTTACTGCCCATCCATAATTACAATTTACAATGCTAAATGTTGACGTAAAAACATGAACCAACAACTATGAAATAAAAACATGAACCAAAAATTATGACAACAGAAAGGTTTAAGGGCAGGAAGCACATGCCCTATTCAAGATTTTCAATCATATCTATGTTCATGTCTTCTATATTGCAACAGAGAAACGTAGATAATATGCAACAAAAACTTGCATTTATACACCTTTAAAGCAGTAAAACACCCCAAGGTACTTCACAGAAGTGTTAGCAAACAAAATATGCACATTATAAACATGGCACATACCTTTAGACTTCACATACACAGTTCATACATTACATAGTCCTTACTACCTCGCTCCATATTTCACAAGTTAGGATTCATCTGTTTCATATCTTTGAGTTTTCTTTCAATGCACAACATTTTCAACAGAGTAGTAGGTATAATCATGGTATCATGAAATAGTTACAGCAGAGGAGGGCATTTCCCCATCATGTCCATGCTGGCCTGCCTTTTCCCTGTAGCCCTGCAAATTTCCTCTCTTCAAGTACTAATCCACAGCTTCTCCAACCTATTCAAATAACTGAAGTCTCTCATGCCTAGAACTATTCTCAAATATTTTCCTCAGCCTCTCTAATGTCTTCACATCCTTCCTAAAGTGCAGTCAATACTCCAGTTAAGGTTAAACCAGCATTTCATAAAGTTTCATCATGATATCCTTGCATTTATACACTATGCCTCTATTTATAAAGCACATAATTCATATGCCTTTTTAACCACTTTCTCAACCTGCCAGGCTCTAGCTTTAGAATTTCATCCTTCATTTTACATGACCTCTCACCTCTCTTTGTTCTTCCTATCAAAACGTAACTTCACACTTCTCTCTATTAAATTACATCTGCCACATGTTCACAGATTCCACCAGCCTATGTTATCTTGAAATTTAACACTATCGCCCACGCAGTTCACAATACTTCCAAGTTGCAATTTGGAAGACACTTATAATTTGAAATGTCCCTTTAAATCCAAAATGAAGCTAAGGGGACTCTGGGAGAAGAAGTTAAAGTGGTTCCTGGCATTGTCGTCATTAGACTCATGCGAAGTGCTCGTGATTCAGGTTGCTATGGAAATGAGTGTTAGCTAAAGAAAAAGCAAACAGGCAACTAATTGGGGTGTTGAGTTATAGCTGGTGTTCTGCTGCAGCTGGGCAGAAAACAAAGGTGTTGTCACAGAAACTGTTGTGGCAGTAGTGAACCTCTCTCAAGGAATGGCCTTTACTGTTCAGTGAAAAAGCGGAAGGGTAGAAGAAGCAAATCCCTCTGTGGAAAAGGCAGTTGTACCAGAGCAAGCGAGACTGTTTAATGGGATTTATTCAAGGGTTGGATAAAGGCATCTCCGGAAACCAGTATTGCCAGGATTGAGATGACCGGAGGGGGAGAGGGTTCGAAGTGTGCCTCGCTGATGATAACTATATCCAAAAAACTCGGACGGGGTGGAGCAATTGGTGAAGGCTCTTATGAGGAGTGGTGAAGGCCTGGCATGGCAAGGAGTGGTGAAACTCTGCCAGAGAGCTGGGAGAAACTTTGGGACTGCCCTTGATATTACATGTGTGCCAGTAGTGTTTGTGCTATTGGTTTATTTGAAGTATCATTTCAGATTGTTTGGAGGTGATGCGGCTGAGCTTAGTCTTTGGAGGGCTGAAATACAAGTATAATGCAAAGCGGACCTACCTTATAGTTAAATATGAAACCAAAGCATGACAAACCCAAACATGACAAAAACCACAGAAATTGTGACAACCACAAAATATATGCTTGACACAAAATTATCACATGTATATGAACATGTAACCTCTAAAATGCTACAGCTTTTACATGGAATAATGATGTAGCAGTAGTAGTGATCAGCTGAAAGGCAGATCTTCTGCTCATCTCTCTATGCCCCATGGTCTTGCGCTTTCCTCTTCAGTTGCTCGTAGGAGTCTCCAACTTTTAATTTCAAGTTGCCAAATGCCATCATTCTCTTTTTCCTTCTTGGTCTATATCCCTCTAGTCTTCCTTCAATCACCTTCTTCTTTCTGGCTGTTGGAGGTCAATCATCTCAGTTCCAGGACATCACCTCAGGATTTCCTCAGGGTAATGCCCTTGGCCCAACCAGCTCCAACTGCTTCATCAATGACCTTCTTTCCACCATAAGGTCAGAAGTGGGGATGTTCGCTGATGATTACACAATGTTCAGCACCATTCGCAACTCCTCAGATACTGAAGCAGTCCATGTTCGTATGCAGCAAGACCTTGACAATATCCAGGCTTGGGCTGACAAGTGGCAAGTAACATTTGTGCCATACAAATGCCAGGCAATCACCATCTCCAACAAGAGAGAATCTAACCATCGCCCCTTGACATTCAATGACATTACCATCACTGAATCCCCTATCAACATCCTTGGGGTTACCATTAGGCCAGTTCACTTTCTGGTCAATCATATAAATATTGTGGCTACAAGAGCAGGTCAGAAGCTAGGAATCCTGCGACAAGTAACACGCCTCCTGATTCCTCAAAGCCAGTCCACCATCTACAAGGCACTAGTCAGGGGATGGAATACTCTCCACTTGCCTGGATGAGTGCAACTCCAACAATACTGAAGAAGCTTGACACCATCCAGGACAAAGCAGCCTGCTTAATTGGCACCACATCCACAAACATTCAGTCCCTCCATCAGCGACGCACAGTATCAGCAGTGTGTATCATCTACAAGATGCACTGCAGAAACGCAACAAGGCTCCTTAGGCAGCACCTTCCAAACCCATGATCCTACCATCTAGAACAACAAGGGCAGCAGATACATGGGAACACCACCACCTGGAAGTTCCTCTCCAAGCCACTCACCATGCTGACTTGGAAATATATCGCCGTTCCTTCAATGTCGCTGGGTCAAAATCTTGGAACTCCTTCCCTAACTGCACTGTGGGTGTACCTACACCACATGGACTGCAGCAGTTCAAGGCGGCAGCTCACCACCACCTTCTCAAGGTCATTTAGGGATGGGCAATAAATGCTGGCCCAGCCAGCGAAGCCCACAACCTGTAAATGAATAAAAAGAATGTATTCATGCCTAGAATATGGTCAATCTAACCTTGTCACCTTTTCTTGATGATACTCTATAGAATCTTTCCTACTCCACCAACCTGAGAGCTTTCTTGTTGCTCTTGTATCCTCTCCAACTGACCCACTCCATTCCTCAAAACCACATTCCACAACTTTCTAGTCTTCGATGTACACTTTTCTCAAGCTCCTCATTTCAGCCCTGTACAACAAGACACTCAGTAATGATATATATAATTTTTTAAGATCTCTACTCAATCCTATGCTGAGCAATTATTTATGTTTGGAGAATGCATTCTTTGTCATTACTATTCTAGCTCCAATTTCTTTCTGGCAGTAACCATTTTCTGCAAGATGCTTCCCAGTTAGTTAAATTGTGATACATAGCTGTTCCAGCTGTTGAGCATGTATCTTGACCTCTGCTGTCCCACCATTATTTCTTCAAATCTTCATTCATTCACCACTTCATTAATTCTATCCATTAATATTTTAGATCTTCAGCTGTGCTAGCCACTAGGGCCTGCTCATCTACAAATCTCACTCTTCACCTCCTACATAGACACGTTTCTGCCTTCATCTGGTGCTTCTTTTATCATGGCTGCAACATAGATGTTCAAGAACATTGGTGATAGTACATAGCCTTGTCTCACCCACTCCCAATAACAACATCTCAGCCTTTCCAAATATTGTGCTGATTGTAGCAGTCTATCTCATGTACAGAGCTACAATTATTCACTTATTTCTCCAGTCAACTTTAATCACCTCCAGCACTTTTAACAGCTTTTGCCAGTTCACCCGGTTGAAAGATGTTTCATAACCTACAAAGCAGGTTTCTTCCTGGTATTCTATGCTTCTTTCACTTAACACTCTCATCATTGCTATAGCACCTCTAGCTACACAATCTTTCTTAAAAACCAAATTGATCATAGCAGATGTAAGGTTTGCTTTGGCTTCCAATCTATTTGCTGGGAGTGATAATAGCCACACTTAAATGCACATTTCTGCCAAGAGAATCTTAAATCTAAAAGTGGGGTTAGCAAGGTCACAAAAGAGCAAATCAAGCACTAGAGTTTATTTCTAGAGGAATAGAATTGAAAAGTAGGGAAGTTATGCTCAATCTGCATTGAATCTTAGTTAGACCACACTTAATGAATACTGCGTGAAGTTCTGGTCACCATATTGTAAAAAAAAGACGCTGGAAACAGTGCAGAAAGTTTACAGGGATAAAATCAGAAATGTGAGGGTGTATACATATATATAAGATATATGGAAAAGACTGGGTCTCTTTGTTCTTTACAAAAGAAGACTGATGGATGACCTAACAATTCTTTAAAATCATGAAAAGCTTTGATGGAGTGGATACAGAGTGAATTTGTGCCTTTATGGAGAAGAATATAACGAGAGGCCATCAGTATAAGATAGTCACTAAGAAATCGAATAGGGAACTCACAAGAAATTTCCTTACCCAAAGCGTGGTGAAAAGGTGGAGCTTGCTATCACAGGGATTAGTTGCAGCAAATAGTATAGATGCATTTAAAAGAGGCTATACAAGCATATGACAGAGAAGGGAATAAAGGATTACACTGATAGGGTTAGAGAAAAGATGGGAGGAAGTTTGAGTAGAGCATAAATGCCAGCATGGGCAGGTTGGGCAGAATGACCTCCTCCTGTGCTGTAAATTCTGTGCCCTGTTTCAGTTGCAAGCTTGATTTATTAATAGGTAATGGTGTAATAGCTATTTATCTATGTAAACTTGCTGGAAGTCTATGACCAACAACTCTGCTTCCAAACCTCAGCACGACACGTCCAATTCTTAATTCCAAACCCACTTCTAGCCTCTGCACCCAGCCCAAGAATCGCTGTTTCTCTCACTAGCGTCTCTGAAAGGGGATAGGCAGGGATTTTACAAGCAGCTACCAATATAATGATCAATCTTCCTGAGAGAAAGCAACTAGCCCCAACACGTGCCTTTTTTTTTGTCTGATAACACTTCTGTGAAGTGTCTTGGGATGTTTTATTATATCAAAGGTGCCATATAAATGCAAGTAGCTGTTGTATTTGAGCACTTTTGCACTGTAAGCTTGAAAGGGGACAGACCTCAATTTTACCAGTGTACAGCTTTCCTGAAGACAGTTCTTTTATGTTATGTTACATCCACTAAGAAAGGACCAGTGACAAATATGCCTAGTCATTATTCAAAATGCTGTGCACTATGCACAACATGATAGTCTTGTTGTAAAATATGGCCTGATTCTTCAGAGCAGCACGCGAAGGTTTTCTCAACCTGACATTGCTGCACATTTCTTCCGGGATCTTTTGATCCCACCTGTCAAAGAAATGCACAGCACAGCATTCCTGAGGGAACTCAATCAGCCCTTTTTACGGCTGAAGCTACTGATTTTCTGATAAGTTCAATCAATGCTAGTAAATGGATGAGTGAATGAAAGATGGAAGAGTGGGTAAGTGATGGGGTGGGGGAATGGGGGAATTGGTAAATGGGTAAGTGACTGAATGGTGAGTCGGGTGAGTGAGTGAATGGTGAGGTGGGTGGGGAGCTGAGTAAGTGGTTAGTGTGATGGTCGGGGGTAGTCGGGTACAGCCAGGGGTGGGGCGGAGGAGGTGCCTTAAAAAGGCAAAAATCTCAGGCAGGGACAGAGAGAGGTCCCAGACTAGTTAAGCTCAAGAGTAGGGAAAGGGCTGTGGTTAGCAGACTTTAAGTGAAGAGGGCTCAGGAAAAGCCCTGGCAATCAAAGGGGGCTGACTGGGGAGGGTAATTGGGCAGTAGTCATGTAAGGGAGTAGTCGATTTGGGTCAGCTGGGGCGGGGGGTAGTTGGGTTGTTGAGGGTTAGTTAGGCAATCAGGGTGTGGGTAACTGGGGGGGTTTGGTTGTGGAGTTACCCAGGTGTTGGACCAAGTTTTAATTTGTCTAACTATCCTGGTAAGTCCCACAGATATGTCTGAAGTCTCCGATCCTAGCTCAAAGTCGAACACATTGGCACAGGGTCCTAGGCAGCTGGGAATTGCCCATTGGAAATTTAAACTTCCCAGGCAATTTCCATGTAGGTCCACATATTAGGACTTCCGCAAGGTCCTGACGCGCTTCTTCAGTCGCACGCCCGTTCTTCAACGATCTGGAGGCCAGAAGGTTTTGGCCAATATCCCTCATTTAAGAAATATAATGGGAAAATCAATAACCAATTTTTAAAGTGGTACATTTATTCTTCAGGGATGAGCAAGCACACAACAATGCTTTCAGTGGAGAAATGCAATTGAATGTCTGAATTGGTCTGACGCTTCAAAGTTCAATCTGCAGTAATTCTGACCTCATTCTATCGTACAACACATGAATTCTACCACTGGAATATCCACCTCTGCTAAAGTCAAATCAAGCCAATTGTTTTATAATAATTAGTGTCCATTGGCGTTTTCTGGTAAATAACTCATTTATATTTATTCAAGCACTTGCATATTTTCTAACCTCATTCTGTGCATGGTACAGACAGAATTCATATCTGAACAGTGTGACATTTGGCAGATTACTGAATTACTCTGCCAAGGAAATGAGCTACTGCTGGCTCACACTTGAGTAGCAAATTGTTGTCGCAATACCACTACAACATTTTTGAGTCAGTTTAAGTACAGTTCACAGCAACAGGTATCAATTGTTGGAGAATGCTAACTGTTAAATTTTATTTCTGTCATAATATTTGCAATTCTCAAGAGAGCAATATGATCTAATAACTGTTCATCACATATGCATTATAATGTTTCAAATGAAAAATATATATTGTATGCCTTTATTAGGTTTGTACAAGGTGTCTTTCTTTTTGTTACTTCCTACTTCAGCAGCACCTTCCAAACCTGCAACCTCTACCATCTAAGAGGACAAGGGCAGCAGATGCATGGGAACATCACCACCTGCAAGTTCCCCTCCAAGCCACACACCATCCTGGCTTGGAAATATATCACCGTTCCTTCACTGTCGCTGGGTCAAAATCCTGGAACTCCCTCTCTAACAGCACCGTGGGTGTACCTACACCACATGGACTGCAGCGGTTCAAAAAGGGGGCTCACCACAACGTTCTGAAGGACAATTAGAGATGGGCAATATTAATGTTGGCCTAGCCAATGATGCCCATGTCCCATGAAAAAATTTTTAAAAACTGAAGGCAGAGAATGGTGCATTGAATCTAGATAGTCAATTTTTATCAATATAAATGAAGTCTTCCGTAATTTACCATTGTTGCAAATAAAATTAACAATGTGTGCCAGGCTTTAGCTATGCTTATTCAATAACTTAATTTAAAATAAAACCTCACCCTGTACCCTGAAGCCAATCCAGTTATCCCTACTAACACAGAACTCAGATTCCACATATGTACAATTTCCAGAGTACTATCCTCGTCTGGATTGTAAAACATCTTGTGGAAAATGCTTTGCGTAAATGCCCTTTCAAAGATTGGCAGTTTGTACTCAGCTGAATATAAGTGCTGATTTAACTGAACATAGGTCCTGTTAAAATTTTTATTACTATAATATTGCTGCATAGCTTTTTTTGATGAGCAAAACCAATATGGTAGCAATATCTCTTATGTTCAAAAATGTCCAATTAACAAAGCTTACATTTGGAATAATTTACAAAAACAAAAAGACCTCACTTAAAGTTGTGATTGCATTCCTGAAAATCACGACTTCAAGTGAAGCAACTTTAAATGAATCGTGGATTTGCAGAGGAATCAATGTTAAAGCTGGAGTTAGGTTACTTCGGACATGTCTTACCCGGAGAAACCAATGTACAAGTTAAAATACAGTGTCATATATGTGCAGCACTGTGTATTCCTTGCTGAACAACTTGCAAAATAAAATAAATCACTGAATAAAACAGAAATACTATATAAATTCAAATTAGATAACATTAAATCACCTAATGTTCACATTAAGCCCTGAGTAACACAACTTCTGTGTCTCACCCACAGCACTCCTGAAACTCAGCTGTCCCTCTCTCTCCTTTCCCGCTGTCTGTCTGGCTCTCTCCAGAGCTTGGAGCCCTTCCTGACAGTCTGCAGGGGTCGAACCCCTCTCTGGGATGGGGATTGGTGGGGGGCAGGGGTGTCCCCTTCAGTGCACCTGCTCAATCCTCTGAGTAACTTATGCCACTCAATAATTCTTCATAAATATATTGATAGCAGTTGAAGAGGCTGGCTTGGTTGTTCCAATTGAAACAGGTAAAAATATTTAAGCATGCACCATTGTGTCCATTTCCAATGTGTACATTCAGAATAACGCACCACTAGGAAATGGAAAAGATTGTTATTCTGAATTGGACTATTTAAATTCCATCAGCAGGAATAAACCTGGTTCCAATCTGGTTGGAGCATTATTGGAATACCCATTTTGAGAAGGCTTAACATTACTGAATCATGTAATCACTGGTTCAACTGGTATTTTAATCAACCAGTGTAATGATGAGCTGACCCTACATTGGAAGATGGGATGATTAAGTTTGGTGATTTTTCTTCTGAACTGTTGGAATATTTTGTACTTATATTAAAAATTATATTTTGTGGGGCATGTAATTGAGTGGTTGAGGAACTATCATGGTGATTAAATCTCTAAAAAAAAAAAATTTGTTGCAATGTAATTGAGTAAAAGAAATAAGAAATTTGAGGAGATAAAATAGATGAGCAACAATTTATGCAACATGATTGGTGAGATGTCAAAAATGCAAAATAAAGAACAAGTCAAACCATTTTCTGCTTTGCAACATGGGCTTACTAAGCCCCAACAGCAAGCAACTCTTATGCTTCTAGCGAAGGGATTAAGGATGGGCATCGAATGCTGCCAGCGATGCTCACATCCCTTAAAAAAATAAAAAAATAACTCCTCCATCAATGTCTCTCCCTCTCACCTTTCTCCCAAGTCAAAAGTGTTCCGTATCCCTCCATTTCAATAGGGTTTACTAACAACGTCTTCTCATTCTGCTGCCCTGTGCCTTTCATGAGCAATGCCAAAGGATATCAAATTCTTATGATTTATTTAGTCAAGGTTTAGTTAGTATTGAACTCAATACCAAATCATAAACTTTTGATTTATATCTTAAAAATTTCTGTATTTATACAACTGAAATGCCGTAGCTTCTACTTGTATTGGACAGAGCATAATAGAATTAAGCCCTTGCGCAATATCGACATGGTATGAATGCCAAAAAAATGTTCTGAACTTGCATTATGATGAAGGAGGTTATTTTAAAACAAACTCTTAAAACTATTAACTCAGATGATGAATTGTTACTGGCAGCTATTAATAGTTGCGCAATTAGACTGCACATACTTTGACCGTCTGCCAATTCAAACCAACTTTCTGCCAATACCAACCAACACCGCAAAAAGCAGGTTGGGAATGAATGAAAAATGAACACAACATACCAGGTATGTGGCATTTTTAGTATTGCAACCCGTGGTGTTTTTAGTATTGCAACTGAATGCAGATTTCAATGGGAAAAGGAACAATCATTCTGATGTGAATTCAAACTTCCCTTAGGAAAAAAAAATTCCAAGATCTTCATTGGTGATATTTTTACTTTCAACAGCTATGAAAGGCTAAAAGCAAAATACTGTAGATGCTGGAAATCTGAAACAAAAAAGAGAAAATGTTGGCAAAACTCAGCAGGTCTGGCAGCATCTGTGGAGAGAGAAAAACAAAGTTAATGTTTCAAGTCCATATGACCCTTCTTCCACAGATGTTGTCAGACCTACTGAGTTTTCCCAGCATTTTCTGTTTTTGTTTCAACAATGAAAGGCCATTTCAATGAGAATATGAACTCAGAGACCTTTTTTTTTAAAAATTCATTCTTGGGATGGGGGCACCGCTGGCTGGGCCAGCGTTTATTGCCCAACCCTCATTGCCCTTGAGAAGGTAGTGGCGAGCTGCCGTCTTAAACCACTGCAGTCCATGTGGTATAGGTACACCCACTGTGCTGTTAAGAAGAGAGGGAGTTCTAGGATTTTGGCCCAGTGACAGTGAAGGAACGGCGATATATTTCCATGTCAGGATGGTGAGTGGCTTGGAAGGCAACTCGCAGGTGGTGGTGTTCCCATGTCTCTGCTACCCTTGTCCTTCTAGATGGCAGTGGTCGTGGGTTTGGAAGGCGTTGTCTAACATTTCTTGGTGAGTTCGTGCAGTGCATCTTGTAGATGGTACACACTGCTGCTACTATGCACTGGTGGTGGAGGAAGTGAATGTTTGTGGATGTGGTGCCAGTCAAGTTGGCTGCTTTGCCCTGGATGGTGTCAAGTTTCTGGAGTGTTGCGGCAGCTCACTCATCCAGGAACTGAGATGATTAACCTCCAGTAACCACAACCATCTTCCTTTGTGCTAGGTATGACTACAACCAGCAGAGTTTTCTCCCCAATAATTCCCATTGACTCCACTTTTGCTCAGGTGCCTCGATGCCACACTCGGTCAAATGCTGCCTTGATGTCAAGAGCAGCCATTTTCACCTCACGAGTTCAGCTCTTTTGCCCATGTTTGAACGAAGGCTGTAATGAAGTCAGGAGCTGAGTGCCCTAGGCTGAACCCAAACTGAGCGTCAATGAGCAGGCTATTGATAAGCAAGTGCCACGTGATAGCACTGTTAATGACCCCTCCCAATACTTCAGTGATGATGGAGAGTAGACTGATGGAGCGGTAATTGGCCGGGTTGGATTTGTCTTGCTTTTTGTGGGCAGGGCATACCTGGACAGCTTTCCACATTGCCGGGTAGATGCCAGTGTTGTAAATGTACCTGAACAGCTTGGCTATGGGCACAGCAAGTTCTGGAGTACTATTGCCGTAATGTTGTCAGAGCCCATAGCTTTCTCAGTATCCAGTGCCTTAAGCCATTTCTTGATATCACGTGGAGTGAATCGAATTGGCTGAAGACTAGCATCTGTGTTGCTGGTGACCTCTGCAGGAGGCCAAGATGGATCATCCACTTGGCACTTCTGGCTGAAGATTGTTGCAAATGCTTCAGCCTTTTCTTTTACACTGCTGTGCTAGGCTCCCCCATCATTGAGGATGAGGTATTTGCGGAGCCTCCTCCTCCAGGGAGCTGTTTAATTGTCCATCACCATTCGTGACTGGGTGTGGCAGGACTGCAGAGTTTTGACCTGATCCATTGATTGTGGAATCGCTTAGCTCTGTCTATCACTTGCTGCTTATTCTGTTTGGAATGCAAGTAGTGCTGTGTTATAGCTTGACCAGGTTGACACCTCATTTTTAGGTATGCCTGCTGCTACTCCTGGCATGCTCTCCTGCACTCTTCATTGAAGCAGGGTTTGATCTCCTGGCTTGGTGGTAATGGTGGAGGGGAGGCAATGGCATAGTAGTATTGTCGCTGGACTATTAAATTTTAACAAGTAGGGGATATGCCGGGCCATGAGGTTACAGATGATGGTTGAATACAATTCTGCTGGCCCACAGTGCTTCATGGTTGTCCATGGTTGCTAGATCTTTTTGAAATCTATCACAGTTAGCACGGTGGTAGTGTCATGCAACACGGTGAGGATATCCTCAATGTAAAGATGGGACTTCATCTCCACAAGGACGGTACGGTGGTCACTATTACTGATACTGTCATGGACGGACGTATATGCGGCAGGCAGGTTGGTGAGGATGAGGTCAGCTATGTTTTTCCCTCTTATTGGTTCCCTCACCACCTGCCGCAGACCCAGTCTAGCAGCAATGTCCTTTAGGACCCGGCCAGCTCGATCTGTGGAGGTGCTACCGAGCCACTCTTGATGATGGCCATTAAGAGTACATTCTGTGCCCTTGATGCCCTCAGTGCTTCATCCAAGTGTTGTTCAATGTGTTGGGGTACTGATTCATCAGCTGAGGGGGTAGGGACAGTACGTAGTAATCAGCAGGAAGTTTCCTTGCCCATGTTTGACCTGATGCCATAAGACTTCATGGGGTCCAGAGTTGATGCTGAGGATTCCTCGGGCAACCTCCTCCTGGTTGTATACCACTGTGCAGCCACCTCTCCTGTCTTTGCTGGCCCGAGGGACAGGACATACCCAGGGATGGTGATGGTGGTGTCTGGGACATTGTAAGGTATGATTCCTTGAGGATGACTATGTCAGGCAGTTGCTTGACTAGTCTGTGAGACAGCTCTCCCAATTTGAGTACTAGCCCCCCAGATATTCATAGGGGGGACTTTGCAGGCCGACAGGGCCGAGTTTGTCACTGTCGTTTCCAGCGTCTAGTTGATGTAGGGTTCCATTCCTTTTAGGCTTTTTAGTGGATTGATACAACTGAGTGGCTTGCTAGGCCATTTCAGAGGGCAATTAAGAGTCAACCACATTGTTGTGGGTCTGGAGTCACATGCAGGCCAGGCAAGGACGGCAGATTTCCTTCCCTAAAGGGTAGGGAGGGTTTTTACAACAATCAACAATGGTTTTCTGGTCATCATTAAAGACTTTTAATTCCAGATTTTTACTGAATTCAAATTCCTCCCTGGAGGATTACCCTGGGCCTCTGGATTACTAGGCCAGCTCCAATACCACTACGCCACCTCCTCTCATTGAGATCATTCTCGAGAAAAGATTAACTATTTCTAAGTACCCTGCATGGAGTTGCTAGTCCGGATGTTCAGCCAATCGGTACTCCAAAGTGACAAGTTACAAACTGGTCAAGCTTGCATTTGAAACACAGAAAAACATACAAAATCTAAAGCACAGAAGGAGGCCATTCAACCTATCTTGCATGTGCCAGCCAAAAAAGATTTATCTAGACTAACCTTACTTTCCAGTTCTTGATCCATAGCCTTGAACATTATAACATTTCAAGTGCATACCCAAGTATTTTTTTTAAATGGTTAAGATTCTTAGAATTTCTGCCTCTGCTACACTTTCAGGCAACAAGGTCCAGACTCCCAACTCTTTGGGTGAAAAAAACTCAATTTCCCTCTAATCCTTCTACCAATTACTTTAAAGTTTATACCATCTGGTGTTGAGTGGAATAGGTGCTTCAAATCCACCCTGTCTAGGCCTCTCATAATTTTATACCCCCCAATTAAATCTCCCCTCAGCTACCCCTGTTCAAACAAAAACAAACCTAACCTATCCAATCTTTCCTCATTGTTGAAGTTCCCCATTCCTACAACATCCTCGCAAGTCTTCTCTGTACCCTGTTCAGTGCAATCACATCCTTCCTGTAATGCAGTGACAAGAACTGTATGCTGTACACTAGCTGTGGCCTCATTAGTGTTTATTTAATATATAGTGTTCTAGCATAACCTCCCTGCTCTTCTAATCTACACCTCAGCTAATCAAGTATCCCGTATAGCTTCTGAACGACCTTATCTTCTTGTCCTTCAAAGCTCTGTGGATATGCACTCCAAGGACCTCCTGTTTCTCTACAATTCTTAGAGTCCTACTATTTGTCTACTCCTTTGATGTGTTTCTCCTCCCCAAATGCGATGAGAAACAGAATGGGGGAGGGGGTATAAGGATAGATCCATGGGAGACACCAGAGACAACTGTGTGGCTGTGGGAAGAGAAGCCATTGCACATGATTCCCTGACTTCAACTACATCGATAAGAATGGAACCAGGTGAGTGCAGTCCCAAACAGCTAGAATAAGAAAAAAAACAATTTTTGCACAAGAAATATAAATGGAAGCAAGGTGCCATCTGATGTAGCAGAACATGAATTCTCACCTGATTTTTCTCCCATGACTAGCTTCAAATAACAAAAAATTGGAAAAGACACAAGTAAACCCAATTCACTCGGCCAGTAACACAGCAAGACTGGGTTAATGAATAAATTGCCATCTCACCATTCCAGGATATTACATGAGAGAGTATGGAGGGAAATGAGAATTATACAATGCAATTAAATCACCATCTTTCCTCAGGTCTTGATTGAATATGTATACTCTTTTCAGAAATTTTAGTATGAGAAGTTATTCCGTGCAGATATTAAAAGATAAACTGATCAAAAAGCTATTAAAAATATTAAATCTGAAATTGTGAAATGTGCACGGTCTAAACATTACTTGCGCTAAATATTCAGTATTAATTTTGCTGCTCTATGACTTGAATCGACCTTGAAAAGCAGTATTAATAGCTTAAGCATATAAATAAAGCTTTTGCTCTGCGAGGAAAGTAACACTGTATAAGATAAAATACATACCGTGCAAAGGTCCTTATATTGGAGCTTCTGAAACTTGGTGTCAGAGTTTCCTGCACACAACTCCACGTATCCAAGGACAACCTGGAACACTGTGTTATGGATCGCCTGAGTGAAGTGCATGTGTAGCTGGTCCATTGCAGTCTATAGAACATTTTTTTTAAAAAAGGTTTTGAAATGCATATTGTAATAGCAGTAATGAAGAGTTTGATTAGCAATTAACTTTTCAAGAAGGTTTTTAAAATCTTTTCAACTCAATGAGAAAACTCTTTCATTCAGTTGAATAGTATTCTGATGACAGGGAGTTCTCCCCTGAATTCTAAATTAGTAGTAGAATCAACATTCTTTTAAACAAACTAGCAATTTAAGAAACAAAATCTCCCCAAATCATCCCTACTAAAAAAAAACATTTCCAATTCAAAAGCAAAAGCAAGGCACTTGACGAGGAATAGACTATTCATCCTAGGCTGCTCTCATGTGCATGTTATTCGGCCATTAGAGTTGTACTCCCAGCAAATAAGTTGTCCATTCTACTAGCTACAATGGATCTGCCACTGGGGATTGGGATCCTTTCCATTTGTCTCCATATAATCTTACTTTGGAGAGTCTTAAGCATGAAGATGGGTTTCCCAAGTGTTACGGGCAGGAGGGCATTTAATTTAGAACAGCCCTGATTTCTCCACTCACTGCCCGTCCGTAAACAGAAAAGTGTTTTTGATTATTGATCTCCCCTTTTAAGTGGTGGTGTTTTTTCCCCAAGCCTTTCAGTTTTGTAATGATCCAATCCTCTATTAATAACCCCATGGCAAGCTCGAGATAAAGTAAAATAAGAGGCACAGTTAATTTTACACAACACAAAACATACAATAAAAGAGGAAGAAGGGAAAGAAAGCGGTTAAGGTTTCATGTGAATCCAGAGTCCAGTAAGTCACTGCCCAAGGAAGGTTCTTTCAGTTGGCAAAGTCCTTTTCCTAGGAGCTCGGTTGAAGGCAGAGGCAGATGAAGGTGCAGCAAGTATTCTTATACTCTGAGAATTAGTTCACTTTGTAGGCAAAACGCAGGTTCTTTCTGGAGACCAGGCTTTGAGAGAGAGGGAGGTCAGAAACAGGCTGCTATAGCCTGGAGACCTGAATCCAAAAGCTGTATAATTAAAAGCAATTCAAATGGCTCAAGTCTCAGTCATGTGACAGGGTGGTTTTGGGTCAGACCATTCAGCTAATGAGGACCCCTGTTAAAGCCCATTGGGCAAGATTTTACTTCCCGCAGGTGGGCGCACGCCTGGCCCGATCAAGTATAAAATAGTGCGCCATGACGTCAGGCAAGCATCCCAACGTCATCGCACACTTGTGCAATATTTAGGTCGGCAGGCGCACACGAGAGTATGCAGAGCACCCGCAACAATTAAGAGAGTTATTAAGTCCATTAATTAACTAATTAAGCTGTATTTTTCACTGCCCGTCCAGCCTTACGGTTGGCAGGCGGGCAAATCGGCCAAGCTACCTTTGGATTTTTAAGGAAACCTCATCCACATAAAAATTTAAACATCATTTCAATACGTCCCTGTGCATGTGACTGAGTCACATGTGGGGACATGTTTCTCTCATCTTTAAAATCTTTATTTTTTAATCCATAATTCTTCAGCTCCCTGAGCCAGCTCTGTGCCTTCAGGGAGCTTTCAATGTGTGCTCCCCCATGCACGTGCAGACTTTCATGCTTGCGCTCCTCCTACCCCAGCAGCGCTGAGATCCTCAGCGCGCCTTTCATGCTGGCTAGCCGTTAATTGGCCATCCAGCGTGAAATCGCGGTCAGGGGCCGATCGCCAGCAGTGAGCCATTTCCAGCTGCTCCCAGGCCTGCCCATCAAACGGAAAATCCTGGCCATTGTGTTTTGAGCAGCTAACAGTAGAACCATTAGCACAATGTTGTAGATGTGGAGTCACAAATAGCTCTGCCTTTGTCCATAGCTGGTGCAGATGTCTTGTCCACTATCCTTTGTGTTGGCTTGGCTGAAATGTTTAGACAATGTAAGGAATGTTACATTCCAGCGGTTTAATGGTCTTTGTCCATTTTAAACTGCTCAGAAACTTCCAGAACTACCATCATGTGGTCAGCAACAGCCATTTTACCAGTCCAGCCATTTGTCCATTAAAAAAGCAGAATTTAAACAAGAGAATATGGAAAAAACAAATTTCTTTTGGATTGTTTTCTTCTTCGTGCTGTCTCGGTGGGACATAAGCACATCAGACATTCAGCTAATCAAAACTGCCATGCAACCACATTCCTAATGGCAATATTAAGACCCAAAAACATTTGGCTTCATATTTTATCTCCATGATCAAAGATGGAGGGCAAGTTCTGTTGGGAGATTGTGCTGGATATAAATCAAAAAAGACTAGTATTATGGGATCCAGGAGTGGGCCAGTGAGCCCAGACCTGGCTAAGCTCACATTAG
The DNA here is from genome assembly GCF_964194155.1 of Cetorhinus maximus. Taxonomy (NCBI): domain Eukaryota; kingdom Metazoa; phylum Chordata; class Chondrichthyes; order Lamniformes; family Cetorhinidae; genus Cetorhinus; species Cetorhinus maximus. The sequence goes on along the minus strand of NC_135881.1, from coordinate 97,637,107 downwards.
GTTGCACAAATAAAAGATAATTCTAATGACTGCAAGGCTTTCAAGAGAATTAATTGAATCACATTCACTGAACTCCAAAATTGTCTGCAGCACAAAATCAGTAATAATTCATTATTAAATGGCAATCTTGCTAATAAGGCTATAGGGAGATATGGGAAATGGTAATGGTTATTGTTCTCTGTTTGTACTTCGGTTGCATCTGTAGAAGTGGAAGACCTTGAAAGTATTATTCTTCCAAGAAGAATCCCTCACCCTTGTGCAATAAAATTATTCCCCTCTTGCCTTTACCTATTTTTAAACTGCATCATTCTTGCCTATATAACAATCTATTTGAGATACTACTTTAAGTAGCAAATTATAAAATTGTGCTCCATTCTCAGCAAATTGAGGAACTTGGGTGCCTTTGACACCGCTAATCATACCATCCTCCTCCAATGGCTCTTCACTGTCGTCCAACTGGTTCCATTCTCAACTATCCAACCCTAGCCAGAGATTCACTTGCAATGGCTTCTCTTCCTGTTCCTGCACTGTTATCTCCACTGACCCCAAGGATCAATCCTTGCCCCCCCCCTCCTATTTCTTCATTTACATGCTGCCCAACATTATCCAAAAGCACAGTGTTAGTTTTCACATGTACACTGATGGCACCCAGCATTACCTCCCCACTACCTTTCTTGACTCCTCCACTGTTGCTAAATTTTCAGACTGCTTGTCCACCATCCAGTACTAGATGAGCAGAAATTTCCTCCAATTAAATATTGGAAAGACTGAAGTCATTGATTTCTGTCTCTCCTCCATTCCGTAGCTACAGAATCCAACCCTCTCCTTGGCGACAGGTCTGAGGTTAAGCCAGTCTGTTTGCAACCTTGGTAACACATTTGACCCCGAGATGAAATACCAACCTTATATTTGCGTCGTCACTAAGAGAGTCTATTTCCCCCTTCATAACATTGCCTGACCTCATCTGTCTCAGCTCATCTATTGTTGAAACCCTTAATCATTCCTTTGTTACCTATAGACTTGGCTATTCCAATGCATTCCTGGCTGGTCTCCCACATTCTATTCTCCGTACACTTGGTCATCCAAAGCTCTGCTCTCCATGTCAACTTGCACAAAGTCCCATTCTCCTATCACCCACGTTCATGATCTACATTGGTTCCTGGCTGATTTTAAGGATTCTCATCCTTGTTTTCAAATCCCTTCATGACTGCACCCCACCCCATCTCTGTATTCTCCTCTAGCCCCAGAATCCTCTCGAGATATCTTCACTCCTCTAATTCTAGCCTCTTCAGCATATCAGGGTTTAATTACTCCACCATTGGTACCTCATCTTCAGTTGCCTTGGCCTTAACCTCCAGGATTCCCTCCCTTTATCTCTCTGTCTCTCTCTATCTCACTTCCCTCTCTTCAACCAAGCTTTTAGTAATCTGACCAAATATTTCATTACATGGCTCGGAGTCATATTTTCTTTGTTTAGTTTTACTGTGTGAAGCATTGTGGGATGTTTTGTTACGTTAAAAGGTGCTATGTAAATATGTGGTGGTGCTGATGGTGGTTAATTTGTTGAATATAGACAATGTCTACCATGCATTCAATGTGTCAATATTTTCATTAACTAAACTTTACCTGTTCAGTTATAGGTTTCCTATTCTGCCATTAGGGCTCATCTAATTTAGGAATCATCAAATTCTCAAGTGAAGCTTTAACTAGCAGAGGTGCCAAAAAGTAAATTATAGCAGCGGTTTTTCATTTTAGGGGTACTGTTCACTCCTTCCTTAGGCTCCTTGTCCCCAACCCCTTCTGCCTTCCTTCAAGCCTCTAAACTTGCCTTACATGCTTCTCCCAATGCTCTAATTATTTGTACAATTCTTTGCTCATCCCCCAGCCATTTCCGGTTTCTAATCTTCCTTCAGCTTCTATCCACCTTTTAAACTTTCATTCCTTCCCCGTAACAATATTTTCCCCATACTCTAGCCTCACCTGACCTTCCCTCTCTGAGCTCTTCTATCCATTAGCATAGCATTGCTCCCTCAGTGTTCATTTCTTCGATTCATGTAGCTTTTCAGGTTCTGCAGGGAAGCCCTCCGTAATTCGCTCCACACACTCTGGAGAAGCAAGCCATTCTGTAGTAATGCCCAGAACCTTTACTCAACAGCAGGTAATCCAAATTTAATTAACTTTCCTGCGCTCTGGAGCAGGTCATCATTCACTTTCAATTACCCTCCTTTACTGCCCCTTGATTGATCCGGCACAGGCCCCTAAAGATGTTAAGAAGGATCCAGTCACAAAGCTTGCGAGCCAAGGCCACCTTTCGTTTCCACTGTGAAGGGTCTACAGCATGCTGCAAATCATTTCGGAAGAGTTGCACGGTCAGCTGATTATATCCTTTTTGAAGCTCAGAGGGGACACAGTCAGCTCCTCAGACATTTTCTGCAATGTCAGTCAATATCAAAGACACTCCAAGCTAGGTTCCAGCAAATGGGGTGCAGTTTGTTCTTGTGGCCTCCCTGCCTCTGGTTCTCTTCCACCTCCTCCAGTATAGTACAGAGCCATAAAATTCTATTTTAATTTAAAAAGCACCTGTAAAATAGCTTTCTTCAGCAGCAAAAGGTGGAGATGTCAATTCCCTCCAGATGAGCAGGTATGCACTTGCTTCACATGATCACAGACACCTGTGCGTCTGAAAATTTTATTGCAATATTGAGTGCCCCACTATCAAACATAATTGGAGAACATTCACCTTTGAACGTTGGAAGTGTGGCCAATTTTGTGGGTGAAAATTTGTTCAAGCAAAGGGTTTGATGAGCAGATGTGAAAGATCAAGGGGTGCATTGTAGTTATACACTTAACTCAAGTATGCCCAGAATTCCACAATCTTTTAAGGTGCATAACTGGTTTGTGTGCCAAGATTGAACATCGAATTGGGTGCAAATGTTGATGAAACTCCAGACCCTTATCTGGATGAGGTACAGAAAGCGGGTGGTGACTACAGCAGATTGCCGCAAAAGCTCATCTGATTCACTGAGGTCCGTTAGGGAAAGAAATTTGCTGCTCTTAACCATGTGATTCCAAACCCACAGCAGTGTGGTTGATTCTGAAGTGCCTGGCAAGCCCCTCAGGCCAAGGGTAATTTGGGATGGGCAACAAATGCTAGCCTTGCCAACAACACATCACATGAAAGAATAAAAGAAAGGTAAACGCCATGAAGTCAACCAAAGGATAAAGATCTTTTTTTAAAAAATACAAACACCACAACATTAAATTGCATTTACCTGTGTTTTTCCCAGCAATCTGTACGCAAGTTGGACCTTAGTATAATGACCGACTTCAAAGTGCTTGCAGGTTTTTGACAGTGCCACATCTAATTGTTCCTAGATTTAAAAAGATTGAAATACAATAAAATAATGAACAAAGTTTGTAACAAAAACAAAACTACCTGGAAAAACTCAGTAGGTCTTGTACATCAGTGAATAATTTAATTTTCAGTTAAGTAGTTCAAAGGCATTTTGACAGAAATCAATTACAGTTTTCAATTGCCTTAAAAAGTTTACAATTTATTAAAATGTTTTAAGGTTCCATAGTTTTCAGCTGTAATCTCTAAAGAACATGTGGAAATAAGGAAAATCGTGTGCAAAAATATGGGGTGGGATTTTCCGGTCCCGCCAGCAAGGCAAATGGAACAGGAAAACGTGGCAGAGAGCCAAAAGTCGGTTTCCTGCCATCGTAAAAAAAGTTTGCGATTGTTCATGCCCCACTTTCATGGCGGGTCGGGCAGCTCACCACGCCATGTTGGGAACTGCTTTTGCATTCATTTAAAAACCATGAATGCTCCTAATAAAGGCATCTCACCAGAATTATGCCCCCAACACCAGATCATAGGGTCAAAGCTGTGGCTAATTAGACAAGCATGATTCATGATCGGATATAAATAATGTGTACACGGCGAGCACCACTTCACTCGTGACCTCAAGGTATGTTCCACTGTGCTGCGCTCGATGCTGCTCCAACTCCATGCCAGGCTGCACTGGCAAGGCCAGCGAGGAGGCATGGGGGTCTCTGAGCTAAGGCTTACCGTTTGAGACCAGTGGGAAGGCTGGGGGAGGGAGGGTTGGGAGGCGAGGGAAGGGTCTGGATAGCAAAGGCTTGACTGGGGGGGGGGGGGGCGTGCGTGCGTGGAGAGAGGGAGACTGGGGAATGATGCACACAGGCACAAGACCAGGGTTTGGGGGGAGGGGGGATGCCTGTGCTTGGGACGCCTGCAGTGGTCCCAATCCCGGAAGAGGAAGAACCTTGTCAGTCGTGCCCAGCATGGTGAGCACGGCATGATCAGTCCCTTACATATGTTGGGCCTGGGTGTTTGTGGCCTCTTACTGAACCACAGATGGAACAGTCACAGTCAAGGGAGGTGTCTGCAACCTGTAGATGGAGAAGAGGTAATGTAGGGGCAGGCACTCGGTCTCCTGCGAGGGGGGTGGGGGGGGATCTCTAAGTAACAGTGCAAAAAGCCACAAGATGGGGAGGGGTCAGAACAACATTGGGCATCAGGATATCAACATCAAATGGCTCAGAGGCAGGACAGAGATATCAACCACAATCACAATGGGATCAAGGATGAGAGAGGGAGGAAGGAGAGTGATTGGAGGGAGAGAAGCCTGAACATGATACTTCTCCAGCACGATAGGATCTTGACAGTCACAGGGTGGGCAGGAGGGAGATCAAAACTGATCTGGTACTAAAACTTCAGCACCACCATTTTTCAAGCTGATCCAATGGCACGGTTAAAAGACAAGTATGGAAAGAAAATGCCAGGGGAGGGCTTGTGGTAGCAGTCGTTAACTGCGCTTGTGGGCTGATTAAAGGGGCACCCAATTATTTTCCGCTTTTCCAAATTGAGATGAAGGCACAGCCGAGACATGTTTGGAACAATCAAGCGCCAACTTAGGGAATGTGGTGCCTTAACACGTCCAGCGCATTCACGTGAGTGTATAATCCCGATTAGGGCCATTGTAGAGTTGGTTTGCAAAGACCCTTTGTTTCTCTTGTGAAAAATTCCGAGCGTCAGAAGAACCAACTGAAAAGGGCCATGGGCCAAAATGCACCTGCCTAATGGCCATAAGGCCTCGAAACCTTGCAGTTGGCGTATTCCATATGAGAACCCCCAACCCCCCCAAAAACTATCATACCATGATTACAAGTTGGGATTGCGGTGTAATCCAAAGGATGCAGTCTGACAGTGCCCCTAGTGCGGCTTCTGCCGCCTGGATGAACTCATTGACATCCAAGCCCGTGTCAAAGTACTGTCAAACGTGTCATTTTTTTTTTGGGGGGGCGGGGGGGGGTTGCGGGGGTGGGGGTTGCAAAGAGGCTAAGTGGGGATGTAATGGCTGGGATGATAGGAACCCATGGGCTCCACACAGACTTCCTCAGTAACAAAGGCAAGGTGACCCTTGCAGGCTTACGTTCATTCATGTTTCTGTTCATTGCTTCGCAGGGACGAGCACGAGGGCATGGATGGATGGAGCAGGAAACGCTGTGTTCATCCTGGAAATCAGGCATCAAAGGAGGAGGAGAAGGGCCCATTGTTGCAAGGCTGGGCAAAGGCAAGATCCTCACCCTAATGATCAAAGGCCAGCGGGACCCACTCAACACACAGAAGCTGAGTCGGCCAGAGGAATTGTGCATAGGCGTTTTGCAAGACCAAGGGTGTACAGAAGACACCTCTCATTCCTCCAGATGAGCGAAAGACAGTGCCGTAGATGCCTCTGCAGGTCGAGGGATGTGGTGGCTCACTTCTCTGGGAGGAGTTAATGCCGCAGGGACTGGGAGACCATCCGTTGCCGGTGTCTCTCAAAGTCACCGCCGCTCTGAACTTCTTCGCGAGTGGCTCCTTCCAGGGCTCCACTGGGAACCCTCTGAGATTTCTGAAGCGTCTGCTCACAAGTGTGTCCAAGGGGGTAACGGACGCCATATTTAGAAAGGCGCACAATTATGCCCAGTTCTTCCTAAATGAAGCCAGCGAGACTGCCAGAGCAATAGGATTTGCAGATATCTCCGGATTCCCACAGGTGCAGGGTGCCTTAGGCTGCATTCATATGGCTTTAAGATCTCCCTATCAGGAGGCACTACAATTAATTAACAGGAAGGGGCCCTTCTCACTAAACGTGCAGCTGGTCTGCAACCACCAGAAGCAGATTATGTCGGCATGTACGAGATACTCTGGAAGCTCCCACGACTCGTACATCTTGTGTCATTTCCAGCTGCCACAGACATTCGGGGGCCCTCAGCACATCAAAGGTTGGTTCCTTGGTGACAAAGGGTATTCACTAAAGGCATCTGTTGGGTGCCCACAAAGTGCCTCCAAGGAAAGGTACAATGATGCTCATGCTGCAACACGCTCATTGGTTGAGCGACTATTGGCATCCTGAAGACGCATTTTTGATGTCTGGGCAGGTCAGGCGGCACACTACCGAACTCTCCCCAGAAGGTTTCACAGATCATAGTGGCTGGCTGTGCTCTATACAACCTTGCACCCCAAGGAGGGTATGCCCTACCAGAAAGTGAGATGGAGGTGCTGCATATCTACTCCAAAGGGGAGGATGTGAGAGGGCTGATCTGGATGAGGGTGAGGAAGCGGAGGCTCCAGAAGAAGAGATCATAGCACGGGCCAGATGAGGCAAGCATGCACATGACATGCTTATAGCTATTAGTTTCCCGGAGGAGGATGACAAATAACCTATAGTAGCCTCCTTGATCCGTGCCCTCCATGCTGAGTCCACATAACCACCTTTGTTGCGATCCTCATAATGTGAACACAACACATGAATCTCTGAACGAGTAGTTACACTAGCGTCACAATGACCTCATCCTTGGTGGGCAATGCAGCCTCAGGAACATGTGGTCTTTCTGTCATTGGATAATAACTGCAACAGGGTGTTTGGTGAGCAGACTTCAGATAGTGCAGCCTCTGCAAACATTCTGGCGACTTTCCACTGTCTACAGCAGCCTTCAAGAGGCAGAAGCAGCACTGCAATCCTCATTGCTCTCGTGACACTATTCCTGCATTCATGCAAGGTGCCCCATTGGTTCTCTACTTTGAGTCTCAGGTACATTGTAAATCCACCCTGTGGTTTCTCCACACAGACAAAATCATTCCTGCAAGACAAATGTTCAGGCCGCTTCATCCTACTCAGTCCCCAGCATTACATAAATCCTCACAATGCACTCTCAGTGATGGATGCAACACAGGAGTTCAACTCACCTCTCAGTGGACCGCGAAAGGTTCAAGAGATGCATGGTCTGATATATATGAGGCATGCATGACCATGCCTCGTTTTCAGTCTCCCAATATCCCGTGCTGCCTAGCTATCATGTGTGCAAGGAATATATAAATAGTGGACACCTGTGCCACCTTTGTGAGCCTAGTATTTCTTAATTTTTCCAACGCTACCACTATGTCTTGGTGCTTCCTGACATACACAGCAGAGGTGGAGGTAGCCTGCTGACTGCTACACCCTGTAGGCCTTGACCTGCTTGGGGTGTCCTGCTGTGGGGCAAGTGCACTCTCCTCAGCCTGTACAGCTAGAGCTGATGGGGTCACAGGCAGAGGGGATTGGGATCAGCTGGACACTCAGTCAACTGAGTGGATGGCCCCGGGGGATATAGCCGGTTGGCCTCATCCCAATGGGGTCCGAGGGCCCCTGCTTGACTCCTTGAGAAGGGGCACCTGGAGTGAGGTTGAGGTGCCCCATCCCCCTCTCGCTTAGCCACTGATGGGTCCCACCTATGGCGAGAGCAATGGAGTGCAGGTCCTGCCATATATCAGGCACTATGTCCTGCACCAACCTCTTCATGATGGTCGCCATCCTATCAGTGTTGACCTCGTTGTGTTGGCTTGGCAGAGAAACATCAGGCAGGACATGGATGGACTCCTCTATTGTGTAGATTGTTGTGTAGTGATATTGTCACTGGACGAGTAATCTAGAGTCTCAGAGTAATGGGACCCAGATTCGAATCCTATGATGGCAGGCGGTGAAATTTGAATTCAGTAAAAATCTGGAATTAAAAATCTAATGATGACCGTGAAGCCATGTCCATTGTCATAAAAACCCATCTGGTTCACTGATGCCCTTTACGGAAGGAAATCTGCCATCCTCACCTGGTCTAGCCTACATGTGACTCCAGACCTACAGCAATATGGTCGACTCTTACCTGCCCTCTGAAATGGCCAAACAAGCCACTCAGTTGTATCAATTTGCTAAAATGTCTAAAAGGAATGGAACCAGATGGACCACCTAGCCTCTATCTAGGCACCAGAAACGACAACAGCAAACTTAGCTTTGTTGGCCTGAAAAGTCCTCCTTACTGGTATCTGGGGGCTAGTGCCAAAATTGGGAGAGCCATCTCACAGACTAGTCATAGACATAGCCATACTCATGGAATCATATCTTACAGGTAATGTCCCAGACACCACCATCACCATCCCGGGATATGCCCTATCCTCCCAGCAGGACAGACCCTGCAGAGGTGGCAGCACAGTGGTATAGAGTCAGGAGGGAGTTCACTGCATCAACTCCGGACCCCATAAAGTTTCATGGCGTCAGGTCAAACATAGGCAAGGAAACCGCCTGCTGATTATCATGTACCACAGCACCCCACAACCCCTCAGCTGATAAATCAGTACTCCTCCATGTTGAACACCACTTAGAGCAAGCACTGAGGGTGGTAAGGGTGCAGAATGTACTCTGTGTGGGGTCTTCAATGTCCATCACCATGATGTGTAGTGCTCAGTAGTGCCATTAGCGAACAAGCTGGTCGAGTCCAAAAGAACATAGCTACTCGACTGGATTCGTGGCGAGTGGTGGGGGAAACAACAAGAGGGAAAGACATACTTGACCTCATCCTTGCCAACCTGTCTGCTGCAGATGCATCTGTCCATGACAGTGTCAGAAATGATCACCGCACAGTCCTTGTGGAGACGAAGTCCTGTCTTCACATTGAGGATACCCTTCATCATATTGTGTGGCACTGCCATCATTCTAAATGGGATAGATAGATAACCTCATGGCCCGACTTATCCCCCACTCTACCATTACCACCAAGCCCAGAGATCAACCCTGGTTCAGTGAAGAGCGCAGGAGGGCTTGCCAGGAACAGCACCAGGGATACCTAAAAATGGAGGTACCAACTTGGTGAAGCTACAACACAGGACTACTTGTGTGCCAAACAGAATGAGCAGTAAGCGATAGACAGAGGTAAGTGATTCTACAACCAACGGATCAGATCTAAAATCTGCAGGCCTGCCATATCAAGTCATGAATGGTGGTGGACAATTAAGCAACTCACTGGAGGAGGCAGCTCCACAAATAGCCCCACCCTCAATGATGGGTGAGCCCAGCACACCAGTGCAAAAGATAAGGCTGAAGCATTCGCAAGAATCCTCAGCCAGGAGTGTCGAGTTGATGATCCATCTCAGCCTCCTCCGAAGGTCCCCAGCATCAGATGCCAGTCTTCTGCCAATTCAATTCACTGCACATGACATCAAGAAATGGCTGAAGGGACTGGATATTGCAAAGGCTATGGGCCCTGACAACAGTCCCGCAATAATACTGTAGACTTGTGCTCCAGAACTTGCCGCATCCCTAGCCAAGCTTTTCCAGTACAGCTACAACACTGGCATCTACCTGGCAATGTGGAAAATTGCCCAGGTATGTCCTGTGCACAAAAAGCAGGGCAAATCCAACCCGGCCAATTACCGCCCCATCAGTCTACTCTCAATCATCAGTAAAGCAATGGAAGGGGTCATCAACAGTGCTATCAAGCAGGACTTGCTTAGCAATAACCTGCTCACCGATGCTCAGTTTAGGTTCCGCCAGGGCCACTCAGCTCCTGATCTCATTGCAGCCTTGGTTCAAACATGGACAAAAGAGCTGCACTCCTGGGGTGAGGTGAGAGTGACTGCCCTTGACATTACGGCAGCTTTTGACTGAGTGTGGCATAAAGGAGACCTCAGCAAAACTGGAGTCAATGGGAAACGGGAAAAACACTCCACTGGTTGAAATCATACCGAGCACAAAGGAAGGTGGTTGTGGTTGTTGGAGGTCAATCATCTCAGTTCCAGGACATCACTGCAGGGATTCCTCAGGGTAGTGTCCTAGGCCCAGTCACCTTCAACTGCTTCATCAATGACCTTCCTTCCATCATTAGGTCAGAAGTGGGGATGCTCGCTGATGATTGCACAATATTCAGCACCATTCGAACTCCTCAGATACTGAAGCAGTCCATGTCCAAATGCAGCAAGGCCTGGACAATATCCAGGCTTGGGCCGACAAGTGACAAGTAACATTCACACCACACAAGTGTCAGGCAATGACCATCTCTTACAAGAGAGAATCCAACCATCGCCCCTTGATGTTCAATAGCATTACCATCACTGAATCCCCCACTATCAATATCCTGGGGGGTTATCATTGATTAGAAACTGAACTGGACTAGCCATATAAATACTGTGGCTACAAAAGCAGGTCAGAGGAATCCCGTGGTGAGTAACTCACCTCCTGACACACCAAAGCCCATCCACCATCTACAAGGCACAACTCAGGAGTGTGATGGAATACTCTCCACTTGCCTCTATGAGTGCAGCTCCAACAACACTCAGGAAGCTTGACACCATCCAGGACAAAGCAGCTTGCTTGACTGGCACCCCATTCACAAACATTCACTCCCTCCTCCACTGACACATGTGGTAGCAGTATGTACCATCTACAAGATGCACTGCAGGCTCTTTAGACAGTACCTTCCAAACCCATGACCGCTGCCATCTAGAAGTTCAAGGGCAGCAGACCCATGGGAGCATCGCCATCTGGACGTTTCCCTCCAAGCAACTCGCCATCCTAACTTGGAACTATATCACCGTTCCTTCACTGTCGCTGGGTCAAAATCCTGGAACTCCTTCCCTGACAGCACTGTGAGCGTACCTACATCATACATGGACTACAGCTGTTCAAGGCGGCAACTCGCTGCCATCTTTTCAAGGGAAATTAAGGGCGGGCAATAAATGCTAGCCTAGCCAGCGATGTCTACATTGCATGAAATGAATTTTTTAAAATTTGCCATTTTGATTGGGGAAGGGAAGCAGTAGAACAATTTGCCAACATGGGCATCGTGTGATGCCATATTTAAAAGTATCTTCAAGAGTTTAGCAACATTAATAACTTTTTTTTAAAAGATTTTTGATCAACTTTACTGAAGCCTGTTTCACTAAAACATTTCAAACATTTAACTGATCAACATGAATTAATGGAAGTGTGCAACATTTGCAGAACAGCTTCTATTTCTACATTCAGTAATTTAATGACCTTGATTCAAAACATTTTATTTAAAATCCCAACCTCAATTTGTTCCAAGGTATCCTGTAATTTTGAATTCAGTTCACTGAAAGAACAACAAAAAATTATTAGCTTTTGTTAGTGTACGAATTAAGCCATGTATGCCATCTCATCTGTCAGGCAATTATTTGGAATTACATAGCTGTAGGTAATTAGCCATAGTCCCCAAAGGGCCATAGGCCCTCGATTCTCTCCATTCAAGAGAGACAATTGGTTATTTGGCTTGAAGGGCACCACTCCACATCAAGCATGGGGCAAGGCAATGAGCAGGCCTCCATGAACTATCATCAGAATTGAGCTCATGGTGTTCGGCCGGTGTAGACTTAATGGGTCGAATGGCCTTCATCTGCACTGTAAAGATACTGTAATACTGTGAACCCTCTTGAAGGCCTTTAGAGAATCCAGATAAATGCATCTACTGCATTACCACTGTCTACTTTCTGTTATCTCCTTGTAAAATTCAATACAAGCAGGATTTTCTCTTTTGAAATCCAAGCTGACAATCCATTATTATATTTTTCATCAAGATGTTCTTCTATTCTCTCCTTACATAAGGATTCCATTATTTTTTCCACCGCTAATGTTAAGCTGGCTGATCTATAATTCCCTGGACATGTTCTGCCCCCTCTCCTCCTCGAATCTAGGAATTATATTAGCTATCCGTTAGTCTTCTAGCACACCTTTTTCTAATAAATGATTAAATTCGCGTAGTAATGCCTCTGTTATTTCTTCCTTGTATTCTTTTAAAATATGTGGATCCAATCCAACTGGAACAGCAGGTTTTACCTTCTTTGAGTTTGCTGCTTTTTATTTTCTCATTCCTTATCTCATCATTCAATAACATGCCTATCTGATCTCTCTTCCTGGTGAAAACAGAAGGAAAATAATTATTTAATCTTTGTGCCATCTTTCCGTTACCTGTGGTATTATCCTGTCTATCTCTTAATGGCCCTATTCCAATCACAGCCTCCTTCGTTTCATTGATGCACCTGTAACATATTTTACTATTTTGTTTTATGATTCAGGATAATTTAATTTCATCATTCTTTTTTGCCTTCCTATTTTTCTTTTGACTTCTCTCCTAATCTCTTTGTATTCTCTCTTATCTTCCACTTCTCTGTTGTTTATGTACCTAATGTACGCTTCTCGCCTAACCTTCACATCATTTTTCACCCAGGGAATCTCACTAGCGTTTAGTTTTTTCTTTCCTTTTAGCAGAATATATTTGCCCTGTATTCTGTTGAACACTGTTTTCAATGTTCCCCATTGTTGTTCCACATCACTGTTTGCCAAGATTGTTGCCCATTTTATTTCCCCAAGTTCTATTCTCAGCACCTCAAATCAGTTTTTCTTCGATCTCTTAACATAGTTTTCATTGTATTCATATCCTTCTCTATTATCTTAATGCACATTATATTTTGGTCACTGTTGCCTAGATGGTCCCTTACTTTTACTTCTCTTATCTGTTCTGGTTCATTCCCCGTTACTAGATTCAATGGCATATCTTCCCTTGTTGGGCTTTTTACATATTGAATTAGAAAGGAGTCCTGTACATGCTGTAGGAACTCCAATCCCTTATCCCCTTTACCTACCTTATCTGTCCAAGTAATATTTGGGTAGTTGAAATCCACCATGATAATTATTCTAAGTTTTTTACTTAATTCCCTAATTTGTCTGCATATTTCTTCCTCCACCTCCATTCTACCATGAGGTGGTCGGTGGACAATCCTTATCAGTTTGATCAATCCTTTATTATTTTTTATCTCTACCCAAATGGATTCTATCTTTGTCTTGTTGAAAGCTGTGTCCCTTTTTCTACTGCCATTATGTTATCCCTAATAAATACAGGTACTCTACCACCCCTTTTCCCGTTCTATTTTTTCTAAATATGTTATACCCTACAGTGTTGAATTCCCAGTCTTGATTTTTTGATAGCCATGTCTCAGGAATGACTATGTCTGGTTCTTCCCAACAATTGGGAGACATGAGAACCGCCAGCTCCCGTTTTATTACAGACACTATGTATGTTGCTCTACAGGCATCTTAACTCATCTTTAAGAGGATTTTGTTTCACTTAATATTTAATCATCTTTTTAGGCTCCTGTTCTATAACTATTTATTCCCTTGTTATCAATGCTCTCCCTTACTTTATTCTTTGTTATGCTCTCCTAGTCTGTTTTGTTTACATTTAGGCTGCTTACAATTATTGCAGATCCCTCCCCTAAATATATCTGAATGCTTTAATCTCCTCTCATCCATAACACTGAAGGGCTCAAAAAAGCTCAAACCCAACTTCTGAAATCCTTTGGTCTGGGTTTCACAGTCAGCAATGAAGTGACGGTGTCCATCATTGACCATAGAAAAGTTTTAATGCAGAAAGAGGCCATTTAGCATATCGTATCTGTGCTAGCCAAAACTGACCTTCGAGAAAGCTGCCCACAAAAATCGAGTAAGTTCTGTGGCATGGATATCATAACAAGCATTTTTTTTTTACAGAACTTGCAAAATGTGAATTTCATTGTAACAGAGCAATTTGACATTCCACAAATGTAAAATTCGTTTTTCAAGGACAGTGAAGCTCTTTTGCTAAAAAAACTAGTTACACTTCATTCAACAAGGTGCAACTTTTTCAAGGGTTTTTCAGTGATGTTATTAACATAGAAAACACAGCTTTTGTCGATCGCAATCTGGTAGGAGTTCAACTACACATCCCGTGGGAAGTGCAGAATCTGGATAGCCTTGTTGAACTGCTCATGTGCGGACTCTAGAAGTTACTGTCAGTTTCAGAGGAGTAATGATGGCAAACATCGACAGGTTCAACATCATTACGACTAAAAATCCAAGTCTTTATATGAGAAAATCTGATAAGAGCAGAAATTCTTCATAGGTGGGCCACTGAAATGAACCGCTCTACACAATATTTTACATTTCATTTGATCCTGGAGGCAAGCCATAAGGGTTAAACGGCTTGAACATTTTCCTATAATCTAATAAATCTATCTTGCTTTCAGTAGCTATGTTCAGTCCATCTTTATTCTTTATGGCAAAAGTTCATTTATTACAAGATGATTTTAACAAAATTAACAGCTGGATTAAACTTAAAAAGGGATTAATTTGTTTCAACAAGCATGAAAGACTATAAGTAAATTCTGGCAATTACATCAATCTATCAGGTGAGGTAAATTTACACAAATATATTTCAAGCATTTGACTCATTTTATGCTCTCCTTGCTTGTTTTGTTTATATTTAGGCTGCTTGCAATTCCTGCACATCCCTCCCCTAAATATATCTGAATGTATTATTCTCCTTAGTAATATGATTGATGAAAACATTCTGATAGTTGAACAGATTTCCTGTATATAAGGATTTTTTAAAAAAGCAACTTGTTCAACAAATCATTTTATATGTCACAGAATGGTCTTAAAATAGAGTTTGAAATATGCAGAATGTTACAGAAAACTCAATATCCTACATAAGAAAAATCCTAATCACTATCAAATTGAAGAACTGTTCCTAAAAAGAAAATTAGCCCTGCTACAAATTCGGATTATTTTAGGTGGTCAGGATGCAGTTGCATATAGCAAAACATTCTTACAACGTTTACTTGCAGTTTATTACTTCATTCAAAAGAGTGAAAAGTGTAGCAAACTGTTCAAAGTCTGGTAAATAAAAAAAGTATGATGTGATAAATGGAATTCTCTCATTTGACATTTTATATTTTTATAGACCAAAGTCTTACCTTATGCAACTGTAGTGTTTGAACGTGCTAGCTGCTTTCTGACATTCCAAACAAAGTTGTATTGCTCCAGGATAATCTTCCTCCTTAATGAAAAAAAATTGCAAGAGCATTCAGGACTCCACAAAGCCAATGGAACAAGTTTTTGGTTGTATAGAATAAAACGCAATCACAAAATTCTTAGAAACTCTTTGCAAAAATATTTATCTTGGCCTACTGGATCACTTGGTGACAAGATGTACATTTAAGCCATACTTCAGGGCATAAATGCACAAAGTAAGATGACATTGAGGGTGTACAATGTCGTGAGAGGCTCCGCCCATTTAATAAGATGTTAAACAAGGCTCCTTCTGCTTGTTCTGGTCATTCAGGTGGATGTTGAAGACCCTCTGGCGCTATTACAAGAGGAGCACAGAGTTCTTTCTATGTCTTGGTCAACATTTCTTCCTCAACTACGGAACTTAGCCTTACTGCCTTCGGTCCCATGTCGGACAATGGGCAGCAAGACTGCATCAGCAGCCTCTTTTGCTCCAGCCCAGGTGATGTCCCATTCTGAGGTCCTCCTTAAACGTACTTTGCCAGGTCTTCTTTGGCCGGCCCTGTCATCGTCTTCTCTCTGATGGTGTCCATTCTACTGCCACTCTGGGCCTGGGACGCAAAATACGTGTCCTGCCGGATTCACGATGTCCCACATGTGCCTCTGACCAGTCCTCTGTAGCACTTCTTCGTTTTTGATGCTGTCTCCCCACGTTATGCCCAGGAACTTACGTAGCCAATGCTGGTGAAAGACATCCCACTTAGGTGACATCTTTGCTGTTCTGTTCCAAGTCTCACTGGCGTAGATTGCTACTACTATGGACATGTTGAGTCACAGCTTCACAGCCGTGTTGATGATGTTGGATGTCCAGACCATGTAGAGCCATTGGAAGACTGATGCTGCATTGCCGATTCTTGTGTGGATGTGATCTCTACATCACCCTCCCTCGGGATATTATTTCCTAGATAGGGGAAGTTGTCGATGCCCTCGATGCTCTGTTACCCAATCGTGATGAGTGGGTTTTGTTGCCATCCAATCATCATTGTCTTCATCTTCTCACAGCTGACATATAGATCAATCTTGACATCACAACTCTCAAGACTGGTGGTCATGTCTTGGAGCAGGTGCAGTTCTTAAGCCAACAAGGTGATGTCATCTGCGAAATCCAGGTCCGTCAACCAGTGGTGTTGCCATGGGATGCCGAAGTCTGCACTTACCATCGCCTTCTTCGTGATGAAATCAGCAACCAAGAGGAAAAGCAATGGACCAATGGTGCTTAAATGGAGTTGAGCTGCCAATCAGACACGATCTAAATGAACGATGGAACAGACTCAGAAATAAATGGCTTACTCCTGTTCCTCGGTAACTATTACCATTATAAATAGATTTAGTGGCCATGTATTGCTATATGGCAGGGGGCATTTGCCATGCTGACCAAATCAACAAGGCAAACTTAGCCACGCTATGACAACGATTTTGCAATTTGCATTTATTACGAGAAGGCTTGTGCACTGAAGTCAGAAGTAATGAGTCCACTATCACCTATAGAGATTTTAAAGTTTAAGTTAATACACTTATTAACAAAAGAAACTTAAACACACAAGATTACAGTTACACCGCTATAACAGTTCCCAAAATTTCTACTTAACCAAGCTCCCAACTACACACCGCCCCCCCTTTAAGGCAGCAGTCGAAATAGATTCCAAATTTATAAAGTCACCAAGCAATTTTACCACAAGCACCCACTGGACAATGGACTTCCAAAAGCTTTTAACACAACTTTGGTTACTGGAACAGCAAATTTCTGCAGGGTAGCTAGAGGTTCCCCCACCCCTGCACCAAATCTGTTTCACACAGTCACCTTTTCAGATCTTACATGGCCACACCTCACACAGCCTTCCATCCTTCTTTAAATATATTTTAGCCCTTTTGATTTGTAAATCCCATTGTTTCTACTTGTCTTTAGAAGTTACTTTTCCCGGAATATAAAAAAAAACTTTCATGTTCTCATTACGGCCAGCACTTTTGGGAAAAATCAACGTAATAACCTTGCCTTATTTATCTTGCCAGTTGTAAATACTTTGGGCTTTTGACTTTTCACGTCATATGGAACCCAACACCTGGCAAGACATATTGCTGAAGCCCCCATGTTACATTTACCAAAGCCTAGATGAAAGATTCTCAAAAGGCAGTTAAAACATTTTGTGATTTTGATTTTAATAAAAGAGAAGTGCTACATTTATTTTGCAGATTTATTTTACTTTGATGTAAATGTACATCTTCCAATAAAAATAATTTGGTATACAGACATGATATTTTCCCACCCATCACAGTAATCAAGTTTACATAATTTCTCAAATTACACATTGGAAAGCTAAGCTAATTATTAATCTTCCAGTAGTTAAAACCATTCACTCCATGCATCACGGTTACACATTTAGTCCATAGGTCTGCACTGTGAATGAGGTATTTAAATAGGGAATAGAAAGATGCAGGATTAGCAAAATATAGAAAAAATTCAAGTCCAGAGATCGGATAGAGTTGGTGTGAGTGAAGGGGATTGCACAAACTTGACTAGAGGAGATACTGTATGCATAAGTATGCCATTATACACAATCACTAATG
This sequence comes from Cetorhinus maximus, assembly GCF_964194155.1. NCBI lineage: Eukaryota > Metazoa > Chordata > Chondrichthyes > Lamniformes > Cetorhinidae > Cetorhinus > Cetorhinus maximus. The sequence continues at coordinate 97,619,324 of NC_135881.1, read as the reverse complement.
ATCACAAAAATCTAGCCAAAAATAATTTTACAAATTTTCTCCCAAGTTTTTTTTGTTAGTTTTTATCCTTTCATGGGATGTGGGCCTCACTGGCAATGCCAGCATTTGTTGCCAACCCCTAATTGCCCTTAAATTGAGTGCTTGCTGGGCCATTTTAGATGGCAGTTCAGGGTCAACCACATTACTATGGATCTGGAGTCACATGTAGGCCAGACAGGGTAAGGATGACAGATTTTCCTCCTTAAAGGACACCAGTGAACCCGATTGGTTTTTACAACAATCGATGATAGTCTCATTAATGAGACTAGCCTTATATTCCAGATTTAATAATTGAATTTAAATTTCACTAGCTGCAATGGTAGAAACATAGAAACGAGGAGTAGGCCATTCAGCCCTTCGAGCCTGCTCCACCATTCAATAGGATCATGGCTGATCCTCTATCTCGACGCCAGATTACCACTTTCTCTCCATGCCCCTAGATGCCTCTAATAACCAATGCATCCAATATTTCCAGGTAGGATTGGAACCCATATCATCAGAGCATTACCACTATGCCCCCATCTCCCTTATGTTTGCAAATAATGCACACTTTTCCAAACTTGCAAAAATTAAATATCACACGCACTTCTGTAAATATTAAATAAGGACAATATTACAAAATAATTATTGTTTTATATGTTCCTAAGCCATGCATCGAGCATGCAAACCTGGAGAAAAATGTTGCAATTGATTCAAATTACTAATGTTAGGAAATTAACCATGCTGATTGGCTAAAGACAAACCAGTTCCCTAGTTCGTTAGCTGACCTGCGAGCGTGGCAAGGTCGACCAATCAAATTATTCATTCCCACCTCAACTCCTCCCATTCTTCCATTCCCACCTCCACAAATAAACCATATGCAAACAAAAAACTGCTACAAAGCCAGCAAATTAAAATCAATGTGATTCCATTTTGGTGGCTACACTACCTTTCAGGCTACCAACATATTCTTTTCTGAAAAATTATCACATTGTAATTTTTTTAAAAATAATTCTAAAACAAAACAAATTAATAAAATTAACCATAAACCTACATTATTTTCAAAATATTTGTAACAACTTTCATTCGCATAGTTCTTCCCCGTAATTGAAGGTTTTGCACTGGATTTTTTTTTTCATTCATTCACGGGATCTGAGCTTCGTGGGCTGGGCCAACATTTACTGCCCATCCCTAGTTGCCCTTGAGAAGGTGGTGGTGAGCTGCCTTCTTGAACCACTGCAGTCCATGTAGTATAAGGTACACCCACAGTGCGGTTAGGAAGGGAGTTCTAGGATTTTGTCCCAGCAACAGTGAAAGGAGTGACAATACATTTCCAAGTCATGGTGATGAGTGACTTGGAGGAACTTCCAGGTGGCAGTGTTCCCATCTAATCGCTGCCCTCATCCTTCTAGATGGCAGTGGTCATAGGTTTGGAAGGTGCTGTCTAAGGAGCCTTGGTGAATTCCTGCAGTGCAACTTGTAGATGGTATACACTGCTGCTACTGTGCGTCGGTGGTGGAGGGAGTGAATGTTTGTGGGCGTGGTGCCAATCAAGTGGGCTGTTTTGTCCTGGACGGTGTCAAGCTTCTTGAGTGTTGTGGGAGCTGCACTCATCCAGGCAAGTGAGGAGCATTCCATCACACTCCTGACTTGTGCCTTGTAGATGGTGGACAGGCTTTGGGGAATCAGGAGGTGGGTTACTCGTCGCACTATTCCAAGCCTCTGACCTGCTCTTGTAGCCAGTGTTTATATGGCTAGACCAGTTCAGTTTCTAGTCAATGGCAACCCCCCAGGATGTTGATAGTGGGGGATTCAGTGATGGTAATGCCATAAAATGTCAAGAGGCGATGGTTAGATTCTCTCTTGTTGGAGGTGGTCATTGCCTGGCATTTGTGTGGGGTGAATGTTACTTGCCACTTGTCCGCCCAAGCCTGGATATTGCCCAGGTCTTGATGCACTTGGACATGGACTGCTTCAGTGTCTGAGGAATCGCGAATGGTGCTGAACATTGTGCAATCATCAGCGAACATCCCTACTTCTGATCTTATGATGGAAGGTCATTGATGAAGCAGCTGAAGATGGTCGAGCCAAGGACATTACCCTGAGGAACCCTAGCGGTGATGTCCTAGAGCTGAGTTGACAGACCTCCAACCATCTTTCTTTGTGCTAGGTGCGACTCCAACCAGTGGAGAGTTTTCCCCGATTCCCACTGACTCCAGTTTTGCTAGAGCTCCTGATGTCACACTCGGTCAAACGCGGCCTTGATGTCAAGGGCAATCACTCTCGCCTCACTTTGGAAGTCCAGCTACTGTCTCTTTATTTGTCATGTTTACATGAGTTTTCCCCAGATTATGGATATTTTCCAGTTCTATTTGCATCCTGTGGCAATTAAGGGGCTGCCATCTTTATGCCTGGCAAAATCTTACATCAGATACAGAACAGCATGGGAATTAGTGGGGAAGGTGGTCCAGGAGTGTTGACTTCCATTTCCTTTTGCTAAAGATGCCCAAAGCCGGTTTATTGATCATTTTTATTTCTTTCCCATTATCCACAAAGACCTTTGCTGCTTATCTCTTTTCAAAGCAAGCTTTTTCTGAAAAACTAACTGATGTCCCTTAATAATGGCCTCTATACCACAAGTGATGGGGACTCTCTTGCAGAGTTGCAACTGGATGCTCAAAGAGTCTGTCACAGAACATCACAGTCTCTCAGTCCAGTTCCTGCTCACCCAGCTTCGTTACTCTGAATCAAGTCACCTGGCCTCAATCTTTCATCCACTCTGGGGTTTCAATTTTCCCTTAGCTCCACCTTTGTTCAGTTTTCAGGTAACACTGAAGTTGTCACAGGTGTATTTGGCTGAATGGAGTCCTCTTATGTTGTAAAGTTATGTGGGGTGTAAATTTTCTTGACTGGTAACATAAAACGGGTTACAACAAATAGGCAGTTGTTTCCCAGATTTTTTTTTCCCCCACTGACTTTGAATTGAGCCAATTAGATAAACCTAAACATTTTACCCTCTGGAAACGCGTGAATGTAAGAGGAGGAGGAAGAGAGAATGTGAAAGAGGTATTCGGAAAGTATGAAAGACAAACCAAAAGAAAGAAGCAAACAATTTGATTGTTGATGAGCAGAGATGAGCAAGGTGAGCAGAAAGAAAAACATAAGTGACATACATTCTTTTCCAAGCAACACTGCAGGAATCAACCACTTTTCAAGCAACATTTACAACATCTTGCAGCAGATACTAACAATCATCATTATTAGTTAATTATATCTATTGGGAAACACCACAACAAATAAACATGTTAAAAAAAAACTATCCAACATACAATATTGATGTCTGAGCCATTAGTGTTCAACCAAAACAATACATTAATAGAACACGCGCTGGGGGAATCTCTTTGCAAGAAATCAACAGTGATTCTTCCAGAGCCATAAATACTCGATTCAGTCTGGTCCAGGTACCCTTCTCACTTTTGACTGTTATTGAGATCACAACTCCCAAACACTGATCAAGTTTTGATCTGATGGCCTTGCTCCAACTGCCAGTTGCAAAATATATGATTCTGTTATCTGTGTTAGGTAAGATTGAAAATGAACTAAACGTTTCCAAATATGCTGAAAACTTGTGCTATTTGTTATTAACAGTCATCAGTAAATTTTGAATAGGGTGATAAACCTAGCCAAAATTACAGACCAAAACCAAGAAAGCAAAATTGAAAACTTGTGTGCAGGGATCAGGTGGATATTGAGTGCGACATTCATGAATGGAAATCAAAATATTGTTGACTGGGTGACTTTTGTATTACAATACAAAGGGGAAGACAGTGGCATACTGGTAATGTCACTGGACTAGTATCCAGGGGCCCATGCTCTGGGGATGTGGGTTCAAATCCCACCATTTTAGTTTATTCAATTAATTATAATTATAATTATTCAATTAATAAAATCTGGATTTAAAAGCTTGTCTCAGTAATAGTGACCATGAAACCATTGTTGATTGTCATTAAAAATCCATCTGGTTCACTAATGTCCTTTTGGGAAGGTATTCTGCCATCCTTACCTGGTCTGGCCTACATGTGACTCCAGACTCTCAGCAATGTTGCTGACTCTTAACTGCCCTCTGAAATGGCCTAGCAATCTATTCAGTTCCAGGGCAATCAGGGATGGGCAACAAATGCTGCCCACATCCCATGAAAAGAGTACATTTTTTAGAAGTTACATTTGTTCAAAAGCAAGCATCAATTTTCAAAACATAGTACAGGTCCATAGATGGGCATAGGAAAATAACTTTTAGAAACTTACTTCACACACATGAAAACTTATGATTTGGAAATACCACTGCCAATACACTTCCATTTCCCACAGTGTTACAGGCATTTAAATAACATAGCTTACCTCCAACATCTCACTTAATCGAACATCAGTTCTTTGCTGTAAAAGAGCAAAGTAAAAGATTCAGTGGAAATACTTAACAGAAAATAAAATAAGTAAAATTAAACTTAATATAAATATGTAAAAAGTATATACCAATGTTTTAATTGTGCGCAAAGACTTCAGCAATCCAATCAACAGCTGTCTCTTTCTTTGATTAGCAAGCAGCCCCAGGCTGGCTTGTGTAAAACCTTCCTTGGCAATATTTAGCTGCCTGCCAAAATAAAAATCAGTCAGTTTCAAACAAGAAAAATAATTATGTAAATGAAATGCAAACAAAATTTTAAGTTATATTTCTAAGAAAAGGTTCATCATCCCAATACAACAACAATTTGGATTTATGTAGCATTTTTAACAGCAAAATATCTCAAAATGCTTTGCAGAGACATAAGGAAAAGGAACGTTGGGCTAGAGGAGGAGGGATTAAGTCCAACCAAAAGTTTGATCAAAATAGTGAGTTTTAGGGCTGGCCATGAAAAGGAGATCAAAGTGGAAAGGGGGATGAGTTTAGGGAGGGAACTCCACAGAAACCTAGGTGGCCGAAAGGGCATCCATTAAAGGTGGAGCATAACGAGAGGCAGTGGACTAGAGGTGGGTGCATTCATGACGGAAAATAACCAATGACAAATGCAAAGCATACTCTAAACCATGGAAGTCACATCCAAAAATTATACAATTGGGCATGGTTAAATAGCAAAGCCGGCATCCATAAAATCCAGTTAGAAACTTACGTCAAAAGGTAAATAACAAGCTTTTGCTTCAGACAAGTGAATTTTCCCGTTTTTGAAATTCTGCAATTTTCCTTTGATTACTGCAGTCAGTGAATCATTTCCAATATCAAGACATTTAAAAATAACAAAGAATTAACAGCATGGCAACAGGTCATTTGGACCAACTGAGCTGTGCTCCGCATGAGGTGGCTCCTGTGTTTATGCTCCACCAGTCTCCTCCCATCCTACCTCATCTATCAGTGTAGCCTTCAACTCTCTTCTTCCTCAGTTATTTAAATGAATCTATCTAATCCACTATTACTACTCCATGTAGCAAGTTCCACATTATCGCCACTCTCTGTCTGGGTCATGGTACGTCCCCTGGATTCCTTACTGGATTTATTAGTAACTGTCTTATGTTTATGGCCCCTTCAAGTGGAAACATAATCTGTTTACCCTCAATTTTAAATCACCTGAACGCCTTCTCGTTTCCAAAATGAAACCCAGCCTATTCAATCTTTCCTGGTTGTTATAAGCTTTCAGTTCTGGCATAATACTTTTAATGTATTTACACTTATACCAGTGACTCTATATCCTTTTTTTAAATATAAAGGTCAGAACTGTGCACAATATCCCAAGTGTGGTCAAACCAAGATTCCATGTAAGTCTAACATAACTTCTCTGCTCCTTCAATTCTATTCCGCTAGGAATGAAACCTGTTCTTAGTTTGCACTTTTGTGGTCTTGTCAACCTGCGCTGCTACTTTTAATGATCTGTGAATCTGTGTCCAAGATGTCTTTCTTCCAAGATGCCATTTTGACTTGAATTTCCCAAGCTGAATGTGGCCTCCTTATTCTTCCTACCAAAATACACAACCTCACACTTCTGCATATTGAAAATCATTCAACATTTACACAACCAATCTGTAATTTTAACACCTTTGGTGTTACAGTTTTGTTACACACAAGGGTTGTGAAACAATAATATGGGTTCTTTATTTGAAGACAAGACTATATACAAATAGAGTTAACTAGGAGGCTAAGCATACATGTCTGACCTCAGTTGCTGCTGCTTGTAGACTGAACAAAAGTCATGGGGCTAATACAGCACATCGTATCAAGGTGGTAGTGAGTGACAGCAGGTTAAGATATACCTTCTTAAAGGTGCTTGCACCTCATAGCACAAGTACCATTCATCAAGGTTATTAGGCCAGCTCAATAGGATTTTAGACAATAAGTTATCTGATTATGACTTGTGTTGAAGATTATTATCGTGTCTCATCAGCACCCCTCCACCCATGATAATCACAAATTGTACTTAATCTACACATATGCGAAGAGTAAGCTCTATGCAGCCATACATAGAAATATTTCTCACCTTTCTTCTTTATGTATTCTACTTTCCACTACACTTAAAAAATTACATTCCCTCTCAATACGCTCCCCACCAAAACATAAGCTCCTTTTGTATATAAGGCTATTAAAGTACAATCAAAGCAATTAACTGAAAGTGATTAGTAGATGCTTACATTAAATGAATGTAAACTGAAAAATGCTCAGCAAGTGTTAACTGAAAATCTAATCCGATTTAGTCACAAGTTCCTTTATACCAGAATCAAAATTCTAACATGATTACAGTGCAGATTGTTCAGAGCAATGTAAAATAAAAACAAAAATGCTGAAAATACTAAGCAGATTGCTTCTCTCCACAGATGCTGCCCAGAGTTCATGCTTCAGGTCGATGATGATGCTTCACCAGAACAAGATTGGGTATTAATATACTAGATTATTCCTACAAAAAAAAATGAATGTTTTTATTTTTTGAAAAAGTCTCCAATTAGACTTAAAAATATGGAGGAAACACAAGAATAGAATATTGCATTTCTGAAATGCAAACAAAATTTTTTTTAAAAAGCTCAGTGTTCAGTGCATTCCTCTGCAATGAATAGATGGCACAGATGCTCTTTGCCTTGAAGCACCACTTGGTTTTACATAATGGAACCCCATGACCACATATGCTACAATTTGAGAATGACATTTCTCTACTTCACACAAAGGCATAAACTACTGATGCAATATTTTGTAAACAGGCAGTAGCTTAAGAACATAACAGCAAAACAAATAGAAGCAGGGGTAGACCACACAGCCTCTTGAGTTTGCTCTATCATTCAACATGTTTATGGCGGATACATGGTTTCAACTCCACTTTTTCCACCCAATACCCACATGCCTCGATTTCCAGTATATCTCAGCCTCAAATATATTCACTGATGGGGGAATCCACAATCTTCTGGGGTAGAGAATTCCAAAGATTTACAACCCTTTCAGTGAAGAAACTTCCTCATATCTCAATCCCAAATGATTGGCCTTTTATCCCGAGACTCAGCCCCCACATTCTAGATTCCCCAGCCTGAGGAAGCCACCTCAATTTCTAACCTGTCAAGCCCCTTCAGAATTCTGCATGGTTCAATGAGATCATCTCTATTTTTCTAAACTCCAGAGAATATAGAACCAATTTACTCAGCCTTTCATCATAGAAAGATCCTCTCATCCGAGGGACCAATCAAGTCAACCTTCTCTGTGCTGCCTCAAATGCAGGCATATCCTTCCTTAAATATGGAGACCAAAACTGTAGACAGTATTCAAAGGTGTGGTCTCACCAAAGCCCTGTAGAGCTACCACAAGACTTCCTTATTCCAATTCTCTTGCAATAAAGGTTAACATAATACTTGTCTTTCTAATTGTTCACTGTACCAGCACCCATCAAAATCCTGGGGATTCCCACTGACCAGAAACTGAACCGGACCAGCCATATAAATGCCATGGCTACAAGAGCAGGCCAGAGGCTGGGAATTCTGTGCAGGGTAACTCACCTCCTGACCCCCTCAAAGCCTGTCCACCATCTACACGACACAAGTCAGGAGTGAGATGGTATACTGTCCACTCACCGGGATGAGTGCAGTTCTAACACTCAAGAAGCTTGACATCATCCAGGACAAAGCAGCCTGCTTGATTGGCATCCCATCCACCACCTTCAACATTCACTCCCTTCACCACTGACTGACAGTGCCAGCAATGTGTACCATCTACAAGATGCACTGCAGCAATTCACCAAGGCTCCTTCGACAGCACCTTCCAAAGCCACGACCTCTACCACCAAGAAGGTCAAGGGCAAATGAGTGGGAACACCACCAACTGGAAGTTCCCTCTAAGCCACACACCATCCTGACTTGGAACTATATCGCCATTCCTTTACTGTCACTGGGTCAAAACCCTGGAACTCCCTTCCGAACAGCACTGTGGGTGTCATACACACATGGACTGCAGTAGTTCAAGAAGGTGGCTCACCACCACCTTTTCAAGGGCAATTAGAGATTGGCATTAAATGCTTGCCTGGACAGTGATGCCAACATCCCATGATGAAAGTTTTTTTTGAAAAATGCTAACTTTGTGTTCCTTGTACGAGCAAACAAAGTCCCTCTGAACAACATTTACAAGATTAACAACTTTTTAAAAATATCCTGCTTTTCCAATCTTACTACCAAAGCGAATAATCCCATTTCCACACATTATACTCCATCTGACAACTTGTTGCCTATTAAGTTAACCAGTCTATCTTTTTTCAGCCTCTGTGCTCTCCTCACATCTTGCATTCCCACCTAGTTTTGTATTGTCAGCTAACTTAGATACATTACTCCCTGTCCTTTCGGCTAAGTCATTCATATAGATTGTAAATAACTGACCCCCCAAACACTAATCCACTGGTTACAGCCTGCCAACTTGAACATGTCCCGTTTATCCCTATTCTGTTTCCTGTCTGTTAACCAATCCTCAATCCATGATAATACATCACCCCCAACACTACTAGTCCTTATCTTGCATATTAATCTTTTGTGTGGCACCTTATCAAATGCCTTTTGAAAATCCAAGTATCCTACATCTACTGGTTCCCTTCTATCTAGCCTACATCCTCAAAAAACTCTTAAGAAATCCATGAAACAGAATGCTGACTGGTTTTAATCATAGTTTTCTAAGTGTATTAAGACTTTAATACCTTCCAGCATGCTCCCTCTAGCTGATGTCAGGCTAACTGACCTGTAGTTCCAGTTTTCTCTCTCCTTCCTTCTTGAATAGTGGTGTTAGTTACCAATCTCTTTTAGAACTCTAGGGTGTACGCCGTCAGCTCCTGAGGATTTTGTTTTTTATTCATTCATAGGATGTGGGTGCACTACCTCTCCATGATGCATTGTAGTAAATGAGCATGTTGCATTACAAGAGGGACTATTTGAACAAGTAATCGTATGTAAATCCTGTAATGGCAACCATCATGTACTAAAAAGCTGAAGGCCACACTTGACTCTTACTCCTCACGTAGCAAGCTCTCAAATGAAGTTGTCTTGCAGAGCAGTGAAGTGGTCAGCCTAATGGAGCATTTGACCTTCTGCTAGCAACCATTTAATAGCATCATTGGCAAGAAGCCTGGGAATAGGTTGCCTGCTCTCAATGCAAGTAGCAAAAATAGAAAGGAACCTTCAAGATAATTGTCCAGATTTTGTTGGAGCACAGCATTTCATGGAGTTTCACCTTCATTAGATTTTTCCCCTCACCCTTCTGTTCGAACAACAGAGCAGCTGAGACTGTGGTGAATGACAGGGCCAATGGTCCATCCCTTTGGTCAATCAGGTTTAAACACAGAGAGAAACAGGGGTGATGATGAAGGAAACAGGGTAAAATCAAGTTGAACCCAATATAGAAATGAATAAAGAGAAGTAAAGAGAAACTGGATTAAGAAAAAGAGAAAGCGACAAAGGAAATGTTAAAAAAAATAATTTTTTTAAATCTCTAACAATTCACTGATATAAAACATCCAGTAGTGGATGAGCAGAAATTTCCTCCAATTAAATATTGGGAAGGCTGAACCCAATGACTTTTGGTCCCAACTCCAAATTCTGTTTCCTAGCAACTGACTCCAACCCTCCCCCAGGCAACAGTCTGAGATGAAGCCTGTCTGATCTTTTTTTCAAATCCCTCCATGGCGGCGCCTCTCCCTATTTCTGTCATCTCCTTCAACCCTCCCAGATATCTGCGCACAGCTAATGCTGGCTTCTTGAGCATCCACGATTTCAATCGCTCCATCAATCTTAGCCACACCTTCAATTCCGAGGCCCTACACTTCTCTACCTCACTTTCTCCCTTTAAGACAGTTCTCTGAGTAATAGAATACTAAAAGCAATGAAGTACGGAAGTTACGCTAAACCTTTATAAAACACCAGTTGGGCCTCAGCTGGAGTACTGTGTTCAATTCTGGGCACCAGACTTGAGGAAGAATGTTAAAGCTTTGTAGTTGGGGCAGAAGACATTTACTAAAATGCTACCAAAGCTGAATAACTTCAGTTCTGTGCGGGGTTAAGAGAAGCTAGAGTTGTCTCCATAGGGAAAAGGAAGGTTAAGCGGAGCTATTATTGAGCAATTAAAATTTGTAAATCATTTTCATGAAGTAAATAAGAAGAAATTGTTTTCAGTTCGGAAGGCTCAGTAATCAGAGGATAAAGGTTCAAGGTCACTGCAAATGAACCAGAGGCGACCTAAGGAAACATTTATTTATTTATTTTATTCAGCACAATGTCCTGATCACCCTGCCTGAAAAGGAGTAAAGGGCACAGATTCAATGGGTCATTCAAAAGAAAACTGGATAAAGACTTGAAAGGAAAACATTTACAGACTATGGGATTAATTAGATAGCTCTAGAATAGGCCGAATAACAACCTTTTGCACTATATCATTGTCACTTTATAATGTTTACATCTCAAGCTGTTTCTTTTCAAAGCTTAAAAGCTCCTATTTCTCCAGCCTTTCCTCATAACTTAGACATTTAAAAACAGAGATTATCCTTGTGACTTTTCTTTACATTACCTCCAGGTCTTGAGTGTCTTTCTCACTTCTCGGTGAAAAATGGAAACAGTATCCAATGAGTAGTATGTGTAGTGCACCACAAAGTTTGAATACAACTTGTTCACTACTGTTCTTGTTTTCTACTGATTCTGCTGACTATTGTTATGCATTTGTCAACCATTTTTAACCTGAGGTCGACTTAAACTACTAGATCGATTTTTCAACTTTATCCTCAGCTTTGAGGTTTCAGCCTTGGCTCAGCAACTTTTATTACTGCCATTCATTAATTTATAATAAAATACTTTTGGTTAGTGCACTTTCTTGCGTTCCATCACATAAAAGTTGCCCTTTGGCAAACAAACTTAAATTAAGTTGGCACCCACAGCAGTCAGTCAGTACAAATAGTTTGTGAATACATGGCAAAATGCATTATTGAAAATGCATCATTACAGAACTATTATAGAACTCTTAGTAAACAATTTTTGGAAATTAACATCTCTTACCTTCTGGCATTTGTACATATGACAGCTGCTAATTGAAGATTGGCTTGTAATGATGTGACTCTTTCAAGTTCCTGCAAGTAATACATTAAAGAAAAAAAATCAAAAATTTAAGTATTTTTAAAGCAGCATCCTTGCCTTTCCTGTAATTTGTTTTTTTTAGTGAAGACATATGCAGGTATGCTAACAAATGTACAATATACAAACGACATTCTCTCAATATTTTGCTTTATGTAAAAAATGTACTCCAACATCTCATCACAGTCTTTCTACACAAGTGGTACCTTTTTACCCATGTCACAGCAGAACTTTCAATCAGCCTTAAAGTTTAAAATGTATTCAATATTTACAGAATGCCTTGAAATTAAGCTCTAACATATTTCTGCTAAATAGCCCCCTGAAGAATTTCATACAGAACAAGCATTCTAAGAGCCTAACATTAAAGCCCAAGTGTTTAAATGCTCTCCAACATTTAAACCAAGTGTTTCACTGTTGTAAGATCCCATGTGAATTACAGTGCACTGAATCTGTTAGAATTTTCACAGTAAAGCAATAACTGCCTTAGCAGAAACACACAATCAGCTGTGTGACATTAAAATAGAAAATGACTTATTTTTTGCATCAAGACAACTTGAAAAGATTGTTTCTTTATTTTGAATCAAACGTTAATATTTATACTAGTCAAAACTAGTGATATCAGTAGTACTTGATGACCTAAAATGATCTGTTGAACTTATTCTCAAATCACAGTTAGCTATGTTTTACAATGTGAACACCTGTAAGAGTAAAATAAATTATTTACTTAACAAGATGGAATATCGGAATTGGTTCTCAATTTGTATGGGAAAAACATAAAAATAAGTTTAAGACAAAAGAAAAAATCCTTTTTCTGACAGCTCTTGCACAAATGTCAACTGTTCAAAGTCCATATGATTTGTTCTCGGAATGAATTAGCTATTCACCATATTTAAATTCCCAGTGGCTGACTCAAATGATCACACAATAAGATTTTACGTTTTATGACTTTTACTGGAACAAACTAAAATCGACATTGACTAAACATCACTTAGTAGATAACTAACACACTAATCTACAGAAAAGAAATCACCCCCTTAACTTTCTGCCTTCACATGTTACACTGCAATCTCTATGGAATGGTAGCCTTCACAAAAACCAGTCCAAATTTACTCCCAGATTCCAACACGCTCTCTTCTCCCTGTTCTGTTGAGTCATAACATCCGGTGTCCATCGAGAATCACTGAACCAACTTCCAGCAAGACCCACTCCAGCAACTCCTTCTCCCAGCCAAGCCAGGGTGAATCTTCCAATGTCTTTAAATCTCCATGGGTCCTATCCCTTTGACTAAAGAACAATCTCCCATCACATCCAACCCGGTGTTACAACAGCAAACAGCTTTCTCTTCTGCTGTCCACAACAGCTGCTGTTTTCCTGTCTCTCTCTCTCTGGGACACAAACACTCTGTTCAGGGTCTCTAAGTCAATAAGTTTGGCAGCAGTTAAGGCCAGCTGCCTTTTCCTTTGTCTCCAGGTGTTAAAAATTGGCATCTTGCTTTCAACTGGCCATGACAACCAGGTTACATGAGAACCACAAAGAAGCCACGTGCCCCTTTCCACTACTCCATTTTACCAAATTAAAAGAGGCAGTTTAAAACATAACCATCTTATAAAACTTCACATTTGTAGCAGCTAGGGTAAGTTTAATACCCCTTTATTTCCCCACTGAGAATTAAATATATTTACCTGCGTAAGTTAATTCCTACAATGTGATATTCTTATTACACTGATGCTCTTGAGCAGTTTATGCTTTCTTCTTATTGTCTAACATCATAGAACCTATTTTCAATTACTTTTTTTTATCCTCTTCCTCAGTAAGTATTATATTATTGGGTTAAAACGCTTACCAGGATTGATCGAAATCTGGGTGCATAGTAGGAAACAGTTGTCACGAGTAAATTCACAAGATGACGACATCAACCAACAAGAAATATTGCCCACTTATATTGTCAAACCATGCAAACATGTTTACAGACAGAGATTGAACACTTCCCATACCAATTCAGACTGTAACCAGATGATCTTTTGTAGCACAGTGGAAAATGTGAAAAATGGTTTTCTGTAAAAAGCAACAATCTTTGTCTTTCTTATTGCATGTTACCTTCCAGATTCTCTGCCTTTGTTATTTTCTTTATCCTTTCCCCACTATAATGATTTTTATATTATTTTATTTTATTTCCCTTTGATTTAATTCAACATTACTGAAGACTTTTGTTTTAACAGTTAGGTTTAGTTTGTTTTGTTTTTATTTCCCTCTGCAATCCACTAAAACAAATTAACAGTGAAAACTGGAATTAGTGGGAGTGAAGTACAGCGAACATGGTAGAGATAAAATGTTAACTGATATTCAACAGGGGAAAAGCATATTGATACCTGCACTCAGCAGGGTAGGCCCACCATGCTGGAGATTAATAATGGAAGATGAGTGCATGAGCTATGGGAAATAGGAGCAGGCAATGGTGAAAAGGAAGAGAAATAGTGGTGGCTGGAAGAGAAACTATTACGGCTGTCAAAAGCATATAGAACAAGCTTTTATACAAAGGTGCCCAGAGACAGTGCAGAAAGAATTAATTCAATGAGGGCACAACGTGGTTCAATAATTTTCAGCTATATATTAGAACCATATACTTATCAACTGAGTGAATATAATATTGAGCTAGACTGTCAAGACCATATTATACAAGTCATAAGAAGGCATGATCAGACTATGAAGTGATCTTCACTGTATCTTGAGTGCTGTATTCAATTCTTGTTGCAGACACAAGTCTGATATTCAAACACTGAAAACTGTACAAAGAAGAGCTACAAGACATAGCTGCGCAATAAATAGCCTGAACAATGAACAAGATTAGAGAAACTTAGGGTCACCAGCCTTGGAAAGAAGGGTAATCTCAGAGTTATATGAGAATGTTCAGACAGTGAAAAAGATACGTGCAGAATCTTATTTAGAAGTAGCTTGCAAAAGTGGGACAAAAATCGACAAGGTGTAAAAGAGGCTATCGATTCACCATTATTTGTTTTGCCCCACCACCAAGGACCAATTTCACCAAATGATACACTCTCTATTTCTTAAAATCTAGTGAGGTGAAACTGTAAAATACTTGAGTTCCAAAGTGCAATTCTAAGCAGTTCCAGGGTTGACGTTTGAGTCAGTCAGTAGCTTGGTAAATATTTGAAGAAAAATAATTTAATTCTGTACGCACATTACTTCATCTTATTGAATGCTGGACTAATGAAAAACAACTTGCATGCATATAGCACTTTTAATGTAGTAAAACATCCCAAGGCATGTCATAAGAGTGTTATCAAACAACATGACACCAAATGCGCGTGAGTTGTGCGCGTGGTTGCAAACACTCCACCCCGTCCCCAACCCTGAGGTTTGAATGGAATACTCCATTCTTGCCTGGGTGAGCTCAGCTCTAACAACACTCTAAGCTCAACACCATCCAGCACAAAGCAAACTTGCTTGATTGACACCCCTTCCAACACCTTAAGCATTCACTCCCTCCTCTACCAATGCACAGTGGCAGCAGTGTGTACCATATACAAGATGCGCTGCAGAAACTCACCAAGGCTCCTTCAACAGCACCTTCCAAACCCACAACCTCTACCACCAAGAAGGACAAGGGCAGCAGATGCATGGAAACACCACTACCTGCAGGTTCCCCTCCAAGCCACATACCATCCTGACTTGGAACAATATCGTCATTCCTTCATGATCGCTGGGTCAAAATCTTGGAACTTCCTGGAACTGTGGGTGTAGCTACATGACATGGGTTGCTCTGTCTCAAGAAGGCAGCTCACCACCACCATTTCAAGTGCAATTAGGGGTGGACAATAAATGCTGGTGTAGCCAGTGATGCTCGCATTCCGTGGAAGAAAATTAAGGTGCAGTTATGTGAGAGTTGAATGAAGGCAAGATTTATCTTAGCTTTAATACTCTCCATAGCGAACTAATCTACTGTCAGTCTGGGTTCACCTGAACAAAATGGTTGTGTGTGTGTATATATATATATATATATATATATATATATAAAAAATAGTAGCCAATTTTTTTTATTCATTTACAGGATGTGGGTATCGCTGGTGAGGCCAGCATTTAATGCCCATCCCCAATTGCCCTTGAACCGCCTTCTTGGATTGCTGCAATCCCTGTGGTGTAGGTACACCCACAGTGCTGTTGGGGAGGGAGTTCCAAGATTTTGACCCAGCAACAGTGAAGGAACTATATTTCCAAATCAGGATGGTGAATGGCTTGGAGGGGAACTTCCAGGTGATGGTGTTCCAATATATCCAATATATGCTGCCCTTGTCGTTCTAGATGACAGCAGTTGTGAGTAAGAAGTCTTGGTGAGTTTCTGCAGCGCATCATGTAGATGGTACACACTGCTGCCACTGTTCATTGGTGGCGGTGACTATGTCAGGCTCTGCTTGACGAATCTGAGAGACAGCTCTCCCAATTTTAGTAAGCTCCCAGATGTTAGTAAGGACAACTTTGCACAAGCAACAGGGCTGGGTTTGACGTTTGTCGTTTCTGGTGCCTAGGTCGATGCTGAGTGGTCTGTCCGGTTTCATTTCTTTTTGTTGACTTTTTAGCAGTTTGTTACAACTGAGTGGCTTGCTAGGCCATTTCAGAGGACATTTAAGAGTCAACCACATTGCTGTGAGTCTGGAGTCACATGTAGGCCAGACCAGGTGAGGACGGCAGATTTCCTTCTCTAAAGGACATTCGTGAACTAGATGTGTTTTTAACAACAATCATCAATGGTTTCATGGTCATCATTAGTTTTTTTAATTCCGTATTTTTATTGAACTCTAATACCATCATCTGCCGTGGCAGGATTTGAACCCGGGTCCCCAGAGCATGGGTCTCTGGATTATCAGTCCACTGACAATACCACTACATTTTCATCCTACACTGTGGATATCGAGACCAGTGTCATGAATACAGCTCCAATGCACTCAGTTTTCTGGTGCTAAAGAGCCATTTTACCTTCAAATTGGTGACCATGGCACATGAACACATTTAAGGTGTGAGCCACACTGGACAACATCTTGATGATGCCGCTGGCAGGGAGCATCTGCTGCAAGTATGCAACGTAGGCAGTTTGTGATGTTAGTCAGTGCACAATGCTGATTTGGCACTAGCTCCACCATTTCAGAGCTCAATGCTCCAGCTAACCTCGCACAGCTGAATATGTTTTCCAGGCAAAGAACATTCCTGGTAAAGAAGGAAAGTAAAGTAAGGGAGGTGGAAAGGTGTAGGGAGGCAATTCCAGAGCTTGAGGCAGCTGAGGGGGCAGTGACCGATGACGGAGTAATTAAAATTGGGGACGCTCAAATAGAGGAGTGCAGATATCTTGGAGGATTGTGGGGCTGAGGGAGTTTACAGAGATAGGGAGGGGTTAGGCCATGGAGGGATTTGAAAATTAAGATGTTGCTTGACCAGAAGCCAATGTAAGTCAGCAAGCACAGGGTGATAGGTGAACGGGACTTGGTGCGAGTCAAGACACTTATGTCAGTAAGACATGAAATCCAAGGTGTCAGACTTTATTCTTTTTGCTACTTTTAAAATAGACTTTCTGCTGAACCCAACAAGGTGGCTGCTACAAGTCACATGATCACAGGATTGGTCCTTTGTTCTAGAAGCTTCCAGGAAGAGTTACAAGAATAAAAGAATCCTCCTCTCAACATTGTGGAATCTCAAACCCAATTGTAAGGACAGTATAATCATGAAACCAGGGGACTCGCGGATCAAAACTCATTATTCCAACAGTTATTAACAGACCTCTCTCACACCTGGACTATCCAAGTCCATTTCAAAAGGGGACTATAGAGGGGACATCATTTGCATCCTGATAAGCTTACCCCTCTAGCGGAGTCAGAGGGTCTGCCCAGGCAATGGCTTCCTGACAAGATTCTCAATATGGATGGAAGCTCTTTCAAAAGCTAAGGCTGGGACATTATCAGTCATGAAAACAAAGCCAGTCCCAGAGACTAGATAAACAACACTTTTGAAATCATTGTGGAGAAAGGTCACATGACTCGTGACCATTTGAAATACCTACATTCCTTTGAGAACTTAGAAACCCTTAGTCTGCTGAATTACCAACTAATCTACAGCAAGTCTCTCAGCTGGTCACCGTGTCTCAACTCCTCAATGCCTGTTGGATTTTTAAAAGTCTGATTATCATCTGCCAAGCGTTCTAAGCACAGAAATCCCATCATGCTGCATCGTCATTCATTTCAAGGATTTTGGTATTGCTGTCTCCAACCAGGAACTCATCTGGACTGAACTCCACTACGAAGAAAACACCCTCTAGACTTTGACTTTTCCAGGCTTTGGAATTCACATGAACTAATATTAATTTCTGTGGTTCTTTCATGGTTGTTATCCATAGTTGTAAAAACTCCCTTTTCTATCCCTCCTTACTGTATGTGTGTGCATGAGGTATGCGCGTGGTTGCAAACACTCCACCCCCCCATCAACCCTGAGGTTTGAATGTGAAATAAACTAACCTTCTGAGTTAATCATAAAGAGAATTTGCTTTATGTTATCTATAAAATTGGACCACACAAACTAAGGGTTTGGGGAAATACACCACTCAGCCTACTTTAAAAATAATTCAAAAAAACCCTCTACTTATGGACAGACAGACAGAGAATAAAGAATTTCAGTTTGCCCCTCTCCTGTCCATAACAATACAGACAGCAGAGTTTTGGGTGAATTCAAGTTTACAGAGGGTAGAATATGTGAGGCCAACCAGGAGACCATTGAAATAGTCAAGTCTAGAGGTAACAAAAGAATGAATAAGGATTTCAGCAATAGGTGAGCTGAGACAGTCAAAAGATGTTACTGAGGTGGAAATAGGCAATCTTAGTGATAGCACGAGTGTGAGGTCAGGAGCTCATCTCAGGATCAAATATGACACCAAGATTGCAAACAGACTGTTTAGGCTGTTGCCAGGGAGAAGGATAGAGCCAGTAGTTAGGAACAGTTTGGGGCAAGGACAAATGACAATGGCTTCAGTCTTTTCAATATTTAATTAGGGGAAATATTTGCTCATCCAGTACTGGGTGTCAGGTAAAGAGTCTGATAGTTTAGCAACAGTGGAGGAGTCGAGGGGTTGTGATAAGGTTGAGCTGGGTGTCATCAGAACACGAGTAAACTAATACTATGCTTTCGGAAGATGTCACCAAGAGCTAGCATGGCCCACCCAACTGGACAACAACCAATGCCTGGATTTGCAGTGAGCATTGGTAACATATTCAATCATAGGGAAAATCACAAACAAGCAGGATTCCTTCAATGGCCATTTGAGGAAGTTCAAGAGGATGTACACTACCAGGGTAGCTTAACTTAGCAAAGAGTCAGTGCCTTCATGAGATGACAAAAGAACTGCAGGAGGGAAAAGTACATTTGAAAAAAGTTAGAAACTTAAGCTCTTCACCGCCCCCCCCCCACCCCCCCCACCCCCAAATGTTCTGGTATCCTCTCCTAAGGGTTTCACTTATACAGGGGTAGAGTGAGTGCCCACAACTCACCCAAACAACCATTTTGTACAGGTGAACCCAGACTGATAGTAGATTAGTTCGCTATGGAGAGTATTAAAGCTAAGATAAATCTTGCCTTCATTCAACTCTCACATAACTGCATCTTAATTTTCTTCCACGGGATGCGAGCATCACTGGCTACACCAGCATTTATTGTCCACCCCTAATTGCACTTGAGATGGTGGTGGTGAGCTGCCTTCTTGAAACAGAGCAACCCATGTCATGTAGCTACACCCACAGTTCCAGGAAGTTCCAAGATTTTGACCCAGCGATCATGAAGGAATGACGATATTGTTCCAAGTCAGGATGGTATGTGGCTTGGAGGGGAACTTGCAGGTGGTGGTGTTTCCATGCATCTGCTGCCCTTGTCCTTCTTGGTGGTAGAGGTTGTGGGTTTGGAAGGTGCTGTTGAAGGAGCCTTGGTGAGTTTCTGCAGCGCATCTTGTATATGGTACACACTGCTGCCACTGTGCATTGGTAGAGGAGGGAGTGAATGCTTAAGGTGGTGGAAGGGGTGTCAATCAGGCAAGTTGCTTTGTGCTGGATGGTGTTGAGCTTAGAGTGTTGTTAGAGCTGAGCTCACCCAGGCAAGAATGGAGTATTCCATCATACACCTATCTTGTGCCTTGTAGATGGTGGGCCAGCTTTGGAGTTACTTGCCGCAGAATTCCCAACCTTTAACCTGCTGTTGTAACCACAGTATTTATCTGGCTGGTCGAGTTCAGTTTCTGGTCAATGGTAAACACCAGGATGTTGATAGTGGGGGATCCAGCGATGTTAGTGCCGTTGAATATTATGGGGAGATGGTTGTATTCTATCTTGTTGAAGATGGTCATTGCCTAGCACTTCTGTGGCAAGAATGTTACTTGCCACTTATCAGCCCAAGCCGTAATATTGTCCAGGTCTTGCTGCATATGGACACAGACTGCTTCAGTATCTGAGGAGCTGTGAATCACACTGAATGCTGTGCAATCATCAGTAAACATCCTGACTTTACGATGGAGGGAAGGTCATTGATGAAGTAGCTTAAGATGGTTGGGCCTAGGACACAACCCTGAGAAACTCCTGCAGCGATGTCCTGGGACTGAAATGATTGACCTCCAACAGCCAAGAACAAGAACTGCAACCAGCTGCTCTCCTCACTGAAGCCAAACGTTGTGCTGCGATCACCAACTTGGTGTAGATGAGATAAAGTTATTTACAAACTCAATCTAACTTCTGACGAAGAGTTACTGACCTGAAACGTTAACTGTTTTCTCTCTCCAAAGATGCTGCCTGACCTGAATATTTCCAGCATCTGTTTTTATTTCAGATTTGCAATAAATTAGCTTTTTGGACGATAAATGTTACCTTTGAATTTGCACTCTAGGTTGCATTCAGTTCTTGGTCTGTTCCCCAGAATTTTCAACAAGGCTCTGAAATCAGCTGCTAAATGTTGATCAAGTTCAGTCTAAGAATACCAGCTATACCCTCTGTGAAAAGATGTGTAGCTTTCCACTGCATTGCAGCTGGGTTGAGGAATATATTACTTTCCCAATCTCCATGTTAATAAATACCGGAATATAAATGTGGTGCAGTGCAACATTCTGCAATAAATTTTGTACCCCCATGTGCAATGTGACTTACCTCAAATATACTGAAATCCCCCATAAAATAGTGCCAGAGCCAGTGAAAATGCTGGTTTCTCAGTGATAATACACCATAGCTCAAACCATTTGATTGGAATCATTTCACTTTTGTTTACCTCAAACAAGTTTTGGACTGATTAAAAATGATGATTCGCTGGTTACCTTATGATCCCTTACCTTCACATATGCAGCTTGTTTTTCAAGGATTAAATCTGCTACTTTCTTTGATACCTGTAAAAAGAAACAAACATCCAGTTTATTAGATTCTCATATCCATATTGCCTAGACAGATATAAGAATTGCTCATTACTAAAAATAAAGTATTTCCTATTGCACAACTTAAATACTTTTAATTTTGATCAAAAGTTTTACTAAAACGTAAACTTGCTGTGCTGATTGTGTTTCAGTCTGTAAATACAGAAATGTAATTATGTAATTAGAGAAGTGAACCATAACATAGACTTGAAAGGTATCAAAACATGCAATCCTGTCAAAAACTTGCATAGGTAACTAAATTGGAAGCTATGAAACTATATACTCCATTTTCTACTTACTCTGATTGGAGTCACTGCTTCTAATAAAGTGAACAGAATGTATACACAGACAGCAGGCTTGGTCCATGCATTTAACTGAGCTGTTTACCATAAAATACAGATAAAGCCAAAGTCGAGACTATATCCCTTTTACAATCATCTCTCATACAGAGCATTGACTCCCAAATAAGTTGCAGGCCACTCCAGGATGCATACAAGCCACCATCATAAACACCAGAGAAATTCCAGTTATAAAATCTAAATCAGAACAGCAAGTCTTGTGGGAAGACAAATAGGTAGTCTACATCATGTAGGAAATGCAGCTGGTTTACTTTGAACATATTTTAAAATTATTTTGTTTTGGAAAGATTCTTCCTAGACATTTTCCTGTGGTTTAAAAAAAGCTAGAAAAAACGTACTCAATACCTTTACATGTGCATTTTTTTCCCTCCTGAATACAACATCTCAGGGTAGGGTACAGTTTCACAGGTGGTAGCCTTCCACACTTCAGCCAAGCAGCCATTCTGATCATGATATGGACCTCCGTTATTTACAATCTTAATCAATGACTTAGATGAGGAGACCGAGTGTAACAGATCCAAGTTTGGTGAAGGTACAAAGTTAGGTGAGAAAGTAAGCTGCAAGGACATAAGAGGCCGTAAAGGGTTAGGGACAGAATGAGTGAGTGTGGAAGAACGTGGCAGATGGAATATAATGTGGAGAAGTGTGAAGTTATCCACTTTCGTAGGAAGAATAGAAAAGCATTTCTTTAAATGGTGAGAGACTAAGTAATGTTGGTATTGAGAGCACCTGAGATGGTCTTGTATATCACCAAGTTAACATAGAGGTACAGCAGCAATTCAGAAGGCAAATTGTATGTTAGCCTTTACCATGAAGGATTGGAGTACAAGAGTAAGAAAATCCTACTACAATTGCATAGCGCCTTAGTGAGACTACATCAGAAGTAGTGCACAGTTTTGATCTCCTTATCTAAGGAAAGATATACATGCCTTAGAGGGAGTTCAACAAAGGTTCACTAGACTCCTTCCTGGGATGAGAAAGTTGCCCTATGAGGAGAGACTGGGTATACTACAATCCCTGGAGGTTAAAAGAATGAGTGTTAATCTAATTGAAACATAAAATTCTTAAGAGGCTTGACAGGATTTCCCCTGGAAACAGTTTAGAACACAGATTCATTCTCAGACCAAGGAGGCAGCCATTTATGATTGAGGTGAGGAGAAACTTATTCACTCAAAGGTTGTGAATCCTTAGAACTCTCTACCCCAGAGAGCTGTGGATGCTCATTTGTTGGGTATATTTCGGACAGAACACAACACAAGAGATAAGAGTGGGAATAGACAATACTGCCCCTCAAGCCTGCTCAATCATTCAGTATGATTATAGCTGATCTTAGACTTCACTTTCCCACCTACTCCCCATATCCCTTGGTCCCCTGAGACACCAAAAATATATTTAACGAATGAGCAACCGCAACCCTCAGGTACGGAATACCAAAGATTCACAACCCGTTGACATCTCCTCATCTCAGTCCTAAATTATCAATTTTGGAGAATTAAGGAATATGGAAATAGTGCGGTGGGGGGGGAGTTGAGGTAGATCATCCATGATTCTTTTGATTGGTGCAGCATGTGTAAAGGGCTGAATAGCCTATGCTTGCTCGTTTTTCTAATATTCTTATGCTCTTACTCTCCCTTTGTGACACTAAAAGTGTGTCAGTGGACCTTTCAATCACAGGGTATTTGATGCTAATTCCAGCCAGACCCACAACTCCAACAAGAGTTACTGGAGACTAATCAGGAGGGGAAGCCAAGAGAGATTTCCCAACTTTAACGTCAGCTAATTGTAGAATCCTCACTGCCTATAAAGTTGAGTCAAATTAGCTAATTAGCTGAGACCAGAGACTGAACTGGGGTCTTCCGATCATGTCACACATTAGCCACTGAGCTAATATATAGAATCTTTTTAACAATATATTAACAATGCTTTTTCATAATTTATATTATTAACAATTTTTTTCAAAATTTCTCAGTGATATAAGCTGATCATGTCATAAATTATATCATTGCCATTCCTCCATCACCACTGGATCAAAATCCTAGATCACCCTCACCTAACAGCTCTATGGAAGTACCTTCACACAGTCGGCAGTGGTTCAAGAAGTTGGCTCAAGGACAACAGGTGGACTTGCCACTGACGCTCACATCCCAGAAAGGTATGTTAAAAAAATGCCTTTACAGTACAATTTTCTGATCATTACTACCATAAACAATAAAAACATAGCATGACCAAGTTGGAATATTGCACCAGGCATAGAATGCCAACAGTGCAGAAAGAGTCCATTTGGCTATCAAGCGCTGGCTCTCTGCAAAAGCAACTTCACTCGTCCCACTCTCCTGCCCTTTCCCCGTAGCCTTGCAATTTTTCCCTTCAGGTGCCCTGCCTTTTGAAAGCCACACCTGAATCTACATCCACCACACTCTCGGACAGTGTATTCCAGACCCTAGCCACTTGCTGCGTAAAAATGATTTACCTCACGTCACAGTTGGTTGTTTGACATATCACTTTAAACCTCTGTCCTCTGGTTCCTTCCACCAATGGGAACAATTTCTATCTATTCTGTCTAGACCCCTCATGATTTTGGACACGTCTATCAAATCTCTTCCCAACGTTTTCTAAGAAGAACAACCCCAGCTTCTTCAATCTATCCACATAACTGAAATCCCTCATCCCTGGAGCCACTCTTAGAAATCTTTTCTGCAACTTCACTAAAAGACTTCACACCCTACCAAAATTGTGGTGCCCAAAATTGGACACAATAATCCAGTTGAGGCAAAACCAGTGTTTTATAAAGGTTCATCTTAGCTCCCAAGTTTTACTTTATGCCTCTATTTATAAATCCCAGGATCCCGTATACCTTTTTAGCCACTTTCCAACCTGCCCTGTCATCTGCAACGATTTGTGCACATATACCCTCAGGTCTTTCTCTTCCTGCACCCATTTTAAGAATTGTACCCTTTATGTTATATTGCTTCACCTTGTTCTTCTTATCAAAATGTATCACTTCTCTGTGTTAATTTTCATCTGCTGATTGTACCCACCCATTCCACCAGCCTATCCATGACCTCCTGAAGTCTATCACTATTCTCCTCACTCTTCTTGCAAGTTTTGTGTCATGTGCCAATTTTGAAATTGTGCTCTGTGCACCCAATTTTAGGTCATTAAACTTATATCAAGAAAATCACTGGTCCTAGTATTGATCCCTGGGGAACACCACTATATACCTTCCTTCATTCCGAAGAACAACAGTTCAACATTATACTGTTTGCTACCACTCAGCCAACTTCATATCCATGTTACCACTGTCCCTTTTTCAACTTTGCTGGAAAGCCTATATTTATTTATTCTTTCATAAAATGTGGTGTCGCTAGCAAGTCCAGCATTTCTTCCCCATCTCCATCTGCCTTGAATTGATTGGCTTGCTAGGCCATTTCAGAAGGCAGTTAAGAGTCAACCACAGTGCTGTAGATCTGGAGTCACATGTAGGCCAGATCTTGAACGCTTACTTCCACTTTCATTTTGACCTCTGTCTTTCATTTCCTACATTGTTCCAATTCAGTTCAACGTAAGGTTCAGGGACATCACCTTTCCCCTGGACATTCTGCAATCTTCTGATCCAAACAATTCTTGATAATGATTTCAGATCTTAATTTATAGCTTCTATTTTCTTTACAACAGCTGCGCTCCTGAATTAGGTTGGAACAGGCAGTGACAAGGGACTGGAGAGAATAACAGATAACAAAGTTGATGTTTGGGGTGGAGTTCTTCCATAAAAACATAGTACTGCCGGAGGGGAATGGGTCTGAATCCATGATACTGGGTTCTTTTGCAGGGTATTTTCCCCAGTCTGTTATCTATTTCTCACTTCCATGTCTTTTTGTTGGTGGGACTCTTCCATGTCTTTTCATTTCCCTCCATAACTATTTGCAGATCCTAATATCTTTTTGATGCATTTCCATCTCCTCACTGATCTTTTTTTCAATCTGGTAATTCTCCCCCAATTTTTATTTTGTACAACCTTGCAGAAATAATTGTTTAATTCCAAACTTCTATGAAGGGTATACTTCCAGGACATCAAAACTTGTCTTTCTCCCCAGAGAAGCTGACTGACATTTTGTGTCTATCCAGCATTTTTTATTTTTTTCACCCCAAATTAAAATGAGTGATATATTAGTCCGGAGCAGCAGTTCTCAAAGTTTCTTTGGTACAGTATTCTGCAGAACACAACTTTATAATTTGAAAGAAAACACTAAGTTTCCATTGGTAAGTATACAACTTTTGTTCATATACAAAATTCCTAAATTATTGAAGTAAAGTACTTAAAATTTATCTTACTGCTTATAACAAAGTTATTGTCAAACTGCAGTTTCATTATTGTCTTCCAAACGTTCAGCATTAAATTCTTGTATACAAAAAAACTTTAGTCAACAAGTAATAAAGACCATTCTGACTCTCTAATCATATTTGCCACAGGCAAATTAGCCATGCCAATAATATACAATGCCAGATGGAGACACTTACTCAATAGGGTTACCGGTAGCCAAATAGGAATATTTTTCAAACTGTCATTGCATCACTTCCAGACTTCCATTTTGGTGGAATATATCGTCAGAGAGAAAGTGTACCATAGACCAAGGTAATGCCTACAACATGTGCTTTGACTACTCACCTTAGTTTTCTACCAATAATTAATAATGAGATACTTACAGCAGCTTGCTGTTGTTTCAGTTTATCTCGGTATTCTTCCAGATCTTGTAGATTGAGAATAGAAGGGAGTTTCTGTGGGCAAACAGGAAATTAGCAAATCAATAGCTCAAAGTAAACATATTTATTTTCCTAAAGCAGCGACCATTTGTTAATTATGTACTTGAAAATCATCAATACATACTTGCTATAGCAATCTTATGGTGCTGTAGATTATTTTCAAGAAACTAATTCTCAGCACAACTAATTTTGAGGGGATTTAGTGCAGCATTTGCAGGCATTTTGTGCTTTTGTTCTGCTTGTCTGGAAGACTTAAAAAATACTTGAAATATCAGTACACGGAATCATAGATTCAGAATCTTTACAGTGAAGCTTTCTCTTCAACCCTTATAACATTCTTACCCAGCTCAAGTAACAAATATATGGTTAAATCTAATGAGATTTTGCATTGACTGCAACCATTTAATCTCTCAATCTAGTCTTCCCAAGATGATACATGTGTTAAACCTTAATTTCAATTAGTGCACACTTTATAGCACGGTGGCATCCAATCTCAGACAAATTAAGTAAATCTGAAAGTGAAACTCAGTACCTTGTTCCCTCAAATCTTTGGGGATAATTTTGACCTATCTTTACTTCTAAATGGAAGGAAATAACAAGGTTGTGTAAAACCAGCATTGCACTCAATTCCATCAATTTCCTAACAGATGGGTTTGGTTATAATTGCACACTTTATATCATCCTTGGGCAACCAAAAAGCTACTTGTACATCTTCAACTGAAGTGCATTTGAAAAATAAGAAAAAAAAACATGGTGTTGTTACCTCCAGCTCATAGTTCACAGCATCAAATGAATCATTGCTGAAATAAATTTCTTCAATGCTGTTAATTATTTCTTGCTCCGCTTGAGGGTCACTGGGAATTTCTCTTAATTCTCTTAATTCCTCCTAAATTAAAAAAAAGTAAAAACACATTGTGCAAGGAGATACAACGATATCACCAAGACACTGTCTGAATTATCTCTTTATAGCCAAGGAACAAAACTAAATTCTGCTGCTTGTAAATGTACAGATCAGTTAAATTCATTAAATTATTCTAGTTTAAACAAAAAATTGAATTTCACTGTTATAGGGCTTCAGTTTTTTTAGGAATGCTTTCACGAGTTAGCTTTGATAGGGATGACTTCAATGCCATTTTAATCAGCTTTTGTAGAATATAAACAGTGGGTATAGCTCATAGCTACGGAACGAATACCAGCATAAATAGTTACTTGGTAGTGCAGACTTGAATATCGCTGAAAAAAAGAGACATGCTATTGAAGCTTTTCGTCTTGCACTCATCGGGACAGACGGAAGAATGCCAAATTTCAATGAGAACAACAGGTGTCCTGATTGGTAGCAAGTCAGCTCTGGTCGAGTCGTTGCCATGGCAAATGAACCATGAAGCAATTGTCAGCCATGCTTTTGTTTATTCAAAAAAAGGTTCAATATCTGCACGCATTCCTTTTGCCTGGAGAGGACAGGTCCCTGCAAATGAATATATGTAGTTTCTGACAAGCCTAAGTAAGCTATAATGCAAGCCTGACTGAATCTTAAATTGATTGTTAGTGTAATTCTTAGCACACTCGGGATTGTTCAGCAAATACTGCCTACTTTCAGAATTCCATCTAACGTTAGACATTATGTTCTGAGATTTGCAAGAGCAGATTGGTTGAGTAGGTCAATATTCTGCCTGTTGCGAAGAACTGAAGGGAAGTGCCGTTTCATATGATTTGTCAGTCATTGGGACATATGGCCTATGTACTGCAGGCAAACATTACACCTTTTTAGGATAAACAAAAGCATGAACGAACAATAGCTCCCTGGTGCTTTCACCTTGGCAATGTCTCCACCAATCAGAACTGTTATGATCCTTGGCCAGACCCTGGGTTTTGGGGGTAGGATCCAGTTAGGGACCAATAATATTTTGTTTAAAGTAGATGAAGTTTGAGATTTCAGGCGCTTACTAAATGAATAAACCACAAGATTCCACAGGTTTCGAACAAAAATAAATTTACTATTCAAGTTCAGAAAGATAAAACAATTTACAATATCAATCTTATACTCTTAACATTCAGGGTAAGTATGAGACAAACGTTAGTTAACAGGCGAACTGTGATCAGACACACCACATGACATAATTGATGACAGATGCAACCACAACAGATTCCATGAATTTCCCAACAACCCACACAGACGTTTATCACATTGAGAGCCAACCAATCTCACTGAAACTTCATCTTTCTCACAAGGGTTTCCGATCTCCACATCTCAAGATCTTGCCTTGGGATTCTCTTCAAAATAGCTCCCACTCAGACATCTCCAACAATGGCCCACCTCGCAGGGTTTCAATCTCACCTTCCAAAATTCCTTTACCCTGTATTTCCAAGTACATTCAAGCTTCACCTTCCACGCACAATTTCAGATTTTCAGCCGTGCCAAGCAGAACACTGCTGCTCCAAAAGGGTATCTTTGCCCCAACGGCCCGCAGCACGGAGTCACCAATTTCAGCTACCTTCTCAGATCTTCAGGGCTTCTCCTGTGCCCATTTCATTTAAAGTCTTTTCCCTGTAGCTCTTTCATTAATTTGGAGCCTATTTCCCTTCTCCTTTCTTCTAACTTGACTTAACGGGACCTATTCCTGGAGCCTGTCTTCATCCCTTACTACCTTTTGGGACCTCTCCCTGTCTCCCTCCCATGTCCTGCTCCCTGGGGGGATACACTACAATGGCACTCCATATCAGGTCATCTGACCTGCCTCTTTGCACTGTTTTCTCTTTTCCGTCTGTGCAGGCACACAGGGCCAGTCCTTAGCCTGAAGAATGTAAAACTACCTAAACTACACACATGCAGCCAGTTCCCGGCCGGCGCGTGCGCGGGGGACCCAAGGTTCGTCGAGAACCAGAGTTCCTGACCTTCAAAAGTAAGTATAGGTTTCTTAACAGAACTGATTTGCCAACCAATCAGAACCCCTTTTCTCATGCAGAATAAATGTTATTCCCTTTGAAATTTGGCATTCCTGCATCTGCCCTGATGACTGCAAGATGAAAAGCTTCAACAGCATGTCTTTTTTTTCAGTAATACAGAATATCAGCATATGAATAGTAGATACAGATCAAGAGCACCTATTCAACTATGATAAGAATGTTACCATCATGCTGATAGTAGTCTAAGTAACAAGTCATGAATACCCTTCTTGCAGCTACATTTCTTCTACTTGATTAAATTCAAAGCTTCTTAAACATGTTTCTTGTTCTGCAATAAAATATTAAGCCTAAAAACTACTACTGTTCAAGCGTGCTAAGAATCAAATATTTGGCATACGAGTTAATGACAGCAGTCAATTAATTTAGGCTTATAATTGTTTCACAGAACAAAAAGAATGAGTTCATGCTTCAATGTCAATTTAGCAAGTAAAGTGCAATCCTTTTAAATACATTTTAAAAACATCAATAGTAATTCAAAGTAATTTGATTAAAACAAATTGGATAAAACAGCCTGCATTCATCCAACATCTGTACACAGGTTCACTATACAGTCATCACTAGTGGACCACAACTCCAGTTGCAAAGCTAGCTGATCTTTTTTAAAATCAGAACAAGATATAGCAGGAGTAGACCGTACAGCTCCTCGAACCTGCTCCTTCAACACGATCATGACTGGTCATCAGCTTCAAGTCCACTTTCCCACATACTTCTCGATTCTGAGACACCAAAAATCTGACCATCTCAGACTGAAATATACGCAACAATGGAAAATCTACAAGCCTCTGGGGTAGAAAATGCCAAAGATTCACAACTCTAAGAGAAGAAATTTCTCCTCATCTAAGCCCTAAATGATTGATTCCTTATCCTGAGACTGTATCCCATGTTTTAGATTCCCCAGTCCAACTTCTCAGTGTCTACCCTGTCATATCCCTTCAGAATCTTCTATGTTTCAATGAAATCACCTCTCATTCTTCTAAATTCCAGAGAATACAGGCCCATTTTACACAACCTCTCATCAGAGGACAACCCTCTCATCCCAGGTACCAATCTAGTGAACCTTTGCTGCATTGTCTCCAATACAAGGATATCCTTCCCTAGTAATCCAGAGACCCAGGGTAATGCTCTGGGGAACAAAAACAGAAAATGCTGGAAAAACTCAGGTCTAACAGCATCTGTGGAGAGAAATGCTCTGGGGACCCAGGTTCAACAAAAATCTGGAATTACAAGTCTGATGTTGTCGATTGTTGTAAAGACCCAAATGGTTCACGAAAGTCCTTTAGGGAAGTAAATCTGTTGCCCTTACCTGGTCTAGCCTACACGTGACTCCAGACCCAAAGCAATGTGGCTAACTCTTAAAATGACCTCTTAAACGGTCTAGCAAGCCATTCAGTTGTATCAAAGCGCTGCAAAGTCACAAAAAAGGAATGAAACCAGATAGACCAGCTGGCATCGACCGAGGCACCAGAAATGACAATGGCAATCTCAGCCCTGTCAGCCCTGCAAAGCCCTTCTTAATAACATCTGGGGGCTAGTGCCAAAATTGGGAAAGCTGTCTCACAGACTAAGTCAAGCAACAGCCTGACATAGTCATCCTCACGGAATCATACCTTAAAGAGAATGTTCCAGACACCACTATCACCATCACCATCCCTGGGTCCCACCAGCAGGACAGGCCCAGCAGAAGTGGCATACAGTCAGGAGAGAGTTGCCCTGGGAGTCCTCAACATCGATTCCCCACGAAGTCTCATGGCATCTGGTCAAACATGGGCAAGGAAACCTCCTGTTGATTATCATGTATCGCCCTCCCTCAGCTGATGAATCAGTACTCCTCCATGTTGAACTCCACTTGGAGGAAGCATTGAGGGTAGCAAGGGCACAGAATGTACTCTGGGTGGAGGACTTCTATGTCCATCACCAAGAGTGGCTCGGTTGCACCACCACTGACCAAGCTGGCCGAGTCATAAATGACACAGCTGCTAGACTGGGTCTGCAGCAGGTGATAAGGGAACCAGCAAGAGGGAAAAAACATACTTGACCTCATCCTCACCAACCTGCCTGCCGCAGATGCATCCATCCATGAGAGTATCGGTAGGAGTGACCACCGCAGTCATTGTGGATACAAAGTCCCACCTTCACATTGAGGATACCCTCCATCGTGTTGTGTGGCACTACCATCGTGCCAAATGGGATAGGTTTCGAACAGATCTAGCAACTCAAGACTGGGCATCCATGAGGCACTGTGGGCCATCAGCAGCAGAATTGTACACAAAAATAATCTGTAACTTAATGGCCCGGCATATCCCCCACTCTACCATTGCCATCAAGCCAGGGGATCAACCCTGGTTCAATGGAGAGTGCAGGAGGGCATGCCAGGAACAGCATCAGGCATACCTAAAAATGAGCTGTCAACCTGGTGAAGCTACAACACAGGACTACTTGCGTGCCAAACAACATCAGCAGCAAGTGATAGACAGAGCTAAGCAATCCCACAATCAACGGATCAGATCTAAGCTCTGCAGTCCTGCAACATCCAGTCATGAATGGTGGGGGACAATTAAACAACTCACTGGAGGAAAAGGCTCCACAAATGTCCCCATCTTCAATGATGGAGGAGCCCAGCACATCAGTGCAAAAGATAAGGCTGAAGCATTTGCTACAATCTTCAGCCAGAAGTGCCGAGTGGATCTCAGCCCTTCCAGAGGTCCCCAGAATCTCACATGCCAGTCTTCAGCCAATTCGATTCACTCCACGGGATATCAAGAAACGACTGAAGTCATTGGATACTGCAAAGGCTATGGGCCCTGACAATATTCTGGCAATAATACTGAAGACGTGCTCCAGAACTTGCCACGCCCCTAGCCAAGCTGTTCCGGTACAGCTACAACACTGGCATCTATCCAGCTATGTGGAAAATTGCCCAGCTATGTCCTGTACACAAGAAGCAGGATAAATCCAACCCGGGCAATTACCACCCCCTCAGCCTACTCTCCATCATCAGTAAAGTAATGGAAGGGGTCATCAACAGTGCTATCAAGCAGCATTTGCTTCGCTATAACCTACTCACAAACACCAAGTTTAGATTCTGCCTGGGCCATTCAGTTCCTGATTCTCATTACAGCCGTGGTTCAAACATGGACAAAAGAGCTGAACTCCTGAGGGGAGGTGAGAGTGTCTGCCCTTAACATCAAGCCTGCATTCGATGGAGTGTGGTATCAAGGAGCCCTAGCAAAACTGGAGTCAATGGAAATCAGGGGGAAAACTTTCCACTGGCTGGAGTCATACCTAGCACAAAGATGGTTGTGGTTGGAGGTCAGTCATCTCAGCTCCAGGACATCACCACAGGAGTTCCTCAGGGTAGTGTCCTCAGTCCAACCATCTTCAGCTTCTTTCCATCATAAGGTCAGAAGTGGGAATGTCTGCTGATGATTGTGCAATGTTCAGCACCATTCGCGGCTCCTCAGATACTGAAGCAGTCCATGTCCAAATGCAGCAAGATCTGGACAATATCCAGGCTTGGGCTGACAAGTGGCAAGTGACATTCACACCACACAAGTGTCAGGCAATGACTGTCTCCAACAAGAGAGAATCCAATCATCGCTCCTTGATGTTAAATGGCATTACCATCACTGAATCCCCCACTATCAACATCCTGGGGGGTTACCATTGACCAGAAACTGAACTAGACTAGCCATATAAATACTGTTGCTACAAGAGCAGGTCAGAGGCTAGGAATTATGCAACAAGTAACCCACCTCCTGACTGCCCACAGCCTGTCCACCATCTGCAAGGCACAAGTCAGGCATGTGATGGAATACACCCCTCTTGCTTGGGGAGCTTGACACTGTCTAGTATAAAGCAGCCCGCTTGATTGGCACCACATCCACAAACAATCACTCCCTCCACCATCGATGCACAGTAGCAGCAGTGTGTACCATCTACAAGATGCATTGCAGGAAGTCACCAAGGCTCCTTCGACACAACCCACGACCACTACCATCTAGAAGGACAAGTGCAGCAGATAGATGGGAACACCACCACCTGGAAGTTCCCCTCCAAGTCACTCACCAACCTGACTTGGAAATATATCACCATTCCTTCACGGTCAACATCCTGGAACTCCCTAACAGCACTGTGGGTGTACCTATACCACATGGACTGCAGTGGTTGAAGAAGGCAGCTCACCACCACCTTCTCAAGGGCAACTCGGGATGGACAATAAATGCTGGCCCAGCCAGCGAAGCCCACGTCCCATGAATGAATAAAAAAAAATATGGAGACCATCTCTTTACAGTCTCTTTTTATTCTCCTCACACCTTGCATTCACACTTAGCTTTGTATTTTAGGCAAACTTAAATACATTACTCTCTGTCTCTTCATCCAAGTCATTGATATAAATCGTAAATAGCTGAAGCCTCAGCATTGATCCTTGCAACACTCCACTAGTCACAGCCTGCCGACTTAAAAATGCCTCATTTACCCCTATTCTCTCTTGTCGATTAACCAAACTGCTTTCCATGCTAGTATTTTATCCTCAACTGAATGAATTATCTTGCATATTAACCTGCAGTGTGGCACCTATCGAATGTCTTTTGGAAATCCAGGTATACTACCTTTAGCTACCCTACGAGCTACAATCTCAAAAAACTCTCTCAAATTTGTCAAACATGAGTTCCCACTCGTAAAACCACACTGACTCTGATCAAACTTTGATTTTCAGGACTTTCTTAATGGTAGATTTCAGCATTTTCCCGACGACTGAGGTCAGGATAACTGATCTGTAGTTTCCTTTTTTTTTCTCTCTCCTTCCTTTCTTGAATAACGATGTTACATTTGTTAATTTCCAAACCAGAGACCATTCTAGAATCTAGGGAATTTTGGGGATCATAACCAGTGCATCCACTATCCCTGCAGCTATCTCTTTTAGAACCCTAGGATGTATGCCGTCGGGTGCTGGAGATTTGTCAGATTTCAATCCTTTAAGTTTCTCCAGTACTTCAGTTACCTTAAGTTCCTCACTCTTCTTAGCCCCTTGGTTATCCTCTATTTCTGGATGTAAAATATGTCCTCTACTGTGGAGCCAGGCACAAAACATTTGTTCAATGTCTCGGTTATTCCCTCATCCCCCGTGATAATTTCTCCCGTCTCTGCTGCGAAAGGACTAATGTTTACTTTAGCTACTCTCCTTTTTATGTACTTGTAAAAGCTCTTGCAATCTGTTTTGATACTGCTGGCTAGTTCACTATTAAATATATTCTATTTTTTACTATAAAACATATTCTACATTTTCCTTTTTTTGGTGGTATTTTTCTGGTTTCTAAGCACATCCAATCCTCAGGATTACTCCCATCCTTTGCAACATAATAAGCCTCTTCTTTTAATTAAAACAATCCTTAGCTACTCTCTCAAGCCAGGGAAGGAGCTTTCTTGCTGAGTTTTTTTCTTTTTGTTGAACATTTTGAATTGTTTCTTTAAATGTTTCCCACTGTTTACTTATCACCATATCATCGAGTCTATTTACTCAATCAACCGTAGATAGTTCTCCTCTCATTACTAAGTTATAGTTTAAGTTTAAGATTCTTCGGGCTGGAGTATGTTACTTTCAAACTTAATATGGAATTCAACTGCATTGTGATCACTATTTCCCAATAGATCTTTTACTAGCAGATTATATTTAACCCTGCTTCATTGCACAATAATCGATCTAAAATAGTATCAACCCTGGTTGATTCCACAATATACTGTTTCAGGAAACTGCCACGAAAGCATTCTACAAACTCATCTTTCAGACCACCTTTGCCAACTTGATTGGTCCTGTCTACATGAAGATTAAAATCTATATGAAGATTATAGTTATTACATTGCCTTTGTAGCAAGCTCTAATTATTTCCTGCTTAATACTCTGTCCAATGGAATAACTACAGTCAGAGGGCCTATAAACTGCCCCCACCAGTGCTTTCTGACCTTTGTTCTTCCTAATCTCCATGCATACTGATTCTACTTACTAACCTTCTGAGCCAACATCCCCTCACACTACTGTCCTCAAGTCATCCTTTTCCATCAGAGCTGCTCCTCTTCCTTTTCCATTCTGTATTTTCGAAATGTGGTGTACCCTGGAATATTTATTTCCCTACATTAGCAACCTTACAATCATGTCTCTATAATGGCAATTAGATCTAAACCATTTGTTTCTATTTGTGCTACTAGCTCAACTATCTTACTGTGAATTCTTCATGCAGATAAAAGAGCCTTTAATTTTATTTATTACTATTACTTGCATGGACCTTACTTCCTGATGCAGTATTACCATTAACCTCCCTGTACCTTGCTGACCCACTGTGTTTACCTTTGCCCTAATTGCTACACTGCTCTGTTGCCTCAATTTTTTTCTTTAGATTTCTAAAGTTCCCTTCACCAGAACAAACCACCACCCCCCACCACAAATTGCAGAACCCCTAGCTGTCAGCTGAAATCAGTGAAGAGTAACGACTGGAAACCTCCCAGGTTCAATCTGCATGACTTTGTAATGTTGATATTGTAGAAATCATTGATGAACCACAAATGCACCAACACCAGCAACTGATTTAGTCACATCCACTTATTTTAGTCAAAGCGACTTGCACATAATACAGGGAAATGTGCTTCACATGTATATTGAAGTGAACATATACAGGTACTACCATTTGGTGTGAAACTTCAGTCTTTTTTTTCCCCCAAAATTTTGTATTCTTGCATGAATTAGCTATAGCAATTCTTAGCAAGGTTGATTCTTCTACTTCATCACTGTGATTTGTGACAATGTTCACTCACACAACTGGATATGCTAGACTTGCCCTTAAATCTCCATCCCGGTCATGGTTGGATGCTCCTTGACCTTTGTCATGAGACACCTGCTGGAACTGTTCATTATTGGCTCCTTTCTTTTTCCCCTGCAGGTCTGGATCGGTGCTTTGAGTTGATTGAGATGACCGTGATGACAGCTCTTGTCTCCATTCAATATTCCTGGTACTTCCTTAGAGCTGAATGTCTAATTTGCCCTTGAGAAGGTGATGTTGCTTACTTGAACAGCTGTAATCCATGTGCTGTAGGAACACCCAAAGTGCTGTTAGGGAGGGAGTTCCAGGATTTTGACCCAGCAACCGTGAAGGAATA
This sequence comes from Cetorhinus maximus, assembly GCF_964194155.1. NCBI lineage: Eukaryota > Metazoa > Chordata > Chondrichthyes > Lamniformes > Cetorhinidae > Cetorhinus > Cetorhinus maximus. The sequence goes on along the minus strand of NC_135881.1, from coordinate 97,583,024 downwards.
GTAATACAGTTCCAAGACAGAATGCTGTGTGGCTTGGAGGGGAACTTGCAGGGGAGAATTGTTCCTATTCATCTGCTGCCCTTGTCCTTCTAGGTGGTAGAGGTCACAGGTTTGGAAGGTGCTGTTGAAGGAGTCTTGGTGAGTTTTTGCAGTGCATCTTGTAGATGGTCTTGTAGATGGTACATTCTGCTGCCACTGTGCATCGGTGGTGGAGGGAGTGAATGTTGAAGATGGTGGATGGGGTGCCAATCAAGCGGGCTTTGTCCTGGATGGTGTTGAGCTTCTTGTGTTGTTGGAGCTGCACTCATCCAGGCAAGTAGAGAGTATTTTATCACACTCCTAACTTGTGCCTTATAGATGGTGGACAGGCTTTGGGGAGTCAGGAGGTGAGTTACTCTCTACAGGACTCCCAGCCCCTGACCTGCTCTTGTAGCCAATGCATTTATACGGCTGGTCCAGTCCAGTTTCTAGTCAATGGTAACAACCCTCAGCCCAGGATGTTGATGGTGAGGGATTCAACAATGCCATTGAATGTCAAAGGTTAGATACCTTTTTGTTGGAGATGGTCATTGCCTGGCTTGAACGTTACTTGCCATTTATCAGCCCAAACCTGAACATTGTCCAGGTCTTGCTCTAAATGAACATGGACTGCTTCAGTATCTGAGGAGTCGCAAATGGTGAACATCGTGCAATCAGCAGCGAACATCCCAACTTCTGACCTTATGGTGGAGGGAAGGTAATTGAAGAAGCAGCTGGAGATGGTTGGGCAGAGGACACTCCTGCAGTGATGTCCTGGGATTAAGATGATTGACCTCCAACATTCACAACCATCTTCCCTTCTGCTAGGCATGACTCCAATCAGTGGAGAGTTTTCCTCTTGACTTGAGTTTTGCTAGGACTCCTTGACGTCACACTCGGTCACTTGCTGCCTTGATGTCAAGGGCAGTCACTTGCACTTCACCTCTGCAGTTTAGCACTTTTGTCCATGTTTGGACCAAGGCTGGAATGAGGTCAGGAGCTGAGTGGCCCTGGCAGAACCCAAACTGAGTGTCAGTGAACAGGTTATTGCTAAGTGCCGCTTTATAGTATCGTCATTGACACTTTCCATCACTTTGCTGATGATTGAGAGTAGACTGATGGGGCAAGTAATTAGCTGGGTTGGATTTGTCCTGTTTTTTGTGAACAGGACATACCTGGGCAATTTTTCACATTGCTGGGTAGATGCTAGTTTTACAGCTGTACTTGAACAGCTTAGCTAGGAGCACGGCTAGTTCTGGAGCACAAGTTTTCAGTACAATTGCCGGAATGTTGTCCGGCCCCATAACCTTTGCTCTATCCAGTGTCTTCAGCCGTTTCTTGATATCACATGGAGTGAATTGAATTGGCTGAAGACTGGCAACTGTGATGCTGGGGACCTGCAGAGGAGGCCGAGATGGATCATCCACTCAGCACTTCTGGCTGAAGACGGCTGTAAATGCTTCAGCCATCTCTTTTGCACTGCTGTGCTGGACTCCTGCAACATTGAGGATGGGGATATGTGTGAATCCTCCTCCTCCTCCTGTTAGTTGTTTAATTGTCCACCACCATTCACGACTGGATGTGGCAGGACTGAAGAGCTTAGATCTGGTCCGTTGGTTGTGGGATCGCTTAGCTCTGTCTATCACATGCTGATTCCGCTGTTTTGGCATGCAAGCAGTCCTGTGCTGTAGCTTCATCAGGTTGACACCTCATTTTTTGGTATACCTGGTGCTGCACCCGGCATGCCCTCCTGCACTCTTCATTGAACCAGGGTTGATCCCCCAGCTTGATGGTATTGGTAGAATAAGAGATATGTCGGGCCACAAGGTTACAGATTGTGGTTGTATAAAATCTGCTGTTGCTGATGGCCCACGAGGCCTCATGGATGCCCAGTTTTGAGCTGCTAGATCTGTTCAAAATCTATCCCATTTATCACAGTGGTAGTGCCACACAAAACAATGGCAGGTATCTTTAATGTGAATATGGGACTTTGTCTCCACCAGGTGGTCACTCCTACCAATACTGTCATGGACAGGTGCATCTGCGACAGGTAGGTTGGTGGGGACGAGGTCAAGTAGGCTTTGCCCTCTTGTTGGTTCCCTCACCACCTGCCGGAGACCCAGTCTAGTGGCTATGTTCTTTAGGACTTGGCCTGCTCAGTCAGTAATGGTACTACCAAGCCACTCCTGGTGATGAATATTGAAGTCACCGCCCAGAGTATATTCTGTGCCCTTGCCACTCCCAGTTTCCTTCAAGTGGTGTTCAACTGATTCACCAGCTGAGGGGGACAGTAGGTTGTAGCCAACACAAGGTTTCCTTGTCCATGTTTGACCTGATGCCATGAGACTTCAGAATCAATGCTGAGGGCTCCCAGGCCAACTCCTACCTGACTATATACCACTGTGCCACACCTCTAGTAGGTCTGCCAGAGGCTGGGACATCGCCTGTAAGGTATGATTCTCTGAGTATGACTATGTCAGGCTTTTGCTTGACTAGACATTGGGATGGCTCACCGAATGGCACAAGCCCTTGATGTAGGCCAGACCAGGTGAGGATGGCAGATTTATTCCTTAAAGGGCATTTGTGAACCTAGTGGGTTTTTACAACAATTGACTAGCTTTTAATTCCAGATTTATTAATTGAATTTAAACACCACCCGCTGAACTCCTGCCCCCAGAGCATTAGCCCGGGCCTCCATATTACCAGTCCAGTGACAAGACCACTACGCCACACCCTCTCCTGCATGTTACACACCAGCAACAGGGAACCAAATTGCAGTAACCAAGGAAATAAAGCACACACAGTAACCAGAAAACACTTAGCAATTCTGTGTTTTGTCTAAAGCATTTTGGGGAAAATAGTAAAAGTATGCATACATTTTGACATTATGAATATTGAGATCACATACCTAAAAAAAATCAAAATATGATTAGCCGCATTGAGATTCCAAACTATTCATGGCTAACATACTGGACAACACTGCCTTAACACACACAAGGTGCTGCATTTACAGGGTGCCATCAATTACAGTTCTGAATTCAAATCAGAACTTAAAGCAGTGCAGAGATGCTGTACACGGCAACCTCAATTACTGTATCACAGTGCTCAATCCTTATACTTCACCATGTTACTGATCTGAGTCACTCTGTGGCAGGAATCCGAAGCAATGAGCAATTGGCTCTCTGTAGGAACCAGGGTAAAGTAAATGTACATTGAGGCAGATTCCTGTCTTTTAGCCGCTTTCATGCAATTCCTGATGGTTATTTCTGACTAACATTGCTAGGCAATGCATAGATTGTAAGGTCTTCTTTGCAACTGTAATCAGCGTGGGAACAAGGAACAAAGGAATATGGAGAGAGGGAAGTCAAATAAGTGAAATTCATCTACTATTTGCCAAATGTATGTGTCATTAAGTAATTCGAGATAAAATTAGCGTGCATTTAGAAATGTATGGGTTAAGAAATGGCAACCAGCAGGAACTTGTTAAAGTGCAAGTTTAACTGTCTTGTAGCCTCCCGTTTCAAAACACTAAATGCCTGAATGTGGCTCCGTCTGTATTTTATCCTCTTCATTTCAGAACAAGTAAAGGGACCAAAGGTTTTATAACAGAATTGACTTGGGATGTTTCTCAATTGCCAAGACAGCCTAGCAAATGGCTTTTTTTTTAAAAAACTGTCGATGCAGAAACAACCATTAGTTAAAAACTTGCATGAATACACTGTGCTTTAAAACACATTTTAAAGGCAACAACTTTTTCTTCAAAATCTCTGTAGAAAATGGTCAAAAGACCCCAAAATTTGACACTTGAATTGTAGAAAGGTTAGATGTGATATGCCCAGCAGTTGATCCCAGGTCCATTTCTATTCTTGGTAGGCTGCCTACTTCCACCTCCATACATCCAACTGTGACTTTGCTCAGCTATTGCTGAAATCCTCATCCATGGCTTTGTTACCTCCAGACTCGCCTATCCCCATGTGCTCCTGGTCACCCTTCTAACTTGCACCCTCCATAAACTTCAGCTCATCCAAAACTCTGCTGCCTCATCAGCCCCATTTACCCCTGTGCTTGCTGGCTCACATTGGTTCCTAGCCTCAGTTTTAAAACACTCATCCTCGTTTTCAAATCCCTCCAGAGCCTCTCCCCTCCCTATCTCTAACTTCCTCCAGCCTCATAGCCGCCTGAGATGTCTGTGCTCCTCCAATTCTAGATGGCCTCTCGCGTATGCCCAATTTTAAATGCTCTAACACTGGCAATCAGGTCTTCAGTTTCCAAGACCCTAAGCTCTGGAATTCCCTCCCTAAGCCTTTTCATCTTTCTTCCTCCCTTCTCTATTAAAATGTTCCTTAAAAACTACCTCTTTGATCAAGTTTTTGCCACCTGTATTAATATCTCCTAATGTGACTCAGTGTAAAATTGTGTTTTGATGACACTCCTGTGAGGCACCTTGGGATGTTTTACTATGTTGAAGGTGACATACAAATACAACTTGATTGTTTTGTTTACAGTGAAACCTATATAAATGGACACGCCCATTGAGAAATCCCCGACTGAATTCAGATAGCAAAATTTCATTGACTTCTACAACATGCGCCACAGCCTGTGACAATGATGACCCAGCATATGAGCAAGCAGCCAGCCACTTCACATCATTGGAAATTCCCACATTTCACGAAGTCTTTTCTCTGATATCCAAGATCCAGTTATTTATCTTGCACAAGGCTACAACAAAACTTGTTCCAACATTAGCACAGCTGAACGTGATCCAATTGACTAATACATGGTGTCAAAAGCCCATGTTGTTCAAGCATCAATCACAATCTTGTAGTGACCAAAATAGTGAATGCTGAGTATATTTTCTTTTTGCATGAAAATAAAAACACCCTTTAGTAAGAGATTTGTTTGTGTAGATTTATTATGTTCACCACAGAAGGTAGGCAGTGGAAATGCTTTTGCCCCTATTTGTTAGTCTGCTTATCTGTAAATAATATCTCCAAAACTAAAGAACAGATTTCAACATAGGGATAGGGTATGGCCTAAGGAAGACCTGATTAGTTTTTGACAAAGATACAGATCCGGATCCTGGAAATTTTTGAAGAATATGTTAACTTTGGGGCATAGGACAAATTGATTTTTTTAAAAGAATGTCATAGGTTGTTTTAATTAGGATATTGTCGATTGCTTTAGAATATTGTGCGTTATCTCAGGTGCTGTGATGTAATTTGTCACGGCTGTCAAAATGTGAATAGAGTTTTTAGAGCAGGTTATTGGATGAAGATTGGCCTGAAGCCTTCTCGGTGAGATGGAAGCTCTTAATAAAACTGTTTTTCTCAATTTTGTATGGATAAAATCTTAGCCAGCCAGGGAAAAGCCTCAAGGTAAAACTTATTGCAATAAAGTTGAATTAACATTGAATAACATTGAATTAAAGCAGCATGGCAAGAGGTATGTGCTCTACTGAGTGCTCTCTTCACTTGTTAGTTAAATGGGTAAAATTCAATCATCAAAATACCATATGAACAATAAAGACAAAATCTGAAAGAAAAACAGAAAATGTTGGAAATAGTCAAGTCTGGCAGCATCTGTGGGGTGAGAAGCAGAGTTACGTTGCAGGCTAGTGACCTTTCAACTGTTGAAAAGTCACTGATCTGAAACATTAACTGTTACTTATGTTGTTTATGGGAATCAGAAGTACACTCCTCGAACAGCAGCTGAAAAAAACGTCTGCTGAATAAAATGGGCAGCTTTTTAAGCTGGCCATGAAACTAATTTTGAAAATCATATGCAAATTTTTCCAAATCTAGCCTCTGCTTAAACAGCGAACAGACTATTAGAGAATGTAAAATATTGCAAGTACTGAACTATTAAGCACTGATGTCCTTTCAGTGCATTTGTGCCAATGTGGTCAACCAATTTGTTTAGCATTGTGCAGTTTAAAATAAATGGAATTGAATCTTTATTGCAGGTTACAAAGTCTTGAAGTTGCAGGGTGATCAAATTTTGATTGCTGATACTACACTGCCATCTAGAGAGTTCAAACGGCATTAGCACAGTAAAAAAACAGCATAGTGGAATTAACATATCCCAGCAGTTGCAACAAAACCTACCATGAATTAGGCAATCCCAGGGAAAAAAAAATTTAGGTGTCGCTACCAAAATTCGAGCCTCCTTTAGACTACAACAGCACCAGAAGCAGCCTTATTCAGTAAACAACCCATATAATTGCCAGAGGCACGGAATCAATGCTCTTAACAGGGATTTTCTCTGACCTAAAGCACCAGCAGCATCAATCATCAACAGCTTGCATCAGCAGCACTTCATATCACATTTAGCTTTAGATCGGCTGACCTCGCGTACTTGGGAAAACTTTCGGCATGTAATAGACCCTGGATGGTAAATCTCAAGTTGCTCCTTCATTGACGAATGATAGTAAAGGGATTAAAGATACATCTGTTGCTCTTTGATTAACATTCATCGTAAATATACAACTTCATAATTGCAGCATTCTTACAGTAGGTAGGAGTGGAATCAAATAAGGGTGGTGCTATGGAGATGAATGACAGTGGAGGGGCAAATAGTCTATTATGTCAAACACCAGAGAGATTGAACAGCACAAGGATGGTCGTATTTTACACACAGTTGCAAGAATGTCATTGACATTAACCTGCTTAAGGCCAACAGAGATATGGGGCAGAAATTGCAATAAAGCAATTTGAACATAAAATGATAGGGGAGATCTAGAACATTACACACATTGTACGATAATACAAACAGAAGCAAAACAGGCTCAATTATGAAGAAATCCAATTATTGTAATAAGATAGCTACCTGGCTATCAAGCATACCGGGGTGAGAAAACTGAAAAAAATTTTGCACAGATACAAGTAAAGGGGGCATTCAGTAGAGTGCATGCTGCGTTAACTCTATTATTGCAATTACACAGTTCTTCCTTGAGGTCTTTCCCTGCCTGATATTCCAACTACAAAGCTGAAAAAAGAAATCTTTTTATTAAGAGCTTCCATCTCACTGGAGAGGCTTCAGGCCAATCCATGTCCAACAACCTGTTCTGAAAACTCTGCTCATACTTTGATAGCTATGACAAATTACACCACAAGGCTTCAGGCCAATCCATGTCCAACAACCTGTTCTGAAAACTCTGCTCATACTTTGATAGCTATGACAAATTGCACCACAACAGCATTCTAAAACAAACAATGTTCTGAATAAAATATTCTTTTAAAAAATAGGTCAATTTTCCCCCATCTCCCAATGTTAATGGGTCCTTTAGAAAAAAATTGCAGAATCCAGATCTACATCTTCACCAGAAACTAATCACTTCTTCCTTGGGCCAGAACCTGTGCACTAAGTTTTTTTGAAATTCATTCATTAGTTTTTGAGATATATTGTTTACAGACAAACTAACAAACGGGCAAAAACTTTCCCTCACCTTCAGCAGGGAAGGTCCTTTAGTAATTTTGGTTGATTAATAAATGTTCACGTGATTATCAGAAAGACTTCCATCCCCTTGTTTGAATAATGCCATGGGATTATTTATGTACATCCAACAAGGTAGATGAGACATTGGTTTTACGTGTCAAAAACACAGCACTCACTCATGTGCTAAACTGGATTGACAGTCGAGGTTATGTGGACAAGTCCTACATGGGATTGAAACAATGAATTTCCGACTCAGAGGTAAGAATGCAATGCACTAGGTTATAATAGACTGGGTTACCACATTATCTTTTGCCAATGGGGCTTGGGTTCAAATTCAGTACAAACTGATAACATGAATCCCTAATTTTTAAGGGTCTGAGGTGAAAAGCATGTAAGCAGTGATATGGCCATTCCAAGCAGGCGTACTCAGCACAAAATGGCTCAACATTTGGCATTAACTGCTACAAATTGGTAGATCCAATCAAAAAGGTATCAAGAATAGTTGGTGTAAGAACTGATGAAGGTTGTTAAGCACGCTGTAGATATAGCTTCTCATTCTCTAGCAGCATCGTCTATTGTGCCATTGAGTAAAACCATTAAAGGTACACAGATAATGAATGCATTCTAAAATAGAAAAAAACTGAATTATCATCTCCTTGCTACACTGAAGCTCAAAAGGATCTTTTTACTCCCAAGTTCAAAAGGAAAATTTTCCTAAAATTACTTTGCTTTTTAGAAGAGTAACTTAATCACCAAAATTAAATTGGGATAAAACAGAGCTGAGGGTTCAATACTTTCACTGCTATTTCTACCTTCTTCTCCCCATTTTCTTCTCATTACCTCTTCAAGGCCCCTACCCCTTTGCCTGGTCTTCATGCTTTCTGTCCATTCTTCCCTCGTGCACTCTACCCTTGCAAATCTCTAACACAGCCTTTGGTATTTATCGATCTTCCTACTCTTTTGATTCTGTTCTAGGCTCCATGAAGTCATGAGACCCGTGACTTCACAACAGGCCTCCCCTGGCATTCTCTGAAAGGAGGCCATTGACACACACACATTGCTGGATCCTTCTGAGCAGCATATGCTCCATCTTAGTCTCTCACTGACCTTCCTACCCAGAGAGTCTACAGGGGTGAACTCTTCCTGCCTCCTTCCTTTTCCACTCACCCATCCCACAGCTGACCTCTTGGGCTCTGCCAGCAGATCAGCTCTCAACCCCCTTTCCACATCTCCCTCCAGAATGTTCATTCATGTGTAAACAAGGCCTTTGTCTTCGAAGAGTTTATGAATAACTGCATTGACAAGCAATGGTCTTGACAAAAACCTATCAGGGTGGCGATGTCACCTTTCCCCACTTAGCTATACCTTTAACAACTTGCCTGTCAAAATCGTTGTGGAATAGTTTGCCACATATCAACACATCACATCTTGGTCTGTCACCCTACTCTCTGGCATCTCCTCGTCCTTTGAGCGTCTTGCCTTGTTTCACTCCTCTTACCTCTGATATAAAATTCTTGTTCTCCATCACCCACCCAACTACTATATCAAATTTCTCAACAAGATATCTTCACTGCTTTCCTCCCTCAGCCTCCAGATGAGCAACTTCTCATGCCTGGTGATTACAACCTCTATCTCCACTCATTGTTCTCTCTCTATTTTCCTTCAATCTCTCCCACCATAAAAACACCCCAAATCATATTCACGGTCACCCCCTTCCACCTGCCATTTCACCTGGCCTTGTGACAATCACAAATAAGGTCACATCTGATCACTTCCTGTATCAATATTCAACCACATCCTCCCACCACCCCCTGCCCAACATCAGCTGCACTGGCAACATCATCTGAAAATACATCAGTTTAAACACGTACATTGACAAAACCTTTTGTTAAGGGCAAATTGTGTTAAAAACTTGCTTGAGTTTTTTGATGAGGTAATAAAGGGGGTTGATTAGGGTAATGGTGTTGATGTGGTGTACATGGACTTCCAAGAGGCATTTGATAAAGTGCGTGCACAACAGACTTGAGGAAAGTTAGAGCTTATTGAATAAAAGGGACATTGGCATCATGGTTGAGAGCGCGTTTAATAAAACAGGCAGCATCCTGGGCTTTATCAATAGGGGCATAAAGTACAAAAGCAAGAAAGTTATGTCAAACCTACATAAACACTGGCTCAGCCTCTAGTGGAATATTGTGTCCAGTTCTGAGCACCACACTTTAGGAAGAATGTGAAGGCATTAGAGAGAATGCAGAAAAGATCCACAAGAATGGCCCAGGGATGAGAAACTTCAGTTACATTAACAGAGCTCGAGGAACAGCACTTCATCTTTTGACTGGGCATTTTGCAATCTTCTGGACTCAACACTGAGTTCAACAACTTTAGGTCATAACCTCTTTCCCCCATCTTGTTTTATGCTTCTTTGCTAGTTTGTGTTTTCTCTCATTTCTCTTTTGTTTCCTTCACTTTGCATTCAGGTGGCAGCTATCCTACCATTCACACCTCCTCTTGTCCCATTACCATTCCTTTTGGCCTTGCAACAAGGACCTTTTGTCATTTAATGTTTCCTGCCCTCCACCCCATCACAGACCTTCCCTTTTGTTCTTCCTTCCGGCCTCCCCGCTTTCACTTGTTCAAAATATTTCTAACTTCTCCCAGTTGTGATGAGAGATTGCAGACCTAAAACGTTAACTCTGTTATGCTCTCCACAGATGGTTCCTGGCCTGCTGAGCATTTCCACCATTTTCTGTTTTTATTTCACTTCTGTAGCATCACCCAACTTCACCTTTGCTACAGCTCAGCTGTTGCTGAAATCCTTTGTAGACTTTACTATTCCAATGCTCTCCTGGACAGTCACATATCCTCCACCCTCTAAAAACATAGCCAAAATTTGCTGCCCGTATCCTTACTCGTACCAAATTCCATTCACCCATCATCTCTGTACTTGCTGACATACATTGGTACCTAAGCCAGGAAGGCCTCAATTTTAAAATTCTCATCTTGCTTTCAAATCGCTCCATGACCTTGCCCCACCCCACCTCTGTAACCGACTTGTGCCCTCCAATCCACCAAGATTTCTGTGCTCCTCCAATCCTAACCTCTTGCACATCCCCTATTTCAATTGCTCCATCATTGAAGCCATACAGTCAGCTGTCAATTTATCAGCAATTGCATCATCAAGGTCCAATAACAATCATCTTGTTGACTGGCAATTACATTGCCTAGCAATTACATTGTTAAGACAATTGCATTGTTAAAACAGGTGATGGGCATTGGCAGACCCATAAATGGGTCCAACTGTAACACTCCAGTGGGTAAAGAAATTGGGAGTCTGTCACTCTGTTGAGCAGGCTGAAGAATAAACCTGCTTGAGGAACAAGGCCAGCTTCAAACTCATTCTTACCTTATATAATTATTGGAGTTAACAATAGCTGCCCAAGTCCCAAGATCTGCAATTTCCTCCTCAAGCCTTTCTATCTCTCTCCTCCTGTAAGACACTCCTTAAAAACTACTTCCTTGACCAAGCTTGTGGTCATCAAGCTTAATATGTTCTTCTGTGCTCTGTCTCAAATTTGGTTTGATAATGCCCCACGCAGCATATTGTTCTGCTATATTAACGGCACTATAAATGTAAGTAGTTGTTGTGAATGGTTAACAGATTAAAATTAGCATTATTGGGATTAAATAGTGTAAACGGTGTTTCCCATTTAGGGTTTTGTTAGGAGAGCTGCAAGCTGATTGGTGCCGATCATCAGTGCACATGAGATCTGTATGATAAAGTTATTAGCAACAATCCAGAGATTGGCTGCCAGGGTGATTCCTGTATTTAGAGGGTTAAATTATGAAGTAATTAATGTACCATACAACTTTACCCTTCAGAGGACAAAAGGAGGATCCTGATGGAGGTCGAAGGTTGACAAGTATATAGAATTTGGGTCCAGGAATATTTTCCCGTTGATACATGATTCAAGGCCAAAAGTACACTGTTTAAAGTACAATAAGAGCTGAGACAGCTTTTAAAAAGAAAGTGTGATGAAATCCACAGTGTACAGGACCAATGTGGAAGAGTGTGAGAGATGTTGTCTACAGTAACTTGTGTTTTAAAGCCTGTATTTTTTGAGACAGTCCCTAACTGAAAAAAAAACTAAAACTTCAGGTTTCTGGGAAAGGGGGTTTGTGGCTTTAGGTTTCTGGCTATGACATCAGATTTATGGAAAAATCAGACTGTGACCTCAGTTTGCTCAGGAAACAGAGGCTGATTGAAACCAAATAGAAAAAAAAAAGAGCTCTCAGATATCAGCAGCAGAGCACTGTAGACATGTTAAGGAGAGTTGTGTGTGATAGAAAGATTAAAGAAAAAGAAAACCTGGATTTAGCAGCAGGGATGCTGAAATAAACTTACTGCTGCTGCTTCAGTTTTTTTGGAGAGGCTGATTAACCAGAGCTGGCCATGCAATGCACCAGGGTATTGCTGAGTAACCAGAAGACAGTGATTCTGGGCAATCCATGCTATCAAAACTGTTGTGAACTGAGCTAAGGAAGTTCTGCAGAAGGACGTTGTTTTGGTGACAACCGTATCTGTGGATGGAGTAAAGCTTCTGTCAGGGGGAGATTCAATGACCAAATCCTGCATGAAGAGAATGAGTTGAACTCTACCTGAGGAAGACAGAGTTGTGAAGGACCTTGTAGCTGAACGTAGTGCTTTATGTGCTGAGAGGACTGCCAGTAAATCCATGAGAACTATCTTTATTGTATCAGCTATTTAAAATGTAATTTATATATATGCAACTTGTCTATTAATTGGTGTTTAATTTGTGTTTATTTTGGTAGCATTGTAAAAGGAAAAGTTATAAAAAGTGAAATCCTGTCCATTGGTTTTTTTCATAGAGGTTGTTTGATAAGTTTGGTTCCTATAGTTTATTGGTCTCCACGGGGATCATAACAAAAGACAAAATTGTCATACAGATTACCAGCAAGGATGGTGGAACACAAAATCAAAGCATTTTTTAAAAATATGGAACTGAGATGCATTTCTTAGTCAAATTCAGAACTATTAGTTCTAAAATCATAGTTAAGGAATCTGATGAGATTATTTGAAAAGGGAGGTGAGTCGAACCAATGCTTTTCTCTTGCCCAACTAGGTCACTGTTTTACTGGTAAGTATAGAAAAAAAAATACAGCAGCATTTTTGAACCCAATACCCATGCATCAATGAATCGCAGAATCACACAGTGCAAAAGAGGCCCTTCGGCCCATCGAGCCTGCACCAACACATGAGAAACAACTGACCTACCTATCTACCTAATCCCATTTACCAGCAGTTGACCCATAGCCTTGAATGTTATGACGTGCCAAGTGCTCATCCAGGTGCTTTTTAAAGAATGTGAGGCAACCCCCGCCTCCACGACCCTCCCAGGCAGTGTATTCCAAACCGTCACTACCCTCTGGGTAAAAAAGTTTTTCCTCACATCCCTCCCTAAACCTCCTGCCCCTCACCTTGAATCTATGTCCCCTCGTGACTGACCTTTCAACTAAGGGGAACAGCTGCTCCCTATCCACTCTGTCCATGCCCCTCGATCAGGTCACCCCTCAGACTTCTCTGCTCCAACGAAAACAACCCAATTCTATCCAACCTCCCTTCATAACTTAAATGTTTCATCACAGGCAACATCCTGGTGAATCTCCTCTGCACCCCCTCCAGTGCAATCACATCCTTCCTATAATGTGGTGACCAGAACTGCACACAGTACTCCTGCTGTGGTCTCACCAAGGTTCTATACAACTCCAACATGACCTCCCTACTTTTGTAATATATGCCTCGATTGATAAAGGCAAGTGTCCCATATGCCTTTTTCACCACCCCACTAACACCTTCAGAGATCTATGGATACATACGCCAAGGTCCCTTTGTTCCTCAGAACTTCCTAGTGTCATGCCATTCATTGAATACTTCCTTGTCAAATTACTCCTCCCAAAGTGTATTACCTCACGCTTTTCAGGGTTAAATTCCATCTGCCACTTATCTGCCCATTTGACCATCCCGTCTATATCTTCCTGTAGCCCAAGACACTCAACCTCACTGTTAATCACCTGGCCAATCTTTGTGTCATCCGCAAACTTACTAATCCTACTCCCCACATAGTCATCTATGTCATTTATATAAATGATGAATAATAGGGGACCGAGCACAGATCCCTGTGGTATGCCACTGGACACGGGCTTCCAGTCACTAAAGCATCCTTCTGACATCACCCTCCATCTCCTACAACTAAGCCAATTTTGAATCCCCCTTATCAAATTACCCTGTATCCCATGTGCATTTGCCTTCTTTATAAGTCTCCCATGTGGGAACTTGTCAAAGGCTTTGCTGAAATCCATATAAACTACATCAACTGCACTACCCTCCTCTACACACCTGGTGACCACCTCAAAAAATTCAATCAAATTTGTTAGGCATGACCTCCCTCTGACAAAACCATGCTGACTATCCCTGATCAAACCTTGCCTCTCCAACTGGAGATAGATTCTCTCCTTCAGAATTTTCTCCAATAGTTTCCCTACCACTGACATGAGACTCACTGGCCTGTAGTTCCCTGGTTTATCTCAAGAACCATTCTTCAATAGCGGAACCACATTAGCTGTTCTCCAGTCCTCTGGCACCTCCCCCGTGGCCAGAGAGGAATTAAAAATTTGGGTCAGAGCCCCTGTGATCTCCTCCCTTGCCTCCCTCAGCAGTCTGGGACACAAATCATCCGAACCTGGAGATTTGTCCACTTTTAAGCCTGCCAACACCTCGTCACTCCCTATATCAATTTGCTTCAGAACCTCGCAGTCTCTCTCCCCGAGTTCAATACTTCATCCTCATTCTCTTAGGTGAAGACGGATGTGACGTATTCATTCAACACTCTAGCGATGTCCTCTGGCTCTACCTATAGATTGCCCCCTTGGTCCCTACTCTTTCCCCAGTTATCCTCTTCCCATTGATATACTTATAGAATATCTTGGGATTTTCCCTACTTTTACCAGCCAGAGCTTTCTCATATCCCCCCCTTTGCTCTCCTAATTGCTTTCTTAATCTCCACCCTGCACTTTCTGTACTCCACTAATGCCTCCGCTGATTTGCTTCCCTTGTACCTGCTAAAAGCCTCTCTTTTCCTTCTCATCGTAACCTGAATATCTCTGGTCATCCATGGTTCTCTGGGCTTGTTACTCCTTCCTATCACCCTAGAGCCTGTACCCTCCCTATTTCCTTTTTGAACGCCCCCCCAACTGCTCCTCTGTAGATTTCCCCACAAGTAGCTGTTCGCAGTCTACCTTGGCCAGATCCTGCATAATTTTACTAAAATCCACTTTCCCCCAATCCAAAATAATTTTTTGCAACTTGTCTATTTCTTTGTCCATAACAAGCTTAAATTGTACCATGTTGTGGTCGCTATCACTAAAATGCTCCCCCACCACCACCTCAGCCACCTGTCCGGCTTCATTCCCCAGAATTAGGTCCAGCACTGCACCGTCCCTTGTTGGACCCTCTACATATTGACCTAAAAAGTTCTCCTGTACACATTTCAAGAAATCCATTCCATCCAAGCCCTTAACACTATGTCTATCCCAATTAATGTTGGGAAAGTTGAAATCACTTCATATAATTACCCTATTGTTATTGTTTTTACACACCTCCGCAAATTGTGCAGGTATTTGCTCCTCAATTTCCTGCTGACTATCTGGGGGTCTATAATAAACACCTAACAATGTGGCTGCCCCTTTTTTATTCCTAAGCTCTACCCACAAAACTTCATTCGATGCCCCCTCCAAGTTATCATCTCTCCTTACTGCAGTAACTGACTCCTTAACTAATAATACAACGCCTCCTCCTCTTTTACCCCCTCCCCTGCCTGGCCTGAAGATTCTATATCCCAGAATGTTGAGCTGCCAATCCTGCCCCTCCCTCAACCCACGTCTCAGTGATGGCTACTATATCACAATTCCAATAATACAATATACCAATAATTGCCACAGGAAAACTGGAATACTTTGCATGAAATAAAACAGAAGATTTTCTCAATGCAAAAGTCACATGAGATTTGCTAAGGATTATTCTAATCAGACAATGTGAATCAAATAAAAGATAAACAAGCAGAAAGCAAAACATCAGGCAATGTTCTGAATGAAAGAGGGATGAAGAATAAATGACAGTTATTTATTGATCTACCAGGTATTGATTGCAACAAATAAACATGAATCTACAAATTGCACATGCACCACTTAGCAAACTTAATTAAGTGACATTGAAAATACACTTAGGGTGAGGAATTCTCAGGTCAGGCAAAACTCAAAAGGTACTAAAAACTGTTCACTGGACCTGAGAAAAATAACAGTAAACTGGCTGAAATGTTGCACTCTCATGCCATGTTCCAGGCTTTCATTAGGCTCATTGCAGGTTGACTGGCTATACACAACATGATGATATATTGCTGCCACCATTCAAAATCACTTCTTCAGGATGTTGATTTTGAAAGCAAAAGAAATTTTTAAAAGTATAAAATATATTCTATTTATTACCTTGTTTATGTGAAGAACGCACAAGATAACATACAAGTAATGGTCCAGAAAGAACTACCAAACAGTTAGCTCAGCAAAATAAAGACAGGCCCAAGAACATCCCACCATGATAAATATGTTTGGGCCACCTTGGAGTTTAAGACTGAACCAGTCATGTGCATCAATGTGCTTGAGTTATGATGTGAAAAATGTGGGACCACACTGCCATTAGGTCAACTTTAAGAGTAGCATGGACAGAAAGGTCACCTCACATTAGTCATCAATGGCAGCCTAATAGGGTAAAGTCCCTTCAGATGTAGTCAGGTTCCCTCCATTCTATTGTAACTATGTGCATAACCCTAACAATTTAGCCAGAACCACAAGTGCATCCTCTAATTACCAGTGTAACATTTTTCCACTTCTCACAACAGCTATTCTGAAAGCTTTCTCAGTAGAATTGTCAATTTCGATGCCAATTAGTGTCAACCTTCCAAATCCATGACCTCTACCACCTAGAAAAAAATGGCAGCAGATGCACAGGAACACCACCAGCTGCAAGTTTCCCTCCAAGTCACACACCATCCTGACTTGGAACCATATCACCGTTCCTTCACTATCACCAAGGCAAAATCCTGCAACTCCCTTTCAGACAGCACAGTGGGTGCACCTACATCACATGGACTGCAGCAGTTCAAAAAGGCAGCTCACCACCACCTTCTCAAACTGCAGCACCCATACCCCGTGAGCGAATAAAAACATGTGTGGAAATTTTGAGCCGTTGCCACAAGCATAGCCCTCAGAAGAGGATAATTTCATGCCGTTGGTCTGGGCTGGATCTGAACCAAAATTCAAAGTATACCACAGCATCTAAGAAAAGAAAAAACATGTTGATGTCTTGAATGTGGATGCATTAAACCTGAATGCATAGCAAATAGGTATTTTCAAAAGTTGGAGAGAGGTGAAAACCGGTGGATGACACAAAGAATAACTCAGTGAGGCAATGAAAAGCATTAAAAGAATAAAAGAATGTGAAAATAACCAGGTAAGTACGCAGAAAAGCTGATTCTATATTAGTGCCAGGATAGATGCAGGTTCTGTGCAGCTGCCAACAACCCCATAACAAATCCACCAGACCAGACAGGGCCAGCCAGGAAGAGGGCCCAAGGGATTAAAAAAACTCTGCCAGCAGCTACCACCAACTGTGCAAAACCCACACAGAGTTGGCAGTTCCATTAGCTAAAGATTGCAAGAAAATGGAAAAACAGCTGCCAATGCAGAGAAACTGAAATAAAAACAGAAATTGCTAAAAATACAAACCATGCCTGTCAGCATTCCAACATGTACATATACCAATACTTTAGAAGCACACTTTTACCCGCACCACCTGCCTTTGCCATGCCTTCACAATGCTGAATCAAAACAAAGCTGCACTGCCTTCTCTGAGGTGCTGAGAAACCCACCACCTTTAAGGAAATGAGGGAGATAGCTTTGGTTACAAAAGTCAGGCAACAGAACAGAAGGATGCAAGACACTCATGAGATAGATAAAGCTTGCATCGAGCTTGATTGGAAGACTGTAGGAGATCTAAGAGACAGAATACAAAAATAAGCTTGCGAGGATATCAAGATTAATGCAATGTTTTTAAAATTATATTGGAGAAACAAGGTAATCAAGAGTAATATGAGCCCTTAAAAGTAGACAAGAGTAATGTTGTAAATGAAGATACAGAAGTGGCAGAATCAGAAAATAACGCAGAAGGAAGACACTCAGCATACTGAGTCTGTGCTGGCTCATCTGAAGAGCAATCCAGTTAATCCTACTCATCCACTCACATCCTGTTTCCCTGTAATTTTTTCTCCTTCAAATATTTCCTTTTGAAGGCTATTATTGGATCTGTATCCACCATCTTATCAGGCAGTGCATTTCAAATCCTGACCACTTATTGCACAAAAATGCTTTTCCCCGTTTCGCTTACAATTCGTTCGTTAACCATCTTAAATTTGTCCTATCCCTGCAGTCACATTTCTCTGTGATACTGTACACCTTAATTTTATCAAGCACCTTTCCAAAATTTTTTTCCCATATCCACTAAATTGTTATCAATGCCTTCTATTTCCACAGAGTTCTTAAATTTGTCTGACACAACTAGCCATTCACTCCGAGCTGGATTAGCCTATGTCTTTCTAAATATTAATACTGTCTCGAATTATGACTTAGAACCATAGAATTACTGCAGCATAGAAAAAGGCCATTCTGATCATCTTATCTGTAATAGCCCTCTTCATCTCAAATAGCCTCAATCTTCCACAACACTGGTAAATCTCCTCTCTTCAGGTGCATAGCCAATTCCCCTTTTGAAAGCCACGATTAAATCTGCCCCCAACACACTCACAGGCCACCCAGACACTAACCACTGTGTTAAAAATTATTCCTCACATGGCCATTGGTTCTCTTGCTAATCACCTCAAATCTGTGTCCTCTGATTCTCAACCTTTCCACCAATGTAAACAATTTCTCTCTATCTACTCTGTTTAGTCTCATGATTTTGAACACCTCTTTCAAATCTTCTCTCAACCTTTTCTTTAGAGGAGAACAACTCCAGCTTCTCCAGTAATTTGAGCCCCTCATGCCTGGAACCATTCTCATAAATCTTTTCTACACCCTCCCTAATGCTTTCACATCCTTTCTAAAGTGTTGTACCCAGAATTGTACATAGTTCACCAGTTAAAGCCAAACTAGTGTTTTACCTTTTTGTAAAAGGTTTATCAAAACTTCCTTGCTTTTGTACTCTATGCTTCTATTAATAAAGCTCAGGATCCTATATGCCATATCGAAAGCTCTTAACAAAGTTACAAATGACATCCTATGTAACAATGACAAAGGTAAACTTTCTCTCATCCTTCTCAGCCTTTGACACGGTTGGCCACCCAAAGTCTCTCCACTATCATCCAATTGGGTAGGACTGGTCTCACCTGGTTGCATTCTTATCTAATTGTGTCCTGAGAATCACTTGAAATGGCTTCTCTTCCTGTTCCCACACTGTTACCTCTGGTGTCCACTAAGGATCTATCCTTGTCCCCTCCTATTTATTATCTGCATGCTGCTCCTCGATGACAGCATCTGAAAGCAGAGTGTCAATTTTCACTTGTATGCTGACAATAATCAGCTCTACCTCACCACCAGCTCTCTTGAATCCTCGACCATTGCTAAGTTATCAGACAGCTTTTCCAATGCCATCTAGTAGTGGATAAGCAGAAATTTCCTTAAAATAAAAATTAAGATTGAAGCCATTGTTTTTAGTCCCCGCTGCAAACTCCGTTCCCTAGCTACTGACTCCATACCTCTCCCTGGCAACAGACTAAACCAAAAAGTCTGTTTGTAACCTTGGTGTCATATGTGACCCTGAGATGAGCTTCCGAACACATAACCACACCAGCACTAAGATTATCTATTTCCACCTACATACATACATGCAAACATATGAATTAGGAATAGACCATTCGGCCTGCTCTGCGATTTGACAAGATCGTGGCTGATCTGATTGTGGCCTCAACTCCACCTTCCTGTCTACCACCACCGCTGCCCCCCTTACCCTTTGACTCCTGTGTCAATCAAGAATCCACCGAACTCAGCCTTAAAAAAATGCAATGTCCCTGCCCCGACTGCTCTCTGGGAAAGAGAATTCTACAGGCCAATGACCCTCAGAGAAAAAAATTCTCATTGCCATCTTAAATGGGCAACTCCTTATTTTTAAACTGTGTCCCCTAGTTCTAGTCTCAAACACCTCCGTAATATCGCCCATCTCAGCTCATCTGCTGCTGAAACCCTCATCCATGCCTTTATTACCTCTAGACTAAACTATTCCAACACACTTCTGGCTGGTCTCCCATATTCAACCTGCCGTAAAATTGAGGCAATCTAAAACTCTTCTACCCGTATCTTAACTCGTTCCAAGTCTCGTTCACCTAACTTCCCCGTTCTCACTGACGTACATTGGTTCCCGGTCAAGCAAAGTCTTGATTTTAAAATTCTCACCCTTGCTTTCAAATCCCTCCACGGCTTCGCCCCTCCCTATCTCTAATCTCACCCAGCCCCATAACTCTCCGAGATAACTACATTCATTTAACTGTGGACTCCTGTGCATCCCTGATTTTAGTTTCTTTATCATTCGTGGCCATGTCTTCAGTTGGTCTGGGCCCTAAGCTCTGGAATTCCTTCCCTACACCTCTCCATCTTTCTACTTCACTTTCCTCCTTTAAGACAGTCCTTTGACCAAGCTTTTAGTCAACTAATATCTCATGAGGTTCAGGGTCATATTTTGTTTTATAATGCTCCTGTGAAACACATTGGGATGTTTTATTGCAGTAAAGGCGCTATATATAAGTCGTTATTAACCACTTTCTCAACCTGCCTGGCCACCTTCAATGATTTGAACACATATACCCCAGGTCTCTCTGTTTCTGCGCTCCCTTTAGAGTTGTATCTTTATTTTTATGGCATTGATATTTTATTTTTATGCTTCTTCCTACAAAAAATGTAGCATTTCATACCTCTATTAAATTTCATCTGCCATCTTTCCGCCCACTCCATCAGCCTATCTATATCTATGATTTGTAGATACTTACCCACTACCAATGTTAAGGCTGACTTATCCCTTCTTGGACAGAGGTGTTACAATGGCAACCTTCAAATTCTCTGGCACAACTTCCATATCCAAGGATTGGGTTCCAAACCTCTAGTTGCTCTCTAAATTTCTTCAACATTCTAGGATGCACAATATCAGGGTCCAATACCTTTTCTACTTGCTTTTCTATGAGATTTTTTAGTCCAACTTCTTTATCTATAGTTATCTTATCTAACTGTTTGACCTCCTCAGGTACCCACAAACTCCCATTATTTGAATCTTATGAAAATTAAGGCAAATTACACATTTAACATTGCCGCCTTACTTATATCCTCATAAGATTTCCTTTTATATTTTGAATCAATCCTACCCTTTGTTTAATTGTAGTTTTATATTTTAATATTTGGCAATAAGAAACAATGCACAAAAATGGTTTCCTGTTTACACTTCAAATATCTATCATTAAAATATAAGCACAATAAGTATCAGGCACATCAACAGTAACTACTGTTGAAAAGAAAGGAAGAACAAGTGAAGAGCAGCAAGAGGGGGATTTTACTTACATCTACTTTTCATGTAATAACTAGACCCCACATTCACTTTCCTACAAAGAACTGGCTGTAAAACTAACTCAATATTAAAACCAGTCTGAATATACGGAGTGGAATTGCTCCTGTCATAATGTAGGTTCTCGGCAAAATAACAGTTTAGCTGGAATATTTGTATGCAATTTGACAAAAGTAATTTGCAACAATATGAAACTTATTTTGTAAGTTAGCGTGGTTCAAGTCATCATCAGTTCAGCAATTGCAATTTAACAGGTCTTCAATGTCAGAAGTTGTTTATCAATATAATACATTATTCATGTCTAGATTAACTTCTCTCAATTCCTTTAATACAGAATATTTCAGGATTTGGTCGCTAACCACAATCTCTCAATTTTAAAAGGGTGCTTGGAATGTTGGCGCTATGATCATTAAAATACTTGGAAAATAAGAATAAGACCGAGATTTAATTTAATTTACATTTCTCCTGTATATTAATGACAATACTGATGCCCTTAAACTTTGTCCCCCCTTCAGGCTGCTTACCATTTGAGTCACTGTCAGTGGACTGCTGTTTGATTGAGTGGAAACTTATATTTGTTTTTTTGTCACTACGTTAAACTTGACACCTTTTATTCATAATCTCATATAAAGTACTGGAGCATATACGTTATATTGCTCAGTGATAAAACATTTTGTACTGAGTCTTTTGCTCAAGTATGGAAGGAATGGTTCTTAAAACTTCCAAACAAGGAACATAAATTAACTGCTTCAGAAAATTAATCAACAAATTGTTGCTCTCCTTGGAGCAGAAAAGCCTAAGGGAATATTTGATGGAGGTGTTTAAAATCATGAAGTGTTTAGATGGAGTCAATGAAGAGAAACTGCTTCCGATGGTTGAAGGGCCAATAACCAGAGTACACAAATTTAAAACAATTGGTAGAAGAACCAGAGACAATAGAGGAATAATTATTTTATGCTACAGTGGTTAAGATTTGGAATGCTGTACCTGATAGCGTCTACGATATAGATTCACAGTTGCTTTCAAAAGGGAATTGGGTAAGTATTTAAAGAGAAAAAAATCTAGGGATATGGGGAATAAGCAGAGTGGGCCAACTGGATTTAAAAGCTGTGCTTTAAGACGGCAGGTGCAGACTGAAAAAGACAACTGGTCCATTTATGTGCTGCAGTAGTCTGTGATTCTATTCATTTGTGAATAATCTTACAATATAATTCTAGATTTATCCATTTCCTGATGCTATCACCTCATTGGTAACATACCACTTTTTGGCAGGGGAGGAATTCTGCTACAATTACTGGGAAATGTTAAATCAATTTCCAAAGTGTTTCTGTTTTTAAAAAAATGCTTCAGCTCACAAATGAAGAAATTAGATTTTTCAAAATGTGATTTTTAAATATAAACATTCTATGTATGTCTGCACATATAGAAAATGTAATTATACGTGAACTAGTTAAATACCATACACAATGTTAGGCAACATGATAAACTTTACAATACCTTGCTAGGTATTCGGAAATTTTCAACAGGTGATTTAATCTCCAGCACATTTTCTTGGGGGCTTTTCAGGCCCTGTAAGTAAAAAGACAAAACCAAAATGCTTCACATTGGAAGAACTCAATGACAACAATCATAATACAGAGGAGCTTTTACAGCTATGTGTTGGTAAACATTAATTGCAAGATGCAGAACCCTTCATTTAACCTCCACAATTTTGTCCTAATTTTGAAGAAAAAAAAAATTTTCTCTCAAGTTTAGAAGGGCAAAAATGTATAAAAGAGTGGCTAATATATATTAGAATTAAATTGCAACAGGGACATTTCATATGTTCATTACTCTGCTTTACTGTAATCCCAGGATCTAATTATAATATAACTCTTTTTTTAATCTGTTCTGAGAGCTGGTACAAATGTTCAAAATTTCAATGCTCACTTCCTATACCACAGTATTGCATTTGAAGCTAAGAAATACAAAATGAACCCAGACCTTCAAATGTATTCACACTCTTATTCTGTGATTTTTTTAAATGTGTTACAATGTTAATTAGAAAAAAAACGAACTGGATAACTGGGTGATGCACGTTTCGTGTTGTTGCTGAAATTTAGTGAAGTTTTTCTATTACCATGTTTTCTTGTCTTACCTTAATGAGGCTTTGTTTTTCCTATGACAGACTTGAGAAAGTCAGTATCGTCTAACTTCAAACAATTTACTAGGATCTATTTACAAAGACCTCAGGGCAAGCACATGCTATTCAGGACACAAACTCTGCACCTATTCTGCATCTAGCTCTCTTGGAGCCTCTCGGTCATCTGACTCCTGATTTCACAATTACATCACTATCATCATGGTCTCACCAGCATAACCATGAACCCATTACTTTACATCTCCCCCTAAGTATAATCGCAAACTGTCACATTCTTTTGTTAAACTATTTGCATTACATTTTTCAACATCTGTAAGCCTCATGTACTGTTTACAGTTTCTATCCAACTTCTACCCTTCACCCCTCCAAGTAACTGTCACCCAAGTCTTCAACCTCTAACAGCAGATGTGTGTGTTCCCTTGTCCTTTTCCTGGAAGGTACTGGAGTGGGATAGCAGCTCTGGATGACTGCTGGTAACTGGGCTGCGATCTTTACGACGACTTTAATGTAAAGCTTGTGAAACCCAGTCAAAGACTGATTCAAGAGAGAAATCTTCAGGGCATGGACAATCGCACTCTCTTGACATTCTCTCTGGAATCTATTGCTTCCTCTTTGCATACTGGGGAAAGACCTAAGAAGAAGCATTTTCAATTTCAACGAAGCATTTCACTACTGCATGGACAACAACAGAAGTATTCGATACTTGAGATTTGAGTAAAGCTGGTAGATAAGAAGAATTCTGAACATCTTGAAGACATTGCAGAATATGAAGAAAAAATGACTTCCCTACTATTCTTAGGGTAGAATCGAACTCTCTGTGGGTAGTGATATGACTTCCACGCTTGTATCAGCATGAGCTGCTCCACTGTAGGCAATGGGACTGTGGTGTCAGTGTAAGATAGTACTAACACCATCTTCAACAATGGAATTAACCTTCAGATTTGGATCTAGATGAACTTCCTGCATAGGTCCCTTCAGCTGTAGTGCGTAGTTTGGGTATCTGCTTCTTAACTGAAAGACGATGTGAGTGTAAGAATGAGTTGCTGATGAGATTCAACTGTGGGCTGCAGCTTATTTTTATACAATCTAATAAGCTTTACCTTTCCTCTAGTGGTTTGATCCATCATGGAATCATGTATCTCTTTCTCCCTGGATAGCTTACCATGGTTAACCAGCAACTGTTGATGCCTCTCATTAGTGGGTTCAGTGTGACAAGTAGACAAGTTCAGCTCTTCAGTCGCTTCGAAAAAATACCAGACTCCTCAAAAAGACAACAGATATTTCACCTGCATTGGCAGTAGAACCAAAGAGTGTAATGAGATCTAGGATCTCATCTTCCAACGGATCACCTGCTTCCCCAATGATTTTCTTATGAACTTTGACAGGAAAGAGCCAAAGTCCAGAAGCTCCTCCGGTGGTTGGTCACCGTCTTTTAGAGTGCATTCCACTTCCAAGCCTTCTAGCCCATCTGTGAAAAGAAATGAGGGATCTACCATCTCCTCCTGTGGTCCAGTGGATGTTCCTTTACAGTAAAAAGCAACTCATTGCGTAATGAGTGAACTTCAAGTACTGCTGCTGAACCGAAGTCTGATGTTCCTTTAACCAACTTCAGAAATTAACTTGAGTGTTGCTTCGCTGTCCTCTACTGATACCTTGTTGAGCTTCTGTGTAAGACCAAGTTTTAGACACACAAACAAAAACAGAAAATGCTGGAAAGACTCAGCAAGTCTAACAGCATCTGTGGAGAGAACAAAAAGAGTTAACGTCGAGTCCTTATGACTCTTCTTCAGAGCTCTGTTAACTGTCGAAACGTTAGCTGTTTTTTTTTCTCTCCACAGATGCTGTCAGACCTGCTGAGTTTTTCCAGCATTTTCTGTTTTTGTTTCAGATTTCCAGCATCCGCAGTATTTTGCTTTGATCTTAGTTTTAAACACGTTGACTTGCTGAGCAAATAAACTGGCTGGTTGTGTAAGATATAAGGGATTTTGTTCATTTATTTTTCTTCATACCTGAGGGTTGTGGTGAACTGACCCTTCATTTGGGAGATCTGTGCCTCCAGGTCCTTGTAGTTTTAAATCGGATGGTTGGATTTTGACTTCTTTAAGTCGATTTTGAAGCCAAATCAATCTGTTCGACTACAAGAGAGACTTCTGCCCCGATGTCGAGTTTAAATACCGTTCAACTCCACAGACCAGATCTGTTTATTGGCTTATTTAATCTCTCCTAAGAAATCATCAGATGGGAAAGGTATATCTCCTATTTAGAACCATAGGAAAGTTATGGTGCAGAAAGAGGCCATTCAGCCCATCGTGTCTGCACCAGCCAAAAAGAGAAAAAGAAACTAGCCGTTCATTTTAATACCACTTTCCAGCACTTGGTCCATAGCCTTGCAGGTTAAAGCACTTCAGATGCTGATCTAGGTACCCTTTAAATGAGTTGAGCATTTCAGCCTCAACCAGCAATTTAGGCAGTGAATTCCTGATGCCCACCACCCTCTGGATGAAAACATTTTTCCTCATGGCCCCTCTAATCCTTCTACCAATCATCTTAAATCTATGCCCCCTGATAATTGACCCCCTCAGCTAGGGGAAACAAGTCTTTCCTGTCTATCCTATCTAGGCCCTCATAATTTTGCACATCTCAATTAAGTCACCCCTTAGCCTCCTCTGTTCTAAGGAGAGCAACCCCAGCCTATCCAATCTCTCGTCATAGCTGCAATTTTCAAGCCCAGGCAACATTCTTGTAAATCTCCTCTGCAATCTCTCCTGTGCAATTATGTCCTTCCTGTAATGTGGTGACCAGAACCGTACACAAAATTCCAGCTGCAGCCTAACCAGCATTTTATACAGTTCCGTGATTACACCCCTGTTTTTGTATTCAATATCTCATCCAATAAAGGATGACCTAGTCCACCTGTCCTGTCACCGTCGAGGACCTGTGGGCATGCACTCCAAGGTGTCTCACTTCCTCAACCCCTCTCAATAACTTCCCATTTATTGAGTGTTCCTTTGCTTTGTTTGCCTTCCCCAAATGCATTACCTCTCACTTTTCTGGATTGAATTCGAATTGCAATTCTCCACCCACTCAATCAAACCATTGATATCATTCTGGAGTCGACAGCCATCCTCTTCACGATCAACTACACAACCAATTTTTGTGTCATCTGCAAATTTCCCAATCATGCCTCCCACATATAAGTCTAAATCATTAATATATACAATAAAAAGCAAGGGCCTCAACTTTGAGCCCTGTGGAACACCACTGGAAACCGTTTTCTATTCGCAAAAACAACCGTCAACCATTACCCTTTGTTTCCTGTCACTGAGCCAATTTTGGATCCAACCTGCCACCTTCCCCTGTATCCCATGAGATCTCACTTGCCTGACCAATCTGCCATGTAGGACCTTGTCAAATGCCTTACTGAAATCTATATAGACAACATCCACTGCACTACCCTCATTGTTACTTCCTCAAAAAATTCTATTAAGTTAGTAAGACACGATCTTCCCCTAACAAAACCATGCTGACTATCCCTGGTCAATCCATGCCTTTCTAATTGACTGTTTATCCTCTCAGAATTGTTTCCAATAATTTGCCCACCACCGAAGTCAGACTGACCGGCCTATAATTTTCTGGTCTATCCTTCGCACCCTTTTTAAATAATGGTACAACGTTCGCAGACCTCCGATTCTCTGGGACCTCGCCTGTATCTAGCGAGGATTGGAAAATGATCCTCAGAGCATCCGCTATTTCCTCCCTGGCTTCCTTCAACAGCCTAGGATACAATCCATCTGGCCCTGCTGATTTATCCACATTCAAGCATGCCAGTACCTCCGCTCTCACTATGCTTATTGTATCTAATATTTCACACTCCTCTTTAATAGAAATGTCTGTATCATCCTTCCCCTTAGTGAACTCAGAGACAAAGTACTCATTGAGAATCCTTACTTTAAGTTAAATACAGTAAAAAAAAGTTTGCTTATTTATGCACTTTAAATAAAAACTAGAACCTTTGCTTTGCTTTTATTTATTTTCTATTATTATTCTATTATTATCTATTTTAAACTGAAGAAAAACTGGAGAAGAAAATTGGAGAAAAACACTTACCCACTACTCACCAATCAGCTCTCATCTTTGTGCTGATGTCAAATTAGTTAGACATGACCTCCCCTTAACAAAACCATCCTGACTGTCCTTGATTAAGAGTAGGGCCCATTAAGGACCATAGTGGTAATTTGTGTGTGGAGCCGGAAGACGTAGGTAGGATTCTAAATGAATACTTTGTGTCGGTGTTCACAAGTGAAAGGGACGACGTGGGTATGGAAATCAGGCAGAAGGACTGTGATACAATTAAAGAAATTAGCATAGAAAGGGTGGAGTTTCTAAGTGGAGGCTTAAAAGTAGACAAATCTCCAGGCCCGGATGAAATGTATCCCAGGCTGCTGAGTGAAGCAAGGGAGGAGATCGCAGGGGCGCTGGCAATAATTTTCAATACCCCTCTGGCCACAGGAGAGGTGCAAGAGGACTGGAGGACAGTCAATGTGGTATCATTATTCAAGAAGAGAGGAAGGGATAAACCAGGGAACTACAGGCCAGTCAGTCTAACCTCAGTAGTGAGAAACTATTGGAAGCAATTCTGAGGGACAGAATTAATCTACACTTGGAGAGGCAGGGATTAATCAAGGACAGTCAGGATGGTTTTGTTAAGGGGAGGTCATGTCTAACCAATTTGACTGAATTTTTTGAAGAGGTGACCAGGTGTGTACATGAGTGCAATGCATTTGATGTACTCTACTTGGACTTCAGAAAGGCTTTTGATAAGGTCCCACATGGGAGACTGATAATGAAGGTAAGAGCCCATGGGATCCAAGGCAGTTTGGATCCAGGGTTGGTTGAGGGTCAGGAGGCAGAGGGTGACGGTCAAGGAGTGTTTTTGTGACTGGATGCTTGTGTCCAGTGGGGTTCCACAGGGATCAGTGTTGGGTCCCTTGTTATATAAACGATTTAGACCTGAATGCAAGAGGGTTGATCTGTAAGTTCACGGATGACACGAAAATTGGTGGGGTGATAAATAGTGAGGAGGATGGCCTTAGATTACAGGAGGATATAGGCAGGCTGGTCAGATAGGCTGATCAGTGGCAAATTAAATTTAATCTGGATAAGTGAGAGGTGATGCACTGGGGCAGGACAAACAAGGCACGGGTATACATGATGAATGGTAGCACCCTGGGAAGTACAGAGGATCAGAGGGACCTTGGTGTGCATGTCCACCAGTCCCTTAAGGTAGCGGGACAGGTAGATAAGGTGGTTAAGGCGGCATATGGGATACTTATATTCTATGCCTCAGCCAATAAAGGTAAGAGCAGGGAGGCTACGCTGGAACTCTATAAAACGCTGGTTAGGCCACAGCTAGAGTACTGCGTGCAGTTCTGGAATCCGCATTATAGGAAGGATGTGATTGCACTAGAGAGAGTGCAGAGGAGATTTACCAGGATGTTGCCTGGACTGGAGAGTTTTAGTTATGAGGAGAGATTGGATAGACTGGGGTTGTTTTCCGTGGAGCAGAAGAAATTGAGGAGGGACATGATTGAGATGTATAAAATTATGAGGGGCATAGATAGAGTGGAGAGGAAGGAACTTTTCCCCTTGGTGGAGGGATCAATAACCAGGGGGCATAGATTTAAGGTAAAGGGCAGGAGGTTTAGAGGGGATGTGAGGAAGAACTTTTTAACCCAGAGGGTGGTGAGAATCTGGAACTCGCTCACCTGCCTGAAAGGGTGGTAGAGGCAGAAACCCACATACATTTAAGAAGTATTTAGGTGTGCGCTTGTGGTTCCATGGCATCAAGGCTATGGGCCTAGTGCTGGAAAATGGGATTAGAATAGTCGGGTACTTGTTTGACCGGTGCAGACTTGATGGACCGAAGGGCCTTTTTCTGTGCTGTAGACCTCAATGACTTGGGATAGTTAGTATGGTTTAATTTCAAACAATTCATAAAGAACAAAGACCTCAGGGTAAGCACATGGTATTCATGACAGGCTATTCTGCACCTAGCTCTCTTGGAACCTATAGGTTATCTGACTCCTGATGTCACAGTTACATCATTAACATCATGGTCTCATTAACATATCCATTAACCCATTACTCTACAGTGCAATGAGTTAGACTCATGTCCTTCATCTCTGGGACCCAAGTTAAAATTCAATGCAGATTGACGGGATTGAAATTTCCTTTATCTGTTCTTTTGAAACCTTGTGGGCCTAGGAATGGAAAAGACTACACTCTCATTGGATGGATCTCAAGACAGTTCCTTGTGCACATTGGCATACAGCAAAAAAACACTCCCTAATTCAAAACCATGAGGCAATCTCACTCCCACAACAAGGTCGATGTAGGAGACAGAAAAAATTGTCATATTGTGCAGTCAGGATTGCTTGAGATTGGGAGTGAGACATGCTAGTGAGAAACACATTTCTGGTGTGCTATTCCTAGTCTGTGAATACTTGATGTTAACATTGGGTGTCCAAAATGGACTGGCTTCCATTCACTAAAACTAGCCTCATGTGAGCACAAAACAATTTAAATGGGGAAATGGCCTTTCTGTTTTCATATTTAGTCATGGTCCTGCTGCATACATGAACAATTTAACCTTACAAGGCTCTCAATTGTGATGCAATTGTTAGAAAATCCCAGCTAGTTCGGTAATGTTCTTCAGGAAAGGTAACCGACCCTACCTGGTCTGACCTGTAATTACTCAAATTCCACGCTACACTATTGACTCTCTGAAGAAAGTCTAACAAGCAACACGATTGGAAAAGAAAAGTGCTCATGGTGACCTACAACTACTTTCTCAAGGTAACAACTGTAGCCTTGCCACCATAGTCCACTTGCTGAGAACACATTTTTAATATAAAACATGGATCTAGTCAATTAAGGACAGTATATCCATTATTTGCTGAGAGACTGTCCCAATTCCTTAAGCACTTCAGTAATTTCAGTAAAATGACTTATAGCACAGAACTTCTCAAACTCTGGACATGTTTCATATGAGGTAACATTGTATGCATAGTGTAAACAGAAAAAGAAAAATATCAAAGATGCACTGATAAACCTTAAATATAATAAAAACTGAGCAATGTCAGAGCAAGTAAATATCAGTTTTCAAAAAATAATACACACACCTTCATTGTTCTTAACTGGGGCAGAGACAAATCATCTAGGAAGTAAGTGCCTTTAAAAAGACATTTAGTTTGCATAATCTGAAGCAAAAAATACAGCAGCCTGACAGGAAAACATATTTTTCAGCATCACATCAATAGCAAGATTTGCCTGGGAACACTCGAATATATAGCTTCATTAAGGCAAATTATTTTTCACCATTTTTAATTTATCAATGAAAATTTGTATCATAAATAATTCATTAACATTCAATATTGTAACAGCTACTTTCCCTCCTTTATGACAATACTAAACTGCTCATTGTTCTGAAACTAAGAGAGCTACTAAACGGATCATAGGGTGACACTGCTCCTAGCCCCGGGTGTGTGTGGGTAACAGATACAGGCTGAGAAGCTCTCCAGGTGCCTGGGTAACAGATGCAGGCTCAGCCCCTCCCCAGGTATCTGGGTAACAGATGCAGGCTGAGCCTCTCCCCAGGTATCTGGGTAACAGATGCAGGCTGAGCCTCTCCCCAGGTATCTGGGTAACAGATACAGGCTCAGCCCCTCCCCAGGTATCTGGGTAACAGATACAGGCTCAGCCCCTCCCCAGGTATCTGGGTAACAGTTGCAGGCTCAGCCCCTCCCCAGGTATCTGGGTAACAGATACAGGCTGAGCCTCTCCCCAGGTATCTGGGTAACAGATACAGGCTGAGCCTCTCCCCAGGTATCTGGGTAATAGATACAGGCTGAGCCTCTCCCCAGGTATCTGGGTAACAGATACAGGCTGAGCCTCTCCCCAGGTATCTGGGTAACAGATGCAGGCTCAGCCCCTCCCCAGGTATCTGGGTAACAGATGCAGGCTGAGCCTCTCCCCAGGTATCTGGGTAACAGATGCAGGCTGAGCCTCTCCCCAAGTATCTGGGTAACAGATACAGGCTCAGCCCCTCCCCAGGTATCTGGGTAACAGATGCAGGCTCAGCCCCTCCCCAGGTATCTGGGTAACAGTTGCAGGCTCAGCCTCTCCCCAGGTATCTGGGTAACAGATACAGGCTGAGCCTCTCCCCAGGTATCTGGGTAACAGATGCAGGCTCAGCCCCTCCCCAGGTATCTGGGTAACAGATACAGGCTGAGCCTCTCCCCAGGTACCTGGGTAACAGATACAGGCTGAGCCTCTCCCCAGGTACCTGGGTAATAGATACAGGCTGAGCCTCTCCCCAGGTATCTGGGTAACAGATACAGGCTGAGCCTCTCCCCAGGTATCTGGGTAACAGATGAAGGCTCAGCCCCTCCCCAGGTATCTGGGTAACAGATGCAGGCTGAGCCTCTCCCCAGGTATCTGGGTAACAGATGCAGGCTGAGCCTCTCCCCAGGTATCTGGGTAACAGATACAGGCTGAGAAGCTCTCCAGGTGCCTGGGTAACAGATGCAGGCTCAGCCCCTCCCCAGGTATCTGGGTAACAGATGCAGGCTGAGCCTCTCCCCAGGTATCTGGGTAACAGATGCAGGCTGAGCCTCTCCCCAGGTATCTGGGTAACAGATACAGGCTCAGCCCCTCCCCAGGTATCTGGGTAACAGATACAGGCTCAGCCCCTCCCCAGGTATCTGGGTAACAGATACAGGCTCAGCCCCTCCCCAGGTATCTGGGTAACAGATGCAGGCTCAGCCCCTCCCCAGGTATCTGGGTAACAGATACAGGCTGAGTCTCTCCCCAGGTATCTGGGTAACAGATACAGGCTGAGCCTCTCCCCAGGTATCTGGGTAACAGATACAGGCTCAGCCCCTCCCCAGGTATCTGGGTAACAGATGCAGGCTGAGTCTCTCCCCAGGTATCTGGGTAACAGGTACAGGCTCAGCCGCTCCCCAGGTATCTGGTAACAGATACAGGCTGAGCCCCTCCCCAGGTATCTGGGTAACAGGTACAGGCTCAGCCCCTCCCCAGGTATCTGGGTAACAGATGCAGGCTGAGCCTCTCCCCAGGTATCTGGGTAACAGATACAGGCTGAGCCTCTCCCCAGGTATCTGGGTAACAGATACAGGCTGAGCCTCACTCCTGCCCTGGCGCTCAGACAGGTTAAGTCTCTTTAAACCTGCACAAAGGTCCTGCCTCAAGCTCAGGCCCTGAAATAATCTTTCCATTCAACCTACAGACACCATCAGGAACGTTCCGCTGTTACCTGGCGGGTCATCAGAGACTTTATTTTCTGCATGTCTCGATCTGCTGACTCGAGTCCGGCCGCCTTTACCCAGGATCAAACTCCGCGTCCCGGCCTCCACCGAACACCCACAGCCATCTTCAGGTCATGTGATCCAGGCCTCGCCGTGCACCCTGGGAGCTGGAGTCCGGAACCGGCCGTGCAGCCGCATTCTGCCATCAACAGAACTACAGCTCCCAGAGTTCATAGGGAAGGTATAGCTTTGAGGTGCGCTTGACCCCTGGGGCAGCCTTACAAGCTCCTGGACTCAGCAGTAGGGGATGAGTGATTGCAAATTTCCCTGCGTTTAGAATAATCGAAGCATGATTGTGCTTTCCAAATTGTCTTCGTAAGAAGAAAATTTCTCAGTCATCCAAGCCTGCAGAGAAATACAATGTAGACTTTACAGGACATCATCAGCCACAGATCTGACATTGAGATTGCCCCACGAGGAGCTGCTCCTTAATTTCTGTTTGCATTTAAGTCCCAGGTTCCTGAACTTCATTGAAATGACTCTCATTCCCCTTTTGTATATGTCTCTTACCTCCGTGTAAAAGGGAGGGAACATAACTCTCGAGGTATATTCAGGAGAACTTTTGACCACTATGTAGTACATCCAACAAGAGAGGGCATGGTTCTGGACTTAGTTTTAGGAAATGAAGCTGGGCAGGTGGAAGGAGTAGCAGTGGGAGAGCATTTTGGTGGTACTGATCATAATTCAGTTATTTTTAACATAATTATGGAAACGGTCAAAGATAGAACAGGAGTTAAAATTCTAAACTGGAGTAAAGTCAATTTTACTAAGAGTGATTCAGCAAAAGTGAACTGGAAACAGCTGCTCAAAGATAATTCAGTGTTGGAGCAGTGGGAGGCATTCAAAGGGGGAGGATCAAAGAGTTCAGAGTAAACATGTAAACAAAGAAAAAGGGTGGAATG
Organism: Cetorhinus maximus; assembly: GCF_964194155.1. NCBI lineage: Eukaryota > Metazoa > Chordata > Chondrichthyes > Lamniformes > Cetorhinidae > Cetorhinus > Cetorhinus maximus. The sequence continues at coordinate 97,549,418 of NC_135881.1, read as the reverse complement.
GCCAAATCTATAGCCCTCTGGATGTCAAGGAGCATAGAGGGTAAGATAAGGCAGAAAAGAAAAGTTCATGTCAGATGTCGAGAACTCAATACAACAGAAAGCCAAGGGGAGTAGAGAAAGTGTAGAGGTGAAAATTAGGAAAGCAAAGAGAGGGCATGAAAGCAAGTAAAATCAAGGAGAACCCAAAATGTTTTATCAATACGGTAAGAATAAGAGGATAACTAAGGAAAGAGTGGGGCCTATTAAAGGCCATAATGGTAACCTATGTGTAGAGACGGAAGTTACGGGTCTGGTTCTTAATGAATACTTTGCGTCTGCCTTCACAATAATGCAGATATTGTCATCAAGGAGGAGGAGTGTGCAATTTCAGATGTGATAAACATAAGGAGAGAGGAAGTATTAGGGGGATTAGCATCATTGAAGGTGGATAAATCACCAGGGCCAGATGAAATGCACCCCAGGATGTTAAAAGAAGCCAGGGAGGAAATAGCAGATGCTCTGACCAGCATTTTCCAATCCTCACTGGTGCTGGAGGACCTCTAATGTTGTATCTTTATTTAAAAATGGAGCGAGAGATATGCTGAATAATTACAGACCAGTCAGTCTAACCTCAGTGGTGGGTAAATTATTGGAATCAGTTCTGAGAGACAGAATAAACTTGTCACTTAGAAAGGCACAGAGGAGTCAGCATGGAGTTTTTAAGGAAGGATTGTGTCTGACCAACATGATTGAATTTTTTGAGGAGGTAACAAGGAGGATTGATAAGGGTGGTGCAGATGATGTGGCCTACTTGGATTTTAACAAGACTTTTGACAAGATCCCACATGACAGGCTTGTTAAAAAACTAAAATCCCATGGGATCCAGGGGAATGTAGCAAGCTGGAAACAAAATTGGCTCAGTGGCAGGAAACAAAGGGTAATGCTTGACATGTGTTTTTGCAACTAGAAGGCTGTTTCCAGTGGGGTCTGCAGGGCCCAGTACTAAGTCCCCTGCTTTTTGAGGTATATATTCATGATTTGTACTATAAATGTAGAAGTTTGCAGATGACACAAAAATTGACCACATGGTTGATAGTGAGATGGGTAGCTGTAGACTGCAGGAAGATATCAATGGACTGGTCCAGTGGGCAGAAAAATGGCAGATGGAATCCAACCTGGAGAAGTGTGAAGTGATGCATTTGCGGAGGTCAAACAAAGCAAAGGAATGCACAACAAATGGTAGGATATTGAAAGGTGTAGAGGAAGTGAAGGATCTTGGAATGTATGTCAGTAGGTCTCTGAAGGTAGCAGAACAGGTCCATTATGTGATTAAGAAGGCATATGGAATACTTTATTAGCTGAGGCATAGAAAAAAGAGCATGGAGGTTATACTGAAGCTATGTAAAACATTAGTTAGACCACAATTTGAATACTGTGTGCAGTTCTGGTCACCTCATTACAGTGTCACCATGATGGGACTTTTGCATGAGTGATATCAACCTGTAATTTCATCGGCTGACCAAACCTATATTGAACTGTTTAACAAGGACTTTTTAAAGACAAGGAAAGGCACTGATCAAAGATGGCTGCCACAATTCACCTGATGTCTGGTATTGTAAGTTGATCAGGGCCAGGATTTTACATTGCTCAGGCCGCCCATAATCGGCTCGGCACTGCTGTTTCATGCGAGTGGACGCTACCTGTGCGGGCGGGGACTTGATTTTTTTACTTCTCTCACGTGGCTAAAACAACAGAAAAGATGTAATTTGCACTGGATGGTACAGAGGAAATTTATGAGGATGTTGCCAGGACTGGAAAATTGCAGCTGTGAAGAAAGATTGGCTAGGCTGGGGTTGTTTTCCTCAGAGCAGAGGAGACTCAGGGGAGATTTGATTGATTTATGCAAGTTTAAGAGGGATAAAGTGGGTGAGAAGGAGCTGTTTCCCTCACCAGAGATGTCAGTGACTAGGGGGCATTGATTTAAAGTGATTGGTCAAAGGATTAGAGGGGAGATGAGGAAAACTGTTTTTCACCAAAATTGTTGTAGTGGTCTGGAACTCACTACCTGAAAGGGTAGTAGAGGCAGGAACCCTTAACTCATTTAAAAGGTGTCTGGATAAGCACCTCAAGTGCTATAACCTGCAGGGCTATGGACCAAGTGCTGGAAAATGTGATTAGGCTGAGTGGCTCATTTTTCGGCCAACGCAGACACAACAGGCAGAGTGACCTATTAAATTATTCTACATTTTGTAAATATTCTAAATATCTGTAAAGGAGGGATGTGGGGACAAGGCTGGTGGTGGGAGGGTGGGGGCGGGGGGAGGTGCAGTATGTGAATTACTCCTTAGAAGAGCCAGTATGGACAGGATGGGCTGAATGACCTTCTGTGCTGTAACAATTCTATGATTATATCTCACTTTGATAATCTCATACAGGAGGTCCACTGTTTTTGAAAGAGGTAGTGCTGCAGAGGGGCTCTAGGTGCATGTTTTTAATTTTGTAGAGGTAAGTTGCTATTTTTCTGTCAGAGATGCCTTTTTGCATCAACAATGGTAACTATGTTGACCTTCACCACCTCAATAGTAATTTGGCAGAGAGGATCACCTGCTTGTTGTAGAAGCCACCTTATTCCAGGCAGTGATGGTGAAAATCACTGCAAATATATACAGATATCAATGGAATATAGTTCAGCAAAATAACTGCTTCCCTGACGACAGTCAAAATGTCAGCACATTTTGAAATATCAGCTGTACATTAAAACAATGTCCTATGTAAGGCTTTTTCCTGCAAAACTTCTGCCTGACTAATGAGTGTGACTAATGGAGGTTCCGCAGAATTTCTACCTGGAAATTGATAAAACTATAGACTAATTATGAATCTAATTGATTCAGCCAGCAACCATGTCAAATAAGGAAATACAGCTTCTTTAATGGTAGTGGAAAACTGAGATATAGTTTGTTGCATTGTGGCGTTCCCTAAATCTAACAGATCATTGCACCAAGATAATAGGTTTTGAATCACAGTTTTATCTGTCATTCAAAATTGAAGAACCTCAATAGGGCAACTTTCTCTGTCTTTCAACTGAACTGATGCTGGACAATGAGAGAGAATTTACTTGGTACAAAAAGAACTGGCAAGGAAAAATGGCATTTAAGCACATCTCCTGGAGGGCAGCACCAAGTGTAAAGGAGATTCCCTAACCAATCACCAGCATGTTTTGAGAGTTCAAGGCCACATTTTCCACAAAACAGGATTTGGAAAAAAAAAGTCACTTTTAATGTTCAGCTTTTAAGTGGAGCGCATGTAGAAGAAAGGTAATTAATATGTCAAGTCGAAATTCTTTACCCACGCCCCCTCCCCCTCCCAACTAAACAATATGCACTTTCATAGGTTGTCTAGATAATCAAAAATACTTATCATCAATTGTGCTGGAAAAATCCTTTGATCTGTGAACAAAAGGTGGAACTGTGCCACAGGCTGGCAGATAAAAGAATTTAGAAACAATAACGCTGTGAGAGCTTTCAAGTTTTGCACAGGTGACATAGAATTTACAGTGCAAAAACAGCCCAGAAGGTAAAAACAGTTCGGACCAGTACTCTTATTTCCCAGGTTTTACTTGGGTTCTATTTTAAGGTGTACAAGATCAGTTGGGACCAGTATTCTTATTTCCCAGCTTTTATTGTTTTTTTCCCTTCAGGGAGGTCATTTGGCCCAACTGGTCTATGCCAGTGTTTATAGTCCACATGAGACTGTTCCTTCATCTCAGTCTATCAGCTTATCTTTCTCTTCCTTTCTCCGTCATGTGTTTATCAATTAATGTATCTATGGTATTTGCTTCATCTTCCCCATGTGTTGGCAAGTTCCACATTCTCACCACTCTTTGGGCAAATAAGTTTCTCCTGAATTCCTTTCTGGAGGTTTGCTGCAGGAGAAACTAGGTGTTAAGACAGAATGAAAAATGTCCATTTATATGCAAAATATTACAAATCCTGGATGACAGTTAGGAATTATATTTTTATGTGAAATAAGATGACCACTGCTGTGACCTGGTGTTGTATATTCTTTATTTTGCACTATCAGGCAAACATAAGTGGTACAGGCTGAATTGACAGCCCAGATGAAAACCCTGTACTGTATGTTCACCTTGATGTGAAATATAGCAGTTTAATAAATCATATCCTTTGGTCTTATAAGAGTGAGATTTAATTTACTCAAAACCCAGCCACTTACACAGTTATCCAAGAGGCGAGGTGAGAGTAACTGCCCTTGATATCAAGGCAGCATTTGACTGAGTGTGGCATCAAGGAGCAAAATTGAAGTCAATAGGAATCAAGGGGGTAAACTCACCAGTGGTTGGAGTCATACTGAACACAAAGATAGATGGTTGTGGTTGTTGGAAGCCAACCATCTCAACCCTAGAACATCACTGCAGGAGTTCCTCAGGATAGTGTCCTAGGCACAGCCAACTTCAGCTGTTTCATCCATGACCTTCCATCCATCATAAAGTTAGAAGCGGGAACATTCACTGATATTGTATGGTGGTCAGTAACATTTGAGACTCCTCTAATAATGAAGCAGTCCATGCCCATATTCAGCCAGACCCAGAAAACATTCAGGCTTGGGCTGATAAGTGGCAAATAAGATGAAAACCACACAAATGCCAGGCAATGAACATATCGAGCAAGAGAATCTAACCATCCTCCCTTGACATTCAATTGCATTACCATCGCTGAATCCCCCAGCATCAACAACCTGGAGATTACCATTGGCCAGAAACTGAACTGGACCAGCCATATAAATAAAAACAAAATACTGCGGATGCTGGAAATCTGAAACAAAAACAAAAATTGCTGGAAAAACTCAATAGGTCTGACAGCATCTCTCCACAGATGCTGTCAGCCATATAAATACTGTGGCTACAAGAGCAGGTCAGAGGCTGGGAATTCTTCAGAAAGTAACTCACCTCCTGACTCCCCAAAGCCTGTCCACCACCTACAAGGCATAAGTGGATGAGTGCAGCTCTAACAACACTCAAGAAGCTCAACATCATCCAGGATAAAGCAGCTTGCTTGATCAGCACCCCATCCACCTCGTTAAACATTCACTCCTACCACCACTTATGTGCAGTGGCAGCAGTGTGTATTATCTACCAGATGCATACAGTAACTCGCCAAGGTTCCTTTGACAGCCTTTCCAAATCCACCACCTCTACCACCTAGAAGGAAAAGGGTAACAGATGCATGGGAATACCAACACCTGCAAGTTTCCCTTCAAGACACACACCATTCTAGCTTGGAATTATATCACTGTTCCTTCACTGTCATTAGATCATAAGAAATAGAAGAAGGAGTAGACCATTCTATGCATCGAGTCTCCTCCGCCACTCAATAAGAACATGGCTGATCAGATTATGGCCTTTACTCCACTTTCCTGCCTGTCCCCCATAACCCTTGACTCCTCTGGAAATCAAAAATCTGTCTAATTCTGCCTTGAATATATTCAATGACCCAGTCTCCATTGCTCTTTTCTGGGGAAGAGAATTCAAGGACTAATGATCCTCTGAGAGAAAAGAAATCCTCCTCATCACCACCTTAAATAAGAGAATCCCTTATTTTAAAACTTTGTTCCCTAGTTCCAGGTACCCCGACAAGAGGAAACATCCTCTCAACATCTTCCCTGTCAAGCCCCCTTAGAATCTTATATGTTTCAGTAGATTACCTTTCATTCTTATAAACTCACATGAGTTTTAGAAAATAGGCCCAACTTGCTCAATCTTTCCTCATAAGACAATCCCTTCACCCCAGAAATCAGTCTACTGAACCTTCATAAACTTCTTCCAATGCAAGTACATCCCTCCTTAAGGAAGGAGAATGGAACTGTGCACAGTACTCCAGGTGCAGTGTCACCAATGCCCTGTACAGCTGTAGCAAGACTTCCCTACTTTTATGCACCAAACCCCTTGCAATAAAAGCCAGCATTCTATTTGCCTTCCTAATTACTTGCTGCACCTGCATCCTAACATTTTGATTCTATGTACAAGGACACCCAGATCCCTCTGTACCACAGCATTCTACAGTCTCTCTCCATTTAGATAATATTCTGCTTTTCTGTTCTTCCCGCCAAAGTGAGCAACCTCACGCTTTCCCACATTGTACTCCATCTGCCAAATTTTTGCCCACATATTTAACCTATCTGTATCCCTTTACAAGTTCTTTGGATCTTCCTCACAACTTGCTTTCCTACCTATCTTTATAACATCAGTAAATCTGCCTACAATACAGTTGGTCCTTTCGTTCAAGCTATTAATATAGATTGTAAATCTGAGGCCGCATCGCTGATCCATGTGGTACTCCACTAGGTACAGCTCGCCAACCTGAAAGATGGGTCAAAAGCTTGAATTCCAGCTAACAGAACTGTGGGTGTAACTACACCAGATGGACTGCAACAGTTCAAGAAGATGCCTCACCACCACCTTCTCAAGGGCAATTGGCGATGGACAGCAAATGCTGGCCTTGCTAGCGATGCCCACATCACATGAAGGGATAAAAAAATCAGGCCCTTGGTACGTGTTTGATCAGTCAGCCTTCTGAGGAACTGAAGAAGTAACATATCAAAGGCACAACTATGTAGTCCAGGTCACAATCACTGTTACACCCCTGGATCACACTGTTAAATGAATGTGAGTTGCCTCCCATAAGAATCAACCACAAAGACCGCTTACAGGAGGAACTGAGGCCACTGAACCCGAGAAGCAATTATGGAAGACCTGAATTTGTAACAGTCCTCATGGATAGAACTGTGTCCTGGTAATCTGCCACCCCAGCTCAAGAAAATAGTGGAGAGGCAGAGGCATTTTTTAAAAATTCAATAAATAGGAAGTCAGTGATTTAGACATGAGAATAAAGCAAGAATCTGACTGTTGAAATGCCATCATGATATAATAGTTTGTTTCACAACTAGGTGGCGCTGATAGTGTTTGTTGAAGCTTTGAATTTCTGTGCTTTGCTCAAATTTACACCAAAACCACGCTTCAGCTTTCCTCCCAGATTTAGAGGTTTGTATCCACACTTGCCTCTTGCATTCAAATAAATTTTCAGCAATTGCTTGAAATGAAGTGTTTGATATATCTCAATTGGATTACAAATGTGAATAGTTTCAGAAAATACTGTAAGTGAACTGCACCTTCACTCTTGACACCCTGGTCTCCATTAAAACCATTATTCTCTCTCACCTTGGCTGATCACCTGGTATGGCCTTCTTCTCTGATCTCTTAAGCTCAAGGGATGCTGACTAACATGGATATGGTGGGCAACTGGTTTACTCATGCACCAACAAATCTAGCTGGATGACATAAAGCACTATTGGGCATTACTCTCAACTGCTAAAGCTGCTCACTATTCCAGGGTCATCCTAGATTCTAATTATTTTCTCTACTCAAAACATCTTCTTAAACTCCTCTCCCCCACCCCCTTCGCACTCACCTCTAACAACAAGCGCATGGAGCCTATAGATTTCTTTGTCTCCAAGATTAAGACCATCCAATCAGCTATCTCTATCACTTCCTTTCCTTCCACTAGCCCACAGACCAAACTCGCTCTAAGGCCCTCCCCCTGCCCCATCTAACCCTGAACATGTTTCCTTCTCTAGCTTATCTCCTTTCTCCCTTCATGCCCTCTCTGAGTTCATTTTGTCTACAAGTTCCAACTCGTGCTCTCTTAGCACTATTCACAACTAGTGACCACCCAACTTGCCTTCCTAGTTCCCAAATTAACTGATATTGTAAATGGTTTTCACTCCTCAGGTTCTGTCCCTCTCCCCTTCAAATCTGTTGTCATCAATCCTCTCCTCACAAAGGCAACCATTGATCCCTCCAGTCTTGCAAACTACCACCCAATCTCCAACCTCACTTTCCTTTCCTAAGTCCTTGAACGTGCTGTCTTTCTGAAATTTGTGCCCATCTTTCCTGCAGCTCTATGTTCGAATCCTTCCAATCAGGTTTCTGACCTTGCCACTGTACTGAAACAGCTTTTATCAAAATCATGAATGACTATGTAAGTGTGACAAAGGCAAACTATCCCTCATCATCCTTCTCAATCTGTCTTCAGCCCTTGACACAGTTGGTCACACCATTCTCCTCCAATGCCTCTCCACTGTCATCAGCTGGAAGGAATTGCACTCACCTCATTCCATTTCATCACTATCTAATCATAGCCTGAGAATCATCGTCAGTGGCTTTCTTCCCATTTCTGTACAGATATCTCTGGTGAAATGACTCAAAAACACAACATCAGTTTCCCATACACCCTGGCAAATCCAAGCTTTACCTTGTCACCACTTGTCTCAACTCCTCCACTGTCTCTAAATTGTCAGACTGGACATCCAATGCTGGATGAACAGAAATTTTGCCCAATTAAATATTTGAAGATTGAAACCATGGTCTTCGGACCCCACCACAAAGTCCGTTCTCTCACCACTAATTCGACCCCCTTCCCTGGTAACTGACTGAAGCTGAACCAGATCATATTTGACCCCACAATGAGCTTTCAACCACATATCCACCTATTTCCACCTCCATAACATTATTCATCTCTGTCCTGCCTCAGCTGTTCTGCTGCTGTAACCCTCATTCATATCTTTGTTACCTCCATACTTGAATATTTTAATACACTTGTCACTGGCCTCCCAGATTCTACCCTCCATAAACTTGAGGACATCCAAAACTCTTCCTGGGAGTCTCCTGCTGCAACCAAGTTCTGAGTAGAGCAGTTGCCTTGGGAGACAAATGCAGCCCTTTGCGCAAATATGAAGGAAGACATAAAAACCTCCCAGGATTTTGTGTGTAAAGGGGAAATGGTCGCTCGTGGTTCCAAAGAACCTGGAAAGGAAATTGACATACTCCGAGATATTAGCTGCTTCAGAGGAATGTGAGACAATTTGTAACCCTCGGCCTTCATGGCAGCTGCCCTTGTTGAGGTACCTTTTGTTCTTCAAGGTGCTTTTTAATATTTAAAGGAGACAATTTTTGAACTCCTCTAACACCAGTTATTTTATTCCATTGTAACTGTGCTCTCTTTAAAGTGCTCACTCATCGGTCAAAAGCAATCTGTTTTATTCTTTCAAATTCCATGTACATTTGCTTGAGTTTCTGACATGAATATCTGAATTGCTGACTATAAGCTTCTGGTACGAGCTATAGGCAGTCAGGATTGCATCCTTAGTCTGTTTGTAATCAACAGTCTCTTCAGGAGACATTGATCCCTTGGGCTTTTCCTATTAACTGACCCTAGATCATCAGTGTCCACATTTCCTGGTGTAAATGTAACTGACTGCTACTTATTTAAAAGCAGTAAAGGAGGATCCTACATCCCCCTCTTCAAATTTGTGAACAAATTTGGAGATTTTTAGGACTTTAAGGCATGTTTTGGGGTTACGGGGATTTGAACTGTCATTAGGCAGAGTGCGACTTTTCCTAGCAGCTTAAAACTATTATCTCTCTGCACCTGCAGCTCCAATTCCAACTTCTGTAGCTAGAAATTCCTTTCTCTCTCTTTCTCCTCCCTCTAAACCCTTTCTTTCTGGGCTTGAAACTCTATCTCCTTTTCTGTGAGCACATTGGAGAGAGTGCAGAAGATGTTTACAAGAATGGTTCCAGGGAGAGACACTTCAGTTATGAGGAAAGATTGGAGAAGTTGGGACTGTTTTCCCTGGAGAGGAGGAGGCTGAGAGGAGACTTGATAGAAGTTTTCAAAATAATGAGGGGCCCGGACAGAGTAGATAGGGAGAAACTGTTGCCGCTTATAACTGGATCAAAAACCAGAGGGCATAGTTTTAAAGTGTTTTGCAAAAGAAGCAAATGTGAGGTGAGAAAAAAACATTTTCACACAGCGAGTAGTTGGGGTTTGGAATGCACTGCCTGGAAGTGTGGTGGAGGCAGGTTCAACTGAGGCATTCAAAAGGGCATTAGATGATTATCTAAATAGAAACAATGTGCAGGGTTACAGGGAAAAGGCACAAGATTGGCACAAAGTTAAAATGCTCAGAGAGCCAGTGCAGACGTGATGGGCTGAATGGCCTCCTTCTACACCATAACAATTCTGTGATTCTGTGGTTCTCAGACCAGTCTTTCTTTCTGAGCTTGTCACTCGTTCACTTTTTCCTGAAATTCTAGCTCCAATTTCAGCTGTTCTAGCTCTATTTTTGCTAAATTAACCTGGGCTGGTTCCGATTCAGCTTCTGCTGCCTGTTCTGACTTTGGATTGAATTCAAAATGCTCAGCCAGCATTTTCAGGAATTCCTGTCTCTTCGTTTGACTGGGTCTCTTAAGTCCTACCTGTTTAGCAATGGCTTTTAGTTGCTCCAAGTCTAAGGATGGTAATTTTTGGCAAATCAAACCTGATTTGATAAACTTTTGTGCATTAATGGTTACTGTAATAATTATGATTTTATTTAGTGTATAATGTACCTTTAGGAATAATATTTGTCAAGGAAAATCAAATGATCAGTAGTAACCAATAGGAGAGTAGTGTGGGCTACCTCAGCAGTTAGTGTAGAGATAGAATTAGAGTTGAAAGTACACGTGTAGTTGCTGCTGAGTATATTGTAAATTAACTTAAAGTTTCCATCCAAGAAGTGCCTGCAGATCACCCCTATCAAGGATACTTCAACTCGACCACCCTACAACAGTTACCACCTTAATTTATTGTAAGTACTTTTTATGAAACAAAGTTGCCACTGTACCTTATGTTTTGGTTTCAAACAATTTGGACCCTGTTACTTCCCTTCTTCTTCCAATTTCTTTGCAGTTCAAAATTTGGCTCTTTTCACAATGGATCAAATCCTGGCTTTTGGTACAAATTTGAAATGGGTACAATACCGACATTAGACCCCACATGTCACGACCACGTAAAAGGCATTTCTTCAAAGGGATCTGTGAGCTAAGAATGTGTGTGTGTGTGTGTGTGTGTGTGTGGATACGTCGCCCCTTTTTAAATTTGCAAGTAATTCAATTGAAAAATAACCAGCAGCAAAGCTTTCAGTCTTAAACAAGATAGAGGTTTGTTTATTACTGCTAGTAAAAGTAATGAATTACTAGCTGAATACATACAAAGATTAAATACAGATAAGGAGAAAAGATACTAATAGAATGAAGTTCAGCACAGTCCTTTAAGATGTCATTGCAGGCCCATAGCTTGCAGTTGAAGCATTAGTTGTCTAGAGTGAAATTTGAAGCTAAAGAGCTGTGTTCAGCTTCTGTAATGGCTTCTGTCATCAATGAGTCAGTGTTTGCCTTTTCAGGTGAACTCTGCAATTCAGCAGGCTTTGGGAGAGAGAGAGAAGGTTTCTTGTTCCTCACTAGTTCTGCGGTTTCAGCGTGGAAAGATTGCTTAGACTCTTTTCAGCAGAACAACAGTTGATTTCTGGATATCTTCCTCTTTGTTCTCCCTTGGCCAAGAACCCTCTCTGAAGATTTTTCTTGGAGTTCTTCCTGGGTGTCAACAATGTGTATTTATGATATTATAGATTTTAAGGACAACCATTTGAAAAGCACATTTGCTTAAAAATCTTTTTTTTTAATTGTTCAGAAAAGGGATTTATGGACAAGTTAGTTGGCACTTTTCTGTGTTGGTTCCAAAACCTTATCAAACTGCTCAGGAAGGATCACAAAATGCATTTGTGAAGGATGAAGACTCACTGTATATTTTATAAAATATATATAGATATCCTCATTGCTATTTCTTAATTTTTAAACAGTCTGAACAAAGTTCCTTAAAATAGCTAAACCTATGTCTGTCTGTGATGCCAAACAAAATAAACTACTTAAACAAAAACAGAATTACCTGGAAAAACTCAGCAGGTCTGGTAGCATCGGCGGAGAAGAATAAAGTTGACATTTCGAGTCCTCATGACCCTTCAACAGAACTGAGTAAAATTAGGAGAGGGGTGAAATATAAGCTGGTTTAAGGTGAGGAGGGGTGGGGGGAGAGAAGTTGGGGGGGGGGGCGTGGTTATAGGGACAAGCAAGCAGTGATAGGAGCACATAATCAAAAGATGTCACAGACAAAAGAACAAAGAGGTGTTGAAGGTGGTGATATTATCTAAGAGAATGTGCTAATTAAGAATGGATGGCAGAACACTCAAGGTACAGCTCTAGTGGGGTTGGGGTGAAATAAGACTAACAGGGCATAAAAGGTATAAATTTAAAAATAATGGAAATAGGTGGGAAAAGAAAAATCTATATAAATTATTGGAAAAAACAAAAGGGGAGGGGGAAGAAATGGAAAGGGGGTGGGGATAGAGGAGGGAGTTCAAGATCTAAAGTTGTTGAATTCAATATTCAGTCCGGAAGGCTGTAAAGTGCCTAGTCAGAAGATGAGGTGCTGTTCCTCCAGTTTGCGTTGAGCTTCACTGGAACAGTGCAGCAAGCCAAGGACAGACATGTGGGCAAGAGAGCAGGGTGGAGTGTTAAAATGGCAAGCGACAGGGAGGTTTGGGTCTTTCTTGCGGACAGACCACAGGTGTTCTGCAAAGCGGTCGCCCAGTTTGCGTTTGGTCTCTCCAATATGGAGGAGACCGCATTGGGAGCAACGAATGCAGTAGACTAAGTTAGGGGAAATGCAAGTGAAATGCTGCTTCACTTGAAAGGAGTGTTTGGGCCCTTGGACGGTGAGGAGAGAGGAAGTGAAGGGGCAGGTGTTGCATCTTTTGCGTATGCATAGGGAGGTGCCGTAGGTGGGGGTTGAGGAGTAGGGGATGATGGAGGAGTGGACCAGGGTGTCACGGAGGGAATGATCCCTACGGAATGCCATCAGGGGGGGTGAAGGGAAGATGTGTTTAGTGGTGGCATCATGCTGGAGTTGGCGGAAATGGCGGAGGATGATCCTTTGAATGCGGAGGCTGGTGGGGTGATAAGTGAGGACAAGGGGGACCCTATCATATTTCTGGGCGGGAGGAGAAGGCGTGAGGGCGGATGCGTGGGAGATGGGCCGGACACGGTTGAGGGCCCTGTCAACGACCGTGGGTGGAAAACCTCGGTTAAGGAAGAAGGAGGACATGTCAGAGAAACTGTTTTTGAAGGTATCATCATCAGAACAGATGCGACAGAGGCGAAGGAACGGAGAGAATGGGATGGATTCCTTACAGGAAGCAGGGTGTGAGGAGCTGTATTCGAGGTAGCTGTGGGAGTCGGTAGGCTTGTAATGGATATTGGTGGACAGTCTATCACCAGAAATTGAGACAGAGAGGTCAAGGAAGGGAAGGGAAGTGTCAGAGATGGACCATGTGAAAATGATGGAGGGGTGGAGATTGGAAGCAAAATTAATAAATTTTTCCAGGTCCCGATGGGAGCATGAAGCAGCACCAAAGTAATCATCGATGTACCGGAGAAAGAATTGTGGGAGGGGGCCGGAGTAGGACTGGAACAAGGAATGTTCCACATACCACATAAAGAGACAGGCATAACTGGGGCCCATGCAGGTACCCATAGCCACACCTTTTATTTGGAGGAAGTGAGAGGAGTTAAAGGAGAAATTGTTCAGTGTGAGAACAAGTTCAGCCAGACGGAGGAGAGTAGTGGTGGATGGGGATTGTTTGGGCCTCTGTTCGAGGAAGAAGCTAAGGGCCCTCAGACCATCCTGGTGGGGGATGGAGGTGTAGAGGGATTGGACGTCCATGGTGAAGAGGAGGCGGTTGGGGCCAGGGAACTGGAAATTGTTGATGTGATGTAAGGTGTCAGAGGAATCACGGATGTAGGTGGGAAGGGACTGGACAAGGGGAGAGAGAAGGGAGTCAAGATAACGAGAAATGAGTTCCGTGGGGCAGAAACAGGCTGACACGATCGGTCTGCCGGGACAGTCCTGTTTGTGGATTTTGGGTAGGAGGTAGAAGCGGGCCGTCCGAGGTTGGGTGACTATCAAGTTGGAGGCTGTGGGAGGAAGATCTCCAGAGGAGATGAGGTCAGCGACAGCCCTGGAAACAATGGCTTGATGTTCAGTGGTGGGGTCATGGTCCAGGGAGAGGTAGGAGGAAGTGTCTGCGAGTTGACGCTCAGCCTCCACGAGGTAGAGGTCAGTGCGCCAGACAACAACAGCACCACCCTTGTCAGCGGGTTTGATGACGATGTTAGGGTTGGACCTGAGAGAACGGAGTGCAGTAAGTTCAGAGAGAGACAGATTAGAATCCCCATCCACCACTACTCTCCTCCGTCTGGCTGAACTTGTTCTCACACTGAACAATTTCTCCTTTAACTCCTCTCACTTCCTCCAAATAAAAGGTGTGGCTATGGGTACCCGCATGGGCCCCAGCCATGCCTGTCTCTTTATGGGGTATAAGGCCTTCCTGCTCAAAAATAAACAACTCTGGTTCTGAATCATATACATTTCTGTGATTTCTTTTCTTGGATATTCGAGGGCTGTCATTACTTCTCCGACCTTGAGTCATATCCCTCCAGGCCTATAATGTCTTTAGGCATTCAAGTAGTCCTGTGTTGTAGCTTAACCAGGTTGACAACTCATTTTTAGGTATGCCTGGTGCTGTTCCAGGTATGCCTTTCTGCACTCATAATTGAAACAGGGTTGATCCCTCGGCTTGATGATAATGGTAGAGTGGAGGATGTGCCAGGCCGTGTGTTTACGGATTGTTGCTGAATAGAATTCTGCTGCTGCTGATGGCCCACAGCACCTCGTGGATGCCCAGTTTTGAGTTGCTAGATTTGTTTGAAATCCATTTCACTTAGCATGGTCATAGTGCCACACAACACAATGTGAAGACGGGACTTCAGCTCCTCAAGGACTGTGTGGTGGTCACTCCTATCAATTTTGTCATGGCCAGATGCATCTGCGACAGGTAGATTGGTGAAGACAAGGTCAAGTAGGTTTTTCCCTCTTGCTGGTTCCCTCATCAGCTGCCACAGACCCAGTCTAGCAGATATGTCAGACAGGACATACCCAGGGGCGGTGAAAGCGGTGTCAGGGACATTGGGTAAGGTATGATTCAATGAGAATGACTCTGTCAGGCTGTTGCTTGACTAGTCTTTGGGACAGCTCTCCTAATTTTGACATACACCTCCAGATGTTAGGAAGGAGAACTTTGCAGGGTCGATAGGGCTGGGTGTGCCATTGTCATTTCCAGTGCCTAGGTCAATAGTGGGTGGTCCATCTGATTTCATTCCTTTTTTGACTTTGTAGCAGTTTGATACAACTCAATGGCTTGCAAAGGCTATTTCAGAGTGAACAACATTGCTGTGGATCTGGAGTCACATGTAAACTAAACCATGTAAGGACAGCAGTTTTCCTTCCCTCAAGGGCATTAGTAAACCAAATAATAGGTTTTTGAAACAATCAACAATGGTTTCACAGTCACCATTACTGAAACTAGCATTTTTTTAATTCCAGATTTATTAATTGAATTCAAATTCCACAAGTTGCCTTGTTGGAATTTGAACCCATGTCTCCAGAGCCTTGGCCTCGACTTGTCCAGTGACATTGCATCAGTTTAACTTCAGTGATGGGCAAGACTCTAGCAAAAAATATTCAGGATAGAATTAGTAGTCACATGGAAAAATATGGGTTGATAAGGAAGAGCCAGCATGGATTTCTAAGGGGGGAATTGTGTTTAACTAACTTGCTGGAGTTTTTTGGAGAGGTAACAGAAAAGGTCAATGAGAGTAATGCTGTTGGTGTGGTGTACATGGAGTTTCAAAAGGCATTTGACACAGTGCCACAGAATAGACTTGTGAGGAAAGTTATTGCTCATGGAATAAACGGAACAGTAGCAATGTGGAGACAAAATTGGCTGAAAAATGAGAGAAATGGTCAATGTATATTTTTCGGGCTGGAGGAAGGTTTGTAGTGGATTTCCCCAAGGCTCGGTATTGGGGCCCTTGCTTTTCCCATATATTAATGATCTAGATCTTGGTGTGCAGGGGACACTTTCAAAGTTAACGGATGATACAAAGCTTGGGAGTGTTGTGAACTGTGAGGAGGATAGCGTGGAACTTAAAGAGGACATAGACAGGTTGGTGGAGTGAGCAGATAGGTGGCAGATGAAGTTCAACGCGGAGAAGTGTGAGGTGATGTGATGCATTTTGGTAGGAAGAACATGGACAGACGATATAAAATAAGGGGTGAAATTTTGAAGGGGGTGCAGGAACAGAAAGACTTGGGTGTATATTTGCATAGATCATTGAAGGTGGCAGAACAGGTGGAGAGAGCAGTTAATAAAGTATATAGTATCCTGGGCTTTATTAATAGGGGCATAGAGTACAAAAGCAAGGAGGTTATGTTGAATTTATAAAAGACACTCATTAGACCTCTGCTGGAATATTATGTACAGTTCTGGGCACCACATTATAGGAAGGATGTGAACACATTGGAGAAAGTGCAGAAGAGGTTTACAAGAATGGTTCCAGGGATGAGAAACTTCAGTTACGAAAATAGATTGGAGAGGTTGGGACTGTTCTCCTTGGAGAGAAGATGGCTGAGAGGAGATTTGATAGAGATGTTCAAAATCATAAGGGGGCTGGACAGAGTAGATAGGGAGAAGATGTTCCCACTTGTAAAAGGATCAAGAATGAGAGGGCACAGATTTTAAAGTGATTTACAAAAGAAGCAAATGAGACGTGACAAAGAACTTTTTCACACAACGAGTGGTTCGGGTCTGGAATGCACTGCCTGGAAGTGTGGTGGAGAGAGGTTCAATTGAGGCATTCAAAAGGGCATTAGCTGATTATTTGAGTAGAAACAGTGTGCAAGGATATGGGGAAAAGGCAGGGCAATGGCACTTGGTCATAATGGTCATTTGGAGAGCTGATGCAGATACGCTGGGCCGAATGGCCTCCTTCTGTGCTGTTAAAATTCTATGATTCTGTACCATCACAACCATGCTACCATATCCCCTTTGCATGGTGCCTTGCAGTAAGTCGAGATCCATTTCATCCTCAACAGCAGAAATATATGTCATGTAGCTACTCAATTTACATATGTTATTTGCAATTGAAAAATACCATGTGAAGTATTAACTGAAAGGGATGGCTTGCCACAGATGCACCCATTTATTTTTAAAACAAATGATGCAGTCCCAGGTGCGAGTTCTTTTTTGCAAGTATCAAGGTATCATCACAGTATTGTCCTTATAATGTTTCTAATTTTAAAGCAATAATACTTACAAACTTTGAGGTCTTATTCTTAACAATTGAAGTATCTGAAACATTGGGCAGAATTTTCCATTTTTGAAACTAAACGTCCTGGCGGGCAAGTTACGCAGCGTGTTTCCCGCTGGTCGAAGTGGCGGGAATTCGTGCCTAATTTTGCTCTTAGAAACTAATTAATTATGCATAGGCAAGTATCTCTCCGAATCACATGGCGGGTCAGGAACTGATTTATCCTGCTTACCATTACCTGATGGGGTAGAAGTTCCGGGCACCATATTTAAAGGTCATCTGATGACACACACTACTCTCTCCAGCCCAGCTGTCTTCTGGAGATGTATAGAGATGTCTTCACAGAAGATGGCTGCTTTGAGGTTTATCTATAACTCACTTGAGGCTTTGATAAGAGGAGTACACTAACGCCAGAATGTCCTCTACCCCATAGATGGCTCTAGGAAGCACACCAGCCTCACCTCGCCAGCCTGGGAGGTGGTCACAAGGGAAGTCAGCTCATTTGGCACCTGCCCCCAAATCGCCATCCAGTGCAGGAAGAGGATGAACTTTCTCATCTGCTCTGCCAAAATAAGTCAACCTTCAGCTCGTTCCAACCTCACTCTCATCATGGCATCACGCACTCAAAGGGTACACTGCTCAGGAATCTCGCACATTAGCGGGGGCGACATCAGCGCTGATTGTCCCACAGACACTTTCACAACACCAGCATCTCATCTATCATGCTGCACAAACTTCATCCTCAGCCCTCACTAGGGAGGGCTCAGCACACACATGCATGCTTCCCACCCTCTGCTCGCCTTCATGTAGGCCAAGCTGGCCCACAACAGGAGCGAGAGATCCCAGACTGGAGGAGGGATGGCCAGTATCCAGGAGCTCACTCCCTTCGAGGAGGATGCTGTCAATCTGGTTGGGGAGGACAGGGATCGCCCCTGTCAGGGAAGGCAAGATCGGCCTCTCCCAGCAACCCAGTACGGATGAGCCCTCCATGAGCTGATCACATCCTGACATTCACAGTGAGTGACATGCAATATTATTCAGCCTCTTCATGAACTAAATCTATCTTCCCTCTCTTACAGACACCAACAGGTCCAGGTAGAGGAGTAGAGTCAACATAAGCCCCAGCCCCCAGCCCACCCCAGGGGAAGGTGCTGAGGAGCCATCTGAGGAAGAGCCTTCACTGCATTCACCTGCACACTCCACCAGCGCAAAGACACACACCTCAGTGGCTTATAGTTCTAGTTTAAGCTTGGGGGTCTCTTTGTGGGGAACACCTAATGGACGGTTCTCCACAGCAGTTGGAGGCAGTGGCAGTCCAGCTCTGTGGCAATCGGAGGACTGGAGATCAGGCACTCGCTGAGTCCCAGTCAGATGATGAACCTCTGCAACTGGCTACAGAAATAATGCTGGAGATGCAATGACAGGCAGAGTTGAGAGAGGCAGTCAACAGACTAGAGCAAAGGATGGAGGAGTTTTTTTAATTCATTCTCAGAATGTGGGCTTCACTGGCTGGGCCAGCATTTATTGCCCATCCCTAGTTGCCCTTGAGAAGGTGGTGGTGAGCTGCCTTCTTGAACTGCTGCAGTCCATGTGGCGTAGGTACACCCACAGTGCTGATAGGAAGGGAATTCCAGCATTTTGACCTAGCAACAGTGAAGGAACGGCGATATATTTCCAAGTCAGCATGGTGAGTGACTTGAAGGGGAACTTCCAGGTGGTGGTGTTCCCATCTATCTGCTGCCCTTGTCCTTCTAGATGGTAATGATCGTGAGTTTGGAAGGCGCTGTCAAAGGAGCCTTGGTGAATTCCCTCAGTGCATCTTGTAGATGGTACACACTGCTGATACTGTGCATCAGTGCTGGAAGGAGTGAATGACATCCACAAACAATCAAGTGGGCTGCTTTGTCCTGGATGGTGTCATGCCCCTTGAGTGTTGTGGAAGCTGCACTCATCCAGCCAAGTGGGGAGTATTCCATCACACTCCTGACTTGTGCCTTGTAGATGGTGGACAGGCTTTGGGGGTTCAGAAGGTGAGTTACTCTTCACACGATTCTTAGCCTCTAACCTGCTCTTGTAGCCACAGTATTTATATGGCTAGTCCAATTCAGTTTCAGGTCAATCGTAACCCGCAGGATATTGATAGTGGGGTTTCAGTGATGGTAATGCCATTGAACATCAAGGGGTGATGGTTGGATTCTCTCTTATTGGGGATGGTCATTGCCTGACACTTGTGTGGTGCGAATGTTACTTGTCATTTGTCAGCTCAAGCCTGGATATTGTCCAGGTCTAGTTGCATTTGGACATGGACTGCTTCAGTATCTGAGGAGTTGCGATTACACAATGTTCAGCACCAATTATCAGCGCATATCCCCACTTCTGACCATATGATGGAAGGCAGGTTCTTCCACATTCTGTCTGATGTCATGTTGCCGACATGCAAGCGCCTTGAGGTCACCATGGGAAGGGTGGCGTCCACCTTAGAAACCTTGGTACTTGGATGTGCACTCCATCGCTATAGGCATTGGCGGGATCCATTAGTAGCTAGCCGAGATGGGGACAGGGCACATCGACCTCTGTCCAAATGACCTTTCTCCTCAAGGAGTCAGGGAGAGGCCCTCAGGCACTCACAGGGAAGATGAGCATCAGTCGGATACCCCGGGGCCTCCACAAAGGACACTGAGGGTTTCCAGCTGCTCCGAATCCCCTCTGACTGTGAGCCCATCAACTCCAGCTGGTCAAGCTGAGGAGGGTGCATTCACCCCTGAGCAGGAGACCCTTATGAAGCCGGGACCCTCCAGGCCTCAGGCCTCCAGTGGATGTCCACAAAGGTTATTTCAGACAACAGGGCGTAGCAGTCAGCAGTCTGCCTCCCCCTCTGCTGCAGATGTTGGGACTGCACTCAAGGATAGTGGTGGAGTTAGGAAAATTAAGAAATATTGACATCATATTGCACATTTGTAAATACATTTGCTGTTCATGAGACTGGTCTCATCATTTCAAAGCATTGTGCATATGCACCCATGTGTCCTCTTATTGCGAGGGTGATCCATGCTCCCAACCAGTGATTGCCTCCCTTTGTGAGCTTCACATTCTTGTAATGTCTACCTGACTCACGATAGATACTGGACCCTTGTGTTATGTCAGGGGGATGTCTCAAACTCCACATTGAAATGTGTGAAAAATGTGTTAGCAATCTTTACTCCTTACAAGATAACATGGTGTTAGGTCTTCTCAATAGCCTTGGAGGGTTAGCTACTGCTGTATCTCTTCATTGGTCATGCCAAAGCATAAAACCTGCAACCATGATGATCTCTGCCAGCATGTGAGCATTTCAGTGTCCATTAAAGTTCCTCATTAAAATGGCAATGGCTGTGTCAAGTCCTTTGATGCAACATTTGCGCTGTTGTGCAAACTTTCACTTCGCAGAGTGCATGGATACAGGCTTCACCACTGACCTTTCCAAAGATTAGGGCCTGGTGAATCATGAGGGTTGAAGGTGAAAATCTGAATGCTGAACTTCCTCTCGATGTCACAAGTTGTAAAGGCCTTTCAGTGAACTAGCATGGCACAAGGAGACAGGAGGAATGTGGGCATCTCCGGTTGCCTCCATCTTATGCCTCTTGGAATCTTGAGGCCATCAATGTGGCACGGGCATGTCTTCCATGTTGTGCTTCTTTGATAACATCCTCATGTGGAAGCTGACACTCATTTTCCTCTTCGGGTTCTTGCCCTTCCTGCTCTTCATCGTCCGAGGAGCTCTCAGCTTCCTCCATATCTCCATCTGGCAAGGGAACCCCCACCTTTGAAGTGCCAGGTTGTGAAGGACATAATAGACCTCAGCTTTAATGAAAGCTTTTCTGCCCGCATGCAAAGTGTTCAGATGAGCAGAAAAAGTGGAGCTAATGCTAGTCCCTTCTAGAGCAGGGGGAGCATCTGACAACGCCAAAGGTAACTTTGGATTTCTTCTTGTACACCAACTGGCAGGGACTGTACCCCTGAACCATTTGCAGAGAATTCTTTGCTTGCACCGCCCATACTAGCACCGTTTACAGTTTATGGTCTGGTTGATCAGCTAATATTTTATGTAACATGTCATCTATTACCGCATGGTTTCTTTCACAAAGACCATTACTAAACTTGCTCTCAGCTGCAATGTGCATAACCAGGACGTTTAAATTTTCGCACGTAACTCAAAATTCCTCATTGGCGAATTCCCCACCATTATCTGTGAGGAACTTCGTTGGTGGCCATTACTACTTGGCCTGACCAAGTAAAATGTAGATCCACATTTTTTCCCAAACACGACTGCTTTATCATTCTTTATACCCAGCATCATCTGAGCCTTCTTCATCGCAGGTTGACTTATCAATAGCGGTATCTCGTTAGAACCCACATCAGTACTGATAACAGATAGATCCCTGCTATCTTACAAGGGAGGACCACTCATTTGAAGGATGTTAACGTATTGTCATCTCCGAACCTGAAGCAGACAGAGCTTTCATACCCCTTGACCTTCCATCGGTCTGCTTCATCGAGACACTCCAGATAGCAGTCAAGCCAGTCCATGCCACGCACCGAAGAAGTGCAACCACTGTCCAGAACTGCACAGTTGAAGGAATCTACCATCAAAATACTAATCACCAGATTCAGACTTTTCAGTGATCAATACAATTCCATCATGGCAGCCACCATCATCATTTTCAGATGAATCCGTCTCATGGGTTACTTCAAAAACGTGATTCCTTCACTGTGGGCAGTTCATTGCATAATGATACTGGGAATCACAGTGAGAAACCATTCCCCGTGCATTTTTTGGGTTTAAACGCCTACGGTCACCATCCCAGGCATGCTTTTTGTCCCGACTCTCAAATTGGCCAGGGTTACGACCGTTTTCCGACCTCTTGTCATTAACCCCATCTTTGTATTGGAATCTTCACCTAATATTTGGTCGACCTTAAAATTCGGACATCATTGAATCCTCTATCCTTTGTTTCACAGCATAGTTGTTAGCATTTGCTAAGAAAGTGGCAGGAAACGACTGTTTCCCCAGAAATTTTTTTAGGGCAGCAGCTATTTGATCCAGGAGAGATTCTTTCCCCTGGAACTGAACCCCTGTTAGTATTAAAAGACTATCAGTGTGGGAAATGTGAGCACAGTCCAGTAATTTAAATGCCAATACCGATTCCAGAATTTCAATTCAAATCTCTGTAGTCTCCTGTATCATTTATCATAATCCATGATATATTTTTCCATGGACTAATCATCTGATTTCCTGAACCCATCAAAGATCATCCAAGCTTCTTACGCTTCTAATAACTCATCCTTTTTGTAACAGAAGGTTTAATCCTGCTTCATGATGCAAATCATCCAGTTTCCGCTCTGAAAATACTTTACTCCTTATCTTACTTTTGGTTGGTAATGATAACGCCAAAGCCATACTTTGCTTCTCCTAGGGTCTGGAAGTAACCCAGCCACACTACAGCCTTTCATTGCTGATAAGGTTCAGAGTCAGGAAGAATTGGTAGATAGTCAAAGCTTGCAATTTTGCACCATCCTTCTGCCATTCCCTAACTTAAATTGTCAGCAACAGTACACATTTCCCTCAGGGGATTGAGACAGAAATCTTCATATACAGCAATCAATCAGCAAAGCTTAAAGTTCATTCTCTGCTACAATGTGATTCACAATAAGAGGTTGTGGTGGAAGAATTAATCCAGGCTGGTCTTTTGGTTCAAGCTAGTTTATTTTCAAGACAATTCCTCAGTGCTTCTGACTTCCAAGTAGCTTCCACACAGTGTTCCAGTTGTATCTTTTTATTCTATTTAGATGGGATAACAATGCCCATCACCTGTTTAACTAGCAATTGTCTTTAACAATGTGATTGCTATGCAGTGTGATTATTTATACATTGATACCTTGGTTGCATGAGTTGCCTCCATGGGATGGGTCTAACCACCTCATCCTCTGGTTATTGCTGGGGCTCCCCTTGACCATGGATGTCAAGCAGGGCCTCCTGTCAAAGCAGCACCAGGCTCCTCTTCTCCTCCTCCATTGGATCAGTATCATCAAGGCGGCAGCATTGAGCCCAGGCTCTCTCAGTCAATCCTCCTTCTCCCTGTGGACTGATAGATGCAACTGATTAATGGATAATGGGCAAAAATAGTAAAGCCCCCACTCACAAACACAAAGCCACTGTCATGCCCTAGAGCTGTTTCTGTACTACAAGCTTTTTGCTGATACAGCTTTGTAGCTGAGGCCAAAACTCACAGACCTAGGTGACCAAGATGCTAACCCTGATACTTGACATCTCAGTGCCACAGAGGCTGGATGAGGTCTGGATGCATTCATGAAATGCGCCACCTACTCCTGTAATCTCTGATCTGGCATATTGATTAAGGTTAACTTGCACATGAGCAATGGCTGGATGCCCTTTGACCTGTCATCTATGCCAATTGGAGAAAGCACATTAAAGGCTGCCATTAATGATCTGGAAGATATGCAGCAGCTGTGCCTCCTTAATGGTTCCCTGCATTCTCCATTATCACCTTCCTCTTTCATAGCACCCTCGCCTTTGAATCAGACGGTTGTGGGTTCATGTCCCACTCCCGGAAACCAAGAACTGTGATTGTACTCGAAAAGAGTTGCAATCTGTGACTGTTGATAACTCGAAAGAGTATCACCTTCCTCTTATATTGCTGAAATGGAGCAACTGTATTGTGAACTGCAATCTCTTGTTAAAGCGCACCAAAAGGCAGTGGCTCCAATTGCATCTTCTCAAGGAAGTCTTCCTCTTTTCTCTCAGCTCTGCCTCTATTTCAATGTTGTGACTCTAAGAAGTTTGAGGGTGCCCCCTGAAAGAGCCCTTTAGTCCAGCCTTAGGTTTCTCCCATGCCCCTCCTGTACAGATTCTTTTCCAGTTTCGATTTCAACTGTGCCATTACTTTGTTGGTTCAAGATGGTGGTGCTTCATTTTTACTTTGACACCAGCTTTGACCCACTCCCTGTCAGTGTTAGGGTCCCTCCAATTTTCCTGGAACCTCACAATGGGCAGTTAGAGCTCCGTCCAATTATTCTCCAGCCTCCTCCTGGATCCCATTATCGTTGTGGTGGATATTCCAGCCCTCCCCACTGAACCCATCACCATTGATGTTCCCATGCCCCATGTGGACCTTGCCCCTCTCCAACTCGAGACTGAGTGCACTGTCACATACAAAGGAGAGCCCCCCATCCCCCAAGGAAAGGTTTGTGTACCCTTCCTTTATTACAATTTCCCTTCCTACAGGCTGCAGATGCCTTCCCTTACCATGACCATCCCATCTGCAGCCCTGTACCGAGCCAGACAAGCCCATCACCACTGTGAACATGGCCTGTACATCAAGCTGTCCCTTATCCCAATTAAGCACACAGGCCTTGCCCCTCTCTGGAGTGGGAGTACGATGTCCGTGCCATGCATAACCCTGTAGCATGACCCATAAATCCTAGGATTGTCCTTAATCTCTCACCCTGACTGTGAGGTCCACAGAGCCTCAGGACTGCCTTTAATCCCTCACTCCGACCTGTTGGCCCCAGAACGGGGACTATGACTGCCTTTCAGTGAGCTCCCCTGTTCCTTCATGACTGATCACAACAATTTGCCTTCCCCCCCCACCCAATCCCCTCCACTCTTGTGCCACACCAACACACACCCCGGCACCCCCCACACCGGAGTCTGCGTACATACCTTCCCATTCATACAGTTCGATTCCCATCCTCCCCCTTCTGTGTCTGCATTCTAGTCTTCCATGCTGGGCTCCAGCTTCCCCATGCTCGGTCTCCCCTCTGCCTGCCATCAAACCCCGTCTCCTCCCACCTTTCAACCCCTCCATACCCCATTGCCCCCATCATCCTCCCCCCCCTCCACAATTCCAACCCCTCTCTACCTCATTGCCCCCATGTGGCTGTCATCCCTCCCCCACCCACCCCCCCACCGGTCGCAATGCTGGCCTCTGTCTGAAGGTGTAGCCCTGCCTGAGAGCCAGTACACAATGGTGTCCTCCCGGAGTACGGACGTACCTACTGTAAGCAGACCAACCCTACACCCCCAGCAGTGTGGCATTGCACTGCCATCGCTAAGAAGCCAAAGTGGTGCTGTTGCTGGTAGGTTTTGAATGTTGCACTCACCTCAAAGTCACGAGTGAAGTGAGGGCTGACCGATGTACGCCACTCATTTTCAAACGTGTTACAGACTGGTCCAAATTCCCACTGGTGTGACGCAAGATTGGAAGAGGGAACGTGATCCAGGCAACTAGCATTTTTAATATCCATTCATGAGATGGTAATGCATGCAAATTGTGTTCCCGAAACTGATCAGTGGGATACCCGACCCGCCATCAACCCGCCATGAAAGAGGTGAGGGGAAAATTCCAAACTGTTTTGCCGCTGGCGGGAATCCAATTTTCTGCTCCTGCCCACCACAAAACCCACCGTGCGCACAACTGGAAAATCTCACCCATCGATTGCAGAGAAGAGGTTTGAAAAAATTATACTTGCAACATTTTTAGCTTTAACTCATTTATTTTTGTATCTTAGTTGCACAAGTTCTTTGCAGACAATTAAACAAAAAATTTAAGCAAACTTAGAACATTCTAGATAATGGACTGATGTGTGAGTGTGAGGCAACCTTGGAAATCTCCGCCTCCCAATAACATTGTCTGAATCTCACTCTCATTGCAAGACAACAATTAACACAATTCAGGCAGTCAACCTGGTAGGAGACGCACAGCAGTTGGGGGACAGGCTTAACTTCACAAAAGGGTGGAAAGCTGACATGTGAGTACAATAGGGCAGGTCAAGGCAAATACATGGGCAGAGAGGGTAAATGAAGATTTGTTTGGGCAGGAAGAGATCACTGTGAAAAGATATTTGAAAGACAAAAGGTAGTAAAACTTTTTTGGAATGTAGTAGAACATGATGTCCAATGAATGGGTGAATCCAGCAAGAAAATCAAAGATAATAAAAAACTGCTATAAATACTCAGCAGGTCTGGCACAATCTGTGGGAGAGAAACAGAAGGTCGTGGCCTTTCTTCAGAACCTGATCACCACCTGAAATGTTAACTCTTATTTCTTTTCCTGCAGCTGCTAGCAGGCTTGATGAGGATTTCCAGCATTTTCTGTTTTCATTTCAGTTTTAAGCATCCTCGGTATTTTGCTTAAGAAAATCAAAGATTTGGCTAAGGTCTGAAGTTCCTAAATTTATTATACAGAGCTATTTTACTCACTAATCTCTTTCTGATTCCTTTTCAGAATTTTACAGAAATGATTTCCTGTACTATTCATCACGTTATAGCTCTTGCTGGCTTTATTTAGTTGCTTCTACATTCATTAGTTCCCTGCTTTGGAATTTTCAGCATCTGTACTCATTGTTCTCCCTTTTTTTTTGTCTCGTTTTGTTCGATCCTGTGAGAATTCTTTCCTGCGTTAGTTCCACCCAAAATATCACCTTTAGCTGTCAATGGCTCTTTTAATTTTCCCTCATTTTCAGTTTTTAATTTATCTTTCCAGCATTGACACTGTGGGCAGAATTTTTGACCGCATCAGAACCAGAGGTGGGAGCAATGGAAAATTGGCCTCGGACAGTGGCATGCCAGTTTGCTGGCATGTTCCCACTTCCAAGTCATTTTAGACATTTAGGAGTGTGACAGGTACCCACCTGCAAGCAGTGGGTAGCCAATTAAGGCCTTAAGGATCTAATAAAGGCATTGGGGGAGATGGAATTTTGCAGTTGGCAGTCAAGCCCCCCAGGTGGCCGGATCCCAAAAGTGGATGGAGACCACCTCCTGGCTGCAGACTGGGCAGGACCAATGTTCCAATTACTTTTTAGCCCCTCTCCCATAGCCACTTCTGTTAGATGGCCACAATTCTGACCATGATAGTTGTACCCAGTATAAATCTCCCCTTTGTTATAAGTTCTTCAGAGAATGCTTCTACCTTGAGGCACATTCTCTGTCTTACCCATATCAGCAGCTCCCACCTCTGAATATGAGTCTGTCGATCCCTGTGCTGGAGGTCCTCCTATTAGGCCTGCAGCCTCGGGAATCCTGCCTGCCATCCTTAATTGGACAGTGAGCACTCACCCTGGCCAGTGAGTGGACAGCCATTCAAAAATTGCATCGGGTCTCAGGAGCGATGGGATGCAGAGCTGTGACCCAGAAATGGCCCCAACCCCAAAACAAAATTCCTGACCAATTTCTTTCTATCAGTAACAAGCTCTCCTGCCACCTTGCCAGGAGCCACTATTTTAACTGTGGACTAGCTGTGCACATTACGGATGTACCTTCTGGCTGTCCTGCATTCTCTGGTATAAAGACAGATATGATAGCTTCATTATGCAGTCACAGGCTCACCAGGATGATAATTGCCACCCTAGATCACAAGGAGGAAGTGAAATTAGATGTGCCTGTGCTGCACAAGAGTAATTCTCAAAAATTAAATATCCAAAGAGATAGGGATACAGTACACATTCCTTTATTAAAATAAAGGCAGTGGTCCCATTTACTACACAACTCCTTAATCTATGCACACTTGTGTGCTTAAACCATTGGGACTCATTTTGTCCAGTCTGTACAGATAAGGGTTTTAAAAATTCCAGTCTGAATCAGTCCAGTCACCAGACAAATTGACATGTATTTGTTTTGTCACATTTTGTGGTGCTACCAGTATACAGAACAGGAAATTTGCATAGTCATTTAAATATCTCCTAGCAATATGAGCAGTAGATTATTTTACAACAATATCAACGGTATATTTACTTACATTATTTTACATTCAAAGCATTCTCCTCTTTTGCTGAAAGACCTATTGTGTTAGAAAAATAGCTATCGCTTGTCATCATCTCTTACATTTCAAGATGAACCACATGGATCTACAAACTGGACACAGAGTTCGATTCCTGATCTAGAATGAGTTGGCCTGA
Organism: Cetorhinus maximus; assembly: GCF_964194155.1. Classification (NCBI taxonomy): domain Eukaryota; kingdom Metazoa; phylum Chordata; class Chondrichthyes; order Lamniformes; family Cetorhinidae; genus Cetorhinus; species Cetorhinus maximus. Next base: position 97,521,331 of record NC_135881.1, on the reverse strand, counting down.
GACCCAACTAATAACTGAGCTTCAGGCCTCAGTTAATCAGACCAGTGAACAGCAGACACCTGCAGAGCATCCCCATGCTGCTCGTCAATGAAGAATCGTAGGCTGCTGCTGGCATTGAAAGTAGGTCTTGAAGAGGGGGATGATCAGTGGGAGGAGAATAATCAGGAGAGGGTGGGAGGGGACAAATAAGAGATGTGGATTGTTGAGATAGTGATTGGGAGGAGGTCCAGGAAGTGATCAAGAGGGGACAAATGATGGCCATTGTTTTTATATTTTTAAATTAGTGAACCAGATGGGATTTTTTTTACAACAATTGACAATGGTATGTCGTGTTGGAAGGAGCATTCCTATACCTTAGGTAGTTAGCCATGGTCCACGAGGGGACTTAGGCATCTCTGTTTCCTTTAGAGAGGAACTATTGGTTATAAATTGAAGGATACCACTCCACATTAACCGTGGGGCAAGGCAAGGAGACGGGCCTCCATGAACTACCGTAGCCAGTACAGAAATTAAACCTATGGCACCACACTTAGCCATCTAAGCTAACCAACCCACACACTTTTGTACCTTACAGCTCCACAGTCAGGGTTAGTATCTTGAAATGTATCTTTTTGGTGGTGGCCTCTAGCGTCCCTTTTAAGACCACTGGCTTGACCATACGTAGAGCTGGTTTGCTTGAATGCAGACGATCCAGCATCAACCAAGTTTAAGGAAAAACAATTTGGTAAAGGAGGCTTCACACAAACATCAGACATCAGTTTTGTATGTACAAATGGTCTCATGCCTGTTTCAGGCACAGGCCCTGGACACCTCTTTTGATACCTATGTCAATATAGTGAATGGTGAATTTCTGGCTCAGAATTTGTGTGCATATGTCACATTCCATGTTGGATGTTTTGGAGTCTACTTTGCAGTGAAAAAATAGATTTGGTGTTGTCAAATTTTTAGACCATGTTTTGAGCACATCATACATAAAGTGAGGTTTGCTTCAGATAACATATGTCAGGGATACCAGTATCTTGCATCTTTTAGGTGAGTTATAACAAAAGTAGTTAGACACCACTTTGCAGTTGTTTTTCGTTCAACTGGTAGACAGACTGTACATGTTTTGAACATTCTTACTCCATTGATGCTGTATGTGTAAGTGACTTGAACGTGAGGAAAAATAGCTCTTCATATTGAATGGGAATTAGTTGTGTAATATTTTTTTCTGACAATCCTTATAATTTCACAGAAAATGGTATTTTATGTCTCCAGTAAGATGTTGCCATGTTTTACAAAATTAAATTAGAAATTATCCCTTTTTTACAAATGCACTGATATCTCCAGTCTCCACTGATATCTCCACTGAAGCTTTTGTTCAAGCAATTTGTGCAAGTTTTTTGTTTATTTTATTTTTCAGCACATTTTACTTTCTGGTACAAAATCACCAAATGGTACAAAAAAATAACAGCCACAAAAGCCCAATGCAACAAAAGAAATCTAGATCAAGAAATACCGTAGGATCAATTTGTAGGAAATTTTCTTGCGCTGACACCTTGCTCGGATATTCTGGCAGTGATGACAGTGGAACTATCAGTGTTCACCATTCCTTGAAACTGACAACAGCTTCTGCAGTCTGCACATGTGCAGTTAAATGCAGAAATCCAGGGGCAGGATTTTCGGGTCGTCGGGTGGGTGGGCCCTGGAGCAGCCGGGAAACGGCCTGCTGCCCGCGATCGGCCCCCGATCACGATTTCACACTGGCTGGCCAACCAGCGTGAAAGGCACGTTGAAAAGCTCAGTGCTGCCAGGGTTGAGGGTGGGAGGAGGGCACTGAAAGCTCCCTGAAGGCAGAGAGCTGCCTTGGGGAGCTGACGTATTTTGAACCAATGAATAAAGTTTTTTAAAAATCAGGAAAAAATGTCCACACAGCGGACTCTCTCACCTTAACATGTATATTTGAAAAATTCTGCCCAAAATTTAAAAAATTTTTGTTTTATTTAATTATGGAAACCTCATCCCGCCTGTGGATGAGGTTTCCTAAAAAAATCCAAAGGCTGCCTGGCCGTTTTGCCTGCCCGCCTACTGTAACATTGGACAGGCAGTGAAACATACAGGTTGATTTAATGGCCTTAATAGGCCTCTTGTTGGTGCACGCACTGCCAACTCTCGCATGCACCCGCCGACCGAAATATCATGATGATGTCGAGAGGCTTGCCCAATGTCATTGCGTGCTATTTCACGCTCGGGCATATTGGTTGTGTGTCCGCATGCTGAGCGGAAAATCCTGCCCCAGAAGTTGCTGTTCTATGAATCTTGTTACGACAGCGTACTAATGGTACCAATTACCTATGGGCAATTTGAACTTTTTAAGGAAGACCTGTGTTTTTTTTTAAAAAGCAAAGACACTGAGCAAAAGATGGCTATTAATATAAAGTGACCCCTTTCTGGAAAATTCCAGTGTAGATTATACTGACAGATCTGTCCTGAGAGAACATGGAATGTCACACATGAAACACCGTCATGGCCTTCTTCAAGCAGAGACACTTAAAAGTGAGAAAGGAAAGATACAAAAGACTGAACTTTAATCTCCTGTGGTTGCAGAAACAAAAGACTGATAAGCACGCCTTAGCAGACATCCAAAACCTATCTCCTGTTGCTTTATATCTCAGAATGTGTGAATAGTCTGAGATGAAAAGAACATGGACTCCAGGTATGAGTCATAGTTTTTTCCCTTCCAGAATACAGAAGGAAAAATCAGTTAAAAAGCTGGTGTGCTGGTGTGTGACAGCAAGCAGAAGAATAAGTTTCTCACTCTCCTGCAGCTTATAGGTGAAAGATCGCTCTCATTCTCTCTGCCTTTCAGCTGCCCTGCAGAACCAAGTGTCTCCAAACTAACTGCGAAACTGCCAAAGTCAGCTTTACCAGAATCATCCAATGTAATGGCCACAATGCGCTGCCATCTCTGCCTCATGGATAAGCCAAAGATTGTTTTTTAAAAACTTTTATTTGGACTCTTCTCATTTCTGATCTGTGCATGTGTTGCATTTTTATTATTTTTCTTGGGTTTTAGTAACTAATAAACTCACTCTTTTTTTGACTCAAGAAAGCCTGATTAAATTGGCTCCTTCTAAAAAATAAATATATTTGGACTGGGTAAAGGTATCCATGGGGAAGGAATCCCTTTTAAATTATCCTGTTGCGATCAACCGAGGGGGCTGAATAAAGAAGGGGAGCCAACTCATTCCTCCTTATCCAGGAACATAACAAAATTTGGGTCCAATTTGGGAAGTTAACAAACTGGGGAACCTTGCCTGGGGACAGTCATAATATTTTCCATTGGGTATGCTATTGAACTCTTTGCAGACCTCAATCCATTGAAAATCACTGAACTAACAAGAACTTCCCCTTTTACACCCTAACATTGTTTTTCAAACTTCCCTAAAAAACCACATCTTATTAATGAGGTGTAGCTGAGTTCTTAAAAACATGTTAAGTTATAACTACTGCTGAACAACCTCCCTTGGTCTGGAAAACTAACTTTATGTTAATACAACATCAATTTTTTATGTTCTGATAAAAATTCCAAGTATTTTAATATAACACTCTTCTAAAAGTTTATTTATAATATTTAATCTTTAACGCATGTCCAAATCATTTTTCACTCTATAGAATAGCCTCAGTGTGATCGGTGGCTTATCCTGCTTGATAACATAATCATTGGTAGACATCTGGAGATCCACCCAACTTGATGTCAGATTCAAACTAACATTGGGAAAGGAGAAATCTATGTCACAGAGATTGCTAGATCCTTGTGGACAACTTTCTTCAAACCAGCAATGAGTGCCATTGCTTCGCCACTGACAGCAAAATCCAGGCTCTTAATGATCAAAGTTTCTTTGTCACTTTCTTTGTCCACAGTCCCACCCCTAGCTGTGTTGGAAACCTCAGTATGACTCCCATTTTAATTTCTCCCTTCCCCATGGCAAGTTTCTGTCATTGATTCAGTACAATGATGAGGCTGAGATTAACAATTCAGAGGAAAAGTGGATTGTAGGTGCAAGCTCAGACCTCACCGTTCTATGTTATTGTAAGTTGCCATTCCCAGCCTGTACTATCATATTATGCATAGTCTAACATGAGTGGGGCTTTCCAGCCTGAAATATCCAACAAATCCTTCCAGCCTTGTAATGGCACGATCTGTGACTTGCAAATTTGAAAATTTTGCCACTGTACTTCAGCCTCATTAGTTGGCTTCCACCCAGTCACACTAATGCCCTCATCATTTTGTTGAGGTGCTGGGTACCCTACTGCTCCACACCCAAATGGCCAAACTTTATGCATAAATCTAGGAATTGATTGTCGTCAGGAATTGGCAGCATCATGACTGAATCTTGTCTTGCCTTCGCCTGAATTCCACAAATAAACACAAGAACCCTGAATGTTACTTTTCCCCCTATACTTTGGCTGGTGGGAACAGGGGCAGGGAGTTTAAGACTATCTGAAATGGCCCAACCACAGGGGAGATCAGTTAACTCAGCACAGGTGGTCATTTGTTATGACAGCTGGAAAAATAGATGACACAACAAAATTTTTGGATTACTATTAAATTTAGAATCATCGGATTAGGTATCAAAATATTAGCTCTAAATCTATATCTAAGATACAAAATACCCTGATTCATTCATTAAAAGGTCAAGGTATACTATATTAACAGTGAGGATGTGACATTGGTGTTCTAACATTATACTAAATATGGCTTTAATCTATCATAACTTTAAAACACAGTGCTGAAGAACTTAGTGTCCTCTTCTTCATCTCTCAGATCTACCTGCATGATAAAGCCAGAAATCTATGCCACGTCCTTTCATCCAAACTCATAGACCTGCTCCATAATATGTACAAGTCTCATTTCTAATTTTCTGCTTATTGTATTTTTCTTGTTACCTAGAAGTAATATTTAAACCACAAAAAAATTTATGCAAATAATGCTTGGCTCCTGAGAAAATTTTACAATATTTCTTCACAAGTAGAAGAAAGATAAGGGAATCATTCAGCCCACAATTACTCATTCAACCAGAAAGTGCAGTTCTCTGCACATCATCATTTAATTAAATCATATGTCTCCATTATGCTCCTTGGAAACCATGAAGTGTGGATTTCGTCACATTTCTGCTTCTCTTTGGCTCTGGGGAGGGGCCATGTGGACACAAGGCATCAACTCTGTTTCTCTCTCCACATGTGCTGTTGGACCTGCTGAGATTTCCAGCCTCCACAGTATTTTGCTTTTATATTTGTGTGGGAGAAATGGGTTTCAGATCATGGGGCACTGACACCAGTACAGGGGTAGAAGGGAGCTGTTCTGGTGGGATGGGCTTCACTTGAACCACGCTGGGACCAGTGTCCTGGCGAACTGAATAACTAGGGCTGTAGAGAGGGCTTTAAATTAAATAGAGAGAAGGAGGGTTCTGGAGAGAGGATACATAGGCTTACAAATCAAAAGGATATGGCAGCATTGCAAGACAGCTATTTAGGTAATGATACCCAGGGTGTGACAGAAAAGGACAGAGTATACAAACATTAAAAAAAGCAGCAAATAGGGTCAAAGGAGGAAAAAGGTAAAAAGGCAAAATTTATGGCTTTTTATTTAAATGCACATGGTGTTCAGAACAAAATAAATGAACTAATGGCACAAATAGAAGTATGATCGTACAGCCATTGCAGAGACATGGTTACAAGGAGATCAAAGCTGGGAACTAAATGTTCAGGGGTATGTGACTTTTTGAAAGGACAGGCAGGAAGAAAAGAGTGGTAGCTTTGTCAGTATGAGATTGAATAAGTATGATAGCAAGAAAGGATCTTGGATCAGAAGATGTCAAATCTATATGGGTGGAGGAAGAAATAACAAGGGGAAGACAACACTGGCGGGAGTAATCTATAGGCCCCCTAACAGCAGCTATACTGTAGGACAGAGAATAAATCAGGACAGAGAATAATGAGGCCATGTAAAAAATGCAGAACATTAATCATGGGTGACTTTAATCTTCATGTAATTTGGGTGTAAAAGATCCCCTAGGAAACAGTGACCATAACATGATAGAATTTAGCATTCAGTTTGAGAGTGAGAAACTTCGGTCAGAAACAACTGTGCTAAACTTAAATAAGGGTAATTACAAAAGAATGAGGACAGAGTTGGCTGGAGTGGACTGGGAAAGGAGTTTAGCAGAAAAGACGGTTGATGAACAATGGCAGATATTTAAGAAAATATTTCATGACTCACAACAAAGATATATTCCTGTGAGGATTCTAGGAAGGGGATAAACCAACCATGGTTAACCAGGGAGGTTAAGGATAGTATCAAATTGAAAGAAAATGCATACAATGCGGCAAAGATTAGTGGTAAGCCAGAGGATTGGGAGAGTTTTAAAAAGCAACAAAAGATGAACAAAAAAATAATAATAATGATGGAGAAAATAAACTCTGAGGGTAAACTAGCAAGTAATATAAATACGGACTTTAAGAGCTTCTTTAAATATATAAAAAGGAAGAGAGGCCAAAGTGAACAAAGGCCCTTTAGAGAAGGAGGCTGGGGAAATAATAATGGGCAAGCAGGAATTGACAGAGGAGTTGAATAAATACTTTGCATCAGTCTTCACGGTAGAAGACACTAATGGCATTACAAAAATACTAAATAATCAAGGAGCAAAAGTGGGGGAGGAAATAAATACAATAACTATCACTAGAGAAAAAGTGCTAGGGAAACTAATGGGGCTAAAGGCTGGTACGTCCCCTGGACCTGATGGACTGCACCTAGGATATCAAAGGAAGTAGCTACAGAGATAGTGGATGCACTGGTAGTAATCTTCCATGAATCCTCAGATTTTGGAAAAGTCCCAGAGGATTGGAAAACTGCCAATTATTCAAAAAGGGAGGGAGACAAAAAAACAAAAAAAACATAGGCCAGTTGGCTGAACATCTGTCATTGGGAAAATGCTAGAGTCTTTTATAAAGGCTGTAATAGCAGTGTATTTAGAAATGCATAATATAATCAAGCAGAGTCAGCATGGCTTCATGAAGGGGAAATCATGCCTGCAAAATTTATTAGAATTCTTTGAGGAGGTAACATGCAGGGTAGATGTAATATATTTGGATTTCCAAAAGGCATTCGATAAGGAATTGCACATAAGGCTGCTTAATAAGATAAGAGCCCATGTTATTGGGGGTAGTATATTAGCATGGATAGAGGATTGGCTAACTAATAGAAAACAGAGAGTTGGGATAAGAGGGGCATTTTCAGGATGGCACCCGTAACTAACTAGTGGAGTGCCACAGGGATCAGTGCTGGGGCCACAATTATTTACAATATATATTAATGACTTGGATGAGGGAAGTGAATGTACCGTTGCCAAGTTTGCAGATGACACAAAAATAGGTGGGAAGGCAAGCGGTGAGGATGACACAAAGAGTCTACAGAGGGATACACACAGGTTAATTGAGTTGGCAAAAAGTTGGTGGATGGAATATAATGTGGGAAAATGCAAGGTTATGTACTTTGGCAGGAAGGATAGAGGAGCTGAATATTATTTAAATGGAAAAAGACTGCAGAAAGCTGCAGCACAGAGGGATTTGGGGGTCCTTGTGCACAAAAAGCTAGCATACAAGTTCAGCGGGTAATGGGGAAGGCAAATGTAATGTTGGCCTTTATTTCAAAGGGAATGAAATATAAAAATAGGGAAGTCTGGCTAAAACTATATAAGGCACTAGTTAGACCACACCTGGAATATTGTGAACAGTTTTGGTCCACTTATCTAAGGAAAGATATACTGGCATTGGAGGCAGTCCAGAGTAGGTTCACTAGGTATGGTGGGATTTTCTTATGAGGAGAGTTGAGTAGGTTGGACCTGTTGTTTAGAAGAATGACAGGCGACCTTATTGAAACATATAAGATTCTTAGGGGGGTTGAAAGAGCAGGTGCTGAGAGGCTGTTTCCCCTTGTGGGAGAGTCTAGGACCAGAGGGCGTAATCTCAGAGTAAGGGGCTACCCATTGAAGAGAGAGATAAGGATGAATTTCTTGTTTCAGAGTGTGGTTAGTCTGTGGACTTCTTTATCACAGAGGGCTGTAGAGGCTGGGTCTTTAAGTATATTCAAAGCTGAGACAGACAGATTTTTAATCAGTTAGGGAATCAAGGGTTATGGGGAAAAGGCAGGAAAGTGGAATTGAGGATTATCAGATCAGCCATGATCTGATTAAATGGCGGAGCAGACTCGGTGGGTTGAATGGCCTACTTCTGCCCCTACGTCTTATGGTCTTATTCTTTCTGTGAAGAAATTCTTCCCAACATTAGTCATAAATTCACCTTTTCAGTAATTTGAACACAGCCGCCTTATCCTACTGTCACAGTTTACCTTGAAGTGATGCTCCACAATGGATTTCTTCAGTCATATTTCATATTTTGTACACCTCCATAATACCCGCTCTATTGTCTTCCTTCAAGGCAAAAAAATACAGTCTTCCCTCATAACTCACTCCTTTGAAACTGTGGATGGCATTCATGTTTTTTTTTTGAAAAGTATTTCAATGGATTTTTTTTTTTTTTGGTGGCCAAAATTGGACACAGCACTAAAGGTGTTCTCTGACCACAGCACTGGATTGTTTCAGCACTAACAGACTTCTAAGAGCTGCCTGCCATTTCCCAAAACTAACTCCTTGCAAGTGTTATTTTCTGCTGGGAGCAGCAGATTATGGAATCACTCCTATATTAATTTAGCAATATAGTTTAACCAATCTATTCACATTGTTGATTTTTTTTCTAGTCACCTGGCATGTTAATTATCCAGTCTACTAACATCTCAGAATCTCTTTCAATCTCACTTTAAAGTCGTTTTTTTTATCATTCATGGAATATTCTATGTTGCCCATTTTTTCTTTCAACGTGCAGTACATTACACTTCTGTACACATACATTTTATCTACAATTCTTTTGCCAGTTGACAGATTTTATCTAACTTCTTCCCTCCCCACACTTCCTGTCTCTCTACCTTGCTTTCCTCCTTTAAGATACCCATTAAAATCTAACTCTTTGGCCAAACTTTTGGTGTTCTGACCTAACATCATCTTGTGTGGCTCAGTGTCATATTTTGTTTTCTAATGTTTCTGTGAAGAGTCTTTGGACATTTTATTACCTTAACACCACCGTATAAATATAAGTTGCTGTTGTTGTTCTGTAGGTCTCTGGCTGATTCCTATTGCTCATATTCTCCCCTCTCGTTTTCGACCTCCCCAGGTAATTTCATCTGCAAACTTAACAAATTTGTATTGAATTTCTGAATCCAAGTTGTCACATAAATATAGAACAGTGGTGTTCCCAAAACTTATTTTGTGGGTATTTTATTCAGTATTCCCTCTGCCTCCCATCCCACCATGAAATCAACCCTTCTCTCAGCAAACATTCCCTGCTTCCTTTCCATCAAAAATATGCTTGCTTTTTTAAAATCTATTCTTGGGCTAATTTAACCAGCTCCTTACTTCATTCCTCAATGGAAGTTCAACCAGTTTCACTTCTAATAAAACGATCATAAACTAGGAATATTTCATTCTTTATATCATGTATCATCAGGTAAAGATAGTATTAAAACTGGCATTGATGATAAAGTGTAAGTACTGAGTATAATTATACCATTCATATACAAGTTACATGATAATTGTTAGGTACCGCCAATTGGTCAGAATCCTATGTCAATTCAGTCTAACTCATTGATTGTTTAAGTACTATTTTCAGCTACCCAGTAAGGCACTTATTGTTTTTTACAGAACATTTCGAAAAATAACTTTATCTAAACTCTAAGTGCTAAATATTACAAAACTGAATGAGAGATTTTCAAAGATTCCCTCTTGGAAAACATAGTGGTGGAGAAACCAAAAGCATCTCAGCATATTTTGTCTGAAAGACAACCTTAAAGATAGGAACTTTTATATTACAATTATCCTCAAAGAGGTTAAATCAACTTTTAGCAACTTTTTACAGTTAGTATTATGAATAGTTAGAAATGAAAAAAGCTGAAACATTTGAATAATTATAGTTGATACAGTGAAGTTCTGACAAGAATCATACAGTGTTAGGCATACTTGATTATATCTGGTTTTCTAAAAAATGGAAAATTTTGTCAAAAACAAAACAAATATTTGTTTTGGAACTTCCTGAAACCTTGAAAGCTAATTTTGAATTATGTATCTTCACTCCTTTGAAGTTTCAACTCACTGCTGGATCACGTGCAGATTCTTTACATGCTTTCTCTTATTCAGATAAATGTGCATGACACATTAAACAATACAAAAAACAAAATGATTTGATTAACCATTGGTTTACACATCAATATCTTTGATAGTTTGGAAGAAAATATATTTTACGAATTCAGAATTAGGGATTTTGAATTTTTTATGCATGTTTTTTACGTGTGTTATTAGTGTTAGGGAATGGGACACTTTTCTACCTTTTGTGTCCAGTGTCAGTGTTGAGTACTCCCAGATCTATGCCGGATAAAATCCAATCAACAATGTACCTCAACTCCAATAGCAGGGAACCATCTCTATAGCGCTCATGATAATGAGAGTTGCTGTACCTATTTTTATAGTCTCTCTGAGTTACATTATCAATTTAATGCCAACATAACCCATAGTTTTGCACTGTGATATTGCAGCAACTAGAAACAACATTGAAGTTTCCCAAACTAATTGAGGGGAGTATCCTTATTGCTAACAAAAACATCCGTCCAATCTGGGCTGGATTAAGATTTGGATTTGATGTTTTAAAATTTCTTTATCTATAAATGTGTTCTGCATATCATTATATAATTAAAAATCTCATAGAAAATGTAAACCAATGCCTACACAGAAAGACAAAGAAAATTTAAGAGTAAACACAACCATTGCATAATGCTTAAAAAGGAATGGCAGTCGTGAAACATATTCTCAATTATATATTCCATCTTCTGCTGAAACCTGAAAAGTTAAAAGCATACATTGATAGAACATTGATAGATAAATAAATGTTTACAAACTGCATCAGTAGTTTTTCTTTCTTGGGAACAAATACTTCTTTTTGATTCGCAAAATTGCTGGAATACAAAACGTTCCATTTTTTGATGTCTGACCTTGGCTGTCATTACAGTTTGTTGTCAAAACACACAGTCATTGCATGACTGTCTCAATCTTCTTGCGTGTGACAAAATACCAGCTGGTAAAAAAGAGAAAATGCAAGTTTACTGTAGTTGAAATGCACACAACAGTTTGCCTGCCTTATTTACAGTATACACAGAATACATTTAGCTTGGGCACGTGAATAAAAAAATGTGAATACTTAGTGGAAATGGAATGATCTGATCATAAGCACATTCTGAAAAATCAGGCTACAACCTGTGACTTCTATCATTTTTGGATCTCAGGGTACACTCAATTGTCAATGCACTACCTTTGTAAAAGAGAAATAACAATCACTTGGAGCACAGGCTACTTTTTCAATGTGTCATTCGGATGTATGAGGTTCATTTTTTTTGTGGTCTTTTTCCGGTGGCAAGCGGTGACTAGTGGTATACTGCAGGGTTCAGTGCTTGGGTCCCAGCTATTCACGATATGTATAACTGACTTGGATGAGGGAAGAAAATGTAATATTTCCAAGTTTGCTGATGACACAAAACTGGGTGAGGTTGTGAGCTGTGAGGAGGATATAAGGAGGCTTCAGGGCGATTTAGACAAGTTGTGTGTGTGGGCAAACACATGGCAGATGCAATACAATGTGGCTAAATGTGAAGTTATATGCTTTGGTGTGAAAAACAGAAAGGCAGAGTATTATTTAAATGGTGATACATTGGGAAATGTGGATATACAAAGGGATCTAGGTGTCTTTGTATGCCAGTTAATGAACTTAAATAGGCAGGTGCAGCAAACAATTAGGAAGGCAAATGGTATGTTGGCCTTCATCGCAAGAGGGTTTGAGTTAAAAAGCAGGGATGTCTTACTGCAGTTATACAGGGCCTTGGTGAGACCATACCTGGAGTATTGCATGCAGTTTGGGTCTCCCTACCTAAGAAAGGATATACTTGCCATAAAGGGAATGCAGTGAAGGTTCACTAGGCTGATACAGGGGATGGCAGGATGATGAGAGGTTGGTTCGACTGGGCCTGTGCTCACTAGAGTTTAAAAGAATGAGGGGGGCATCTGATTGAAACATATAAAATCCTAACAGGGTGAGACAGACTGAATGCAGGGAGGCTGTTTCCCCTGGTTGGGGAGTCCAGACCAGGGGCCACAGAATCAGGATATGGGGCAGGCCATTTCGGACTGAGATGAGGAAAAGTTTCTTCACTCAGATGGTCGACCTGTGGAATTCTCTGCTACAGAAGGCTTTGGAGGCTGGGTCACTGAGCATATTTAAGAAAGAAATTGATAATTTCTTTGGATATTATGGACATCAAGGGGTATTGAGAGAAAGCGGGAATATGGCGTTGAGATAGAGGATTAGCCATGATCATATTGAATGGCGGAGCAGGCTTGCAGGGCCGGATGGCCTACTCCTGCTCCTAGTTTCTATGTTTCTATTCCTTTTATTACAATAGAACATTAACAAGTTTGTTAAAACTATGGTAATCACAGGTCCTGTCCTGTGATCCAATAAGCATAGGTTAGGAATTTAAAATAGAGGTTTGCAAGTTTGAGGCCTGAGTTCCGTTAACCTATAATATTCTGTAATGAATTGCAATGCAGAAATTGTGATCTTGCCAGGTTGTTTAAGACTGATGTCTAACTTAATTTCAGTGGTAGAGTAAAACCTTGGGTCGGTTTTTGCCTTCAGAGATGGAAATCAGAGGTAGGAATGATCCCTCATTGTGATCCAACCTCCATTGCCAAGCTGCTGCAAAGCAAGATCTTCCTGGTGGGAAGTCCCATTTTATGTCAGAGGTGGGTCTGCCATCTCAATCAGCAGGCCTGACAGAGCAACGAAGATGGGATGATCCTGGAGCGGGCTGTCATTTTCTTTAATGATGATCCCTTATAAGTGTTAGCAACAGGTCTGTGCTTCAGCTGCTGGCACTTAAAAGTACTGAAATTAGCCTCCCGAGCCCTCTGAGAGAGGGCCCATCAAAATTGATGCCTGCCCAAAATTTGGCACTTCTATGGAATTGTCCCCCTGTCTCTATCCTGAACTCTCCTCAATGCCATCCTAAAGCCCCTAAAAATCCTCAAACTTATCTTTCAAGAACTTTCCTGGCCTTCTGTCTTGTCTCCACAGCTGTTCCCGCCTCTTTTCACTTGGTGGGGTCGCAGAGGTCTTCTGAAGCCTGCCTGCCCCAGTGAAAGTCCTACGGGGTCTGGCCTTGGGTCTTCCACTGAAGGTGAGCCTGCTTCCTGCCACACATCCTTTCCAATGGCCCACAAAATGGCTGTTGGCAGAAACAGAGGCAGGACTTCTGCCTGTGCCTCTCAGCGGCCATTTTTATTGCCGCCCAGCTACTTTTGGTCCCATTTTGGGACCACGAAATCCTGACCCTGGCATCACAGAGTAAAACTTTAATCATTAAGTATGAGCAGAAAAGTTTCACTTCAAAGAATGAAAATCTGCCACCACAGTAAGAAAAATAATTTGAAATTAAAGTCTGCTACATCCTTATGAAGAGAAAATTTTGAATCCACAGTGAATATCGAGACTCAAGACCCAGCATGGATGACTATCAACCTCTTCTATAAATGCCTGGCAATTTTCTTCCTCTTTATTGGTTAAAATTCAGCCTTCTTCATTGATTATGTCTCCATTTTTTTCATTTCAAAATAAATGTCTATTATCTACTTTTGTTATTCACCAATTATAATCTTCTTCCTCAAAATAACTCCCAATCCTATTGCAATCCTATCTACACCACAAGATACCCCTAAAAGACAAAATTAATGCAAATTAAATTGGTTATCTTTTGCTTTGGTTACCCACCAATAATATTCACAGAATCACAGAATCACACAGTGTAGAGGCCCTTCGGCCCATCGAGTCTGCACCGACACGTGAGAATCACCAGACCTACCTACCTACCTAATCCCATTTACCAGCACTTGGCCCATAGCCTTGAATGTTATGATGTGCCAAGTGCTCATCCAGATACTTTTTAAAGGATGTGAGGCAACCCGCCTCCACCACCCTCCCAGGCAGCGCATTCCAGACCTTCACTACCCTCTGGGTAAAAAAGTTTTTCCTCACATCCCCCCTAAACCTCCTGCCCCTCACCTTGAACTTATCCCCCTTGTGACTGACCCTTCAGCTAAGGGGAACAGCTGCTCCCTATCCACCCTGCCCATGCCCCTTATAATCTTGTACACCTCGATCAGGTCGCCCCTCAGCCTCCTCTGCTCCAACGAAAACAACCAAAGTTTATCCAAAACAAAAACAAAAATACCTGGAAAAACTCAGCAGGTCTGACAGCATCTGCAGAGAGGAACACAGTTAACATTTCGAGTCTGTATGACTCTTCAACAGAACTAAGGAAAAATAGAAAAGAGGTGAAATATAAGCTGGTTTAAGGGGGGGTGGGACAGGTAGAGCTGGATAGAGAGCCAGTGATGGGTGGAGATAACCAAAAGATGTCATAGACAAAAGGAAAAGAGGTGTTGAAGCTGGTGGTATTATCTAAGGAATGTGATAATAAAGGTACAGATAGCCCTAGCGGGGGTGGGGTGGGGGGGAAGGGATCGAAATAGGCTAAAAGGCAGAGATAAACCAAGTCTATCCAACTTCTCTTCAGAACTTAAATGTTTCATCCCAGGCAACATCCTGGTGAATCTCCTCTGCACCCCTCCAGTGCAATCACATCCTTCCTATAATGTGGCAGCCAGAACTGCATGCAGTACTCCAGCTGTGGCCTCACCAAGATTCTATACAACTCCAACATGACCCCCCTACTTTTGTAATCTATGCCTCGATTGATAAAGGCAAGTGTCCCATATGCCTTTTTCATCATCCCACTAACATGCCCCTCCACCTTCAGAGATCTATGGACACACACGCCAAGGTCCCTTTGTTCCTCAGAACTTCCTAGTGCCATGCCGTTCATTGAATACTTCCTGTCAAATTATTCCTTCCAAAGTGTATCACCTCACACTTTGCAGGGTTAAATTCCTTCTGCCACTTATCTGCCCATTTGACCAACCCGTCTATATCTTCCTGTGGCCCAAGACACTCAACCTCACTGTTAACCACCCGGCCAATCTTTGTGTCATCTGCAAACTTACTAATCCTACCCCCCACATAGTCATCTTTTTCATTTATATAAGTGACAAATAATAGGGGACTGAGCACAGATCCCTGTGGTACGCCACTGGACACTGGCTTCCAGTCACTAAAGCATCCTTCTGTCATCATCTTCTGTCTCCTACAACTAAGCCAATTTTGAATCCACCTCATCAAATTACCCTGTATCCCATGTGCATTTGCCTTCTTTATAAGTCTCCCATGTGGGACCTTGTCAAAGGCTTTGCTAAAATCCATATAAACTACATCATCTACACACCTGGTCACCTCTTCAAAAAATTCCATTTGCCACTGCTCAGTCCACCTGACCAGTCCATTGATATCCTTCTGCAGTTTACGGCTATCTTTCTCACTATTTATCACCGTACCAATTTTCATGTCATCCGCGAACTTCTTGATCATACCCACTACATTTAAGTCCAAATCATTAATGTACACCATAAACAGCAAGGGCTCCAGCACCGAGCCCTGCGGAACCCCACTGGAAACAGACCTCCAGTCACGGAAATTGTGCAAAACTTTTCTCTCCTGTTTGAAATTCTTATCCCAATATTGTGTTATCAAATGCATTCCTCCCCAACCTGATTACAAGTTCAAAAAATAGGTCCTGCCAGACTGCATTGCAGCAGAAATGTTTTCAGAGACGCAGTCACCATGACAGTTCCTCACCCACCCTCCTATGTAATGCTACAATTAATATGTAATAATAACAAAAACAACAATTCAGAAAAAATCTCAAACTTTACCTGTAAACACAAACATATTGGGTGGAATTTTCCGAGCCCAGTGGCGCGGAAAATGTGGCGGGACCCACTTCACGGCCGCATGAAGGCAGGTCGCGATCTCCCGCTCAGCCCACCGATGACGGGCCGTGTTTCCCACCATCAGTCGGCAGGGAGCTAATTGTAATACATTAGCATTTCATTAAAAGGCCATTCTGCCAGGCTCTTGGACCCCCACCGTATTGTCCGTCCAGGTCGATGGGAAAGTACACCGACGTGTTTCACAACAGCACGCAGACGACATGCACTTTGCCGCCTTCACTTTGGGGGAACTGAGGTGAGTGAGTAGCAGCGTTTTCCATAGCTCGCCTGTTGTTTACAGGCCTCAGGGGTGCCAGTGGGCGGGGGAAACTGATGCCTAGCCCCGCAGGCAACTGCTGAGGAGTGGGGGTTGTCTGGGGGCAAGTGCTGGCCAGCCTCGGAGGTGACTGCTGAGGGCGGGGTGGAGGTGAGGAGCAGGTTGGGGGGTTCAAGTGCTGCCCTGGTGCTGCATCCCTCACACAGACAATCAAGGTGGGGGGCAGTGTAAGCGAGGGAAATGGCCACGCATTAGGGACATCTGTATAAACTGACCGTGCCTCTGCAACTAAGACAGATCAGGCGCAGTCACAGTGGTATGATTGGGGTCAGGCTCCTAGCCTGCCTGCCCATACAAGCAACGCAGAGGCACCAAAGGCCCACCAAGTGCTCTAAACCTTACACCGCCCCCCCAACTATCCCCCAAGCCCCAGCACAGATTTCGAGTCCGTCACCACTTTATTGGACCGTGGAGCAGTTGGACTGCACACGTTGTACAATCTCCTCACCAATGCTGGCCATGTAGCAGTCACTGCTGGAGATGCTCACAGCCTCTTGCAATCTCAGCATCCTGGTTTGGACCAGTGTCCCCCATGTCGCAGGTTGGCAGGGCAGCCATGCAGCGCACTCATCTCTGGCCATTCGAGGGGTAACCAGCACTCTCCTGGAAGCGTTAAGGGGCAGTCACACAGGGCAAGGAAAGGTGCTAAGTACAGCCATGATAACCACATCTCTCTCTCTCTTTCATGCTGCAGGGGTACTCGTCAGGATCATGGATCCTGATGACCTAGCTGTATGCCTGATGGACTACAGAGACTGAAGAAGACGAAGGAGAGAGTGACTGAGGCACCTGACCTCGCAATGGCAGGAGCAGCAACATCATGATGAAGGGGCAGGAGGGACTCCTGTACACACTGCCCAGGAGCAACAGCGAGCCATGGCTGGTCGGCACCTAGCGACACCCAGGGTCTCTAGACACCACCTGCCATTCCTGCAGATGACTGAGAACCAGTGTCGCTGGCGAATGTACATGTCTAGGGATCTAGTAGCTCACATCTACTATTTACTGCAGGGCTTGGCACCAAGGGGACATGGAAGGCATCCGCTGCCAGTGGCTGTGAAAGTGGCCATAGTGCTCAATTTCTATGCCAGTGGCTACTTTCAGGGCTCCACAGGTGACCTTTGTGGGATTTCACAATCTGCCACCCACAAATGCATCCATGAGGTCACGGATGCCATCTTCTCCATGGCACACAACTTTGTGTATTTCACCCGGGACTGGGACAGCCAGGATGCAAGGGCCATTGGATTCGCCCAGATCTCGGGATTCCCACAGGTGCAGGGTGCGATTAACTGCACTCATGTGGTGCTCAGGTCTCTGTCGCTACACTCAGTGGACTTCATCAACCGCAAGGGCTTCCACTCACTGAACGAGCAGCTAGTTGCGACCACAAGAAACATATCCTGCAGGTGTGCGCACTGTTTCCAGGGAGTGTGCATGACGCTCACATCCTGAGCCAATCTCAGCTCCCTGCAGTCTTCCAGGGTCCACAGAGGCTGCAGGATTGGCTCCTGGGGACAAGGGCTACCCACAGAGGCCATGGCTGCAGCAGAACGAGGGTATAATGAGGCTCATGCTGCAGCTTGTAAGTTGGTGGAGCAGACCATCGGGATGCTGAAGATGCGGTTCCAGTGCCTGGACCAGTCTGGTGGAGCCCTGCAATACAGTCTGCAGAGGGTGTCACTCATCGTCATCATCTGCTGCGCCCTTTACAACCTGGCGCTGCAACGGGGTGAGGAGCTGGCTGAGGAGGAGATGGAGGAGCTGCATGTCTCCTCCGATGAGCAGGACGCTGACCTGGATGAGGATGAGTGGACCTGGGTGGTGATGAGGATGGGGATGAGGCTCTCGTACTGGCCAGACGAGGCAGGCACACTTGGGAGGCCCTCATAGCTGCCAGATTTGTGGACGATGATGACGACATGCAGTGAGGTGTCCCCATAGAGCCTTACATTGCAGTTGTGAACGTTTGACTCCAGTCTGGTTTATGGCAGCGCCAGTACCCTCTGTGATAATGCTCCTGTCATGGGGACGCAGTAGAGGCCCTAATAGTCAGTCGGTCTCAGGAGGATGATGACAACATGCAGTGAGGACACTCCATAGATCTTCTCATGGCCTCTGAGAATGTCTGACTCCTGTCTGGCCGAGGGCAGCTCGCTTGCGTTCCATGATCAGGGCCGCCTCAGAGACGCAGCCATGAAACTTTAGATGCATCTGATACTGTGTCCGCCTTCAGCACCTCAGCCCTTCAGGAGCTGGTGCACAGCATCACTGGTCACAGATGCTGGTGTGATGGGGGCCAGCCCCACCTTAAAGGTGCTGAGAGCACACAGAGTACAAGAGAACTCTGTGGCGCCTGCTCACTACATTCTGGCAGCAATGGCCAACACTGCCGAGGTTCAGGCATCAGTAACGTTTCCAAGGAGTGTGAGTGGTCTGTGGTCTGAAGGCTGCACAGAGCAGAGGGATGATGTCCTGGATTGAGACACCAGCCATTTATCTTGTTCAGAAAGGTTTCACATCTGAGTGACAAGAACACTGCTCATCAGAACAAGGAGCCATAGGCAGGGAGACATTCTTGGGAGTTTATTGACAATAGTGAACAATATGTACAAGTGAGTAACACCCATGATCAGGCTGTGCAGCTAATTCTCCTTAATTGTCCTTACCCTGCCGCTATGTTGTGGTCCTCCCTGGACATTCACAGTGGACGTGGAGGCATGACGCCCTGTCTGTGATGACTTTGGCAGGTGTCCTCTGGAGGGCCGAGACTTGGAGGGCCCCGGCCTGCTTTCGGGGTCCTGCTGTGTGGCAGTGGAAAATACCTTGGCCTGTGAAGCTGGCGCTGCGGAGGTCACAGGAAGATGGGTGTCAGGTGGGCCAATCACTCCCAGAGACACCTGGGTGGATGGCCCTGGAGCATGCGTCTGCTGATCCTCCTCCCTACAGGTGCCTGAGGGCCCCTGGCTGACTCAGTGAGCGGTAGGGGTAGCTGGAGTGAGATCGAGCTGCCCAAAACCCCTTGCGTATACACACTGTTGGAGGCCAACTATGGCATCAGTGATGGAGTTAAGCCTGCGCAGCAGTGACGTCCAAGACCAAGGTCTCCATGGTGGCCGCCATCCTGCCAGTGTTGACCTTGATGTGTTGCAATGCCGGCGCTATCACCTCAGCTGAAGATGGACGGACTCCTCCATCATGCCTTGCAATCTGAGGGGTGCAGTGGACATCCCTTCCTGATGTTCCCGAGCTTGCCTTTGCAGCTCCAGCAACTGTGACAGGACCGAGTCCAGAGACTCGTCATCTGACTCAGACTCAGCAATGTTCTGGCCTCCAGCAGTCCTCCGAGTGCCGGGGTCCTGGGAAGTCCCTGCCTCCGCCTGCTGTGGATTAGAAAGTGCAATGTGCTCACAAGATTGTGATCCCGAGGCTACTCTAAAGTTAGGTCCCAATGAGGTGTGGGTCTCTGGGCTGGTGGAGGATGTGGGTGAGCGCTGTGATGTGACTTCAGGGAGGGTGCCTTCAGTTTCCTCTTCACAGAGGTTTCTTCGGGGCTTGATTGGAGGCTCTGGGACATGGACTCTGTCGGCTGCTTCCCAGATGTTCCTGTGGAAGCAAAGGGAGATAATTAGTGCATGGCAGTGGCCTGTGAAACAGGACACATCACTCACAGCATGGTTGTCTGATGGATGTTGCACTGTTGGATCCTCACTTGGTAGAGCAGCGCCGACCTCACCATCAGCACAGGACTGGTCCCAGTCATCGCTGGCCAGCTGGATGGCTTTGTTTTCAAATTCTGTCAGAGCTTTGATTTCCGGCATCCCTCCACCTGTCTGCAACCTTTCCTTCCTGTTGTGAGCCAGTTTGTCCTGCATGGATAGAGATGGGGAGAGTGTATCAGGACTCCTGCCAGGCCAGATGATAAGAATGCTTGGCCTGTGTGGGTGGTGAGTGGTCCCATGGACAGGATGAGGATAATGATGGTGTGTGTGAAAGGGTGAATGATGATGTCCCTTGCACTGGCAGTGAGTGAGGACCCTGTGGGTGTGTGATGGGTTTGTAAGTTGGGAGTGATGAAAAGAGTGAGTTACCCTGGCGGAACGGAGGAGATCATTTATCCTTTTGTGGCACTGGGTGGCTGTCCTCCTCTGTAGGGCGTTTGCGCTGACCACCGCTTCCATTGTCTCCCAAGCCGGGTTGGTGACATTGCTACCCATCCTGCAGCCAGAGCGGGGATAGAGCACATCATGTCGGGCCACCAGATCATCCAGCAGTCGCTCGAAGGACCCGTCGTCGAAGTGAGGGGCTGCAGTCTTTTTGCTTTTGCTGGCCATGTCTCCCAGGCAGCGGTTGAGCCCATGTAAAATAATTGGCCCACCCATGTAAAATGGGGGCATGGAACCGATCGGGGGTGCAGATCGGGTCCACACCCGCCCCCACCTGAGCCGCACAACCCGCCTGATGGAGGGAAAATTCTCTCCTATGACTGTATGACAATCCTGACAGTTACCAGAACTTTATGGCATCAAATTATCAATGAATGCTTTGGTAGAATCATGCCTTCCAACCTCCACACCAAAATCATACCTCTCCCATCCCCCCACATCAAATGCCCTCCTATCATCTAACCCAGTCTTCCAATCCTCTAGACGAATGCCTTCAATTTAATCAACAGTATAGTTATTTCTACCACATCATGAAGCAGGATGTCTGAAAAGCAATCCAAAGAAACTACACAATTACGGTTCAGTACCAAATGTTGTTTTTATAATGCTATCAAACTAATTCCAAAACTAAAGCTGCTATCCCAGTGGTAATAACATTTGAGCTGGAAGGGTACTGGTCATCCACTGAGTGTACTTGAGATGGTAAGAAGACTAACCTCAAAGAGTTCTGACCTGAACTCTTGTCCCCTTCAAATAAGCAAGCTGCCACTAACCAGCATGTGTCGTGCTGCCAGCTAACCCATCAAATGGAAATGTGGCACAAACTGAATATGGATTCATGTCTCTTGCCCATATCAGATTCCCTATCCACTTTACAACAGATTTGTATGCAAGTTGAAAATCTCCCCCACAGGCTAAAGCTGCACTGCACTATTTAAATAGCTGTGACTTAACTTCAGCTGTAGTAAAACATCTTTACTGTAATAGTATTTCTCCAGACATCAGAAATAAAAGGCTTTCATCTCAACAATCTAACAGAGCATGTCATCTAATCTCTGCTGAATATTTTTATAAATAAGGAACTGCAATATAACTAATTAGTAAATTCAAAATGAAAGCCATTTCTACCTGTTGTGATCAGGCATCAGGATGTCTTTGGTGAATGGCAAATTACATCATAAACTGTAGTGCGAACATCTGGTACTCGAATAATATCATACACTGTATTTAATTTATCTGGCCGAACCTGGAATATATTAAGTGTGGAAAATATATATTTTAAGTTGGCTTAAAATTAATTTCCATTCACTAATGAAAAGCATCATATTAAGCCACACTTCATTTAAAATGGTCACAGCATTTTAGCATAATGTAAAAAGACAACTTTTGTGTTGTAAAAACAGGAAGTGCTGGAAATGCTCAGCAAGTCTGGTAGCATCTGTGGAGATAGAAACAGAGTTAACATTTTGAGTCCAATATGGTTCTTCTTCAGAACTGAAGGAAGGTAGAAATGTGATGAGCTTTATACTGTTGGAAGCAGGTAGGTGGAAGAAGAACAAAAGGGAAGATCTGGGATAAGGTTGAAGTAACACAAATTCAATTCCTCACCCTTCACACCCCCTTCACCCTTTAAATACTCCCATACACCATCCATGGCACCTCATGCCCCCTATGCCAAGCTATGGTACTTCCATCCCCATTAACCCACTGTACACTTTGTAGAACCAATGAACCCTATAATGTAAAGTGGCATGTGTAAAAAAAACCCTTCAAAAAAGGCATTCATTGAGGACTTTGTCCTATTGAGAAAAATGCCTGAAGTACAAGCTAATAAAGCTGTCAATCATCCAGACCCTTTGAAGTTTCAAAAACCAATAACCACAAATCCTTGAAACCACTTAACTTGTGTAAACAAACATTGTAAAATTGACAGCAGAGGTCAGAGACCATGAGGTGTCAATCAAATAATATTTTCTTTGGTGAGCAGGTGTTCTCATATTATAATAATTGTCTGGGCTGTCAGCCAGATCTCATATGTATGCTTGGCTGAGAGCTCAGACAGCTATTAAATATGAGAATGCTTGCTCCCCAGAGGAAATATTATTTGATTGACAGCTTAGGCTCTCAGGTCTCTGCGGTCAATTTCATAATGTTTGTTTACACAAGTGGTTTCAAGGGTTTGTCATTTTTGTTTTTTGAAACTTCAAAGGCCCTGGATAATTGACACTTTTATTAGTTTGTACTTAAGACTTTTTTTTTCAAAAGGGGAGACCTCTCAATGAATTACATTTTTTCAAAGTTTTTTTGTACATGCCACATCACACTATAGGGCTCATTGGTTCTACAAACAGTACAGTGGGTCAATAGGGATGTAAGTGCCATTGCTCGGCATAGGGAGCATGAGGGCCCATAGGGATTGAGTGGAAGGGCAGAGCTTGTCATAGGGGGCATGAAGGGCCATGGGAGTGGATGGGGAATGTAACTTGGCAAAGGGGACATGAGGGGATCTTTTGAACTTCCCTTTAAAAGGTACCTTCATACCTTCATGGAGACTAGGGTTCACAGCTCCTCTAAGAGGTTGTGAACCACGACTCTTTAAACACCTGGCCTGACTCCAAAAAAATCACAGAGGAGTAGGCAATACCTATCTCTGCAATGAAATCAGCCAGGTCAAGAATGCTGGATGCGGGATTTTGGCATGAACCAGCCCCAACCCTTTAAAGGCACTCTCGAAAATCAAACAGCCTGGGAATGGGGTCAGGAAACCGGGGAATTGGGATCTTCCCACCATTTTGAAAGGGTTCCAGAGTCAACCTGACTTGTGAAAATCCAGGCCCAAGTGTCCTTGATTAAGCATCATTTAGGGCCTGTCAAACCATAGCAGCAGCATTTTGATGACTGTGTCAGCCACCAATCTAACTTACTGCTGGTCTCTGCCAAGCTAAATAACTACGTTATTGAAATAATTTAAAACATTAAAATAAAACATTAGCAAGGAGGGAGAGGAAAATCTATTTCATTGTTTTTAACTCAATTGAGATGAGGGATTTTAACAGTGTTGAAAGGAACCCTTTGTTACTTTGATGACCCAACAATGAATGTTCCCAACACAAGAACAGATTAAAGCTCCCTCCACTATATCTCTATTATAAATTTTATGGCCAAACTCAAAAGAATACTTCCTCCAGCAGTAGTGTGGCCCACAGCCAGGCCACTAGGGTTTACCAGGATGTGGACACCATCCACCACTGGTAAAATACTAGTGTTGGCAGGAAGGAGCCCTTAAGTAGCCATTAATTGTCTACTTAAAGCCTTCAATTGACTCAAGGGTGGGCAGACCACCTGTCACCTACCCCACCCATAGTAAAACACCAACCATGGCAAGTGGGCATGGTGCCTCCCCTGCTATCCCACCTGATGTTATGCCCCTCTCCCCCACCTTTTTGCCACTCCCGGGGGTGGGTGCATAAAATTTCAGCCACAGCTTTCATTATAAGCATGAACATAGTAAATTTTAATTGAAAAAAATTGACAGGAAGTCTCTGCAACTGTCACATAATTAATACAAATATATTTTATACATAGGTAGATACTTATTGTAAAACAGGATGCTGAAGAGTATAGAAATTTAACTTCAAAGTACTTGTTTTTTGTGCTAATTCCAAAGTCAACATTCATCCCTATAGTTTCTTTTTCATCATGAATAGAAATATCTAGGATTTCAACTGGTCATCAATGTTAAAACATGGACAAAAATGAAATAGATAATTTAACAAGCAAGTTACTAAGGTGGTGCAGTGTCTTAGTGCACCAGTATATTGGCAAAATGTGAATGAGTGTGGAGGGAGACACTGAAAACCAGAGAGTGAATCAATTCAACCCAACCTGACACTCCTCCAGCTCCTATGAAGTGGCATTGCCAGATTTTAAGCAACAGGTAACTTCCACACCTTCTTGTGCTCAAGGAATATTGTCTAGCATAGTGATACATAATGGAAATGTTTTTTTTTGCATTATACCCTTGTCTGGTGTAAAACAAAGAGGAAAACCCATTATAGCACACCAGAGGCAGAATATTTGAGGCCTGATGGAGGCAGGACTGGAGGTGGATGCGTCTAGAATTTCCTGCTGCCAGTCAGTGTGCTGGTTTGTTCTCACCATGCCACCTGAGCCATTTTCGAGAAGACCGGTCTGGCACAATCAATTTTCCTGTGTTGGCTGGAATTTTCCAGTTGGCAGGTGGACTCCACACTGTGACCAAAACACTGCCATTGAAACAAGGCTGCTTGCCAGCGGCAGGGGGGGCGGTGGTAGTGGGAGGATATGCTTCAGCCCACTAGAGAATCTCCCCCGCACCCGTCTCAGCTGCCAGGCCACAGCTGCATCCACTGGCCCTCCAGTGGAGAGCTGACCCTTCACGATCACGGCTGTGATCTTTTTTAATTCAAATTTTATTACCTGGTCTTCAGAGGATATCCCATCCTCAGGAGCTGACTCCCTTTCTATTTAGGAATCTGCTGCTTTGCCTTTGGTGGTGGGGCTGTTCATGTGTCATTGTTGGCTTCCTATCGGCCCTCCAACCTCAAAAGCCGACCCGCCATCTTGAATTGGAAGGTGACTGAACCTTCTGGTCATTAATTGGTCATTCCTACAAAAATCATTGTCAGGTGACTATTCCCAGCATGCTGTGGGGTCGGGACCCACATTTGTTCTGAACATCTGGATCCCAACCTCAAATGGAAAATTTTGCCCCAGGTCTCTGTCCCCTTTGCTGTGAATACTTATATTCGGGGAATCTCCATTACAGGAAGGAACTCTCACCTGGGCATTTAAATTAACTGTTGATGATATAGTGGTAACATTAAAAATCTGCTGCATTATTCTCTTGAATTTCTTCCTAACAGATTTGTTCAAGGAAAGTGAGCTTTAAAGGTTACAGGCAGCCCCTTCAGATGGAGAATGTAAAAAGGGTTTGCCAGCAGCTTTCTAATACACCTTAGGCTGAGTATGTTTTATTTTATTCTTCAGGTCCAGCAAGAGGGAAAAAGAGGCCCGAAGAACATCTGGTTATAGTTTTTGACAGCAGCCAGAAGCCCCAAAGTGAGCAGGCATCTGCAGCATCATCTAAACTCCCAGCACGCCAGCTGACTTGGGCACCCTGAAATTTCTTGGGGTGTTTCATGCTGGGATGAAGACTGAGCCATGTAAATGAACCCAAGTCAGAGATTCATCTGAATGCAGCTGTGCCTCCAGATGAATACAAGACAGAAACAACCATCGGACGAACATTGGATGGGGAGCAAAGGAAATGAAGTCCCAGAATATGGAAACATCGAATTGATCATTATTTTGTATATTGCTAAGTTCATGCAACGTAATCATTTAACCCTTACCTTAGTAAATAAAGAAATATTCTGTACAGTTGATAATACTTCAGTTTCTCCAGGAATCTGCATTGCCCAACCTAACCACTTTGGGAAAACAAGTCATCATTTCTCAGGTCACACGCTTGCGGGGGAGGAATTTTCTCCCCGTTGGGCAGGCCGGTCGGGAGCAGGTGCGGCCGTCGCAGAGCTGATTGCTGCTCGCGAATGGCTCACCACCGCCATTTTGACGCAGGAGAGCCAATTAAGGCCCGCCCAGCGTGAAGCGCGGCTCCTGAGGATAGCAGGAGTGGGCGGGCGGCGGTGGGAGTGCAATGACCGTTGGGTCCAATGGTGACCCAGCGGCCTGTTCAAGTGCTGGCAGCCTGGCTGTTCATCATGGCCAGTAGAAGGGCTCCCCAGAGCACTGTTGGAGAGCAGGCCAGGCCAAAGGGAAGAGCAGCGGGGCAGTGTACCCCTCGGTTTTTTGATGAGTGCCTAGCTGCCTTCCTGGAGGAGGTGGCAGCACAGTGGGAGGTCCTCGTTCCGAGGGACGGGAGGCGGAAGACCCCCCACCTGACCAAGCGTGCCTGGGAAGAGATGGCGGACACAGTCAGCTCCCATGACATGGTGTGACGCACATGGGTCCAGTGTCACAAGTGATTCAATGACCTCTTGTGCTTGGGAAGGGTGAGTGCCATGTTGGCATGGGTCACCTAAGCCCCCAAGCCCCCACCCCCGCCAACTCTGAGTGCAGTTACAACATTGAATCCTTCACGTCATGTATCCTTCACTGGGTGGGCCAGCAGATATTGCCCATGCCTAGGTCACCCTGAGAGGATAGCGCTGAGATGGGTTCTGCACCCGCAGCATGTGTGGCACTGACACCCAGAGTACAGTTTTGGAGGCAACTTCAAGGATCTGTACCTAGGCGCAGTGCTGGAACTACAAAACGTGTCAAAGTCAGGGTGCTGACATGCTGGGAGGGGAACTTCCAGGTGACGGGGCACTAATCCATCTGCTGCACTTGGCGTTCCACGTGCTTGTGCGTCCTTGCTTTGCAAGGTTAGACTGTGTGGTGCTAATGTGATGGATGCAGCATGTGGGCAAGGAGGGGGTCAGCCTGGCTTCTTGCTGTGAGTGTGCGGCAGCTGTGGGATGACGAATCATTGGAGCCCTGCGAATGTCCCACTCTGGTTGGGGTGGCAGGGATGCGATAGGAATCCAGGTACAGGGTGGGCTAATCAATGCTGCCAAGTGGATGCGGACTGGTGGAGGCCATGCTCAGTTGGCCATCGCGATCAGATACAAGCAAGAGGCGATGGATCTGAAGAGGAGCCATGTGCCCAGGTCCACTGGTGGGGATGAGGCTGGGGTGCCACGGGGAGTTAAGATTGCCAAGCACTGAGGTCACTATGTGTGTCCCAGCAGCCATGGCACTGAAAAATGCTCACTGATAGAAGCTTGCAACATGGGTTGACCATTGATTATGGAAGGATGAGCACATACTGATCCGGGGGACAGGCATGCACATTGACATTGTCTCCACTTTAATTAATCAAATGTCCTTGTTCTTCCTTTCAGCATCACTGGAGCAGGACCAGGAGGAGGAGGCTGAGGGGCCACCTCTCATACCCGAGGGCCCTGAACATTTCGCCTCACCAGCGTCACATCTCTGCCAGGCAGGCACCAGCGCAGATACTAGCACTTCGGTGGGAATTAGATCATCGGTCACTGTCCCGGGGCACAGCGATGAGGGCGCTTCACACCCTCTTGAGGTGTGGGCGGAGGCAGACAGTGCCCATGGCGCCGGCAGTCGGAGGACTGCAGGGGACCAGGCACACGCTCAGTCGGTGGCTGATGATGTGCCTCTGCAGTCGTCCGTGAGGCTGGAAGTGCAGCAAGGTACACATGAAGATCTGGCGGAGTTACACAAGGCTATGCGTGGCATGGTGTCACAATGGCCAACTGGGCCTGGCCTCCGCCAGTCCGCTTCCGCTCAACGTTATTGTGTACGGTCTTCTCCTGAAAAGGAGAGAAGAGCATTGATCAATCCACCCTGGATTCCCATCGCGTCCCTGCACCCAGCCAGAGTGGGACATTGCAGGACTCCAGTTCTTTATTACCCCGCAGCTGCGCACACTCACCAAACAAGCCAGGGCTGAACCCCCCTTGTCCAAATTCTGCCTCCATCACATTTGGCACCACACGGTCTAACCTTGCAAAGCAAGGAGGCACAAGCACGTGGAGCATCAAGGGCAGCAGATGGATTGGTATGCTGGAAGAGTCCACATGGAGCATCACTGATGCAATGAGCCTCATGGCCGAGTGCCATGCTTCCTCCATGGAGAGAGTGGTGACTCTCGTGGAGAGGCTCCTCCAGGAGAACAATCAGGGCTTCCTGGGGATGTGCTCAGAACTGCAAGCTCTCACAGCGGCATTGACCTCAGCTGGCCAGTGCGTGTGGGAGATGGTTTGGGCACCAAATGTCCCAGCTCGGTGCCCATCTATCCACGATGAGCGGGGAGGTCCGAAGCGACTTCACGTCGGCACAGGAGCTGCCTGTCATCTCTGTGGGCTCCTCTCAGGGCACTCCGGATGAGGGCAGCAGCTCCTCCGCCCCTCTGCCAGTGACCGTGGGATCCAATGAGGCTGCCGCGACTGGGGAGATGCCAACCGTGGAACTGGCCACTCCCTCCCAGGTGAGGCCATCAAAGGCTTCATGGGCCAGAGGACGCCCGCCAAGGTCATCGAGGCCAACAGGACAGCACAGTGAGCAGGCTGTCTCAGATGCCAGTGCCAGTGAGGGGGGAGCACCTAGACATAGCATCCACAAACGTAAACTTAAGGCACCTTAGGCACACCACGGGTTTCTCACTGGTGGTTTTATGTTGCCCCACTATTAGCTCATGACCACTTTGTGTGATGCGTAACACCTTTGTAATTTTTTTTTTGTACTTCATTTTGTTAAATCATGAAATTTTGATATGTGAGCATGGCTCAAGATGATTCCTTACTTCTGCAGGTGGATGGAACCCATGATGTTATGAGTGAGTTATTTGATATTGAGCTTTATTGACAAGGCCCTTAGTTAATGTTCCTACCCTTGAGAGACGGAACCTCCTTCGGCACTGCACCTCAGACATATTGAGGTAGCTGCTTCGCTGCCTGTATACCCTGGCAGCAGGATAGTGGTGTCTTCTGCGGCCCCTTACTATTACTCCTGCCCAAGCAGCTGTGAGGAGTTTTGAAGTATTCCTACTCCACAAGCAAGTATCAGTAACCTTAAGCATTAAATGTCGGACAAATAACACTCACAACCCCACTCACCCCTCTTATCCCGCTCGTGGATGAGGCTTATACAAAGGTAGCCTACCCGCTTGTCATTGCCGGTGCAATGACCTGAAGATCACATGGGCCCCAAAAAATCCCCAACAATTGCTGCCTCAAGGGCCGTAAGTGGCTCGTTAATTAATGGCAGGCACGCATCGGAGATCATAGCGTGCCTGCCCACCTAGATATCGTGATGGTGCATGGTGATACCCGGCCCCACACACCGATGAGAAAATTCTGGCCCTGGAGAACTTGGCTTCAATTTTCCAGTGGGCAACAGCACCCTGACTTCAAGCCTGTATGGAAGTCCCATATCCTGCAGTAACCTTCTGGAAGGTGGCCACTTAATTGGCTGCCTCCGTGCTCGCCACCCTATTAAGGACTGTGGATGGGTGTCCAAGGCTGGGGATCCAATCAGAGGGCCAGCAGCGATGTCAGGCCAGCAGCCCCATCAAAAGATGTGGGCACTAGTGAAGCAGACAGGTGAGACGAGGGCCCCTCAACATGGAGGCACATTCAGTCGCACGCATTTAAATCATCAAATAAAGAGGCCTGAGAACAGTAGGGCTATTGAGATGGAAGGGAAACCACTCAGCAGGAGTAGTGATGGACGTAGTTGCGGCCTTTCATTACCATGGCATCATCATTGGACGTGGAGGCTCCACCTCCGATGGCCACCCAGCCTGCTACATTCAGCAGGGTGATGCTCCAACAGCAGGAAAGAACCGTGACATCTCAAAATGGTCTCTTAATTGCCTGAATGGGACCCCCACTTCTGTTGTTCAGGCAGATCTGGTTCCCAGCCAACCCTGGCGAAGACCCCAGACAGGGAGTCAACCTGATTTCCACTTATTTTCCAGGCCACCCCACTTCCGACTCCGTCTCCATGAGGCTGGGTTAATTGGCCTGTGGGGATAAGGTAATAAGTTCTACCAAAGCTATTGCAGTTGTTTCACTCCCTGCTCTCCTTCATTATTTTATCATTGCATCAAAGCACATGTAAAATGCTGTGTGAATTTATGTTTCTTAAATCACGATGTAGTGAATAGTACAGCCAAATCATTCAATTAGATATTGTTACAATCTTTTAGTATAGTAGTCATGCCTATTAATAAACTAAATTTGTTAAGAATGAGTTGAGTATTGATGGCTAAAGCTGCTCATATATAGATCAAATAAACTCACCACCACTAATCTGGCCCAGAATTAACACTGCCCACAGCATGCTCTGCCATGTTTAAATGGGGGCCTGGCCAACAATGTCTCTAGCTTCCTCTCCAAATTAGGCCCAAATTAAAATTGCCACTCACATAAATTGTGCATGAGTAGCACAGTGATTTGCCTGACATGGTTGCCACCCTATCACAGATCTTCCATCTTGTACTTTGCTCTACCCTTTGCCTGCCTCTGTATTTGCTTAAAAATTGGCACATCTCCAACATTTTCCAGTTCTGATGAAAGATCATCAGTTTGAAACATTGAGCTGAATTTTCACTATGGAGGGGGTTAAGGAGTTTGGACTGTTTTCAATTCCTGAACCTATTTCCAGTGGGAAACTGATTGAAACAAGGACTTTCATGTGAGTGAGCCCTTAATTGGCATGGCTACAGGTTCCCTGTACAATTAAGGGTAGTGGGCCAGTCCTCAAAGCTGGAGGGCCAATCAAAGTCCTTGCAGCTTTAGGGGAGCAGCCAGCTACAACACAAGTCATTGGGAAGATATTTCAAGAAAATGAGCCATCTAGGCCACTTTTCCAAAATGGTAGTAAAATAAAATTATAAAAAGCAGCCTGGTCGTCACTGTTAGCATTTGGGATTGGGTTGGGGGTGCTGGTGGTGGGGGGCTAGCCTTTCTACATGGCAGCCTTTGGCTCTACCCTGTCCGAAGCAGGCAGGAAGGCCCTGCAGGCCTGCCTGGAGCACAGGCACCCTAGCCCGACAGTAGGTGCCTGCCTCCAGACAGTTGATCTGCTCTCCAACATTTTGGGAAACTGAAGGCTGACTGGAAAATACCAGTCGGCCTCCATTACCTACCTTTAATTGTCTAACTACTTGCCCGCTTCCCGGAACCTAGCAGCCTTACCGGTGTCAAACCAACGTCAGCTGAAATGGCTGATATCAGCAACAAATTGGGTAAGCTAATACGCTGGCCGACATCGTAGCTTTGTGGCCCCAACCATCTCCATTCCCGACATCAGCAAGGCCCAAGAATTTAGCTGATTAACTCTGTTTCTCCGTGATGGTGTCAGACCTGAGTATTTCCAGGTTTTTTTCTCTTTTTATGTCAATTTGAGGAGACTTTTTGTTTGCTGGCACTGAAGGTTGCTGTTAGTTCACCTGCATGCTGATTTTAGATGTTTGGTGTTCTGGGGGCTTCCAGTCATATTTAGTCAGCTTTGCAGAGAGAACAGATTTAACCATGGATATGGATTTTCCAATGGGAAACCCTCAATAATGATAATACGGGAAGACTATTGGGAGGCAATTAGTGTCGGACCAAAGATATTTGCTTTCTGCATGTAGATATCCACTCAACTAAGCTTACAGAGCCAGGTAGATTTCTCTGACACATCACTGCCGTACACAGTTGTACTTCCTCCTGAAGGCCAAGAAAATGATGTGAACTGTTGTATGAAGATTTACAGCCAATCATAACCAGGAGAACAACAATGTCTGTACCAGTCACAGTTCGCACTGCCTTGAAATTCTTTGTAACAGGATCCTTCCAGGCAAAATCTGGTGACCTTTGTCACATTAGACAAGAAGCTGCTCACCAGTGTATAATGAAGGACATTTATGATTTCTTCAGGCACACACAGGAATGCATTTTGTTAACAATGGCTAGCCTGAGAGATAGATATCAAATTCTCTTGGCTGGCAGGTTGCCCACAGTTGCAAGGAGCAATTGATTGAATCGATGCAGCGCTTAAAACCCCAAATGAAAGTCTTAACTTTCGCGGACAAGAAAATTATTCAATTGATGTGTAGCTTTCTGCAGATGTCCCACCCAGTAGGACAAGGGCAGCAGATGCTTGGGAACACCACCACCTGCAATTTCTCCTCCAAGTCACTCACCACCCTGAATTGGAACCATACCGTTGTTCCCTCACTATTGCTGGGTCAAAATCCTGGAACTTACTCCCTAATAGCACTGTGGGTGTACCTACACCACATGGACTGCAGCGGTTCAAGAAGGCAGCTCACCACCATCTTCTCAAGGGCAATATGGGATGGACGATAAATGCTGGCCTAGCCAGCGATGCCCACATCCCTTGAAAGAATAATTTTTTAAAAAATGAAGGCCAGGATAACGCCAGGACGCTGTCACTCACCCTACTAGCCCTAATAACTCAAAATTATGCATCAGGATTGCTGATCAAGGTGATCTCATGTAGTCATAGTCATGGTTTATGGCTCTGGTAAGGCTTCTGCAGACAAAGAAGGATTAATATAATGAGGTCAATGGGATTTGAAGAAATGTGCCAGAGCAGACTTGAGGAATTCATAAGCATTGTTTTAGATGCCTGGATCAATCTGGCAGAGTTCTGAAAGACTGCAAAATTACAGCAACTTGCTGCATCTTACATAATATCATGCTGAATAAAATGTCATTGCTTCTAGAAACTGAAGATGATGATGATGATGAAGGCAGTAGGGAAGAACTTCAAGTGAAATTTCAGAAACTTGAGCACAAAATCTAGGCTGACACTCCAGGTCAGTGCTGAGGGAGTACTACACTGTTGGAGGTGCTGCTCTTCAGATAAGATGTTAAACAGAGATCTCATCCGCCCGTTCAGGTATATATAGGCCAGAATTTTCACGTTAGCGTGTGGGGGCATGCCGACGCGTAAAATGACGCATGATGACATTGGGCGTGTGTCCCAGCATCACTGCGCGTCATTCAGATCTTTCATTCGGCGGGCGCATGCCAGAGGCGGCTGTGCACCTACCGAACTGTCAAAGGCCTGTTAAGGCCAATAAGAAAAACAATTAATGTCAATATCAACACTGCCCGTCCAACCTTAAGTTGAAGAGCCCCAGCAGCCTTCACGTTTTTCAGGAAACCTCATCCACGGGTGGGATGAGGTTTCCTGAAGTTTTTATTAAATAAGTAATTTATTCACATTTCATAAACATGCCCCCAGCTCATGCGACATTGTCATATGAGGGGACATGTCTAAATAATGTTTACCTTTCTTTATTTAAATATTTCAATATGAACTTAATCTCCCTGAGAAACAGAGCTGCCTCAGGGAGATTTCTGCATTCTTTTACTTGCATGTGCAAACGAGCCCAGGCTCCAAACCTCCCTCTTGCCCCCGCCCGCACAGGTAGCACTGAGCGCTACCAGCCATGCGTCACACTGGGCCTATCTTAATTGACCCGCCCACGTAAAATGGCAGTGCAGAACCAATCATGGGCAGCAATAGGCTCCGCACCCACCTGCACCCGCTCCCGACCGGCCTGCCCGACAGGAAGAAAACTTTCCCCATAAAAGATCCTATTGCACTGTTTCAAAGATGAACAGATGAGTTCTCCTGATGTCCTGACCAATATTTATCCTTCAATCAACATCACTCAAAGAGATTATCTGGTCATTGTCACATTGCTGTTTGTGGGACCTTTCTGCGTGCAAATTGGAGTGTTTCTCACATTACAATAGTAACTACACTTAAAAATACGTCATAGGATGTCCCAAGCACTTTACAGCCAGAAGTCGTCAAAGATGATATATGAACGCAAGTCTTCATCCAGCTTCAAAAATTTGCAAGCATTCACAGAAATGAACTCTGAAGTCTATGATGTCAAACCATGTTTACCTTCCAGAAAAATATTTCCCAAAAAATGTTAACAAATTACATATTCTACTTACAATTGCCTCTCAATACCATATCTACCCTTTGTGCCAAATACCTTAACTGCTTTGATTCCTAATGTACTATTTCTACAAGGTGCTTCATGAATGGGATGAGCTGTGAGAATTCCAGATGCAAATGATAATAACCTTTTTCAGTTGCACAATCTCTACATTTACACTTGGATTATTCAGCAAAATGAAAGCTAGCTGATTAAATAAAAATACATGTAGCAGGTTCTGTTAAGTGTTAAACAAATATTAAGCTTGTAAAACCAGTTTTGCTCAGCAGACCAATATACCCACCTGTTGAAACTCTGCTGGCTCTGGCACGGCAACAAATTCATATATTCCATAGTCATCCAGAGGAGGTTCTTGTTCCTCTGAAAACAAGCAGACAATGATTGACATACATGGAAAAGTCTGAATGATTGAAAAAATAGCCCACATTTGCAGGCATGCAGCATGCATGTGATTCACAGTGATTTTCTAGGCAAATAGTAATCTTTTTACGATGCAGCGTAATGGTTTGAAAACATGAAAATCAAAGATCTGTGGGATAATGTGAAACTTATAGTTAGCAACCGTTTCTGTTGTTATTCCTAATGAATAGTCAGTTTGAATCTAAAAGAGAACTGGTGGAAAATTTGGATCTTTAGCACAACTGGAGCCTACACTATAGAAGTCAGAGGCTCTCTGAGTAGGGTGCGCAGGGCCCGCCATAATTTCTGGCGGGGCCCACATCGTACCGCTTTTGAAAAGAGTGTTCGTGTGACTGTGCCAGGCGTGTGCCGGGAACTTCCCAACTGACCAGATGTGATGTTAATCAGGCTCGCTGAAAGATTTAATGCATGATTTCAAAATGTGCACCACACCAGTCAATTCAATGTCATCGCTTGTCAGTCACCACAGAACATTATACATCTGTAGGAGGAACCCACCACTTGGGTTATTTGAAGGACCAGGCAACCAACTTGCAGGTAACATTACTTCACTTACACAAACATCTGCTATTGCAAAGTCTCTGGAAATGCTGTGGAGTGCTTTTGGAGGTTTTGTGGTAATTTGCTGGATTTGGCAGGACTGCTTCCTCACAAGGAGGGCAAGTGATTTGCTGACCTGTGCACACAAAGATGCAGCAGGTATGGGGGATGCAGTGGTAGTGCCTCTGAGGTCTGCAACGCGACAGGGAGATGGAGCAGAGAGTGCAGAAAGGGTAAGTTCTGCGTGATACCCTCTGCCAAGTTGGAGCCGAACTCCTCCCTGCTCCTCGACAGGGACAGGAGGCTGTCTGACATGCCAGGCATTGCACCCAGCATTGTGCTGTGCATCCTCATCAGTTATCTCCTGTTCACTACCCATACTAAGGTCCCCATCTGAGTTCCCTGCAGCAGAACTTGTCTGCGGTTTTGCCCTCTGGTAAACTGGCTCATGAACTATCCATTCCCCCGGCCAGGCTGCAGCTCATTTATGCCCGGTGGCTTAGCATGTGCTGATCCCAATTCAATAATAGCCTCTAAGTTGTGTGCAATGCCAGTTTCTCAGCTGATGGCTGACAGTATCTGATCCAGTGATGAAGATTCTTCATCAGCACTGTTCTGCTGCTCTCTCTCTGGTGCTGCTGTGACTGGGTAGGTGACAATTCTTACGTGTCTGAAAGCAGAGAATCAGAAAGGGGAAGGTTGTGGTGAGGGAAGTGAGGGAAGGAGGGTGGGGAGGTCCATGGTCACACCATCAGCAGCTTCATCATCATGCCAGATAGCAGAATGGGGGTGATCTGGGGGTTGAGAATGGGCATAAGACAGAAAGATATCACCTTCAATATTCTCAACGATGTTGCCTGCAGCCAGCCCAGTGATCTGGAGAACCATCTCCTCCATAGGGCTCAGGAGATACAGGCATCATCATCCCTGCCAGTTCTGCTCTGGTCTCTTCTCTTGCAACCCACCTTGTCCCCCAAGAGAGAAGGAAGAATGTCAGTGATTGCATTTCCTTGTGTTTGTGTGGTGTGCCTACCATAACTGGAAGTGAAAGCAATGACAGGTGGGTATGAGGCTGGCATCTTGGTAGGTGTGTGAGGGTCAAGTGGAGCATTTGGATGTTAGGTGTGATTACTGAGTGCCAGGGAGTGCTGTTGGGTGGTGATGGGTGAGTGATAGGGATGTGGTGCACTGAATAAAGTGAGAGGAAATGCTTTGGGGAACCGTCCCAGTGCATCTTCCTGCTATATTCTGGCCATCACAACCCCCCCCCCCACCACCCCCCGCTAGCCCGCCACTAGGGGTGTCAGTAAAATCCAGCCCATTGTAGCTGCATGGAAATACCTGGCTTCAATTTTGAAGAACTCAACATTGCAATTACAGTAGACAGATTTAATTCATTTTAAAGGTTATTTTGAATTCTTAGCAAAACATGACACTTTGAAGTACAATTTCTGAAGTCCGATGAATG
The DNA here is from genome assembly GCF_964194155.1 of Cetorhinus maximus. NCBI lineage: Eukaryota > Metazoa > Chordata > Chondrichthyes > Lamniformes > Cetorhinidae > Cetorhinus > Cetorhinus maximus. Next base: position 97,484,751 of record NC_135881.1, on the reverse strand, counting down.
CACACTAGATGCAATATTTCCATACTATAGAGCATGTACATTAGAGGATGATTGGGAGGATATGGTCCTAATAACACCTGGAGTGTTACACCATGTAACAAATATATGACCATCATTGATTGACAGTGACTGAACAGGCTAAATTTTGCAAGACTGCAATGGTAGTGCACTTGTTTGGCGGTTGAAAGTGCATCCAGTAAAATTGGACAACAAGCTTTGCACGTCCAGTGAAGAAATCTGCTGGTTTTAAGAGTGCACACTTCCAGCTTTGTTGTAAGATGCTGTGTGTAGTTCTGCAGGTCTCATGAAGAGGTTCTGAGTCTTGTAGAGTTTAACAGTAAGTATATATTAACTACTAGTAACTATATACATGTATACAGTTAAAAGTCTGAGCTAAAAACTGTCTCCATGTTTGCCTCTACAGATGTCTCTATCCAGAACAAGACTGCCCTCTAGACTTGGGTCATGTGTTCCTTTACATCACAATGTGGGCAGTACAGTACCAGTCCCACGTTAACCCATTCCATGCCAGACCCTTATACGACACTGCCCCCAAGCCTTTATCCAATGTATTTACAATGTATTCCCACTTACCCAACATATTTGACTACCCCTTCTTCCCCACTCAAGTCTCTGTGTTTACAGGTTCAGGTGGTCTGAAGGCTTTATAATTCTTCCAGATCTTGCCTTTCTCACAGTTGAGGAGTGATAGATTCTGGCCGGGATTTTCTGTGCCGCTGGTGTTTGGCATGTTCAGTGGCATGAGCGGACAATATGGCAAGAAGGCCATATTCGCGCCATGAAACCAGTTTGTGATCACCTGCTCAGCCCATCGATGGCAGGTCGCGATTCCCATCATTGGACGTCGGGAACCTCATTGTAATACTTCAGCATATCATTATAAGGCCAGCCGGCCAGGCTCATCCCCGCCCCCGGCTGGATCATCTGCCCACTTCGGCAGGAAAACACGCCGGTGCAGAACACGTCTTGACAATTGTGACATGCAAAAGTCAGGACCCACCACCAGGGCCTTGCTCACATTGCGGACATCCGAGGAGCAGAAGATGCTGGAGCCCAACAGCAATGGGATCCTGGAGGAACATCCATGGCATTCTGGGTGGATTCTCATGGACATGGCTCTGCTGTGAAGCAGCTCACGGAAGTTGGAAAGTCACCGTTGATGCTCACAACAGATGATGGTTGAGGGAGTGGGAGATGAAGGTCTAGGATTGATTGGGAGAGGAAGAGGTATCGGGGGGGGGGGCAGTGAGACTGGGGGGGGCGCAGGGAGTATGGGAGGAGGAGGGGGTAATGGGGGAGAAGATGGCAACTGTGGACGTAGGTGTAAGGGCGGGTGGAAGGTGTAAGGGAAAGAATTCGGAGGGGGGAAGGAGTGCAGAGAGGGGAAGGAGTCCAGGGGGAGGAAGAAGTGTGTAGAGAGGAGAGAGTAAGGGTGGAGGAAGAAGTAAGGGTGGAGGAAGGATTCGGCAAGGGGGAAGGAGTAAAAGCTGGAGGGAGAAGTGAGGGTGTCTGAGGAGGGTTCTGATGCATCCATGACTGCCTCCTGGGGAGCGAACTGAGGGTGGGCGTGGTATGAGGAAATGGTGAGAATGACCGAGGGCAGAGTGAGGTGGTAGGGTGAGAGTCCGACAGTAGTGATAGAAGGGACGGCGAGGGTGGTTGGTGGGAATCAAAGGCAGACACGGATCCTGGGGATGGGAAGGAGGAGGCAGGGGAGGTTAATGTGGATGGGGGTTGGTTTTTTGGGAAGAAAGGACCGTGCACATTCACCAGGACATCCCCGAAAGAAAAGGGTTGTGGCTGGTGGGTCACGGAGGGAAGGTGAAAAGTGATGCTGGTGTCAACTGTGATAGGGGAAAGGAAATGGGTGACTGGGGGAGGGTAAAGGACAGGGAAGTGAAAGTAAAACCAATTTATCACCATGATGTCCAAATCAAAAGTGAAATGGGTGGGCGAGATCAGGTGCTAATTGGGAGTGTGATCATTGGGTGGATGGAGATACAGGTCAGCTCAGGTAGAAAACTAAAAGCAAACCCCAGCAGGCAGCATTCAAAATGCTCAGGGCATTGAGATGAGTGTGATATGGGAAGGATCCACATGCGCGGGGGAGAATGCTTACACGAGGCTCCGAAAGGCCCTGCCACACACACACTTCTTCCTCCAGAATCATTCATTGGCCGGCTGCTCCCTCTGCAGTGACAGAGGATGAGGTTGAGGGGCTCACAGGTAAAGGGGACTCGGAGGGAGAGGACAGCCTCTGAGATTCCTGAGTGGATGACCCAGGGATGTCCAGCTGCTGCTCCTCCTCCCTTCGGGTGCCTTGGGGCCCCGGCCTGACTCTTTGAGGGGAAGGAGCACCTGGAGGATGTCGAGGTGCCCCGTTTCGTTCTCACATTGCCACTTCAGGAACTCAGCCATGGCTTCCGTGATGGAGTGCAGGTCTGCACACATCTCCGGGTTGTGCTGGACCCGGGTCTCCGTGGCATTTGCCATCCTCCTCATGGAGACCTCCATACATCCACATGTGGGCACCACTTCATCAGAGAGCAGGCAGACACACTCCTCCGACTTGCGTGCCATCCTGGTGAGGGCTTCCAACAGTGCTGCGTGATGTTCCCACACCTTCTGTTGACTCTCCAGGATAAGTTGGAAGGCCAAATTGAGTTGCTCATCATCTGACTCGAGCCTCACAGATGCCTCTTCCCCAGCAGTCCTCCGAGTGCCGGGGAGCTCGGCTGAACCTGCCTCCTGCTGCTGTGGACACGTGTCCGTGCGGTGACCACCAGATTGTAAACCCGAGCCTGCTCTAGATCTAGGTCTCACCGAGGTGTGTGTCTCTGCGCTGGTGGAGAGTGTGGGTAAGCGCTGTGACGGGTCTTCCAGGCTGCTTATTTCCAGCTGTTCAATAGAGGAGGTGTCCTCTTGGCTGGAGGTGATGACATGGATGGAGCTGAGGGACTGGCTGGCTGAGGGTGTTAGTCGCTTGGCAGAGCTCCCTGTGAACCAAGGTAGAGATAATTACTGCATGGCAGCAGAGTCAAAAGCAAGAGAGAGAGCACTCACAGTTGCATTGAAAGAGGGATGACGTGGTGCAGGATCCTCACGAGTGTGTTCGCTGCCGACCTCACTGTCACCACAGGCATGGCCCATGTCCTCACTGGTCAGCGCGACAGCACGCTCCTCAAAGTGAGTGAGGGGCCTAATGTGGGCCACTTCACCCTCAGTCTGGGACCTCTTCCTGCTGATGTGAGCATGCTTCTCCTGCATGAAAATAGATGAAGAGAGTGTGAGCAGGATGCATGGCACTGTGTGGAATATTTGTGTGGTGAGCGGAGCCATGGACAGGATGAGGACGTGAGCTTGAGAGGATATGAGCCTGATGGAGATATGAGGGTGTGTGTGAGAGTTAGTGGTGTTTTCCCTTGAGGTGTGAGGTGGATGTGTGGTGGGTTTGAGAGTGTGTGAATTAAGAATGATGAGAAGAGCGAATTACCTTGGCGGAATGGATGAGACAATTCATCCTTTAGCAGCACTCGGTGGCTGTCCTCTTTTGCAGGGCATTGATGCTGACCACCACTGCCACCACCTCCCAAGCTGGATTAGTGAGGTTGCTGCCCATCCTATGGCCATGACAGTAGAGGACATCATGGCGAGCTTCCACTTCGTCCAAAAGGTGCTCGAGGGATGTGTCATTGAATCTGGGGGCTGCAGTCTTTTTGCCTTTCAGGTCATGTCTTCTTTGCAGCAGTCATGGGTTGGAAGCACTGAGAGATGTGCACGTGGCTGGACTTTAAATATGGCGCCCAGCGTGATGAAGCGGCGAGGCGAATGAGAGCCCACCCACTATGAAAATGGCGTGTTTCCTGGGAATGCATAATTAATATGGCGGGTTTGGGGTGATACAGCGTGAAGAGCTGCCATTGCGGCTGGCGGGCAAAACACCTGCTACCGCACTTAGTGCAAATCTGGGATGATTCCGCCCTCTGTTGTACTGGGCAAACATTGTTTGAAAGGAAATTGTTTTGGATGTGGTCATTCTGCCATTTGGTTGGTTGATCTTAATTCTCTTTTATCATTCTCTGTCGTTGAGTCGCTCCTTTTCAACTCACCATCTGGTGACATCCATGGTTATTGTTTTATCCCGTTCCTTAAGGGGAGAAGAAACTCTCAGCTCATCCGTAATGCACATTCAGTATTTCTCCCTACGAATGGTTCGCCGTGATGTACGTTGGTGTTTACATTTCAAAAATTGAACCTCCATTCCTACTTGTTTAACCATTTTACCCAATAATTGATTGCTGTCTTATTTACCAGTTGCTTTTTGAGCTTATGAATCTTTCCATTCAGCTCGGCAACTATTCTGTTAAGTTCAGTTGTCTTTGTTTCAGAGTTAGCAGCCGAACTCTTATATAAATTTAACAACTTCACCTGGGCAGGCAGTTACTTTTGGAATCTTTCTTCTCTGGTCACTGACTGCTGTTCTGACTCTTTCAATTCATTCATTAGATCTTAAATCTGTATTGGACAATTTTCCTGATCTGCTTTCAAAGTTTGGATTTACTCTTCCATATTGCGTATCTCATCCTGCATGTTGTTCAGGTTGGATCGAAGTTCAAGAATTTAATCAATTTTGGTTGTTATTTTTGCATTCAAGCAACTGTTCTGATGCATCAGCAATTCATTCTGCTGCTCCAGGCATTTTCCACGATGCTTACAAGAAACTTCTGATGTTTGAAGTTCAAGTTTTAACTGAAGATCCATCTTTATCAAATTTGTTTCAATAAGGTTATCATTTAGGTGCTTCAAGTCCTCTTCAAGTGTTCTACTTCCTGTGAGTAACATTCCAGTGTTCTCATCAGTTCTTGTTTTTCCTTATCACTCACCTCTTGTACTTGAAAGTCGGTTCTCTACACTGATCTGTTTTTCCTTAGCAGAGTATAATTCCTCTGTGCTATCCTTCAAGCTTGCATTCTGTAATTGCACTTCCACTAATTGTTTCTGAGAGACCTCATGCTTTTTTGTGCGAAATCCTACTTTCTCTTACCATTCTAGGTTCTTGATTGTCAGTTCAGCCATTTCTTTTTGCAGCGACGCAATGGAGCTCAGTAAGTTTGAAATATCCGGTCTTTTTCCTTCTCATTTCATGGTATTTAGCTCCAAATCTACATTTTCTGATCTTGCTTCTGTCTTTTCTTTATAAGCCTGCCGTTTGGTACACTATTACTTTGCCTTCAATCATAGCCAGGTGGCTCAGCAGTGCCACCTGCTGTTGCAGTTCAGGTAATATGTCGGGATTTTCAAAAAGATTTACTTTTAAGACTTCCGGAATGTTCTCTGGCTCTCTGGCACCATTGTGTGGCTTTCTTGAGAATTACCTTTTTCCTTTTGTAGCTTTACTGGCCGTTTTCTATCCCTCTTTTTAAGCTCTGTGTGCTCCACAACTTGAAGTTTAAAGTATTTGTCAAAGGCTTTTAATATTTCATTAAAGCTGGTTGAGGGTTCACCAATGCACTGTGTTAAGATTCCTTCACCAGCAAGTTCACCAAATGAGTATAAAAAAGCATTAAGTTGGACTTCTTCTGATTTCCTACTTGGAGCTGATGTACTCCAGTAATTCAAAAATGTTCTTTTTCAGGACACCAAATTCTGCATTAGGCTTGGCTCTTGCATGAGGCCAAACTGGCCTGGTAAGGTAGATTTTTAATCCAAGGTCATTTAGAATTATAAGTGTGTATAGCTTTAACTGGTGTAAGGAAGTCCAAGATGGCACTGGCATTTGCTTCTTCTCAATGAGGTTTCCCGCACTAGTCAGTTTTGGCAGACTCCCAGAGTAATGGCATTCGCGATTTCTGTGTTCTAAAATTTTTCAGTAGTGAATCCCTGGATCGACTTTTTTGAGTCTCCCCCACAGTATCTAAGTATTCTATGGTCTTGACATTGTCAATTCCCAGCTTTTGCTGGGTCTTTTAACTGCTGATTATTTGTTCTTTATTTATTTACTTATTCTGATCGGAGTGAGCTCAACTGTCACTTGTTCAGGCGCCATCTCAGGACTAGAGCTGTGAGTGGTCCGTTTTAAAATGGCAATTCTGACCGCTGCTGACTTAAAAGCTACTTTAAACTCATTCTGGACAAGAACCTTAGCACGCACCCACTAGGTCTTCTGACTCTGCACTCTTGTGTTGCAAATAACTCCCTCGGCGATATAATTACTGCTTCAGAAGAGTGACCCTGCAGTTGCTTGACTTCTATCCATCTGGATTAGTAGTCCACTTTGATCAGGAACATTTTATCTCTGTGTTCAAAGAAGTCCATCCCAAAACATTCCCATGGTCTTGATGGAAAGGAAGATGACATCAATGTTCCTCTTGTCTCTTGATGATGAATAGTATAAATAATACAGTTTGATATCATCTCTTCTAGTGACTTTCAGAGACTTGGCCACCAAACAGATTATCTTGCTCTAGCTTGGCATTTTGTGATGCCCGAACGTTCTTGGTGCAATCGTTGTAGTGTGTTGAGTCTCAGAACTCCTAGAATAACTAATCCCTTGTCAAAGATGAGTAAATCATCCACCACACTGAGGTTTCCTCTCCATTCATATCACTGTCTGGGAATGGGATTGTGTGGTGTGTATGCTGGCCATCTTTTGACACAGTATCTCTGGCCTTAACAGATTCATCATCAGATTTCTGTGCATCTCTGATTTCATTCAGTCACTGAGTTGTTGCTTGTAGAGTTTTTTTTTTTGTCGATGCAAAGATTTCTACCTCTTCAACAAGGACCACATCACCTTGTTTGGGCCTTGCCACTGCGATGCTGGACAAAGCATCTGCTGTAGTTTGTTATCTTCTCAGAACATGCTCTGTTTTTGCATCAAACCTCAACATCCTCAGTCTGAATCATTGTGCTCATGAAGGCATTCTTGCTAACTCATTCAAATTTAAGAGTGCCACTAAGGGTTTTCTTGAAATGGAGACCAAGAACATAATATGTGAACTTTTTGCAAGCCCATGTAGCAGCTAATGCTTCTTTCTGCAGTATCTCTGTTTAGTCTCTTCAGTGAACGGGATGCATAGTAAACTGGTCTACGCATTCCATTCAACTGTATCTGAAAGAGTACAGCTCCCAATCCTGTGGAAGATGCATCAGCAGCACTGACAGTGGATAGCTCTGGGCCATATTGAGCTAAAATATCAGGTGATATCAGCATTCCCTCTGTACTGCCCTCTAGTGTCAGCCTATTGTCTCAACTGGAGCGGGGCTTGAACCCACAACTTTCTAACTCAGAGACAAGAATGGGACCACTGATCCAAGCAATTATTGAAGCCTGTTACTATATAAGCAGCCAAAAGGATGTCAGTACTAATCTTGTTGTGGGGATCTCCCCTAGTGGGTCAATGGATAAATTTTACAAAATTTAACCCCTGATGAAATGGCAAGACCATTTGCAGCTCGGGAACCCACTGAAATCTCCCGTGGGCTTTGCCGAGGCTTTTTAACTAAACCACAGCATTAACATCCCACTTCCAAGTTCCCTGACCAATCAGAAAAAGTGGGCAGGATCACGCACCAGATCTGTCGAAGGAATGATTCTGAATTAAAGGAGCGCCAACATGGGTCAGGAACGCTCAACTGCACGTGGATTTTTGAGGCTGCAGCAACAACAAGGATTGAGAGGAGACCTGGGAAGGCTGCCTCCAGGGTTTGCCATTGATGGGAGGAATAGGACAAAAGCTACAGCCAACCAGGCATGCATGGAAATGGTCCAGGAAGTCAGCAGCAGGAATGCAGTCCCTCCAACCTGGACATAGTGCAGCAAGAAGATCCAGCACCTCAGGAGGGAAGGAAAGGTGAATGGCATAATACTTACAGGTACCAAGCCTCACACTGTGACTTTCCCAGCATTCTCATGCACAGCGCTCCTTAAGACTACACACCTTGCAGCTCCACTCATTCCTCTCTCTCCAGACATCTCACATTCCCATCTGAAGAGCCAACACTCACCCTCATCACATTGTCTTCTCGTAATTGTACCTCACAGTCACCCTTTACAAATGGTGTGCTTCCCTCCCCTCCACACAACCTATTTCTAGCATTCATAACAGGAGAATACAGCACACAGCCTTGGTCAGAGGCAAAGACCCCAGTGTCCTCCAGTGACAGGCACCTTGACGGCCACTGGCAATGCATGTCCACATGGTCCACTGGGAAGGAGGTCTTGTTCCAGGAAGCTACTGATACCAACAGGAACTTGCTGTGAAAGCCTGAGCCGTTGAGGCTCTGGTTCTCATGCCAAACTTCTAACTGTACAACCTGTGTTGGGGGTCTCGCCTCCTTGGAGCTGGATATCTGTGTTCATCCCCTTTGCTTTGAGAAGCGGCATGTGGCTACGGAGAAGGCAGCTGCTGCTGCTGGTGTAGATTCAACTTCTGCTGGTGCTGTTGCTTCTTGTCTTGCCTCTCATCAGAGTTGCTAGTGCAGTTGCATAAGCTACTCCCATACCGGGGTGCAAGTTGGCAGCAGGGAAGTTTAGCTGAAGGTGGGTGAGGTGCAAGGCAGGTGTAACAATGTCCAAGAAGCTGACAATCACCTGTCAAAGAAAGAAGAAATGCTCTGACCAGCAGCTGCTCACCTGGACTTGGTTGCAGCTCTTCAGTTTCACCAACCAAAGCTCGTCAGCTTCACTCAGGAAGCTCTTCCCTCTGTGCACTCGCCTCGGTGGCACTGGCAAGTTGCTGCCAACTTGAGAAATGGGTCCGCTGGCTGTCAAAGCCAGAATCCTTCTTGCTGCACTATGTTAAAACAGCACTTACTTATTTTAATATTTAAATGACTTAGCCGGCAGCTGCACGAGTATTCCCCGCTTGCTTGCAAACCTGCCCAGGTGAAAACCAGAAGCGGGTGGGATGATGCCGGGATCCCGACCTGACAAGACTTTTAGGGGATTTAATGTCCTGCATAGACCAAAACCTGCCCCCCCATCCCCATCACCCTACACCTTGCCTGTAAAAATTCCCCTCTATATCTCTCTTTGGAAAATGCAATTCTCTTTATGATTCTCAAAGCTTGTCAGAGCAGCAACTGTTCCGTGATTCAGTGATGACAGTACCTCAGTTGGCACATGTAAAGTGACTCCAGGTACAGAAGTTGAGTCAAAGATGACTAAGGACCAATTACATATCCTTGGAGGAGCGTAGCCTGAGGAATCAGCACACCTTTTGAAGCTCTTGTCTGAACATCAAGTGGAGGAAATGAAGATGATCAGGGTAAATGTGGGCAGTGAAGGAAAGTTATCTGTTGCACTGTGCCATGTTGTGACCTGTCAAAGTGCAAATCATAATCATTTAACAAAGGAAAGGCGTGCTTGAATTGCTCTAATTGGAGGTTCAATTTTAGAATTGGGGAGCAAATTTTAATAAAATAACAAATGCTACTACTATATCGAAACAAAAATCAATAAACTGGAGCTATAATAAAACCTCAGAGATCAAGAGGTTAAATAGCTGTGGGGTGAATAGAATATTCAATCTGAGAGCAGGAAAGATAATAAACCAAATGTAAAGCCCAGGCTTGCCTTATATAGACCGTGAGAAATGACAGGATCCTACAAGCCTCCTGAAATGAATGTTGTTTATTTCTTTTCCAAGAACATGGACTGTATTGGCTCACTCTGGTGCTATGCAGAGGCTGCGGATGAAAAAGAAAGTCGATCGCAAAGAAAAGAAAAATTGGCAGATGCTGTGTTGTGCAAACTATACTGGGGAACCAAATTCCCTCAAGGATTTACTTAAGTCTAATTTACATACAGTATAGGGTGGAGCAGACTATATTGTGTTGGTGGCTGTGAACTGTTACCATTAATTTGTTTTGCTGGCTTGCCCTCAAGCTCAATTGTGGAATTAAATTACTATGACCTGTATGTGCCACCCATCCTGCCTCCCAGCCCATACTCAAAGGGCTGGTAAAATTCAACCCACTTACTGTCATTTAGATAATAGTTTTAGTGCAGAACTTTTCATTCAAATGCTCCCTCAGAAAGATCACAGGTAGAGTTTCCATTTTGGGTGCAACCTGGCCCAAATTGCATTGGTGTTTGGAATTGAATATTCTGTTCAAGTTTCCACTCAAATTCAATATGAAGCTAGCAGAATAGTGGTGGAGATGGTGGCACAGTGGTAATATCACTGGACCAGTAATTCAGACCCAGGCTCAAATCTCACCATGACAGCTGATGCAATTTAAATTCAATTAATAAAAAAATCTGGAATTGAAAGCTAGTCTCAGTAATAGTGATATAAACCCATTTGGTTCACTAATGCACTTTAGGGAAGGAAATCTACCATCCTTACCTGGTCACTACACTTCACTACCTTGCTTCAATTACAATCCTGCCTTTGACAGTGCTGACCATCCATTCTCCTCCACTCTCTGTCTTATTTCTATAATCTTATTCTCATTTGAAGCAAGTCTTAACTGACACAACAGAATCACTTGGGTCAAACATCTAAGGCCTTGCCGATAACTTCTGACCGTAGGTCTGGGCGGAGAACCAGGAGTTAGGCTGGGTCCCCGTGTATTCAGCCAATTCTTCAAGTTTCTACAGGTCCTCTCTCTGTCTCAAACACGATCGCTTTGTGATAGAAGACAGGGAGGAGGGTGGTGGGGAAGGGGACACTCAATCTAAGAGCTTCATCCTCCCCAACATGGCAGAAACACCCAGAATGCCCAATGAAAGGAGGCACTGCCAAGTACTGCAAGGTCACAAACAAGGTCAATCCGGGTGTGCAGATCTGGGTCCTGGTCTGGACCACTAAAGAATTTTTTATGACGATGAATGTTTTCAGCCTGTTATAGAGGAGAGCACTGGGCAATCCTGTGACATGTTTCTAGAATGGGCTAGCAGATCCACACTCTGGTCACCCTCTTGCATTTTGCAACCTTCTTTGTCCAGCAGCCACCCAAGATATGTCCCCGATAGTGTGGGTGGCTACTGAGATTATCTAATCAAGGAAATGCCCCCTGGCTTCCAAAGCAGGGCCAATACCAGCATTTATCCCAGGATCAAAGCACCACAGATTTTCAGCTCCTATATCTCCAGCAGGCTTGTTTCCATACCCAGAATGTCATGTCTGGTAAGTTCCACAGCTCCAATTTTGCCTCCCTGGTTTCCATGATCTACATAATACCACCTGATGCTGTCAGCTTTAAGCTCACCAGACCTGACCCCAAATTCTTTCATCTCTTCTCACTTTCTACTTTACTTTTCTGAGGCTTTCATCTGCATGAGATGCACAATATAATTTTAAGCTGTTGCTTTTGTCTTGGATTATTCAAGGGCCAGAACTTTGTGGTGTGTCTCCTCCCCACCCCCGGAGGATGTGAGGAGCCATTTAAATCTCCATTAAGTTTGACGGGACTGTAATATCCCACCAGATGGGAAGGGCTGTAAATTTCTGGCCATGGTGAGAATATTAAAGTTAAATTGTATATACACTATAGCAGTTGAACAATAAAGATTTTGAAGTATTGGGCAAGTTAAAGGAACTTAATACAAATAAATTCATTAGATCTGATGACATTTATCTAGCTAGTAGATTTAAGGATCACTAACTAGCCTCCAGAGAGAATCTCCAGGCTCCAGTGAGGTAGGGCGGAAAACAGATTAATCCACTACCCATGTTTTAGGAGGGAGACAAATCCAGTTCAGTTACCTATAGATCTACTAACATAACTTTTACATGAGGTAAAATAATGAAAACCTTTCTAATGGGTGATGTGGATAAGTACTTTTAGATAATATGCTGTATAACAAATAGTGAACATGGCCTTAGAAATGATTTTCTGGAATCAGCCTAACGTTAGTAATTGAAGTGGTCTCCCTGCCTGCATTAGGGGGCCCACCTTGAGCATCTCTGTAGCAGCAGTGCACCTCAGCCGTCTCTGCAGCTGCTGGACAGGGCATGTAGTTTAGGCATCCCGAAAATTTTGCATTGTAGTAGTGTAACCAACTCAACACACAATACAAAAGTGACTGGCACTGAGGGGGTGGGTGGTGGGGAGTTGATAAAGAAGATTCTTTACCGATTATTTGCTTCCAACTGGGCCCCATACTCAGGCAGAATGGAAGCAAGAGTTAGGAAGAATAGTGTCTATTGTCACATTTAATAGGGGAGACATATTTTAACCACAGTAGATCAAAGGCAGGTGATTGAAGACCAGATGCAGGGTTATCAGCTAAAGTTCCCAGTCTTCCTGGATAGCCCACCTTTTCAAATCTCACTTTTTAAAAATTCATTCACAGGGTGTGGGCTTCACTGGTTGGGCTAACATTTTTTGCCCATCCCTAGTTGCCCTTGAGAAGGTGATGGTGAGCTGCCTTCTAGGACTGCTGCAGTCCATGTGGTGTCCATTCACCATCGGCCAGCAATCTGTACAAGCTGTAGATGGTGTAACCATGCATCTTTTGATTTTCCATTTTCTTAGCCCTTCCCTCACCCCAACTCTGCCCTTTGCATTTACGCTTTCAGATTTCCAAACACTGACCCAGTCCCTGAGGCCCAAGGTCTAGATGAAGAATATATTGAGGAAGAATAAACATTGCTATTCAATTGGACACTCGCAGCCACTAGCCCAGATGCTGGCATTGTGTGAATTTTCAGAGGGTGGTAGAGATGGTATCTGCACATGGTGAGTCACCGGGCACAAGCAGCCAGGTTAAGGGGAAATGGTGGCACGGGTGTCAGCTCCCCGGTGGGGCAGGGCACACGTGAGTTCTGCTGTGGAGAACTCAGGTAAGGACTTCAATGGGCCAAACTACAGGAAAAGGTGGAAGGGTAGGCAAACAGGAATGCTTGGTGCATTGACAGGCCTGCCCAAGAGACTGTCACTGTCAAGGACCATGAAGTCTGATACCAACTTGGCACAGGGCTTCAAACTTGGAGCTCATCCTTTCCAGTGGGAAGTGATGGTCAACTCCATGAGAAGACTTGTGGCCACAACCATCATTGGGGTGTCAGATGGCTGATATCTAAACTTCCAATGGCAGCAAAAGCTGAAACCATCCAACATCTGAGTGCTACAATGGAAGTTCAGATGGAGGATATGAAATCTCAGCTTGTTGGCAGACTGCAGTCATATGGTGACTTCCCAGATGCAGCAATGACTGGCGAACTGTGAGATGCTTGCTATATATCTGTTCCAGCTTGGAAGGATCCACTGGTAATAACATTCAGGACCACTCTCACCTTGACAACCACCACCTTGACAACCACTGTCCTAGCCCTGCTCTAAGGGTGTAGGTCTGGTTCCAAGAGTTGGCACGATCTGTCATCACCTGTTTGGTGAAATGCAGCTGCTGAGCATTCTGCTCCAGGCAGGTAGGAGATGTGTTCCCTGAAGATCTTGGGTGGGAAGGACCTTCTCTTCCCTCTGTTTTGCTGTCTCTGCTCCATCTCCTTTTGACGCTGTAGCTCAAGGGGGTTGCACCTATAACCACTATGACACTGAGCAAATGGAGTACTCAGAGGCCTTTTAGTAGCAACCAATGCCTTCTCAAATTTTAGTACCACTCACTGCAGGTTGTATCAACTCTTCCAACAACCAGGTTTTTCCACAAATTCAGCAAGACCTAGTAGATAGTAATAAGCAACCAACATGTGTGTTGGATGATTATGTTCATGGGCCAGAGGACTCCCTTGTGCTGCTGAAAGCATGTTCAGCTGTGCATGTTTAAGAGAGAGTACTAACTAGAATGGCAAGGTCAAAAATGGGAGGTAGGGCATGAAATCACCATTAGGACACTGACTTATGTCATGAAGGTAGTGGGTGTCTAGAATTCGCTGCCCAAGTTGGTGGTAGAGGCAGAAACTCTGAACTCTTTTAAAAAGTACATGGATTTGCACCTTAAGTGCTGTTAGCTGCAGGGCTATGGGCCGGGTGCAGGAAGGTGGGATTAGAAAGGGCACCTGGGTGTCCTCGGGCTGGCATGGACAAGATGGGCCGAATGGCCTCCTTCTGTGCTGTAACTTTTCTATGGTTCTATGATCTGCCTACTTTGCATACTTCAGGTGCTCACTTGTAACCCCTGTGCTGAGACCCTCAACAAGATGCTGTTCAATGTAGGCCTGTACTGGGAGTGAGCAACATGGACACCATTTTTCACCTAAACCGGCACCCAAAGCATTGGGCTTATGGGCACCACGGTACTGAATTTTGTGACAGTTGGGTCTAAATCACGAAGTATAAAGCAGGAAATAGGAGTTAGATTTAAATCAAATACAAAAAGCAAAATAAAGATTGATTAAAACAGCTAATGAAATTAAGTGAGAGCAATAAAAGAGACAGGCAGAAAAAATATAAAAATTATTTAAACTTTGTTTCAATATCCAACCCTAATTAAATTCTGAAGGGATAAGACTCCACACTTGTAAGATTAAATTTTCAATACCAGAGTGATTGTTTGGGTATAATTAAGACTTAACACTTACTGCTGAATGCACAGTGTTATTTTTTTCTGAATGGTTACTTGGTAATTAGTAGGCAAGTATAGCACTTCAGCATTACATTGATTTCAATGCTTCTCATGTCAGCATGTTACTGGTGTAGAAAAGCTTGTGGGGGAACTAGGGAAATTGAATAATGACATTCAGGTTTCAATGTTTAACTGCACATGCCTGGACCCTAAAAGTTACTGTTCAATTTGTTTCATAATAATACTGAAAATTATTAGCCTCACTGTTTTTATCAATGCAAAATCTGGGCCATTATTTTGTTACATTTACACAGGACCATTCAGGATGATAAAAATACTACAGAAAGTATGTTCATTAATTTGCCATGTAATCCACGGAGCGGGGGTAGGTTAGCTTAGATGGCTAGAGTGTGGTGCAATCCCTGTACTGACTGTGACACTTCATGCAGGACTGTCTTCTTGCCTTTATATAGCTGCCCATGCATGACGTGGAGTAGTGCCCCTCAAGCTATATAACTGCTTCCCTAACAGTGAGAGATGCCTACTGTCCCTTGTGAACTAAGGCTAGGAACCTGACCTAATTGCGTGGTAAAATTACCGACAAGTCAAATATTTGCCAATGATTTTAATTACATTTATCAAGCCCCTCATATTACTGTGAATTGAAAATAGTTTGATCTTCTTAACGTGTCTATTACATTTTTTTTAATTGATAGCACTATCTCCAACATGCATTTACAATGCCAACATTGCTTACATTGTTGTTCCACTCAACAGAGCTAAACAGAACTATTTCTCATGCATTGTTCAGTTCAATTTGAAACTTAACAATTTAAAAGAACTCAGAGAAAGAATTTATTTTTAATGCAGCATAAGCAAGATGGGAGGAGTCTTGAAGTGCTTTCTGCTGTAAATGATTCTAGAATTAAAGAAATTAGTATCATAACATGAGGCCAATGAGTCCATTATGTCTCCACTAGCTCTTTGCTAAATTAAATCCCACTGTCATGTTCTCATATCCTTGTAGGTTTTGTCTTCCAAATAATGATCTATTCTTCTCTTAAAATATTTAATGGTCTCCACCTCAACTATTCGCTGTGGCACAGCATCACATGCTCTAATTGTTCTTTGCATAAAATTATTTTTCTAACCTCCCTCCTCACTCTCTTAATGACAATTCCCATTAATGACCATTCATCACTGCGTCAAGAACCAAAAGAGGGGCAGAAATTTTTGCTTGGTGGACGGACGCTCGATCGTGAAATGTCGCGCGTCGATGTCGACCGAGTGTGCTGATGTCAATGCGCCAACAATTAAAAGCAATTAAGTAAACAATTAAATTAAAATTTTCACTGCCAGTCCAACCTAACAGTTGGCGGGCAGGCAAAAAGGCCAAGCGGCCTTGGAATTTTTTTGGAAACCTCATCAACAGGCGGGGTGAGGTTTCCAAAAGCAAATAAAAATAAAATAAAAACTTTAATTTTTCATTAATAACATGTCCCTGCTCATGTGACGTTCAATTCACATGAGGGGACGTTTCATTACAGTTTTATTTATTTATTTCATATCTCTTCATCTCCCTGAGGCAGCTCTGTGCCTCAGGGAGATTATGAAGCGCAAGTGCGCGAAGTTTGCGCTCAGCCTGCTCGCCCTCCTCCCCTGCACAGGCAGGTGCTGAGCGCTGCCACTTGTGCTTCACACCGGGCGGGCTTTAATTGGCCTGCCAGCGTGAAATTGCGGTGCGGTGCTAATCGCAGGTGGAGTGGTGCCGACCGCCCCCGCTGAGCACCTGCACCAAGGGCAAAATTCTGCCCAAAATCTCTCTCTGGTCACTATCAAAATCCTTCAGAACTTTATAAACCACTATCAAGCCTTCCCTTGTGTTTCTCTGCTTCAGTAAAATTAGTCTCAAGATTCTGAGACACAATGTAACTGCAACATTGTCACAGTCTTGTCCTTTACCATATATTTCACAATACATTGGGTTAATGAAATTCAAATGTGCCACAAAGGTTATTTGTAGTCCCCAAACAGAGTGGTAATGTATTCAGATGCATGCATGATATTAGATGATCTGCATTTAGATCTGTATGTACAAAAGTGAAATGTTCTCAGTTGCTTTCATTTACATCATCGTACCTATAATTTTAAAATATTACTTTATTTTGAGTATTACCTGAAACTTGGCGTGCTTGTATATAGTCTGCTGGTGACCTACAATATATGAAAAAACAAGTTGAATGCAGTGAGTTAGGAGTGAAATTGATTACATAGTTTTACCCAACTAGCTGGTCAACATTCATTAACTTTTGAGGAGCAGGGTATCCCAATTTAGTTACGTACATTTTGGATTATATTTGTTTCTGCCTTGCTCTTTAAACAATCTATATATGAACAAAGAGTGCTTATATGCATAGTAGAATCAAATTGGAGGAGTTTGCCCTGCTCAACTGGAAAAGCTACAGTTGAGAAATCTTGAATTTGTACATATTCCTATTTATTTATCAAAACTGCTTGACCCTCGTTTGTTCCTGTGTTCGAGAGAGGTAGCAGATGATGAGAGCTGCATGCTATTAACATACCTGTGGAGACTCACCCATCCCTTGCAGCCTTGACAATGCTCATCCTTCCTCCTGACAATGCTCATTCCCGCCACCCTCAAGCCCTGAACATTGCAGACTCTTCTGACATTGGCCAGACAGGAGCCAGGGATTCTGGAAGGTGAGGTGGAATGGGGTGAGGTGGTGGGTGGGTGGGTGGTGGGGGGGGGGGGGGGGCCCAGTGAGGGGAGGTGGGGAGAGTAAAAGGTAATCATCAGAAGCATACATTTTGCTGATTTAATAATGATGTCAGATCACAAGCTGAGAAGTAAGAGAGATCTGGAAGGAGGAGAGGTCCAAATGTTTAACTACTTGCTGTAAATAAAAAGTAATAGCTTTGAGAAACTGCGGACTCAAGCAGCGTACTTTGGGAAAATAGGCAAGGGGGTGTCAGGGGTGCAGGGGGGAAGTGAGCATTGTCAGGGGTGAGAGAGGGAGGATGAGAATTGTTGGGGGTGTGAGCGGGGATGTAAGCAGTGTCGGAGGTGCAAAAGGGGGGTGAGAATTGTCAGGAGGTGCGAGACAGAGGGTATTGTCGGAGGGGTGCTGAAGGAGGGAGCATGAGCAATGTCAGGGGTGAGAGAGGGAGGGTGAGCACTGTCGTGGGATGAGAGAGGGAGAGGGAGCATTGTCGGGGTGAGGGAAGGAAGGTGAGCATTGTTGGGGGTGTATATTGTCATGGGTGCGAGAGACGGATGAGTAGTGTTGGGGTGTGAGAGGAGCGGGTGAACATTGTCGGAGGTGAAGGATGGTAAGCATTGTCGGATGTGCGAGAGGGGGATGAGCAGTGTTGGGGGTTTGAAGGAGCGAGAGTGAGCATTGTTGGGGGTGAAGAAGGAAGGGGAAAGAGTGTTGGGGGTGCAAGGGGAGGGTAAGCAGTGTTGGGACTGGGTAAGGGAGGGGGTGTATATTGTCAAAGGTGCGAGAGAAGTGGTGAGCATTGCCAGAGTTGTGGGAAGGCTGTGCAATGTTGGGGGACGAGGGAGGAGTGAAGATTGTCTGGAGGAAGGGTAAGCATTGTCAGAGGCGAAGATGTTAGATGTGGATTGTTCAGGTTGCAGGAGGGGGGTGTGAGGTGGGGTGAGCATTGTTGCTGGTGGGGGAGGGGGTGTGAGCATTGTCACTGATGAGGGAGAGGAGTGAGCATTGTCTGTGGTGAGGGAGGGTGGTGAGCATTGTCCGTGGTGAGGGAGAGGAATGAGCATTGTCGCTGGTGAGGGAGGGTGGTGAGCATTGTCCGTGGTGAGGGAGGGGGTGACAATTGTCGCTGGTGAGGGAGGGGGGTGAGCATTGTCTGTGGTGAGGGAGGGGGGTGAGCATTGTCCGTGGTGAGGGAGGGGGTGACCATTGTCGCTGGTGAGGGAGGGGGGTGAGCATTGTTGCTGGTGGGGGAGGGGGGTGAGCATTGTCGCTGGTGAGGGAGGGGGGTGAGCATTGTCCGTGGTGAGGGAGGGGGTGACCATTGTCGCTGGTGAGGGAGGGGGGTGAGCATTGTTGCTGGTGGGGGAGGGGGGTGAGCATTGTCGCTGGTGAGGGAGGGGGGTGAGCATTGTCTGTGGTGAGGGAGGGGGTGAGCATTGTCCGTGGTGAGGGAGGGGGTGAGCAATGTTGCTGGTGAGGGAGGACGGGTGTGAGGTGGGGTGAGCATTGTTGCTGGTGAGGGAGAGGGAGGCAAGCATTGTCACTAGTGAGGGAGGGGGGTGTGCATTGTCTGTGGTGAGGGAAGGGGTGAGCACTGCCGGTGGTGGGAGGGGGTGAGCAATATCAAGGGTGGGGCAAGGGAGTGAGCATTGTCGGGAATGAGGGAGGGGGCTGAGCATTATCGGGGCCAGGGTGGAGTTTAGCATTGTCAAGGGTAGGGAGGGTGAGCATTTCAGGGCAGGGGATGGGGTGTGCATTGTCAGGGGTGGGGGACGGTGAGCATTGTTGGGGGTGTGGGAGGATGAGCATTAATGGGGGTGTGGGAGGGTGAGCATTGTCGGGGGTGTGGGAGGGTGAGCACTAATGGGGGTGTGGGAGGGTGAGTATTGTTGGGGGTGTGGGAGGGTGAGTATTGTTGGGGGTGGGGGACGGTGAGCATTGTCAGGGGTGTGGGAGGGTGAGCATTGCCAGGGGTGGGGGACGGTGAGCATTGTCGGGGGTGTGGGAGGGTGAGCATTGTCAGGGGTGGGGGACGGTGAGCATTGTCGGGGATGTGGGAGCATGAGCATTAATGGGGGTGGGGGACGGTGAGCATTGTTGGGGGTGTGGGAGGGTGAGCATTGTCGGGGATGCAGGGTGTTGTTTTTTAGGCTTTTCCTATACAGCCCCTGCTGTTATTTGCTGTCTGACACCTGACATTAACAGTGTTTGAAGGATTGCATAAATATTTGGGGAAGTATAGGACATCAAGTCTCAGAAACTAAGGTCAGAATCAGGGACATTCCCATCGTTTCTCAGGCATTGCGATTCTGAAATTTAAGCTTCCCAGGTAAATACCACATACGTGTGCATGTTGGGACTTTCACAGGGTACCAAGGCACAACAGTGGCAAGCGTCTGAACATTCACTGCTGTTGTCATCAGAAGATTCTGCCCAATTTACTTATTTTAAAACTGAAACATGGAATTTCAAGCTATTGAGTCCAGTACAAGGTTAAAATGAACTGTATTAGACGTTACAACTTCAGAAAAATATTTTAAAATGCAGAAGTTAAAAAGAAAGATTCAAAAAATGTCATTTCGTTTTACCTGCGGTAGAGCTCCTCTTTAATAACTGTAAGAAAAAAAAACATTCAGATATATTTCATCAAGCTATGTGACCAATATAAATACATTGAAAACCAAGCAGTCACACACAACAAATGTCAGGTATGTACAAGAATTGCAGTGAAGGTAACTAATGAGTATACAGCTGTAGTTTTTATGACAATGGCAAAAGTCGGTGGCTGGCACTGGAATATGGGGTAATTATTACAACAAACTGTTGTACTGAATAACTATTACAAGCTCAGTAAAAATAAATAATGATAACAAACTTCTCAGAAACCAATTATAAAGGAAATCCTAAATAAGGCATCCATTCTGAAGACCCAGCTCCCTCACCATAATATGAATAGTAGTGTAGCCCTTGATCTGCCAAAATTTCACAAATTTTGAACCAGTAATGATACTGAACCACAAATCTCCAATTGCACAGAACTTGCTGACTGTGCTTTAAAAATGTTGTGCTGTTCAGTTTTGTAAATCCTGTGAATGCAGACTGGACAGAGGCAGCCTACACTTCACCTGCAACCAGGAAACAGGAAAGCTGGTTGCAGGAATTGTGGTGTCACTGGCTGCTATTTAAATTTCACTGTAATAAGATTGCCTCTTTGAAGAACATTGAGGCACTCCACAAGTAAAACATATATCTAGGGGCAGCATAATTGTAACTGCTTTTCACTAGAGAAGTAAACATACCTGAAGCAAAGAAAAATTAGCCTTCTGATGTCTTGTATCCCAGAACAAAGGGAGTTAGTTTGACTCAAATGAACCTTTAAATAGAGAACCCAACAGAAAATGTAGCAGGGTTCAAAATGGATACAGTTCTAATAGGGCAGGGCTTCTACCTATTTTTTGGTTTCTGGCCATTCATTGGGTGTATTTTGGACAAAATCTAGGCTTTGTTCCAAAATTTAAGCTGCTGGTGTTGTTCAGTCAAACTGCTGATCCTCAACACAGGCTCCACTATGGGTTGTAGTTTAAAACCGTATAGCAGCAGAACTATGTGACTAATGCAAGTAGTATTACTTCCCTCTTCCATATTTAAAGCAGCTCTGCTGCACTGTGTTACAGTCTACCAACCCCTCAATGGGCCAGGATAATACCAGAACTGAGAATTTAGGAAAAATTGAACAGGCTGAGGAATTTTTCTCTAAAAAAGGGAAGACTAAGGGCTGACCTGATATGGTTGGTTAAGATTAAGAAAGTGTTTGATAGCGTAGATGTAGAGAAGATGATTCCACTTGCGGGTGAGACCAGGATTCAGGGCCATAAATAAAAGATAGCCACAAATAAATCAATAGGAAATTCAAGAGAAACTTCTTTACCCAGAGGGTGATTAGAATGTGGAACTTGCTACCATAGGGAGCAGTTGAGACAAATTTTAGGGAAGCTAGATAAGTACATGAGGGAAAAAGGTATAGAAGAATATATTGATGAGGGATAGATGAAGAGGGGTGTAAGGAAAAATATGTGGGGCATATACATTGACTTGAACCTTTTGGACCGAGTGAACTGTCTCTGAGTTGTTAATACTTTGTAACTTTGTGAGTGATCCCAATATAAATTGTCAGATTTACTCACACCAACCATTGGGGGACCAGGTTAAAAAGCAGTTCTTCCCAGTGACTTTCACCTATCTTTGAATATGTAACCTGGTTTTTCTGATATTCTCAAACAGTCTCTTTGATTTTATTGAGACTTTTAAAGAGTTCCTCTCATGGGGCAGGATTTTCAGGTCGTTGGGTGGGCACGGTGGGCAGGCCCGGGAGCGGCTTGGAAACGGTCCGCCGCCTGTGATCGGCCCATGAGCACGATTTCACGCTGGCTGGCCATTAAATGGCCAGCCAGCGTGAAAGACATACGGAGAAGCTCAGCGCTGCCGGGGTGGGGGCGGGGGGCGGGAGGAGGGCGAGCATTGAAGTCAGCGCAGGCACAGGGGAGCGCGCAATGAAAGTGCTCTGAAGGCAGAGAGCTGCCTCAGGGAGCTGAAGTATTTTAAACCAATGAATAGAGTTTTTAAATTCCGGAAAAAAATGTCCATACAGCGGACTCACTCACCTTAACATGTAGATTTGAAAAATTCTGCCCAAAAGTTTTTATTTTTAAAATTTAATTACAGAAACCCGCCAGTGGATGAGGTTTCCTCAAAAATCCAAAGGCTACCTGGTCAATTCGCCCGCCCGCCAACTGTAATGTTGGATAGGCAATGAAAAATACAGATTAATTTATTGATTAATAGCCTTAATAGGCCTCTTAATTGTCAGTGGGTGTGCTGCCAACTCTCACGCGTGCCCGCCAACTGAAATATCGTACGAGTGCATGATGACGTTGGGACGCTCACCTGACGTCATCGCGTGCTATTTCACGCTCGGGCGTATCAGGTGCGCACCCGCAATCCGAGCGGAAAATCCTGCCCATGGAATTTTTCTTCTGCCAATTGAGCTTTTCAAGAGATGTTTCCAACAGATACACTGTTGACCATTCTTGTTTCTTTTTATATATCAGCAAAGATTTACAAGGAATTCATGAATTATGAAAAACTCCAACTCAAATTGTCATGAGACTATGCTCCTTTATTTTTGAAAATATGATTTTCCAACTTTCAACTGACTAGAAATTTTGAAGCTTGAACTGAGACAGAGCAAACTGCAAAAGGTGAAGGTGAGAAACAAATAAATTACCCTCATGGGAGTGTGAAGAGAGGGACAATTTCTATAATCCAGACATCCATCAAAACTTCTGTCTAAAGAGACATTAAAAATGCAAAGTACTGGATATTGAAATTGATATTGATATTGATATTGGCTGCCACAGACAGGCACACCCAAAACCTCTTTAAAATTAAGGGGAGACAGTGGTGTAGTGAGAATGTCAATAAATTAGTAATCCAGAGACCCAATCTAATGCTCTGGGGACATGGGTTCAAATCCCACCATGACAGCGGGTGGAATTTGAATTCTGAAAGTGAAAGCTGGCATCAGTAATGATGACCATGAAACCATTGTCAATTGTTATTTAAAAAAAGAACCCAAATTGTTCACTGGTTTCCCTTTAGGAAAGGAAATTCCTTCCATTCTTACCTGAAATAGCCTACCTATGACTCCAGACCCACAGCAAAGTAGTTGGATCTTAAATTCCCCCTGAAATGGCCTAGCAAGTTACTCAGTTAAAGGGCAATTAGGAAGGGGCAACAAATGCTGGTGTTGCCAGTGACACTGACATCCCATGAAAGCATAAACAAAAGACACAATAGGGGAAATACTTCAAGGCAAGGCTGCCCAGCCACTTGAGAGAGATTACAAATGATGCAGGCAGTGTCAAGAAAGTCTGCAGCACAGGAAACATGCTGAAGGCTGCTCTCTCTCTCTCTTTTGGAATAAGTGTGTCATCTGGATCGAGAAGCCAGCTCTACTAGAAACCTACCAGCAAACCATGATCTCATAATAATTGCAACATCTTCTACATCTGAATGTATCCAAGAAATCAGCTAACTTAAATCAGCTGCATCGTTTAAGAATCTATGCCTCAAAGGCAATCAAAGGACACTTAACCGTATATTATTTTATCTTTTCTTTAAACTTCTTTAAAGTTAAAACTCCCCTTATTTCTGATACCTGTGTATGTGTGTGGACCTGAGTGACTGTTTGAGGGCCAAATGCTTAATTATTACCTTATTACTTATTTTTCTTCTCAGGTTTCATGGTTAATAAATTTGTACTTTCTTTGACTCAAGGAAACCTTGTTTAATTGGCTCCTCGTTGCTCACAGCTTAAACAGTAAAATACATCCTGATTTAGAAAAGGTGTCCTCGTGAAAAAGAAACTTAAACCTTTTTTGTGACCAATCAAGGAGGTTGAATAGAGGGGAGCCAGTTCACCCCTTCACACTTAGTTGTAGCAAAATTCAGAAAGGAATTTTCAGCCAAATACAAACTGGACCAATCACAACATCCGTAAGAATCATGTGTTATACTCCTTCTAGAACCTGCTAGTAAGGATATTATCACAGTAAACTTTGCATCGTTGAACCAGGGCCACTCGAATACAAATTGGCTTAGCTGGCTCTTAAATTTTCTAAAGGTGATGGCTAAATTAAAGAAACAGTCATTAAATCAGAACAGAGACAAAAGCATTTTGTCACAACCTTATTGTATTTTGATGGAATATAATTTCATGTTTAAGATACGTACCTTCAAAGCACAGCGGGCAGGACTTTCGGGTCGCCGGGTGGGCGGGCGGGCCCAGGAGTGGCCGGGAAACGGTCTGCCGTCCGTGATTGGCCCCCAACCGCGATTTCACACTGGCTGGCTAATTAACAGCCAGTGTGAAACGCTCGCTAAGAAGCTCAGCACTGCTGGGGTGGGCTCAGGAGGAGGACAAGCACTGAAGTCTGCGCAGGAGTGGGGGAGCGCGCAATGAAAGTTCCCTGAAGGTAGGGAGCTGAAGAATTTTAAAATCAAAAATAAAGATTTGGAAAATCTGAAAAAATAGACCCACATAGGACCCATTCACATGAACATATACATAATAGATATGATGTCAGAACATTTTAATTTTTTAAAATTAATGCCGGAAACCTCATCCCACCTGTAGATGAGGATTCCTCAAAAGCGCAAATTCCATCTGGCTAAATTACCTGCCCACCAATCATAAGGTTGGACGGGCAGCAAAAAAATCTCTCTTAATTAATACTTTAACGGCCTTAATAGGCCTCTCAATTGTCAGTGGGTGCGCTCCGACTCGCGTACACCCGCTGATCGAAATATCGTGCAAGTGTGCAAAGACGTCAGGACGCTCGCTCGACATCATTGCGCGTTATTTTATGACCAATCGGGTCGGGCGTGCACCCACTCATGGAATGTAAAACTCTGCCCAGTGAGATGTAAATCCTGATAATTGAAGAGTATGAGAAAAATGCAAATTCAAATTTTTTGATTTGTTTATTTTTTGATTTGGTCAAACCCCCAAAACCTGTAACTCCAAAACAAAGTAGAAACTGCTTTTATATTGGTCCTCAGCCAGGGCTCTAATCATGTGGGCCTCACACTGCTTGCATCCATGTCAAAATAACCCAAATACACATTTCTTTCCAAATCAGCAGTTAAGAAGACCTATTTCTTAGTGGGTCATCCTGACTATTCTTTGTCTTCCTCATGCCAGAAACCATAATGCTCTGATGGCAGTAATGGACAGGATCCAATGCCATGACATCATCACCCTCATATGCAGTTATATTTTCTCCAATGACACTATGTTACAGTGATACTACTCTAGCCAAAATCTAATGTCCAGTTTGTGCATCTAGGGAATGAGGAACGTCCACAATTTCCAGGAAGACCAACTGCACATTACAAAGATAAATGTGGGAGAGAACAACTGGCTTTCTCTTCCAAGGCCTAGCGGTAATATATATTGTGTTAACTGTCTTATTGGTGCTGCTGATTCACACCACATGGGTCCTAGTGCCTGCAGTGAACCTGAATAAAATTCTTCGATCTGGTTACGCTGGCTGCGAAAAAACCTGATAAAATATGAACCTGATTACCTTGGGGATGCTACTAACTGCGTGAGGCCTGCATTTTCAAACCAGTGGCACTGGCATGAGCCTCACACAATATAAAAGCAGCTTTAGGACCCGGTCCATGGAGGTGGTAGCTTTGCCTCTCTTTCATGGCTTTGTCCTCACCTAGGTGGCCCTGAGGAAAAATTATGCATTGTCCATCAGTGTCATAAGACTTTCCATGACCAGTGGGCACTGCAGGGACTGGATACAAGAAAGGATATTATTTAACATGGTAAATTTCCTTTGCTTTTGTATGATTTGGATATTTACTGTTTATGCCTCTTGAAAAGATGCATTTTTCTTAGATTCCTTTTACCTGGTTTATGAGACTAGGGTAACCCAATGCTTCCCATACATAAAAGTTGCTTTATCACTACAAAATTTAGCCTTGGGCTGCACTGGTCCAGTGAAGGGCACTCTTGCCTCTACATCAGAAGATTATAAGTTCAAGTCCACTCCAGAGATTTGAGCACAAATCTCGCCTGACACTCCCAGTGCTGTAATAAGTGAGTGCAGCATTGTTGGAGGTGTTGTCTTTCAGATGAGACATTAAATCAAGACCATATCTTCCCCTCTTGGGCAGATGCAAACAATCCCAAAGCACTATTTTGAAAGAGAGCAGGGTCGCATTCTCCCTGATGTCTTAGCAATGGAAACTAAAACAAAACAGTGAAGGGTTAAGGAACTAATATCTGATTTTTTGATTCAAGGTGAATTTTTATGGGGGACATATTCTTTGCCCCACCCCCCACCTTACCAACCCCTTTAAAAAGTTGGTCGGAAATTCGGTTGGCACCAGATTTTAAACCTGGCTGCCCTGCAACGATAATACAGAAGGCGGCCTTAATTAGGTAAGAGTGGGACTTCCAAACCTCAGGGACAGGAAGCCCTACCCTCGAGAACTGCCCACCAACCTGATTGATTGGAAGCTCTGTAGTCCCAGCAGCGCCAGAACACAGTAGTGGCCACTGCTGGGACTACAATGTAAGAAAAACTAAAGATGGATACTGGACTTCGAGCATTTTGATTGGAGAGATTTTCGTGACCCCAGTGAGGTTAGGGAGTGGGGTATGGGGGTTAGGTTTTAAAGGGTGGGGTGGGGCCAGAGGGAGTCTCAAAAGTGGTTACCATCTTGGGGGAGGTGCCCTTGATGGGCACACAGGACTCCCCAGAGGATAACTACCTTCCTGTCCTTCTTTAGCCTGTGCAGTGAAACTTGCCGGCTCCTTGGCTGTCCCCTGCCTGGCCCAGCCAAACATATTATTGTGGCAGTGGCAGAAGGAGGTCCTTAAATGGTCATAAACTTCACTCAGTAGGCTGCCTGATGCCTTACCCACCCCCTGAAATATGGGGGAGAGGTTGTGGGTGGGGGGGGAGGCGGTGGTCTGGCCACCAGCTTCATTTTACATGTCCCCATGCGTTCAAATACACTGGCGGGGGGGCCGTAAAATTCACACCGAGGAATTAGGCTGTATTTCAAACTTGAACAATTCACTTACCAGGCACTTTGTTGCTTGAGTCACTGCTTATGGATTTAATTATTCCTTGTTATTCACTCATTTTTTTCCATGGGTTTTGCTGGATGCACTGAAATGCCTAAGTAGAGATAATTGCTTGACTTTGCACCATATGACTGTGTTCTGAGAATCCAAAGACTGGAAAGTGCTGCTGTTACATTAGCCAGGGAGTAATTGATTTACTAAAAGTTTTACCTCTGCTCATTAATATGTGGTGTTGATTTCAGTACAACACCAACAAAATGCATTAGTGTAACAGCTGTAATGTAAAAAAATGGTATAGGAGTCACAGGAGTAATTTTTTTTATTCATTCTCGGGATGTGGGCTTCACTGGCTTGGCCAGCATTTATTGCCCATCCCTAATTGCCCTTGAGAAGGTGGTGATGAGCTGCCTCCTTGAATCGCTACAGCCCATGTGGTGTAGGTACACCCACAATACTGTTAGGAAGGGAGTTCCAGGATTTTGACCCAGCGACAGTGAGGGAAAGGTGATATATTTCCAAGTCAGAATGGTGAGTGACTTTGAGGATAACCTCCAGGTGGTGGTGTTCCCATCTATCTGATGCCCTTGTCCTTCTAGTTGGTAGTGGTCATGGGTTTGGAAGGTGATGTTGAAGGAGCCTTGGTGAATTCCTGCAGGGAATCTTGTAGATGGTACACACTGCTGCTACTGTGCATCGATCGTGGAGGGAGTGAAAGTTTGTGGATGTGGTGCCAATCAAGTAGGCTGTTTTGTTCTGGAAGGTGTCAAGCTTCTTGGGTGTTGTGGGAGCTGCACTCATCCAGGCAAGTGGGGAGCATTCCATCACACATCTGGCTTGTGCCTTGTAGATAGAGGACAGGCTTTGGGGAGTCAGGAGGTGGGTTACTTGTCACACGATTCCTAGCCTCTGACCTGCTCTTGTA
The DNA here is from genome assembly GCF_964194155.1 of Cetorhinus maximus. Classification (NCBI taxonomy): domain Eukaryota; kingdom Metazoa; phylum Chordata; class Chondrichthyes; order Lamniformes; family Cetorhinidae; genus Cetorhinus; species Cetorhinus maximus. Next base: position 97,456,927 of record NC_135881.1, on the reverse strand, counting down.
GCCACAGTATTTATATGGCTAGTCCAATTCACTTTCTGGTCAATGTTAACACCCAGAATGTTGATAGTGGGAGATTCAGTGATGGTAATTGAACATCAAGGGACAGTAGTTGGATTCTCTCTTGCTGGAGATGGTCATTGCCTGACACTTGTGTGGCGTGAATGTCACTTGATACTTGTCAGCCCAAGCCTGGATATTGTCCAGGTCTTGCTGCATTTGGGTTTGTCCTGCTTTTTGTGTACAAGGCATACCTGGGCAATTTTCCACATAGGCGGGTAGATGCCAGTGTTATAGCTGTACTGGAACAGCTTGGCTAGAGGTGCAGCAAGTACTGGAGCACAAGTCATCAGTACTAATGCTGGAATATTGTCAGGGCCCATAGCCTTTTCAGTATCCAGTGCCTTCAGCTATTTCTTGATATTACGTGGAGTGAATCAAATTGGCTGAAGACTGGCATCTGTGATACTGGTAACCTCTGGAGGAGGCCAAGGTGGATCATCCACTCGGCACTTCTGGCTGAAGATTGTAACAAATGCTTCAGCCTTATCTTTTGTGCTGATGTGCTGGGCTCCTCCATCGTTGAGGATGGGGATGTATGTTGAGCCTCCTCCTCCCTCAGTGAGTTGTTTAACTGTCCACCAGCGTTCACAACTGGATGTGGCAGGACCCCACTTTAAGCTCACACACTCAAACCCATCACACATTCACTGGCATCTCACTCACTGCCAGCTCAAGAGACATCACCACTCATTCTCTCACACACACCCTCACATCTCCATCTGGCCTCATCTCCTCTGGAGACTGCCTCCTCAGCCCTCACCATCTTGAGGCCACTTGCCCCCACATACACCCTGGGATACCCCCCTTCCCCAGCACAGCCCTCATCCTGCAGCCTCTTCCCATGCTTGAGGCCACTTCTCCCCCTTCCCCAAGCCCTAGCCCTGCAGCTGTTGAAAAGCCATCCCCGCCTTACAGCTGGTCTTGTAGGTAGAGACCTATCCATAAGCCCTCCTAAAGGTGATATGGTGCTGCCTGCGAAGCCTGGCGCTAATAACTGAAAGTGCTGCCTAAAGCAAGATAGGGAAACAAACATTGAAGTCCTGAACTAAGTGCAGCTCGCCAGGTGCACATCGCTTATATACAATTGTGAAACATGTCAGCGTGATGTGTCCGGATGATCCAGTGTGGGCAGATGATTCTGGTGAACTGAGCTTATAATGAGATGCCAAAGTATTGAACTTAGATTCCCGACATGTGATGACAGGGAACGCAACCCGCCATTGACAGGTAGAGCGGATGATCGCGAATTGGCTTCACCATAGCATGAAACCGATTTTTGGCCTTCTTGCCATATTATCCCCGCTCCTTATTCGCCATGACGTGCGATGCCAATAGGGCCAGAGAATTCCAGCCTATGTGTCATCAATATACAAGAGCCACTTGAAAAATGGCCATGATTGACCTGCATGATGCAGTGCTGGTGGCCACATCTCACTCATTTATGGAGTATAACCCCTTACAGTTCATGTGAGCTATTGTATTTTAGAAAAGGGCCTGGATAAGTACTTGAACTCTTGTAAAGTTAACTGCCCAGGTGTATGAGGCAGCCCTGTCATTCTGCTGTGACTGATAGTGGGAAGGAAGGTGGTAATTTTGTCACTCGCAAATATAGCATTTGGCCAATTTATGCGGCTATAGGCAGCAGATTGGCTTATCCTGCTGATTGTTCCTGTTCAGGCTTAGAAAGAACAAATATTGAAGGCCACAGTCACCTTGACAGCCATTGGCAGATGCCATCCCTAAGTAAAAGGTTGTCTGAATTCCTGCAGCAAGTAGCACAGCTCTACAAATGCCTCTCTGCTAAACCTCAGCCTCTGGAGTCATTGCTCTTCAGTCATTGCCAAGTTCTGCATCTAGGCCTGCAAAATGCAATGAGTGTCTAGCGATGAATCTAAACAGAAAACCACAGCCACCGCCTGACAACCAGGCGCCTGTTCATTCCCTTCTATTAAATCAAGGGCCAGGTGAGTACTCAAAGTAATCCCCGTTGTAATGCACCTTCTGTCAGCAGAATCTCAATGAAATAGCAATTCCCTTCAGAACCCTGACAGCCAAGAATCTCACACAGCTGCAGTGAAGAGCTCCTACTTGTGATGCATTAGAAGTGAAATCTGCTGTAATTCTCCCTCAATAGGTAATTGTGCTGGAAACCTAATGCTGCCTTGGGTACAGAGGTACACAACACTATATTTAAAATTTCCACCAGCAGCAATTTCTGAGTGCTCATCCAAGATAATTATAATTGTAATAGCAATTTCACCTTGTTGCAGTAAGCACAGCTTACAGTCCCTACGCAAAAGTAAAACTTGGAAATACTACTTAAAGCCCTTCACCAGCAAAGGTTTTAGGGAATACTGGTAATAGTGCAAAAGCAAAATACCATGCATGCTGAAAATCTCAAATAAGAATAGAAAACGCTGGGAATACTCGGCAGATCAGGCAGCACCTGTGGAGAGAGAAACAGAGTTAATGTTTCAGGCTGGGTTCCGATGAAAGGCCATCAACCTGTAACATTGGGATTTTACGTGGAGGTAATGTCGGGGTGAACCTGTCTCTGTTGGCACAGGAAGCTGCGACTGGATTTTATGGCCATCGGGCAGTTAACTGCCTGAGATCATAGCTTCAGCCCCCATGAGGGAGGATGTCCCACCTCCAAGAGCTACAGGTCAATCGGTCCCAGCACCACCACTGAGAGCAGTGACCACTGCTGGGACTGCAGACACTCCTTGACAAGAAGCCATGGATTGAGGCCAGACTGGAAGGTAAGTGGGGTGGTGTCATGAAGCTACTAATATATATATTATTGGAAAATACTTTTCTTTTAAAATAGAGGTTTAGCCTGTGGGTGAGTCTTAGTTGGATTAAAGCCAGCTAATCTGGGTGCTTTGATGTGTACTAGTTTTGATAAGTAAGAGAGAGAGTACATTTGCATTTTTTGAATAGAGCTTTCAAGAAGTGGGGTGAATTCTGGCACCTAGCAAGCAGAGACCAAGGAATATGTTTATATTGCTAATAAAATTGGTTTTATTTTAAATGAGGCTGGTGATTCAATGAGAATTTACATTCAATGGGTTGTGCTAGGTATAACGAGACAGCAGTTTTGCTTGAGAGAGCAGAAGCAACGTGAGATCAAAAGCAGCTGTCAGCCTCCAACTGTCTCCACAGAAACCAAAGTGAAAAGAGCCTCATTTTGAATTCGTAAGATGAAAATGCTTTGCCTATTGTCTGGTTAAGTCTATGGGTTGCTGTTGCCTTAATGAAGATTAGTTTGGGAATTTATTAGAAGTCATGATCGTAGTAATTTGTACCCATGTGTATATATTTTACTTGTGTAAATTAATAAAATGTTTCATTTAGCTTAATGTAAAAGCCCTCGAGAACCAGTGGTCTAATTCCTGAATTTAGAGTTGCATCTCAAACATAACACTTAAAATTATAGGTTATGACAGTTGTTTAAAGTTTCCCTCTGGGATTTTTAAATAATTCAGCTTTACCAACTGCATGGTCATAACAGGTGGCCTTGCCAGGACTAGCCAGGGAGGACCCAGCTGGGGGGGATGGTGGGGGGAACCTGATCAGGTAGTTAGGGGAGCGTGTTCAAGTGGGGTGTCCCTTTCTGTTCGGGTTCCCTCTGTTGGGCACAGGATGCCCAAACAGGTGGGATGCTCCTCCCCATCCCCCCTCCCCCCATGGAACCTGCAGCCAGGCCTCACCACGTGGTGTGAGCACATCCTGCTGATAGTAAAATAAAATTAATTGGCTACTTAAGGGTTATAATTGAGTCAAGAGCAGGTGAGCTGCCCAAGACCTGCACTGCTGCTCTTAAAATACCAGCAGAGGTGGGCACGGTCTCCCCCAGCCATCCCACCCGGTTTTACATCCTCCTGATACCAACTTGCTCCAGGGTGGGCGGGGGGGCGGGGAGCGTGGCAGGGCCAGGGAAGGTAAAAAATTCCAGCTGTTAAATTTATTTCTCTCTCCACAAATACTACGTGACCTACTGAGTCTTTCCAGAATTTTCTATTTTTATTCCTTGTATTGGTAATGCTTTTGTATTGAGTTTAAAGTCTGCTTTCACAGTAATGCTCAAACAAGGAGAATGTGCATTGGTGCTGAGGCCTTTGTCACCTTCAGGCTTGTTTTGCCTCAGTTTTCACTGTTAGTTTGGCTGGATTGGAAACACGTTTGCCTCTAAGTGTCAGAAGGTTGTGTGTTCAAGCGTCTAGTCCAAGACTTGAGCACAAAGTCTAGGCTTGAAAGTGTTATTTTTTAAACGTGATGTTGTACACTGTTTAGGTGGATTTTAAGAAAACCATGGTATTATTGGAAGATGATTGGAAGTTTCCCTAGATAACATTTTTCCCACAGCCAATGTCAAAAATCAGATCAGCTGAATATTTATCGTGTTTGCTGTTTGGGACATTGTTATGTGTTAATTGGATGCTGCCTTTGTATACAAAACAGTGATTACAACTCATAAAATACTTGGAGACATCCTGACAGCATGGTAGGTGTTTTATAATATAAAAATGCATCGGGGTTTTTGTAAATGGCTGCAATAAGGGTTAATTTCAGGAACCAGTATTCCCCCCCGCAATGACACCCAGAAGATTTTACAGACATCCCCGGTGGCCACCTGAAAGAGACGTTTGGCTACTTACATACGTGCTTGGCAGCCGCTTCAGGTCTCAATCCCGACCTGAAGCAATTTTATCCTTCCTGTTCACTTTCTAGCAAAACACTCAACTTACTGATCTCCCTAGCTGCATACTTCATTAACTACAAGTTATCCAAAAAACTCCGCAACCCGAATTTTATCCCAACTTACACACCATCCTCTCACACTTCTGGTCAATCTTGGTTATCAGCCCCAATGTATCAAATAAAAAAATATCCTCCACAGCCCTGTCACTCCCCTCTATCTGTGACCTCTCCAGACCTGCCAGCTCCTGCTCTTTCAACTCCAGCTTCCTTTTCATCATTCCTCTTGCTCCACAATTGGTTCCATATCAGGCCAAGTCTATCCTAAAATCTCGCCACCATTTTTAGTCTGCCATCTTCAAAACCCTTCTCAAAACTACCATTGGGATTCTCCAGCCCCAATGCAGTGGCTCCCACTGTGGTCAATGCAGAGAGCCTTTAAAAATTCCATTAACTTCAGTGAGGCCAGAAGGTCCCATCGGCAGGAGGGGCCAAAAGACCCCACCCCAGCTCTTTGACTGTGCCTTCAGCCATTCCCCTTCCCCCCCCCCGCACACATCTTTTTCCCATCATTGCTTGGTTGTAATTTCTGGAAAGGAAATTTGGTTTCATTAAAGATGCTATAAAAATGAAAGTTATTGTTATGGCAAGAGTTATACTTGGCTAATCACAACCTTTGGACCAAAGCTGTTCTAGGGGGAATAATAACGTTCTTAAAATTTTACGCCAAGAATTGCTGAATTGCTTTAGAACAGTTTTTCTGAAACTGGGTAATAGTATTTTGTGTAAAGAATGCATACCTTCAGTGTTCCAGAGTGCACTTGTGGTTTCTGTTGACTAGGAAGACCCGAGTAAAACCAAAAGCTAACAAGGAATTTTGTAGCTATCAGTACTTATAAGGCATTTGTCCAGTTAGCCACATATTTTATGTAATGGAGGCCCATGGAGTGATAAATTGCAAGACACACGCCAGTCAGTACTGGAAGGCTTCCACGAGTGGTCCGGCAGTGGAACCATTGTTTGAGCATACTAATAATCTGCTCCATGACGTCCTTGCTCACAGCATAGCTCTCATTGTAGGAGCACTATTTCTGTATGGTTGGGGGCAGAGGGGAGTCATCAGCTTTATGTAGAGCATGTAGCCCTCGTTACTGAAAACCTTCTACTTCGAAGTGGCAGCTCGAAAATGCCAGAAGTAGCACAAGATAAAAGCACTTATTAATGCTGCCAGGATGGTGGGCATTCACCAACATGGTGGCTGTGCGTGGTCACACATCAATTGTACATTATGGGAGTGGAACATTTGCAGTTTCCACAATGAGACATGGTGCCTGCTGAACCTGGAGTGAGCACACAATGATTCCTTGCACCACTGGGAAGCCCACTGTCCTGGCAAAGCCATGTGCTCACTCCTCCTGCTTCTCTCTGTTTAGAGCCAGTTTTCCTGGAGTACAGAGCCTCAGTGACCTCCCAGACGCAGAAATGAACAATGAACTGAGAAACGTTGATGATTTTGCCAGTCCCGGCATGGAAGTATCCTCCAGTGTAGAAATTGAACACCACACCTTAATGGCCACTGGCATCCTTACCACGCTGGGTGGCTTCATATCCAGTTCAGGGAGGTGGCACAGTTCAGTCACCAGACAACTGGTGAAGTAAAGCTACCATAGATAATGCTGCTAGCTGAGGTGCAGGTAAGAGATATGCTCTCTGAGGCTCCTACATGGTTAAGCCCTCTGTTGAGAGCCCTCGTCTTCCCCTGCTACGTGGCATTCTTCAGCCCAAGAACTAGAGCCCCCATGACTGAGAGCAAGATTTCTGCTCAAGAGTCTTTAAAATCAACTCCGGTCCTGGCAAAGGTCCAGCGCCACTCCCTTCTGAGTCAAATAACTTGTGTGCAGTCCTCCAATTACACAATGCACAGTACTTCCACTAACTCTGCAGCAGCAACTGAAAGTCATAAGCACCTCACTGGAGCAACATCACAATCTTCCCACTTCACGTGCTTCCAGCACACTCACAGGGCAGAATTTTGCCATTGGCAAGCAGGGGGCGGGGCCCGCTCACCGACACGTAAAATAATGCGAGATGATGATGGGCAGAACCCCTGACATCATCCCAGCCCATTTAAATTTTCAGGAAGGCGGGAGGACAGCAAAATCAGCTGCGGGCCCACCGACCTGTCAATAGCCAATTGATGCCATTGACAGGATCATTTAAACAATTAAAGGACCTGCCCATCCAACCTTAAGGTTGGTGGGCAGGCCAGGAACCCCAGCGGGAACTAGAAAAAACATGAAACCTCATCCACCAGCGGGATGAGGTTTCAAGCAGGGTTCTAAAAAGTTTAATAAAGTTTTACTGTAATTTATGAACATGTCCCATCTCATGTGACATTAGCTGGACATGTTAGGGAATTTATTTTCCTCTATTTTTAATTAATTAAAATTTTTAATTTTAATTTAATTAAGCGATCTCCCTGAGGCTGCACTTAGCTTTTGGGGAATTCATCCCCCTGCCTGCACAGGAAGCGCATAGCACTTCCCGCCAGACGTCACGCTGGGCGGGCCTTAATTGGCCCGCCCACGTAAAATGGCGGCGGGGCTTGCTTCTCCGGTGGGGATTGGCTCCCTGCCCACCGGAGATTGGGTCGGGCCCGCCCGCCCGCAAGGGAGAAAATTCTGCCCACGATGTTATGTTCCTTCTTTTGGGTTGCTTTGCTCGCAAACATGGTTGCACGCCTATCTACCAGTGAGTGAGTTGGCAAACAATATACTGCAGACGCAGAGACCGATATAAGGTGATGCACACGTTGGCCAGAATTTTCCCATCGGCGATTTGGGGGCAGGGCCCGCTTGCCGATGGGAAAATGACACGGGATGACGTCAGGAGGAACCCCCGACATCATCCCGGTCCCTTTAAATTTTCAGGAAGGCAGGCGGACAGCGAAATCTGCTGTCCGCCTGCCGACCTTTGAATGGCTAATTCAGACCATTGACAGGGTAATTAAAGTAAATAAAGGCCCTGTCCATCCAACCTTAAGGCTGGCGGGCAGGCCAGGAGCCCCAGCGGGCTTCTGATAATACATGAAACCTCATCCACTGGTGGGATGAGGTTTCATGTTCCTTTTTAAAAACCTTAATAAATGTAATGTGATATTTATTAACATGTCCCATCTCGTGTGACATTGTCACATGAGGGGGACATGTTAATAATATTTTTATTTCTCTATTTTTTTACTTTTGTACACTGTCAGTAATCTCCCTGAGACAGCACTTTCAGAGGGCACACTTTGACTTCCCCCCTGCACAGGAAGTGCATAGCGCTTCCTGTCGGGCAGGCCGCTGGACGGTCCTTAACTGGCCCGCCCACTCAAAATGGCAGCAGGCCCCGTTTCGGTGGCGGAGGTCGGCTGTCCGCCTGCCGCCGAGCCGGTGGGGCCCACACGCCCACCAAGGGCAAAATTCTGCCTGTTGTTTATTTACACAAGTAACAGAGCACTGATACAATGTGTGCTTCTCCAACCAGACCCTATTCTAAACTACTGATTAACATTGCATCCCGCGCAACACAGCAATTGGGTAACACAGTTACACAGTCAATCTGCTCACGTTCTATTAAAGGTGTATTGCACCTCAGATTACCACACACAAGATGCACTTTCGCCCTTCCTAACATGGCAATAAGTACGGATCATGCTGGAAGTTGACCTTAGCAAATTGTTGCCATCTTTTTCACCTCTGGGCTCCCGTAGCACTAAATTCCTGAATTTATTTTTTGTGAAGAATTTATCAAGCAGATTGAGTTTTATTTTAAAGTATTCATAGAATGTCATTGTATTTTATGATCACTTGTGCTTCTCAATTCACTGCAGGAGAGTGTATCACTTAACAAGGGCTCAAAACTCTACACATCCATTGTCTAATGATTCACTAGTGACTAGTTTTCTTGCAGAGAGGTAAGCAGAGTCACTTCAGGATCTAGTTGGCTTCAAGTTAAAATGTCTGGTGATAAGAGGCTGGAATAAAGTCAGTTCTCTGTGGTAAACTGGGTAATCCTGAGCTGGGTAAATTCACAATAATCCAATTTATTGCCACACAACCCAGCAAAGGTCATACATTATAACCAACAAATGGTGATCCCAGCAATCTGTAGCCATTTGCCTCACTGTAAACACCAAGGTCATTACCAAATCTTGAATACTTGAACACTAATGATGACTGGCCAGCCAGTTTGATTTATGTCACACTAGTGACTTGGATTCTTGTTACTTAATTTCACATAGCCCTGTGAGCTGATTTCTTAATAATTATAACACTAGCTACCCAGTGCTCCATGCAGTTTTAGTAGGTTAACTCCAACAGTATCTCTAAGCACTTCCGAGACTCTCTAAGTCTTGATTTTTGAGAATATTCGCCTAAGTTTTTTAGAATAAATTAAGTGAGGTTGGTCCCTATGAAACAGTGTGTGCGTTCCACAGCAGTTAAAGCAGTACTTGTGTGATATTCTCAATTGTTTGTTTTGGTGTTACTTAAGCATGGTGAAGGGTTTCAGAGCATATCAGACATTTGGTTGAACATTACAAAAAAAATTGCTTAATAGAAGCACAAAACATCCATGAATCTCAGAAGGAAAAACAGCTATGCAATACAATGTACTTCTTCAATGAAAGGCCAGCACTTTAATCTACATTGCACAGACCATGTTAGCAGTGGGCAGGCTAATTAGTCATACAAACTCCAAGTATTCAATGTATCTACCATAAAATATAAATTTTGTTTACAACATAAGCTGACTGGCCAATGGCCAACTGCCAACCATACAGGTTATAAATAGGTTGCAACCAGCCTTACAAATAGAAGTAATTACACATTGGACAGGAAATTTTTGAAAATCTGTCACTTCATTCTCTCCTCCCGCCTTGAAACCACTACCTTGTGTCAGTGTATGATACACAGTGTGCCAGCTGACCTTTAGTACCTAACTTAATTTCCCATTCTTTATGTTTAGGTCCAGACAATGACAAGCCATTTGACTATGGAGTGTATCATCGCCAAGCTTGATCTTGTTCTGACCCAACATACACTTTCCATCAAGAAGCATTGCACTCTGGTTGATTGTTTTTCTCCTACATGACTCCGAAGTACTTAAGTTAGTTATAATGCCAACTGCCACTCTAGGTGAAATCAGCTAAGGCTTCAGACACAGGCTTCTTCAATACCTGTGCACCTCAGTACCACACCAGGCAATACATATATTCACTAATGCAATAGAGAAGCTTTCAAAGTAAAAATGCTTTAAGCTTTTTTTAAAGCAGAGGAAACTCATTGCAAAACTTTAGTTAACATTATGAAGTAAATATGATGATAACAACTCTGGAAATATGAAAAATTATTTCCATTGTTTCCAGATGTCAAGTTGATGACAAAGTTTGGAATAAACACCACAAAACTGATCTTGATTTTAGTTGATAACAGCATACCTTTTCGAGGAAAATATCTTCTCAGAAGAAAGTAAAGCAGTATACAGACAATCAATGTTAGCGATAGCCCAACAATGATTCCCAACGAATGAAGAGAACTTTCTTTTTGTTTCTGTCTTTCTTGACCTGTTGAGGGAAATTGATAATTTAATCAAGACATTTGGCAAATCTACTATTGTCATTACAGTGCACAGTAATTATAAACATTCAATTAGGTCAGTGGAAATGATTAATGCTATTGCTACGATTGAACTGGAAGGATGACAGAGATTGAGGCAAAGGGAATATGTTTTCCATCCAATTTACATTGGTGAAACAATTATTTGTTTAGAGCTGCAGCAAATGTTAGATGTGAATTCAGAAATGGCTGAATACTGCTGCTTTCTAGCCACAATAGGATTTATTTTCCTTCTTTTGTTAATTTTATTGGAAAAGAAGGTGCAAGTACTAAACCCAATTTACATTTGCATCTTAAGTTAATTTTAGCAAAAAAAAAGTATGGTGGAAAGCATCACCCAAGTGGCTGAGGTTTCTCCTTTAATAACAGATATGAGGAGGCCTCTTTCTATATAATGAACTATCTCCCCATAATATTGCATTTAGCCAATTGGTAGTACAGAACTTGTGTATTGCCAAAAAAAAATACATTTTGTCAAAGCTTTCCATCTTGCACTCATCAGGACAATTACAAGAATACTAGTGTTCAGGGAAGCAACAACTTTATACTGTATGAGAGGACAGTGCTGATTGGTTGACAAGTGTACTCTGATTGGTAGAGGCATTGCCATGGAGAATGCCCCAGTTAATGATGACTGACAGTTAACTGCCAAGCATTATTTGAAATTTAAACCAGGCAGCTTGACTCTGATTGATCAAGGCATTGCCCTGAGGAATGAACCAGCGAATAGCCATCACTTATTTTTTTTTAGCTGAAACAGACGCAATGCTCTTTCTGTCTGCAAAGAAGAGGGCCCCTTGTATTAATATATGTAGTTTCCAGTACACACAAATGCACCACATTGCGAGCCTGACTGACAATCTTAAATCGGTTGTCAGCGTAATCTTTAGCACACTGAGGATTTGTCTAAAAGATTTGACAAGATGTCTTTTTTCAGCAATACTCAAATACTGCATTTCCAAGAACTGAATGTTCCCACAATCTTATTTGTATATCAGAAATTGCAAAGAAATCCTGACATTTTTCTATTTTCTTTAAAAGATGAATTCTCAAGTCTTAATCCATGACTGCTTTTTAATAAACTCACAAAATGTTGATTAGGAAGTATATTCTCATATGGAGTCATAATGGCACAGAAGGAGGCCAGTCTGTCCATTAAGCAGAGATAAAAACAAAAAGCTAAAAGCTACTGCGGATGCTGGAAATCCAAAACAAAAACAGAATTACCTGGAAAAACTCAGCAGGTCTGGCAGCATCGGTGGAGAAGAAATCAGTTAACGTTTCGAGCCTTCACAGCCCTTCGGCAGAACTGAAGCATAGTTAGGGGAAAGGAGAAATATAAGCTGGTTTAAGAGTTTAAGTTCAGAGACAGACAGATTAGAATGGGTGAGAGGAGCAGAGAAATTGAGACGGCTAATGTCATTCTCTCAGTTCCTTCGCCTCCGTCGCATCTGTTCTGATGACGCTACCTTCAAAAACAGCTCCTCTGACATGTCCTCCTTCTTCCTTAACCAAGGTTTTCCATCCATGGTCGTTGACAGGGCCCTCAACCGTGTCCGGCCCATATCCCGCGCATCCTCCCTCACGCCTTCTCCTCCTTCCCAGAAACATGATAGGGTCCCCCTTGTCCTCACTTATCACCCCACCAGCCTCCGCATTCAAAGGATCATCCTCCGCCATTTCCGCCAACTCCAGCATGATGCCACCACCAAACATATCTTCCCTTCACCCCCCCTGACGGCATTCCGTAGGGATCGTTCCCTCCAGGACACCCTGGTCCACTCCTCCATCACCCCCTACTCCTCAACCCCCACCTATGGCACCTCCCCATGCCCACGCAGAAGATGCAACACCTGCCCCTTCACTTCCTCTCTCCTCACCGTCCAAGGGCCCAAACACTCCTTTCAAGTGAAGCAGCATTTCACTTGCATTTCCCCTAACTTAGTCTACTGCATTCGTTGCTCCCAATGCGGTCTCCTCTACATTGGAGAGACCAAACGCAAACTGGGCGACCGTTTTGCAGAACACCTGCGGTCTGTCCGTAAGAAAGACCCAAACCTCCCTGTCGCTTGCCATTTTAACACTCCACCCTGTTCTCTTGCCCACATGTCTGTCCTTGGCTTGCTGCATTGTTCCAGTGAAGCCCAACGCAAACTGGAGGAACAGCACCTCATCTTCCGACTAGGCACTTTACAGCCTTCCGGCTGAATATTGAATTCAACAACTTTAGATCTTAAACTCCCACCCCCCCCTTTTTTTTCAATAATTTATATAGATTCTTCTTTCCCCACCTATTTCCATTATTTTTAAATCTAAAACTAAAACCTTGTTAGTCTTTTCCACCCCACCCCCACTAGAGCTATACTTTGAGTGTCCTGTCTTCCATTCTTAATTAGCACTTTTCTTAGACAAATATCACCACCTTCAACACCTCTTTGATTCTTTTGTCTGTGACATCTTTTGATTATCCGCTCCTATCACTGCTTATCTCCACAATCACCACACTCTCAACTTCTCTCTTCCCCCGCCCCCCGCCCCACCCCCCCCTCCACCTCCCCCCCACCCCATCTTAAACCAGCTTATATTTCTCCTTTCCCCTAACTATGCTTCAGTTCTGCCGAAGGGCCGTGAAGGCTCGAAACGTTAACTGATTTCTTCTCCACCGATGCTGCCAGACCTGCTGAGTTTTTCCAGGTAATTCTGTTTTTGTTTTGTCCATTAAGCAGTATGGTTTTAGAGACTTAAAAGATAGAATTGGAGTACATCCACCAATTTCAACACAGGTGCTATGGGCTTGAATAGCCTTCTTCAGTAGCGGTTGAAACATTTATGCCTATGCTCCTGCTGTATGCATGGGGTGACAGAGCTGAAAATTCCCTTTTTTCTAAAATTAACTTATGGTGGAAAGCATCACCCAAGTGGCTGAAATTTCTCTTTTAATAACGGATATGAGGAGGCCTTTTTCTATATAAGAAACTATCTTCCCATAATATTGCATTTAGCTGTGTGATAATACAGAACTTGAGTATTGCCGAAAAAATACATTTTGCCAATGGACTAGTGTTATGATTAATGGACAGTCATAATTCTAATTGGCATCAGCCAAATAGTCAACTGTTGGGTTCCAACTCTCTCTGGTTGAAAGGTGTATTGCAATTGAGCCAATCGATTGCTGAACTGGCCCAGGATTCAATGCAGAATTCAGAGTAATACTTACCCAAAAAAAAGGCTGACAATTAACAAGTCTAGTAACATTCTGTGCTTGTGAGTTTTACACCAAATAGTAATGTTGATAAAGATTAGGGGCAGGATTTTTCAGTTGGCGTGTGGGGGCGGGCCCGACACATAAAATGAAGCCCGATGACGTTGGGCGTGCGTCCCGACGTCATCGCTCTGAGTAGCAATGCTTTGTTCAGCGGGCGTGCGCCAGAGTCGGCTGCATGCCCGCCGATATGTAAACGGCCTATTAAGGCCATTAAGGATCTAATTAAGGTTATTGTAAATGTTCCCGTCCAACCTTAAGGTTGGCAGGCAGGCAAAAAGGAGTTTTTTTAGGAAACCTCACTCACGAGCACGATGAGGTTTCCTGAAGATTTTATTGAATAAATAAAAACTTATTTGTAAATATAAAAACATGTCCCATCTCATGTGACACAGTCACATGAGGGGGCATGTTTAAATAAATTTTTAAACCTTTTATTTCATAATTTCATAATTGTAAACAGGTCTCGCCCTAAAAGCTGATCCTCAAAATTGAGACATGTTGCATTTCATCCCATCAGATTAACAATAATGTGAATTTTCATTGCCTATCAATAAACAAACTATATTGAGCAAATCTGTGTTATGCATTCACCATTTTTATTAATACCTTATAACAGTTAACAGTTTTTATGAGTTGTAGGTTAAGATTCACTGCAGTAGTTATTGTTTGCACATTATTTTCCCCTGGATTCATTAGCATTGTACCATTTAGTACATTCAAGAGAGGACTTTAACTGCAACCTAATATATGTAGGTACATTAAAAAGACATACAGATTTGGCTAGATGTGAATCCATCCTGTTGCCAGGTCAAGAGATGCTCATTTAAAAACTAAGCAGCTTTTGGGCAATTAGATCTATTTTTATTTCCAGTTACCTTACAGTCACACTGATTATTTCGTCCAGAGCTCTTTAGTTCAGTTTTAAGCTGAGTGGTTGCAGCATTATTAAGTAAAGCAGATATCACTATGGCGATCCCGGCTGCACTGATTGCAGAGAAACATTACCAACAATGAGCACCTGCTGTCTCTATTTACTTTTACAATACACCTGCCCTGCAACACGACACCTCAATGAAAGCATAATGTAAAGGTGTGAAAAGTGCAGCCTATTCATCGCTGGCAGTCAGTTTATATATTCCAATTCTGCTGAATATTGGCACAATAATGAGATCCCGATGAGCCGGCAATATTGTTTCTTGCAATTGTTTCTCTTAGATAAATTTTTGGTTGAGGACTAACTGAAATAATCAGTAGCCAAGTCCAGTGAACCTGCTGCAAGAATTCAAAACAAGGTCATTTTCATTGTCATGTGCAGTGGATGCACAATGTGGAATGCTGCTCAGTTACCAGGAAATAAACCATATCCCAATCCTCTCTATTTTTATATATATACGTTCCTAAAGGCAAAATGAGTTTGCACATAAGGGTGACTGAGTAATGAAGTTAAGGGAGACCTCAGGTCACAGCCTGAATCTTAGCCAGGTGTTGATAATCATGGGGAGAATACTCCCCATGTCGGGTGGGCCGTGCGAGAGTGGGAGCGGGCGGGCGCGCACCTGATTGCTGCCTACGGCCAGGTCCGCGCCGCCATTTTACTCAGGTGGGCCAATTAAGGCACGCCCAGGGTAGTTCACGACTCCTGTGCAAAGCGGGAGTGGGCGGGCGGTGGAGGGTGTGCTCAGACTGCCAGGTCCAATGGCGAACCGGCAGCCTGTATAAATGAAGGCCTGGTAGCCTTGGAAAGGCTGCTCACAAAGGTTGGGAGAAGGGCTCAGCAGAGGGGCAATGGAGGTGATGCAAGTCCGGAGGGTAGGCCATCGGGGCAGGCCAGGCCGGAGCATAGGCCATGAGTACCATGTTGGCTCAAGTCACTTAATGCAGCTGTCACCCTTTCCCCATACCACCACCCACCGTCCCCCCTGGCAACTCTGTGTACAGTAACGGCATTGAATCCCTCAGGGTATGTATCCCTCGCTGGGTGTGACAGCAGAGATTGCCCATGCTCAGTTCACCCTGAGAGGGTTGAGCTAGGATGGGTTCTGCCTCCGCAGCATGTGTGACACTGACACCCAGAGTGTAGAATGGGGGTGAAAGTCAAGGTTCTGCACCTAGGCAGAGTGCTGGAACTGGGAAACATGTCAAAGTCAAGGTGCTAACATGCTGGGAGGGGAGCTTCCAGTTGGCAGGGCACCAATCCATCTGCTGGTCTTTGTGCTCCACATGCTTGTGCCTCCTTGCTTAGCAAAGTGACACCTTGTAGTGCCAGATGTGAAGGAGGCAGCATTTGGCCAATGGGGAGAGGGGGTCAGCCCTGGCTTGTTTGGTGAGTGTGCGGCAGCTGCGAGGTGATGAAGAACTGGAGTCCTGCAATGTCCCACTCTGGCTGGGTTGGCAGGGATATGATGGGAATCCAGGTGCAGGCTGGACTAATCAATGCTCCTCTCTCCTTTTCAGGAGAAGACTGTACACAATGCATCGGAACGAATGCGGACTGGTGGAGGGCAGGCACAGTTGGTCATCCTAACTGCTTATGAGCAGCAGGCCTTGGATCTGGTCATGCTCACAGGTCCACCGGTGGCGGTGAGGCTGGGGTGCCACGGGGAGGTATGTTTGCCGAGCACTGAGGTCACCATGCGTGTTCCAGAAGCCATGGCACTGCTGAATGCTCAGTGATTGAAGTTTGCAACATGGGTTTACCATTGATTATGGAAGGATGAGTGCATAATGATCTGGGGGAGCGGCATGCAAGTTAACATTGTCTGCACTGTAACTAATCAAATGTCCTTTTTCTCCTTTTCAGCATCACTGGAGCAGAGCCGGGAGGAGGAGAGAAGAGACAGAGGACCCGTCTCTCACCCCTGAAGCCCCCAAGCAAATGCACTCACCAACATCACACCACCTTTGCCAGGTAGGCACCAGCACAGATACTAGCACCTCAGTAGGAATTTGATCATCGGCTAGTGTCCTGGGGCACGATGGTGAGGGCACTTCACACTTGCTTGAGATGCGGGCAGAGATGGAGGGTGCCCAGGGTACCGCCAGTTGGAAGACTGCTGGGTACCAGGCACATGCTCAGTCGGTGGCTGATGATGTGCCTCTGGAGTCGCCCGTGAGGCAGCCAACGCTGGAAGTGCCGCAGGGTATGCGGGACGATCTGGCGGAGATACAGGAGGTTATGCATGGCATGGTGCCCATATTTGAGAAGTCCATGTGAAGCATGACCGTTGCAATGAGCCTCATGGCCAAGCGCCATGCTTCCTCCATGGAGAGAGTGGCGACTCTCGTGGAGAAGCTCCTCCAGGACACTAATCAGGGGTTACATTCGGAGCTGCAAGCCTTCACAGCGGCATTTGCCTCAGCTAGTCAGTGCCAGTGTGGGGGATGGTTTGGGCTTCAAGTGTCCCAGATCGGTGCTCATCCATCTACGGTGAGCAGGGAGGTCCGAACCGACCTCGCGTCGGCGCAGCAGCTGCCTGTCAACTCTGCGGGCTCCTCCCCGGGCACTCTGGATGAGGGCAGCAGCTCCTCTGTCCCTCTGCCAGTGACCGTGGCATCCAATGAGGCTGTGGCGACTGGGGAGAAGCCAGCTGTGGAACTGGCTGCTCCCTCCTGGGCGGGGCCATCAAAATCTCCGGGGGCCAGAGGACGTCCTCCAAGGTCATCGAGACCAACAGGTCAGCACAGTAAGCAGGCTGTCTCAGATGCCAGTGCCAGCGAGGGGACAGCACCTAGACGTAGCATCCGTAAGTGTAAATTTAAGGCACCTTAGGCACACCATGGGTTTCTCACTGGTGCTTTTAGGTTGACCCATAGTACTTTGTGGAAGACTTGGTGTGATGTGCAACACCTTTTTTGTTTTGCTTTATGAAGTTACATTTTTTTTATTCATTCACGGGATGTGGGCTTCGCTGGCTGGGCCAGCATTTATTGCCCATCCCTAATTGCCCTTAAGAAGGTGATGGTGAGCTGCCTTCTTGAACCACTGCAGCCCATGCTACACCCACAATGCTGTTAGGAAGGGAGTTCCAGGATTTTGACCCAGCATTTGATATTTGTTCACTCAATAAATTTTGACATGTTGCCATGCCTCAGGGTGATTCCTTACTTCTGCATATATACGGGAAGTCAAAATGTTATGGGTGAGTTGTTTGACATTGAACTTTATTGACAAGGGCCTTAGTTAATGTTAGTATCCAGTTGATTTAGCACTCAGGTATCGAGTGTGGAGCCTGCAGCCCTGGCGTGTGTTGAAGGTCCATCTGTGGTGGGCTAGCTGAATGTTCATTGGATTAAAGCCTCCCGGGTGTCCCTGCCTCCCTGGAGTATGCCCGGGTCAGCGTCTACCCACTCAGCATTTCTCTGTGTGTGCTCATCCTCGGGCTCACTGCAGGACTTATCGTGTGCATCCGGAGCAACTGCGTCTACGTCTTCCTCGTCCACTGCGTTCCCAATTTCCAGCGCCAGATTGTGGAGAGCACAGCATGCAACCACTATCAGCAACATACGATCTGGGGGGGTATTGGAGTGCGCCCCCTGAGCAGCCCAGACATCGGAAGGGCATCTTGAGAAGATAGATGGTTCTCTCCACTGCAGCCCTTGTGGAGATGTGGCTCCCATTGTACCGCTGCTCAGCCTCTGTTTTCGGATGCCGGAGAGGTGTCATGAGCCACCTTCTGAGGTGATAGCCCTGGTTACCCAGCAGCCATCCATCCAGCCGGGCTGGAGTGCTGAAGAGCCCTGGCACCTGGGAGTGTCTGAGGATGTAGGCGTCGTGGGAGCTGCCTGGGTACCTTGCACAGACTTTCAGAATCACCATCCTGTGATCACACACTATCTGCACGTTCACGGAGTGGAAGCCCTTCCTGTTGACAAAGGCACCGGGATCACCTGCTGGCGCCTTGATGGCCACGTGTACAGTCTATTGCACACTGGATGCGGGGGAAGCCAGCAATCACCGCGAAGCCTCTGGCTCGCTGTGTCTGACTGGCATCGTTCCAGCGGTGGCGGATGAAAGTCAATGCACACCTGAATAGAGTGTCTGTCACCTGCTTGACACAAGTGTGGACAGCTGATTGGGAGACACCGCAGACCCCTGGAAAGAGCAGGAGGCATAGAAGTTGAGGGTAGCTGTGACCTTTAGAGCCACTGGCATGGGGTGCCCACCCATGCAGTTTGCAGAGATCTCAGGGCCTATCATCTGACAGGTGAAGGTGACTGTCTCCCTTGAGAGATGGAGCCTCCTTCGGCACTGGACCTCAGACATATTGAGGTAGCTGCTTCGCCGCCTGTATACCCCTGCAGCAGGATAGTGGCGTCTTCTGTGGCCCCTTCCACCTTGCACTTCCTGTTGGCCCTGCGCCCTTTGTGCCTGCGCCTCTCCTCCCAAAGGTGGCTTCCCTGGAGGCTGAATGTGGATTCCTGGCCTCCTCCCCCTTCTGGCCCTCTCTTCCTCCTCAGAGGAGGTTCCTCCAGTGGCGATCACAACTCCCATTCCCAGGTTAAGGGAAGGCTTCCTGAAAGCTTCAGGCCCAGAAATTATTTTTACTGTAGAATCCTGACCAAGGCTTTTACTCCTGTCGTAGCAGCTGGTATGAATTTTGAAGCCTTTCTAATCACACAGGCAAGTATAAGTTACACTTAAATACCGCAAACATCACAGTCATGACCCCACTCACCCCTCTTATCCCGCCCGTGGATGAGGTTTATACAAATGTTTCCTACGTGCCTGCCCATTGTGCCCGTACGACAACCCGAAGATCACACGGGCTGCGAAAAATCAAAACCAATTGCTGCCTCAAGGACCTTAACTGGCCCGTTAATTGATGGCGGGCGTGCATCCGAACTTATAGCGTGCCCACCTTCCCAAATAGTGCGATGGCGTGCGGTAACGTCAGGACGCACGCCCAATGTCACCGTGCATCAAATGGGAACATTTTGTCCAATGTTATAGTTAACCTTCATTACTGGATGAAAAAGGCAGAAATTTCTCTTCTGGGTATTATTCAGTGTTGGTAGTTTTGAAAGGCAGGATCAGACACAGCTGTGATGCAGTTGTTAACATTTTGATATGAATCCTGTGCTATCACAACACTTCACTAGGTATGTTGCAATATGGTATATGTCATTCCATTCCCATCTTTTCATACTTAGACTCAGCACTCAATATGAATCCAGTCAGATTTTATTTTTTCTTATTCATTCTGGGGTTGTGGGCATTGTTGGAAAAGTCAGTGTTTATTGCCCAACCCTATATGCCCTTGGGTAGGTCTTGGTAAGCCTTCTTCTTGAACAGCTGCCATCCAGTGCTATTAGGGATAGAATTCCAGGATTATGATCCAGTGACAGTGAAGGAATGGTGATATAGATTCAAGCCAGAGTAGTGTATGACTTGGAGGGTACTTGCAGGTGGTGGTGCATGCATCTGCTGCCCTTGTTCTTCTAGGTGGTAGAGGTCGCATGTTTGGAAGGTGCGGCCAAAGGAGCCTTGACTATTTGCTGCAGGACATCTTGGTAAGTGGTACACACTGCTGCCTCTATGCACTGATGTTGGCAAGTGAGGGGCTGAGCAAGTGGGCTGCTTTGTCTTGGATAGTGTCAATCCTCCTGCCTGTTGTTGGAACTGCACTCACCCAGGCAAGCCGAGAGTATTCCATCACACTCCTGTCTTGTGCCTTGTAGATGGTGGACAGACTTTGGCGAGCCAGGAGGTGAGCAACCCACTGACATATTCCTAGCCTCTGACTTGCTCTTCTAGCCACAGTCAATGGCACCTGTCCAGTTAAGTTTCTGGTCAATGGTAACATCCAGGATGTTGATGGTGGGTGATTCAGCAATGGCAATGCCATTAAACATCAAGAGGAGATGGTTAGATTATTTACTGGTGGAGACAGCCATTGCCTGGCATTTGCATCGTGTGAATATCACTTGCCATTTATCAGCCCAAGCCTGAATGTATTAGACACGATGGATGCAGGTGCAGATTGCTTCATTATCCAAGGAGTTGCTAATGGTACTGGACATTGTGCAATCATCAGCGAAAATCCCCACTTGTGACCTTATGATAGAGGGAAGGTCATTGATGAAGCAGCTGAAGATGGTTGGGCCCAGGACATTGTCCATCTTTCTTTGTGCTAGGTATGACAACAGCTTGTTCAAAGTTTTACCCCTGATTTTGCAGGGCTCCTTGATTTCACACTTGGCCAAGCACTGTCCTGATGTCAAGGGCAGTCACTATGTTTGGAATTCAGTCCTTTTGTCAATGTTTGGACCAAGGTTGTAATAAGGTCTGGAACCAAGTGGCCGTGATAGAACCCAAACTAAGCATCAGTAAGCAGCTGATTAAGTGCCATTTGACAGCACTGTGGACAACGTCTTCCATCACTTTGCCGACGATCGAGTGTAGACTGATGGGGCAGTAATTGGCTGGATTGGATTTGTCCTGCTTTTTGCAGACAGGACATATCTGGACAATTTGAATATTTATCACAAGCAGTGGCTCTTCTACACCCTCCTCATATACCTCTGGGGTGCTATTTTTACCGCATTCTATAAATTCTGAAAAAAACTAATTAAGAATCCTCACAATTCCATTAATTAGAAGTGCAAAATGGCCCTTTCATTGATATCACTGATGAGTGCTGCGCAGGCCTCCCAAGAAAAAAGCTGCAGTCTGTGGCACTGCCTGCCCAGATGTATCGACTTAAGTCTGCATAGTGCTGCTAGAAGTGATGCTACACAAACAAATTTCTCTCCCCACCCCCTAAGTATTTCACAATCCTCTTAGTCTTCCTAATTGTTTTTCCTTTCCTTTTCATAGCTGTCACATTCTGGTATTATTCCATCATATTTATAAGTGCTTCTTTTTAATTTTTTTTGCACTAACCTCCCTATGTATCCAAATATCCCAAACACCCTTTTTATTCTTAGAATATATTTTGTTTATACTTTACCCATCTTGTGTTTAATTATCTGTACTGCAGGTTCTTTATTCAACCTGCTAATTTTGCAGCTTACCACCACAGAGAAAGTATTTAAGTATCCAATTCATCTTTATCATTAACTATGCTTTGATTTGTTAGTTTGCAGTATGAATCTGATTAGGTAATGGTCACGATTTCCAAGAAAGGAGAGAAAAGGGAAAGAGAAGAAGGATTGCATTTCTATAGTGCTTTTCACAACCACAGGACATCCCAAAGTGCTTTAGAGCCAATGAAGTGCTTTTGAAGTGTAGCTCATGTGGTAATGTCAGAAACACAGCAGCCAAGTTGCACACAGCAAGTTCCCACAAACAGCAAAGTGATAATGATCAGATAATCTAATTTAGTGATGATGATTGCCGGATAAATATTGGTCAGGACAAGAGGAATAACTCCCTGCTCTTCAAAATAGGGCAACGGAATCTTTTACATCCATCTGAGAGGGTAGACAGGGCCTTAATTTAACATGCCATCTGAAAGTGGGCCGCTCCGACAGCACTCAGTTTGTTTACTTTTTCTGCTTCCTTACATCTAAAGATACCAATGCTCATATTTCAAATTTAAACTCAAACGAAAATTGAAGAGGAGGGGACTTGGGCCACATAAGTATGATAAAAAATAAGACAGAAACTAAGAAAATAAGGAAAGTCAAATGGGGCATAAGGAAAGCAAATAAAAAGAATAAAGTATTCTACAAATATATCAGAAAAAAGGGAAATGATAAATATGAGATAGTGGAGGATAAATGGAAAATGATGGAGATACTTAAAAAGTACTTATTTGCAGTATTTACAATATTGGAGCGCCATTCATTCATCTCATCATATTCCTATTGATCCAGATACATTAGAGGATGGCTGCTAAAGGACATGGGATACCCCTCCACAACTGGCTGCTGATAGCCCTCCACAAATCTAATATTCCTGAACAAACAGGTACAATGGGTTCCATGGGATCACCAGGAACATAATTGGCCAAAGTGAACTGAATGTCAGTACACCTTGTTAAATCAGGGTTAAGTTACAATATGGTCCAGACAAAGTGGTCTGCATCATTGTAGATTGCTGAATTCTGCACAGCCTTGGCAATGCAAAGAATACTTGGGTAGGAGGAAGCAGAGCAACCAGGCATCATCAGACAAGGAAGGTATGGAAGAGCCACAAGAAGATGGGCTATCAGAATGCATTGCAGCTAGACATCCAGGGAACTACTGATCCAGCAATACCTTCGGTGATCGCTTCAGTCCCTTACTTGAAGGGTCACAGCAGTCCCATAACAACAACATTTTTTCTTACCATTTTGCCAGTCCCTTGATTCTGCATTTAAGAACATCAATATCATTCAGTCAACTTCAATGTCTATGACTTTCTAACAATGCATACTAAGATATTATTGAGAAGAAACTATGAGCTAGGTGTGAACCCAATTGTCACAAACACGGGTAGTTGCAACTCAAAATTAATAAGCAAAGCATCCCACGTTAAATTGAATCAGTGCTCTCTGCCTTCACTTGCCGTGGTTGATTTTCCCATTTGAGGGACACTCAAGTAAATTGCAATGTGCTCTTTTAAATCAGCAAAACTAGTAAAGATGAGGGATCAAGTGCAGGTCTTCTGTTTAATTCAATACCATACCACAAGATGTATTTATCCACTGAACATTGAGAGATGTATGCAAAGGAGATGTATGCAAATGATTCTGGTTTTGAAATACAAATTTATAAGTATCTAAATTCACCTAAATTAGTTCAATCCCATGGTGAAGGATGCTTGAATAAAATGAAGCATTGGATTTAATGACATCCATTCTGTTTTAGCCTTGATTTTTTTTATTCATTCATGGGATGTGGGCTTCGTTGGCTGGGCCAGCATTTATTGTCCATCCCTAGTTGCCCTTGTGGTTGTGAGCTGCCTTCTTGAACCGCTGCAGTCCATATGCTGTAGGTATGCCCACAGTGCTGTTAGGGAGGGAGTTCCAGGATTTTGACCCAGC
The DNA here is from genome assembly GCF_964194155.1 of Cetorhinus maximus. NCBI lineage: Eukaryota > Metazoa > Chordata > Chondrichthyes > Lamniformes > Cetorhinidae > Cetorhinus > Cetorhinus maximus. The sequence goes on along the minus strand of NC_135881.1, from coordinate 97,433,273 downwards.
GACAGGAACGGCAATATATTTCCAAGTCAGGATGGTGTGTGGCTTGTGGGGGGAAATTGCAGGTGGTGGTGTTCCCATCTATCTGTTCCCCTTGTCCTTCTAGATGGTAGTGGTCATGGGTTTGGAAGGTGTTGCCTAAGGAGCCATGGTGAGGTTTTGCAGTGCATCTTGTAGATGGGTATACACTGCTGCTACTGTGCGTTGGTAGTGGAGGGAGTGAATGTTTGTGGATGTGGTGCCAATCAAGTGGGCTGCTTTGTCCTGGACAATGTCAAGCTTCTTGGGTGCTGTTGGAGTTGCACTCATCCAGGCAAGTGGGGAGTATTCCATCACACACCTGACTTGTGCCTTTGGAACAAGGCAGATAGGCTTTGGGGAGTCTAGAGGTGAGTTACTCATCACAGGAGCCCTCACCTCTGACCTGCTCTTGCAGAGACAGTATTTATATGGCCATTGAATATCAAGGGGCACTTGGTTAGATTCTCTCTTGTTGGAGATGGTCATTGCATGGCACTTGTGTAGTGTGAATGTTACTTGCCACTTTTCAGCCCAAGCCTGGATATTGTCCAGGTCTTGCTACATTTGGACATGGGCTGCTTCAGTGTCTGAGGAGTTGCAAGTGGTGCTGAATATTGTGCAATCATCAGCACCATCTGCCATGGTGGGATTTGAGCCCAGGTCTCCAGAGCATTGCCCTGGGTCTCTGGATTACTAGTCCAGTGACAAAACCACTGTGCCATCGCTTCCCTCTATTGTGATGAATGTCTTCTGCATCACTGCAGCTTTCTTCCTTTCAGCAAAATAAGTTATAACATTTACTTTCAGTTTTATGAACAATTTTGGGCTGTATTTTTGTGAAGTCGGTGGCTCCAGAGATCTTTAAAAATGGCATCCCAGAGGTGGAAGTCCTGTCCCCATTTGTAGTAATCCCATTTTTGTCAGCAGGGGTAAGGGGACAGGTTATGAATCACATAGGTAAGAAATCCAGACAGAGCAGCTCCATTTGAAATTCTTGCTGAGTTTAAACAGACCCTGTTTTCAATGTTCCAAGGGCCTTAGCCCAGAATATGGAAACAATGATATTATAGAGGAGCCATAAATGCTTGTGGAGGGCAGACAAGGTCTGTTTAAGTCTCATTAACATTTTTTAATTAACTCATAGGACATGGGCATCACTGGCTAGGACAGCATTTATTGCCCATTCGTAACTTCCAGGTGGTGATATCCCCATGCATCTGCTGCCCTTGTCCTTCTAGTGGTCATGGGGTTGGAAGGTGCTAAGGAACCTTGGTGTGTTTCTGCAGTGTATCTTGTAGATGCTGCCACCGTGCGTCGGTGGTGGAGGGAGTCAATGTTTGTGGATGGGGTGCAAATCAAGTGGGCTGCTCTGTTCTGGACGGTGTCCAGTTCTTGCGTGTTGTTGGAGCTGCACTCATCCAAGCAAGCGGAGACTATTCCATCACACTCCTACCTTGTGCCTTGCAGATGGTGGACAGGCTTTGTGGAGTCAGGAGGTGAGTTACACGCTGTAGGATTTCTGGCCTCTGAACTGCTCTTGTAGCCACAGTATTTATATGGCTAGTTCAGTTCAGTTTCTGGTTAACTGAAATGATTTAAATTCCCAGCCCTTTAAAAACAAAATTAAAAAAAACAGCTGCAGCTTTCGGTTACAGTAAAAAAAGCAGACGCTGACTGCTGGAGTACATTGATTGGCAGACCATCTGGTGTAACTTAAAAAAAAAATTAGCCATCTGTTCCTGTTTCAATGGGCATAATTGTTGACATTTCCCAAGGGGTTTTATTACAGCTGAGCTCATTATGAATGCTTGGTTGAGGTTCAAAAGCTCCCGGCGGAATTTTCCATAAATGAGACCAAGTGCGGTGGTGGGCGGTTTGAGCAGCACCCATCCCACTGTCTGGAATGGTAGGAACTCGCAGACGATTCTGCGCTTGTTGCCTCATTAATTATGCAAATGCACATATCGGTCCGAATCACCTGGCGGGTTAGGAGCTGATTTGTCTGCCCACCATCAGCTGGTGGGTTAAAAGATCTGGGCGCCATATTTAAAGGCCAGTCCAACACATAATCTCTCTCTCTGCAGCCCATCAGAGATGTCTGGGAGCCAGAAAGGGAAGGTCTGGAGAAGGTAGCACCCTGCTTCATGTACCAGGCCCTCCAGGCCTTGATCAGAGGGATACAGGCACAAACGCATGTGCTCTATCCCAAAGATGGCTGCAGAAAGCACAGCAGCCTCATCTTTCTGTCCTGGGAGGGCGTCATGGAGGGGGTAAGTGTGGCTGGCAACTGGGCCGGAAATGTCACCCAGTGTAGGACAAGGATGAATGATCTCATCCACTCCACCAGGGTAAGTCATCTTTCAACTCCCTCCAATGTCAAACTCTCATCATGGCATCATGCACTCAAACGGCTACTCTCTTCAGGGATCTCACGCAACCATTAGCGGGGGACACACATCAACACTCATTCTCTCACCGAGACTTTCACATCATCCCATCTATCATGTTGCTCACACTCCATCCTCTGGCCCCTCTGGGGAGGACTCACCACACACAGGGGACATGCATCTCACCCAACCTCTGCTCCATCCCTCCTCATCACAGCCTTTCTTTCTTCTCCATACAGCCCAAGCTGGTGCACAACAGAGGGCGCAGACTGGGGGAGGGACGGCCGACATCATTGCCCTCACTGAGTTTGAGAAGGCTGTGCCGAGCTGGCTGGGGAGGACACGGATTGTTCCTGTGGGGAAGGGCAGATCAGCCTCTTCTACCAACCCAGTACGGTTCACACAGTGAATCAGTCTTATCTGCAGTCTTATCTAGCTCATGCTCATGAACTGAAACTCTATTTTCTAGGCACCAGCAGATCGAGGCCCCCAAGCCAGTCCTGCACCAGTCTGAGCCCACAGACTTCATCCAAGCACAAAGCTCCAGAAGGACCGTCATGGTGCTCACACACACCCTCCGCCAGCTCAGAGACACGCACGGTGGGGCACAGCTGTAGATTAGGCTGGGCTCACTCTCTGGGGAACACCTCACTGACACATTCCCGCAGCAGCCGGAGGCAGGGACAGCCCAGGTCTCCGGCACTCAGAGGGCTGCTGGAGACCAGCCACCCGCTCAGTTCGAGTCAGATGTTGAGCCTCTAGAAGTGGCCGCCAAATCAATGCTGGAGATGCAATGACAGGCGGCGGAACATCAGGCAGAGATTTGACAGTTACTCAGCAGACTAGAGCAAACGACAGAGGAATCCTTCCGCGTTCTGTCTGATGTTGTGACTCTGACATGCGAGCGCCTCAAGGTCACCATGGGAAGGTTGGCGACCACCATGGAGACCTTGGTGCAGCAGCTCTTGCCGAGATTTGTGCTCAGCCCTGCATTCCATGGCCACACACCCTGGTGCGCACCATCAGGATGTAGGTGACATGGGAACATAGCACTTGGCCTCCATCCAGATGCACCATCTCCTGCAGGAGTCATGGCGGGGCCCTGGGCACCCACAGGGAGGATGAACACCAGCTGGACACCCCGGGGGCCTCCTCTCAGGACACTCCAAGGGTGTGCAGCTGCTCACAGACCCCTCTGCCTGTGACCCCATCCACTCCAGCTTCTCAGACCACTGAGGGCGCTTCTACCCCTGAGCAGTGATCCTTTTCAGGCCAGGGCCCTCCAGGCCTCGGGTCACCAGAGGACGTCCACCAAGGTCATCGCAGACATCAGGACGTAGCAGTCAGCAGGCTGCCTCCACCTCTGCTGCGGATGTCAGGGCTGCACCCAGGCGTAGCGGTAGATTTAGGAAAGTTAAGGAAAATTGATGTCACTTTTGATTCACACGTGCGCTAGACATGTAAATAAATTGCACTTTTGTGAATACATTTGATGGTTATGTGAACGTTCTTGGCAACTGAAGGCATTGTGATTTTGTACTTTGGAATCCTCTTATTTCAAGGTTCAGCTTTGCTCCCGCTCAGTGGTAGTGTCCCACTGTGAGATTCACATTCCTGTGATGTCAACCTCAGTTGAACTAGTCTCCGCACCCTTGTGTGACATCAGGGAGATGTGTTTAAATCTTTATTTGAAGTGTGTGATGTATGCGTTTCAAATCCTTCTTCCTCAAGGAACACCATTGAGTGAGGGCAGCTCATCAGCACTGATAATCTAGTGGCATTTGTGTCTCCTCAGTGGTAATGGCAGAAGAAAAGAGATGCATAGGAGGAGGAGATCCCTCGGCATGTCCACATCTCAGTCACAGCAGTGTTTGCATCAATAGATGGCAATGAAGGCTTCAAGTCTTCTCTCGCATCGATCTTGTTCCTAAATGGACTCTCAGTTCCCAGAGTGAGCTCACTCACAGGGCCCCACGGACCAAAGCAAAGATGATGGCCTGGTGATTCATGAGGCCAGAACGTGCAAGTGTGAATATGGGACTTGTTCTCGCTGCAAGTGGGTGGACATCCCCTGAGATGAAAGAAAATGGCAGTGAGGATGAGGAGAGATGTGGCCGTGTGCCCTCACTTAACTTTACTCTTCTGGAACCTGTCGGCTATTAACGTATCACAGGCACATCTCCCACGTCTTCCTTCCTCCATGGTGTGATTGCGCTCATACTGACCCTCAGCAGCCTCGTGATTTTCCTAGGTTCCCAAATCTTCATCCTCTGATGAGCTCTCATTCTCCTCCAGTTCATCCTCTGGCAGAGGTTCACCTCTTTGCATTGCCAGATTGTGAAGGGCACAACACACTGTGGAGATGTGGGAAACCCTGTCGGGAGTGTATTGGAGTGAGCCACCTGAGCGGTCCAAGCATCTGAAGTGCATCTTCAGAAGCCCTATGGTCTGCTCTATAAGGGAGCGTGTGGAACTATGAGCAGCGTTGTACCTCTCCTTGGAACGACTGAGGGCAACGTACCAGTGCCATCAGCCAGTGTTTCAGTGAGTATTCCTTATCCCCAAGCAACCATCCCTGCAGACGTAATGGCCTCTTGAAAATCTCAGGCACCTGGGAGTGACTCAGGATGTAGGAGTCATGGCAGCTCCCAGGGTACCGTGCACAAACGTGCAGTATGTGCATCTGGCGGTCATACGCTAGTTTTACATCCTTGGAATGATAGCCCTTGCAGTTTATACACATTAGGGCCTGTTTAATATCAATGTTTTTAGTCTTCGGCTTAAGTGCCTTCACTGCTTAACTAAAACAATGAAGGTGTCTGAAACCAAAATAAAACGTGATAGAAAAAGACTTCAATATCTACGGAGAGAAGGGAGGGGCAGTTTAGAACTTCAGGTGTGGACATTTCATCAAAACTTTCATCAATGCTCTAATGAAGGGCTGAATATTAAACAACTTAACTCATACGTACTCGAGGCGTTCCTCTCCGCAGATGCTGCCAGACCTGCTGAGTTTTTCCAGGTATTTTTATTTTTGTTTTGGATTACCAGCATCTGCAGTTTTTTGTTTTTATCTTAACTCATCTGTTCTTTTGACAGATGCTGACTGACCTGTGCGTTCCAGCATTTCGTTTTTGTTTCACATTGCCAGTGTTGACACTTGCTTGTGAATTATTTATATGGAAAGTGCCTAAATGAATAGTCAGTGAATATACATGATAAAAATATAGGCCAATACTGTATTTATTTTGCCACTAAATGTCACTGGAGCATTATTTAAAATTTATTTACAGCATCTGTTCAGAAAAATAAGAGTGGAAATAAAAATCATATTTTCATTGACAAGACATTTTAATAACACAAGGCAATTTCAGTCGAGCTATTGCTACACTAACTAGAAAAATGCTTGTTAAAACCTTTCAAATGAATTGTCAGTCATAATGTATGATATACCCTATCTACATTGCAGTGCTTATAGAATGCATTAAAGATATATAGAAACATAGGCCAGGATTTTTTGCTGAGCAGGCGGGTGCGCGCACGACCCACTCGAGCGTAAAATGACGCGTGATGACATTGGGCGGACGTCCCGATGTCATCACGTACCCATGTGATATTTCAGTCAGTGGGCACATGCAGGAATTGGCAGCATGCCCCCCGACAATTAAAAGGCCTATTAAGGCCATTAACAATCCAATTGATTTAAACTTTTCGCCCGTCCAACCTTATAGTTGGCGGGCAGGTGGATAGGCCAAGTGGCCTTTGCATTTTTTGCGAAAACTCATCCATGGGCGGAATGAGGTTTCGATCCATCATTAAAATTTTTTTAAAAATTCATCCTAATTTCTAACATGCCCCTGCTCATGTGACAGAGTCACATGAGGGGACATGTTTTCTAACACCCTAAAGTTCTTTATTTTTTATTTTCAGAACTGTTAATCTCGCTGAGGCAGCTCTGTGCTTCAGGGTGCTTTTCCAGCGCACACCCTCGCGCATGCACAAAGCTCGTGCTTGCCCTCCTCCCCCCCCCCACACAGGCAGTGCTGAACGCTGCAGCACGTGTTTCATGCTAGGTGGACCTTAAATGGCCCGCCAGTGTGAAATCGTGGTCCAGCGCCGATCACGGGCAGCGGTCGGCTTGCCGACCGCCCCCACCTGACGAGGGCAAAATTCTGCCCATAGAAACATAGAAGATAGGAGCAGGGCCTTCGAGCCTGCTCTGCCATTCAGTATGATCATGGCTGATCCCTTATCTCAGAATTGTACTCCCGTAGTCTCCACATACCCATTGATGCCTCTAGAGTCTAGAAATCTATCTATTTCCTTCTTAAATATATTCAGGGACTTGGCCACTGCAGCCCTCTGTGGTAGAGGATTCCATGGGTTCACCACCTTCTGGGTGAAGAATTTTCTCCTCATCTCAGTCCTAAATGGCCTACCCCGTATCCTGAGACTGTGACCCCTTGTTCTAGACCCCCCAGCCAGAGGAAGCATTGTCCCTGCATCTAGTCATCAGCACTGGCTTCAAAAGAAAGGGTCATGTTTAACCACTCTTATTGAAACCTTTGAAAATGTTACAGAAACATAGGCAAGAATAATGTAGTGAATGTAATATACATGGGGTGAGAAATTAGCCTTGGTCATGCCCATTTTTTCAGAAAAATTAATGCATACATATTTCTGACACGAAGTGCGCCAGATGCCACCTTGGTAAAGTGTTAGCACGCAAGCAGTTAATGCCAACCAGAAGCAGGCAGATCATCATGTCAATTAGCATGGAATACTAACTAAATGCCAGTGCTTCCATTTCGGAGTTCCACGCTCAACTTGATTGAATATTTTTAACTCACACAGCTGAGCTCACGGTAAGCAGCAGGAGGGAGCCCTCCCTCAATGCTATGTAAAGAGATCAACAACTACTGAAAGATTGATCGATGGTTGACTTCTTCTGGTTGTTGCTGAAATTCTATAATTTGTTTTGCTTTCCATAGCTGTTTTGAAATTCTGTGGTGTAGCAAGTGCTGAAGTACTTTTTGTTGGATTCAAAACTTCTTTGCAAACCAGCTAGTCCCAGGCATAGGTGCACTAGTAGGCTTTCCTCTTGGAATCAACAATGACGAGGAAAATGAGCAGAAGTCACACAGAGCAAGACAAGCTGCTAGAGGAGGGAAGAGGAGAACAGGGAGATAGGCTTTCAACAGGAAGCCATATCTACTTAAGATGCTCAGGGAGCAATCCTCCGACTTGAACAGGTGGTGTCCAACTTTTGAGATATCTGCAGTTCACTAAGGAAGCAGTTGCTGAAATCCTCCAATTATTGCAGCCACAACTCCAACCTGAGAGGAGGGTAAGGGCCAGAATGACAGGGGCTGTGAAGGCGACTGTAGCAAAGAACTTTTATGCAGCTGCTTCCTTCTAGGCAAGAGCTGGAGATATTAGCAGCATGTTGCATAAGGGAGGCCACTGGGGCTCTCACGACATAAAGTAGAGCAGACCACTGGCATGCTGAAACAACAATTCCAGTGCCTGGACCATTCTTGAAGTGCTCCAGAATACTCGCTGAGCAGGTGTCAAGATGTGCGGTGATCTGTTGCACGCTGCACAACTTCATCATGATGAGGAAACAACCCTTGCCACAGCCTATCAGACGAGAAGTTGAGGAGCAGGAGGGTGAGTTGCTGTAGGAGGAGGACAAGGAAGAGGAACAGAAGCTTCGACCTATCCAGCCCTTTCTGCCAGGTTGTACATGAAGAACTAACTGAAGTGATACACCAGGAACCACAATCCCCATTTGCCATTCACTGATAGTCCCAAACTCCTTACTTTCCCTCTGTCAGCCATGGCTCATTCAGTTGCAGGCTTACTTCTGAGTCAAAAGGTTTCAGGTTCAAGTCCTATTCCAGGGCTTGAGCACAAAATCAAGGCAGACATGCCAGTGCAATAGTGAATGGGTGCTGCACTGTTGGAGGTGCTGTCTTTTGGATGAGGTATCAAACTAAGGCCCCATCCACCCTCTCAGGAGCATGTAAAAGATCCCATGACACTACTTTGAAGAAGAGCAGGAGAGTTATTCCTGGTGTCCTGGCCAATGTTTATCCCTCAATCAACATCATACTAAAAAAAAAGCACAGGTTAGGTCATTACCACATCACTGTTTGATGGATGTTATTGAGTGCAACTTGACTGCTGCACTTCGTACATTACAACAGTAACTGCACTTTAAACGTCATTGGCTAAAAAGAGTTTTGAGATGTCTGGCTGTCTTGAAAAATACTATTTAAATGCAAGACTTTCCTTCGTCTCTCTGTCACTAACCATCACATTATCCTCTTGGACACAATGCAACGAATAAAAGTCACCACAAAATAAGCATTCCAAACCAAATTTATAAATGAAATTATGTCAAATTGCATACACACTAATTATTCTTGTGCATTCCCTTAGTGCCTGTTCTTGTATGCCTCTGCCTGTCCTGGTGCTACGATGCAGTGCTACCCTAGTGGCTACAGCATGATTGAAAGAAGGTTGCTGACTTTCAGTGGAGAAGCTGCAGATGGTCTTGAAGGAGGAACTTAAGCCGCAGTGGGCCCTCGAAGGCCCAGCTTTGGACAGTACCAGCTGGCTGGGTGAGAGCAAAGGAACTCAGGCAATGGCAAGGTTGGGAGAACAAAGACTGTCATCCTGAGAGAGGATGGCAGGTTTGTGCTCCATGAAACCACAGCCACTAACCCGGAGCCTTGATCAGAAAGCCTAGTGATCTGTTGGGGGACAGATTGCTGGACAACAGTGCCAAATTCTCTTTGGCAACATATTTGGAGACTGTGGTGGCAGCTGTCTGACCCCTTATGACATCAGTCTGACCTTAAACTGCAGCTCTCAGACTTGAGTGCAAGGAGCTTGTGCTGCAATGGTAGCTGAGACATTGGCCATCCAGCGATGTGTGCACAAGTGTGTTGATGGAGTCAGCCACCAGTTCCATGCTCAAAATTCTTCTTAAAGGTTTGTGCCAAATTGGTTCTGCCCTCCTCCATGCTCCTTGACATTCACCAAAAGCTTTCTGGCATCAAGAATTTTGTTACATACACCTGAACATAGAATAATAGAATTGTTATAGCACAGCACCCCACAGGTTTGGGCTATCATGTCCACACCAAGCAACTCATAGTCCCGCTTCCCCACCCCTTCCCCATAGCCCTGCAAATCTTTTCTCTTTAGCTGCTTATCCAATTCTTTTTTGAAAGCCACAGTTGAATCTGCCTCCACCTCATTTTCAGGCAGTGCATCCCAGATCCTAACCATTCACATAAAAACATAGAAAATAGAAGCAGGAGTAGGTCTTTCAGCCCTTCGAGCCTGCTCCGCCATCCAACGTGATCATGGCTGATCCTTAAACGCAATGCCATACTCCCACTCTCTCCCCATATTCCTTGACACCTTTAGTGTCTAGAAATCTATCTATTTCCTTCTTAAATATATTCAGTGTCTTGGCCTCTACAGCTTTCGGTGGTAAAGAGTTCCACAGGTTCGCCACCCTCTGAGTGAAGAAATTACTCCTCATCTCAGTCCTAAGTGGCCTATCCCATATCCTGAGATTGCGATCCCTTGGTCTAGACCCACCCCAGCCAGGGAAAACATCCTCCCTGCATCTAGCCTGCCCAACCCTGTCAGAATTTTATATGTTTCAATGCAATCCCCTCTCATTCTTCTAAACTCCAGTGAATACAGGTCTAGTCGACCTAATCTCTCCTCATACGACAATCCTGCCATCCCAGGAATCAGTCTGGTGAACCTTCACTGCACTCCGTCTATGGCAAGTATATCCTTTCTTAGGTAAGGAGACCAAAACTGCACACAATGCTGCAGGTGTGGTCTCACCAAGGCCCTCTTTAGCTGCAGTAAGACATCCTCGCTCCTGTACTCAAGTCCTCTCGCAATGAAGACCAATATACCATTGCCTTCCTAACTTCTTGCTGCACCTGCATGCTTGCTTTCAGTGACTGGTGGACAAAGTCCTTTTGAACATCAATATTTCCCAATCTATCACCATTTAAGTAATAATCTGCCATCCTGTTTTTCCTACCGAAGTGGATAACTTCACACTTATTCACGTTATACTGCATCTGCAATGTATTTTCCCACTCACTCAACTTGTCTAAATTGTCTTGAAGCCTCTTTACATCCTCATCACCACTCATATTCCCACCTAGTTTTGTGTCGTCAGTAAACTTGGAAATATCACATTTGGTTCCTTCATCTAAATCATTAATATATATTGTGAATAGCTGGGGCCCAAGCTCTGATCCCTGCGGTAGCCCACAGTCACCGCTTGCCACTCTGAAAAAGACCCATTTATTCCTACCCTCTGTCTCTTGTCTGTCAACCAATTTTCAATCCATTCCCAATATATTACCCCAATCCCATGTGCTTTAATTTTGCACACTAACCTCTTATGTGAGACTTTATCAAAAACTTTATCAAAATCCAAATACACCACATCCACTGATTCTCCCTTATCTATTCTATTAGTTACACCCTCAAAAAAAAACTCCAGCAGGTTTGTCAAATATGATTTCGCTTTCATAAATCCATGTTGATGTTGTCTAATCCTGTTGATATTTTCTAAGTGTCATGTTCTCACATCCTTTATAATAGAATCTAGCATTTTCCTTATTATTGATGTTAGGCTAACCGGTCTGTAATTTGCAGTTTTCTCCCTCCCTCCTTTTTTAAATAGCGGGGTTACATCTGCCATCCTCTAATCTACCAGGGTTATTCCAGAATCTATAGAACTTTGGAAGATGACAACCACCGCATCCATTATTTCCATGGCCATTTTTTAAGTACCCTGGGATGTGGATCAGCAGGCCCATGGGATTTATCACCTTTCAGTCCCTTCAATTTCTCCAACACTAGTTTTTACTAATGGTAATCTCCTTCAATCCTCCTTTTCATTTGTCCACTTTTATGTTCCTTGCAAGTTTACTCCCATACTCTATTTTCCCCTCTTAATCAATCAATCTCTTGGTCCTCTTTTGCTGAATTCTAAACTGCTCCCAATCCTCAGGCTTGCTACTTGTTTGAGCAACTTTATACGACTCCTCTTTGAATCTAATACTTCCTTAATTTCTTTTGTTAGCTGTGGTTGGGCTACTTTACCTATTGTGTTTTTGTGCCAGAAAGGAATATATAACTGTTGCAATGTATACATTCATTCCTTAAATTGCCTATTCTCCATCATGTCTTTCGTTGAAGTTCCCGAATCTATTGTAGCCAACTGAACCCTCATACCTTCATAGTTTCCTTTGTTTAGATTTAGGACCCTCATTTCAAATTGGACTACTTCACTTTCCATCCTTGTAAGGGAAATGTCATTATTTTCCCGAATACTACTGTAGGATACTGAAGCAGGTGTGTGTGTGTGTGTGTGTGTGTGTGCGTGCGTGCGTGTGACTAATTTAGTTAAATTACAATCAGACTGCAAGGCTTGCATCATTGAAAGGGTTAAGTGTAAAACAAATATTTTGAAATGGAGTTGGGTGAGCTAAGATGAAGTCTTGTCAGATACAGTGTGAATGGAATTTGTATTTGTAGATAAGTTGAGAGTTTGTTTAATTTTCAAAGGGACATGGTAAGATGTTTTACAAGTGGCAAGATAAATAAGGCAAAGTTATTACATTTGTTTTCCCCAAAAGTGCTATCCATAAGGACATGGTAAAAAGGCACAACGGTAAAATGGTAAAAAGGCAAAACTAATGGCTCTTTACTTAAATACATGTAGTATTCGGAACAAAATAAATGAATTAATGGCACAAAAAGAGGTTAATGGGTACGATCGTATAGCCATTATGGAGATATGGTTACAAGGAGATCAAAGCTGGGAACTAAATATTCAGGGGGATGTGACTTTTCAAAAGGTCAGGCAGGAAGGAAAGGGTCATGAGGTAGCTTTGATAGTACAAGATGGAATAAGTGCAATAGCAAGAAAGGATCTTGGATCGGAAGATGTAGAATCAATATAGGTGGAGGTAAGAAATAACAAGGGGGAGAAGACACTGGTGGAGTAGTCTATAGGCCCCCTAAAAATAACTATACTGTAGGACAGAGGCTAAATCAGGAGATAATGAGGGCATATAAAAAAAAGCAGTACATTAATCATGGGTGACTTTAATCTTCATGTATTGGGAAAATCAAATTGGCATAGGTAGCCATGAACAAGAGTTCATAGGGTGTATTTGGAACAGTTTCCTGAACAATATTTTGTGGATCCAACCAGGGATCAGGCTATTTTGTATCTGGTAATGTGTAATGAGGCAGCTTTAATAAATTATCTCAGAGTAAAAGATCCCCTTGGAAACAGTAACCATAATGTGGTAGAATTTAGCATTCAGTTTGAGAGAGAGAAACTTGGGTCGGAAACAACTGTTCTAAACTTAAATAAGGGTAATTACAATGGAATGAGGGCAGAGTCGGCTGCAGTGGACTGGGAAAGCAATCTTTTAGCAGAAAAGATGGTTGATGAACAATAACAGAATTACCTGGAAAAACTCAGCAGGTCTGGCAGCATCGGTGGTAGGTATTCTGTTTTTGTTTTGGATTTCCAGCATCCGCAGTAGTTTTTTGTTTTTATATTAGGTTGATGAACAATGGCAGTCATTTAAGAAAATAGTTCATGACTCTCAACAAAGATATATCCCAGTGAGGAAGAAGGATTCAAGGAAGGGGATAAAGCAACCATGGTTAACCAAGGAAGTTAAGGACAGTATCAATTTGAAAGAAAAAACATACAATATGGCAAAGATTAGTGGTAAGCCAGAGGATTGGGAAAGTTTAAAAAAAACCCAACAAAAGGTGACCAAAAAATAAATAAAGAAGGAGAAAATAAACTTTGAGGGTAAACTAGCAAGTAATATAAAAACGGACAGTTAGAGCTTCTTTAAATATATAAAAAGGAAGAGAGAGGCCAAAGTGAACATAGGCCCCTTAGAGAATGAGGCTGGGGAAATAATAATGGGGAACCAGGAAATGGCAGAGGAGTTGCTTTAGTCTTCATGGTAGAAGATATTAATAGCATTCCAAAAATACTAAATAATCAAGGGGCAAAAAGGGGGAGGAAATAAATACAATAACTATCACCAGAGAAAAAGTACCAGTGAAACTAATGGGACTAAAGGCCGATAAGCCTCCTGGACCTGATGGGTTGCATCCTAGGATATTAAAGGAAGTAGCTGCAGAGATAGTGGATGCACTGGTAGTAATCTTCCAAGAATCCTTAGATTCTGGAAAAGTCCCAGAAAATTGGAGAACGGCCAATGTAATACCTTTTTATTCAAAAAGGGAGGGAGACAAAATACAGGTGACAATACGTCAGTTAGCTTAACATCTATCATTGGGAGAATGTTGGAGTCTATTATAAAGGATGTAATAGCAGAGCATTTAGAAATACATAATCTAATCAAGCAGAGTCAGCATAGCTTCATGAAGGGGAAATCATGCTTAACAAATTTATTAGAATTCTTTGAGGAGCTAACAAGCAGGATAGATAAAGGGGAATCAGTAGATGTCATATATTTGAACTTCCAAAAGGTGTTCGATAAGGTACCGCGCATAAAGCTACTTAATAAGATAAGAGCCCATGGTATTGGAGGTAGTATATTATCATGGATAGAGGGTTGGCTAACTAATATAATACAGAGAGTTGGGATAAGGGGGGCATTTTTGGGATGGCAACCTGTAACTAGTGGAGTGCCACAGGGATCAGTGCTGATTATTTACAATATTTATGAATGATGTAGATGAGGGAAGTGAATGTACTATCACCAAGTTTGTGGATGACACAAAAATAGGTGGGAAGGCAAGTGCTGAGGATGACACAAGGAGTCTACAGTGGTGTATAGACAGGTTAAATGAGTGGGCAAAAACTTGACAGATAGAATATAACGTGGGAAAATGTGAGCTTATGCACTGTGGCAGGAAGAATAGAGGATCTGAATATTATTTAACTGGAGAAAGACTGCAGAAAGCTGCAGCACAGAGGGATCTGGGATTCCTTGTGCATGAATCCCAAAAAGCTAACAAACAGGTTCAACAGGTAATAAGGAAGGAAAATGGAGTGTTGGCCTTTATTTTAAAGAGAATGGATAACGAAAATAGGGAAGTCTTGCTAAAACTATCCAAGGCAATGGTTAGACCACACCTAGAATACAATTTTGGTCCCCTTTTCTCAGGAAAGATATACCAGCATTGGAATGGGTCTGGAGAAGGTTCAATAGGTTGATCCTGGGTATGGAGAGATTTTCTTATGAGGAGAGATTGAGTAGGCTGGGCCTGTACTCATTGGAATTTAGAAAAATGAGAGGCGGCCTTACTGAAACTTATTATTCTTAGGGGCCTTGACAGGGTAGATGCTGAGAGGTTGTTTCCCCTTGTGGGAGAGTCTAGGACCAGAGGGCATAATCTCAGAGTAAGGGGTCCCTCATTCAAAACAGAATTGAGGAGGAATTTCTTCTCTCAGAGGGTAGTTAATCTGTGGAAATTTTTACTGCAGAGGGTTGTAGTGACTGGGTCATTAAGTATATTCAAGGCTGAGGTAGACAGATTTTTAATCAGTAAAGGAATCAAGGGTTATGAGGAAAAGAAAGGAAAGTAGAGTTGAGGAATATCAGATCAGCCATGATCT
Source organism: Cetorhinus maximus (assembly GCF_964194155.1). Lineage (NCBI taxonomy): Eukaryota > Metazoa > Chordata > Chondrichthyes > Lamniformes > Cetorhinidae > Cetorhinus > Cetorhinus maximus. Next base: position 97,418,192 of record NC_135881.1, on the reverse strand, counting down.
CATTGAATGACAGAGCAGGCTTGATGGGCCAAATGGCCTACTTCTGCTCCTACGTCATATGGTCTTATGGACAACATTAAAGATTTTTATATTCTGGGAAAAGTAACTTCCAAAGCAAGGGTGAAACAATGGGCTTTACAGATCAAAAGGGAGAAATATATTTAAAGAAAGATGGAAAGGTGTATGGGAGTGGCCATGTGAGATCTTGAGAGGCGGACTATGTGAAATAGACCTGTGAAAAAGCAGCCTCTAGCTACCCCAGAGAAACGTTGGTTTGGTCCAGAGTGCAAGGTTTTGTTAAAAGACTTGGAGTTCCATTGTGGAGTGAGAGGGAAAGAGAAGCTATGAAATACCTCCCTTATAGCAACAGTGGGTGCTTGTGGTAATATTGCTGGATGTTTTATAGATTAAGAATCTATTTGAACTGTTGCCTGAAAGGGGTATGTAGCTGGGAGTCTAATTAAATAGAAGTATTTTGGGAACTGTTAAAAGACCTAGTCTAACTGTGTAACTGTAATCTTGAGTATTTAACTTTTCTTTTTTTTTGGTTAATAAATGTTTTAATTTAATCTTTAAATCTCCAAAGGTGGTAGTGGACTCTTTACTTCTGACTTCAGTGTACATTCCTTCTTGTAATAAGTACAAATTGCAAAATTGCTGTGACAGCTTGACTAAGTTTCTCTTTGGGATTTGGTCAGCCTGGCAGTTACCAACTGCTATATTATAACATCCTAGTTAAGAATGCTATCATATTATGATCACTCTTCCCTAAAGGACCCCACACAACAAGATTATTAATTAACCCCTAGTTGGTTCCTTGACGTACTGGTCTAAAAAGGTCATCTCATATGCCCTCTAGGAATTCATCCACCACGGTATTATTGTTAATTTAGTTTGCCGAGTCTATATACAGATTAAAGTCACCCATGATTACTGCAGCTTCGTTGTTACAAGCATCTCTAATTTCCTGTTTAATGCCGTCCCATACCTCATCACTACTGTTTGGAGGCCCACAGACAACTCTCACTAGGGTTTTCCACTCCTTGTTGCTTCTTAGCTCCACCCAGCCTGTTAGAACATATAGATTTTGGAAGTCAATATCCTTTCTCACTGTTGCATTGATTCCAACCTTAACTAGTAATGCCAACCCACCTCCTTTTCCTTTTTGTCTGTCATTCCTAAATATTGAATAGCCTTGGATATTCAGTTCCCAGTCTTGGTCATCCTGCAGCCATGTCTCCATAATCGAAATCTTATTGTACACGTTCACATCTATTTGCACTGTTAATTCATCTGCCTTATTGCAAATGCTCCATGTATTCAAATTCAGTGCCTTTAGGTTTGTCTTTTTAATATTTTTACTCATTTTGTTTGTACTATGGCCCTATTTGCTGTTAACCCTTGTTTCCTATGCCTTCCACTTTTGCTTTCTACTTTTCTGTCCTTCATTTCTATCTTTGTTTCTTTCTCTTGTGTCTGTCATTCAGGTTTCCATCCCCCTGCCGCTCTTGTTTAAGCCCTCCCCCATAGTACTAGCGAGTACCCCTGTGAGGATGTTAGTCCCTGTCCTGCTGGGGTGCAACCTGTCCAGCTTGTACAGGTCCCATCTTCCCCAGAATTGGTCCCAATGCCTTAGGAATCAAAATCCCTCCCTGCTACACCATTTCTCCATCGCTGCATAAAAATGTTCTCCTTTATGTCGCCATTGGTTCTTTTGCCATTCACCTTATATCAGTGCCCTCTGCTTCTCGACCCTTTTGCCAATGGGAGCAGTTTCTCCCTATTTTCTCGTTCAAGGCCCCTTGTGATTTTGAACTCTTTTTTCAAATCTCCTCTCAACTTCCTCTTCTCTAAGCATAATAACCCCGGCCTCTCCAATTTATCTACATAACTGAAATCCCTCATCCCTGGAAGCACTCTTGTAAATATTTTCTGAATCTTTTCAAAAGCCTTCACATCCTTCTTAAAGTGCGGTGCCCAGAATGGGACATATTAATCCAGTTGAGGTTGAAGCAGTGCTTTGTAATGGTTCATCATAGCATCCTTGCTTTTGCACCCTGTGCCTTTATTTATAAAGCCCAGGATCCCAAATGCCTTTTTAACTGCGTCCCCAACCTATCTGGCCACCTTTAACAATTTAACCCAGGTTAGAGCCCCTTTAGAACTGCACCTATAACTTTTTGCTGCCTCTCCTCATTCTTTTGACCACAAGGCATCATTTCATACTCATCTGCATTTAAATTCATCTATCACATGTCCACAAATTCCACCAGTCTGTCTATGTCCCCCTGAAGTCTATCATTATTCTCCTCACAGGTCAGAATACTTCCAAGTTTTGTTTCATCTGTCCTCACACCAACTGTCCCCCACGCCACCTCCATCCCCCATCCCAAACAACTATCCCCAGCTCAGGAAAGACAGACAGACAGAGTGGGAAAGGAGAGATTGACAGACAGACAGAGTAGAAAAGGAGAGATTGACAGACAGACAGAATGGGAAAGGAGAGATCGACAGAGGGAGAGACACAGAATGGGAAAGGAGAAAGAGAGACAGACAGACAGACAGAGTATGAAAGGAGAGAGAGAGAGAAACAGACAGGCAGAGTGGGAAAGAAGGGAAAGGGACAGAAAGGAAAGCAAACAAAAAGTTGAACAGAGTTTCAGGAGTGCTGTGGCTGTGCTACTCAAGGCTTTTTTGATGATTTAATACTACCTAATTTGAATTTACATAGTATTTCTGTTACATTCCGTGAGTTATTTTGTCTTGCAAGTTGTTCCAGCTAGGAATGCATAGTGCTACACACGTACGGCACAATATTTCAACTTGTACATTGCTTTTCCGGGAAAGAAATGCCCGAATGAACCTAACCCCGGCTTTAACATTGATTCCTATGGAAAACTGGAAAACCATGATTTATTTAAAGTTGTTTCACTTAAAGTCACAATTTTCAGGAACTCAATCACAAATTTAAGTGAGGATTGACTGGATTTTATTCCACAAATTTCAACTTTGCTGCTGAGCCTATTATGTGGTGCTTTATTAAATTCCTTTTGGAAGTCTATATACACCACATCAACTTCCTCATCAACCCTCTCTGTTACCTCATCAAAAAACTCAATCAAGTTAGTTAAACATGATTTGCCTTTAACAAATCCATGCTCGCTTTCTTTAAGTGATCCCGACTTATCCAAGTGACTGTTACTTATGTCCCAGATTATTGGTACTAAAAGCTTTCCCACTGCCAAAGATAAAATAACTGGGCTGTAATCACATACGAACATATGAAATAGGAGCAGAAGTAGGCCATTCAGCCCCTCAAGCCTGCTCTGCCATTCAATGAGCTCATGGCTGATTTTCTTGGTGTTTCGAGTTCCACATTCCTATCTAGCTCCGATAACTTTGATTCCCTTGCCTAAAAAGAATCTATCAACCCCTGTCTTAATAATATTCAGTGACCCACCTCCACTGCCTTCTGAGGCAAAGAGTTCCAAAGTCGCACTGAGAGAAAAAAATTCTCCTAATCTCTGTCCTATAAGGGCAACCTCTAATTTTAAAACAGTGCCCACCTAGTTCTGGACTCACCCACAAGAGGAAACATCCTTTCCATGTCCACCTTGTCAATATTGTTCAGGATCTTGTATACTTCAATCAAGTCACCACTCGATCTTCTAAACTCCAATGGAAACAAGCCCAGTCTATCCAACCTATCTTCATAAGACAAGCCGCTCATTCCAGGTATCAATCTAGTAAACCTCCCATGAACCTCCCATGAATCCTTCCTTAAATAAGGAGACCAAAACTGCACATAGAATTCGAGATGCGGTCTCACCAATGCCTGTATAACTGAAGCATAATATCTTTACTTTTATGTTCAATTCCTCTTGTAATAAAGGATAGCATCCTATCAGCCTTCTTGATTAGATGCTGTACCTGCATATTAACTTTTTGTGACTCATGCACAAGGACACCTAAATCCCTCTGCATTTCGGAATTTTGCAGCCATTCTCTATTTAAGTAGCACCCTGGTTTTTATTTTTCTTGCCAAAGTAAACAACTTCACATTTTCCCACATTACATTCCATCTGCCAGATTTTTGCCCACTCACTCAGCTTATCTATACCCATCTGCAAACTCCTAGTGTCTTCTTCACAACATACTTTCCTACCTATCTTTGTGTCATCTGCAAATTTAGCTACCATGCCGTTGCTCCCCTCATCTAAGTTATTGATGCAAATTGTAAAAAGTTGAGGCCCGAGCACAGACCCCTGCAGATTCCACTCATCAAATCTTGCCAATCAGGCAAAGACCTATTTATGCATACTCTGTTTTCTGCCAGCCAGCCAATCTTAGACTCATAGACTCAGACATCTCCAGCACAGAAGGAGGCCATTTGGCCCATTGTGTCCACGCCGGTCAATAAATATCTGACTGCACTAATCCCATTTTCCAGCGCTTGGCCCATAACCCTGGAGGCTATGGCAACGCAAGTGAATATCTAAATACTTCTTAAATGTTACGAGAGTTTTTGACTCAACCACCTTTCCAGGCAGTTAGTTCCAGACTCCCATGATCCTCTGGGTGAAAAGAATTCTCCTCAACTCCCCTCTTAGCCTTCTACCTCTTTCCTTAAATCTGTGCCCCATGGTTATTAACCCCTCTACGAATGGAAGAAGTGCCTTCCTATCTATGCACCTCATAATCTTATACACCTCTATCAGATCCCCTCTCAACTTTCGTTGCTCCGAGGAAAATGACCCCATCCTATCCAATCTTTCCTCATAGCTTAGACCCTCCAGCCAGACAGCATCCTGGTAAATCTCCTTTCCAGTGCAATCACATCCTTCCAATAATGTGGTGACCAGAACTGCATGCAGTACTCCAGTTGTGGCCTAACCAGCATTTTATGCAGTTCCAGCGTAACCTCCCTGCTCTTGTATTCTACGCCTCGGCTAATAGAGGCAAGTATCCCATGTGCCTTGTTAACCACCTTATCTACATGCCATGCTACCTTCAGGGATATGTACAACAAGGTCCCTCTGATCTTCAGTATTTATCACCCTACCAATTTTCATATCACCATGAACTTCTTGATCATACCCTTTATATTTAAATCTAAATTATTAATGTACACCACAAACAGCAAAGGCCCAGCACAGAGTCCTGCGGAACCCCACTGGAAACAGACTTCCAGTCACAGAAACATCCCTCAACCATCACCCTCTGCCTCCTGCCTCTCAGCCAATGTTGGATCCAATGTGCCACTTTGCCTTGGATCCCATGGGTTCTTACTTTCTTGACCAGGCTGTCATGAGGGACCTTATCAAAAGTCTTGCTAAAGTCCATGTAGACCACATCAAATTCATTACCCTCATCAATACTCCTGGTTACATCCTCAAAAAATTCAATCAAATTTGTCAAACACGACCTTCCCTTAACAAATCCATGCCGACTATCACTGATTAATCTGTATCTCTCCAAGTGCAGATATTTCTGTCTCTCGGAATTCTTTCCAGTAACTTCCTCACCACTGAGGTTAGACTGACTGGTTGGTAATTTCCTGGTCTGTCTCTACCTCACTTTTTTTTTATTCATTCATGGGGTGTGGGCTTCGCTGGCTGGGCCAGCATTTTTTGCCCATCCCTAGTTGCCCTTGAGAAAGTGGTGGTGAGCTGCCTTCTTGAACCGCTGCAGTCCTTGTGGTGTAGGTACACCCATAATACTGTTAGGAAGGGAGTTCCAGCATTTTGACCCAGTGACAGTGAAGGAACAGGGATATATTTCCAAGTCAGGATGGTGAGGTGAACTTCCAGGTGGTGGTGTGCCCATCTATCTGCTGCCATTGTCCTTCTAGATGGTAGTGGTTGTGGGTTTGGAAGGTGCTGTTGAAGGAGTCTTGGTGAATTCCTGCAGTGCATCTTTTAGATGTTACAGACTGCTGCTACTGTGTGTCGGTGGTGAAGGGAGTGAATGTTTGTGCATGTGGTGCCAATCAAGTGGGCTGCTCTGTTCTGGACAGTGTCAAGCTTCTTGAGTGTTGTGGGAGCTTCACTCATCCAGGCAAGTGGGGAGTATTCCATCACACTCCTGACTTGTGTCTTGTAGATGGTGGACAGGCTTTGGGAAGTCAGGAGGTGGGTTACTCATTGCATGATTCCTAGCCCCTGACCTGCTCTTGTAGCCACAGCATGACTAGTCCAGTGCAGTTTCTGGTCAATGGTAACCCCCAGGATGTTGATAGTGGCGGATTCAGTGATGGTAATGCCATTGAATATCAAGGGGAAATGGTTGGATTCTCTCTTGTTGGAAATGGTCATTGCCTGACACTTGTGTGGCATGAATGTTACTTGCCACTTGTCAGCCTAAGCCTGGATATTGTCCAGATCTTGCTGCATTTGGACATAGACCACTTCAGTATCTGAGGAAGTGTGAATGGTGCTGAATATCATGCAATCATCAGCGAACATCCTCATTTCTGACCTTATGATGGAAGGAAGGTCATTGATGAAGCAGCTGATGATGATCGGGCCGAGGACACTACCCTGAGGGACACGTGCAGTGATGTCCTGGAGCTGGGATGACTGACCTCCAACAACCACAACCATCTTCCTTTGTGTTAGGTATGACTCCAACCAGTGGAGAGTTTTCCCCCTGATTCCCATTGACTCCAGTTTTGCTAGGACTCCTTGAGGTCACACCCGGTCAAATGCTGCCTTGATGTCAAGGGCAATCACTCTCACCTCATCTCGGGAGTTCAGCTGTTTAGTCCTTGTTTGAACCAAGGCTGTAATGAGGTCAGGAGCTGGTTGGCCCTGGCAGAACCCAAACTGGGGGCATCAGTGAGCAGGTTATTGTTAAGCTAGTGCCACTTGATAGCACTGTTGATGACCCCTTCCATTGCTTTACTGATGATTGAGAGTAGACTGATGGGGCGGTAATTGGCCAGGTTAGATTTGTCCTGCTTTTTGTGTACAGGACATATCTGGGCAATTTTCCACATAGCCAGGTAGATGCCAGTGTTGTAGCTGTACTGGAACAACTTGGCTAGGGGTGTGGCAAGTTCTGGAGCACAAGTCTTCAGTACTATTGCGGGAATATTGTCAGGGCCCATAGCCTTTGCAGTATCTGTGCCTGTGGGACAATGTTAGCAGTCCTCCAGTCCTCTGGCACCTCACCTGTGGCCACACAGGATTTGAATATTACAACCAGGGCCCCTGATATCTCTTTCCCTGCCTCTCTCAACAGCCTGGGAAACATCTCATCTGGGCCTGAGGATTTATCCACTTTTAAGGTTGCTAAATCCACTAGTACCTCCTCTCTCTCTATGTTAATTTCCTCTAATATTGCACAGTCCTCCACCCTGATGTCTATATCTACGTCGTCCTTTTCCATTGTGAAAACTGCGCAAAGTGTTAATTGAGGACTACACCCACGTCTTCTGGGTGTAGTCCTCAGATTACCTCTATCGTCCCTAATTGGCCCTACTCTTTCCTTAGTTATTCTCTTGCTCTTTATGTATTTTAAAAAACCCTTTATATTTTCCTTTATTCTACCCACCAATGCTTTCTCATGCACTCTCTTAGTTTTCCTAATTTCCTTTGCACTTTTTATACTCCTCTAAGGACTCTGCTGTATTGAGCCCTCATTATCTGCTATAAACTTATCTTTTTTTCTTAATCCTAACCTTTCTATCCCTTGACATCCAGGGTTCTCTGGATTTGGTCCCCCACTTTGACTTTACGGGAACATATTTGCCCTGTCCTCTCGCTATTTCCTCCTTGAATGCCTCCCACTACTCTGACACAGTTTTACCTGCAAGTAGCTGCTCCCAGTCCACTTGGGCCAAATCATACCTCATCTTAGTAAAATTAGCCTTTCCCCAGTTCAGGACTTATATTCCTGGCCCAACTTTATCCTTTTCCATAACTATCCTAAATCTAACTGTGTTATGGTCACTATCTCCAAAATTCTCCCCTTTCCACCTGCCCGAGGTCATTTTCGAATATTAGGTCCAGAAATGCCCCCCCTCTTGTTGGGCTTTCTACTTACTGGTTAAAAAAAGCTCTCCTGGATGCAAATTAAGAATTTTGCTCCCTCTCTACCTTGCACACTAAAACTATCCCAGTTAATATTTGGGTAGTTAAAATTCCCTACTATTACTGCCTTATTATCCTTACACTTCTCTGAAATTTGATTATATATTTGATCCTCTATCTCTTGCTGACTATCGGGGGCCTATAGTACACACCCAACAGCATGTTTGCCCCTTTTGTGTTTTTTACTACTACCCATATGGCCTCATTTGATGATCCTTCCAAGATATCTTCTCTCCTTGCCACTATAATTGATTCCTTGATCAATATTGCAACCCCCCTCCTCTTCGATCCCCCTCTCTATCTCGTCTGAATACCCTATAACAAGGAATGTTGAGCTGCCAATCCTGTTCCTCTTTTAGTTAATTCTCGGTCATAGCTATGATATCATACTCCCACATGCCTATCTGTGCCCTCAGCTCGTCTGCCTTATTCCCCAGGCTCCTTGCATTAAAATATATTCCATTTAGCCTTGCTAAACTCACTTCTTTCTTATCTAGCCTATGTTTCCTCTGCCTTTCAGACTCCCTTACTCGCATTTTAACTTTTAATGTCATCTCAGATTCTCTCACCTTTGAACTACTTTTCAGGATCCCATCCCCCTGCCAATTTAGTTTTACTCTGCCCCAACAGCGTCGGCAAGCCTCCCCGTGAGGGTGTTGGTCCTGTTCCTGTTTAGATGTAATCCGTCCAACTTGTACAGGTCCCACCTCCCCCAGAAACGGTCCCAAAGCCCCAGGAATCTAAATCCCTCCCTCCTGCACCATCTCTAGAGCCACACGTTCATCTGCTCTATCCTTCTGTTCCTATACTCACTACTGTGTGGCACCGGGAGTAATCTGGAGATTGCTACCTTTAAAGTCCTGCTTTGCAATTTCCTATCTAACTCCCTGAAGTCTGCTTGCAGGACCTCATTTCTCTTTCTTCCTATGTCACTGGTCCCAACATGGACCATGACCTCTGGCTGTTCACCCTCCCCCTTCAGAATGCCCTGCAGCCACTCTCTAAATTCCTTGGCCTGGCACCCAGAGGCAACATACCATCCTGGAGTCATGCCTACAGCTACAGAAGCACCTGTCTCCTCCCCTCACTAATGAGTCCCCTACCACTATTGTCCTCCCACACTTCTTTCTCCTGCCCTGAGCAGCTGGACCACCCACAGTGCCATGGCCTTGGCTCTGGTTGGCCTCTACAGAGGAACCGTCACTCTCACCGTTTTCCAAGGCCGAAAAATTGTTTGCGGGTGAGATGCACTCAGGGGATTTCCTCACTACCTTCCTGGCCCCCTTCTTCTGTCTGGCGGTCACCCATTCCCTCTCTGCTTGCACTTCCTTAAGCTGCGGGGTGACCACATCCTGAAACGTTCTGTCCACTATTCTCTCAGCCTCGTGGATGCACCGTAGTGCCCCCAGCTGTCGCTCAAGCTCCAAAACCCGGAGCTCAAGTTGCTCCAGTCAGAGGCACCTCCGGCACACATGGTCATGCAGACCACAGCAGTGTCTAGGATTTCCCACATAGTGCAGGATATGCAAATCACGTGACTAAGTTCCCCAGACATAACTAAATAGAATATGGACCCTTGCTTTTATTTTACCCTTACTCCTACTTGAGTATAGACTAGAAGCTAGATCCTCTAGATAGGCTAGGTCCTCTTGATAGACTAGATCCTCTAGGTGCTGTTGACTGCTTGTCCAAGGTCCTCCTATCGCACTCTCCTCTATGTGCTACTGACTGCCTGTCCCAGGATCCTCCTCTCGCACTCTCCTCTATCTTCTATCCAGGCTAATATGTTTCACCCTACACTCTGATCTTTTATTTTCCACAATAACCTTTGATGGGGCTCCTTATCAAATGCTTGATATTGCGTGCAATTCTGGCCGCCACATTACCAGAAGGATATGGAGGTGTTGGAGAGGGTGCAGAGGAGGTTTACCAGGATGCTGCCTGGTCTGGAGGTTATTAGCTATGAGGAGAGGTTGGAGAAACTTGGATTGTTCTCACTAGAGCGACAGAGACTGAGGGGCGACTTGATAGAAGTTTACAAAATTATGAGTGGCATGGACAGAGTAGATAGTCAGAAGCTTTTTCCCAGGGTGGAAGAGTCAATTACTAGGGGACATAGATTTAAGGTGAGAGGAGAAAACTATAGAGGAGATGTGCGGGGCAAGTTTTTTACGCAGAGGGTAGTGAGTGTCTGGAATTCGCTGCCAGAGGAGGTGGTGGAAGCAGGTATGATAGTGGTATTGAAGAGGCAGCTTGACAAATACATGAATAAGATGGGAATAGAGGGATACGGACCCCGGAAGTGCAAAATGTTTTAGATGAGGGGCAATATGATTGGCGCAGGCTTGGAGGGCCGAAGGGCCTGTTCCTGTGCTGTACTTTTCTTTGTTCTTTGTTTGTTCTTTGTTCTTTCTGGAAATCCAAGTACAGTACATGTACAGGCTCCCCTCTATCCACTGCACATGTTACCCCTTCAAAGAATTCTAATAAATTGATTAAACATGATTTCCCTTTCATAAAACTATGCCATCTCTTCCCGATTCCCCTGACTTTTTCTAAGAGCCCACCTATAACTTCTTTGATGATTTATCCTAATACCTTCCCCATGACAGATGTCAAGCTAGTTTCCTGTTTTCTCCTTCCCTCCCTTCTTGAATGGAGGGGTTATATTTTCTACTTTCCAGTCTGATGGAACCTTTCCAGAATCTAGGGAATTTTGAAAATTAAAATCAACACCTCTACTACCTCATGAGCCACCCCTGAGTATATTGCCAAGTTTATTCTTAGACCACTTTTTTGAACAAGGGCCGAATATTTGCAATTTTCCAGTCTGCCCCTGTATTGGAGGAGGATCAGGATCTCCACAATTACCTCCCTTACTTCCCTCAATATCCTTGGATACATCCCAATTGATCCTGATGACTTATTAACTTTAAGTACAGTCACCTATTTGAATATCTCCTCTTTACCAATTTTTGGCTCATCCAGTATCTGTTACCTCTTCTTTCACTATGACTTCGGAAGCATCTTCTTCCTTTGTGAAGACAGGTATAAAGCGCTAATTTAGTACCTCAGCCCTGCCCTCTGTATCTTCCGTAGATCCTCTTTTTGGTTCCTACTCAGTCACACGAACCCCTCTTACTACCCTTTTACTATCTAAGAGACTTAAATTAAGACTCTCTTTTATGTTAGCTTCCAATTTCCCCTCATACTGTCTCTTTGACTCTTTTATCTCCCTTTTCACTGCCCCTCTGAACTCTCTATATTCAGCCTGGTACTCAATTCTATTATCAACCTGACTTGTCATATGCACCATTTTTATGCTTTATCTTACTCTCTGCCCTACCTTTCGCCATGTGGGAATGTACTTTGACTGTCCCCAAACCACCTCCTACTTAAAGGCAGCCCATCGTTCCATTATAGTTTTGCCTGCTAATCTTTGACTCGCATTGATCTGGGCCAGATCTGTTCTTAGCCCACTGAAACTAATCCTCCTCCAATTAAATATTTTTATTCTAGATTTCTCTTTGTCCTTTTCCATAGCTAACCCAAACCATATGATAAAATGAACTGTTCCCTAAATATTCCCCTACTGACATTTGACCTTCTTCATTCCTTAGAGCCAGATTCAGCAATGTCTCCCCTCACATTGGGCCAGGAACATATTGATCAAGAAAATTCTTCTGAACATGCTTCAGAAACTCTTTCCCCCTCTCTGCTCAATGCACTATCACTATCCCAGTTTATATTAGGGCAATTAAAGCCCCACATTATCACTGATGTACAGTTTTTTCACTGCTCTATAATTGCCCTGTAAATGTGCTTCTCCAAATCTTTTCCACCAGTTAGTGGCCTATAGAATACACCCAGTAGTTTAATGGTATCTCTTTTGTTTCTTAAATCAAATAAATTCTGTTATTGACCCCTCTTGTGGAGGAACACCAAGAAGAGAGTGATGATGAAGGCATAGCAATGTCACATGATTTCACATGCTTCTGTGGTCTGGTCACATCAAAGTTCTTACGTCAGTCCTCTGCAGCAGAACCCAGGTGAAACTTTACCCTCTGGTGAGCTGGCAGTTGTACTATCCTTGCCCTTGGACTTGACTGCAAACCATTGTGACTGTTATCGCACCATGTACAGTTCCCACCTCTATGCTATTCTCTATGATACATGCAGTGTCAGGACCTGAGCTGGTGGCTGTGAGTGTAAAATCATCTGACAGTTCTATGTCTTCAACATTGTTCTCTTCGCGGTGTTTCTCTACTGCCTGGCCATGTTGCATTTCTTAGGCATCTGAAAAGAAAAAGGCGCAAGTTTGGGGGCATTGAGTAGAGAGGTCACAGATTCCATACTTCTGATAGCCAGTTGATGAAGGAAGAATCTAAAGCCCGTCTTCACTTGGAATAGATTTGGTTGTAGATATATACCGCCTGACTCCATTCAACTCTTGTGTCAGTAAGTGTCACTTTATATGTGCTGAAGTAACCATACAATCATTGCCCTCCATGTGTAAGTACAATTGATACAATTAACAACAGGAGTTGAGATGGTGCTTAGAGCATCTGCAACTTGTAAATCAGAAGAGATTGTTGGATGAGGGGGAAGTGGAAGTACAAAGATCTTTCATGGATTCACACTCCCAAACAACCACAACCTCAGCAATGGCCCTTCTTATAATAGTCAGCACCATCTCTTCCATGGGGGTTAGAGCATGAAAACATGCCTATCCCTTCTGATTAGTTCCTGCTGCCTCCAGTTGTCTGCCACCTCTGTGTGTAGTGCAATATGGGTGATGTGGCTGTCATGCTTGAAAAGCTGACAGTGTTTGCAAACTGTGCAATGTGGATGTTGGTAGATGGGTGATTTGGGCAACAGATGTGGCTACGAGTCTAGTTGGTAACATAAGACTTTTTAAAAATTCATTGTATGTGGGCATCACTGGCTAGCCAGCATTTATTGCCTGTGGGCCTGGTGCCACACATAGGTAAGGACCACAGATTTCCTTCCCTAAAGGGCAAGGGTTTTTACAACAATTGACAATGGTTTCATGGTCATTAGAATTTTAATTCCAGGTTTTTATTGAATTCAAATTCCACCATCTGACGTGGTGGGATTGAACCCAGGTCCCCAGGGCCTCTGGATTACTAGTCCTGCGACAATACCACTATGCCAATGTCTCACCCCGGAGAGATGATGCTTTTGAAGCAGACTGAAGATGCATTTACTAATCTTGATGTCTCATGTGGGGTCATTAATCTTCTTGCGGCACTGCATCCAGGTTTGAGCTTGCACTTCTGGCACTGACCGCCATGGCAATTTGTACACTCTGCTTTTGCACCATGTGCCTGGATGATCACCGGTCACCCCGTGGATACATGACATCTCTCCTTCTTTCCACATTCTCCACCAAGGCCTCCAATGCAGCCATGGAAAATTGGGAGGCCACTCATCCCATGTTCAGCCATTCTCTTCCTTTACCAGGTCAGATTCAGCTCACAAAAGACTCTGAGCACCCAGTTCAGTCACAATGCACCTCCACTTTAAGAGTTACAAACAAGCTTCAAGTAGTACAAGCTAGCTATAAGTAGTGCTAGCCAGTAATGATAATGGGACCCCTGCTGATGTGTCCAGTCAATCAGTAGCTTAGTTAGCATTGACTGCACACAGAAATCACGATAATGAGCATGTAACACAAAGATGTTGTTTTGTCTGCATTACATTCAATGGGCATTTTCTGGTTGGCAGGATATGCCACAGGGATCAGTGCTGCGGCCTCAATTTCTTACAATTTATATAAATGAGTTGGATGAAGGGACCGATGACATGGTTGCTAAATTTGCTGATGACACAAAGATAGGTAGGAAAGTAAGCTGTAAAGAGGACATAAGGAGGCTACTAAAGCATGTAGATAGTTTAGGTGATTGGGCAAAGATTTGGCAAATACAGTATAATGTAAGAAAATGTGAGGTTGTCCATCTTGGCAGGATGAATAAAAAAAGAGGCATAGTATTTAAATGTTAAGAGACTGCAGAGCTCTGAGATGTAGAGGGAACTGGGTGTTCTAGTGCATGAATCACAAAAGATTAGTATGCAGTCATATCAAGTAATTAGCAAAGGTAATAGAATGTTGTTGTTTATTGCAAGGGTAATTGAATACAAGAGTAGGGAGGTTATGTTTCAGTTTTACGGGGCATTGGTGAGATCCCGGGGCCAAGTGGCCTACTCGTGCTCCTAATTCATATGTCTATATCTATGCTTGTACATTAATTGGTGCTTTGCAATCCCAGTACCCATATTCAGGGACTATCCAATTTAACACCCAAGGACCTTGAGTAGACTCATAGCCTGGTAGAGCATATAACAGTATTAATGGTTTTGTTAAATAGAAAAAAAATTTTCATTTTTTGTGGGAGTGGGGGGAGCGGTTACAAAGCTAGGGACCTTGAATATAAGTTAGCCAATAATAAATCCAGTAAGAAATTCAGGACAGTGGGGCAAATGTAGACTCACTACCGCGTGGAGTGCTTAAAGCGATTAGCATAGTTGCATAAGTATATGAGGGAGACAGAAATAGATGGCCATGTTGGTAGAGTGAGATGACTCAAGATGGGAAGAAGAGCTTGTGGAGCATAAACACTAGCATGGACAAGTTGGGCAGATGAGGACCTGTTCCTGTGATGTAATATTTCACGTAATTCAACGTAAAGTCAGAATTGGATTCTTGGAAATTGAGACTTGCTGAACTAGTTTAAGCATTGTAAATGTAGCAGTAATGCAATTCACACAAGTATAGAAAAGACATCTTTGTGTAATACAATACAAATACGTAAACAGAAATCTGGTGCTCGCTCCATAGATTTTTAGTTATAGAACCATAGAATGGTTACAGCACAGAAAGAGACCATTTGGCCTGACCTGCCTGTGGTCAGCTCGTCCCACTTCCCTGCCCTTTCCCAGCTGCTCTTTAAACAAAACTAAAATGACCCACTCAATAAGAGAAAGCTATTTCCTGTTTGTAGCTTGGCTGTGAGATCAAGAACCCTTGCCACACAATCATTCACTTATTTGAAAAAGGTTTTGAGTTAACATTCCATAAGGCAAAACTATAATGATTCTCAATAGATGCCTCATTCACACAACAAAATAAAACCATTGTGTGTTTGAGAATGATAACTTATTCAATGCACGATTAACAACAGAATCAATTTAATTCACTTCAAGTTCCACTTTCATTTAATTCATCTGCAATTCAAGTGATGTTCTTTTCTTGACTATTCAAATTGGTTTTAAGAACACCCATTATCACATAATCTGCAAAACACTGCTATTAATAAGTTAATATCAACAAGCTCATACATACCAGTAGCAGAGAGTATGAAAGTGAATTGAGTTTCATCCCGTTTGCCAGTGATATTGTTGTAGACACAACACATGTAGTCAGCTTTCTCGGGTACTTTCTCAGACTTGATTTTTAACACTGGCCCCCACTGGATGGGTGTTGTCTTGTTGTCAGCTTTCTGGAACCACGAATAGATATTTGGTGGGTTGGAATTTGCTGAACATTTAAACCAGATTGGCTCTCCTTTGCCAGCAGCAAACACTCCTTCACGAACTTTGAATCGTGGTTCAGACTTGACCATCAAATCATAGGGACCATCTGAAATTGTTTAAACGAAAGGAAGATTACTGGAAGAATAAGGAATCTTAGTTCATTCTGTGAAATGCTTTGCGATTATTGGACAATGTGATAAGA
Organism: Cetorhinus maximus; assembly: GCF_964194155.1. Lineage (NCBI taxonomy): Eukaryota > Metazoa > Chordata > Chondrichthyes > Lamniformes > Cetorhinidae > Cetorhinus > Cetorhinus maximus. The sequence continues at coordinate 97,402,343 of NC_135881.1, read as the reverse complement.
CTTTAGAGAATAAATTAAAATTTGCATGACATGAGTGGTAATCTAGTGGAGCAGATGTCTGTTACAGAACTTGGAAACATTGAAATGAAAATTGAGCAGGTTCTATGCTGGGTATAATAACACCCATGCTGTGAAGATGACAACAACCCTATATAAATGTAAGTACATTTATTTTATTTGTAATTTAGTTCCAGCAAATAAAGTCTTGACTCAATATTTAATTTGAGTATCAATTCACACTTCATCCATTTGTTGGAGCTGCCATTAGGGACATGCTGGCTACATTTCTCAGCCTGATCCCTCAGCCTAATGTAATCCATTTCTGCATATTGGTCCATACCGATCTTCCTCATCATTGGAGAAATCAGGAAGGGCATTAGGACCATACAAACAACATCACAACGTCGGCCTAGATTTTCATTCTCGAGGTGGGTATGGGGAGTCAGGAAAATTCCCAACTTGGCCCGTCTGCCTTGGGAGAAAGTGACTGCCAAGGCAGGATCCTCATTGCTGGGGGCCAGGTGCGAGCTAGAGTTTGGACAGCCGGCCTGAGAAGGAGTGCTCAGGCAGCCACAGGGGCTGCTGGGTATGGAGGCGGGTTGTTTAAAAGGCCCACCTGATGCCATGGGGCTTTGTCCCAGAGAAAGAAAAACACAAAGGCCCTCCTGCCCTCACTCCTCATGCCCCTTTCATCCTAAAAACTCTCCCCATCCCCATCCATGCCACATTATGCTCCCCACCCGCCCCCTATGTCCTCTCATGCCCCCTTTGCCAAGCTCTGGCACCTCCACACTCGTTGACCCACTGGAAACTTTCTCGAACCAATGAACACCACAGTGTAAAGTGGGATGTGTAAAAAAAAAAAGCTTTGAAACAATGTAATCCTTTGATCATTTTTCCCTATGCTTGAAAAAATGTCTGGATAAGCTAATAAGAGTGTCAGTCATCCAGGCCCAATGAAGTTTCAGAAACCATAAACCACAAACACTTGAAAGCATTTGAGTTAACATTGTGAAATTGACCAGAGAGATTAGAGAGCCTGAGCTGTCAATCAAACAATGGCTGGGATTTTCTGTGCTCGCTGGCATCGGGCGTATTGGGTGGCGTCAGCGGACAATATGGCAAGGCGGCCAAAAATCGGACATTGGCAACCTCATCGCAACACATCAGCATATTAATATAAGGCCAGCCCGACGGACTCGGTCCTCTAGCCACCACCAACCCCCCCCACCCACCACCACTGGATCGTCCGCCCACATCGGCAGCAAAACACGTCAAAGTGTTTCACAGTAGCATATATGAGGCATGCACCTGGGGGCAGCTGCACTTTGCTCGGGACATCAAGGTTTGTTTGCCTACCTTGCTTCAGTCAGCACTAACAGTCATCAGGGCCAGGCTTCACAGACAGCAGCACATCACTTTTAGGGGGGGGTCAGGGTAGGTCTCTACCTACCAGAGCAGCCATACGTGGGTGGCTTTTCAACAGCTACAGCGCAAGGTCTTTCTTGGGGAAGGGGTAGAAGTGGCAAGGGAGGAGGCTGTAGGGCGAGGGTTGTACTGTGGAAGGAGGGTGTCCCAGGGTGTGTGTGAGGGCACATGTTGATCTGTGCAAGTGGCCTCAAAATGGTCAGGGATGAGGAGGCAGTCTCCAGAGGAGATCACGCCAGATGGACATGTAAGGGTGTGTGTGAGATGGGCGGTGATGTCCCTTGAGCTGACAGTGAGTGAGATGCCAGTGAACGTGTGATGGGTGAGTGTGTGAGTTTAGAGTGATAAGATGGTTGTCACACCCTGGCTGCATGATGAGATCATTCATCCTCTATCTGCATTGAATGGCCAACTTCTGTGCAACATTAGCACTGATAACCATTGCCATTGCCTACCAAGCCAGAGTGGTAATGTAGCTGCCCCTCCTGCAGACAGAGCATGGGTAGAGGAGATCACAGTGGGCCTCCACAGCATCCAAAAGGCACTCGAGGCCTGCAGTCTTCTTGCTTTTGGGGCCATGTCTTCTTTGCTGCTGTCCTGGGCTCGAAGCACTGAGCGTGGCTGTACTTTAAATGTGGTGGCTGGCGTGATAAAGCAGCAAGATGACGGCGTGGCAGGCGAATCGGATCCCGCCCGTTATGGAAAAGGTGTATATCCCAGGAATGCATTATTAATGCTACAGGTTTGGGATGATATGGCGGGAAAAGCCACCATTGTGGCCGGAAAGTAAAACTGTTTTACTAGCCCGCTACCGCACTTAGTGCAAATCTGGGATAATTCCGCCCAATGTTTCCTTTGGGGAGCAGATGTTCTGTTATTCTAATAGACTCAACATCTATTATGGTAATAGAACACCAGATCCCCAGAAGAAATATTGTTTGATTGGCAGCCAGGGTCTCTGATCTCTGCGGTCAATTTCACAATGTTTGTTTAAATAAGTCAAGTGCTTTCAAGTGTTTGTGGTTTCTGAAACTTCAAAGGGTCTGGATGACTGACACCTTAATTAGCTTCTCCAGCCACTTATTTTCAAGCATAGGAGAAAGTGATCAAAGGATTACATTTTTAAAGCTTTTTTTTATACATCCCATTTTGCACTGTGGTGTTCATTGGTTCTAGAATGTGTACAATTGGTCAATGGGCATGGAAGTGACAGAGCTTGGCATAGGGGGCTGTGAGGAGACATGGGGTTGGGTGGAAGAGCAGAACTTGGCATTGGGTGCAAGAGGGGCCTGAGGGGGTGGGTAGGGGGTATAACTGCATAGGGGGCATGAGGAGGACCTTTTGAAATTTCCCCTCATGCACACTAAGATTCACAACCCCCCTAAGGGGCTGTGAACCACAAACTTCTAAAAACCTGGCCCGACCTCATGAAAATCGTGAAGGAGTAGGACATGCCTATCTCCCCAATGGAGCCAGCTAGGTTAGGAGTGTTGGATGCGGGCTTCTGTAGGAAGCAGTCTGTGCCCTTTAAACCCATCTCCAAAAATCGCACCGCCCGGGAATGGAGTTGGGGATCTCGGAACTGGGATCTGTCCGCTATTTTTGAAGGGCTCCCGAGTCAACATGACTTGGTAAAAACCTAGGCCTCTCAGTCCCCAAACCAAACCTTTGCAGCAGGCTCATGTAAGGCAAACTCCACCCCTGTCATTTGTTTCAAGACAGCAGAAATAATTTACATTGATCAGTTTTACTTTCTTCTGCATTCATGAATCTGAACGCTTACTATGTGTAAAGTGACTGAAAATGGACTTTTATTTTGCTTTAAACAGATAAGTTGAATTCTGTGAGGGGTGCCGATGGTAGAGAACAGAGTACACTGAATTTTGTTACTCAGTGCCAGCATAAAAATTCTGTCCCTTAATCAAACTCTTTGCTGCAATATCCGTGGTATATGTGATGATTAATTATCGTCAAATTATGGACTGTTTACTGCTAAGGAGTCACATCATCAGCAACTGCTAGAGTTTTGGACTTGACTCACTGGCACTCTCATCTCCATAACTATGGTTGTGGGTTTAAGCTCCATTCCAGAGACTTGATCACATTGTCTAAATTGACATTTCAGTGCAGTACTGAGGGACTGTGACACTGACAAAGGTGTTGCCTGCCAGATGAGACATTAAACCAAGGCCTCCTCTCAGATGGATGATATTCTTTAAAGAAGAGCAGTGAAGGTATCCTGGACAACATTTATCTCTTGATCAAAGTCACCAAAACGGACTATCTCATGATTTATCTCAGAAAGCAGTTCATTGATTGTGACACACCTGGAACATCTTGGGGTTATTATATCCCTTAGTGGATGACCTCATACTAAAACACATTGAATTCCATATGCCGTAGCTTTGCTAACTCATTTAATCTATGTCTCTTCATAATTTCCCACTCACATCCACACAACTTATTGTGCAACATAATTTAGTGTCATCTGAAAACTTGGATGTACAGCTCTCTTTTTCTCCATCCAAGTTGTTAATAATTAATATGGCCCCTTATTACATCCTGTCATGCAGAAAATAAACTCTCTCACCATAGGTACCTATGTCAGTTCGATGGATTGAATGGCCTACTCCTGCTCCTATTTCTTAGGATGTCTCTGAAGCAGGTACCTCGTTAGTCCTCGACTCCTGCCCTTAACCCATTCCCTTTTCTTTTTCAAATATTTATCTCCTTTCCTTTTAAAAGCTATTATGGATTCTATTCCCAGCAATGTTTCCTCTAAGGCATTCCACACTCTGAATCATAAGTGCACAAAAAAACTATTTATAATGTTTCAGTGCATAGCAACCAGAGCAATTCTACTCCCTCCTATCACTTTGCAAATAATGTAAACAGATGGAGCATGTATCGCTTGTGACCTTTCACCTTACTTTGTAATGACTGCACAATATCGAAAAGTATAAACATAAATATCATTGTATACACAAGACGCCTCATGACAGACTTAGGTCCCACAGTGGATTATTTTCTTCCGTGAGACTTACCTGACTCCAACCTCTGTCTCTACTGATATGTAACTTCTATTTCTTTATTTAAGCTTACTACTTCCTGATTGGTGTTCCCCTTCAAAGGTCACTCCTTTCCACCACAAAGTTGCCATCAGAAAGAATACTTGTTGCAAATTTATTATTTCAATATTGTATCTGTCCAAATGATGGAACTTGAACCCTGAAAGTGGTACCAAGATCCACAGATATCAGTTAAACATTTTACAAAATCTGTAGAAATTTTAATAAAAACCATGTTATTCCAACTATCATCATTAAGTAACCTAGAAACAAACATTCCCGTAAGAATGAGGTTCATTATGAAGCAAAATATGGGGCTGAATCTTACCTCCCAAAAATGGTGGCCAGTGATTGTGTCAGAGGTTAAAATGAAAAGAATCTGAAACAGGAACGGAGCCCACCTTGAATATGCCTAATCCCAGTTAGAGGGGCAGAAAGCTAAATATTAGAATGAAGCTGTGAGATATGAATTTTATCATATTAGGTGTTAATTGCCTGTGTCTTGCCAATTTAGGTCCCAAGACATAAAACATGTGTCATGGGCAAATCAATACCTCTACGTAAAATATTGAATTCACACCCATTAGTCAGTATATGGGGCAGAATTTTCCTGTTGCCATGCAGGGGCGGGCCCCACAAACCGACGTGTAAAATGACGCGCAGCGACATCGGGCATACGTCCCGACGTCACCACACGCCATCACGATATTTGGGAAGGCGGGCGCTATAAGTTCGGATGCAAATCTGCCATCAATTAACGGGCCAGTCAAGGTCCTTGAGGCAGCAATTGAATTTGATTTTTCGCAGCCCAGGCGCAACGGGCAGGCGGGTAGGAGACATTTGTATAAACCTCATCCACAGGCGGGATAAGAGGGGTGACTGGGGTTGCGAATGTGAATTCACAAATTTGAGGTATTTAAGTGTGAAAGTTACTTATACTTGCCTGTGTGAGCAGGAATACTTCAAAACTCATACCAGCTGCTTGGACAGGAATAAAAGCCTTGGTAGGACTCTACAGTATAGATCATTTTTGGGGCCAGCAGCTTTCATGAAGCCTTCCCTTAGCCTGGGAATGGGAGTTGTGCTCGCCACTGGAGGCACCTCCTCTGAGGAGGAAGGGAGGGCCAGAAGGGGGAGGAGGCCAGGAGTCCACATTCAGCCTCCAGCGGAGTCACCTTTGGGAGGAGAGGCGCAGATACAAGGGGTGCAGGGCCAACAAGAAGTCCAAGGCGGAAGGGGCCGCAGAAGACGTCACTATCCTGCTGCCAGGGTTTACATGCGGAGAAGTAGCTATCTCAATATGTCTGAGGTGTAGTGCCGAAGGAGGCTCCATCTCTCAAGGGAGACAGTGACCTCCATCTGTCAGATGATAGGTCCTGAGATCTCTGCTAACTGTGTGGGTGGACACCCCATGCCAGTGGCTCTAAAGGTCACAGCTGACCTCAACTTCTATGCCTCTGACTCTTTCCAGGGGTCGGTGGGTGATCTCTGCGGAGTCTCCCAATCAGCTGTCCACTCTTGTGTCAAGCAGGTGACAGGCGCTCTATTCAGGCGTGGATTGACTTTCATCCACTACCGCTGGGATGAGGCCAGCCAGGTTGAGCGAGCCAGAGGCTTCACAGCCATTGCTCGCTTCCCCCGCGTCCAGGGTGCAATAGACTATACACATGTGGCCATCAAGGCACCAGCAGGTGAACCCTGTGCCTTCGTCAACAGGAAGGGCTTCCACTCCATGAACGTGCAGATAGTGTGTGATCACAGGATGCGGATTCTGCAGGTCTGTGCAAGGCACCCAGGCAACTCCCACGACGCTTACATACTCAGACACACCCAGGTGCCAAGGCTCTTCAGTGCTCCAGCCCAGCTTCATAGATGGCTGCTGGGTGACAAGAGCTATTGCCTCAAAAGGTGGCACATGACGCCTCTCTGTCATCCAAGACAGAGGCTGAGCAGTGGTACAATAGGAGCCACACCTCCACAAGGGCGGTGGTAGAGAGAACCATCAGTCTTCTCAAGATGAGCTTCCGATGCCTGGATCGCTCAGGGGGCACACTCCAATACCCCCCCAGATCGTGTGTCGCTGATAGTGGTTGCATGCTGCGCTCTCCACAATCTGGGCTGGAAAGGGGCGACGCAGTGGACGAGGAAGACATAGACGCAGTTGCTCCGGATGCACACGATGAGTCCAGCAGTGAGTCCGAGCATGAGAACGCATAGGAGAATGCTGAGGGGGTAGACGCTGACCCGGGCAACCTCCAGGGAGGCAGGGACACCCGGGAGGCTCTAATCCTTCAGCTAGCACACCACAGATGGACCTTCAACACACGCCAGGGCTGCAGGCTCCACATTTGATACCTGAGTGCTAAATCAGCCTGGATACTAACAATAACTAAAGCCTTTGTCAATATAGCTCAATGTCTCAGTCATAACATCATCTTCCCAACCACTTGCAGAAATAAGGAATTACCCTGAGGCATGGCAACATGTCAAAATTTATTGAGATAACAAATGTAACTTCATAAAGCAAAAAAAAACGGTGTTGGACATCACATCAAGTCTTCCAGAAAGTACGATGGGCCAACATAAAAGCACCAGTGAGAAACCCATGGTGTGCCTAAGGAGCCTTAAATTTATGCTTTCGGGTGCTATGTCTAGGTGCTGCTCCCTCTCTGGCACTGGCATCTGAGACAGGTGCTCACTGTGCTGTCCTGTTGGCCTCGATGACCGTGGCAGACGTCCTCTGGTTCGTGGAGATGTTGATGGCCCTATCTGGGAGGGAGTGGCCATTTCTACAGCTGGCTTCTCCCCAGTCGCCACAACCTCATCGGATGCCATGGTCACTGGCAGAGGGGCAGAGGAGCTGCTGCCCTCATCTGGAGTGCCCTGAGAGGAGCCTGCAGAGATGACAGGGAGCTGTTGGGCCGACACGAGATCAGCTCGGACCTCCCTGCTCACCGTAGATGGATGGGCACCATCTGGGATACATGGTACCCAAACCATCTCCCACACTGGCAAGGACCAGCTGAGGCAAATGCCGCTGTGAGGGCTTGCAGGTCCAAACGTAACCCCTGGTTGGTCTCCTGGAGGAGCCTAACCACGAGAGTCACCACTCTCTCCATGGAGGAAGCATGGCGCTCGGCCATGAGGCTCATTGCATCGGTGATGCTCTGCATGGACTCCTCAAAAATGGGCACCATGCCATGCATAACCTCATGTATCTCTGCCAGATCCTCCCGCACACCCTGCTGCACTTCCAGCGTTTGCTGCCTCACAGACGACTCCAGAGGCACATCATCAGCCACAGACTGAGCGTGTGCCTGGTACCCAGCAGTCTTCTGACTGTGGGTGCCCTGGGCACTCTCTATCTCTGCCTGCACCTCACGCAAGTGTAAAGTGCCCTCACCGTCGTGCCCCAGGACACGAGCTCATCCTTCCATAATCAATGGTAAACCCATGTTGCTATCTTCAATCACGGAGCATTCAGCAGTGCCATGGCTTCTGGGACATGCATGGTGACCTCAGTGCTCCCCAAACATACCTCCCCATGGCACTCCTGCCTCACCACCACAGGTGGACCTGGGGGCATGACCAGATCCATGGCCTGCTGCTCATAAGCAGTTAGGATGACCAACTGGGCCTGCCCTCTGCCAGTCCGCATTCGTTCCGACGCATTGTGCGCAGTCTTCTCCTGAAAAGGAGAGAGGAGCATTGATTAGTCCAGCCTGCACCTGGATTCCCATCGCGTCCCTGCCAACCCAGCCAGAGTGGGACATTGCAGGACTCCAGTTTTTCATCACCCCGCAGCTGCCACACACCCGCCAAACAAGTCAGTGCTGACCCCTTCCCCCCACTGGCCAAATGCTGCCTCCTTCACATCTGGTACTACAAGGTGTCACTTTGCTAAGCGAGGAGGCACAAGCACGTGGAGTGCAAAGACCAGCAGATGGATTGGTGCCCTGCCAACTGGAAGCTCCCCTCCCAGCATGTTAGCACCCTGACTTTGACATGCTTTGCATTTCCATCACTCTGCCTAGGTGTAGACACGTGACTTTCACCCCCATTCTATACTCTGGGTGTCAGTGTCACACATGCAGCGGATGCAGAACCCATCCTAGCTCAACCCTCTCAGGGTGAACTAGGCATGGGCAACCTCTGCCGTCACACCCAGCGAGGGATACATACATGAAGGATTCAATGCCGTTACTGTACTCAGAGTTGTTGGGGGGGGATAGGGTCGCAGCTGCATTAAGTGACTCGAGAAAACATGGTACTTGCCCTTCCAGAGCGCAGGAGAACGTTGAATTTTTTTGCGGCACTGGAGCCATGTGCGCCGCACCACATTATGGGAGCTAACACTCTCGGCCACCTCCTCCCACACACATTTGGTCAGATGGGGAGGCCTCTGCCTCCCCTTCCTCGGAAGAAGGACCTCCTGTTATGCTGCCACCTCCTCTACCAGGGCAGCTAGGCACTCGTCTGAAAAATGAGGGGCATACTGCCATGATGGCCTATCCCCCCGGCCTGGCCTGCCCCGATGGCCTACCCTCCGGACTTGCGTCAGGCACATTGCCCCTCTGCTGTGCTCTTCTCCCAGCCATTGTGAGCAGCCTTGTAAATGCTGGCAGGCCTTCATTTAAACAGGCCGCTGGGTTGTCATTGGACCCGGCAGTTTGGGCACGCCTGCCACCGCCCTCCCACTCCTGCTATCCACAGGAGTCGCGAAGTGTGCAGGGTGGGCCTTAATTGGCCTGCCCACGTAAAATGACGGCGCAAACCCAATTGTGGGTGGTGACCGGGTCCGCCCCCACTCCCACATGGCCCGCCTGACTTGGGGAAAATTCTCCCCCATGATATTATAGTGAAAGTCTGGTTCATGCTTTATATGTTTCAGAATATTACTTTTAGCTTTAGGAATTGAAGTGTTAAATGGAAGATAAATGGAAAATCTTAATTGAGAAACTGGTAATAATAACTCTGGTGTAAATGCAATTCAACCAAGCTTGGAGTTGATTACACTTAAAAGGTAACTTACGTTTATCTTCAAGGCCAGAGTTATTAGTATGAAAGCTAAAAACAATAGGGGGTCTTCTATATTAGCATAATAGGGACAAAAGGTCTGCCCTTACTTCAATAAAAAAATAAATTAGGTATTCAGTTTGCAGATGAAAGGAAGTTGAAAACAGATTTGTGAACATGGAGCTTCTTCGTGGACCCAGAGTCTGCAGAAAGGGTCATAAAACTCCATCTGCAATAGGAATTATTCAAACGGGTGATAGAATCAAAGAGTAGCATAGAAGGTAAAATAATTAATTTACATTTCTGTTTAAGAACATCCCAAAGCATGCCACGTTGTCATAGAGATAGGCTGTGGGGGTGGAGTGTTCTTTTGTTTAAGTTAACAATGTGTGTTTGCTGACAGAAGCAAGCACTTTAGTTATGAGAGCATCCAGAGGAAGTTGCAGCTTTGCTGTGGTGTAGACTACAATTCACTGGATTGGAAAGCCCACAGCAGATGCTAATCAGTTAGGCTTGCCCTTTAAGCACCGAAAATACAAACTTCATAATTTACCGCATGGAGTGTGGGTGGGGCTCAATCTCAGTTTGGATTTTGAGGGAAAAGCAGCTGGAAGATTTGCTAGTTGAAGAAATCTACCATGGTCCTCACACAGCCAAGTGGCAAAAAGTGGCCAACAGAGTTAACTTGGAAAGTTGTGGGAAGGCAGTTGCGTATCTGCCAGAAACATGAACAAGTAGCTGAGGCATCCACAATCGAAGTCTATAAAAAAACATATAACTAGGGAAGTGGAGAGGGCTTTAAACTAAATAGTGGAGCCAAGGGGTCAAACTTGGGAAGGTGTGGTAAACAAAAGAGTAAAGACAAGGCAAGAGAGAAGGGTACTAATGTAGGAAATGATAAACAGAATGTGACAGGAAGGGACAGATAATCCCGAAGGATAAATCAGCAGATAAGGCCAGACATTACAAAAATAATAAAAAGACAAGATTAAAGTCTCATTTCTAAATACACACAGCATTCAAAACAAAACAGGTGAACTGATAGAGCAAATAGAAATAATTAAGTATGATCTGATAGCCATTACAGAGACATGGCTGCAGGATGACATAGTTTGGGACCTGAATGTTAAAGGGTATGTGACATTTAGGAGGGACAGGAAACTAGGAAAAGGTGGAGGTGTGGCTCTGTTAATTGATGATGGTATTAGCACATTAGAAAGGGATGACCTAAGTTCAGGAAACCAGGATGTAGGAGCAGTGTGGTTTGAGATGAGAAACAATAAAGACAAAAAGTCACTTGTGGAAAAGGGGTACAGACCCCTAATTGTAACTACACGGTAGGACAGAGTATAAAGGAAGTGATAAGGGAGCTTGTCAGAAAGGTACAGCGATAATCATGGGGGATTTTAATCTACAGGTAGACTGGAAAATCAGATAGGGAAGGGTAGTCTAGATAAGGAGTTCATAGAATTTATTTCAGAGTTATTTCTTGCAACAGCATGTTCTGGAGCCAACAAAAAACAGGCTATGCTCGATCTGCTATTGTGCAACAAGATAAGATTAACTGATAACCTCATAGTGAAGACACCCCTAGGTAGCAGCAATCATAAAATTATTGAATTTTACATTCAGTTTGAGGGAGAGAAGAGTGGGTATTTTAGTACTAGCATTACTAGTGCTTTAAAGTTAAATAAGGGCAAGTATAAGGGCATGAAAGCAAAGCTAGCTAGAATGAACTGGCAAATAAGGTGGAGGGATAGGTCTGTAGAGATGCAGTGGCAGACGTTTAAAGGAGTATTTCAGAATACACTGAATAGATGCATTCCAATGAGAAAGAAAGCATCCAAGGGGAGAACACACCATCCATGGTTAACTAGAAAAGTTAAAGACAGTATCAAACTTAAAGAAAAAGCATATCATTGTGCAAAGATGGGTGGCAGGCCAGAGATTGGACAGAAAATAAAGAACAGCAAAGAATGACAAAAAGATTAATAAGGAGGGAAAAATTAGAGTACAAGAGAAAGCTAGCTGGAAATATAAAGACAGATAGTAAGAGTTTCCATAGGTATTTAAATAAGAAAAGAGTTCACAAAGTGAGTGATCGTCTGATAGAAACTGAGTGTAGGGAAGTAATAATGGAAAGTAAGGAGATGGCAGATGAATTGAACAGGTATTTTGCATTGGTTTTCACTATAGAGGATACGAGTAACATCGCAGGCATGGCTGTAAATCAGGTAATGGAAGGGAGGAAAGAACACAGGAAAATTATAATCACCAGGAAAGTGGTATTGAGCAAATTGTTGGAGCTGTGGGCTGAGAAATCCCCGGCTTCTGATGGACTTCATCCTAGGGTCTTGAAAGGGGTGGCTAGTGAGATAGTTGATGCATTGGTTTTAATTTTCCAAAATTCCCTAGATTTGGGGAAGGTTCCATTAGATTAGAAAATAGCAAATGTAACCTCTTTATTCAAAAAGAGAGGGAGGCAGAAAGCAGAAAACTACAGGCCAGTTAGTTTTAATCTGTCATATGGAAAATATTAGAAGCTGTTATTAAAGAAACTATGGCAGGGCACTTAGAAAAATTCAAGATAATCAGGCAAAGTCAACGTGGTTTTGTGAAAGGGACATCATGTTTAACCAATTTATTGGAGTTCTATAGGGAGTCACATGTGCTGCGGATAAAGACGAACCAGTGGATGTGCTATACTTAGATATCCAGAAGGTATTTGATAAGGTGCCACATCAAAGGTTATTGTAGAAAATCAAAGCTCATGGTGTAGGGTCAACATATTAGCATGGATAGAAGATTGGCCAGCAACAGGAAAAACAGACAGTAGCTATAAATGGGCTTTTTTCTGGTAGGTGGGGTGTAATGAATAGTGTGCCACAGGGATCAGTGCTGAGGCCTCAACTTTTTACAATTTATATAAATAACTTGGATAAAGGAACAGATAGTATGTTTGCTAAATTTGCTGATGACACAAAGATAGGTAGGAAAGTAAGTTATGAAGAGGACATAAGGAGGCTACAAAGTGACATAGATAGGTTAATTGAGTGGGCAAAGACCTGGCAAATGGAGTATAATGTGGGCAAATGTGAAATTATCCATTTTGGCAGGAAGAATAAAGAAGAAGCATATTTTGTAAATGGTGTGAGATTGCAGAGCTCTGAGATTCAGAGGGGCCTGGATGTCCTAGTGCATGAATCACAAAAGGCTAGTATGCAGGTACAGTAAGTAATTTAGAAAGCTAATAGAATGTTATCATTTATTGTGAGGGGAATTGAATACAAAAGTAGGGAGGCTATGCTTCAGTTGTACAGGGCACTGGTGAGACCATATCTGGAGTATTGTGTACACTATTGGCCTCCTTATTTAAAGAAAGATGTAAATGCATTCAAAGCAGTTCAGAGAGGTTTACTAGCCTAACACCAGGAATGGGTGGGTTGTCTTATGAGGAATGGTTGGACAGGTCAGTCTCGTATCCACTGGAGTTTAGAAGAGTAAGAGGTGACTTGATCAAACCTTTTAAAGATCCTGAGGGGTCCTAACAGAGTGGATGTGAAGAGGATGTTTTGTATATAATGAACTCAGTTTTACTTTTTATTCCCCACCCCCAACCCAAGCATTCTCTTATACTTTACAACAACCTTGAAGGTGCATTCATTTCTCTAGAGATTTACCTAAAAGTATGCACAGCCCTCTGGAATTCACTTTAATTCTCCTCAGTATTCCAGCTATTCCGCCAAGGTAAGATCTATAGGTGCTCTTCCATTAGCTTTTTGACTATGCAACCGTCTACCTTTTACTTATGAACATACAAACAAGGAGCAGGAGAATCTAGAATTAGGGGTCATGGTTTAAAAATAAGGGGGCGCTCATTTAGGACAGAGATGAAGAGAAACTTTTTCTGAGGGTCATGAGCCTTTGGATCTTTCGTCCTCAAAAGGCAGTGGAAGCAGGGTCTTTGAATATTTTTCAGGCAGGCCTAGATAGATTCTTGATTAACAAGGGGGAGAAAGGTTATCAGGGGTAGGCGGGAGGTTACAATCAGATCAGCCATGATCTTATTGAATGGCGGAGCATGCTTGAAGGGCCAAGTGGCCTACTCCTGCTCCTTGTTTGATTGTTGTAAAGTATAAGGGACTGCTTGGCATGGGGTGGGGGGAATAAATAGTAAAACGGAGTTTATAATATATGTAGTTGTAAACTATAGTGTTAGTTTAATAGTACTTACTTTGTTTAATTGTTTTTGATATACAATACCCGCGACCCTGAATTGGATGAAGTGGTTCTGGAAAAGTGAGTGAGTGATGTAAAATAAATTTGTTTTTGTTTAAAAGCATGAAACCTTGTGGTGTAGTACTGTTGGTTAATTGCTGGGTGTTCGGGTTGCTTCCTTAAATGTTAACAGGCCCTGACAGGATCGTAACAATATTCAATCTCAAACTTCACCTTCAGTTTAGGAACCTTCTAATCACTGTTGCTGTTTCTGCATGATAGAACTCTGCAATTGTGTATTCTGAGATGACCACAAAACAGTGCAGGCAGCTTAAATCTCTTGCTGATTTTCTTAGCAAGCTCTGACAAGCAGACACTACCTAGGAATCACTGAGGCTCAGATTTTTGTCCCTGGACCAGCAATGCAGAGTCGCGTGATTCCCCTGCTCAATGAACCTGGCCTTTAAAAATAGCCCCCTGCAAGTAGGATTTTCAGTCGGGTGTGGGGTGGGGGGGGTGGGATGGGCTGAAACACGGGTCGGGCAGACGACCCCAGAACGAATCTGCAGGCTGTTGGGTGCTGAGGTGGGCTGGATGCAAGGCACTCTGTATAAATAAATAAAACATAATAATAAAATGAAAACTAAGGGAAGCATTGCAAAATGGATACAATATACTGATGGTAAGATGTTATCATTTTTTCTTCAATGTCAATTTTCTTTCCTCCTATCCTCCCCTAAAGAGTGATTGATGTAGTTCCCTGGTCACCCATTTACAGTACCTCATTTAATAGCGTATGAGCTACCCTTCATCCCCATGACCCCCACACCCCTATGCCAACTTAATGCCCTCTACCCAACCCCATTTTCCCATAACCCTTTGCCAACTTACAGCCAACTCATTCCAATCCATTAACCCCACCACACTTTGCGCTTAGCCCCTCAATGCAAATTCACCTAGTATCCTTGGACAGTTCCTTGACAGCTTTGACACTTCGTAGAAAGCTTTGACAGATTTGGCAGGTTTGACAGTTCCTGGATAGCTTTGACAAATTTGACAGCTCGTTGCCAGCTGGACATCCCTTGGGCAACTAGACGTCCCCTGGACAGCTGGGCATCTCTTTTACAGCTTGATAGTTCCAACGAGTTGTGTGTAAAAAGTGCTTAATGGTGTTCACTATTAACAATCCCAAAGGGTGGCTTAACTCTCCCAAAGGTGTCCCAGAACCCTATACAAAGGGGTACCTTAATTCTTCAACGGGGTACCCTGGCTATCTATAATAATCCACCAAGTTTAGACCTCCTCTTACCTATTCTAATCTGCATACTCCGGATTCCACATTCCTGTTCTTCCAAAATCCCACTTAATTGGAGGCAGCTGGTGATTTAAATAGCCAGCTGCCTCCATAAATTGTGCATGCGTGAACCCCAGCCCAGCTCCAGTCCTGCCCCCATAAAGATGGGTTGAGGCGTAGGGCTTAGAAATTTCGGCCATTTCTGGGATTTTTGCCACAACAGAGAGGCTCTCTGTCATGGCGAAAATCCAGGCCTGATAGTCAATTAGTAAATGCTGCTAGTTTGTATGTAGTTGTCTGAGTTGAATGGTTTAGGCTACACTCGATAGCCATTGGGTTAACACTCTTGAAGCTACCTCCATGATTCAGCAGGTTTATCCAGCTGCATTATCCACAGAAAAGAGGTTCAATTTCAATTTTTGCCCTGAGCTTAGTTGGTTAATCTCAGTTGTACATGAACAGGATGCTACAATTGGCCTCAGTAACTCAGGTTAGGAGAGGGAAATGAGCCAATATTGTCACTGCTTTCAGTGATCCTTCCTAGAATTGCAATTTGTGTAGAGGCTGGGGGAGGTCAGGATCGGATCAGCAATGATGCCCTTCTGATGAATACCCTACTAATCTTCACTTTCCTGGCTCATATGTTATTAAATGAGATACTGTAAATGGGTAAAACAAAAATAAAAATACCTAGAAAAACTCAGCAGGTCTGACAGCATCTGCGGAGAGGAACACAGTTAACGTTTCGAGTCCGTATGACTCTTCAACAGAGTTTTGCTTTCATCTTACTGTAAATGGGTGACCAGGGAACTGCACCGATAACTCTTTAGGGGAGGATAGGAGGAAAGAAAATTGACATTGAAGGAAAATGATAAAATTTTATCATCAGTATATTGTATCCATTTTGCAATGTTTACCTTAGTCCTTTGGACTAAGTTGCAATATACATAACAAACCACCTGTTCATCAGATGTTGGGAATGATGACAAATAAAAGCCAGTGTACACATTGATAACATTTTACTCCTGATGGCATTATTTTGACTACTTTGTCACTATATTGCAGCCTTCTGTCGCTAAGCAGCTGGCAAGTACAAATAATAGATGATCTTTCATCATCGTTCACACCCAGGAGCAAAGGGATATGGCAAGTGGATAGATTGTAACCCTTTCAACATTACAGTTTTAGAATTTAATTAGTTAGGCACATAGAAAATAACACATTGGATCACTCGGTAATCCATCTGGCAGCCCGCAAAAACTCTTCCCCTCAAATATTTATCAAATTCTCTCTTAAATGTTTCCACCTAATTGCCTTCACTGCCTCCTTGGATAGTCTATTCCATGGGCAGAATTTAGCCCTTGGCGTGCAAGCTCGGTGGGGGCAGGTGGGAAGCAGGCCCCCGTGCACAATCGGGCCCAGAAGGTAATTTCATGCTGGCGGGCCAATTAAGGCTCAGCGCTGCCTGTGCGGGTGGGGGGAGGAGCTCGAATCGGGCGAGTGCGTGCTACATAATCTTCCCAAGGCAGAGAGCTGCCTCAGAGAGATGAAGATATATGAAAAAAAAAATTTAAAAAATAAAAACGTAATGTGACATGTCCCCTCAAGTGACTGTGTCACATGAGCAGGGACATGTTATTTATGGAAAATTAAAGTTTTAATTTTATTTTTGTTTGCTTTTGGGAACCTCATCTCGCCCGTGGGTGAGGTTTCCTAAAGTGTGCAAAGGCCACTTGGCGTTTTCGCCTACCCACCAATCGTAAGGTTGGACGGGCAGCGAAAAATTTATTTTAATTAACTTTTTAATGGCCTTAATGGGCCTTTTAATTGTTGGCGGGCGTGCTGCCGACTCCAGCGCGCATCCAGGGCCCGAAATATCAGGATGGTCGCCCGACGTCATCACACATCATTTTACACTAAGTCGAGTCAGGCACGTGCCCGCCCGCCAAGTGAATAATTTTACTCCATATGTTTGCCACCAAAGGAGTTAGAACTAAACTGTTTGTGCGCCTCCTCTCTTCTAAGCTTGAGCCAATGTCCATTCTGTGAGCTTGTGTAAATCTCAAATATGTTATAATTCAATTTTTCCATTCCTATTAGAAATTTTGAGTTTTGTAATATCTACCCTGAGCCTTCTTTCTCCAGTAATTCCAAACCTCTAACTTTCCTCAAACTCAGATGCTTTAATATATTCTGGAGGTCATAAATTTTTTAAAAAGAGCCTTGGACTGAGTTTAAAGACAGTTCTCAAAATGGCCCCTGGCTACCAGACAGAAGTGTGGATTTCAGCCATCTTTCTCTTACCTCCCAAGGAGACCAGGATGCATTCCTCAGACATATACATTTAGCGTTCCAAAAGATTAAACAGAAAGTCATTGACTTGATGGCTTTTTCTCCAAACACGAAGACACTAACTGATAAGCCACTGTAAAGTTTGAACAAATGTGCCCCTTTTGATTACTACAGGGGATAAAGAGACTTCAGACAACAGTAATAGAATTACTTCTTGCCAAGTCACTTTACAAAAATGGCATTACACAGGCCAAATGATAATAGTGGCCATCTTGCCTCACCTGCAAAAAGCACTGAAAAGGGTAGGAAAAAGGCAGATCCACAGAGAACCATCTTAAAATAGCTTCAACCCAGGGAGAGGCAGAGAAAGGCATCTAAAAACAGCTTCTGGTCTGCTGTAAAGTAACTAGGCAGCTAAAAGTGCCATGCCTGCAGAACAGAAGCAAGGAACCTTCTTTGCTCCCTGTAAACCCCATTTCCACCCACTCAACTCACCTGTTAAAGCAACCTCTGGCAATTCAACAGTGGAAGCCATCACAGCTGCAGAGACAATTCTACAGCCTCAAGGCCTTCACTTCAGACAATACACATCCTCAGCTTCAAAACATATCAGGCCTGCAACAAGTATGGACTAATCTTGATTTACATTTATAAGTATAGTTTTATCTTCATTTTTAACTAATCTTTGTGTGTATATGTGTTAGTAAATTTTTCCTTTCTTAAGTAGCTTCCAGAGCAATAGCGTGAAATAAACTAATTTTTTTAAGTAAAAATGCTTTGGCTGCCAGGTTATTTTTAAATTGAATTACTTACTCGAAAGGTAAGTATACAAACACACACACACACGCACACACCTTGTTCACGGGCAACTTTGAGGAAACACCTTTAAAGCGTCCGTGACAGTTGTGTCCTGTAGCCTGGCGGCATTCAGTTTATTACCATTGTTTATTTCCCCTGCACTCAATGTAATCTGCCAGTCAGCAACCAACCTTTCCATTGTATCCAGATCTCTATGTATTTTGTTTGCCTTGTTCCTAACTATTTGAATCTTGTTCCCCAATTCAGTTTCATCTGCAATCTTAGCTTTGTTTCTACCCTGAGGCCCAGCTCCAAAGCATTCACATGAACTGACAACAGTAATAGTTTAAGTGCCAAACCTTGTGAGCCCCCAGCAGTTGCCACTTGTTTGTCGACAGACTCATTCACAATCACCTATTTCTTTCTCCGGTATAGTTAACTTTCACCCTAATTCAGAAGCTTCTTCCTCTTCCATGTTTTATTACCTTGTAGATTAATCACTTGTGTGACATGTATTCAAAATAAAATGTTGAAATCTAAGAACACTGCATCCACAGAACTTTCATTATCAACATGTTCTGCCATTTTCTTGAAGATAGATTTTGATGACTTTCACATAGAAACGTTCTGGTCTGCACTGAATTTTACATCAATTCAAAGAGAATGACATTGTAGCATGGACTATAGTTAACTCAATGAGAAGGTTACTGTAAATAAAGCATGATTCTTAAATCACACAATTCGGCACAAAGTAATTTATTGCTACGAATACAGCTTGTGTATCCTTAGGCAACATGGTCCACTTATAGGAACAGCTGTGCATTTGTTGGGAGAGAAATGGTACTTTGAAGTATGCAGAACTGTAAAAATCTCCCACAATATTTCTCCTCAGTATTTATTATTGAAGTACTTAACAAGTCTTAATTCTTTACCTATGGTGTACATACCCAAAAGATTTTCTTTTCATTCCTCTTGATGTTGTCCACAACCTGCCTTTCTGCTTTACTACCACACTAACTCGGATGTATTTGTTTCAGCAAACCCAGTTTTAGATTCATTATATTTTAATGAGAATGCTGATTTAATTCTCCACAGCAGAGTCCATTAATTATCTTGCAAATAATTCCCATTTTCTTGGTGCAAATAAAAACAAAGTTACGCTTTATGGTATGTGGCATGATTATAGAGGAGACTGCTGTGATAATGCACTAAAAGGTTTCTCAAAGCACTGATCATGTCTAATCCCAAAGCTGAGCATTTCTGATGTTTATTGCAATCCCCTGCAGCCAAAATAAAACAAAGCTTCATCTTATAAAGATATATGCATCTAAATATTATATAACCTTGATAAAATTTTAAAGTTATTTCAAAAACACTCCAAGAATCCAATGTCTTAAGAATAAAAAGGAAAAGTCCCACACCGTAGTTTATGATTAGTATCGATGCTACTTTCATTCTGATAAAATTGTTTATCATTTTATATCTGTATAGTATTTTCTTTACCCTTTAAATTTTTGAAAATTAGTTACCTGTAGAATTGAACATCTTTATATCAGAACATTTGACTGGAGTTTCTGCATCAGTTTAGATACCAGCTTAGCATGGGTGGAATTGAATTAAGCAGCATTAAGGATCACAGAAATTTGGTATAGGTGAGTTGTATCCATAGACACTTTAAGCTGGAGTATCCGCAATCTTTCATACTGGTTCAAAAATCCATTTTCCTGAAGCAGTCCTCGCTCACAATGATGGCCACATCCCCATATTGGAATGGTGAATTTCCACTTATCGCACCCATTCAGGAGTGTTCATCATGTTGTGCCCAGATTCTAGGGCACACTGGCACCCATGGTCACATTGTGGACCACCTGATCTGCAGTGACCTGGGTCAATTGATGACAGACATCCATTGCTTTCCAGAACAGTGCTTTTCAGGTGAGACGGTGGCACAATGGTGTTGTTACTGGACAAGAAATCCAGAGACCCAGAGTAATGCTCTGGGGACCTGGGTTTAAATCCCATGATGTAGATGGGGGAATTTGAATTAAATACAATATCTGGAATGAAACCATGTTGATTGTTGTAAAAACCCATCTGATTCACTAATCTCATCTAGAGAAGGAAATCTGCTGCCCTTACCTGGTCAGGATCACAGCATTGTGCTTGGCCATAACCGTAGAAAAGTTATGGGCCAGAAAGAAGCTGTTCAGCCCACTGTGTCTGTGCCAGCCGAAGATAGGAACTAGCTGCTCGTTTTAATCCCACTTCCCAACATCTGCTTCGTAGCCTTGCAGGTTACAGCACTTCAGATGCAGATCCAGGTACCTTTTAAATGTGTTGAGCATTTCAGCCTCAACCACCAAATTAGGCAGTGAATTCCTGATGCCCACCACCCTCTGGGTGAAAACGGTTTTTCTCATGTCCCCTCTGATCCTTCCACCAATCGCCTTAAATGTATGCCCCCTGGTAATTGACCCCTAAGCTAGGGGAAACAAGTCTTTCTTGTTTACCCTATCTAGGCCCCTCATAATTTTGCACACCTCAATTAGATTACCCCTTAGCTCCCTCTGTTCTAAGGAAAACAACCCCAGCTTGTCCAATCTCTCCTCATAACTACAATTTCCAAGCCCTGGCAACATTCTTGTAAATCTCCTCTCCACTCTCTCCACAGCAATTATGTCCTTCCTGTAATGTGGTGACCAGAACTGTACACAAAATTCCAGCTGTACACAAAATTCTAGCTGTGGCCTAACCAGCGTTTTATACAGTTCCATCTTTATATCCCTGCTTTTGTATTCAATACCTCACCCAATAAAGGAAATCATCCCATATGCTTTCATGGCCACCTTGTCCACCTGTCCTGTCACCGTCAAGGACCTATGGACATGCACTCCAAAGTCTCTCATTTCCTCAATCCCTCTCAATAACTTCCTGTTTATTGAGTATTCCCTTGCTTTGTCTGCCCTCCCCAAATGCATTACCTCACACTTTTCCAGATTGAATTCCATTTTCCACATTTCCGCCCACTCAACCAAACCATTGATATCATTCTGGAGTCGACAGCTATCCTCTTCACTATCAACTACATGGCCAATTTTTGTATCATCTGCAAATTTCCCAACCATGCCTCCCACATTTAAGTCTAAATCATTAATATATACAACAAACAGCAAGGACCCCGACACTGAGCCCTGTGGAATACCACTGGAAACAGTTATCCATTCGCAAAAACAACCATCGACCATTACTCTTTGATTCAGTCATTGAGTCAATTTTGGATCCAACCTGCCATCTTCCCCTATATCCCATAAGATCTCACTTGCCTGACCAGTCTGCCATGTGGGGCCTTGTCAATTGCCTGACTAAAATCCATGTAGACAACATCCACTGCACTACTCTCATCAATCCTCCTTGTTACTTGCTCAAAAAATTCTATTAACTTATTAAGATACACTCTTCCCCTAACAAAACCATACTGACTATCCCTGATCAATCCATGTCTTTCGAAGTGACAGTTTATCCTTCCTCTCAGAATTATTTCCAATTATTTGCCCACCACTGAAGTCAGACTGACCAGCCTATAATTTCCTGGCCTATTCCTCGCACCCTTTTTAAATAATGGTGCAATGTTTGCAGACCTCCAATCCTCTGGGACCTCGCCTGTGTCTAGTGAGGATTGGAAAATGAATCTTGGAACATCCATTATTTCCTCCCTGGCTTCCTTCAACAACCTGGGATACAATCCATCTGGCCCTGGTAATTTATTCACCTTCAAGGATGCCACACCCTCCAGCACTTCATCTCACATTTTGCTTATTGTGTCTAATATTTCACACTCTCCTTCTTTAACTAGAAAGTCTGCATCATCCACCTCCTTAGTGAAGGCAAAGTACTCATTGAGAACCCTGCCCACACCTTCTGCATCAATCCACAAGTTACCATGTACCTCTCTGATAGGCCCTACCTTTTCCTTAGTTATTCTCTTGCTCTTAATGTACTGGTGAAACATCTTAGGATTTTCTTTGATTTTACCTGCCAATATTTTTTCGTATCCTCTCTTTGCTTCCCTAAATTCCATTTTTACTTCACCCCTGTATTTCCTATACTCCTCTAGGCTTTCTACAGTATTAAGTCTTTTGTGACTGTCATAAGCTTTCTTTTTTTGCTTTATCTTGGCCTGTATGCTTCTGGATAACTAAGGGTCTCTAGGTTTGGCAGTACCACTCTTTTTCTTTGTGGGGGCGTGTGCCTGTAGAATCTCACCTTTGAATGCCTCCCACAGATTTGACACAGTTTTTCCTTCTAATAGCTGTATCCAGTCTACTCTCACCAGCTCACCTCTCAGCTTTGTAAAATTTGTTTTCCCCCAATTTAAAACTTTTACTCCTGTTCTATCTTTGTCCTTTTCCATAATGATGTTAAATCTAACTGTATTATGGTCACTATCTCCAAAATGGTCCCCCACTGCTACTTCATCCACTTGCCCAGCTTCATTTCCAAAGACTAAATCAAGAATAGTGCCCCCTCTCATTGGGCTTGTTATGTGCTGGCTGAAAAAATTCTCTTGAATGCAGTTCAAGAATCTTGTACCCTCTGTGTCCTTCAAACTGTTCATTTCCTAATTAATATGAGGGTAGTTGAAATCCCCAACAATTACTGCCCTTTTGTTTTTGTACTCAGAAATCTGCCTACATATTTGCTCTTCTAACTCCCTTCCACTATTTGGGGGTCTATAGTACATTCCTAGCAGCACGGCTGCCCCATTTTTATTTCTGAGCTCAACCCATATGGTCTCGTTTGATGCCTCATTCAGTATATCATCACTCCTCACAGCTGTAATTGATTCTTTAAACCAATAATACTATACCCCCACGTTTTTATTCCCTTCCCTAGCCTGCCTGAAAACTATATCCAGGGATATTGAGCTGCCATTTCTGCCCTTCCTTAAGCCAAGTTTCCATTATAGCGATGATATCATGCTGCCATGTGTCTACCTGTGCCCCCGGCTCAACGGTTTTATTTATTATGATCCTTGCATTTACATATAAAATTTTTAACGGTGCCAAATTCCTGTGCTGTACACTTTTTAACATGTGCTGCTTCTGTCTTTCAGAGTCACTCACTACTTCTCCCGTCCTCTGCTCTGAATTTGCCCTCAGGTTCCCATCCCCCTGCCAATCGAGTTTAAACGCTCCCACCCCAAACAGCACTAGCAAATCTCCTTGTGAGGATATTCATCCCAACCCTGTTCAGGCATAGACCGTCCGGCTTGTACGGGCCCCACTTTCCCCAGAACCGGTCTCAATGCCTCAGAAATCTGATGCCTTCCCTCCTACATCAGCTTTCCAGCTATGTGTTCATTCACTCAATTTTCTTATTTCTATACTCGTTTGCATGTTGATCGGGAGTAATCCTGAAATTACAGCTTTAGAAGTCCTGTTTATCAATCACCTTCCTAGCTGCCTAAAGTCTGCTTTCAGGACCTCATCCCCTTTCCTATCTAAGTCATTGCTACCAACGTGGACCACGACCTCATTGTGATCACACTCCCCCAGCTGAATGTCCTGCAGCCACTCCATGACATCCTTGACCCTTCCCACCAGGGAAGCAACAAACCATCCTGCGGTCACGTCTATGGCCACAGAACCTGTCTGTTCCCCTAACTAACAAATCCCTTATTACTACTGTTCATCCCCTCTTCTTTCTCCACTCCTGTATAGCAGAGCTGCCTGTGGTGCCACAAACTTGGTTCTCACAGCACTCCTCCGAGTATCCAAAATGAAAAACCAATTGGTGAGTGGGACCTTAGGGGACTCCTGCAGTACCTGCTTAATTTTCTTGGACTGCCTGGTGGTCACCCATTCCCTTTCTGCCTCCAGGCTCCTAAGCTGCGGTGTGACCACTGCTCTGAATGTGCTATCCATGTCGCTCTCAGCCTTGCGGATGCACCACAGTGACTCTAGCCACTGCTCGCACTCTGAAACCTGGAGTTCAAGCTTCTGCAGCTGGTTACACGTCATGCACATGTGGTTGTCAAGAACACTGGTGGCGTCCACAACTTCCCACATATTACAAGAGACACATTCCGCACCACCGAGCTATCCTGCCATGGCTTCAATTTAGTTCCCTTGTGTTCACTTTATTTTACTTGGGTTTACTTATGCAACTTTATTTTGCCTGGCCTCAACTTAACTTTATTTCCCTATTGCTTGTGTTTCTTACTAAAATGTAAGTAGACCTTTCTTTTTTTAAAAATGTGTTTTTCTAATTCTCAGCTACTTGATGATACACATTAACAGCAGTTTCTCACCAACCAATGAACTTATGCTTCTCTTGTGATGTTAGGTACTAGGTGCTACTGACTGCATGGCTTAGGGTCCTCCACTTGCACTCTCCTCCTTAAATTCCCTCTAAAATGGCAAGCCACTCATTTGAATCAAACTTCAAAAAATAAGCCAATAAGGAATGAAACCAGACGGACCACCTGGCATCGACCTAGGCACCAGAAATGACAACAACAAAGTCAGCCCTGTTGACCCTCTCAAGTCCTCCTAACTAACACCTGGGGGCTTGTGCCAAAATTGGGAGAGCTGTCTCACAGGCTAGGCAAGCAGCAGCCTGACTTAGTCATATTCACGGAATCATACCTTCAGACAATTTATACCATCGCCATTCTTCAGCAGAGGTGGCAACTCAGTGGTATACAGTCGGGAGGGAGTTTCCCTGTGAGTCCTCAACATCGACTCCGGACCACATGAAGTCTTATCGCACCAGGTAAAATTTGGGCAAGGAAAACTCCTGCTGACTATCGCGTACCGTTCCCCCTCCTCAGTTGATGAATCATGTCGCACACCACTTGGAGGAAGCACTGAGGGTGGCAAGGGCCCACACCGTACTCTGGGTGGGAGACCTCAACATCCATCACCAAGAGTGGCTCGGTAGCACCACTACTGACCGAGCTGGCTGAGTCCTAAATGACATAGCTGCGAGGCTGAATCTGCAGCAGGTGGTAAGGGAACCAACAAGAGGAAAAAACATAATTGACATCATCTTCACCAACCTGTCTGCCGCAGATGCACCTGTCCATGACAATATTGGTAAGAATGACCACCGCACAGTCCTAAGAATATAAGAACGTAAGAAATAGGAGCAGGAGTAGGCCATTCGGTCGCTCAAGCCTTCTCCACCATTCAATAAGATCATGGCTGATCTGCCCCAGGCCTCAACTCCTCTTTCGTGCCAGTTCCTCATAACCCTCAACTTCCCGATATTTTTAAAATCGAACTATCTCCTCTTTAAATACTTTCAGTGATCCTTATGGAGACCATGTCCCATTTTCACGTTGAAGGTACCCTCCATTGTGTTGTGTGGCTCTACCACCGTCTAAATGGGGTAGATTTTGAACAGATCTAGCAATTCAAGACTGGGGAACCATGAGGCACTTTGGGCCATCAGCAGCAGAAGAATTGTGGTCAACCACATTTTCTAACCTCATGGCCCAGCATATCCCCTACTCTACCATTACCACCAAGTCGGGATCAACCCTGGTTCAACGAAGAGTGCAGGAGGGCATGCCAGGAGCAGCACCAGGCATTCCTAAAAATGAGGTGTCAACCTGGCCAAGCTACAACACAGGACTATTTGTGTGCCAAACAGCATAAGCAGCAGGTGATAGACAGAGATAAGCAAATCCACGGCCAACAGATCAGATCTAAGCTCTACAGTCCAGCCACATCCAGTCGGGAATGGTGGTGGACAATTAAACAACTCACTGGAGGAGGAAGCTCCACAAATATCCCCATCCTCAATGATGGAGGAGTCTGGCACATCAGTGCAAAAGATAAGGCTGAAGCATTTGCTACAATCTTCAGCCAGAAGTGCTGAGTGGATGATCCAACTCGGCCTCCTCCGGAGGTCCCCAGCACTACAGATGCCAGTCTTCAGCCAATTCGATTCACCCCACGTGAAGGCACTGGATATGTAATAGGCTGTGGGCCTTGACAGTATTTCAGCAATAGTACTGAAATCTTGTGCTCCAGAACTTGCCGCACCCCTAGCCAAGCTGTTCCAGTACAGCTACAACACTGGCATCGACCCGGCTATGTGGAAAATTGCCCAGGTTTGTCCTATACACAAAAACAGGACAAATCCAATCAGGCCAATTATCGTCCCATCAGCTGACTCTTGATCATCAGTAAAGTGATGGAAGGGCTCATCAACAGTGCTATCAAGCGGCACTCACTTAGCAATGACCTGCTCACTGACACTCAGTTTGGATTCTGCCAGGGTCGCTCAGCTCCTGACCTCATTACAGCCTTAGTTCAAACATGGACAAAAGATCTGAAATCCCGAGGTGAAGTGAGAGTGACTGCCCTTGGCATCAAGGCAACATTTGACTGAGTGTGGCATCAGCGGGCTCTAGCAAAACTGGAGTCAATGGGAATCAGGGGGAAAACTCTCCGCTGGTTGGATTTATACCTAACACAAAGGAAGGTGGTTGCGGTTGTTGGAGGTCAATCACCTCAGTTCCAGGACATCACTGCAGGAGTTCCTCAGGGTAGCGTCCTAAGCCCAACCATTTTCATCTACTTCATCAATGACCTTCCTCCCATCATAAGGTCAGAAGTGGGGATGATCAGTGGTGATTACACAATGTTCTGCACCATTCATGACTCCTCAGGTAATGAAGCAGTCATGTCCAAATGCAGCAAGACCTGGACAACACCCGGGCTTGGGCTGACAAGTGGCATGTAACATTCATGCCACACAAGTGCCAAGCAATGACCATTTCCAACAAGAGAGAATCTAACCATCGCTCCTTGACGTTCAATAGCATTACCATTATTGAAACCCCCACAATTAATATCCTGGGGGTTACCATTGACCAGAAACTGAACTGGACTAGCCATATAAATACTGTGGCTACAAGAGCAGGTCGGAGGCTTGGAATCCTGTGGCAAGTAACTCACCTCCTGACCTTCCAAAGTCTGTCCACCATCTACAAGGCACAAGTCAGGAGTGTGATGGAATACTGAGATAAAAGCAAAAAACTGCGGATGCTGGAAATCCAAAACAAAAACAGAAACAGAAATACCTGGAAAAACTCAGCAGGTCTGGCAGCATCGGCGGAGGAGAGCACAGTTGACGTTTCGAGTCCTCATGACCCTTCAACAGAACTAAGTAAAAATAGGAAAGGGATGAAATATAAGCTGGTTTAAGGGGAGTGGGGGGGTTGGTTGTTGGGACAAGCAGCCAGTAATAGGTGGAGATAACCAAAAGCTGTCACAGACAAAAGATCAAAGGGGTGTTGAAGGTGGTGATATTATCTAAAGGAATGTGGTAATTAAGAGTAGAAGACAGGACAGATAAGGTACAGATAGCTCTAGTGGGGGTGGGGGAATACTAAAAGGTAGAAATAAATAATGGGTGGAAATACATTTAAAAATAATGGAAATAGGTGGGAAAAGAAAAATCTATATAAATTATTAGAAAAAACAAAAAGGAGGGGGAAGAAACGGGAAGGGGGTGGGGATGGAGGAGAGATGGATGTCCCTCTGTCCCCATCCCGTCTTCCAATCCCAGCCCCGGCCGTAGATTCACCATACCCCGTGACCTTCCCCTCTCCGATGCTGAACGTTCAGTGCTCAGCAAAGGACTTAGTTTCATGCCCTTCCGCCCCCATCTCAATGAATTTCGGGCTCGGCACGATGTTGAACTCTTCTTCCGCCGCCTTCGCCTCCATGCTCACTTCTTTGGGCAGGAGTCCTCTCCCCGTTCAACGGATCCTTTTACCCACCTCCAATATTCTCCCTCCACCTGGATCCCTCCCTCTGGATTCTTACCTTCTCTTGATCTTTTCATTGAGAACTGTCGGCGTGACATTAGTCGTCTCAATTTCTCTGCTCTTCTCACCCATTATAACCTGTCTCTCTCTGAACTTACTGCACTCCGTTCTCTCAGGTCCAACCCTAACATTGTCATAAAACCTGCTGACAAGGGTGGTGCTGTTGTTGTCTGGCGCACTGACCTCTACCTCGCGGAGGCTGAGCGTCAACTCGCAGACACTTCCTCCTATCTCTCCCTGGACCATGACCCCACCACTGAACATCAAGCCATTGTTTCCAGGACTGTCACTGACCTCATCTCCTCTGGATATCTTCCTTCCACAGCTTCCAACCTGATAGTCGCCCGACCTCGGACGGCCCGCTTCTACCTCCTACCCAAAATCCACAAACAGGACTGTCCTGGCAGACTGATCGTGTCAGCCTGTTCCTGCCCCACAGAACTCATTTCTCGCTATCCTGACTCCCTTCTCTCTCCCCTTGTCCAGTCCCTTCCCACCTACATCCGTGATTCCTCTGACACCTTACGTCACATCAACAATTTCCAGTTCCCTGGCCCCAACCGCCTCCTCTTCACCATGGACGTCCAATCCCTCTACACCTCCATCCCCCATCCCCCACCGGGATGGTCTGAGGGCTCTCCGCTTCTTCCTCGAACAGAGGCCCGAACAATCGCAATCCACCACTACTCTCCTCCGTCTGGCTGAACTTGTTCTCACACCGAACAATTTCTCCTTTAACTCATCTCACTTCCTCCAAATAAAAGGTGTGGCTATGGGTACCCGCATGGGCCCCAGCTATGCCTGTCTCTTTATAGGGTATGTGGAACATTCCTTGTTCCAGTCCTACTCCGGTCCCCTCCCACAGCTCTTT
This sequence comes from Cetorhinus maximus, assembly GCF_964194155.1. Taxonomy (NCBI): domain Eukaryota; kingdom Metazoa; phylum Chordata; class Chondrichthyes; order Lamniformes; family Cetorhinidae; genus Cetorhinus; species Cetorhinus maximus. The sequence continues at coordinate 97,373,514 of NC_135881.1, read as the reverse complement.
CTCTGGTACATCGATGATACTTCGGTGCTGCTTCATGCTCTCGTCAGGACCTTGAAAAATTTATTAACTTTGCTTCCAATATCCACCCCTCCATCATTTTCACATGGTCCATCTCTGACACTTCCCTTCCTTTCCTTGACCTCTCTTTCTCAATTTCTGGTGATAGACTGTCCACCAATGTCCAGTACAAGCCTACCGACTCCCACAGCTACCTCGACTACAGCTCCTCACACCCCGCTTCCTGTGAGGACTCTATCCCATTCTCTCAGTTTCTTTGCCTCCGTCGCATCTGTTCTGATGATGCCACTTTCAATAACAATTCCTCTGACATGTCCTCCTTCTTCCTTAACCGAGGTTTTCCACCCACGGTGGTTGACAGGGCCCTCAACTGTGTCCGGCCCATCTCCCGTGCATCCGCCCTTATGCCTTCTCCTCCCTCCCAGAAACATGATAGGGTCCCCCTTGTCCTCACTTATCACCCCACCAGCCTCCGCATTCAAAGGATCATCCTCCGCCATTTCCGCCAACTCCAGCATGATGCTACCACCAAACACATCTTCCCTTCAGCCCCCCTGGCAGCATTCCGTAGGGATCGTTCCCTCCGTGACACCCTGGTCCACTCCTCCATCACCCCCTACTCCTCAAACCCCTCCCACGGCACCTTCCCATGCGACTGCAGAAGATGCAACACCTGCCCCTTCACTTCCTCTCTCCTCACCGTCAAAGGGCCCAAACATTCCTTTCAAGTGAAGTAGCTTTTCACTTGCACTTCCCTCAACTTAGTCTACTACATTCATTAATCCCAATGCGGTTTCCTCTACATTGGAGAGACAAAACGCAGACTGGGTGACCGCTTTGCAGAACACCTTCGGTCTGTCCGCAAGCATTACCCAGACCTTCCTGTCGCTTGCCATTTCAACACTCCACCCTGCTCTCTTGCCCACATGTCTGTCCTTGGCTTGCTGCATTGTTCCAGTGAAGCTCAACGCAAACTGGAGGTACAGCACCTCATCTTCCGACTAGGCACTTTACAGCCTTCCGGACTGAATATTGAGTTCAACAATTTTAGATCTTGAACTCTCTCCTCCATCCCCAACCCCTTCCCATTTCTTCCCCCTCCTTTTTGTTTTTTCCAATAATTTATATAGATTTTTCTTTTCCCACCTATTTCCATTATTTTTAAATGTATTTCCACCCATTGTTTATCTCTACCTTTCAGTATTCCCCCACCCCCACTGGAGCTATCTGTACCTTATCTGTCCTGTCTTCTACTCTTAATTAGCACATTCCTTTAGATAATATCACCACCTTCAACCCCTCTTTGTTCTTTTGTCTGTGACAGCTTTTGGTAATCTCCACCTATTACTGGCTGTTTATCCCAACACACCCCGCACCCGCCACTCCGCCCCCCACCCCCCCCCCCCCCCCGCCCCCTTAAACCACCCTATATTTCACCCCTTTCATATTTTTACTTAGTTCTATTGAAGGGTCATGAGGACTCGAAACGTTAACTGTGCTCTCCTCTGCCGATGCTGCCAGACCTGCTGAGTTTTTCCAGGTATTTCTGTTTCTGTTTTTGTTGTGGTGTGATGGAATACTCTCCACTTGCCTGGATGAGTACAGCTTCAACACTCAAGAAACTTGACACCATCCAGGACAAAGCAGCCCACTTGTTTAGCACCCCATTCACAAACATTCACTTCCTCCCCACCGATGCACAGTGGCAAAAATGTGTGCCACCTACAAGATGCACTGCAGGAACTATCCAAGGCCCTTTTGACAGCACCTTCCAAACCCACGACCACTACCATCTAGAAGGACAAGGGCAACAGATAAATGGGAACACCACTACCTGGAAGTTCCCCTCCAAGTTTCTCACCATCCTGACTCTCTTATTTCTCTCTGCTTCTCTCACTCTCACCATTTTCACTTTGACATCTGAAGGAAAAGCTTTGCCACCTGTCGTACTCCAGGATGATATCGTCCTGAAAGGGTTGGCCTTCTTATGTGATGTGCAGACTAAGGGAAAGTCAAGGGCTAGAGACTGCATTCCTGTCTTTTACATGGAGGGAGACCATTCCATGGGAACTGCCGTTGATTACTCAATTGTATCTGTTCACAGGTACAAGGTGGAGTGGAGAATTCAGGCTGCGGGCAACGCTGCCTTCTTGATAACTTTGGTTTGATTGAGGAGAAGATGGGCCCATCGCTGATTGGCACAGCTCAGGGAAGACCGTTGCCCTGAGGAACAACAGCCAGTAGAGCCTCAGGAAGACCCAGATGCCAAAAAAGGAGGTGCTAAATCCACGAAGATGTTGGGCACCATCGAGGGTTTACAGAAGGCGCAGTTCATACATGGAGATGAACAAAAGACTGTGCCACAGACACCTTCACTTGCCTAGGGGTGTGGTAGCTCATATTTGCCACATTCTCCATGAGGAACTCATGCCACATGGACTTGGAGAGCATCCAATGCCAGTTTCTCTGAAGGTTACTGCCGCACTGAACTTCTTTGCCTGCAGATCTTTCCAGGGCTCCACTGGTGACCTTTATGGAATCTTACAATGGGCAACAGATAAATCCGTAAGGGAGGTGACAGATGGATGCCCTTTTCAATAAAGCTCACCATTACTTGCAGTTCCGCATGGATGAAACAAACGAGGCTTCCAGAGCTGTTGGATTTGCTGAAATCTCAGGCTTTCATCAAGTGCAAGGTGCTATCAACTGCACACAAGTAACCTTGAGAGCTAAAAACAAAAAACTACTGCGGATGCTGGAAATCCAAAACAAAAGCAGAATTACCTGGAAAAACTCAGCCTTGAGAGCTGCCTGGCAACAGCCTGTGAGATTCATTAATAGAAAAGATTTCACTCTCTGAACATCTAGCTAATCTGTGATCACAGAAAGCAGATTTGATATGTTTCTGCTAAGTACTCAGGGGTCTCTCACGACTCTTACATTTTGAGTCGCTTCCAGGTGTCAGAGAGGGAGCTCGGCCCCTAGAGGATTGGCTCCTCATTGATAAGGGATACCCACTAAAGGCATGTCTAATGATGCCCATTCGTTGTCCATAGAGTGAATCTGAAGAGAGACACAATGCTGCACATTCAGCCATAAGGTCATTAATAGAGCAGGCTATTGGCATTTTAACGATGTGTTTCAGATAACAAAAACAGAAACAGAAATACCTGGAAAAACTCAGCAGGTCTGGCAGCATCGGCGGAGGAGAGCACAGTTGACGTTTCAAGTCCTCATGACCCTTCAACAGAACTAAGTAAAAATAGGAAAGGGGTGAAATATAAGCTGATTTGAGGGGGGTGGCGGGTTTGTTGGGACAAGCAGCCAGTAATAGGTGGAGATAACCAAAAGCTGTCACAGACAAAAGAACAAAGAGGGGTTGAAGGTGGTGATATTATCTAAAGGAATGTGCTAATTAAGAGTAGAAGACAGGACAGATAAGCTACAGACAGCTCTAGTGGGGATGGGGGAATACTAAAAGGTAGAAATAAACAATAGGTGGAAGTACATTTATAAGTAATGGAAATAGGTGGGAAAAGAAAAATCTATATAAATTATTGGAAAAAACAAAAAGGAGGGGGAAAAATGGGAAGGGGGTGGGGATGGAGGAGAGAGTTCAAGATCTAAAATTGTTGAACTCAATATTCAGTCCGGAATGCTGTAAAGTGCCTAGTCGGAAGATGAGGTGCTGTTCCTCCAGTTTGCATTGAGCTTCATTAGAACAATGCAGCAAGCCAAGGACAGACATGTGGGCAAGAGAGCAGGGTGGAGTGTTGAAATGGCAAGCGACAGGAAGGTCTGGGTAATGCTTGCGGACAGACCGAAGGTGTTCTGCAAAGCGGTCACCCAGTCTGCGTTTTGTCTCTCCAATGTAGAGGAAACCGCATTGGGAGCAACAAATGCAGTAGACGAAGTTGAGGGAAGTGCAAGTGAAAAGCTACTTCACTTGAAAGGAGTGTTTGGGCCCTTTGACGGTGAGGAGAGAGGAAGTGAAGGGGCAGGTGTTGCATCTTCTGCGGTCGCATGGGAAGGTGCCGTGGGAGGGGGTTGAGGAGTAAGGGGTGATGGAGGAGTGGACCAGGGTGTCACGGAGGGAATGATCCGTATGGAATGCCGCCAGGGGGGGTGAAGGGAAGATGTGTTTAACGGTAGCATCATGCTGGAGTTGGCGGAAATGACGGAGGATGATCCTTTGAATGCGGAGGCTGGTGGGGTGATAAGTGAGGACAAGGGGGACCCTATCATGTTTCCGGGAGCGAGGAGAAGACGTGAGGGCAGATGCGTGGGAGATGGGCCGGACACGGTTGAGGGCCCTGTCAACCACGGTGGGTGGAAAACCTCGGTACTGTGCTCTCCTCCGCCGATGCTGCCAGACCTGCTGAGTTTTTCCAGGTATTTCTATTTCTGTTTTTGTTTTGGATTTCCAGCATCTGCAGTTTTTTGCTTTTGTCGATGTGTTTCAGATGTTTGGACCAATCTGGTGGCAGTCTCCAATACTCACCGTAGAGTTTCCCACATCATTGTTGTTTTGCTGCACCCTGCACAATCTTGTGCTGCAAAGGGGAGTTATTTTCTCACAGGCAGACATGGAGGAGCTAGATATCTCCTTCAATGAGGAGGAAGTTGAATAGGATGAATCTGAAGAGGGCAAGGATTCAGACGAGCCAAATGAGTAGAAGTTTCACTTTCCCTGGCAGAGTGCAGATCATTCATTCATTTCCTGCACTGCAAGCCGGTCTTTTTTTGGGTGCCACAGGTGCTGACCTCCCTGGTGCCCTCCTCTAAGGCAGGCATGGTCAGGTAGGAGGACCTCCTGCTCCCATCCCTCAGAAAGAGTACCTCCTGCCTTTCCTGGATGGTCTAGAGGAGAATATTCAGGGAGGCTTCGGGGAACCGTGGAGGAGAAGCTTTTGTACATTTCTCTGGCATGCTAATGTAGATATTCATCCCACACCTGGCCTGCAGTGAGTGAATGTCTGTGTAAGTGCTGTTTAAATATGGCGCCAGAGCCTTCAAACTCATGAAGGAACAGCGGGGCGGACGAATCACTGCCCGCCCCGCCACAAGATTCAACAAGCTCCTCATTGATGCATAATTAATGACCATAAGACATAGAGGCAGAAGTAGGCCATTCGGCCCATTGAGTTTGCTTCACCATTCAATGAGATCATGGCTGATCTGATAATCCTCAACTCCACTTTCCTGCCTTTTCCCCATAACTCTTGGTTCTCTTTCTGATTAAAAATCTGTCTATCTCAGCCTTGAATATACTTAATGACCCAGCCTCTACAGCCCTCTGCAGTAAACAATTCCACAGATTCACTACCCTCTGAGAGAAGAAATTCCTCCTCATCTATCTTAAATGGATTCCCCCTTACTCTGAGATTATGCCCTCTGGTCTTTGACTCTCCCACTAGGGGAAACAACCTCACAGCACCCACCTTGTCACGCCCCCTAAGAATTTTATGGGAAGAATTTTCTGGTCAGCGAGTGGGGCGGGGCCCGCTCACCGACGCATAAAATGACAAGCGGTGACATCGGGCGTGCATCCTGATGTCACCGCGCGTCATTTAGATTTTCAGTTCGACAGGCGCACACCCGAGTCGGCTGCGCAACCGCCGAACTGTCGAAGGCCTATTAAGGCCTTTTAAAAACTAATTAAAATAGTTAAATGAGCTGCCCATTCAACCTTTAGGTTGGCGGGCAGGCGAAGAGCCCAGGCAGCCTTCACACTTTCATAAAACCTCATCCACGGGCGGGATGAGGTTTCATGAAGTGTTTTAAAATTCAATAAAAATTATTTTAAAAATTCATTGACATGTCCAGCTCATGTGACACTGTCACATGAGGGGACATGTTTTAAAAGCATTCTTTTTCCTTTATTTAAATTCTCAAATATCAAACTGATCTCCCTGAGGCACCTTTGTGCCTCAGGAAGGTTTCTGCGCTCTTTTGCGCGCATGTGCGCAAAGGAGTGCAGACCTGAACTCAGGGAATTCCCCCCGCCCCCCCCCCCCAGCCCCTGCTCGCAAAGGGAACGCGTCACGTTGGGTGGGCCTTAATTGGCCCACCCACGTAAAATGGCGGTGCGGACCCGATTGGGGGCACCGATCGGGCTCGCGCTTGCTCCTGCCCCCGCACAACCTCCCAACGGGGGGAAAATTCAGCCCTATATGTTTCAATAAGGTCGCCTCTCACTCTTCTAAACTCCAATGAGTACAGGCTTAACCTACTCAACCTCTCCTCATAAGAAAATCCCTCCACACCCGGGATCAACCTAGTGAACCTTCTTTGGACTGCCTCCAATGCAAACATGCCTTTCCTTAGGTAAGGGGACCAAAACTGTTCACAGTATTCTAAGTGTGGTCAAACTAGTGGTTTGAATAGTTTTAGCAAGACTTCCCTAGTTTTACATTCTATTCCCTTTGAAATAAACCATTTACCTTCCCTATTACGTGCTGAACTTGTATGCTAGCCTATTGTGATCCATGCATGAGGACCCCCAAATCCCTCTATGATACAGCTTTCTGCAGTCTTTCTCCATTTAAGTAATATTCAGCTCCTCTATTCTTCCTGCCAAAGTGCATAACCTCACATTTTCCCACATTATATTCCATCTGCCAAGTTTTTGCCCACTCACTTAACTTGTCTATATCCCTCTGTAGACTCTTTGTGTCATCCTCAACACTTGCCTTCCCACCTATTTTTGTGTCATTTACAAACTTGGCAATAGTACATTCACCTCCCTCATCCAAGTCATTAATATATATTTTAATCAGCTGAAAAGCAGGAATCTCGCTGGCTTTCCCATCTGTCACCGCACTTAGTCTCCAGAATGGAAAATTCCACCCTACACCTTTGGCTCAGCAGCAATTTTTATCTGATGGTGCTCTTGTGAAGCATCTTGGGATGCTTTCTTACATTAAAGGCCCTATAAAAGTAAGTTGATGTTTTTGCGGTTCACATTATGTTAGATTAGATCTTTGTGTATGATATATATATTTAATATCATATAGGATTTAGTATCTCCTTTAATATGCTACAAATTTATTTAAGAATAAAACTGTCTGGGTTATTTTTGTTTCCGAATTGCACACATCATTTTGACAAGAGGACAACTACAGAAAATAACTTCCCATAGATGGTTGATGCTGGATATTTTATTAGGATTAAATAATTCAACAAAAACACACACCATTAATTTTCTATATTCTTGGGCTCAGCTAGAAAGAAGCAGCATTGTGCTGTTATATGTTGAGATTAAGAGCATGTTTTCTGCTACAGGAATCCAAGGGTTAATAATCTAAGTATATTTGCTGGAGTTAGGTCCATCACTATGTTGGTTTTGATCAAAGATATAGTATGTCACCTACTGTTAACCTCTCGTCTTTGCTACGTTACTACTTTGAATCTAATGCTACTTTGTTATTCAAAACACATCTCATTCAAATTTGGTGAGTATTGAGAAGATGACACAGCATTTGTGCTGTGGAACTGTCCAGTAAAGCACAGGCTGCTTTTTAAAAGATGCCTAGCATTAATGTTTTATTATTTCTATCCCAATTCTCTCAATTTTTTTCCTGTTGCTCCCCTGCTAACCACTTTTTCAATCCATATAAAATGCAGTGGCAATATAGGAAGTGTTAATAAATGGCATGTGTTTGCATAGACCTATACTGCTGTCAGTCACATCCCCATCCCTATAAGGATGCAAATAGCCTGTTCAACAGACACCAATAAACCTTACTAGTACTATACCAGCATTCTTATTTTAAGGGAAATTTTATTTTATAGTGCAACGCACAATAGAGGAAATAGGGCCAAAAGTTTCAGTGTTGTAAAGGGTATGAGCTGCAGAAAGTGTTCACAGCAAGATAGCTGAGCATTGTGGATAAATAGAGAGAGGGTTGGCCACAGGGCAGGAACATTTCCTCAGTGTTTTCTTAAAGTGAATTCAAGAATGGTGAGCATTGATGTTAAAGGATCAGCAAACTAGGAGACTTAAATGAGCTAAGCAGAAAAGAGCAAAGATAACAAGAACACTTAAAGTAGAGAGAGAGAGAGGGAGAGAGATGTTTCTCTAAAGTGTGGTCGCTTCCCTCGCCCACCACCCTCCCACCCCGCATGTGCTTGTGCGCTACCTTCAGCTGCAGGGCAGTCCTTGCCCGCCAACCCCCACCAAGTCACCTCAGCTGCAGGGCAGTCCTTGCCCACCAACCCCCACCAAGTCACCTCAACTGCAGGGCAGACCTTGCCCTCCCCCCCCTAACAAGGGTCCTCAACCTTGAGGTGAAACAAGCAACTTGGGTGAGCACTTTACTGTGTGATTGTCTCAGAGTTCCCCTCAAAGTGCAGCCCGCCAAGTGCAAGCCTTTTAGATACTGTTGTGAAACACGTCGGCTTGTAATCAGGCCGATGTGGGCGGATGATTCAAAGAGGTGGGACAAATCCAACGGGCTGGCCTTACAATGATATGCTGATATATTCCAATGAGATTCCCGATATCCGCCTTTGGTGAACGGAGCAGACAATCACAAACTAGTTTCACAACATCGTGAAACCGATTTTTGGCCTTCTCGCCATATTGTCCACTCACGCCACTGAACACACCTGATGGCAGCGGGCACAGAAAATCCAGGCCACCATGGCAACCTATAAAGGTAGCTACTGGGCAACAAGGGCCTACAGTTCACAGCTCCAGACTACACATCTTGGCATGGACGGCAGCAGTCTGGACTGGCTGGCTAATAATCAGCTATAATGACACTGATGGAGTGGCAAGGTTGGAAACACAAATGCTGTGATCCTGAGAGAGTACAGGTTTGGGTTCCATGGAGCCACATCCATTCCCTGGGTTGGAAACTCAGCAATCCTAGTCATCTATTGGAGGTCAGATTGTTGGACTGCTGTGACATCCTGCAAGCCCTTTTGAACACTGGTATCCACAGCTGTGATGACAGCAGACAGAGGTTGCATTGGCAACAAGCTGAGCTTCCGTGACAGCATTTTGAGTTTACACTGTAACATTCTCACATTGGAGAGCTGCTGCTTGTGCTGCAATGGAAGTTGCACAATCAGCCATCACTGCATCACAGTTTGATCCACAAAAGGACGAATGGTGTTAGCAACACTTCCATGCTGGAAAAGATGGGCTTCAAGCTCTGCATAAAGCCCTGTGCCAAATTGGTGCTTGACTTCTCCATATTCCTTGATACAAAGGCTTTCTGGCAGGCTTTCCAAAACAGCAAGCATTTAACTGGGGATACCCATCAACATTCTTCTGTAGGCTGCACCATTGCGTTCCGCATCTGAGTCGTCCACAGCAGAACCCATGTGTGACCTTGCCCTCCAGCAAGCTGATACCTGTGCTTTGCTTGTTAGCCCTGGCTGCAGCACACTCATGTTTGGTGTCCCATATCTCACTATGTCCATATCCCACTCTAAGGTGCAGGAAGTACCTATATCAGAGCTGGTGGCTGCAGGTGTGAATTGAGTGATGATACTATGTCATCACCAACATTCTTATCTTGCAGTCTTCCCCCATTGTCTGGCTTCCTCTTGGGTAATGGAAAGCAAAAAGGCACAAGTGTAAGGATGATGCTGGGGTAGATGTGAGGTCATTGAACTTCTTCAGGCAGTGCATCCAAGTCATCAGGGCTTGACTCTTGGCGTCGACCTCTGGTCCCACTGCCTTTTCAGCATGTGTCTGGTGAGGCTCCAGGCTCTCTGTGGATGCAGGACATCTCTCCTCCTTTTGATCTCATGCACTAAGACCTCCAATTCAGTGTTGGAAATCTTGGATCCTCTCTCCCTCATGTTGTGCCATTCTTCATTGTGTTCCAGGACAGATACACTTTCTGCATGACTTGCAGATCCAGCCACAATGCACTTCCATTTTGAGAAGTGCAGGCTACCTTTAAGCAGTGCAGACTAGATTTAATTGGTGCTAGAAATTTACAATTTTGCTCTCTCTGCTGAGGCATGCAGCCAGCAAACAGCACAATTAGCATTGGCTGCACACAGATATTATTATAAAAAGCAGGCAGCATGAGGTTGGCCTGCTGCCTGTATTTCAATCAATAGACATGAGTTAATCAATCATTGCAATCCCCCCAACCTGTTTTTAAGTACTATTCAATTTTGCCCCATTGTCTTTGAGATAAGAGTTTAGGCCAGGGCTTTTATATCTGTTCTGACGATTTAGAGGGGTAAATATTGGACCCAAGTCCTAAAAAGAACACCACAAGGTCTGATTTTAGTGACCAACCCTCTGCATCATTAAGAAGTATGAAAAACATCTGATCCAGAATTGGATCAGGCCACTTTTGAGACAGGTATCACCAAGTCACTACATCTTTATTTACTTCACTTCTTTTTAACCTGATCTTCAACCTGGTCTTTCAACAAAAAGATGTTCAAAATGTTTTAATAAAATTACTTGCCTAATATCCATTATCATCTGAACAGTATACTTATTGTGGTTGTATATTCAAAAGCAGAATAAAAGATATATTTTATCAAATAACAGGTGATCCCAGTGGAGGGGTTTCCTTGTTTCTGAGCTTGTGTGCACACCAGGTTAAAATCACCTGCACATTTGCAAGCGCTTCCTCTATCTTTGTTATCAACCTTCTAATTTATCCAAAACAAATATGAAACTCTGCACAAGTACAAAATATGTGCCACCATAATACCTTGTTTGGTGATTGTTATTTGAAAATATTTCTATGAAACTGCAACACCATATTGCTTTATGCTAAGGCAGGAGACATGTGTGGTCTTTGTATCATGTTAGGCAATTGTCTTTCCCTTTGCTCAGTTAGGAAGGGGGGATATTCTCACACTTCAACAACAGCACATTCAAAGAATGTTTAAATTAAAACGTAAATATTTATCCAGTAATGATAGAATACAATTTGAAGCACTAAATGAAATATACTTTTCACTTTGAGAAGGATTTGTGATCTGTGAAGTAAGATGCATGTGAAGCAATAGTGTAAAATCATACTATCTATAGAACAGCAACATGTTACAAGTTATTCTTGAACAATTAGCTCTAGTCAGTCCCTAATTTCAGGCTTTCGCCATTGAGTAAACCAGGTTCTGGGATGTAGCTTAAAACAGACTTCTTTTTTAGCTTACTAATAAAGCCACATTTAGAATATTATGTTACATTCTAAATCTGTACAATCTAAAAGATTTTGGACAGGTTTCGAAAACAATTGACCAAGATAATTATAAGAATTAAAATGATGATATGTTAACAGAATTGAACTTGTTCTTTTAAGAAAGGATTGGGAGCAGGCTAGATCCAAATCTTTAAAATGTTGAAATGCACGAACAACAAGAATGTAAAACGGTCTTTTAACTTAAAGTAGTATTGTTGGACGAAAGGCCAGTTCAAAAAGCATCAACGAAAACTACAGATCAATGCTTGTCTCAGCCCCAGATTGGTCGATGCACAAGACATGGAGTCCCAGAGTGGGAGAGAATCCATGAAACAACGGTTTCAAACAATCAATAGTTGGGAGGAAGTTGGGGGGGTAGTAGGGGATAAGCATCAAAACTATCACATGCCATTCACATTATTGCATTTCAGCAGAGGTTGTTGGATAACAAGCAGGAATGTGAATTCCTGCAAGAATTTCCTCTCCCAATTCCAGGAGGGCTGTTGCAGCTGAAATTAGTTGGATTGTCAGAGCTTCATAATCTGTCTGGTTTAGCAGCTCCCTGCCTTAACCAGTTGTACATTTTAAAGTGGTTTGTGTAATGCACACAGCTTACTATGAATATAATTTTAATTTCCTTGAAAACACTGCACTTCATGTTAACAATAAGCAGAATATAATGGGGAAATAATAGACTATTTTGTGCACTAGTTGAATTGGCTGAAGAAGAAACTAAATTGTAGGGAGAGTTCGAGGAAGACGTTAAACATTGAGCTAGATTCCCTCCTACACTAGAAGTCCATTGCCTGCCCTATGCATCAACTAATCTGGGGCTAGGACAACTGTAGATTCACTTGATGCTTGATGATCCTCGATGAATTCCGCAATCCACCATCACCATCGCTGGGTATGTCCTGTCACACTTTTAGGACAGACCCAGCAGAGGTGGCGGCACAGTGGTATACAGTCAGTAGGGAGTTTCCGTTGGAGTCCACAACATCAACTCTGGACCTCATGAAGTCTTATGGCATCAGGTCAAACATGGGCAAGGAAACCTCCTGCTGATTACCATGTACCGCCCTCCCTCCTTCTTCAGCTGAGGAACCAGTACTCCTCCATGTTGAACACCACTTGGAGGAAGCACTGAGGGTGGCAAGGGCACAGAATGTATTCTGGGTGGGGGACTTCAATGTCCATTACCAAGAGTGACTATGCTGGATGAGTCCTAAAGGACATAGCTGCTAGACTGGGTCAGTGGCAGGTGGTGGGGGAACCAACAAGAGGGAAAAACATACTTGACCTCATCCTCACCAACCTGCCTGCCATAGATGCATCTGTCCATGACAGTATCGGTAGGAGTGACTGCCGCACAAGCCTTGTGGAGACAAAGTCCTGCTTTCACATTGGGGATACTCTCATCGTGTTGTGTGGCACTATCACCATGTTAAGTGGGATAGATTTTGAACAGATCTAGCAACTCAAAACTGGGTAATCATGAAGTGCTGTGGACCATCAGCACCAGCAGAATTGTATTCAATTACAATCTGTAACCTCATGCCTGGCATAATCCCGACTCTTCCTTTACCACCAAACCAGGGGATTAAACCTGGCTCAATGAAGAGTGCAGGAGGGCATGCCAGGAGCAGCACCAGACATACCTGAAAATGAGGCGTCAACCTGGTGAAGCTACAACACAGGACTACTTGTGTGCCAAACAGCATAAGCAGCAAGTGATAGGCAGAGCTAAGAAATTCCACAACTAATGGATCTGATCTAAGCTCTGCAGTCCTTCCATATCCAGCCGTGAAGGGTGGTTGAATTAAACAACACACTGGAGGAGGAAACTCCACAAATATCCCCATCCTCAATGATGGGGAGCCCAACACATCAGTGCAAAAGATAAGGCTGAAGCATTTGCAAAAATCTTCAGCCAGAAGTGCTGAGTGGATGATCCATCTTGGCCTCCTCTAGAGGTCCCCAGCATCACAGTTGCCAGTTTTCAAGCAAGTCTATTCACTCCATGTGATTTCAAGAAATGGCTGAAGGCATTGGATACTGCAAAGGCTATGGGCCCTGACAATATTCCGGCAATAGCACTAAAGACTTGTGCTCCAGAACTAGCCGTGCCCCAAGCCAAGCTGTTCCAGTTCAACTACAACTCTGGCATTTACCCGGCAATATGGAAAATTGCCCAGGTATGTCCTATCCAGAAAAATCAGGACAAATCTAACCTGGCCAATTACCGCCCCATCATTCTACTCTCGATCATCAGTAAAGTGATGGAACGGGTCATGAGCAGAGCTATCAAGCAGCACTTGCTTAACAATAACCTGCTCACTGACGCTCATTTTGGGTTCCACCAGGGTCAGTCAGCTTCTGACCTCATTAAAGCCTTGGTTCAAACATGGACAAAAGGGCTGAACTCCAAAGGTGAGGTGAGAGTGACTGCCCTTGACACAAGGCAGCATTTGACCGAGTGTGGCATGAAGGAGCCCGAGCAAAACCGGAGTCAATGGGAATCGGGAGAAAACTCCCTGCTGGTTGGAGTCATACAAGCACAAAGGAAGCTGGTTGTGGTTGTTGGAAGTCAAATATCTCCATCCCAGAACGTTACTGCAGGGGTTCATCATGTTAGTGTCCTAGGCCCAACCATCTTCAGCTGCTTCATCAATGACCATCCTTCCATCATAAGGTCAGAAGTGAGGATGTTCACTGATGTTTGCACAATGTTCAGCACCATTCACATCTCCTCAGATACTGAAGCAGTCCATGTCCAAATGCAGCAAAATCTTGACAATATCCAGACTTGGGCTGACGAGTGGCAAGTAACATTCATGCCTCACAAGTGCCAGGCAATGACCATCTCCACCAAGAAAGAATCTAACCATCGCCGCCTTGACATTCAATGGCATTACCATCACTGACTTTTTAAAAATTCATTCATGGGATGTGGGCTTCGCTGGCTGGGCCAGAATTTAGTGCCCATTCCTAGTTGCCCTTGAGAAGGTGGTGGTGAGCTGCCTTCTTGAACCGCTGCAGTCCATGTGTTGTAGGTACACCCACAATGTTGTTAGGAAGGGAGTTCCAGGATTTTGACCTATTATCCCCCCATTATCAACATTCTGGGGGTTACCATTGACCAAACTGGACTAGCCATATAAATACTGTGGCTACAAGATCAGGTTAGAGGCTAGGAATACTGCGGTGAGTAACTCACCTCTTGACTTCCCAAAGCTTGTCCACCATCTACAAAGCACAAGTCAGGATTGTCATGGATTACTCTCCACTTGCCTGGATGAGTGCAGCTCCAACAGCACTCAAGAAGCTTGATACCCTCCAGGACAAAGCAACCCGCTTGACTGCCATCCCATCCACAAGCATTCACTCCTGCCACCACCGACGCACAGTAGCAGCAAGATGCACTGTAGGAACTAACCAAGGCTCCTCAGACAGCACCTTCCAAACCTATGGCCACTACCATCTAGAAGGACAAGGGCAGCAGACACATGGGAACAGCACCACCTGGAAGTTCCCCTCCAAGTCACTCACCATCCTGACTTGGAAATATATCGCCGTTCCTTCACCGTCGCTGGGTCAAAATCCTGGAACTCCCTCCCTAACAGCACTGTGGATGTACCAGCCAGTGATACCCACATCCCATGAATGAATTTTTAAAAAATCCATTGTGCAATTGGCATGGGGAACTGGCCTCTCCAGATTCAACAAGGCCAGCTCAAAATAATCATTTGTATGCACTTCATATCAATTTTTTCATAAGTGTAGGAATGCAATGGGTAGAAGAGGGAAGAAAGAATTAGAGGGTTATCCTATTTTAACATTGCTGGATTGAGATCAGCATTGAAATTTGAACAAGGACACAGCATCAGAATGACGACAGCTCTTCGAGCAGGTGCAACAGAGAAGGCCGGGAATACTTGAGTATGAGCAAAAAACACATGGAGTGTCAAACCAGACTTGTGATGAGCTGAACATCTTCCAAACATTAATTCAGCATGAGGAGATAGTCTTTGAAATTGTAAGTATCAAGGCATAGAGGGTGGGAGCCAGGAACAGCTTGTTGGTAAGGGGAAGCAAGGCAAAGTCTTTGTAGTGCCTGTTTCTTGATTCCCATTTAAACTCACTCACCAACACACATCTGGCCAGTAGCAGCATCACACTGCATCCAGTTTGAAGCAAGAAGCGGAACCATTTCACGAGCAATGTCACAGATGTAGAAAACCAGCATCTCAGATGGAGAGCGTCAGGAGTGCATACATTAGACTACTGACAGCACGATGAAATTTCTCAGCCTGAGTGTGCTGGTAAAATTTAATTAGGCGACAGCAAGCTATTGTATTCTATGCTGTGACAGGCCCAGATTCACTTCAGCGGTAGCATTGCCACAGAAACACTAGAAGGGAAAACATTGTTCACATTCACTCGACCAATCAATGTCATGCTGACCCACGAGAATTTCTCAAGCTCTGCTTCGTTATCATTTTCTAGGGGATTTCCAACTATATTCCCACCTCACGGGGTAGATTGTAAAAGGCTTCTGCAGACCTCATGGCTTCCAAACTAGAGTGGGGACATTTGTCTGTGCAACAACAAAGAAGGTGGTATATTTTAAGATAAAAACTTCAACTGATAGGCAAGAGTAACGAATCAATCATCACACAATCAATTCCACTCTTTGGGAATAATTTTAACAATAAATGATAGCATAAAATTGATGGTATTGAATTCGACACCCATTATACACCACACTTAATATTCCTTTCAATTGAGGTCAGCTTTACAGTTTTACATGATCGCCCAGGTTACAATTACTGCCTTAGAGTGAAGATTTAAATTTAAAGGGACTTCTATCACTGTTTAGCAACTGTGAACAGAGAAGAACATGGTAGTGTAATTAGTGGGGCTATGGTACAAATGAAAAAACGTGACTTGTGATCTCTGTTTGTCATTACCACCTACTTGGAATATGCCATCGCCTGTTTGGGCTGATGTATTCAATATTTACCATCGCTTCTGGTGGAAAATGGTGAACATTGAGGTCGGTCACCTGGCACCCAAGCCCATCACACTAGGGCCAGAAATTCAGCCCACCGTGTCTCAACTAGCAGCAGGATATCATGCCTACACTTGTGATAGTGTTTCTACTTGAGATAAGGTGTGTGTTCCAGTTCAAGTTACAGTATTCCATTTGTACTCCTGCCCATGGCTGAGTATTAGCTTGCAGTGTGTGCCAAGGTATCGTGTCACTAATCATGCCAGGAGACTGGGATCCTGCTCATGCCAGGATTTGTGCTCCTGTTTATGGTAAGAGATACCATTTCTAATTGTGGACAGATATTATGTTCCAGTTGCTGTCAAGGTACTGTGTTGCTGTTCATGGCTGTGAATCCTGCTCATTCTCATGGCAGTAGTTGTGAAACTGAACCATTTTAATTGTACTGCTAGTCTGGGCTCCCATAGCTTTCAACATAACAATACTCTTAATAAATTTCAAAAGTGTTAAACCATATTTAAAACAATCAACACCTTGTAATACAATGAACAGTTCCTAATTATCAATGTTTAACATATAACTTACAGAAAATATTCGGTGCAATTGGTTCACTTTCATTCATACTGATTGGGTTCTTTGCCACACATGTGTAATTACTAAGGTCGTCTTTTAAAACTGGAGAAATGAACAGCATTTTGTTGTCTGAGGAAAAGATGTGACGAGAGCTTGGCTTTAAGGGTTTTCCATCTTTTAGCCACTGATAAATGACCTTTGTGCCTTCATTCACAGTACAGGTGAGTGTTGCATTGTCGACATACTCCACTGCTCCCCAAGCTGGATCACTGCGCACTACTGGTTTAGAAACAGGAACTGCAAAACAAACAGTCAAAGTGTCACAATTGATAACCTGAATAATACAAATAAAGCTAACTGTGAACTTTGCATATTATTCATCTATTTTTAATGCAGTCTCAGAACGAATTTTGCAGTAGATTTTATGGATTAGTGCTGCAAGTGGAGTGTTTTGCCTGACTGGGAAACAGTTTGGGTGTGACAGTCTCATAGTCTACATAACTTGCATTCCATTAAAGTGAATCACAAAAATAAAAATGTTCACATTTTACAAATATATTTTTTAAAATTCATTTACGAGATGTGGGCTTCGTTGGCTATGCCAGCATTTATTGCCCATCCCTAATTGCCCTTGAGAAGATGGTGGTGAGCTGCCTTCTTGAACTGTTGCAGTCCATGTGGTATAGATACACCCAGAGAGCTGTTAGGGACGGAGTTCTAGGATTTTAACCCAATGAAAGTGAAGGAATGGTGACATAGTTACAAGTCAGGGTCATATGTGTGGCTTGACGGGGAACTTGCAGTTGGTGGTGTATGGAATAATTTAATCAGGATGCTACGTATAAATTACCTTCTGTGTCAATAATTGACATCGTAATGCTCAATTCTTGAGCAGACAAATATAAGACTGCAGTCAGGGTCCAGGCAAACACAGTGCATATCCAGTGTGGATATGCTAGGACTTTTTTTTGTTAGCATTCATCCTTTTTTAATAATAATTGGATATTCGACAATGCAATTGCTAAACATTTCAATGTTTATACCAACACTTGAGAAGCATTAAAGGACCATTGTTGCAGGCTGTGTTATGACTGGCTGCTTGTTTTTGTTATTGCTAATGCACCCTCATTTTGAATTAGGGGTCAGGAAAAGGGAGAGCTCAGAGGAAATGCATTTCTGCCATCTTGCTTACAGCTTGGCGTTTTGATAAAATCAGAAATTCCACCAAAAAAATAGGAATTTCAGTTCTTTAAAGCGTTATTCAAAAAACTTTATCATAGCCCAATATGAATCAGCAATGTTGGGTGAGAAAGTCAGGAAGCTGAGCAAAATGTCACAATATCTTACACTTGCATTACTCAACTCTGGCCATTTCCTTTCCATAGATGACATCTTATGACTATCTCAGTCCACACAGATTTCTATAATCTCCAATTCCATTTCTAAGTAGGAATCCACCTCAATCTTTTTGAAGCAGTTAATCAACAATGCAAACTATTTTTTTTCTTGGACTTAGCCAGTCACATAGAGGAATGGTAGCATAGTGGTTATGTTACTGGATGAATAATCCAGAAGCCCATGCTAACACTCCAGTGATGACGGCCGGGAAATTTAAATTCAACTAATTAAAGAAATCTCAAATATAAAGCTTAGTAATTGCCACCATGAAATGACAAGATTACTCTAAAAACCCATCTGGTTCATTCTCATCTTTCAGGGGGAAAAAAAAATCAGCCACCTTAGCCTGTCTTCTCTATAAGTGACTCCAGACTCACAACAATGTGGTTAACTCTTAACTGTCATTTTCTTAGCCAAACTGACACTGATACCCTCATTCCATGAGTCTTATTTTTGTTAAGCAGTCTTTCATGTGGTAATTTGTCAAATGCTTTCCTAAAATCCATATAGACAACATCCACTGCATTCCCTTCATCAACTTTCTCTGTTACCTCATCAAAAATTTGAATTAGAATAATCAAATACGATTTATCTTTTACAAATCCATGCTGACTTTCCTTAATTAACTCAAACCTCTGCAATGGCCTGTTAATTTTTTTCCCCAATTATTGAGTGGAATCATCCCAGATTTGCACAAAGTGCAGTAACAGGCAGGTAAAACAACGTTTTATCTGCTGACCGCAGTGATGGCTTTTCATACTTTATCGTCCCAAACCTGCCATATTAATTATGCATTCCCAGGAAACATGCTGATCCATGGTGGGCGGGCTCTCATTTGCCTGCCATACCATCACCTCGCTACTTCATCATGCCAGGCGCCATATTTAAAGTGCAGCCGCATGCACACCTCTCTGTGCTTCCAGCCTACGACTGCTGCAAAGAAAACATGGCCCTGAAAGGCAAAAAGACTGCAGCCCCCAGGTTCAATGTTGCATCCCTTTAGCGCTTTTTGGATGCAGTGGAGGCTTGCCATGATGTCCTCTACCCCCGCTCTGGCTGCAGGATGGGCAGCAACCTCACTAACCCAGCTTGGGAGGCAGTGGCAGCTGTGGTCAGTGCCAATGCCCAGCAAAAGAGGACATTCACCCAGTGTCACTACAGGATGAATGGTTCCATCCATTCTGTCAAGGTAATTCACTCTTCTTATCACTCTCAACTCACAAACCCATCACACATCCACAGGGATCTCACACCTCAAGGGCCAACATCACCAACTCACACACACCCTCACATCTCTATCAGGCTCATATCCTCTTGAGCTCACATCCATATCCTGTCCATGGCTTCGCTTACCACACAAACATTCCACACAATGCCATGTGTCCTGCTCACACTCTCTCCAACTGTTTTCATGAAGGAAAAGCCTGCTCACATCAGCAGGAAGAGGTCCAAGACCGGGGATGGAGTGGCCAACATTAGGCCCCTCATTCACTTTGAGGAGTGTTCCATTGCACTGACTGATGAGGACATGGACCGTGCCTGCGGTGACAGTGAGGTCGGCAGTGAACACTCTCATAAGGATCCTGCACCACATTAGCACCCTCTCAATGCAAATGTGAGTGTCCTCTCTCCTGCCTTTGACTCTGCTGCCATGCACTACTTATCTCTACTTTTGTTCACAGGGAGCTCTGCCAAGTGACCGATGCCCTCAGTCAGCCAGTCCCTCAGCTCCAGCCAAGGGGCCATCTCGTCCATTGAGTATCTGGAAATAAGCAGCCTGGAAGACCCATCACAGCGCTTATCCACATCCTGCACCAGCACAGAGACACACACCTCAGTGGAACCTAGATCTAGAGCAGGCTCGGGTTTACAATCTGGTGGTCACCACATGGACACATGTCCACAGCAACAGGAGGCAGGTTCACTCGGGGGACTGCTGGGGATCAGCCATCTGCGAGGTTCAAGTCAGATGATGAGCCTCTAGATTTGGCCTTCCAACTCATTCTGGAGAGTTAGCAGAAGGTGTGAGAACATCACACAGAGCTGTTGGAAACCCTCAGCAGAGAGGCACTTGAGTCGGAGGAGTGCATCCACATGCTCTCTGATGAAGTGGTGTCCACATGTACCTGTACGGAGGTCTCCATGGAGAGGATGGCAGATGCCATGGAGACCCTAGTCCAGCAGTACACGGAGGTATGTACAGAGCTGCACTTCATCGCAGGAGCCACAGGTGAGTTACTGCAGTGACATTGTGAGAGGGAAACGGGGCACCTCAATGTCCCTCCAGATGCTCCTTCCCCTCAAGGAGTCAGGCCGAGGCCCCGAGACATCCAAAGGGAGGAGGAACAGAAGCTGGAAACCCCTGGATCATCCACTCAGGAACCGCTCCCTCCGAGTCCCCTTTGCCTGTGAGCCCCTCAACCTCGTCCTCTGTCACTGCAGAGGGAGCAGCCGACCCACAAGTGATTCTGGAGGAAGAAGTGTGTGTGTCAGGGCCTTTCAGAGCATCGCGGATCCTTCACATATCACGCTCATCTCAATGTCCTGAGCATTTTCGATGCTGCCTGCTGGGTTCGCTTTCAGCTGTCTATCTGAGCTGAGCTGCATCTCCGACACTCAGTGATCACACTCCCATGCACCACCTGATCTCGCCCACCACAACTGGGTGATTTGGACAGCCTGGTCTGGATTCGCTTTTTCGTGTGCTCCCCCGTCTTTCCCCCTCTGCCAGCCACCCATTTCCTTTCCCCCATCACAGTTGGCGCCCCCCCACCCCCGGCATCACCTTCCATTTGCCCTCCGAGACCTACCAGCCACAACCCTTTTCCTTTGGGGATGTCCAGGTGAACGTATACATTCCCTTCCTTCCTGATAATCCCACCCCCATTCACATTCACCTCCCCAACCTCATCCTCGTTATCCCTTCTACCGCTCCCTTTGAACCCTCCCCCTCCCACCCTACTGCCTCATTCTGCCTTCGGTCATTCTCACCATTCCCTCATACCACACCCACCCTCAGTTCACTCCCCAGGAGGCAGACATGGACCCATCAGTCCCCTCCCTTGCATGTTTACCTGGACATCCCCTGCTCCCTTCATCTGGGACCCCTTCCTGCCTCTGGATTCCTTCTCCCTGGAACCTCGTACCCCCTCTGGGCCCTTTCGCCCGCTGGAACTCCTTCCCTCCTTCAGACCTCTTCCCCCCAGAACACCTTTCTGCCTCTAGACCCCTTCACACCGTGGAATCCCTTCCCCACTCTGGATCCCTTCCCCTGCAGGAACTCCTTCACCCCTCCTGATCCCTTTCCCCCCCTCAAAGCCCTTTCCTGCTTCTGGACCCCTTCCCTCCAAGAACCCCTTCCCCCCTCTGGCCCCCTTCCCCCGTGGAACCCTTCCTCCCCCTCCCCCGTGGAACCCCTTCTCCCCATCTTAATCCTCCCACCCCCCGCCATCCTTAGTCCATCCCCCCTCCTACCTCCAGCCTTACTTCTCCCTTTGCCTTTACTCCCTCCTCTCTCTGCACTCCTTCCTCCCCCTGGACTCACTCCCTTCTCTGTGTTCCTTCCCCCCTCAAAACTCCTTCCCTTACACCTTCCACTCCCCTTACACCTACCTCCCCTGTTGCCATCTTCTCCCCATTACCCCCTCCTCCCCATCCCAACCTCACCAACAACACCTTCATCCATCCCCATCCCAACCTTAATCCCCCGACACCTCTTCCTCTCCCAGTCGATCCTAGAGCTTCCTCTCCCACCCCCTTGACCATCATCTGTTGTGAGCATCAATGGTGACTTTCCAACTTCTGTGAGCTGCCTCGCAGCAGAGCCATGTCCACGAGAATCCACCCAGCATGTCATGGATGTTCCTCCGGGATCCTGTTGCTGTCCGGCTCCAGCATCTTCTGCTCCTTGGATGTTTGGACCAAACCTGTAATGTGAGCAAGGCCCTGAAGGTAAGTCCCAACTTCTGCACGTCACAGTTGTCAAGATGTGTTCTGCACTGGCGTGTTTTCCCACTGATGTGGGCGGACGATCCAGCTGGAGGGGATGAGTCTGGCGAGCTGGCCTTATAATCATATGCTGATGATTTACAATGAGGCTCCCAATGTCTGATGGTGGGAAACACATCCCACCATCGATGGGCTGAGCGCACGATCACAAACTAGTCTCACGGTGCCATGAATCTGATTTTTTCCTTCTCGCCATATTGTCCACTCATGCCACCAAACACGCTTGACGCCAGCATGCATGGAAAATCCTGGTCATTGTTTCTAAAACCTTACCCACCGCTGGTGTTAAATTGATTAGGCTGTAGTTACTTACACACTTTCTTAAGTAAGGGTGTCACATGTGCCACTTTCCAAACCTCTGGCATCTCCTCCACATCCACGGAAGATTGGAAGATTATGGCAAGCCTTTCTGTTATCGTCATTCCCATTTCCTTTAGCAACCTGGAATGCAAGCCAATCAGACAAGGCATCCTATCCACTTTAAGCATAGCCAGCCTTTCCAGTACATCCTGCCTATCAATTTTCACTCCACGCATTACCTCAAACATGTCTGCTTCTACCGATATTTTGTCAGCAGCATCTTTTGTCCACAAAAAGCAGGACAGATCCAATCCAGCCAACTACCACCACATCAGTCTATTCTCAATCATCAGCATCGTAATGGAAAGTGTCATCGACAGTGCTATCAAGTTGCACTTACACACCAATAGCCTGCACCCTAATGCTCAGTTTAGGTTCCAACAGGGCCACTCGGCTCCTGACCTCATTGCAGCTTTCGTCCAAACATGGACAAAAGAGTTGAACTCCTGAGGTGAGGTGAGAGTAATGGCCTTTGACATCAAGGTCGCATTTGACCGAGTGTGGCATCAAGGAGCCCTAGCAAAACTGGAGTCAATGGGAATCAGGTGGAAAGCTCTCCACTGGTTGGAGTCTTACCTAGCACCAACGAAGATGGTTTTGGTTGTAAGTGGCCAATCATTTCAGTCCCAAGACAGCTCTGCAGGAGTTTTTTGGGGTAGTGTCCTCGGCCCAACCACCTTCAGCTGCTTCATCCATAACCCTCCCTCCATCACAAGGTCAGAAGTGGGAATGTTCGCTGATGATTACACAGTGTTCAGCACCATTCATGAATCCTCAGATACTGAAGCAGTCTATGTCCAAATGCAGCAAGACCTGGACAATTTTCAGGCTTCACTGATAATTGTGGCAAGTACATTCATGCCAGTCAAGTACCAAGCAATGACCATCTCCAAAAAGAGAGAATCTAACCAACTCCACTGACATTCAATGGCATCACCATCACTGAATCTCCCACCATTTAGCATCCTCATGATTACCATTGACCCAGAAACTGAACTGGACCAGCCATATAAGCTCTAGGTGCAAGAGCAGATCAGAGACTGGATATTCTCTGGCAATTGACTCACTTCCTAATTCTGTAAAACCTTTCCAGAAACTACAGAAGACAATTCAGGAAGGTGATAGAATACTCTCTGCTTCCTGGATAAGTGCAGCTCCAGCAACACTCAAGAAGCTTGACTCCATACAGGGGGAATCAGCCCGCTTGATCTGCAGCCTATCCACCACCTCAAATATTCACTCTTCCACCACTGACGCACCATGGCTGCAGTCTGCAGATACACTGCAAATCCAAGATGCATTGCAACCACTTGCTAAACCTTTTTTGGCAGCACCACCCAAAGCCGTGACCTGTACCACATTGTAGGACAAGTGTAGCAGGTGCACGGGAATGCTACCACCTCCAAGTTCCCCTCCAATCATGCACCATCCTGACTTGGAAATGTATCATCATTCTTTCATGATTGCTGGATCAAAATCCTGGAACTCCATACTTAACAGCACTATAGGACCACCTTCACCACATGGACTGCAGTGATTTAACAAGGCATCTCACCACCACCTTCTCAAGAGCAATTAGGAATGGGCAATTGCCAGCACTGCCCTCATCCTCTGAATAAATAAAACAAAAAAAACCATTAGCAACTAGTGGATTATCTTTTTAAATACGTTGTTGGGGGCAGGGCATGTCCTTCCTACTGCTGAACACATGTTCAGCTGTGTGTGATTAAGAGACATTGTTAGCCAACTTGGCTTCAAAGCAACTTTGAGGTGTCAGCTGTGGCTCAGTTCATAGCACCCTCACCTTTGAATCAGAGGGTTGTGGGTTCATGTCCCACTCCTGGAAACCAAGAACTGTGATTGTACTCGAAAGAGTTGCAATCTGTGACTGTTGATAACTCGAAAGAGTTTCAAATCAACTTTGCATGCTGACTGACATCATGATCTGCCTAGGGAACTCCCACTGTGAGCCACTCACACCCTCACCAACATGGCATCTGGAATGGTGTCTCACAGCAGAAATGTGTATGCACACCATAGACATCGTTTTGGACCTCAAGAGCACTTGTTCCATTTCAAGAACAGGCACTTTCAATTTTAAGTTTGCGCCATAAGTGTGTGAGTATTGGAGTGGATGACAGAAGAGAGAAACAGAAAAGGAAGAAACAAGTGAGGAAACAACAACCCAGCTTTTGCAAATCTAATGAAAATAGGATTCAGATGGCCCATAGTGCAGACTTGTCAAATTTGAATATTTTACAACCCCTGAAAAGATTGTGTGGATAACTTGGCTTGTAGAATAAAAGCAAAATACTGTGGATGCTGGAAATCTGAAACAAAAACAGAAAATGCTGGAATGGCTCAACAGGTCTAACAGCATCTGTGGAGAGAAAAAAAAATAGATTTAACGTTTCGAGTCCTTATCTTCGTCAGAGCTGAAGAGAATTGGGACTCTGCTGCGAAGTGGGAAACAGCCCCCGCCAACTGAAAAACGAGAGGAAACAGCTTAGCAACTAAATTGAAAACTAATTTGTATCGGCGTGGAAACAATCAGTCTTCTAGAGATTTGCAATTTAAAAAAGTAGAATGTTATTTTTGTCACAGAAGTGGACACATAATGAGACAGTGCAAAGTGAGGTTTAAACCGGCCTCCAAACAACAAAGTCCAATGAAGCTTATAGTGTAGAAGAGCGAGGATCAACCAATTCTGACATTTATTCATTATTCAACATGAAAGTTGGGAAGACAGAGCCAATATTTGTTACAGTGCAAGTGAATGGTAAGCCATTAAAAATGGAAGTAGACATCGTGCTTCTACCACTGTATTAAAAGAAAACATTTTCAGATATTTAAATAAAGGTGACCAACAATTAAATTTGGAACAAATATCTGCCAAGTTGAAAACGCACACAGGCGAAGAAACCCAAGTTAAAGGTATCACCAGAGCAACTGTTCATTATAGACACCAATCGGCACAGCTACTAGTGATGGTGGTAGAGGGTGAAGGGTCTATGGCATGATTGATTGAAGGAGATTCAATTAAACTGGTCCGAAATCTTCCAGTTGCGAGCAGGTGGATTACCAGAGCTGCTTTAAAAAATGACACCATCTTCAAGGCTGGACTGGGAAAAATCCAAGGCCTACAGGCCAAGATTTACATGGATCCAAAAGTGACCCCTCACTTCTTTAAAGCAAGATCGGTGCCATATGCCCTGGCGCTGGAATTAACCGGCTAGAGAGGCTGGGTGTCATGAAAGCAGTTCAATTCTCAGAGTGAGCAGCACCCATAGTCCCTGTCCTGAAACCAGACCAGACCATCCGGATCTGTGGAGACTATAAATTAACAGTTGACAGAGCAACCTAACTGGACAGTACTCTATTCCCAAGACTGAAGACCTATATGCCAAACTAGCAGGAGGGGCAAAGTATACAAAGCTTGACATTAGTCACGCATATCAGCAACTGGAGCTGGATGACGTCTCCTGGGAAGTCGTGACTATAAATACCCACAAAGGGTTACACCAATATACACACCTGCCCTTCGGTGTTTCCTCAGCCTGTGCCATTTTTCAGAGGACAATGGAGAGCTTACTGCAGGGATTATCTCAGGTTGTGCTCTATCTGGATGATGTACTGATAACTGAATTCACAAAAACGGAACATTTGGCTAACCTAAAGGAAGTCCTGAAACGATTTTTACATGTAGGTGTGCACCGGAAGAAGGAAAATGCACTTTTCAGGCAATTGAAGTTATTTATTTGGGCCACTGGGTAGATGCCCAAGGGTTACATCCAGTTGAAGAGAAGGTTAAAGCAATAAGAGAGACACCTGCACCCAAGAATGCCTCCGAACGTAAATAATTTTTAGGGATGATAAATTATGATGGGTGGTTTCTACCTAATTCATTCACAGTTCTGGCCCCTCTCCATTCACTGCTAAGAAAAAAAGTGTAGGTTTTGGGAGATATCTCAAAAAGAAACCATTATGAAAGTAAAACAGCTCTTACACTTTTTGTGGTAATCTGAGGATCAATACGCTCTTCAAGAGAATGTGAGCAGATTGACCATGTGACTGTATGACCCGATTACTGTGTAACACGGGTTACAATGTTAAGGGTAGTTTAGAGTAGGGTCTGGTTGGAGAAGCACACATCATGTTAATGCTCTGTTATCTTTGTAAATAAACAACACGTGCTTCATCTTATATTGGTCTCTGCGTCTGTAGTATATTGTTGCCAACTCACCAGCCATTAGATAGGCAGGCAATCGCGTTTGTGAGCAAAGTGACCCAACTGTAGAACATAACAACTGGCAACGAAGCAAAACACAACCAGACACCACCAGGGAAAGCTGCAAAAACTCAACTGAAGTGAATCAGCCATGCCTTGCAGGCTGATTGTAAGTACAGCCCTCACCATAGTCGTCAAAGTTATCTCTCTCCAGTATGCCACAATTTGGCTGCAACGAACTGCTTGATCAGACCACCGATGACTGGTCACATTATATTGAACGCCTCGAATTTTTCCTTTTTGGCCAACGACATATCAGGGGAGGAGCAGAGGCAGATAACCCTCTTCTCGACATGTGGCAGTAAAACATACGGCCTAATTCATAGTCTAATGGCATCCAACACGCAGATTCCAAAAACTTAGATGAGTTGGTAAAGGTTGTGAAAAGCCACTTTCAGCCAAAACCCTCAGTAACAACGCAGGATTTTAAATTCAACTTGAGGTGTCGCGCCCCTGGAGAGACAGTCGCTTGCTGTACAGCAGCCTTAAAACAACTGACAGAGCACTGTGAGTTCAGGATATTCATTAATGACATGTTAAGAGACCGAATAGTATGTGGGATTAACGAAGAAGCAATTCAAAAAAGGTTGTTGTCAGAAACTAATTTAGACATCAGCAAGGCGCTGGAGTTGGTGCTCGCATTGGAAAGCGCAGTTAGCAATTCAGAAGCAATCAAGGCAGCACAAAATGGCACCATCCATCGTGTCGGGAGGGAGGCACCAGTTAGAAATGGCGCGGAAGGGTAGCGCTCTGCAGAAAGGCAGGAAACAACCACCATCAACAGGCCAGCAAAAAGCAATGACCTAACAGAGAAAACCCACATTAGTAATGGCAGAAATGGAATCAGGCAGCCTACAAACAAACAACAATTCAAAGGAGCCAAGTATTTCTACTGCCATCATAACGGGCATATTATGCAATATTGTAAAGACAGATTGGGCCTAAATTTAAAATAAAAAGGCAGAAATCGTGAAATCCATATAATAGAGGAACTAGAAGAAACAGAGTCAGATAGTTACTTGCTACACAACTTAAAAATGGGTAAAACAGAGTAATCTACGTGACAATGGAAGTCAACAGAAAACCCATCTGAATGGAGGTGGATACAGGCGCATCCACGACAGTTATAGAACATACGTTCAAAAATCTGAATGGAAGAGGCCACTCACTAAAAACTGAAAAATTCAGATGCTAAATTAAACATAGAAACATAGAATCTCGGAGCAGGAGTAGGCCATTCAGCCCTTCAAGCCTGCTCCACCATTCATTATGATCATGGCTGATCATCCAACTCAATACCTGCTCCCATTTTCTCCCCATATCCTTTGATCCCTTTCACCCCCAAGAGCTATATCTAACTCCTTCTTGAAAGCATACAATGTTTTGGTCTCAACTACTTTCTGTGGTAACGAATTCCACAGACTCACCACTCTCTGGGTGAAGAAATTTCTCCACATCTCAGTCCTAAATGGTCTACCCCATATCCTCAGACTGTAACCCCTGGTTCTGGACTCCCCACCATTGGGAACATCCTTCCTGCATCTACCCTGTGTAGTCCTGCTAGAATTTTATAGGTTTCTATGAGATCTCCCCCTCATTCTTCTGAACTCCAGCGAATATAATCCTAATCAACTCAATCTCTCCTCATATGTCAGTCCCGCTATCCCAGGAATCAGTCGGGTAAACCTTCGCTGCACTCGCTCTATAGCAAGTACATCCTTCCTCAGATAAGGAGACCAAAACTGCACACAATATTCCAGGGGTGGTCTCACCAAGGCCCTGTACAATTGCAGCAAGACATCCCTGTTCCTGTACTCAAATCCTCTGGCTATGAAGGCCAACATACCATTTGCCTTCTTTACCGCCTGCTGCACCTGCATGCTTACCTTCAGTGACTGGTGTACAAGGACATCCATGTCTCGTTGCACATTCCCCTCTCTCAATTTATAGCCATTCAGATAATAATCTGCCTTCCTGTTTTTGCTACCAAAATGGATAACTTCACATTTATCCATATTATACTGCATCAGCCATGCATTTGCCCACTCACTCAGCTTGTCCAAATCACACTGAAGCATCTCTGCATCCTCCTCACAGCTCACCCTCCCACCCAGCATTGTGTCATCTGCAAATTTGGAGATATTACATTTAATTCCCTCATCTAAATCATTATTATATATTGTGAATAGCTGGGCTCCCAGCACCGACCCCTGCGGGACCCCGCTAGTCACTGCCTGCCATTCGGAAAAAGACCCGTTTATTCCTACTCTTTGTTTCCTGTCTGACAACCAGTTTTCTATCCATCTCAATACACTACCCCCAGTCCCATGCGCTTTAATTTTACACGCCAATCTCTTATGTGGGACTTTGTCGAAAGCCTTCTGAATGTCCAACTAAACCACATCCACTGGCTCCCCCTCATCAACTCTACTAGTTATATCCTCAAAAAATTCCAGTAGGTTTGTCAAGCATGATTTCCCTTTCATAAATCCATGCTGACTCTGTCCAATTCTGCCACTGTTTTCCACGTGCTCAGCTATTAAATCTTTTATAATGGACTCTAGAATTTTCCCCACTACCGACGTCAGGCTGACTGGTCTATAATTCCCTGTTTTCTCTCTGCCTCCCTTTTTAAATAGTGGGGTTACATTAGCTACCCTCCAATCTGTAGGAACTGTTCCAGAGTCTATAGAATCTCGAAAGATGACCACCAATGCATCCACCATTTCTAGGGCCACTTCCTTAAGTACTCTGGGATATAGATTATCAGGCCCCCTGGGATTTATCGGCCTTCAATCCCATCAATTTCCCCAACACCATTTCCCTACTAATACTGATTTCTTTCAGTTCCTCCCTCTCATTAAACCCTGTGTTCCCCAACATTTCTGCTATGTTATTAGTGTCCTCCTTTGTGAAGACAGAACCAAAGTATGTATTTAGTTGGTCAGCCATTTCTTTATTCACCATTATAAATTCCCTTGTTTCAGACTGTAAGGGACCTACATTTGTCTTCACCAATCTTTTTCTCTTCACATACCTATAGAAACTTTTACAGTCTGCATTTCTCTAGCCAATGAAGAATCAATTAGCCAAGAAAACACAACAATACTTAATTCTCCAGAAAACAACTAACAAATAAAGAAAAGAAATGTAAGAGCTGAAGAACCAGCTACGTGGAACCCAAGAAGCTTTAAAAATAGAGACCCCTGAGTTTTCAAAGGAGCTGACAGATGAGGAAATGCTGGAAGACTCAATCACCGAGTTCACTCAAGTTGAGCTCATACCTGAGCTTAGTCAGGCCAAGAGGAAAATTGAAAAGGAGGCCAAGATTAAAGTCAGTGCTGCCTAGAAGAAAGCCCATCAAAAGAAGACAAGTAGAAAGAAAAAGTGGAATTACTAACAAGGCCCTGGAATTTTTTGTTTTTACACAGCAGGCAGCTAATCATACCATGTTGAATTTAGCCCTGCCCAACATCCTGATTCTCAGAACCTGCCTGATGGCTGCCGTTCATATTGCTGAACTTAGAGAGGAGGGGCAGCAGGAGTGCAGGTGAGAGGGCGTGAAAGAGGGTGAAAACATTTCATGTTAGTGCTCTGTTATCTGTGTAAATAAACAGCATGTGCTTCATCTTATATTGGTCTCTGCGTCTGCAGTATATTGTTGCCAGCTCACCAGCCATTAGATAGGCAGGCAACCGCGTTCGTGAGCAAAGCGACCGACTGTAGAACATAACACTCTTCAAATTTATTAGTGCATTATGACCAGACGATGGAATTGATACTAACCTGCGATGCATCCCGCTATGAGTGGGGGCCAGTACTATTTCACAAAATGGACGACAGAGAAGCCGATAAGCTATGTATCCAGGACACTTACCACAGCTGAAAAAGGACATTCTCAGATTGAAAAGAAATTCGTCAAAAATTCCACCAATATGTGCACAGGTGACATTTCACATTGGTATCAGACCACAAACCACTTTTGGGTCTGTTTAGTGAGCTCCCACAGCCTCTGCAAGAATACAAAGATGAGCTCTAATTTTGGCAGCACATGAATATACCTTTGTACATAGACCAGGGATTTACACAGAAAATGCCGCTGCCCTGAGTCACCTTCCTTTACAAGAGAACGATGAACATGTTTTAGTTCCACAGGAACTCATTTTGGTGATGAATTTTCTAGATGCCTCTCCAGTCTATACCAGGCAGATAAGAAACTGGATGAATCGTGATCCAGTCCTGTCTCGAGTGAGAGACCAAGTGTTACATGTTTGGTCCCAGGAACCAGCTGGTAGGAAAGATGCAGCAATGCTCTAGGTTCCAGGAGGAAGCCAACAGATATAAAAAGGAGACAGAAGAGCTGAAGAGTCAGCTAAATGAAGCTAAAGAGGCTTTGAAAGCAAAAGCTGTAGAACTTTCCAAGATGTCAGTAGATAATGAAGTCTTAGGTAGCTCAACTACTGAACTCAGACAAGTTGAGATTGCATCTGAGAGAAGTCTGGTTGACAGTGAAGTCAAAAAGTAGGCCGAGACTAAATTCTCTGGTAAAAAGAAGAATACACATAGAAAGAGGATGCAGAATTATTGATGCGGCACCGTCTTCGGACAAGACTAAGCCTAATACTTCCCAATTTGGAGGGGAAGGTGGAGAAAAGTCAAGGGAACCAAAAAGCGACTCATGATTTGCATAGTTGTGAGCGACAATTTACTATTGGAGAGGCGGTATATATAAAGAATTTCGGTGGAGGACTGAAGTGGTTACTAGGTAAAGTAAGTTCAGTGATCGGACCATTGTCATATCATGTGGAAGTGGAGGGGTGGATCACCCATAAGCATGTGGATCATTTAAGAAGAAGGGAGATACCCCAACAAAATGTTGTTTCACCTGTAACCATTGCTGAACCTGTGGTTCCTGTTGAAGTTGTTCAATCAAGAACATGCATGCCCGATGTCTCTGTCAAAGTCAAAGACACTGAACTGCAAGTGTCTAATGAGGTATCTGATCTTAATGCGGAGCCAGAGAATGTGTTTCCTACAAAAGAATCGGAAGTCGTGGAGCTGCGACGTTCCACACGGATCAGGAAACCGCCTGAAAGACTGAACTTGTAATTTCATGACCTGTGTAAATATTGTATTGGCGTGAGATAAATATCCTTGTAAATACAAAATGTACAGGAAAGTTAAAGGTGGAGGAATGTAGTAATTATAGTTTTGGGAAATGTAGGACTGTAGCTTTAAGAATAATCCTGTGTTGTAAGATCACATGATCTGTGTAAACCAGTGAGTTGGTAGCGCGGGGAACCTCTAGGAGAGACTTCTTCTTTAGTTTTGGAGTTTGATGCACATGTGCAGTTGCTGCTGCTGCTTTGTAAATAAAGTTAAATGTTTCCACTAAGAAAAGTTGTCTGAAGGTCAACCCTATAATGCTAATCTGCTGGAATCATGCACCCAACCTTGCTTGCAAAATGGAAACATCAGAGGTAGGTCCTTTCTGACATTTGTCAGGGTGTGTGGGGGGATCTTAACACACAAATGCCAGAGAGGTGTTGGTTCTGGCGAGACTCCCTCCGGTACCATGCATCTGATCATGTATTCCTGTTCTTCCATTAAATCATTCAATTTAATCAGAATCCCCAAAGGACTGCCCACTCTCACCAGTTTGTACACTGGATATAATTGCAAACATTCAATTGAATTATTGGCGGAGGGAGGAAAATAAAAAGAATGGAAATATTATGGATTACCTGAGAAAACCAAATAATACAAAGTAAAATATAATTGGAAACACACAAAAGAAACACATTTATCGCCAATTTTCACTGTTTATTTGAGCAAATGAGGACCCAGGACTCTTGATGCACCCATTTACTTGAAAAAATGTGAGCTATGGGCAAAATCTCATTTGGGGCGCGATATTATGGCCCCATCGCGGCAGGCGCATGGCCATAAAATGCGGCATAATGTTCAAAAGTCCTTTGACTTTGGCAGGACTGGAAAATCCCAATGATGGAAGGGGCCATAAACTTCCATGCTTGAAGTTGTAAGATTTGGCAGATGATCTGAATTGAATAACTATGTTGCTTTAGTGAAGCTTGCACATGCCTGTAGTGTCGCTTTGTTTTGTCCTCTCAAATTAAACAAAACTAGATCAAGCACATAATGTCCAGGCCTGGTTTTGTGACCAACAGACATGCAGCATAGCAGTCAGCCAGTGGCACTTTGTCTTGTAAAATTAACCCTTGTGAATGAAAAGAACAATTTGAGAGAAACTGTTAATGAGCATGTGTATGTATCTGTACATAAATCATTAAAGGTAGCAGGACAGGTAGAGAGGACTGTTTCTAAGACATACAGTATTCTAGGCTTCATTAATAGGGGCATAGAGTACAAGAGCAGGGAGGTTATTATGAACTTATATAAGACACTGGTGAGACTTCAACTGGAGTATTGTGTACAGTTCTGGGCACCACACTATAGGAAGGATGTGAACATATTGGAGAGAGTGCAGAAAATTCTTATGAGAATGGTTCCAGTGATCAGACACTTCAGTTATGAGGAAAGATTGGAGAAGTTGGGGTTGTTTTCCTTGGTGAGAGAAGGCTAAGAGGAGACTTGATAGAAGATTTCAAAACCATGAGGGGTCTGAATAGAGTAGATAGGGAGAAACTGTTCCCACTCGTTAACAGATCAAAAACCAGAGGACACAGTTTTAAAGTGTTTTGCAAAAGAAGCAAATGCGAGGTTAGAAAAATCTTTTTCACACAGTGAGTAGTTAGGATTTAGAATGCACTGCCTGGAAGTGTGGTGGAGGCAGGTTCAATTGAGGCATTCAAGAGGGCATTGGGTGATTATTTAAATAGAAACAACATGCAGCGTTACGGGGAAAAGGCAGGAGAATGGTACTAAGTTAAAATGCACAGACAGCCTGTGCAGGCATGATGGGCCGAATGGCCTCCTTCTGCACTGTAACAATTCTGTGATTCTGTGATTTGCTATGGCAGTGCACTGGTCTGGATTGCTTATTACAATGCCAGGAGCTTAAAGTGAACTGATTGTGACATAATTTATATAAATCATTCTATGTCCATTGTAACTGGGGAAGCCATATTTGTCCTGTATTCCAAATTTGTGCAGGATGAGAATTTTTAGTAATGTTTGCAGACAGCAAAAGGGATTGAACCAACAATAAAGTAACATTGAAATATTCCCATGTAGCTGCACGTATTATGAGCATTGCTCTGTGGAATTCCCTCTCACAACTGTCAGATGCATGCTGCAAAAATATTCCAGCTGCATCTACTTGAATTTGAATTTCTCTCTAAAGTAAGTTACTCTGAGACCTGTCACATATGAAGAAAATACTTTGGGAGACCTAAGCTTACCTGAAAAATCTGCAGTCTATCTGGAGAGAATTATTTCTGGAGCGCAGCTCCTTCTAAGGTACAGATAACGTGAATAAAGAAGTTCCAAGATAAGCAATAGCCCTGCATGGACAGACTGATGGAACTCATGGTGCTTAGATGACAATTATATTAAATTGCTGCTGGATGGATGGAAAGTCACAGAAAGCATTTGCTCACCTTTGGGCAACACTCTGCACTAATAAATGAATGCTGTGTAAAGGAAGTTTGAAAACCTGCTCACCATTGACAAGTACTGTCAGTTGTCGACTAGCTGATGCCACCTTCACCCCAGAGACAGTCACTTTTATAGTGTATTCACCATCATCTCGTAATTCCACTGGGTTAATCAACAGTGAGGCACTGGGAGGGGACAAGAAAAACCTATGCCCATGTTCCATGTCAGGAGTCAAGGTATTGTTGATAGCAGTTACCAGAAGCATGGAGCCTGAAGATTGGCTTTGAAAAGTCCAGGTTATCTGAATGTTCTGATCTTTAGTTCCTGTGGTGTAGTTTGCGGGGAGCAATAGAGGCTGTCCGACAATGCCCAGGATCAATTTGTTTGGCACTGTGACTGTAACAGCTCCACAAGAGCCTAAAGAGAAAGACAAAAGAGTGAAAATCTTCAACACAAGGGATTCATCTTTTAGAAGCAGAAAAAAATGCATTCTTTTACACTCAGTTAATTTGTTTTAAAAGCTAAGTTTTAAGCTTATATTTTACCAGGCAGTAATACAGTGAGAGGTTCACATGTAACTAGGTGCAAGAGAGAAACTAAAATGCTTTATACTGCTATTAAAATGTTGGTATGCAATCATTTAATTTTCTGGGCCTCTTCTGCCTCCAGATCTGTTTGTCACTATAGGTTTGACTGGCGGGTTCCACACCAGGTGAGGACTCGAAACGTCAACTCTTCTTCTCCGCCGTTGCTGCCAGACCTGCTGAGTTTTTCCAGGTAATTCTGTTTTTGTTTTGGATTTCCAGCATCCGCAGTAGTTTTTTGTTTTTATCCACACCAGGTGTTTCTAGCTAATGTGGCATCAGGATCCAAATTACATCATTAATTGTCATTTTCATATATATCTGAAGACCCTGGCTGCCTATCTGCTTTGGTTGAATCTGAAAAGTACAGTTAGAATAAAATAAAATTGGAGCTAAGGTGTTTCATATATTGCAAATAGACAAAAATTGTGATGAAAATTCTGTTCCTTACCCAGATGGACTGAAGAATTGATTGGTTTGGTTCTCAGGAAAGTAATATCATTGATCAATTTTGAAATAATAGCAGTTGGCAAATGAAACGAGCGATGCCATTATTTTACTTGTTGGAAAGTGATTTTTAAAAATCACTTGCATTTTGCTGCTGGACCTCTGCAGTGCGATAGAAAATGTATCTGTTTCTACAGGGAATATTGTAATAATGTAAGAATCTGCCTTTTCTATTTTTTCCAATGTTCTTTTCTCATCTCTCCTTCCAAACACTAGGCAATGATAACACAGGCATCAGCAAACCTGTACAGCTCACTCAAGCGACCAGTTTTTATGTGTCATCCGAAAGAATGAATGTCACCAGCCTACTTGTATATGGATGCCCTGACATGTGAGCCCTGACCTCATTCAATGTCCACAAACAAGCACTTCTCCAGCAGGAGTGACTGGATAGTGATCAGGAGCAGGAACCCAGGCTGATTTTTTTTCTCTTGTTGGAACCCTAGGGTCAATTAAAG
Organism: Cetorhinus maximus; assembly: GCF_964194155.1. Classification (NCBI taxonomy): domain Eukaryota; kingdom Metazoa; phylum Chordata; class Chondrichthyes; order Lamniformes; family Cetorhinidae; genus Cetorhinus; species Cetorhinus maximus. The sequence goes on along the minus strand of NC_135881.1, from coordinate 97,337,563 downwards.
CAACTAACTCAATTTAGTCTACTGCATTCGCTGCTCCCAATGCGGTTTCCTCTACATTGGAGAGACCAAACACAGACTGGGTGACCGCTTTGCGGAACACCTTCGGTCTGTCCGCAAGCATGACCCAGACCTCCCTGTCGCTTGCCATTTCAACACTCCACCCTGCTCTCATGCCCACATGTCCGTCCTTGGCCTGCTGCAATGTTCCAGTGAAGCTCAACGCAAACTGGAGGAACAGCACCTCATCTTCCAACTAGGCACTTTACAGCCTTCCGGACTGAATATTGAGTTCAACAATTTTAGATCATGAACTCTCTCCTCCATCCCCACCCACTTTCTGATCCCCCTTTTTTCCAATAATTTATATAGATTTTTCTTTTCCCACCTATTTCCATTATTTTTAAATGTATTTCCATCCATTGTTTTATCTCTACCTTTTAGCCTATTTTGATCCCTTCCCCCCACCCTACCCCCACTCGGGCAATCTATACCTTGCTGCTTTCTACCCTTAATTTCACCTATTAGCACATTCCTTAGATAATATCACCACCGTCAACATCTCTTTGTCCTTATGTCTATGACATCTTCTGGCTATCTCCACCTATCACTAGCCCTCTATCCAGCTCTACCTGTCCCACCCACCCCCCACCCCCCCTTAAACCAGCTTATATTTCACTTCTTTTCTATTTTTCCTTAGCTCTGTTGGACAGTCATATGGACTCGAAAAATTAACTGTGTTCTTCTCCGCAGATGCTGTCAGACCTGCTGAGTTTTTCCAGGTATTGTTAAAGCAACTAACTGTTGCTTCAAAACTGTCATTTCCATTTGTATTTTATGTTTGACTTCTTTCCATGGTCCAGATACAGGCATTTAAATTTTAAAGAAGCAAAGTATGCCATTTTGTTTTCCGGGAGAATAAAAAAAACTTCTCAATCAAATATTGCAGAGGTTACGATATGCTGCACTGTTTTCTTGTTGTGCTGTCTGAGCAGCAACAAAGAGGGCAAACGTGGTCACCCATGAATTTCCAATTTCAGTCACTAAGGAAAAAGTTTCCGAAAAGGCCTCATTACAGTACCCGTGCACAGAACACAATAACTCCCTTCTCTCCCAGCCATGCAAATCTTGCTGTAATTAAACATTTTTATCTCATATGCCAATGCATGTGTGTTTTCCTATGCAATGGTCTCAGCGTCATTGACCATAGTTTGTCATTCTTTTAATCTTTCACCTCCTTTGTCATTCAGGTTATGAGGGAAACCTTTGGCCTACACAATTTAAACAATTAAAAAAGCTGCATGAGTGAATAACTCACTGCATCTGCTTGGTAGCTAAGCTTCAAATTTTAGTAACATAGGAACATAGGAGAAGGAGTGTGTTTCTTGAGTGTGCCTCTTGCCAATTTTTCCCTTCCATCTCCCCTGAAGGCATTGACTTCTTGCTCAGTTATGATAACATTGGTGCTTGAATCATGTCTGGTGCCTAACCCAACTCCATATGTCAGTCTTCACAGTAAGGCCTGGACTTTTATCCCCCAGAGGCAGGAAAATTCCCACAAACCCGACTTAGGAGAAAGTGCACCAGACAGTTGGATCTTGGTTTCAGGGTAACAGTGGGGGGTGCGGGGTGGGGGGTGGATTCCGGAGTGGAGGTGGTGGGGGGGGTGGGGTGGTGGTGTGCAGTAGCGGGGTTGATAACTGGAGTCAGGCCTGCTGCATCCAAAAAGAGTTCAGAGGCAGTCACAGAGGTTGCGGGGTGCAGAAGTGGACTGTGCGAAAGGCTGGCCTCGGTGATCTGGGACTTTGACCCAGCTTTAAAAAGAAAATGAAACAAAAACCTCCAGCCCTCATCCCTCAGACCTCTTCACCCTCTGCACACTCCACGTATCTCCTCATATCTTCCATGCCAACCTATGTACCTCCCCCCCATGCCAACTCACCAAAAAACCACCCTGGGCAGACCTCGGGACCCATGCTGAGATGAAATGAAATCAAGTTTTTAAGTGTCTATTGACGAATTCACTGTTTAAAAAAAAACTCTCCTTGATAAAAATCCATTTGCTACACTTAACCTCATTCAGCTACTTAATCCCTTATAAAGATGAGCATTAGTATTCATAGCCCTACTTCAAAGGCTTTATAAGCACTTGGAGTGTCAATCAAACTGTGAACAGACAGCCACCCTACTGTGATAATGATAGGGTGTAAAATCAGTCAAGCAGCACAAATCCTATAATGATATACCTCAGGCTCATATCAACAGACAAAGTAAAATAGCATTGATTTCCTTTTAAACTGCAGAAAGTTTTTTTCAAAAACTCAGGAGATTTAAATTCCTTGGCAGTTTGGCAGGTCCCTTGAGCTTGACATTTCCAATGAGTTTATCCATTTTATGCACATTCATGCCTACTTTTAAAAATCCCAAAGAACATTTGACCTCTCCCAAAGGGCACCTGACCTCTCTCAGAGGGTACCTTACCTCTCTCAAAGGTGTCCAAAAAGGCACGCTAGCTCTCCAAAAAGATATCCTACCTCTGCAAAAGGGTACCTCACCTCTCCAAAGATCTTTAGCAGCTTTACATCTTCTGTTGAAAGGTCTCAAGCACACAAGTTGTGTTTTGGACATCCCACTAGTAAAAATTGGATCTGACTGCAGGCAGCTGCACTCCAATATGTGCAGTTGCCTGCATGAGCCATGGATGTGCAAACTACAACCCGTCTGCATTCCCCCTCCACCCGCCCTGGCAAAAATTTTGGGTGCCGGATTCAGAGGCAGTACTTCCGGATTCAGGCCTCCAAAGCCATTTTGCATATGCCAGAGACCATCTCCATTGTGGCAACATTTCAGGCCAGTAAGTTTTTTTTTGCAAAAATATACTTTAGTCATAAAATATCTTCAACCACATTCCAAACCATTTCAAAATCACCATTACAAAAGTACAATCAGGTTCAACTTTTACAACATGTATCACAAGGTGCATCAGTACAAACAATGAATATTACAATCATTTGCAGAGAATTTCAGGCCAGTAAGTGTTAACATGGCCATTGGACTACAAGAAACAAGATAGCCAAATGCACCCACAGGGGTGGGCATCCGAGGCAGCAGCAGTGCACATTTTAGTCTATATTCATTGGGCGAAATTTTCTGTGCCCATTGGCATTGGGCATCATGGCGGGTGTGATTGAACAATGTGGCGGAAATGCCAAAAATCGGTTTCACGCTGTCGTGAAATCAGTTTGCAATCGTCCACGGGCCGAGTTTCCCACTGCTGCATGTCAGTAACTTCATTTCAATACATCTGCATATAATTAGAAGCCCTGCATGACGGAATCATAACCTAACGCTAGATCATTTGGGGACATCAGCGAGATTGCACGCCAACATGTTTCACAACAGCATTTATATGGTGAGCTGCACTTCAAGGGTAAATCGGAGGTGAGTGCACAATAATGTTGCGCAGCACTCACAAGGGTCATTTGTTGGACTTGAAGGTTGAGATGCTGTGCATTTAGGTGAAGGGACAGGCAAGTCACTTTTTCTTGGCTGGCTAAAAAGGGAAAAAATTAGGAATTGGCGACCCATTTCACTGTTGAATGTGGACTATAAGATTCTGTCCAAAGTCATCGCCAATCGGGTCAAGTCCACTCTGGAGTTGGTGATCCACCCTGACCAGACCTGCACTGTGCCCGTCAGGAAGATCTATGATAGCCTTGTGCTGCTCAGGGATACGATTGCCTATGTGCAGGACAGGGGTGTGGACACCTGCCTCATCAGCCTGGATCAGGAGAAGGCCTTTGACAGAACATCACACACCTACATGGTGGATGTGCTCTCCAAAATGGGGCTTGGGGAGGGAATCCGCAACTGGATCCAACTGCTCTATACTAACATCAGTAGCGCAGTCTCAATCAATGGGTGGGAATCAGATAGCTTTCCTATTAAATCTGGAGTCAGGCAGGGCTGCCCTGTCTCCCCTGTCCTGTTTGTGTGTTGCATAGAACCCTTTTCAGAGTCCATCAGGAAGGATCCGGGCATAGGAGGAGTGACGATCCCAGGCAGTGGAGGCACTCAGGTCAGAGCCTCCCTGTACATGGACGATGTCGCCATCTTCTGCTCAGATCCGCTGTCGGGGCGCAGACTGATCCACATCTGCAACCAGTTCGAACTGGCCTCAGGAGCCAAGGTAAATTGTGGGAAGAGCGAGGCCATGTTCTTTGGGAACTGGGCTGACTGATCCTTTGTCCCCTTCGCCATCAGGGCTGATGGCCTGAAGGTGCTGGGGATATGGTTTGGAGGGACCAGGGCATGCGTTAGAAGCTGGAAGGAACAAGTGTCTTTGGTGCAAAGAAAACAGGGCATGTGGGAGCGATGCTCCCTCTCTATTGCGGGTAAGAACCTGGTCATCAGGTGTGAGGCACTCTCGCTGTTGCTGTATGTGGCGCAGGTCTGGCCCATTCCACACTCCTGAGCGATGGCGATCACCCAAGTCATCTTTCGCTTTATCTGGAGGTCGAAAATGGATCGTGTCCACAGGGACACGATGTACAAGCCTCTAGGTAAGGGGGGTTAAACGTGCCCAACATTGCCTTCATCCTGATGGCCACCTTTGCGTGCAGCTGCATCAAGCTGTGCATAGACCCTCGGTATGCAAACACCAAGTGTCACTATGTGCTGAGGTTCTACCTGTCCCCGGTGTTGCGAAGGATGGGTCTGGCCATGCTGCCGCGGAACGCTCCAAGTAGTTGGACCGTGCTGCACCACCTGTACCTCATGGAAAAATTTATGCAGAGAAACACCTTTGACCGCAAGTCCATCAGGCAGTGGTCGGCACGTAACATCATAGAGGCCCTGCGGGAAAAGGAGATGGTGGATTCTGTCAGATGGTTCTCCAAGCAGACTGTCAAAGTCATTTGGCAGAATGCCTCTTCGCCAGAACTTTCCAACAAGCACCAAGATGTAGCTTGGCTGGTGGTGAGAAAGGCCCTCCCCATCAGATCCTTCCAACATGCCAGGAGTCTCACCCCCTCTGCACGTTGCCCTCGAGGTGGCTGTGGTGGGGACGAAACCGTTGTTCACCTCCCTGTGGATTGTGCCTTTGCAAAGAAGGTCTGGAGAGAGATGCAGTGGTTTCTGTCGAGGTTCATCCCAAGCAGTTCTGTGACACAGGACTCTGTGCTCTACGGGCTGTTCCCAGGGACACACACCGAGACAAACATCAACTGCAGCTGGAGGATCATCAACTCAGTGAAAGACGCTCTTTGGTCTGCCCGAAACTTGTTGGTCTTCCAGTGCAAAGAGTTGTCCCCGACCGAGTGTTGCAGACTGGCACATTCCAAGGTCCAGGACTGCATGCTGAGGGACACACTAAAGCTTGGGGCAGCCGCCGCAAAGGCGCAATGGGGAAAGGTCGCTGTCTAAGACCTTTCTGACACAGTGCACCAAGGGACTGGGAACTGTTTAGAGCCCCTCGGGCTGTGCAGCTCAAAATGAATGTATGCAGTGAATACTAATTGTATTATAATTGTATTGAAGCACCTCAGAGTGCAACATGATGTGTGTTGATAACTCCAATACCATTGTCTGATTGTCTGCAATGACCATATTGAAATGACTGTAATATTCATTGATTGTATTGATGCACCTCATGATCCATGTGTAAAAGTTGAATCTAATTGCACTTTTTGTGATGGCAATTTAGAAATGTTTTGTAATGTTCTTCCAGATATTTTATGAATAAAGTATATTTTTCAAAACAAAAAAAAACTTTTTCCCAGCTGGCTAACGATGCGGTGCTGGGGCAAGGGCTCACTGTGGGTGGGCAAGTTGGAGGGAGGGTGAAGGGCTGCAGTGCAGATGGGGGCAAGTTGGAGGGGGCAAATGTGTACAGTGTTTGGGTGAGTTAGGGGGGGCGAGCACTGCACTCCGGTTGGGGTGAGTTAGGGGGAAAGTGCTGCACTGCAGTTGGGGCAAGTTGGGGGGGCAAGGGCTGCATTGTGGTTGGAGTGAGTTGGTGGGGGGCAAGGGTTGCACTGCAGTTGATGGTAGTGCACCAGAACATGGGGGGATCGGGGTGGGGGAAGGCGGGGTGAAGGGAAGTGGCCATGCATTAGGGAGACCTTGCATAAAGTGACCATTCCTCCACAGCTGAGACAGTTCAGATGCAGCCACATTGACATACTTGGAGTTGGGCCTCTAGCTTATCTGTCCACTCAAGCAACACACAGGCCTGAAAGTGCCACCAAATGCTCCAGAGCTTTTCATCCCTCAGGAACAGACTGCAAACTAATGAGCATTTTAGTGCACTGCAGAACAATTGGATGACTGGGCACTTTGTGCAATCTCCTTGTTAAATCTGCCCATGGAGCAGTGACTGGTGGAGGCGCTCACAGCCCCTTGCAATGCCATCATCCCATTTTGGGCCAGTCTCCCCCATGGTTCAAGCTAACAGCACAGCCTTGCAGTGTGGATTAAGAGAATATCTGTGGCTTAGATAAGAGCACAGCATGCCGTCTAATGGGCAAAGCTGCTGGCAATCGGTCAGGTGGAGTGGGGCTTAAGTAGGTGGGGTTTCGGGCAGCAACGCAGCGCACTAAACTCTGGCCATCGAAGTAGTGGCCATTGCTCCCTGGGATGCGTTAAGGGGCCTTCAAAATTAACCAAGAGAGGTTCTTAGAGGACCCATGCTAACCCACGTGCCTCTCCCTTTCATCCTGCAGGAGGGGTGCATCAGGAGCATTGAGCCTGGTGAACTAACTATATGCCTCATGGCTCACAGAGAGCAGGGACAAAGAAGAAGAGAGGGAGGAGCAACACACTCAGGAAGAAGGGGCAGTTGGGGCTCTCGCGCACGCCGCTGAAGAGCCACAGTGAACAGTCGCAGGTCAGCGCCCAGCTAGACCCAGGATCTATAGATGGCGCTTGTCATTCTTGCAGGTGACCAAGAACCAGTGTCACCTAAGACTGCGCATGTCCGGGGAACTGGTCGGTCACATCTGCCACCTGCTGCAGGATTTGGCACCATGGGGACATGGAGGGCATTCACTGCCAGTGGCAGTGAAAGTGACCACGGCGCTCAATTTTTACACCAGTAGGTCTTTTGAGGGGTCCACAGGTGACCTCTGTGGGATATCAAAAGCCTCCACACAAATGCATCCATGAGGTCGTGATGCCGTTGTCGTGAAGGCACACAACTTTGTACATTTAGCCCAGGACCAGGAAAGCCAGGAAGCAAAAGTGCTGGGATTTGCACAGATCTCAGCTTTTCCACAGGTGCCATCGACTGCACTCACATTGTGCTTAGATCTCTGTGAAAACAAGCGGGCAACTATATCAACTGCAAGTTGCTGAATATTCAACTGGTGTGCGACCACCACAAACTCATCCTGCAGATCTGTGCATGGTTCCCAGGGAATGTCCACAACTCCTACATTCTCAGTAGGTCTCAGATTCCTGACGTCTTCCAGGATCCACAGAAGCTGCAGGGTAGGCTCCTCAGGGACAAGGGCTACCCACAGAGGACGTGGCTGATGACGCCCGTGCAGCGGCCTCAGACTGCAGCAGAGAGAAAATGCTATGCGGCTCTTGCTGTAACTCGCACCTTGGTGGAGCAAACCATCGGAATATTGAATATGACGTTCCGGTGCCTGGACCAGTCCAATGGAGCCCTGCAATACAGTCCACAGAGGGTGTCACGCATCATGGTGAACAGCTGCATCCTTCACAACCTGGCACTGCAACAGCGGGAGAACCTGGCTGAGGAGGAGATGGAGGATCTGTATGTCTCCTCCAATGAGGAGGATGTGAACGGGGATGAGGGTGAGGAGGTCCTCTAAAACGAGAATGATGTCAATAAGGTCATCGCACTGGCCAGATGAAGCAGGCGTGCTCGGGAGGCCCTCATAGCTGCTGGATTCATGGAGGACGATGACGACATGCAGTGAGGAGACACCATAGATCCTCACATTGCATCTGTGAACGTTTGACTCCAGTCTGGCTGATGGCAGCGCATACACCTTCTGTAATAAGGCTCCTGTCATGGAGACGCAGAGATGCCCATGGTCCCTACGTTCCAGGATGATGATGATGACTTGCAGTGGGGACACTCCATACATCCTCACATAGTTTATGACTCCTGTCTGGCTAGTGGCAGATTGCTTGCGCTCTGTGAACAGGGTCATATCATGGAGATGCAGCAGGGAAACTTTAACTTCTCCTGATCCTATGGCATCCTTCATGAGCTGAACCCTTCAGGGCCACACTGTCACCGGATACAGATGCTGATGAGATGGGGGCCAGCTACACCTCAAAGGTGCTGGGAGCACACAGAGAGAATGATGGAACTCTGTGCTGCCGCCCCAGGGCATTCTGGCTGCAATGATAAGCCTCATTAAGGTGCAGGCCTGACTGATGTGTCCAGTGACTGTGATGGCCCACCATCAGTGTGCTGAGAAGGTTGCACAAAGCACTGGGAAATGCCCTGGACTGAGACACCTGCCTTTATCTTGTGCAGAAAGGTTTCATATCTGAATGATAAGAACACTGCTCATCAGAACAAGGAGCCATAGGCAAGGAGACATTCTTCGGAGTTTATAAACAAACATTATGGACAAGTGATTAACACCCATGCCCAGGCTGAGCAAATACATCTTAATCTTCCAAACCCTGCCGATATGTCTTCATGTTCCCAGATTTCTGGCCTTCAACAGTCCTCCGAGTGCCGGAAACCTGGGAAGTCCCTGCCGCCACCTGCTGTGAATCAGACAGTGCGATGTGCTCACCAGATTCTGCCCCAGAGGCTACTCTAAAGCTTGGTCCCATCAAGGTGTGTGTCTTTGCACTAGAGAAGGGTGTGGGTGAGCGCTGTGATGGGTCTTCAATAACTGTTTCAGCAGATTCCTCTTCTGAGGTGTCTTCGGGGCTTGAGCCAAGGACCTGGGCTGTGGAGTCCCTTGGCTGTTTTCCAGATGTGCCTATGAAAACAAGGAGAAATAATTACTGAATGGCAGTTCCCTGTGAAACAGGACACATCACTCACAGCATGGCTGTTTGATGGATGTTGCACTGCTAGATCCTCACTTGGCTGAGCACCGTCGACCTCACCGTCAACACAGGAATGGTCCAGATCATTGTCGGCCAGCTGGATGGCTCTGTTTCCAAAGTCCATGAGGACCTTGATGTCAGGCATTCCTCCACCGGTCTGTGACCTCTGTCTTTTGTTATGTGCCAGCTTGTCCTGCATGAATTGAGATGGAGAAAGTATAAGCAGGATGCCTGCCAGGCCAGATGGTGAGTATGTCTGGCATGTGTGGGCGGTGAGTGGTCCCATGGACAGGATGAAGACAATGAAAGTGAGTGTGAGAGAGTGAATGGTGATGTCCCTTGATCCTGCAGTGAGTGACAGCCCTGTGGATGTGTGATGGGTTTGTGAGTGTGAGTTGAGAGTGATGAGAAGAGTGGCTTACCCTGGCGGAATGGAGGAGACCATTTATCCTCTTTTGTTATTGGGTGACTGGTCTCTTTTGCAGGGCATTGGTGCTGACCACCACTGCCACATGCTGGATTTGTCACCTTGCTTTCTGGCCTGTGCCCAGAGCAGGGGCAGAGGCCATTGTGGCGGGCCTCCACTGCGTCCAGTAGGCACTCGAGAGAGAGGCGTCAGTAAATCTGGGGGCAGCTTTGGCAGCCATGACTTTGCAGCAGCTTCCTATCCCTTGAAGAGAGCTAGTTCTGTGCAGGGGCACCCTTTAAATATGGCACCCAGTTTAGTGAAGACCTGTTGTGACAGCAGGACAGGCGAATGAGAAGCCATCCTGCCAGCAACCTGGCATGTTTCCCAGGAATGCATGATTAACAAGGCGGGATTGGGACGATACGGTGTGAAAACCTGCCATTGTGGCTGGCAGGTAAAACGTCCTTTTTCCCACCAACTACTGGACTTAGTATAAATCTGGGATGATTCTATCCATAATCCCTATGATTTGTTTCCTCATCAATTCCATGCCTGTGCCAATAGATTGCCTCCAATTCCATGTGCTTCCATGATTCAATATTCAAATTAGAGGAACATAAAAAAGTCTTCCTAAGACAATGCCATGACCCAAAAAAATTGGTCAGGGTCAGAGCTGCTGCATTATCATTGCAGAGCTTTTCTCAATATTAAGACGTGTTGGAAATCCACAAAAACAAAAGATTCTGTTTTATGGGATTGAATTCCTGAAGGACATCTCTGGATTGTCTGCCATAACTTTGATGGAAGATTTGCAAAAACACTGGAGAAACGGTATAAGTGGTGTTTCTGTGGATCCTCTGCTAAATTATAATTGATGATCAGAAGAATCCCCAGGTAAAGTCAGCCCATGTGTCCAGATACATTCTCGATTGCCCTTTTATTTGGTGTTGCACTCATCACTGATGCTCCTCAACTATACATCCTCTGTGTCTGAAAAGGTAGTAGTAATGATAAAGGAATAGTAGCACAGTGGTACTTTTACTGGCCTAATGATCCAATGGCTCTGACTAATGCTCTGGAGACCAGGGGGATTTACATTCAATTAATTAATAAATCTAGAATAAAAAACTAGTCTCAGTAATGATGATAATGGAACAACCGGATTGTCGTAAAATCTCATCTGGTTCACTAATGCCTTCAGGGACCGCTACAGAAAAATAAAATAAGAATAAAATTGGGTGGACCACCTGGCATCAACCTAGACACCAGAAATGACAGCCTGCACATCCTGTTCATTCGATCCTGCAAAGTCCTCCTTACTAACATCTGGAGCTTGTGCCAAAATTGAGAGAGATGTCTCACAGCCTGGTCAAGCAACAGAGATAAAAACAAAAAGCTAAAAACTACTGCGGATGCTGGAAATCCAAAACAAAAACAGAATTACCTGGAAAAACTCAGCAGGTCTGACAGCATCGGTGGAGAAGAAATCAGTTAACGTTTCGAGTCTTCATGACCCTTCATGAAGGGTCATGAAGGCTCGAAACATTAACTGATTTCTTCTCCACCGATGCTGCCAGACCTGCTGAGTTTTTCCAGGTAATTCTGTTTTTGTTCTGGTCAAGCAACAACCTGACATAGTCATACACAACAAACTGTACCTTACAATGTCCCAGACACCACCATCACCATCCCAGGATATTTCCTGCCACACCGGCAGGACAGACCCAGAGGTGGCAGCACGGGGGTATGCAGCTGGGAGTGTTTTATGTCTTGAGTCTATGAGTTCACTAGTCAAGCAAACTCGAATTACACACCTTCATGTACACTTGTTAGCTGATGCTCGCTATCAATAATGGAGAGAGACAGACATAAGAACAAACTTTGATTGTTTATTGCAACAGAAGGCAGAGCACTAAACCTTGTGTGCTCCCACAACCACCTCCAGCTCTAGACTTACAGTTAACTAGTAGCCCACGCTGTACAGTGATTGATTAGTACTGTCACATGGTTAGTCTACTTGCATTCTCTTAAAGGCACATGGTGTTTCACTTTATCATATCCCTCCCCGTTTACTTAAAAAAATACAGTTGACAAACTTAATAACATGTGAACTATTTACAGTAATAGCTATATACAATCAAGTCTCTCAGGAGGCTTTCTCGGACGTGTTGAGCATCGCAGTTCAACAACCTCGGCTTGTTTTTCCGAGACCTCCGAGACGTAGATGAAGATTGCCTTTCTTCTTGTGGGACTGATGTTCTTTTGTGGAGATGATCCACGTGTCAATCTAATTATCCGGCCGTTTACTGATACATTATAGGAGAGGGGTCCAGTTACTGCCCTCACCTCGCCTAACGGCCAATTGGGCCCATATCCAAAGCTCTTCATGAGGACTGCATCTCCCACCATGAAAGTTCTTTTGCAGCAATGACCATCCTGCCTGGTCTTCTGCGCCTCTTGGCCTTTCTCCACCCTCCACTCTAAATTCAGCGGGTGCAAAGATATCTCTTCATTAGTAGTTCTGCAGGGACAAAGCTGGTCATTGTGTGTGGTGTGGTCCGGTATGCAAACAAGAACCGGGACAATCTTGTGCCGTTGGAATTCCCTTCCATCTTTTTCTTTCCAGGTTTAAAGGTTTGGACTGCCCACTCAGCTATGCTGTTCGATGCTGGTTTTTTTAGGGTGAGGTTTTGATTTGGGTAATGCCGTTAAGGGTCGTGAACCTGTGGATCTTCCCACTGGTAAAAATGGTCCTGTTGTCGGACACGAGGACCTCCGGCAACCCATGCACTGTAACACTCTGCCGCAAACGGTCTATGGTGGCAGCTGACGTGGGTGACCAGACTTTATAGACGTCCACCCATTTGGAGTGGAAGTCAATCAGTAAAAGGAACATTGTGCCCAAAAAGGGTCCCACATAATCAAAGTGGAGGTGCACCCATGGCCGCCCCAGCCATTCCCATGGGTGCAATAGAGCTAAGGGGGGAGCTTTTGCACCTGCTGGCATTGAAGACAGCTTTTGACCAGGGTTTCTATATCCAAGTCCATGCCTGGCCACCACAAATAGAAGTGTGCGAGCATCTTCATTCTGCTAATGCCTGGATGAGCACTATGTAGCTCGGTTAATTACGGCCTTCACTCCAATAACCCTTGCTCCCATGAGTAATATGCTATCCTGGCAGGAGAGTTCATAGTTACGATCAGAATAGGGCTTCATCTCTTTGGATTTAGATCCACCTGACCAGCCATTCAAGACCTGCTCCCAGACATTAGACAATAGTGGGTCCCAGCTTGTCCACTCACGGATTTGTCTGGTCTGAACAAGGGAGGATCCAGAAAATGTAGCACTAAGGCCAGTTCCTGGAAAATCGGAGACTCCCCGTTATTAGCTGGCAGGGGAAGGCGGCTTAGTGCGTCGGCATGTGTGATTTGACTACAGGAACGGTGAACAAAAGTGCATTCGCAGGTGGCTAATATTAGTGCCCATCTCTGGATGCGACCCAATGGGATAGGTGGCTTCGCTTTATCTTCCCCAAATAATCCCAGTAGAGGCTTGTGGCCAGATATAATATGGAAATGGCGACCATGGAGATATTGCTGAAACTTCCGGATGCCAAACACAATAGATAAGCCCTCCTTTTCAATCTGGGAGTATTGTCGCTCTGTGACATTGAGTGTGCGAGATGTATAAACAATGGGTCGTTCAGAGCCATCCGCCATCCGATGTGAAAGGGCAGCCCCTATTCCATAAGGGGACGTGTCACATGTTAAAATTAATTCCTTCTCGGTGTCAAAATGGACCAACAAGGCCAAAGATCTCAACAATCGCTTCACTTTCAGGGAGGCAACCTGTGGGGCTTGCCAACTCCATTTCTGGTCTTCTTAAGCAGGCCGTACAATGGGGTCAATTTAATCTTTGCGTACCAATTGCGGCCTATAAAGGGGAACCTTTTGAACTTACATTTTAAAAAGTCCCCTCATGCAGACTGGAGATCATGACTCCTCCAAGGGGCTGTGAAGCATGACTCTTAAAAAACCTTTCCAACTCCATGAAAATTGCAGAGGAGTAGAACATGTTATTCACGCAATGGAGCCTGCCAGGTCAGAAATGCTGGATGTAGGCTTCTAACAGGAACCAGCCCATATCCTTAAAGGCACGCCTGAAAATTAGACAGCCCAGAAATGACGTGGGGAGTGCTGGAATCGGGACCTGCTTGCTATTTTAAAAGGCTCCCAAGTCAATCCGACTCGGTGAAAATCCAGGCCTATATTGGCATTCCTTAACTGTTGCTGGGTCAAAATCCTGGAACTCCCTCCCTAACAACAACAACAGCAATGTGAGTATACCTACAACACTTCAGCAGTTCAAGAAGTCTGTTGACCACCACCTTCTCAAGGGTATTTTGTGATGGGCTAGCACTGCCTGAGATGCTCACACCCCATAAATGAATAAATGAAGATAAAAAACAAGTTATTCCCAAGCCATTGTAGTGTTAGTCTTGACCATTACTTGACACCATGTGACATTAGGACACAGCCCAAAAAAGTCATCACATTCTATTCCATTTTCCATTCCCCTCTATGCTGGGAAATGATTGCACCCACAGGGTGGTCCCTGGCAACTGAGATTGGAACTGCCAACATGGAAGATCTTACTTGATGATACCATCTCATGCTACTGAATGTTGATACAGTATTGAAATACTCAAAGACATCTGTCTTTTGTAATGAGAACAAGAAGTTGCATTTATACAGTGCATTTAAAATAGAAAACCTTCCCAAAGCACTTCACAAAAGTGGATTCAGCTAAAAATGGATACCTAGCTGAAGAAGCGCATATTAGGAGAGGTGACTAAAAGCTCAATAAATGTGAGTGGGGAGAGGGTTTTGGAAGTGGAGAATTTTACAATGGAGCATTCGAGAGTGGTGATGAAAAGGTAGAGCTGGGTTTTGCCAGTGTTTTGAACATTCAGTGGGTGTGGAAATGAAATGTCTGCTGTATTCCATTTATTATGGAAAACTCCTTCCAGGATACACTAATCCATATTAAAAGCATGCTATGGAGGTTTTCTTCAGGCTATGTTTGGGTTTCCCTCCAATGTTCCATTGACTATATTCAAGTATACAATATATCTGTCAGCATGCATGTGAAAGTCGATCCATAAACAAAAGACTCAGTGTGTTAATGCAAGTGATGTGGCTGCAATAATTAAAATATAATGGATCTGACTAAGAAAGTATGGCTTGTTATGAAAAATTCGTATTGCTTGTTTAGGAATGTTTCCAAAATAAATGAAGTTGAAATTTTTGTTGACTTTTCATTTTAATATTAAATTCCAAATGAATTAATTCAGGTTGTAAGAAGACACAGACCAAAGGTTGCATTCGCTAGATTTCCTGACACTGCTGCCATTTATAACTTTCCTCTCTGTAATCATGTTGAAAATGTTATCATTCTGATGTGTGTTGCATGACTTGCTGGCACTGCTATTGTAGGCAGCAGGCAGTAGTGAAACACTGAGTCCTATCTTGGTGAGGCAAGCAATTCTGCTGGAGCTGGTGTCATGAATGGTAGATGAGTTAATTGTAGCTACTATCAAGGCATATCCTCGATGCCTGCAGTACCATCCAAGAAATGGGAATATCAAATGGCTGAACTGTCATTTGCAGTTTGAACATTGCTGCCAGCCTGTAATCTACTAGAATTATCGAACTTTCTCCCAAGTTCAACTGGTAAATCTCTAAATCTAATGCTCAAAATAAATTTACATAATCAATTTATTATTACAGAAAAATGAAAGATAAAAGTACTGATGGGGTTAGGGTCATCTTTGGCTTTGAAAATGTCAATGGAATTAAACAAAGTCAACATGGATTTATGAAAGGGAAATCATGTTTGACAAACCCACTAGAGTTTTTTGAGGACATAACTAGTAGAATAGAAAAGGGACAGCCAGTGGATGTGTGGATGTGGTGTATTTGGATTTTCAGAAAGCTTTTGATAAAGTCCCAGATAAAAGATCAGTGGGCAAAATTAAAGCACATGGGATTGGGGGTAATATATTGGCATGGATTGAGAATTAGTTAGCAGACAGGAAACAGAGGTAAGAAATTTCCCATCAGCGAGCGGGGGCGGGGGTGGGGGTGGGGGCGGGGGCGGGGCCCGCTCGCTGACATGTAAAATGACGCGCAATGACGTCAGGTAGAACTCCCGATGCCATCCCACATTATTTCAATTTTCAGGTAGGCGGGGGCACAGTTGAGTCAGCTGTGAGCCTGCCAACCTGTCAACGGTCTGTTGAGGCCATTCAAAAGTCAATTAAGCTCATTAGTGGACCTGCCCATCCAACTTTAAAGTTGGCGGGCAGGTCGGGAGTGCTGGCGGCCACCTGAAAATGCGTGAAACCTCATCCACGGGCAGGATGAGGTTTCATCGCTGAATCAAAAAATTAACAGACACTTTTAATTAACGTTATGTCCATGTCCCAACTCATGTGACATTGTCACATGAGGGGACATGTATGGTGAATTAAATTTTCACTGCAGTAACTTTTTTACTTTGGGAACCGTTCTCCCTGAGGCAGCACTTAGTCTCAGGGAGATCGGAGCACACTTCCGATTTTAGGAATCCCCCCCGCCCGCACAGGAAGCGCGTAGAGCTTCCCTGCGGACATCACGCTGGGCGGGCCTTAATTGGCCCGCCCATTAAAAATGGTGGTGCCCCCCCAATCGGGGGTGCTGATCGAAGGGCCGCCCAACCATGCCCACCCCCACACTTCCCCCCCGACAGGGGGAAAATTTTGCCCTGAGAGTAGAAAAGAAAGGGTCTTTTTCGGAGTGGCAGGTGGTGACTAGTGTCACCGCAAGGGTCAATGCTTGGGCCCCAGCTATTCACAACATATATCATTGATTTAGATGAGGGAACCAAAAGTAATATTTCCAAGTTTTCTGAATGGTAAGGATGGTGTTAAGAGGCTTCAAGGTGATTTAAACAGATTGAGTGAGTGGACAAATACATGGCAGATGCAGTATAATGTGGATAAGTGTGGAGTTATCCACTTCAGTAGGAAAGACAGAATGCCAAAGTATTATTTAAATGGTGATTGGGAAATGTTGTTTACAAAGGGACCTTGGTGGCCTTGTACACCAATCACTGATACAAGCATGCAAATGCAGCAAGCAGTTAAGAAGGCAAATGGTATATTAGCCTTCATTGCGAAAAGACTTGAGTACAGGAACAAGATGTCTTACTGCAGCTGTACAGGGCCTTGGTGAGACCACACCTGGAGTATCGTGTGTAGTTTTGGTCTCCTTACCTAAGAAAGGATATATTTTCCATAGAGGGAGTGCAGCGAAGGTTCACCAGACTGATTCATGGGATGGCAGGATTTTCATATGAGGAGACGTTGAGCCGACTAGGCCTGTATTCATTGGACTTTCGAAGAATGAGAAGGGATCTGATTGAAACATATAAAATTCTGACAGGGATGGGACAGACTGGATGGAGAGATAATGTTTCCTCTGGCTGGGGTGTCTAGAAAAAGGGGTCGCAGTCTCAGGATATCGGGTAGGCCATTTAGGACTGAGATGAGGAGAAATTTGTTCACTCAAAGGGTGGTGAACCTGTGGAATTCTCTACCACAGAAGGCTGTGGAGGCCAAGTCACTCAATATACTTAAGAAGGAAATAGATAAGATTTCTGGACTCTAAAGACATCAAGGGATATGGGGAGAGCAGGAAAATGACGTTGAGATAGAGGATCAGCCATGATCATATTGAACGGCGAAGCAGGCTCAAAGGGTTGAATGATAGACTCCTGCTCCTATTTTCTATGTTTCTATGTTTTCCATGGGAGAAAATTTGAAGTCAGTGTGCATGTGGAGCAAAATGCTGACCAATCCTTTATTGACATATAAATTAGACATGTTGATTGGTAAACAAACTGACTGAAACTAAAGAAAGAGACTGAGAGAAGGATGTTAAGAGAAACAAACAGTGGAAGATATTTGAAATACCCTTCCTGCTATATTTTGCCAATTGAAGAAAATGTTCAGTAATTCATGAAGTTGGCAGCATTTTAATATTTTAAATTTGCTTAATTATTTCACATTTGTCATTTAACATATTACAGCTTGTTCAGAAATAGCTTACATTTTCAAACCACTGTCAAATATTGTTGTTTCAAATTTTCACAGTTTTTGCAATGTTATATCATGTATCAAAAGGTAAACAGTTTTAGCATTTAACGCTTAAGCTACAGAAGTTACTAAGATTTATTTCTGGAGGTTCAGAAATATGTGAACCTATTTAAACTAATGTCACAACAGTGATAAATTGGGGGTAATTTTCATCTTTCTGGCCAGGTGGTGATCTAGTGGAGCTAATTGCCCACTCATTGTTCTAGCTGCCTAAATTTTAGGCCAAATTAATGGGTTGAAAATTGAGTGTGTCCACAATAAATAGGTGGCCTGCTCTGCCAGGTTACTACCTAGACAATAAAGTTAAAATTTGCCTTAAATTGCGAAGTGCTAAAATACACTGCTAATCCCTGGGGATTTTTTTGACTCTGTGTGTGTGTGTGTGTGTGTGTGTGCGCCTGTCTGTGTGTGTGGGGAGCCACTAAGGGCGCATATGGTGTGCTTGCTACTAAGCAGGCTGGATAATCCAATTAAAGTATCTGGCTGGGTTGCGAGTGTCATGCCAGGTTCCTTATCCCCTTGCCCCAGAAATTCCCACAGCTGCCCCCATGGTTCTACAATTATCCTGGCTAGCTGGGATGCCCCCCTCGCCCACAAGTTGGCCTCATGTATGACATCATGCATGCCATCAACAATGACCTTACATGGGATCCTGCTGAGCAATGGAACATTGGAAACACTTAATGTAGGAGTTCTCCTCCCAGATGCACTGATGACCATATCTGGGAATGGGAAGAGGCTCCTTCCCAACAGAACAATCAAAATCTTTGACTGAAGGCTCCAGCCTGTCATATTCAGGATCCAACTCAATTTCTTGCCTTTTTTGGGGCCATAGTTACATCATGTCTAACATCAGTTACCACCTCTTGTCTTTGATGGCTCTAACCTTTGTGCTCCTATCATGATTACTTCCTCATTTACTTGTCTTTACTTTCACTTCTTTTGAGTTTGGTGTTCCCCTGCATTTTGGGCCTTGCCCATTCGTCTTGGTTTCTCAAGAACAAAACAAATTAATAAATCACACCAATCACCCTTTAATCACTGGATCTTAACAGTTATGCAACATTTTAGAATACCTAGTCATCTTTGAATTTTCACTTATGGCAGGGCCAAACAAAAATCACACTTACTAATTCTGCACTTACGCTGTGGTTTTATTTAAAGTTGCCACTTTAAAAACAAAGCTATAATCATTGGGGTTGACAGATCTCCCTCTTAATCATTTTCTTGACACTTATATTCCAATCTCTAGAACACAGATCTTATTTAGGCTTAATTTATCTGGTATTCCATTGTAGCATGCGGTGACATAAACATTAAAATATAAACATAAAATATGCTGGTCATAAAATTCATTGCAAACTTATGTAACAAAGAGAATTTGGAATTGTGATTATTTAATAGACTTCAACTGCTCCAGCCGAGTGAATGTAAAAAGATATGGTCTGCTCTGCACCTCTTTATTTCTCAACATATTTCCATTTTCAGTAAGATTAACATCACTCTGCTAACAGGTAGAGGGTATGGAGCTGTACTGTGAAATAAGTTCCATTTCCTAATTTTAGGCAGCACTTGCTGACGCAAGAGCCAAAAACGTGCCTGTAAGTTCACAATTTGCAATATTTAATATCACTTTTCTTTCGCCACTTGGCTTATTGTGTGACTCCAAAACCAGGTCCATATACATCTCTGCAAAAATATAGTCCCAATGAGAGACTCTTATCGGCAATGTCTGTCAAAATTACAATTTCGACACAAAGATCTGATCATGTTGATTAACTTTGTTCAGAACGTTTTGAAGATCTTTAGTCGTTAGTAAAGGGTTTATCGAAATGGATCTGAAAGGATTGAAGGGAGTTTTAATTTAAAAGCTTCAGATAAGACAAACGGCAGATCCACACTTCGTATTCCCTCGGGCCAACCGAATGGCCAGCGTCGTTACAGCTCCTGCCCTATTAACCAAAAATATTAAAGGCTCAGGCTGTGGTAAAGATGCTGCTGGGAACCTCCATGCTATATCATCCTGCTTAACCAGGGACTGTTATTCAATACAAGCAGAAACAATCCACCGATTTAAACCAACCGTCCATGAAAGTGACCTGTTAGGACGGGGCGCCCATGAAATTCTTACTCTTATTGACTGGTCTCATGCACTAGCTGCAACACCTCAGTATGGGTTACCCTAAAAGGCGATGTTGTTGTAACCTTTCCAGTTACGAGTAAATGAATCTATATTCTGAAGTTCCAGGTACACAGTCAGATTTGTTGGATTCAGCCTTTGACAGGGAATCCCACCTCTGAATTGTCGTTTAGTTTACCTAAGTTCAAAACTCTTTTGATGATCAAATGCAAATAACTTGTGGTTTTATTTTTTCTTACCTATTGCCAGGATGCATATCTCGTACAGCAGAAAATGAGTTTTGCGGCCGAAGGGATCCATGAAGGCATCCTGTCCCATAGGGATCCTGGGTGACTGTGAATGATGTTCCTCTGTTAGAGTGCAACACTACCTAGTTTCGTTTGACAGTGAAATGAGCCAACTCCTGCTTTGGCCCCAGGTTCTCGGCAAACACGGAAAGAGAGAGAGATAAAACACATAAACATACACTGCACCTACCCATCAGTTTAACATCTCCTCCTACTTACACACCACAGCACTGACACATACAGGAGAAATACTAACACTGGAAGATCATACTTCAGAGTTAATAAACCACCATCAGCATCATGCGCCCGAGCATGGCCGACAAGGGCATTGATTATCTATATTTAGTATTATTGGGTTTTGCGTGTGTAAAGCTGGGTCGATATTTCAATTCGCTATGCTGCTTATAATGGAAACGGTACTGAACTAGGTTGCTTTTGTTCGTGCAACTTGACATTATTGTCCTTTGGACTATAAATGAAAGGGTTTGGATTGTATTGAAACGTTAATACATCCTCTTTCTGTTAGATTTCTGGTGACGTGCGAAACTGAACTGAATCAAAGGGGAAGCCTTGATGATAACTTTGGGAACTGTTTTATCTGATCATGAACTATAATCAATGGAAGTCAGAAAAATAGGAACTTGAAGCACACAAAAAATGCCCAAAATATTATCTTTACAATGAAAGCCACATTTCATCTATTGTTTAAAAAACATTCTCAACACTAATAACTGGTATATCTGTTTTAGCAGAACAAACATCTATACAACTTTGGTTGCATTGATCACCAGAGTTACTCTGCACAGCAACTTACACAGATTTAACAGAACAAACACGATCCTGTTTCCAGGATTTTACATTTTGCTGAAAACAATAATTAGCTGTTACTTTTTAAAGGTTTTGAACTGCTTTCTTCAGTCTTTGATTATTGGATCTGATATGATTTCTCTTTCCCAACCCCCAAATAGGGGGCTTATCTTGTTCAACTCTGCTTGTTTCAGTGAAGTGTCACACTTGCAGTGTCATTCTATCATTTTCTTTCAGGTGTCTGTTGACCTATAATGCATTTATAGCATCTTATGATTTCATTTCAAATTTCTAGCATTCAGTTGTCTTCTACTCAGGATTATGATTTTATTTCCTATAAACACAATTCCCCCTGAACTGAGCAAGACTTATATTTCTGGCTTTGTTACAAAACCATAGTGGCAATTTTACAAATTTGCATCCTGGTACAGAGCTTAAGCTGCTGGGAGCACATATCAGGAACTCAGGTAATTGGCACAATTTTCAATTCATTAACTTTATGTTCTGCTCTAGGAACATGAATCTGAAAAAAAATACTCCATGTATATTGTGTTGATGTCTTTGAATAATAATCTAGATTGCACCATGAAGTTTAAATCCAATATTCTCATTCAATTTGGTTATTCATTCAGCCTATTATGCCACCGAATATTGCAAAAATAATAAAGTTGGCTCAGAACCCTCTGTCGCATGAATTCAACTCCCCCACCCCCGCCAACCAGGGCCAAGATAATTTAATGATTTCTCTGCATGCTCATGAGAATATGTGTGTATCCGTTATTGTTTGTTTCATTCACATTGCAAGTAGCATCAGTGATGTTCATGGCAAGGGTTGCAAATCCCACTCTCTAACAGGAAAATAATTTAACTAAAAGTGGAGCATTGTGGAATACATCATTATAGAGTTCCATTCTAAAGTTTTGGAGTTAATCATTTGCATTCATGCTAATCAATGTGCATCTCTACAAATACATATTTCTAGCAGTTGTGTAGCATTAATGACCAATTACACTGAGGAATATGTCAATCATGTAATAATTTGTAGATTCCATGCTTGACTGGAGGAACCTACAGACAAGGAATATTGTCTTTGGGGCAATAGTATTCTTCTCACTGGGTTAACCCCCATTAGGTGACTGCATATGAACTAGAATTTAACAAGGTTAAAAAATACCTAACATTTTCAGAGGAGGGACAGAAAAATACAATAACAACTTGGATTTATAAATAAAAAAATATTTTTGCAAAACCCTTAAGGGCTAAAAATTTGTATAAGGCTCCTAATTGGCCAGAAGGCTTGTGATGTGCGATTACCCTGCACCTAATCAAAGGGATGCAGGTAATATGCAAATTTTGTGTTGCTTCCTCATCTCCATGATGTGGTGAACAACCCAGCACTAAATGCAATGCTGACTGGCTATACGCTTAGTGCTGCTTCACCTGAAAGGAGTGTTTGGGCCCTTGGACGGTGAGGAGGGGGAAAGTAAAGTGGCAGGTGTTGCATCTTCTGCGGTTGTATGGGAAGGTGCCGTGGGAGGGGGTTGAGGTGTAGGGGGTGATGGAGGAGTGGACCAGGGTGTCCCGGAGGGAACGATCCCTGCGGGATGCTGCTGGGGGCGGGTGAAGGGAAGATGTGTTTGGTGGTGGCATCATGCTGGAGTTGGTGGAAATGGTGGAGGATGATCGTTTGAATGCGGAGGCTGGTGGGGTGATAAGTGAGAACAAGGGGGACCCTATCATGGTTCTGGGGGGCGAGAGGAAGGTGTGAGGGCGGATGCGCAGGAAATGGGCCAGAAGCGGTTGAGGGCCCTGTCAACCACTGTGAGTGGAAAACCTCGGTTAAGGAAGAAGGAAGATATGTCAGAGGAACTGTTTTGGAAAGTGGCATTATCAGAACAGATGCGACAGAGGCGAGGGAACTGGGAGCCCTTACAGGAAGCGGGGTGTGAGGAGCTGTAGTCAAGGTAGCTGTGGGAGTCGGTAGGCTTGTAATGAATATTGGTGGACAGTCTATCACCAGAAATTGAGACAGATAGGTCAAGGAAGGGAAGGGAAGTGTCAGTGATGGACCATGTGAAAATGATGGAGGGGTGGAAATTGGGACCAAAATTAATAAATTTTTCCAGGTCCGACGAGAGCATGAAGCGGCGAAGCAGTCATCGATGTACTGGAGAAAGAGTTGTGAGAGGGGGCCGGAGTAGGACTGGAACAAGGAATGTTCCATATACCTCATAAAGAGACAGGCATAACTGGGGCCCATGTGGGTACCCATAGCCACACCTTTTATTTGGAGGAAGTGAGACGAGTTTAAGGAGAAATTGTTCAGTGAGAGAACAAGTTCAGCCAGATGGAGGAGAGTAGTGGTGGATGGGGATTGTTTGGGCCTCTGTTCGAGGAAGAAGCGGAGAGCCCTCCGACCATCCCGGTGGGGGATGGAGGTGTAGAGGGATTGGACGTCCATGGTGGATAATAAGTCCATGGTGATCCATAAGGGCCCAAACACTCCTTTCAGGTGAAGCAGCACTTCACTTGCACTTCCCTCAATTTAGTCTACTGCATTCGCTGCTCCCAATGCGGTTTCCTCTACATTGGAGAGACCAAACGCAGACTGGGTGACCGCTTTGCGGAACACCTTCGGTCTGTCCGCAAGCATGACACAGACCTCCCTGTCACTTGCCATTTCAACACACCACCCTGCTCTCATGCCCACATGTGCGTCCTTGGCCTGCTGCAATGTTCCAGTGAAACTTAACGCAAACTGGAGGAACAACACCTCATCTTCCAACTAGGCACTTTACAGCCTTCCGGACTGAATATTGAGTTCAATAACTTCAGATCATGAACTCTCTCCTCCTACCCCACCCCCTTTCCGATCCCCCTTTTTCCAATAATTTATATTTTTAAGATATTTTTCTTTTCCCACCTATTTCCATTATTTTTAAATGTATTTCCATCCATTGTTTCATCTCCACCTTTCAGCCTACTTCATTCGTTTCCCCCTACCCCATCCCCACTAGAGCTATCTGTCACTTGCTCGTCCTGCTTTCCACGCTTAATGTCAGCATTAACACATTTCTTAGCTGATATCACCACCGTCAACACCTCTTTGACCTTTTGTCTACAACATCTTTGGCAATCTCTTCTTTGCCTCCACCTATCACTGGCCCTCTGTCCAGCTCTACCTGTCCCACCCCCCTCAACCAGCTTATATTTCACCACATTTCTATATTTCCTCAGTTCTGATGAAGAGTCATATGGACTTGAAACACCAACTGTGTTCCTCTCTGCAGATGCTGTCAGACCTGCTGAGGTTTTCTAGCTATTTTTATTTTTGTTTCAGATTTCCAGCATCCACAGTATTTTGCTTTTATATAAGAGGGAAAAACATACTTGACCTCATCCTCACCGACCTGCCTGCCGCAGATGCATCTGTCCATGAAAGTATCAGTAGGAGTGACCACCGCACAATCGTTGTGGAGATGAAGTCCCACATTCACATTGAGGATACCCTCCATCATGTTGTGTGGCACTACCACCGTGCTAAATGGAATGGATGTCAACAGAGATGCTGTGGGCCATCAGCAGCAGCAGGATTGTACTCAAACACAGTCTGTAACCTCGTGGCCCGGCATATCCCCCACCAGGGAATCAACCCTGGTTCAATGAAGAGTGCAGGGGGGCATGCCAGGAGCACCACCAGGCATACCTAAAAATGAGGTGTCAACCTGGTGAAGATATAACACAGGACTACTTGCGTGTCAAACATCATAAGCAGCAAGTGATAGACAGAGCTGAGCAATCCCATGATCAATGGATTATGCTCTGCAGTCCTGCCACATCCAGTAGTGAATGGTGATGGAAAATTAAACAACTTGCTGGAGGGGGAGGCCCCACAAATATCCCCATCCAGTGCAAAAGATAAGGCTGAAGCACTTGCTACAATCTTCATCCAGAAGAGCCGAGTGGATGATCCATCTCAGCCTCCTCCGGAGGTCCCCAGCATCACAGGTGCCAGTTTTCTGCCAATTTGATACCAAGAAATGGCTGAAGGGACTGGAAACTGCAAAGGCTATAGGCCCTGACAATATTCCGGCAATAGTACTGAAGATTTGTGCTCCAGAACTTGCCACACCCCTAGCTAAGCTGTACGGCCACAACACTGGCATCTACCCAGCTATGTGGAAAATTGCCCAGGCATGTCCTCGACACAAAAAGCAGAACAAATCCAACCCGGCCAATTTCCGCCCCATCAGTCTACTCTCGACCATCAGTAAAGTAATAGAAGGGGTCATCAACAGTGCTATTAAGTGGCATTTGCTTAGCAATAACCTGCCCACTGATGCCCAGTTTGGGTTCCGCCAGGGCCACTCAGCTCCTGACCTCATTATAGCCTTGGTTCAAACATGGACAAAAGAGCTGAACCCCCGAGCTGAGGTGAGAGTGACTGCCCTTGACGTCAAGCCCACATTTGACCAAGCGTGGCATCAAGGAGCCCTAGCAAAAGTGGAATCAATGGGAAGCAGGGGGAAAACTCTCCACTGGCTGGAGTCATGCCTAGCACAAAGGAAGATGTTTGTGGTTGTTGGAAGTCATCTCAGTTCCAGGACATCACTGCAGGAGGTCCTTAGGGTAGTGTCCTTGGCCCAACCATCTTCATCTGCTTCATCCCTCCTTTCATCATAAGGTTAGACGTGGGGATGTTCGCTGATGATTGCACAATGTTTAGCACCATTCATGACTCCTCAGATACTGAAGCAGTCCATGTCCAAATGCAGCAAGATCTGGATGATATCCAGGCTTGGGCTGACAATTGGCAAGTAACATTCATGCCACACAAGTGCCAGGCAATGGCCAACTCCAACAAGAGAGAATCTAACCATCGTCACTTGACATTCAGTGACATTACCATCACTGAATCCCCCACTATCAACATCCTGGGTGTTACCATTGACCAGAAACTGAAGTGGACTAGCCATATAAATACTGTAGCTACAAGAGCAGGTCAGAGGCTAGGAATCCTGTAACAAGTAACTCACCTCCTGACTCCCCAAAGCCTGTCCACCATCTACAAGGCACATATCAGGAGTGTGATGGAATACTCCCCACTTGTGTGGATGAGTGCAGCTCTCACAACACTCAAGAAGCTAGACACCGTCCAGGACAAAGCACCCGCTTGATTGGCAGCAAATCCACAAACATTCACTCCCTCCACCACCAACGCACAGTAGCAGCAGTGTGTACCACCTACAAGATGCACTGCAGGTATTCACCAAGGCTCCTTTGACAGCATTTTCCAAACCCATGACCACTACCATCTAGAAGGACAAGGGCAGCAGATAGATGGGAACACCACCACCTGGAAGTTGCCCTCCAAGTCACTCACCATCCTGACTTGGAAATATGTCACCGTTTCCTCACTATTGCTGGGACAAAATCCTCGAACTCCCTTCCTAACAGCACTGTGGGTGTACCTACACCACATGGGCTGCAGCGGTTCAAGAAGGCAGCTCACCACCACCTTCTCAAGGGCAACTAGGAATGAGCAATAAATACTGGCCCAGCCAGCGAAGCCCACATCCTATGAATGAATAAAAATGTGATCCATGCTTGCTGCCATGCATCATGCTGCCTGGCAGGCTCAGACTGTTGTCATCATAACTTTAGATACCAGTGCTCCAAGCTGCTAGCAGGGCCTCACATCATTTCAGCAATCTTACTCCAGTAGATTAGTAGAATTGCTGAATCACTGCCCAAAGAGTGAATTGGCTCCATGTTGCACCAAACTACTTTTATCTCTCAGGGTGACAGCATCCTCATGCCCACCACTGCCACTGCAGGAGTTCCCTTGCCGCTGCCTCTCAGCCAGTCAGCCCAGACTGCTGCCACCCATGCGGAAGTGGTACAGTCCAAATCCAGGCTGCTAATACCTAAACTTGTGCAAGGTCATCCTGCAAAGCACCCTGCAGCGTCCTCTGCTGAAAGTTAGTAGCTTTCCAGGCTGCAGGCACTGGGGTTGCACAGCATAGCAACACCAGGACAAGCAAGGCACTAACAACACAGGCACTTAGGAAGTCTACAAAAGGTGAAGAGTTGCATACTGTATACATTATATAATATTGCTGCAGAAAGTTGGTGTGGATTGTTTACTTTACGGTGCCTTTTATTTCAGAAGTTTGGCCATGCATCAAGTGAGATTGTCTATAAAAGGGTTTTGGAAAAGTGAGGGAGTTTGGATCGATAGCAATCTGTGGATTTTTTCCTATGGGATCTGGAGTTTGAAAGCCCGATTGGAGGGAAGATATCCAGATGCCTCCACTCATTCCCTTCTCCTCCATCTCTTCCTTCTGAGGTGCTTGTCAAAGGTTTAGTGGAAAGGGTTATGCCCTCATGATTGCCAGGTTGTATAGGATGCAGCAGGCCACCACAATGAAGGGGCTGTCAAAGAAGCTTTGGTGAGTTACTGCAGTACATCTTGTAGATGGCACACACTGCTGCCACTGTGCACCAGTTGTGGAGGGAGTAATGTTTGAAGTGGTGGATTGGAATCTATCAAGCGAGCTGCTTTATCCTAATGATCCAGTTGTCGTGGTCTACATAGGTACCAACGATATAGGTAGAATGAGGAAAGAGGTTCTGCTGAGGGAATATGAGCAGCTAGGGGCTAAATTAAAAAGCAGAACCAAAAAGGTAATAATCTCCAGATTACTACCTGAGCCACGATCTAATTGGCACAGGCTCAATAAGATTAAAGAGGTAAATGCATGGCTCAAAGTATGGCATGGGAGAAATGGGTTCGAATTCATGGGACATTGGCACCAGTACTGGGGAAAGAGGGAGCTATTCCGTTCAGACGGACTCCATTTGAATCATGCTGGGACCAGTGTCCTGGCGAATTGCAAAACTAGGGTTGTAAATAGGGCTTTAAACTAAATAGTTAGGGGGAGGGTTGAGTTGCATGGAAATATAAAAAATCAAAGTTTAAGGAGAGGGTAAGAGTGCAGGTTAGTGACAAGGCTGATTGTTACCAAAAAGTGAAAGGAAGGGACAGAGTGTGTGAACGCCATATTGCACCAAAGAATCATATAAGAGTAGGGAAAATTGACAATAGGGCAAACTTAAAGGCTTTGTATCTGAATGTGTGTGGCATTCGGAATAAAACTAATGAGTTAACAGCATAAATGGAGCTAAATAGGTGTGATTTGGTGGCAATTACTGAGATGTGGTTACAGGAAGATTAGGTTTGGGAGTTGAATATCCAAAGGTACTCAGTGTTTCGGAAGGATAGGCAGGAAGGAAAAGGAGGTGGTGTGGCTTTGTTAGTAAAGGAAGAGATCAGTGCTATAGTGAGGAATAATATAGGCACTAGGGAGCAAGGCGTAGAGTCAGTCTGGGTAGAAATAAGAAATAGCAAGGGAAAGAAGTCCCTGGTGGGAGTAATCTCTAGGTCCCCAAACAGTAGTTCAGCAGTAGGGCACAGTATAAACCAGGAAATACTGGGAGCATGCAAGAAAGGCACAGCAATAATCATGGGTGATTTTAATATACATATAGACTGGACTAATCAAATTGGCAAGGGTAGCCTCGAGGGAGAGTTCATAGAGTGTATTAGAGATTGTTTCTTGGAGTAATATGTTGTGAAACCAACCGGGGAGCAGGCTATTCTGGATTTGATTTTGTGCAGTGAGTTGGGATTAATCAATGATCTCATAGTAAAGGGTCCTCTGGGGAAGAGTGATCATAGCATGCTAGAATTTCAAGTTCAGTTTGAGAGCAAGAAACTTGAGTCACTAGTGTTCTGGAGTTAAATGAAGGTAACTATATAGGCATTAGGGCAGATTTGGCCCTAGTGGACTGGGCAGGAAGACTACAAGATAGGATAGTTGATGAACAGTGGCAGCTATTTAAGGAGATATTCAATTCCTCCCAAGTAAAATATATTCCAAAGAGGAAGAATGATGGTAAGAGGGGGAAAAAGCATCCATGGCTAAGCAAGGAAGTCAAAGATAACATAAAGGCAAAAACTGAGGCATACAAAATTGCAAAGATCAGTGGCAGGCTGGAAGATTGGGAAACTTTTAAAGATCAAGAAAGGGTTACTAAAAAATTAAGAAGAAGAGCAAAGGTAAATTGTGAAAGAAAACTAGCACAAAATGTAAAAACTGATAGCAAAAGCTTCTAAAAGGAAAGAGAGTAGCTAAAGTGAATCTTGGTTCCTTGGAGGATGAGACTGGGGAGTTAATAGTGGGGAACGCAGAAATGGCATAGACACTTAATCAATATTTTGCCTCAGTTTTAACGGTGGAGGATACTAGTACCACCCCAATAGTAAGAGGAAGTGCAGAGGATATAGAAAAGGAAGAAATTAGAACAATCACCATCACTAGAGAAAAAATGCTGAGCAAACTATTGGGATTAAAGGGTGACAAGTCCCCAGGACCTGATGGCCTACATCCCAGGGTCTTAAAGGAAGTAGCAGTGGAGATAGTGGATGCGTGAGCTATAATATTCCAAAATTCCCTAGATTTTGGAAAGGTTCCAGTGGATTGGAAAAATGCTAATATAACGCCCTTATTCAAAAAGGAGGGGAGGCAGAAAGTAGGAAACTATAGACCAGTTAGTTTAACGTCTGTCATTGGGAAATTGTTGGAATCCATTATTAAGGAAATAGTAATGGGGCATTTGAAAAGTCAAAATACAATCCAACAGAGTCAACATGGTTTTATGAAGAGTAGATCGTGTTTGACTAATTTGCTAGAGTTCTTTGAAGATGTGACAAGCAAAGTGGATGATGGGGATCCTGTAGATGTGGTATATCTGGACTTCCAGGAGGCCTTTGGTAAGGTGCTGTACAAAAGATTAATACATAAGATAAGATCACATGGAGTCAAGGGTAATATATTAGCTTGGATAGAGAATTGGCTAACCAACAGAAAGCAGAATCAGGATAAATGGATCTTTTCCTGGATGGCAAGCCGCAACTAGTGGGGTGCCGCAGGGTTCGGTCCATGATCCCCAACTATTTACAATCTATATTAATGACTTGTATTCAGGGATAGAAGGTACTATAGCTAAATTTGCAGATGACACCAAAATAGATGGGAAAGTAAGTTGCAATGAAGGAATGAGAAATTTACAAATGGATATGGACAGGTTAGAAGAATGGGCCAAAATTTGACAGATGGAGTTTAACGTGGATAAGTGTGAGGTTATTCATTTTGGTTGGAAGAATAAAAAGGTGACTTATTATTTAAATGGAGAGAAAGTTCAGAATGCTTCAGTGTAGAGGGATCTGGGTGTCCTCATGCATGAATCGCTGAAAGCTAGTATGCAGGTACAGCAGGTAATAAGGAAGGCAAATGGAATTTTGACATTTATTGCTAAAGGAATAGAGTATAAAAATAGGGAAGTGTTGTTGCAACTGTACAAGGCATTGGTGAGACCGCACCTGGAGAACTGTGCACAGTTTTGGTCCCCTTACTTGAGGAAGGATGTAATTGTATTGGAGGTGGTTCAGAGGAGGTTCACTAGATTGATTCCAGAGATGCGGGGCTTGTCTTATGAGGAGAGATTGAGCAGTTTAGGCCTATACTCGCTAGAATTTAGAAGGATGAGAGGAGATCTAATTGAGGTATATAAGATGCTAAAGGGGATAGATAAAGTAGACGTGGAGCAGATGTTTCCTCTTGTGGGGCATTCTAGAACGAGAGGCCATAGTTTTAGGCTAAGGGGTGGTAGATTTAAATCAGAGATGAGGAGGAATTACTTTTCTCACAGGGTCGTGAATCTATGGAATTCACTACCTCAGAGTGCAGTGGATGCCGGGATGCTGAATAAATTTAAGGAGGAGATAGACAGTTTTTTAATTAGTAATGGGTTGAAAGGTTATGGGGAGAGGGCAGGAAATTGGAGTTGAGGCCAAAATGAGATCAGCCATGATCGTATTGAATGGCGGGGCAGGCTCGAGGGGCTGAATTGCCTACTCCTTCTCTTAGTTCTTATGTTCTTATGTCATGGTGCTAAGCTTCTTGAGCGTCATTGGAGTTAAACTCATTGAGGCAAGTGGAGAGTACCTCATCACACTCCTGTGTCTAAAAGATGATAGGCAGGCTTTGGAGAGTCCAGAGGTGTGAGTTACTTGCCACAGAATTTCCAGCCTCTGATCTTCTTGTTCCCACAGTATTTATGTGGTTGTTAATTTTCTGGTCAAGGATAACCCCCAGGATGTTGATGGTGGGAAATTCAGCGGTGGTAATGCCATTGAAAGTCAAGCTATATTCGTCCTTGTTGGAGGTGGTCATTGCCTAAACCTTGTGTGGTGTGAATGTTATTTGCCACATATTAGCTCAAGCCTGAAGGTTGTCCAGTTCTTGCTGCATGCAGGCACAGACTGCTTCAGTATCTGATGAGTTGCAAATGGTGCTGAACAACACTCTGCAAATTCCTCAGCAAACAACCCCACTTTTTGACCTAATAATGGAGGGAAGGTCATTGACGAAGCAGCTGAAAATGGTTTGGCCTAGGACACTGACCCAAGAAACTCCTGCTGCAACACCCTGGGCCTGATATGATTAGCCTCCAACAACCACAACAATCTTCATTTTATGTCAGATATGACTCCAACTGGTGTAGAGTGTTCCCCTGGATTCCCTTTGACTTCAATTTTACCAGGGTTCCTTGACACCGCACTTGGTCAATTGCTGCCTTGATGTCAAGGACATCCACTCTCGCCTCACCTCTGAAATTCAGCTCTTTTGTCCATGTTTGGATGAAAGCAATAATGAGGTCTGAAGCTGAGTATGCCTGGCAAAACCCAAACTGAGCATTAGCGAGCGGATTCTGGCTAAGCCAGTGTTGCTTGAAGCTGATGATTGAGAGTAAACTAGTAGGTGGTAATTGGCCAGATTGGATTTGTCCTGCTTTTTTGTGAACAGGACATACCTGGACAATTTTCCATATTATCTGGTAAATGTGCCAGTGTTATATCTGTACTGGAACAGGCTTGGCTAAGAGCGCAGCTAGTTCTGGAGCGCAAGTCTTCAGTACTATTGCCGGATGTTGTCAAGGCCCATACCCTTTGTGGTATGCATCCAGTACTATCAGCCATTTCCTGATATCACGTGGAGGAGGAGGTCAAGATTGATCACCCACTCAGCACGAATTTCTAATGCAACTGGACATACATGGTTTCATTTCTATTTGAGTCATTATTTTCCTATGTGAAGAGAAAGAGAGAGACGGACAAAATATTAACTAGATATATGGCAGCTAGCAATGGTGTGTGAGATGTGATGCTATTGCTCATTGGTTTACAGGCCTGCCAATTCATTAGGTGAGTGAATAACTCATTTTGATTTAAAAATGCAATCTACTTTGCTGTCGGCCATTTGTGAAAATAAGGGAAAATATCTTTAAATGGATTCAACACAAGTAACTTTTGAGCGCCATAAATTTAATTTCTACACTTCCAGCACTGTTGTTTAATGGCTACGCTCATTTGTGGTGGCTCCAAGGCTTTTTCACATTCCTAAGTGATTGTGTTCTCATATCTAGAAATTATGTCCTGTTGTCCATTACTCTTTTCTTAAAAGTAGTAAAGCAAATCACACTTAGCGTATAGACACTCTATTCATTGAGAGTTAATGTTTTTGGCCTTTTTTAGCCAAGCGGTTCAAAGCTCAGGCCCACCACCTCATTCACAACTTTGACGCCAGTCAGAAAGAAGCTGTAAGTATTGTTCAACAGGATAATAGAAAGGCCAGAATAAATAGTGCATTGAGAACTAATTCAGCTCTGTCATGCACAAATTCTGTGAGAAATAGGAGGAACTAGCAGATGGCACGAAGCAAGATTGACAGAGATCCAGTCCAGCAGATTGTAACAGGCGACATGAGGACACGGTAAAGAGCTCCTTTTGGAGCGGAGTGGTAAGGCACAATGATCAGAGAACATACAGGCCATCACAAAATAATTACGTAGAAATTATAACATGGATACAGGCCATTTGGCTCAACGTGTCCTTATTGATGTTTATCCCGCACACGAGCAGTAATCCTAATCCCATGTGCCCATCTTGTTCTCATTATGTATAACACAGTCATTTGTCCTTCAGTCACTTGTCTAACGTATTCTTAAAAGTTGACATTCTCTCTGCTTCAACAGCTAGCTGAGGCAATGCCTCTTCATAAAGAATTTCTCCTGCTTTATGTCAATATCTCTTACATTTAATTTTATGTCTATACTCCTTTGTTCTATTTCCTCAACCACTGGAAACGGTCATAGAATCCCGGATTAATTATGTCGCAGAAGTAGGCCATTGGGCCCATCATGACTGCACCAGCTCTCAAATGAACAATTCACCTAGTGCCTTTCCCCTGCCTGATTCTATTTCAGTCTGTTTCCAGTTCCTTGTCCTTTTCCCTCATAATGTCAGATATTGCTATCAAATCACCCTCCTCATTTTCCTAGTGAACCTGTGCTGTACCCTTTCTACTGCCTCAATATCCTTTCTATGGCATGGATCTTGCTATTCCACCATTCTATCAATATCCATGTGCAGCTCCCTTTGATCCTTAGAATTTTTTATTCTACCTTCTCTTTTGGTATCACCTACAAATTTGGATATCACTCCATCTGGACTTCTATTGAAATCATTGATGTCTATAGTGATAGACGACTGTCCACTTCCAACCTTTCTGAGAAATTGCCCTTAACTCCAACATTTTTCTTTCTCCCTTCTAACCAGTTCCAATCCAATTTGCTACCCTCCCCCTAATTCCATATCACTTATTCTTCTCCAATTATCTCTGTATGATACACTGTCAAAGGCTTTCTTAAAGTCTATGTACATTACAAGCACTTCATTTCTCCCAGCCAGCATACCTCTCATTTTCTCAAAGGATTCTTTGTGCCAAGCACAAGCCGATCCCTGATCATTTTGTCATCTAATTTTTATTGCCTATGCAAACATGTCTTTTTAAGATCATCTGTGTGCAAGTTTGACACCAGATTCAATTGGTAGCATTTGGTATTATTGTTTAGTAAATTGTGAGGGCTGCAAATTGAAACTTTTGCACAGGGCTCTCACAAGGCAAATATTGCTATGGTAAGCAAGGGCTCTTATAAGCTACGATCTCATCATAGTGATCAGGATCATCACTTTGTATTTACATCAACCAAAAAATACATTGCAAAGGCATTGTAGAGGAAACACATTTTGTCATTTCTCTTGTGAAAGGGACATAGGACGCAGTACCTGAAGAATGATTGACTGATTCTGCGTGCAGTCCTTTGGTGTTGCTTCATAATACGGTAGCTAACTCACAAGGCTAATTTTGAAAGAAAGGATACTACATGATCATTGTGCAGGGGTGGGAAATGTAGATAGAAACAGTCACTTGCCTTCTTGAAAATAACGCAGACCATGTTAACTAATACTTTTAGATTCCATTGATCACTTTTACATTGTGGTAAAACAAGAGTCAATTATGGTGGCTGCTCTATGGCAGCAGGTTGTTGGATATATTTGCGAAACCAAATGTAGTAATTCTAGTCACGCTATAACCTGTTGCACTGTGCAGTAGTATTATTAAACTTTGCGGGGTCTCAGGCCAATTGTGTCACCTTACAATGAAACTTTGAATACTGCCCTTCAATTATCTAGAAGATAAGTCTGATTGATTGTATTTATAAACAGGTTATAATGTACTTGTTTTGCAATATCAAACAAAATTAATAAGAAAAATTGTGTAAAACATCTAATGGTAACAAAAGTATTATTTAACTAATTAATATTAAAATCGTTTGATCTCTGTTGCATTCCATTTTGTGACATTGATGATTGAATCAAACTAACCTCTGTCATCAGTAGGTGGCACTCTAAGCATAGAAGTTTGAATTAAAACAAAATGGAATTAAAAGGTGCAGTTAGGTTGTCATTTGGAGTCTCCACAAAACAGCTCCTGCTTTGCAGCAACAGAGCAGTGACTACCAATCCAAAGTGCTTCCAGACTGGATTGTTGTGAGATCCTCTTGAACCACTTGGGTTTGATACAACATGCAGTATAGTTTTCTTGCAGTGTTAAGCGTGATTTAAAAATCACTTTACATACCCACGCACGTGAGCTGTCTATGGGACAGAGTATTTAACATGGAGCCAGACAGCATAAACAAACTACTGGCTGCTGTAACCATTCCACTTAGTTTAGTGATGAATGATTCATCATCTTAAATTCAAGCACAAAGCTGGAAATGTATAAATGTAATTAAAGTCAGTTGCTTTCTTAATTACTTTTCAGTTAGCTAAAACGGCTGTTGTTCAAAACAAAACTGAGCATATATTTGTTACAAATATATTTTTCTCTTCTTTTCCCCTCTCTATGGTCACCTGTGCAAAACAAGGACTTCCAAAGCTTCTTTTGCTCTATAAATGGCTACACTAGGGGGTAGTCTAAGTTACCATCCCTCTACATGTTTTAATACGACAGTTCCTGCTCTGATTTCTGCACAATCTTGCCAACCAGTACTCATGCCAAGGTTTCACGCCAAGTTCATCAGCTTATGAATAATCAGGCGTGGCTCATCAGAAACAAACAGGGTAGGAGAAAACGCAGAACCTACACCACATGCCTTTTAAAAGATCCTCTTTATGTATGAAAATTAAAATTTAATCAATCACATCATTGTTTATGCCCATTGGGCACAGCATGTGGAAGCTTCACAATTTTTTAATGAGACTAATTCTTCTGGCGTAAAAATGCATTCAAGGATACAGAAAACACAGTGCAGGTCTCAATGAGGAGAATTTTAAAAGTGACTTAAATAAGTTGTTATAAAACACCAGAAATATGATTTTTGAGTCCTAAAATGTAGGATGCAAGTTTACAGCCAGTTGAGAACTATTATAAATATAGGAAACTGTTGTAAGGTGTTTGATACCATTCAATAGATCTTAATGAAGTCTTTGTAGTATTAAGTAGGTTGACGGTGTGTATTTAATAATTACAAGAATTGTACATATATACAATAAAGGGTTCAAGCTAGGAACTGTCTCCATGCTTGCTTGTACACAGGGCTCTGTCCAACATTAGACTGACCCCTAGGTGCGGGTCATGTGTCCTCTTACACCACTGAGCGGATGATACTGTACTCAGTCTCACGTTAACCATCATATTACAGAAACTTGCATTCTCTGGCGTTTAGAAAGGGGCATGGGGCAAAGTTAATGAGCAGCATAGGGTTTTGCTGAATTATAATAAAAGCTGATATAAGTTACTTATGCACAGATTTTCTCAATCTTTTATAC
Organism: Cetorhinus maximus; assembly: GCF_964194155.1. NCBI lineage: Eukaryota > Metazoa > Chordata > Chondrichthyes > Lamniformes > Cetorhinidae > Cetorhinus > Cetorhinus maximus. The sequence continues at coordinate 97,301,379 of NC_135881.1, read as the reverse complement.
TTTAGATTGGCATTTCATTGCTTTTCATTGTGAGTTCAGAGAGAATCATAGGCATACAAATTACAATTTATAATTTTAGGCTTTACTAAGATATTTTCCTCATGCACCGTACCAAAGACCATGTTCATGGTCAAACCCTCACTTTGTAAACTAGAGTATAACATTACATCTTCAATACATGGTGATGTAACAGATTTGCAGTAGTTTATTAAACATAATGCTTCTTCTTGAATTTACAAATAAACACAATACTCTATTAATTCATTTAGTAAATTCCAGACATGCAATTTTCTCAGCAAATATTCGACTCATCGTTCAAGTATCTAGATTTGAAGTGATCTTATACGGATGTGGGAGCATGCAACACTTAGCTACTTCATGTAGGCAGCATATTTGGTGTTTGATTCTAACCACATTTTATGGGCCACAGAACAAACACATTGTGATGGCAGTAATGCAGAGTGCTTGGCAAAACATGGGCAGGCCTGTGCATTTGGCGGATTGCTGTGCATTATTCGGCCTTACAAGGAAGTGCTTTATGGATTGTCAGGTAGCATTGTTAAATTATGTAAAGTGTGAAAATGCTTACCAGGGCAAACATATCTTGTCAGGTTTAGGGCATTGGCAAGACATCATTAAATCTTCACAAATACCTCTCTGAAACAAAGAAAAGCACCCTTTTCTGTAGCATTTTCTGCAGTACTACCATTGAAAATGCACATTGGATGACTCTGTTCTACCCCTGCGCATTGCTTCTGTCATTTTAAATATGCCTATTAGAAGTGGCCAGCAACCCTTTAAGAGCTGCTGGCATTGGCTGTTCTGCCATCTTTTCCACACGTGCTCCGAGTGTATCATGTGCGTGGGTGCCAAAATATATTTAAATTAACTGGTTTTGTTTTATAGTGTGAGGTTTTAACAATGTGCAACAGATGCACATAGACCTGTGATTGTAAAAAGACAAACTTCAATGGGATAAGTAAAGACTTTGAAGAAATTAATTAACAAGGCACAAGTCAGGAGTGTGATGGAATACTCTCCACTTGCCTGGATGAGTGCAGCTCCCACAACACTCAAGAAGCTTGACATCATAAAGGACAAAGCAACCTGCTTGATTGGCACCACATCCACAAACATCACTCTCTCCACCACTGATACACAGTAGCAGCAGTGTGTACCATCTACAAGATGCACTGCACGAATTCACCAAGGCTCCTTAGACTTCCAAAGTCATGACCACTGCCATGTAGAAGGACAAGGGCAGCAGACAGATGGGAACATCACCACCTAGAAGTTCCCCTCCAAGTCACTCACCATTCTGGCTTTGAAATATATCGCTGTCCCTTCACTGTCGCTGGGCCAAAATCCTGGAACTCCCTTCCTAACAACACTGTGGGTGTACCTACACCACATAGACTGCAGCGGTTTAAGAAGGCAGCTCACCACCACCTTCTCAAGGGCAACTAGGGATGGGCAATAAATGCTGGCCCAGCCAGCAAAGCCCACATCCTGTGAATTAATTTTAAAAAGTTGCTTAGTAGTACAGAACTTGAATATTGCTGAAAAGAGAGACATGTTGTCGAAGTTTTTCTTCTTGTACACATCAGGGCAAATACAAGAATGCCAAATTTCAAACAATTACAAAAACTGATGCTGTCTCGACTTCACCCAGCATTGCCTTACTATGTGACCTTTCTTATGGCAGCAATGGCATTCTGCCTCCTTGAATTTGCAGATGTCCGGTATGTGGTCACCCCACATCTATAACAAATTAACCTTAGTGTAGCTGCTGAAGTGTTTCTATTAGGCCTTTTCATGTTTCTAACAGTGGACATTGCCTCTCGCTTCAATGCTGTCTCTCTGGTTTTCGTGCTACGCCTGGCAGTAGGTTTCTGCCCCACATGAAGAACTGTGCCATTTTGTATGTGTTGCAAAGCCTGCAAGTCTCTCGCAGCACTATCCATGGTGAGGGAGATTTCCAGGGTGCGATTCAAGTCAATGTCGACCTCTGTGAATAAACAGCGCTGAATGGCAACATCGTGAACTCCTCAAACTAACCGGTCCCACAGCAAATCATTGAGCGTGTCCCCAAATTTGCAGTGTTCTGTAAGCTGCTTCAGCTTTCCTACATAGGTTGCAATGGACTCTCTTGGGGTCCTAACTCTGGAATTAAACTTAAACAGCTGCATTATTATGGATGGCTTCGGCTGGAAATGTGTTTTCACGAATTAAAGGACTGCTTTCTGGGCCTTCAAGCTGTGGATGAGATTGTACGTCTTGCTACCTTGTGCACTCAAAAGGATTACTTTCTGCTTTTCCTCCGCGGTAATTTCATTCGCTACGAAATAAAACCTGGCTCTACATACTGGCTCCAGTCTTCCATAGTCACATTGTAATCATCGATTCTGTTGAAGAGTGGCATGACTGATAAGTAGCCTTTCCTTTTTCTTCTGAGTATTCAATGTACTCGCAGTAACCAGGTGAGATGCAGTGTTGGAGCTATTTTACCCTTGTCGCCAAATGTAGTGACTTGACATACTGGACAGGCTTCAACAGGAAACAGATAAACTTAATTACAAAGAGCTTTTCAGATGCTACGCACTCGATCAGGACTCTCATCAGGAAGCCCCGCCCTAGCCCCCTGCCCCCGTACCCCCCCACCCCTCCATTACCCAGGCTTAGAGATCATTGGTCGGAGCCTCGAAGAACATTGTGTAGTCCCCTGATAGACAGCAGGAGAGGCTATACTTTCAGTTACTACAATCCCTGACATCCACAACAGAGGTGGAGGCAGCCTGCTGACAACTACATCCTGTTGCTTGTAATGACCTTGGCAGGTGTTCTCTGGAGGGGTTAAGGCCTGGAGAGCCCCAGCCTGCCTTGGGTTTCATGCTCAGGGGCAGGTGTACCACCCACAACCTGAGTAGCTGGAGTTGCTGGGGTTACAGGCAGGGGGGACTTGGAGCGGCTGGACGGCCCAGGAGAGTCCTGGGTGTATTGTCCTGAGGTGTCCAGCTCATGCTCCTCCTCACTGTCAGGGATGTCAAATCATTACATTGAGAAGAAGGGGCTCCTGGAGGGATATCAAGGTGCCCTGTTCCCCTCTCTCATAGCCGCTAATGGATCCCACTCATGGCTAGAGTGATGGTGTGCAGGTCCAAGCGTATATCTGGCATAAATTGCTGGACCAATGTCTCCATAGCATTCACCACTCTTTCAATGGTGACCTCGATGCACTGGTATGTTGGCACCATGACATCAGACATAACATGGACGGACTCCTCCATCCTCCATTCTAATATGGTGATGGCATCTGACAACCCTGCCTGCTGTTCCCCTGCCTATCTTTGGAGCTCCAACATTCCTCTGAGGTCTGTTTCCAGAGGCTTGTCATCGGACTCGGTCTCAACAAGAACAACCCAGCCTCCAACAGTGCTCCGAGTGTCGGAGACTTGGCAGTCACTGCCTCCACCTGCAGTTGACCAGAATCTGTGTTGTGCTCACCAGATGGTATCCCCGAGCCTGCTCTAGAACTATGTCCCACCGAGGTGTGTGTATCTGCGCTGGTGAAGGGTGAAGGTGAGGCAGTGAAGGCTCTACATCTAGTGGGTCCTCAGGATCCTCCTTTGAGGTGGGCTGGGGTTGGTGGGCTGGGGTTGGTGGGCTGGCTGGTGGGCTGGGGTTGGTGGGCTGGTGGTGGTGGGCTGGGGTTGGTGGGCTGGGGTTGGTGGGCTGGGGTTGGTGGGCTGGGGTTGGTGGGCTGGGGTTGGTGGGCTGGGGTTGGTGGGCTGGTGGTGGTGGGCTGGGGTTGGTGGGCTGGGGTTGGTGGGCTGGGGTTGGTGGGCTGGTGGTGGTGGACTGGGGTTGGTGGGCTGGGGTTGGTGGGCTGGGGTTGGTGGGCTGGGGTTGGTGGGCTGGTGGTGGTGGGCTCGGGTTGGTGGGCTGGTGTTGGTGGGCTGGGGTTGGTTGGCTGGGGTTGGTGGGCTGGTGGTGGTGGGCTGGGGTTGGTGGGCTGGAGTTGATGGGCTGAGGTTGGTGGGCTGGGGTTGGTGGGCTGGGGTTGATGGGCTGGTGGTGGTGGGCTGGGGTTGGTGGGCTGGGGTTGGTGGGCTGGGGTTGGTGGGCTGGGGTTGGTGGGCTGGGGTTGGTGGACTGGGGTTGGTGGGCTGGGGTTGGTGGGCTGGGGTTGGTGGGCTGGGGTTGGTGGGCTGGTGGTGGTGGGCTGGGGTTGGTGGGCTGGGGTTGATGGGCTGAGGTTGGTGGGCTGGGGGTGGTGGGCTGGGGGTGGTGGGCTGGCTGGTGGTGGGCTGGGGTTGGTGGGCTGGGGTTGGTGGGCTGGGGTTGGTGGGCTGGGGTTGGTGGGCTGGGGTTGGTGCCTCCTTTTCTTGCTGGTGGTTGTAATAGAGAAAAGAGATAATTTGTGATTGGCTGGATAGTCACCTAATTAAAGAGCACCCACCGTTTCGGCAGGCGGGCAAAGACTACTGGATGGACCCTCACTGGCTTGTTTGGTGACGACTTCGGCACAGGAATGATCACTGTCCTCGCCGACCAGCTCTGTTGCCCACTTCTCAAAGGTGTTGAGTGGCCTGAGCTCCAGCATGTGCCCTCTGGTCAGGGATCTCTCCCCGTTGCTGTGGGCAATCTATTCCTATGTAAAGACATATGGACACTCTATGAGCAGGACAGATGCCAAAGCAGATGATAAGCATGCTTGCCTTCTGTGTGTGATAAAGTGGACCGATGTAAGGGCTGAAGATGCGACTTGTGCAGCGTGTGACAAGAGAGGAAGATTAAAAGTGTGTGAGAGACAATCAGTGGTGATGTCCCTTGTACTGGCCGTGTGTGAGATCCCTATGGACTGTAACCCTGTGAATGCCTGATAGGCTTGTAAGAGTGTGAGTTGAGAGTGAGGAGGAGGTTGACTTACTCTGGAGGAGCAGATGAGATCATTCATTCTTTTTCTGCACTGGATTGTGATCCTCTTCTGAGGACTGTTGCTGCTGACTGTCCTGGGGACCTCCTCTCAAGCCTTGGTGGTGAGGTTGGTGGACCTCCGGCTCCCATCATGGGGATAAAGGATCTCCTGCCAGTGCTTGACTGCCTGGAGGAGTGCCGCCATTGCCTTGTCACTGAACTTGGGTGCACAGCATTGTCTCTTCTCGGGGCCATCACTCGCCATGACAAGTCCTGGGTTGCAGTGAGTGACTGTGTGTGCATGTGCTGCTTAAATATGGTGCCTGGAAACATGAGCTAATGAGGTAATGGCGGGGTGAATGAATCCCAGCCCACCCCAACATGAGATAGGACGTGCTCCTCATTTATGTATACATAATAAGGTGGAATGTGGACGATCTAGCGCGGAAACCTGCCTTACTGGCCAATGGGTACTGCGCCGACTTTCCCATCTGCCACCACACTTATTGTCCGGAAAGGAAAATTCCGTCCATCATCTTCACTCATCTCATACACTTTCTCTCTCAACATCTGAGGGCCATGGAAACTCAGTTATTGAAAAGGCTACTTTTGCAAACACTCAGACATTACTAAAAACCATTCTGCCAACTCACATTTTCTGTCTGAAAGACTACAGCTAATCTTCAAGGATGCTGGAAAGGGATCAATGCATCTCCTCATTAATGAGGTGTATACATTGTAAGGCAAAGTCTTTTCATGCTCACATGCTCTTAACGTTGCCTTCTCTCCCTCCAAGGTAAAAGATGATCTCTCACCAGCCACAAAGAAATACAACTGGTGGAGGAGCAGCTGTGCAGGAAACACAAAGCGCACATGAAGAGGAAACTGTATCTATTGGACAGGCAAGAAAGAGAAACTATGGAAGATGCCAGGGCTGGAGGTGAGGCAGCAACAGAATGTGGATAAATTTGAGAAATGCATACCACAGGTAGTCTCAGTTTTAAGTGCTTTTTCACAATATTACCTTTTCCCTCAGCAACTATTTCTTCAAGGGGATTATTACTATGGGACAGCTAAACAAGCTCCTCCGTTTCACATCACAGGTGGTGCCTTGCAAGAAGAGGCTGCCAACAATGATGATCACCCAGACACTGCCAGTGGAAATTAACTGTTCAAACTACAGTTGTCTTTCTTCATTGTCATACTATAATTTTTTAGATGTTTACTGGGCTGTAATGTGAAGTTCCACCAGATTTGTCGAGTCAACTAATATGAGAGTTTCTGAAGTCTGCTCTATGGCTCATTTTGCAGTGTCATGGGCCTCATTGAGTCTGTTGTTGCCCGCTGTTTGTAGAATCCTTATTGGAATCATCATCCAAAACTACAGGGGACAGTCCTGATCATGAACAATCAACCAGATACACTGATCACATTTAGAAGAGATCACATGATGCAATATTGCATGATGAAAGCACCTTAGGATCTTCCCAGGATCTTCCTGGTATTCATGTGGAGGATAAACTGATTAATACCACACACTAACTGGACATTTATAGAATAAAAACTTTTACTATTTATTAACAGAAGGTGTTATATAGACTTCACATGGATTTTATCCATTGCCTCTTGTTTGGAATCCCTGCCAGGCTGTAGAACTGAATGGGAACAGGAGGAAGGGGAAATGAGAGAGACACACAAGAGAACATGACATGAAAGGAGAAGACCAACTAGGAGATACCATCCATCCGAATCTATTGACCACTGCACTCCCTCGATCATGCCTCAGAAGGGGTCAGAAGGAGGGAAGAAGGCATAAGAGGGAAAAGAAAAATACTTCAGATGCTGTAAATCTGAAATAAAAACAGAAAATTCTGGAAATACTCAGCAGCTTAAGTTGCATTTGTGGATAGAGAAACAGAGTTAATGTTTCAGACTGATGACATTTCACTAGAGCTGGAAAAAGTTAGAGATGTAACAAGTTTTAAGCAGAGAAAAGGGGAGAGGCAGAAAAAACAAAAGGGAAGGTCCGTGATAGGGTGGAAGGCAGGAGAGATTATATGAAAAAGAGATGAAGGTGTGAGCAAATGGAGGTGGTATGAGATAAGTAAAGAAACAAAAGATTGAGCTAGAGGAGGTGTAAATGGAAATAGCTGTCCCCATAAAATGGAAGCTGTGGTTATGATCTGAAATTGTTGAACTGAATGTTATATCCCAAAGGCTGTAAAGTGCACAATCAAAAGATGAAAGGCAGTTCTTTGAGCTTCATTTGAACTGTGTAGGAGCTCGAGGTCAGCCTGGGAGTTGAACAGAGAATTAAAATGTCATGTGACTGGAAGCTCAGAGTCTTGCTTGCAAACTGCATGATCGCAGAAAAGTGATGGTGCATTATGCATTTTATCTCTCCAATTTAGAGGAGATCACATTGTGAGTAGGGAATACCTTATACAAAATTGAAAGAAGTACAAGTGAATGCTACTTCACCTGGAAGGAACGTTTATGATGCTGGGTAATGGGAGAGGAGGGGGTGAAAGTGTAGGTATTGTATCTTCTGTGCTTGCATGAGAAGGTACAATGGGAATGGCAGTGGGTATTGGGGGTGACTGAAGATCAGGGTATTGTAGAGAGAATGATCCCTTCAAAATGCTGAAAGGCGAGGGGAGAGGAAGATTTGTTTGGTGGTAGCATTACATTAGAGGTGGTAGAAATGACGGAGGATGATCTGTTGAATGTGGAGGCTGGTGGAGTGGAACATGAGGACAAAACCTCATGTGGTTCTAGGAGAGAGGGAGAGGGTGAGAGCAGAAGTGTGAGAAATGGGACAGACACGGTTGAGGGCCCTGTCAATCACAGTGGGGGGTGTCCTTGGTGGAGTAAGAGAAGACATATTGGGAATACAGGGCTGGATCTTATGGCCACAAACTGGGCAGGTCACCCCCTGTGCCAATGTAAAATGGGGTGTGATGATATTGTGTCAACAATACAACATCATCATGCCAGTCTCCTAAATTGCAGGAGGTGAGTGGGCATGGAAAGTGGCAGCCCACCTACCATTTTGAAACTGCTAATTAACAAACTATTGAGCTTGTTAATGACCCAATGGTCCGGAAATTTTCATTGCCCGTTGCATTTTTTGAGTGTCGGACATGAAAAGGTTTGGGACTGTTTTACCAAAGCGGCACAAGGGAGGGAGAAAAGGCCTGCTACCAAGACCATGGCTGGATTTTGCAGCAGATTCTGCTGGGAAAGATGGCAGCATTTGAATGCTTTTTAAAACTCAATTTTTAACTTTTTTGAGCCTTCAATAAAAAAAAGACACATTCTGTGACCAGGGAGCCTTTAGATTTGTAGCCCTGACCGACTTCTTGTTGGCAGCATTATCCCTCTGCCACATGAAGCCCTGGCCTATCATCCTGATTGGGTGTGGAGCCCCACTCTGCATCTCGAATTGGCCTCCTTCCCACCAGACAGCCACTAACTGGCCATCCGATGCTTGATTTAACAAACTGAGAAGGTGGGGCAGGAGGAAGCAGGGCACTCAGTTTCCTTCCACCTCTCTCAACCCACTGAAAAACATAAACCCAGCCCACTGATGTGGAAGGCAGCAAAGCAGATTGCTTGCAGGAAGCAGGAGTGCAGCCAAGTTAATTCTGAGAGTCAGTAGACTTCTAGTAAATGTTGGATGACAGCTTATCCCCAGAAATGGAAATAGAAAAGTTGAGGAAGGAAAGGGAGGGGAAGAGTCTCATCTGTTCTGAGTTCATATAGATTTACAACGAGTGCTTCATTTTTACCACTACAGCTATTCATCATGACTACACCTAATACCTCTCTGTGTTTCTCTTAAAACAATCCAGGTACTGCATTGAATTAATACCTGAGGTCCAGGTGCTTCATTGAACTCCATGACAGAGCCACAATCTTTGCAGGTCCCAGTGCCTGAATCCAAACAGAACCAGACTCTTTGCTCCACATCTCCAATATTAGAACATACAGGTTTGCTACTGCTCCTTCGATCTTCTACCACCTTTCTCCCAAAGGTCTCCTCTTTCCATTGCTCTTTTAAGTAGCAGCAGGTTTTAGATTTGACCCACCTTCCAGGTCTTTTCCATCCTCCTTCTACTTTCTAACCACCATCCTTCTCCCCACACCTTCCTTCCACTCAGCCTCCACGCCAAGTATTTTTCACTCCCTCCTCTGTCAGCCACAATGTGCCAAACTGAGGCGTAATTCCTATCCCTTAAGTAGTTTCCATTGCTCCCAGCATAACTGAGGTCTTGCCTGCTATATTACCCTTTAGTACTTAGGATCAGAGTACATAGAAGTCTGTGTCATGGAGCAAAATATTGCCATCGGCATGCAGAGGTGGGCCTGACATGCTGACGCATAAAATGACGCGCGATGACATCAGGCATGCATCCCGACATCATCACGTGTTATTTCAATATTTAGTTTGACAGGCGCATGTCAGATACGGCTGCACGCCCACCGAACTGTCAACATCATATTAAGGCCATTAAAAAAGCAATTAACCTTGTTAAGAATGCTGCCCGTCCAAACTTAATGTTGGCTGGCAGGTGAACAGACCAAGCAGCCTTTGCGTTTTTCAGGAAACCTCATCCATGGGTGGGATGAGGTTTCCTGAAGGTTTTATAAAATAATTAAATAAATTTTGCAAACTTCACAAACATGTCCCAGTTCGTGACACTGTCACATGAGGGGCATGTTTAACTAATTTTTTACTTTATTTATTATAAAGTTTTATTATCTACTTAATCTTTCCAAGGCATGGAGCTGCCTCAGGGAGATTGCTGCGCTCTTTTGCGCTCATGCACGAAAGAGCACAGGCCCCAACTCTCCCTCCTCCCCCCGCCCGCACAGGTAGCGTACAGCTTAATTGGCCCGCCTGCGTAAAATGGCGGTGCGCAGCCAATCGCGGACAGCAATTGGCTCCGAGCCCGCCCCTGCCAGCCATAGGAAAAATTCTCCCCATGAACTCAAGTCAAGTGCCCCAAAACCCTTAGTTCTAACCGCGCAATGGACTTGTATGTTTAACACGATGTAGCACTGTGCTTTGTGCAATGGTGGGGCTGGATTTTACTGGGGCATCGGTGACCCTGATAGCTGGTTGGAAAGCTGGGGGACAACCCCACCTCAACCAGAGACTGTGGCAATCAGGCCATTAGCTACATGGTGTTGGGGCTCCTGTTCCTTTAAGGGATGATATCCCACTTCCAAGAGCTATTGATCAACCAGAGAGCTGGCTGCTGGGACTACTCCTGGCCCCGGGCAGCAGCAGCATGGATGTTGCCCTGGGATCAAGGCAAGTGGAGTCAGGTTTGCCGGTGCAGTGAGGCTGGCCACAGCAAGGGGCATTGGTTGCTTTGGAGGGTTGGGGGTTTGACGTAGCGGTAGCCCTTGCCACCTGGGAGGCCTGATCAGAAGGCCTCCCCAAGGCCCCAGGGTGGCCTCCAAGTTTTACTGGCAGATGGACGGCCTACCCACCAGTAGTAAACTGCCAGTGGTGATGGGAAGAGGCCCTTAACTGGCCCTTAAAGGCCTCATTTGGTCTCTGGGTGGAAAGATGCTCCTCCACCTACCCCATCACTGATAAAAATCCATGGCGTCAGGAGGGCAACAGAAACTTCACTCCCACACACCCTGTTTCCCCCTGCCATTTTACAGTCCCTCGTGCCTCAAAACCCACTCCCAATGATCCAATTAGATTCCACCCGCTGTGCACACTGCCACCCAATGCACTAATTTTCTGGGTACTGGTTCTCTATGTTCTTTCTCATATACCAAATCTTAATGATGCACTTCTGAAAGGCTCCTAAAAGATCTCCCTTGAATGTGCTTGTGATTCCAGTGGCTACTGACTTTGATATGTTACAGACCCAAGTGGTTCTGCCTGTTTACCAGGAATAGCCAGTTCTATTCCACCTAAGATGTTACCTGCATGCCTCAGCTGCTTCCCTTGCCAGTTTCCCGGTGTTAGCTGCTGATAACAACTTGACAGGTACACACCTGTTCCTGTACCTCTGCACCAATCCTGCCATTGGAGTCTGAGTCCTGACAGTAGCCACTAATTTACGGTAATGTCTCCAAGTCCTTCACTCATGGTTGACTGGATTCTTTTTATAATCACATTGCAGCCAACTGCAGTTGCCACCTGCCTGTACAAGTGACCTACATCATTGCAATTGACAATTGTGTCTAAAAATGCAATTAAAATTTCTTGACCGTCAGCCAATTCAATACCATACTAACATCTGCTTTGAGACTTGCCAGATATTAAATTATTATGATGTCCAGGCAATTGGAGCACCTTCTCATAAATAATACTGCACAAACAATTGTTGAACACAAATAGCACAGAATATGAAATAGGCTATGCTATGGAGTTAGATAAAAACTAAACCGAATCACTGGTGACTGTACAGATTGAATAATATGTGGGTTGACAATAAATTAGAGTGTGCAGATACTTATTACATTTCCCAAGGTTATATACTGTAATCTAAAATATAGCAGAATGTCTCATGGGATAACTGAATTAGTCATAATTTCTTAGCCACATAGTTGGCTTGGTAAATTGTGGAATTCTTTGTACAATTTAACAGCAAATTATACTGTTCCTAGATTTGTGCCAATTTAATTTAGTTCAATATGAATGCTGGAAATAATCAATGACTTGTATAATGGCAGCAACAAACTAATGAATCTGTTTAATAACATAGGGCGGAATCATCCCAGATTTACACTGAGTGTGGTAGTGGGCCAGAAAAAGGACATTTTACCCGTTGGTCACAATGGTAGCTTTTCACAACATATCATTCCAGTCTTACCTCATTCATAATGCATTCCCAGGAAACACACCATTTCGATGGCTGGCGGGCTCTCATTCGTCTGCCATGCTATCACCTCGCCGCTTCCTCATGCTGGGCGCCATATTTAAAGTGAAGCCATGCGAACACCTCTAAGTGCTTCTAGCCCAGGACTGCTACAAAGAAGACGTGACCCTGAAAGGTAAGAAGACTGCAGTCCCAAGGTTTAATGATGTGTCTCTTGAGCGCCTTTGGACGCAGTAGAGGTCCGCCTTGATGTCCTCTACCCCCACTCTGGCCGCAGGAGGGGCAGCAACATCACCAATACAGAATGGGAGGTGGTGGCAGTGGTGGGCAGTGCCAATGCCATACAAAAGATGACAACCACCCAGTGCCGGAAAAGGATGAATGATCTCCGTTCTGCCAGGTTAAGTCACTCTTCTCACACACTTACAAACCCATCACACATTCACAGGGATTTCACTCACTGCCAGTTCAAGGGACATCACAATTCGATCTCTCACACACACATTCATTGCCCTTATGCCGTCGACTCACCACCCACACATGCCAGGCATACTTATCATCTGGCCCGGTAGGCATCCTGCTTACACTCCCTCTATCTGTATTCATGCAGGACAAGCTCTGACACAATAACAAGGAGAGGTCGCAGACTGGTGGAGGAATGCCTAAACTTAAGGCCCTCATGGAATTTGAAAACAGCCATCCAGCTGGCCGACAAAGATTTGGACCATTCCTGTGTTGACGGTGAGGTCAGCGCTGCTCTACCAAGTGAGGATTCAGCAATGCAACATCTATCAGACAACCAAGCTGTGAGCGATGTGTCCTGTTTCACAGGCCACTGCCATGCACTAATTATCTCCCCTTGCTTTCAAAGGCACATCTGGGAAACAGCCGATGGAGTCCACGACCCAGGGCCTCCAATCAAGCTCCGAAGAAACCTCTGAAGAGGAATCTCAAGGTGCCTTCATTGAAGACCTGTCACAGCGCTCACCCACACCCTCCACCAGTGCAAAGACACACGCCTTGGTGGGACCTAGATTTAGAGGAGCCTGAGGATCACAATTTGGTGAACACATCACACTGTCTGATCCAGAGCAGGCAGCAGCGGGAACTTTCCAGGTCTCTGGCACTCGGAGGACTGCTCAAGGCCAGATATCTGCTGAGTCCAAGTCAGATGATGAGCCTCTGGACTCGGTCATGTCTTGCTGGAGCAGCAAAGGCAAGCTCGGGAACATCAGGAAGGGATGTCCACTGCACTCCTCAGATTGCAAGGCACGATGGAGGAGTCCATCCGCCTTCAAGCTGTGGTGATAGCACTGGCATGCCAACACACCAAGGTCAATGTGGCTGCTATGGAGACCTTGGTCCAGGATATCACTCCTGCACTGCTGCACAGGCTGAGCTCCATTGCCAATGCTATAGTTGGCCTGCAACCATATATATGTGAGAGGGGTGCAGGGCAGCTTGATCACACTCCAGCTACCCCTTCTCCTCTAGGAGTCAGTCAGGGGCCCTCAGGCACCCATAGGGAGGAGGATCAGCAGGTGCATACCCTGGGGCCATCCACCGCGGTGACTCCGGAAGTGTCTGGCCCATCTGACTACCCTCTTCCTGTGACCTCAGCAGCTCCAGCTCCACAGGCTGAGGAGGGTGCCACTGCCATACAGCAGGACCCTGAAAGCAGGCTGAGGCCATCCAGGTCTCAGCCCTCCAGAGGACGCCCGCCAAGGTCATCAAAGACAGGGCGTAACAATCAGCAGGCTGCCTCCACCTCCACTGTGGATGTCAGGGAGCACAAAGATGGAGTGGCAGGGTTAGGAATGTTAAGAAGATGTAGTTGCACAGCCTGGGCATGGGTGTTAATCACTTGTACATAACATTCATTGTAAATAAACTCCTAAGAATGTCTCCCTGCCTATGGTTCCTTGTTCTGTTGAGCAGTGTTCATGTGAAACATTGGTCCCTGCCCAAGATAAGTGCAGGTGTCTCAGTCCAGGGCTTCTTCCCTGTGCTTTGTGCAGCCTTCAGACAAAAGTGATGGTCCGGCCTTACGTGCATTGGACACACAAGTGATGCCTGCACCTCGAAGGTGTTTGTTATGCTGCCAGAATATTGTGGGCAGGTGTCACAGAGTTCCGTCATTCTCTCTGTGTGCTCTCAGCACCTTGAAGGTGGGCATGGCCCCCATCTCATTAGCATCTGTGACCAGTGTCCTAAGCTCCTGAAAGGGTCAAGTGCTGAAGGCTGACAAAGGATCAGGTGCATTTAAAATGTCATGGCTCGGTCTCCATGACAGGAGCCTTATCACCGAGTTTATGTGCGCTGCCATCAGCCAGGCTGGAGTCAAAAGTTCACAGATGCAACGTGAGGATCTATAGCGCCTCCTCACCGCATGTCGTCATCATCCTGCACAAATCTAACCGCTATGGGGGGCTCCCGAGCATGCCTGTCTCATCTGGCCAGTGCAATGGCCTCATCGCTGTCACAGTCACCTTCGAGGATCTCCTCACCCTCACCCCCATCAACGTCCTCCTCATCGTAGGAGATATCCAGCTTCTCCATCTCCTCCTCAGCCAACTCCTCTCTGTGTTGCAGCACCAGGTTGTAAAGGGTGCAGCAGGTAACAATGATATGTGAAACCCTCTGTGGACTATATTGCAGGGCTCCACCAGACCAGTCCAGGCACTGTCATTAAGAGATATTAATAGTTATAATGTTATTAGAAATTATTTTTAAATTGAAATTATAGTAGGGTCTGTGTCTATGTGTGTGTCTGTGTATGTTTCTGTGTGTGTCTTAATTTGGTTAAAGCCAGCTAGTCTGGGTGCTTTGATATATAGTGGTTTTGAGATGTTAATTGGGTAAACGTAAGTTAGTTAAAAGATAAAGTGCAATTTGCATTTGTTGAATAAACCATTCAAAAAAAAAGGGTAAAATCTTGCAACTAGCTGGAAGACACCAAGCACTAATAAAATTGGTGGAATGAAAGGATTATTGTTGGGAGAGGTAAAATTTTAAAAATCTAGCAGTATAATGGAAAATTTACATTCAAAGGGGAAGCTAGGTATAAACAGAAAGGAATTTCTGTGTATTAGTCAGAGGTATTCAGGATCTAACCAGCCTGTAAGCCTATAATTGTGTCTGCAAAGGAACCAAATTGCCAGGGACCTCATTTTGAATTTTTAAGGTCAAATGTGCTTTGCGTGGTGTCTGTTTTAAGTCTGTGGGTTATTGTTACCTTGGTGAAGGTTTACCTGGGAATGACTCATTTGGGGATTTGTTTAAAAGTTATTATGGTAGTAATTTGTAGACATGTGTGTGTGTTTAATCTGTTGTTCAATTAATAAATGTTTAATTTATTTTTATATAAAAACCCTCTTGAGGCTTGGTGGTCTTATTCCTGAACTCAGAGTTGCATCTCAAACATACCAATTGAAAATAAAAGTTATGACAGTTGTTCAAGATTCTCTCTGGGGTTTAAACAACTCAGCCTTTACCAACTGCTGTGTCATAACACTGCCTAACTGATGGTTCTTAGGCAGGGTCTTTGTGGCAGATGAATTCCTGGAATGTGTAAAAGATGGGTTTTTTTAGACCAGCATGTCAAGGAATTGACTAGGGAACAGGCTATTCTAAATTTGGTATTGTGCAATGAGAAGGGGTTAATCAATAATCTTGTTGTGCAGGGTCCTTTAGGGAACAGTGATGGTAACATGATAGAATTCTTCATTATGAAAGAAGGTGAGGTAGTCTGATTTAAACCCAGGGTCCTAAATCTTAAAAAAGGAAATTACTAAGGTATAAGGTGTGAGTTGGATAAGATAGATTGGGGAACTTCATTAAAATGCATGATGGTGGATCAGCAATAGCTAATATTTAAGGAACAAATGTATGCATTGCAACAGTTATACATTCCTTTCTGGTGTGAAAACACAACAGGTAAAGCAGCCCAATCACGGCTAACAAAAGAAATTAAGAATAGCATTAGATCCAAAGAGGAGACATATAAAGTTGCTAGAAATAGTAGCAAGCCTGAGGATTGGGAGCTGTTTAGAATTCAGCACAGGGGGACCAAGGGATTAATTAAGAAGGGAAAAATAGAGTATGAGAGTAATAGACTTGCAACGAACATAAAAGCAGACTGTAAAAGCTTCTATAAGTATGTAAAAAGAAAAAGATTTGGCCTGAGATCTCCGTTAACTGTGTGGATGGACACCCCATCCCAGTGGCTCTGAAGGTCACAGCTGCCCTCAACTTCTATGCCTTTGGCTCCTTCCAGGGCTCGGTGGGCGATCTTTGGGCTGTCTCCCAATCAACTGTTCACACTTGTGTCAAGCAGGTTTCAGACGATCTGTTTAGGCGTGCATTGACCTTCATCCACTTCTTTTGGGACCAGGCAAGTCAGGCACAGCGAGCCAGAGGCTTCACGGCCATTGCTGGCTTCCCCCGCGTCCAGGGTGCAATAGACTGTACACATGTGGCCATCAAGGTACCAGCAGGTGAGCCCGGTGCCTTCGTCAGCAGGAAAGGCTTCCACTCCATGAACGTGCGGATAGTGTGTGATCATAGGATGCACATTCTGCAAGTTTGTGCAAGGTACCCAGGCAGCTCCCACAACACATACATCCTCAGACACTCCCAGGTGCTGGGGCTCTTCAGTGCTCCAGCCCTGCTGGATGGATGGCTGCTGGGTGACAAGGGCTATCCCCTCAGAAGGTGGCTCATGATTCCTCTCTGCCATCCAAGAACAGAAGCTGAGCAGCGCTACTGTAGGAGCCACGGCTCCACAAGGGCTGTGGTGGAGAGAACTATCGCTCTTCTCAAGATGCGCTTCCGATGCCTGGACCGCTCAGAGGGCGCTCACTCCAGTATCCCCCCAGATCGTGTCTCGGTGATAGTGGTTGCATGCTGCA
Organism: Cetorhinus maximus; assembly: GCF_964194155.1. Classification (NCBI taxonomy): domain Eukaryota; kingdom Metazoa; phylum Chordata; class Chondrichthyes; order Lamniformes; family Cetorhinidae; genus Cetorhinus; species Cetorhinus maximus. Next base: position 97,284,701 of record NC_135881.1, on the reverse strand, counting down.
CTGTCCACAATCTTGCGCTGGAAAGGGGGGATGCAGTGGACAATAAAGATGTAGACGCAGTGGCTGCGGCTGCACACGACGAGTCCAGCAATGAGTCCAAGGATGAACACACACAGGGAAATGCTGAGGGGGTAGACGCTGACCCGGGCATACTGCAGGGAGGCAGGGACACGTGGGAGGCTTTAATCCAATTAACCTTCAGCTAGCACACCACAGGTGGTCCTCCAGGGCAAGCCTGGGCTGTTGGCTCCATACTTGGTACCTAAGTACCAAATCTTCCAGGTTAGGAACAGTAACTAAGGGCCTTGTTAATAAAGTTGAATGTCCCACAAAACTCTCCTAACATTTTTGGAAACCATACACATGCAGAAGAAAAGAAGCACCCTCAGCCATGGTGACATATCTGAATTTAATATCACAAGTAAAGAAACTTAGGCAAAAAAAATGACAAAGGTGTTCCAATTCAAAGCAAATCATAAAGACCCCATCTCAGGCCAACACAAAAGCACCAGTGATAAACCTGTGGTGTGCCTAAGGTGCCTTATGTCTTTGTGCTGCCCCATTGCTGGGAGTGGGATCTGAGACAGCCTGCTCACTGTGCTGTCCTGTTGGCCTCGATGACCTTGGCAGTCGTCCTATGGCCTGTGGAGCCTGTGCTGGCCCCACCTGCGAGGGAGCTGCCAGTTCCACAGCTGGCACCTTCCCAGACGTCACAGCCTCACTGGATGCTACAGTCACTGGGAGAGGGACGGAGGAGCTGCTGCCCTCATCCAGTGTGCCCTGAGAGGTACCCGCAGAGACGACAGGCAGCTCCTGCGCCGATGTGAGGTCAGTTTGGACCTCCCTGCTCACCATGGATGGACGGGCACCGAGCTGGGAAACTTAGTGCTCAGACCATCTCCCACACTGGCACTAACCAGCTGAGGTCAATGCCGATGTTGTCGGAGATTAATCACACCAAGGCATGATTTCATACGTAGAAACCCCATTTATTACTTGTGCACAAGGGAGACAATTCAATGAGAGCAACTGTACCGCCTCATAGCAGAATACACGCAGACCTGTTAAAATCATTTTTACAGCCAATCAGTAAATTTTGCACAAACCTATCCGCTTATTTGCATAAGTTAACTGACCAATCCACGTTCCAGTAAATTTCCATTCCCCTCACAACAGATGACCACATGCTTATCACAACCCTGATTACATTTGGCCTGGGAAAGAACAAAATGGAATGTCTCAGGGCTCATCCTACAACTGTGGTCAGACAAGATGGTATTGTTCTCAAGGCTGCAGTATTTTTCTCTTAGGCCTAGGCATATAATTTAACTTCTCCATTAACCCTTTTAAATGGGTACCCAGTAGTTGCCTAGGCCACCACACTTCCCCACTTTTGTCCTACAAGGACAATTCACTGCCCTTAGCCAAGTTCTATGTATCCTAGCCACTGGGCTTCATCCTCAATGAGTTCCTGATTCCTGAAGAGAGGGAGGGAATAGATAGCTGGATTGCCACCAGGACTCTGCAGGTTCTGTAGCCGGCAGACAGAGCGGATGTAACAGAGGACAAGCTGGATAACTACATACAGGACAATGAGTAGGGCAAGACCCATGACAAGGTATTTGAGGAGGGTTTTAAAAAAGTCCCCAAACCACCCGCCAATATTAGGGAGCCACCCCCACCAGTCAAAGGATTTTTCCTGGGCAACTGCATGGAGGAGGCGCACTTGGTCCTGAATGAAATGTACATCAGTCTCAATCCTCTGGTCCTTCTTAACGTAGAAACAACATGTTTCATTAATAGCTGCACAGACTCTCCCCTGCGCTGCCAGCAGGAAATCCAGGGCCATACAGTTCTGGAGGACAACCTTGGAAAGCGATTTAGCTTCCAACTGCAGACTCTGAATGGCTTCAACAGTCTTATTCTCCATAACTTCCATTGTAGCGGAAATATTAATAATGGACTTTTCCAGCCTGAGACCCCTAGACTTGGGATGAGGGCCCGGACAAATTTGTGGAATCCGGTGTTACAGGTAACAAGCGGGTTCCAGGTTGATCATTTATGACGCCTCACAGGCCCTAAATGATTGTGGAGAGAGTGGATGGTAAGGCGCTTGACCCCAAAGGCCTCAGGGACAATATAGCCAATGGTGCAGGTGCCTGCAGGTGCCTGCCCAATCGACAGGGAGGATTTTGTATGCTCTGTTTCCACAAAGCCAGAATGAGCCATTGCGGACAAGGGTAGGGTACCAATAAATGGAATTTTGGCAAAAGTTAAGCCGCTTCCAGACAAAAGAGGAATTTGTCTGGTCATACCAGCAGATGCGGCAGGTCTGACTGAGCTGCAACGCTCGCAGGACCAACAAGTCGGGGCAACAGGACTGATTTTTGTAATTGCAAGGCCCAGATTCTTCAGTGTAGTAGCCATTAGAGGTCCAAGTGGAGGTGGAATTATTTGAGGTGAGATTGTATAATCGTTGGCAATCACACCCACCCATGTTAAAGTATGTGAGACTATCCTCAGATCTTGGGACCCGCGAAAGACACACCACCTCATTGGCCTTGCACTACTGAAAGGTAGTCATAGGACCAGACTGGATGTGGAACCGAAATCGGCCCTCCTGGTAATTATAATCAGCAAGGTAGGCACAGGAACCCAATGGCAACTCGCCCACCTGAGTACTACCCTTGGTATAATTTCTCCTGACGCATAGCCAAACCGGCCCCTTAACAACCACAAAGGTGGGCTCCCGTCTACAAATGGGCCCTCGATGAATGAGGTCCCCTGTATTACCTAGGGACCATGTAGAATCTGAGGGGAAAGCCAAAAAATGCATCTTTGAGGAGGAGGGGTTAACAGGAAAATGAGTACAAATCCAACATTTAGTTCGATTAACTTGCGAGGCTATGACCTGCATTCGTTGAACCGCAGAATTGATAGTCCATGCCCCTGCAAGGACCACGCAGGACAGGATCCAAATCAGAGTCAACATTCTGACGACTCAGTTAAAGTTCCTGTACAAGCACTTCCGTCCGAGGTCAGTGTCGGCTTGACGTGCGAGGTGTGGATCCACAAGGGATGTCCTTCAACCTTCACGGCCATATGGGTGGTGAGCAGGACTTGGAAAGGCCCCTCCCATCGAGGTTCCAAACAGTTCTTTCTCCTGAAGGTCTTTACCAGGACTAGATCCCCAGGCTGGTATTGATGGCAGTCTTCAATGGTGGGCTTTTTCTGAGCTTCTACTACCTGTGTATGCAAGCTTTTGAGAGAATTAGTAAGCGCTATACAGTATGTAATCATTCCCTCATCCATAGCGTGGATGTCCATTTCCCTAGCAGACAAAGGTGGGGCCACTGGGAGGCGCATAGGACGTCCCATTACAATTCATAAGGAGAGAGGGAGGTGGTACGGTTAGGGTGAGACAGCATAGTCATGAGCACCAGGGGTACAGCTTCAGGCCATTTCAAACCGGTTTCTTCACATAACTTAGCTAGTTTGTTTTTCAGAATACCATTTTGTCTTTCCACCGTCCCAGTATTCTGGGGGTGGTATGGGCAGGAAAGGTGATGGTTGCATTGTAAGGCCTTCAACGGTTCCTTTATCACTTTAGCGATAAAATGAGGCCCATTATCACTTGATAAAATCTCTGGTATCCCAAATCTGGGTATGCATTCACGCAACAACAATTTTGCAACAATAACAGCATCATTTCGTCGGATGGGATACGCCTCCACCCATCGCGAGAACAAACGTACTATAAATAAAACATAATTATATCCCATACATTTAGTCATTTGTATAAAGTCCATTTGTAAATGTACAAACGGGCCCCATGGCTGGGGTCCCGTACCAGCAGTCACTGTGGGCGTCTTGCCTGGGTTATGTCGTTGACAAAACAGACATTGTGAAGCTATTTTAGCTGCCATGGCGAAAAACCCAGGTGCAAACCATATCTGCTGTGCCATTCTGTTCATCCCCCCTTTTCCCACATGGGTAAATGAATGTAACATGCGGGCAATCCAGGGCTGGAGTGAATCAGGGGCAACCGCACGGCCATCAGAAGAAATCTAGAGGCCGTCAGAGTGTTGTGCGCACAATGCTTGAGTCCAACTGTTTTGTTCACGGGTAGATGCCTGTGACTGCAAGTGAATAAGATCAGTTAGACTAGCTACAGGAGAAGGGGTTGCAGCCTAATAACAAAGGGGAACCACAGACCCAGTGAGACCGGCCGCGGCCGCACGGGCGGCACGGTCAGCCCTATCATTACCTTAAGAAACTAAATCATTGCCCTGTGAATGGGCAGAGCATTTAATAACAGCAAGGGAGGAGGTGAGCTGGATAACCGTTAAAAGATTAGCGATGCGCTGCCCATGGCGGATGTGAGGAATCCCCGGAGTTTGCAAAGCTGCCCAAAGTCATGTGTCACGCCGAAATCATATCGAGAGTCAGTATAGATATTGGTCGATTGTTTGGCAGCAAATATGCAGGCTCGAATAAGGGCGAAAAGTTCAGGGGCTTGAGCAGAGCAGGACGGCGGGAGATGAGATGCTTCAATAACAGAGTAAGAGTCACAAATAGCATAACCGGTAAGTAAATCGCCGCTTGGTGATTGAGTAGAGGAGCCATCGACAAAAAGAATGAGGTCGGGATTAAACAGAGGAAGATCCTGTAGATCTGGGCGAGGTAGAGTGGAGTGCTGGACAATCAATAGTGGAGCAATCATGAGGCTCGCCGTCTTCCTCCATGGGTAACAAGGTAGCGGGGTTGGGAGTGGTGCATCGTACAATAGTCAATGAGGGATCCCCTAAAAGGGCTGTTTCATAGCTGGTGACTTGGGCAGTGGTAAGGTGTTGGGTAGCTGAACAGTTAAGGAGAGCCGCGACTGTGTGGGGAACATGTAGAACAACAGGGTACCCAAGGGTAAGGGACTGGGTGGCGACAACAGCAAGGTAGGCTGCCGCAACGGATCAAATACAGGAGGGATAACCACACGCAACAGGATCTAAGCGAGGACTGTAATTAGCAATCGGTCGCCGGGCATCCCAATGGGGCTGGGTAAGGACTCCCTGTGAAAAGCCGCAACGTTCGTGAACATAAAGGCGAAAAGGTTCAGTATAATCTGGAAGGCCCAGGGTGGGGGTAGAAATAAGGGCTGTCTTGAGAGCCGCAAAAGCGGCTTGGGAGTCCGACTCCCAAGCGAGGTCCTCAGGGGCTGAAGGGAGGGCAAGAACCTGCAAGGGCCTAGTGAGTTCTGCATAATTAGGGATCCACTGCCGACAATACCCTGTCATGCCAAGAAAATGAGTCAGATCCTTTTTAGTGCAGGGGAGGGGAAGGGAGATAATGCTGTCGACACGGCATTTAGATAGGAGTCGAGCGGGGCCATCAAGAACATGGCCCAAATACTCAACGTGGGATCGGCAAAACTGTAACTTTTCATGGGAGGCCTTATGGCCCTTACGGGCTAAGGCTTTCAAAAGGGTGAGGGAGTCGCCGAGACAAGTTTGCTCAGACGGAGAGCAAAGAAGCAAGTCATCGACGTACTGGAGGAGAGTAGAACCTCCAGGGATGGAGACATCGGCGAGATCAGCCTGCAGGGCACGGGAGAAAATGGTCGGGCTCTCCGTATATCCCTGGGGCAACCGAGTCCATGTATACTGAGTAACATAAAAGGTGAAAGCGAAAAGAAACTGAGAGTCAGGGTGTATGGGTATGAAGGAAAAGGCTCCACAGAGGTCAACAACAGTATAATAAGTGGAGTTAGGGGGAACACAGGTAAGAAAAGTAGCCGGGTTAGCTACTACTGGATAGGCCTGGATCACACAAGCGTTTACCGCCCACAAGTCCTGGACAAACCACCAAGTATTCTTGCCTGGCTTCCGCACAGGGAGTATAGGAGTGTTGCAGGGGCTAACAGTGGGAACAACAACCCCGGAGTTTAAAAGGGCTTGAAGGACAGGCTTTATGCCTTCCGTCATTTCGGGTTTAAGAGGGTATTGAGCTTTCCGAGGGAGGGGTTTAGAGGGATCCAAACGCACCCGAAAAGGTTCTGCTGATAATACCCGACCAACATCATTAGGACCCTTTGCCCACAAGGTATTGGGGATAGTTACTAAGGCACCGAGGGAACCAGTGGTTACACTGCCTAGAGCATGGAGCTGAAAATAGGCAGGATACTCAAGGGGCATAGAGGGAAAAAATTGGATAGCCTGATCATAGATATTCAGGTAGCCGTCCATCAATTCCACAGATGATTGGGGATCAGTGCACTGAAGGCGGTACACCATAGGACCAAGGTCCCTGGCCTGATATCAACGGAGACACAGAGGGTAACATGAGGTGTAACATCCCGGGCATGAAAAAGTGGTTGGGCAGCTGGAGGAAGGGACACGGAGCCAGCAACTCCTTCAGGTCCGATGCAAAGAGAAGATATAGAAAGAACATAGCACTCACCCAGATGGCCTGTTACCTCACGGGCATACTGATGATCCAAGCAGGCAGAGTAGTGCGCTGTACAGTGGTCCCGAAGCCAGTGTTGCAGGGCCGGGTGCATGGCTATCGCGGCAGAAACATGGCAGTCGGTCAGAAGCCAGAGTAGCACAGTCTTGAGTTTATCGGAGAAATCACAATGTCCAAAGTTCCACCACCAAACGTGAGGATGACGCGAAGTTTCTTCCTGTAGAAGGCCGATGACTGTGGAGTAAGTAGACTCGGGAACTTGAAGAGTGACAGAATTATTAGAGCAGTCTAAAGTACAACTGAGTTTGCAGAGGAGATCACGACCCAAAAGATTGACTGGGACGTCGGCCCCGAGGAGGAATCAATGTGATCCTTTTCTTCCGTTCAGGTCAAAGGGCACTTCTTCGGAAATTGGCAGTGAAAGCGGTTGTCCCGAGACCCCAACGACGGAAATGGAATCCCTAGAGGGGGGTGACATCAGGAGCCTCGACAGGCCAAAGGGTAGAATAAGTCGCTCCAGTATCGATAAGGAAATTCAAGAGACAGCCATTAACAGACAAAGGGATAGTGGGTTTCTCAACAGTAATGAGAGGTAAAAGGGTGTGGCGACCCTATTGTGTTGAATCCCCAAATGGGTTAGCTACCGAGTAGGGGATCGTTTGAGGGGCCGGGACCGGGGCCGGCACCTGCTGAGGTGCCACCTGCGGCGGAACTGCAGGTGGCCGAGGGCAGGTATGGGCCCAATGACCCCCCTGGCCACAGTTAAAACAAGTCAAGCGGCCGCCCCCTTTTGGTCCCGTCTGGCAGCCTCTCCCTCTCCCTTGCCGTCGATTCCCCTGGGCACCCTAGTGCCAATTAGGCTGCCACATATTCCGAGGCCACATAACAGGTTGGGGTCGGTAATTATAAAAGTTGGGCAGCTGAGAGGATAATTTAGGGGCAGCGTAAAATACAGAGGCCAATGCCAACGTGGGCACTGCGAGTAGAGCTGCAGGCAGAGGCGGCGGAGGCGGCGGAGGCAGCGGAGGCAGCGGAGGCGGAGGTGTCGCCACTGGAGGTGGCAGAGGCGGCGGAGGCAGCGGAGGCAGCGGAGGCGGAGGCGGCGGAGGCAGCGGAGGCGGTGGAGGCAGCGGAGGCGGAGGCAGCGGAGGCGGCGGAGGCGGATGTGTCGCCACTGGAGGCGGCAGAGGCGGCAGAGGCAGCGGAGGTGGCGGAGGTGGAGGTGTCGCCACTGGAGGCGCTGCTATTGGTGCTGCTGGATCGTCTAACACCGGTGCCATTATCCCTTTCTTTGGGGGTTTCTGGCAGCGGATCAATTGGCGCTCACAACGTTGGAGGGTGCTAATAATTTCTTGAAGACTGTCCTTACCTTCCCACCCAATGCAAGTAAGGGTAAAGGCTTTCTTAAGATCAGGCTGCAATCCCTGTACAAGAGCATTAACAAAAGCCTGAACAGAATCCTGAGGATTAACACCAGAACATTTTAAAAAGATATTACGGAATCATTCAACATAATCACAGACATCCTGGTCGGGTTTTTGCACTGTACTGTGGATTTTATGCCAATCAATTACGTCAGGGAAAGCCTTCCGCACGGCTGCACAAATGCGCTGCCAGAGTTGTGTCTCCTGATCTGCAGTAAGAGGGTCAGGGCCAGGCAGTGGCCACTCACAGTTTTCCTGAATTGGTTGCCAACGCTGGGAACCCAGACAAGTATCAAGAACCATATCTATTTCATCACAAGTAGGGTTATGACATTTACAGAGAATTTCGAGTTTCTGTATAAACTTCTCAACTCCCTCTTTAGGGTCGGGGGTGGATTCAACAATTGCTTGTAATTCGGAAGGTGTCCATCTGACCTCCTGCAGGATTAGGGTATGCTCTCATTGGCATCTGCATCATCGCGCAGGGGGATGAAGGGTTGGTTGGGAGGGCTGGATCCGAGTTCCATCTCCGTTGGGAGCGGGATCGGGTTCGTACACCGGTAGTACTATCCGGTTCTGACGTGCCCCTAGGAGGTGGCGGAGCCGGCAGGGCAGCCGCAGTCGGGGGTGGAACCTGTTCATGATCATCATAAAGAGGAGGGGACTGGTAGACAGGCCAGTCCCGATCGCTGAGCTCAGCATTGGACGACAGGGGCGCTGGGGGCTGTGCGACCAGGATCCTGGATTTCTCTTTATGATCAATTTGCTTTCGCTTTTTCTCACATTCCTGACTCCTTTTCCTCAACTCATCTGCCCGTCTCTGCGTTTTGTCCTTCCACTGGACATACGCAGGCCAACCCACTTTCTTCTTACCCGACTTCTCTACCTCCCTTAAAACATATGCTAAGCGCTCAATTCTATCCCGATTAAAAGTTCCATCTGGTGGGAAGCTCTCTCCCTTACCTTGGGTCGAATTAACCCATTCAGAAACATGTTGGACGCTTTCAGGTCCATAATAGACATACATATAAGCATTTGGGGTTCCCTTTGGAGGGGGAACCTGGGGTTTCTTTGATGCCATATTACCCATTTTCTATCTAATAACTAAAAAAAAAGGCCAGTCCTTGGCGGGTCCTCAACCCCCAATCTACAACTAATGTACATTCACCAATCAGTCCACTCACACGCTCAAGGGGTCCCGGAGCCCGAGCCGCAATCACGCACACACACACACACACTCAGTACCAACTCCAGGGGCTACCGACCCCGAGTATTACTTAAACCTAAACTCCAGATGCTACCGACCTCGAGTATATTCTAAACCTAAACTCCAGATGCTACTGACCTCGAGTATATTCTAAACCTAAACTCCAGAGGCTACCGACCTCGAGTATATCCTGGCCAGAGCGGTCCCGGACCGCGACAACTAATCTCCTAAGCACTTAAATAGATGACTTACCCTAAGAGTCAGCCACAGGCAGGCAAAGGCAGATCGTGGGTCAACGAATCCCAGAAGCTCAAATCGGGCTGCCGCGGACTGAGGAGTCCTTAAACCACGAGGTCCTAACACTGGCGCTCCATGACCCAACCCTAGAGGTTAGTCATCTCGGTGGAACCTCCAAGAAACTGTCGGAGATTAATTACACCAAGGTACAATTTCATATGTAGCAACCCCATTTATTACTTGTGCACAAGGGAGACAACACAATGAGAGCTACTGTACTGCCTCGTAGTAGAATACATGCAGACCTGTTAAAAGCATTTTTACAGCCAATCAGTAAATTTTGCAGAAACCTATCCGCTTATTTGCATAAGTTAACTGACCAATCCATGTTCCAGTAAATTTCCATTCCCCTCACAACAGATGTTGTGCTTATGAACATGCTTATCACAACCCTGATTACATTCGGCCTGGGAAAGAACAAAATGGAATGTCTCAGGGCTCATCCAACAACTGTGGTCAGACAAGATGGTATTGTTCTCAAGGCTGCAGTATTTTTCTCTCAGGCCTAGGCATATAAATCAACTTCTCCATTAACTCTTTTAGCACTAAATGGGTACCCTGTAGTTGCCTAGGCCACCACAATGTGAGGGCTTGCTGGTCAGAGCGCATCCCCAGGGAGCCCTGATTGGTCTCCTGGAGGAGCCTCTCCACAAGAGTTGCCACTCTCTCCATGGAGGATGCATGTGGCTCATTGCTTCAGTGATCATCCGTGTAGACTCCTCCACCATGGAGACCAAGCAAAGCATAGCCTCATGTATCTTCCCCGGATGCTCCTGCACATCTGGCCACATTTACTGCCCCTGCTGTGTCGTGGACGGCTCCAGAGGCACATCATCAAGCACCGACTGAGCATGTGCCTGGTCCCCTGCAGTCCTCTGACTGCTGGCGCCATGGGCACTCTCTGTCTCTGCCACCCCCCCCTGCGGCTGTGAAGCGCCCTCACCGCTGTGCTCCAGGACACTAGCCGATGTCCTAATTCCCACCGAGGTGATAGTATCTGTGCTGGTGCCTGCCTGGCAGAGATGATGTGACGCTGGTGAGACTTCAGGCCCCTCAGGTGTGAGAGGGGGCCTCTGCTTCTCCTCCTCCTGGCCCTGCTCTGCTGATGCTGATTGGAAGGACAAGGACATTGGATCAGATAACGTGGAGACAATGTCAATGTGCATTCCTGTCCCTTGGATCATTATGCACTCATCCTTCCATAAGGAATGGTCGTGCCATGTTGCAAAATTAAATCACTGAACATTCAGCACTGCCATGGCTGTTGGGAGAACAATGGTGACCTCACTGCTGGGCATACATACCTGGCCATGGCACCCCAGCCTCACCGACACCAGTGGACCTGGGCACAGGGCACCTCTTCAAATCCAGGGCTTCCTGCTCAAACCGGTTGAGAATGACCAACTGCGCCTGGCCGATGCCAGTCCTCACACGCTCTGCCCCATTATGAGCATCCTTCTCCTGAAAATGAGAGAAGAGCATTGATTAGTGCAACTTGTACCTGGAATCTCTTCGCGCACGGCCCACCCCAACCAGAGTGGGACATTGCAGAGGTCCAGTGCCTCCTCACCTCGCTGCTGCTGAACACTCACACAAAGATGCTAGGCATGTTCGCCATTCCCCGCCATCCCCCCTTGGCCACATGCTGCCTACTTCACATTAGGCACCACACAGCATATCCTTCCATTGCAAGGAGATGCAAGAACTTGGAGTGCAGAGGGCAGCACATGGTTTGTTGCCACGCCACCTTGAAGCTCCCCTCCCAGCATGTCATCACCCTGACTTTGACAGGTCCTGGAGTTCCAGCACTGCACCGAGGTGCAGCTCCTCCAGGTTGCCCCCAAAACAGTCACGTGGGTCTCAGTGTACCACATGCTGCGGGTGCAGAACCCATCTCTTCACCACCCTCTCAGGCTGACCTCGGTATGTGCAATATCTGCTGGCCTACCCAGCAAAGGACACATGCTGTCAATGATTCAGTGCAGTCACTACACTCAGACTTGGGGGGCGGTGGGGGGTGCAGTAGGGGGGAAAGCCGACCTGCTGCATTAAATGCCCAATGCCAACATTGTCCTCACCCTTCCAGAGTGCAACAAGTCATTGAAGAGCTTGCGACACTGGATTCAGGTGCACCGTACCATGTTATGGGAGCTCACCACCTCCGCTACCTCCTCCCAGGCACGTTTCGTCATGCGGGGAGGCCTCCTCCTCCCATCCTGGGGAACCAGCACCTCCCGCCGTGCTGCCATCCCCTTGAGGAGGGCAGCAAGGCAGTCATCGGAAAAACGAGGGCCACACTAGCCCCCCAGCCCTACCCTCCGGCCTGGCCTGCCCCGATGGCCTACCCTCCAGACTTGAGTCACCTCCATTGCCTCTCTGCAGACCCCTTCGCCCAGCCATCATGAGCAGCCTTTCCAAAGTTGCCAGGCCTTCCTTTATACAGGCCGCCGGGTCGCCATTGGACCTGGTGGGCTAAATGCGCCAACTGCCACCTGCCCACTCCCGCTATGCACGAGAGTCATGACGTACGCTGGGCAGGCCTTAATTGGTCCACCTGCGTAAAATGGCAGTGCAGACCCGATTGCAAGCGGGGATCGGGCCCTCGCCCACCCGTGCCCACTCCCGCTCCGCCCCTCCCCACCGCCAGCCAGAAAATTCTGCCTTGTGAGTTAGCTCCTAGAACTAAAACTTTTTTGCATCACCCTTTTAAACCAGAAAAGTATAGAAAGTGGGAAGGTAAAAGGAAGGTGGGCACTCAGGGAAGAGAAGGATTAGATGGAAATTCCCAGGAAGTTTTTTCTCAAAATAAAAAAGAAGGTGCTGAGGATCGAGGTGACATTTGAAAATTGAGGTGTTTTCATTGTAATAAAATGGGACACACAAAGTCAGTGGGTTGGAAATTGCAGGTAAAATCTATTGGAACTATAGGGGTGTGGAAATAAAAGCACTGTGGGTTCTGAGGTTCACGCACAGGAAAAAACAATGCTTTGTGTGCAGGTAAAACAGGAAGAATCAATGATAGGTAAAGAAGTGGGAATGTGTTCACAATTTACCAAAGAGATTTTTGAGGAGCAGGTTGCAGAAATGTTTAAAGATTCAATGTGTGTAGGAAAAGTCTTTCCATGTGTACAGGGTGGAGTAGGTAAAGATGTTAAAATTTTAAGAGACACAGGGGCTAGTCAATAATTAATGTTGTAGGATAGTGACATTTGTTGTTCAGAGGGAGCATTGCTGGAACAGATGATAATAAGTGGGGTTCATGGAGATGCTAAACCTATTCCATTGTGGAAGGTAAATTTAAAGAGTAAATGGAAACAGGTCAGTTGATTGTTGGAGTAGTGGATAAATTGCCCATTGCAGGGGTTCACTTTATACTGGATAATGTTATAGCTGGGTCCCAGATGAGGGTGATGCCTATGGTAGTTGAATAGAAAATTTGTGCATATATGCAGAGGTACCACTATGCTCTGACACAATATTTTGAAGTAGGCTAAAAATTCTTCTTGAGGGTTGTTTTCATGGCCTGTATATTAAGAATTACTGCATGACCCATCAAATATTTTGAAGGTAAGCATTACCCCATTACAAAAGGAACATTGTTGAATATATTGTGGGTATGTGCAGTTAAAGTTACAAGCTTATGTGCTGCTGCATCCTTAGCAGGACTATTTGTTTTCACATCATTGGCAAGTCCTCTGGTTTTCTCCTTTTAAAAAAGAAAACCAAATTATTAAATCTGATTCCAAAACATTGGCGAAAATCATGGAACCCCTTGAAAAAAATCCAGAATGACCCAAATTTTGCAATTAGCAGTGAAGGGACAACATTCGCTATTGACTCAACACAAGCTGCCCATAAAGATTTCCTTTGTTGTAAACGAAATAAGGTTTGGCAGCTGATATTTCTTTTGATGCTTACTCGCCGCAATCCCCTTTATGGCTCATAACAAAAAACGTTACTAAAAGAGATGCTCGTTTTCTCCAGTGGTCGCTCCATCGCTAGCCTAAACACAGAATTATATTCAAATTAATATTGAGACAAACTAAGTAAAAATTCTGAAGCTCAAAAATTCTTGGATGCTGAGGGAGGAGTCAATGAAATTGGCAAAAGTAATCACATCCATTCAGAAACCAGGCAGCTGTACAGGTATTATCATGTGGAAAAAGAAAGAGATTCATGTTATCATAATCTTTCTCAGTGTATTACCTCTAAGTGTGCAAATGTCCTTGTCAGGCCCTTTGCAGTAATTGAAATGTCAATTTGGTGTTGTGAGGGAGGCAGCTGCTATCACAACATACCTGGGCAGTGCAACTGAATCTTTTGAACTCACAGCACAATTGGTTGCACAACAGGAGCTCTGCTTTTCTTGGTTTTCTCCAAGGCTAAACACATGACACTGAAGATTCTGACATTGCAACATCTGCACTGTGGGATCTAAGGTCAGAAGTAAACCCGGACAATCTACACAAAGGTGCAGTCAGAAATGTTTATGCCAAATATGTCTAAAACGTGCAATAGATAATCACAGCCAGGTAATTCATCTTTCAATCCACCTTTAAAAGACATTTGACATCTTAACATTTTCTGTCTTTGGTTGTGTAATGTATTTCTATGTTATGAGCATTCCCAGTGCATGATTACATCATTAAACATTGAGATCATCTTGATCTCTGTCTCTCTTTACAATTTATGACAGATTTTGGCAACAAGGATAGGATTAAAGTTCAGTCAGAAATGTCAGTGATACACAAAGAAAAGAGAATGCATTTTTTCGAGAAATGAACATGTTCATGTTCTGAGCACCCTCCCACCTCACCCCACGCGACAAGCAAGTTGGATGTGGGGAATGTCATATAATTTGTAGCACTAGTAGATACTTAGTTGAAATTGGTGGAAAATGCTGTGATAGTATATTGGTTCATTTGTTGACAGAGTATGTTGAATAAAATAAGCAGAATCAGTTGAATATATGTTTTATGTAAATAGTTATGTTAGCACTAGAAGTGATGCAATGTCACATGCAGTAGCCATCTTAGTCAGTCTGTAGCAGGCAGTAGTACATGTAGCATAAGCAAGAAGAAGTCTGGAATAAAGTTCTGTGTCCAGCCTCAATGCCTACCCTGCAGCTTCGTTTGTACTTGTCTAGAACAATATAATACAACATGTTGGCAGCGGTAGTGAGTCAGCAGCTGAAAACAACAATTCAAGTCAGAAGCCCGACCTGAAAGGCTAAAACTGGAACATAGCTTTCACATTGGGCGAGCAATGGTGTAGGCAGAAATTGAAGGCGATTTGGGTGTAAATCCTGGTTTCACTCAAGCTGGCAAGACAAAAAAACCAATGGCAGTTTCAGCAACATAGATCAGTGTAGCATTGTGTCTTGGCACAGATTCCTTGCTGCCATCGCTGTACTTATGCTCCATTAGCCAACCCCAGTGCCAGAGTCCCTCCTCCCTGAAAGTTTGAAGCTCGCGCTGTAGTAACATAGCTCAGGGCGTGGCTCCTGTTCAACCCTGCAGACATCACAGCTCACTGCAACCTTTAAAATAAGATTAGTCCATAGGGAAGAAAAGAATAGAAGGCTTAGATAATGACAGTCAGATTTCCAGAGATGGACTGGAAAATGTCCAACGTCCCAGGCGAATTCCGTCTGTTTAAACAGAGGATGGAACTAGGCTTCTGAGACCACAAGTTGAGGATGCAGTCGAAGCAAGCTATAAAAATGTGGATCGATATAGGAAACAAAGGTCTTCACAGAATCAATACCTCTGGTTTATCTGATGCTGACCAGAAGGATCCATCAAAGCTATGGGCAACATTAGAAAATCAGCTTAAGATTAAAGTCAATTTCAGAGTACATTGCCTGGAACACATGCAGTGCAGACAGAGTACAAATCAATGTTTAAGCGCCTTTTGTCAGGGAGATATAATAATTCTCATAATGTTATTGGAATTTATTGTAGAGTAGAGTAATAGTGGGGTCTTTGCCTGTGTCTGTGTGTGTGTGTGTGACCTAACTGAATTAAAGGCAGCTGGTCTGAAGGTTTTGATGTATTAGAAGATAACCTAGGTTTGAAATGTTAAGTAGGTAGACATAAGTGTAAAGGGAACACTTGCATTTTTAAATGAACCAGACTAGTTTGATTTCAAAGGAGGGGTGAAATGTGTTACTGAAACAGGTGAAGTTCAGAAACAACGGGCAGAATTTTGCCCTTGGCGTGCAGGCTCAGTCGGGAAGCCGACCGCCTCCCACAATCAGGGCCGGACTGCGATTTCATGTTGGTGGGCCAACTAAGGCCAATCCATCCAGCATGAAATGTGACGGCAGCGCTCAGTGCTGCCTGTCTTGGGGGGCGGAGGAGGGCGAGCAGGGCGAGTGCAAACTTCATGCATGCGCGTGAGTGAGCGCTTGTAAATCTCCCTGAGGCACAGAGATGCCTCAGGGAGATGAAGCGTTTTTTAAAAAAGCTAAAGATTTGAAAAATGTAATCAAACATGTCCCCTCATGTGTCTCTATCACATGAGCAAGGGCATGTTATTAATTAAATTTTAAAACTGTTATTTTATTTTTATTTGCTTTTGGAAACCTCATCCCACCCGTGCATGAGGTTTCCAAAAAAATGCAAAGGCCGCTTGGCCTTTTCACCTGCCTGCCAACCATAAGGTTGGATGGGCAGCAAAAAATTTAGGTTAATTGATTGTTTAATGGCCTTAATAGGCCTTTTAATTGTCGGCAGGTGCGCTGCCAACTCCAGCACGCCCGCCAACCGAACTATTGCACGATTGCAAATTAACGTCGACATGCTCAGCTGACGTCAACGTGCATCATTTCACGCTCAAGTGGGTCAGGCACGTGCCTGCCGGTTGAGTTAAAATTTTGCCCGATGTGTTTATTGTTCCCAAAGATTACTGGTAAAATTGCTAACATGAGAGATTTTCATTATCAGAGAGGTAAAATCCAAGATAATGGGAATTTGCATTCAAAGGGGAAAATATGTATAAAGGAGCAAAGATTGTGTGTAAGGGTAGGCATTTTAAGATCTAACAAGTGTGAAAAGCGTTCAACATCTATGCCTCAAGCCACCGCCTGCAAAGAACTGAAGTTATGAAAACTCACTTTGAATTGGATTGGTCAGTTTACTGTGTTTCTTTTCCTGGGTGTTTTAAAATTTACATGTCTTACTGTTGCCTTAACAAAGGTGTAACTGGGAGTTAGATTAACTAGGGGATTTGGAAGTTATCATAGTAGTAAATTGTAGATCTATGTGTGTAATTAAAATAACTTATTCTACTAATAAAGGTTTAATTTAGTTTTGTAAGAAACCTATAAGACACAGTGGTCTTATTAATACTGAATTCAAGGGATGCGTCTTGAGATTTGTATAAATTGCAAAACAGTTGTGGCAGTTGTTTCAAATTTCCCTTTGGGATTTGAGCAGCTCAGCATTTACCATCAGCTGTGCCATAACACCTTTGTTAACCAGTGCAGAGAGAAAGCAAAGGAATGTGACTTCTGTAATGCTGAGCTCTTGGAATGGATCATGGAGATAGTTATCAATTCCACTACTACTGAAACATTCCAGAAGGTCCTCCTGGGAAAGCAAAAGGGATATGGCATGGAGAGCATATTACAGGATGGACGCAGATACAAGACAATTGTTGCAGCGAGACAGTGTTTGCAAGCTTTAGCTTCTGAAATGCCTGTCGGTACAACATCCAAGGCAAACAGGCAGGACAAGATGTGAATAACTAAAGACTCTCCCACAAATTACATACATGCTCATTACGTACATGCCCTGCATGCTCAGGCACATGCTAAACCTGCAAGCTTAGACGGTACTGGGCCAAACTTTGCAGGAGGTCCAGTGGAAGGAACACAGGGAGAAGCCACAGCGGCAGTGCTCAAACCTCAGGAGTACGTTGGCCTGGGGTGAAGGGAGGCAAGATACCTCCAGGCATTGCCAGAATCATACACGCAATGAATAAAATAGAGGAATGCCTGACCAAAATGGATAAGATGGTGTTATTACCAGGTCAGAAGGAGTGAATTGGCTCCCTTCTATTCAGCCTCTTTGGTTGGTCACAACAAATGCTTTTAAATTTCTTTTCCCCATGTGTTTTTTTTGCTATCTATACAGTGAACAATTAGGAGCCAATCATGAGGTTTTCTTGAGCCAAAGAAAAGTGTAAGTTTATTAGCTTCTAAATCCGAGGGAAAAAAATAATAAAAGTCATGACGTCTCACACACTCAGGTATCAGAAATAATAAGGTTACAGTCCAAATAAAAAGTTAAAAGAGTATGTATACAGTTAAGTCCTCAGCTTGTTCTTGAGGTATAGATTGTTGAACGTTGCGGCTGTTTTAAGTTAGTTGGTTCCTTTAAAATCCCGGAGTTGAATTGAATTCCAGGTAACTGCTTTTGCTGGAGACAATTTCCTTTTTTTAAAAATCCGTAATCTGTCTTCCAGATATCGATGAGTTTCTCCTGAGGTTCTTTCTGATGGACATTTACTATCTCTTGTACTGAATTTTTAGACTGTAGAGATGGGGCTTTACTTAACTTAAAAGAGAGAGAGAGAGAGATTCCTTACTGCTCCATTAGCAGCTTCTCCAGATTCCTCCTTCTATGTTCTAAACTGTATATGGAGATTTCAAAATGGTCACTGGAGTCATATGACCTCCTTCTTCGACAATGATTTCATAAAAAGTGTGTTTAGATGGTGTCGCAATCTGGTTTTTGTTCTATGACTTATAATGTCCCAGTTGTTAGCTTCTGAAGGAGTCATAATCCATTTGGATCACCCCCTTCAAGGTAACCATTGTCTTGGTATACTCTCGGTCTCCACTGGAGAGGTAAACTTACAAAGGCACGAATAACATGTCCACTCCTTTCAATAGTCCTTTTTGAAGTGGACTTTGACATCCCCATGTGTGAAATTGTATGAGCCACATGTCAGGCAAGTCTGCAGTGCAATCCGTATAGTCACTATTTAGAAGTTGTCCACTTACAATTCCAGACATCAGGGGCAGAATTTTACACCTTGCGGGCGGGCGTGCGCCCAACCCAATTGGGCGTAAAATAGCACGACAAGACATCGGGCAAGTGTCCCGATGTCATCCCACACGCATGCAATCTCCGACTCCCACGCACGTCCACCATCAATTAAGCGGCCACTTAAGGCTATTAAAAACCCAGTTGAACCCAATTTTACATTGCCCATGCGATTTCACGGTCATTGCACGGGCCAAACGAGCAGGCGGACAGCTCACATTTTGCAAAAGCTCTTCCAAGGGCAGGATAAAAAGGTCAGCAGCATAGCCAGTGTGAGTAGTGAGGAGTTTAGGATATAGTTTGCTGCTAGTTGCTTATTTGAACTTGGGAGCTTCATCTCTGTTCCGAGCTTCATTCTTAGTATTTCCAGGCTTCATTTCAGGACTCATTGGTGTCTCCAAGGCCCCTGGAGGATTTTGACCACGTGGACCCTTCCAGGTATCAGACAGCCTTCTGTTACCCTGGTAATCGGGACTGTGGTCTCCGCTGGTGGCACCTCCTCTGAGGAGGAAGAGAGGGGCAGAAGGGAGAGGAGGCCAGGCGTCACAATACAGTTTCCAGGGGAGGGACCTGTGGGAGGAGAGGCGCAGGCACATGGGGTGCAGGTAGTCCAAGGCGGAAGCGACCGCAGAAGACGTCACTATCCTGCTGCCAGGGTTTACAGACAACGATGCAGCTACCTCATTATGTCCGAGGTGGAATTTCGAAGGAGGTGCCGCCTCTCCAGGGAGACCGTGACTTCCATTTGGCAGATGATTGGGCCTGAGATCACCTCCAACTGTGTGGGTGGACATCCCATGCCAGTGGCTCTGAAGGTCACAGTGGCCCTCAACCTCTATGCCACCGGATCTTTCCAAGGGTCAGTGGAGGGTCTTTGTGGAGAGTCCCAATCAGCTGCCCACAGTTGCATCAAGCTGATGATAGAAGCTCTGTTCAGGCGGGTACTGACATTTATTCATTTCCGTATGGACAAGGCCAGCCAGGCTGAGTGAGCCAGAGGCTTTGCAGTGATTGCTGGCTTCCCCCACATCCAGGGTTCAATCGACTGCACACATGTGGCCATCAAGCACCTGAGGGTGAGCCCGGTGCCTTTGACAACAGGAAGCGCTTCCACTCCATGAACGTGCAGATAGTGTGTGACCACAGGATGCAGATTCTGCAAGTCTTTGCAAAGTAGCCTGGCAGCTCCCATGATGCATACATCCTCAGACACTCCCAGGTGCTGAGGCTCTTCAGTGCTCCAGCCTGACTGGATAGATGGCTGCTGGGTAACAAGGGCTATCCTTTGAAAAGGTGGCTTATGATGCCTCTCCGCCACCCAAGAACAGAGACAGAGCAGCATTATAATAGGAGTCATGCCTCCACAAGGGCAGTGATAGAGAGGGCCATAGGTCTTCTAAAGATGCGCTTCCAATACCTGGACCATTCATGGGGTGCACTACAATAGCCACCCAGAGTGTGTGTCACTGATAGTGGTTGCATGCTGCACTCATCCCCACTGGCACTAGCAAGGGGGGACCCATTGGAGGAAGAGGATGTTGAGGCAGCTCCACAGGACACAGAGGATGAATCCAGTAGTGAGTCAGAAGAGGAGCACACAGTAAGGATAAAGCTGAGGGTGTGGAGGCAGACCTCTGTATCCTTCAGGGAGTCAGGGACACCAGGGATGCCTTAATCTAACGCTCCTTCAGCTAGGCTGCCAAAGATCTGCTTTCATCTCATGCCACGGCTGCCACCTCCATCCCGGATGTCCGAAATGACTCTTTCATTTGAACCCAAAGTCCACTCAGTGCCTGTGCAATAAAGTTTAGAGCCACTCACATCCAGCGTTACATACTGGCGTACCCTGCACCAAGAAAATACAAAGGTGAAGCATACTCAGGCCATTACGACAAAAACAAAATTTATCTCATTTGACAATCCAAAAAAATTAACATCTCCTTCTCTGGTCTTCATTCCCAGACCAGTAAACATAAACTAAACATTATACAACAGAAGGTCACCTGTGACCAATCCCTCTTGTGCTCATGGCGCACAAGCAAACTTACGTTTGCGAGTGCTACGTCTTGGCACCCCACCCACCTGGCTGGCAGCGGCATGGGAGGCAGCCTGCTGACTCTGCTGTCTTGTTGGCCTTGATGACCTTGGCGGTCATCCTCTGGCCGGTTTACCCTGTGCTGGCCCCGCCTGGAAGAGAGCAGCCAGTGCCACGACTGGCATCTCCCCAGTCGTTGCAGCCTCATCAGATGCCATGGTCACAGGCAGAGGGGTGGAAGAGCTGCTGCCATCATCCAGAGTGCCCTGAGAGGAGCTCACAGAGATGACAAGCAGCTCGCGTGTCAACATGAGGTCACTCTGGACCTCCCTGCTTGCCATTGATGGATGGGCACCTAGCTGAGATACTGGGTGCCTCATCCATCTCCCACACTGATACTGTCCACCTGAGGTCATTGCCTGTGTGAGGGCTTGCAGGTTCGAGCGCAACCTCAGGAACCCCTGATTCTGTCGCTGAAGCTGCCTCGCCATGAGGTCACCACTCTCTCAATGGAGGAGGCAGTGCGCTCGGCCATGAGGGTCAACGCAGTGCTCATGCTCTGCATGGACTCCTCCACAAGAGAAACCATGGCACACATACCCTCATGGAACTCCGTCAGATCCTCCCACAAATTCCACTGGAAATCCAGCATCTGCCACCTAATGGATGACTCCAGAGGCTCATCATCTGACTGAGCATCGTCCTGGTCTCTAGCAATCCTCCAACTGCCAGCGCCCTGGGCACTCTCTGTCTTCGCCTGCACCTCAAGCGAGTGTGAAGTGCCCTCATCCTGTGCTCCGACGTTCCAACTGAAGATCTAATGCCCACCGAGGTGCTGGTATCTGCACTGGTGCCTGACTTAGAGAGTGGGTATGACGCAAGTGCATGTGAAGCCTGGTGGTCCTCTGGCATCCTGGAGTCCTGCAGTTGAGTGCCTGCTGGCAAATCTAAGGAAGAAGAACAACATGTGATTGGTTTAAGTCACTGCATGCTAGGCACCCTGGTGAGACAATGAGACAATGGAGATCTGCATCATGGTGCCATTGTCTTTCAATGATCAATGGGGACTTCAGTTTTGAGACTCCCATCAATGATAAGACTACACAAGAATGTTTACACCATCTGAAACTTTCACCTCTGTGCACTGCACTCTTACCTTTGTCTGACACCCCAGCCTCTCTGCGGCTGGTTGATCGAGGTGCGTGGCACCTCTCCAGCTCCAAGGAGTCCTGTTCGTACCTCATGAAAATTAGGAGTTTGGGGGGCCTCCACCTATCCGTTACCCTTCAATGTTGTTATAGGCCGACTTGTCCTAAAAGGACAGAGGAGCATTGATTAGTCCATTCTCTACCTGCAGCGCCATTGCAGCCTGGCCAATCCCACCTGAGGAACTCCTTGCAGGGCACATCCGAGTTGTGGCCCTCGAGCACAAGGCACTCAGTCCAAGCAGCCAGGGCTCACCCCCTTGGTCAGCTCCGGCATCATTGACAGTTGGTACTCAGACTCTAACACTCCCGAGCTTCAAGGGGGAACAGCCAGACCTTAACACTTCAACACACTGATCCATGCCAACATGGTACTCACCCTTGCCGAGCTCAGCAGGTCATTAAACCTTTTGCGACACTTTACCCATGTGCGCTGCACAACGTCGTGGCTGCTGGCCTGAGCTGCCACCTCCTCCCAAGCTCTTTTTGTTAGGTGCGGTGGCCTCCTCCCTCCATCTCTGGGGATAAGGGTGTCCTTCCTGGCAGCCACCTCCTCCAGGAGGACCGTGAAACACTCATCCAAAAACTGGGGGATCGAGTGCCCACCCAACCTGCTCTCCTGCCTAGCATCTCCAGCCGCACTTGATGCTATAACTTCAGTGTTCACAACGCAGAGATTATGTTCTTCCCTGGCAGCCTTCAAGGAGCTGCCTGTGTGGTTATTAAACCGGCTGCTGGTTCGCCATTGGCTCCAGCCCCCGCCCGCCCATTCCCAACCATTGGGAGGATGTGTTTCACGTTGGGCGGGCCTTAATTGGCCAGCCAGTGTGAAATTGTGGTCAGGGGCCAATCGCGGGTGGTGGCCCATTTCCTGACTGGCCGTGGGCCCGCCAATCCCACCATCCTGCCAAGGGTAAAATTCAGGCCCAAGTGACTTGTGGCAGGCATCTTTGGGCAGTATCTTTCCTTGTCTTAAAAAAATGCCTCCTTAAACAATTCAGTATGGTATTGGTTAGCTGGTTGTCAGATCCAGTGCCCTGGTTTGTTGGGGCTAAAGGATCTGGGTTGCATACTTGTTTCAGGGTGACCGAGTTGGTCCCGAGACAGAGAAGATCAGTAGATGAATCTTAGAAGAAACACATTCTGTTTATTTACAAAAGGAATTCAGCAGCTACCCTTGTGCGCTTATAATGCAAAACTCTGTCTTTTCCCTTCAGGCACTAATTTAAGGCTACTGACTGCAGAGGTAGCCCACACTACTCTGCTATTGGGTACCAAGATCATGAGATCTTACATTACATTTGTTTTAGAGGCTTATTACACATCAGATTACTACACTGGTGAAGTTATAAGTAGATATCACTCAGTCACAATTTCCAGTCATTGTGACACCTCCATCACACGAGGAACGAAATGAGATTCACTCTCATTTTGTTACAAGGTATATAAAAAAAATAACAAAAAAAGCACAACATTCCCATTCGCTCTCTTAGTTGAACTGCATTTGTTCTGCTCTACTGTGGTCTTGATACCCAGATTACCATAAACTGCCTTTTTGGATAGCCTGCTTGTACATTGCTTTTTTCCATTTCAGGTGGTTGGTTACATTCATTTGAAAAGATTAGGCTGGCATCAGAGTTCTAAAGTTTATGTTTGATGGTAGTCAGGACAGATAATTTTGTCAGTAACCCTATACCTGTCCCTTGCTGTAACGTTGGA
Source organism: Cetorhinus maximus (assembly GCF_964194155.1). Taxonomy (NCBI): domain Eukaryota; kingdom Metazoa; phylum Chordata; class Chondrichthyes; order Lamniformes; family Cetorhinidae; genus Cetorhinus; species Cetorhinus maximus. The sequence goes on along the minus strand of NC_135881.1, from coordinate 97,261,302 downwards.
TTAAGTATAGTCTAAGGGATTTGGTTGGTTTACCTGACTGTTAGTTCCCAGATTGTTACTCCAGCCAAGATGCCCTGGGTTACTTGTAGGGGTATTCTGTGCTCCTCCCTGGCCCTATCTCCATGCTGCTTTTCACAAAGGCTTTCAATGTGTAAAATTTTTTAGATTGCTAACCTGATCTGCTTGGATCGGTTTTAACCCCTCGCTGTCCACCTCCACACCCTGTGAATTTACTTGCTCAAGCCCAGGCACTTTTACAGATCTGATTGCTAGGAGGTTAGTGGGCTGTAAATTTATTTTTGCCTCCTATAGGGATTCTGGTTTAGCGTCCGACACTTTACTTTAAGTGAGTTTTCCTCTAGTTGAGGTTTAAAACTTGGTCTGTTTTTGCTTTCCTATCAGTGAATAGCCCTGCATGAGTTTCTCTGCTATTCCCCTTGTGTTCTCCACAAGTCTTGCCTGCTTTGAGGTAGGTTACCTTCCCTTTTCCCTTTAGCTTGGGAATAAGTTTCCCACTAAACTGTCCCATGTGCTCTGGAACAGTACTGCCCTCAGATGGATGTTCAGGTCCTGCTGTATGCCTTTGTGGCTCTTCAACTAAGTGGGGTATCATTCTCACTCTTTCTTGGTTTGTTTGGAAGCTTCCCTGTTCCCTATTTAAATCCGCCATGAAGCTATCTGCTGAACAGATCATTGGCTCATTAGCTCCCTCCTTTGTCTTGGAAACGGGTGTTTGTCTAACCTGTTCCATGTCTACTTGGAACACTACTACCCCCAAGGCTAGGCCAGTAGAGTTAAAGGAGGTCAAGGATGAACCAATGGAATTTAAAACAGACCAAGTGTAGGTTCAGTTGCTGTTGTACTCCCTTGTGGCCCTTCAGCTAGGTAAGGCATCTCCCTCACTATCTTGTCTGTTTGGGAACTCCCCTTGGCCCCGTTTAAATCAGCCATGAAGCTGTCTGCTAAACAGGTCACTGGCCTATTTCTTTTCTCTTTTTTAACCTTTACAGGGCCCTCATGGACCTCTTTTATTTCTGCTGATCTAGTTTGGTCCTTTTAACTTCCTCAGTTTCTATCTTGGATCTTTGTACTTCTGCTGGCTTGTCTTTGGCCCTTTTAACTTCAAATAGCTCTCCAGCTGGGTGTGGCATCTCTCTCACTGTCTCTTTACCTGCTTTGGGACTGCCAACCCAGTATCCGCCAACCCAGTTTCCAGGTCATTCTCTTTGTCTGTTTTAAATTCCACTGGTCCATCCTTGACTTCCTTTAACTCTACTGGCCCAACCTTGGCCTTTTTAAATTCAAGCAGCTTTTTCTTAGCCAACCAAACCCCGCCCCCTTTAGGTCTTCAGAACATTATCTAGCTCTATGCATCCCTACAGAATTCTGCTGCCTGCTTCTGGCCTCTTTCAATGCAAGTAGCCCTTTCCTTGCTATGCCAACCCTCACGGTTTCCATCGCCCCCTGCAGGGCCTCAGAGCTATTCTCAGTTCCCTGCACTCTTACAGATTCCTACTGGCTTTCTCCAGCCTTTTCAACCTCTCCAGACTGACCCTAATCTTTCAGGAGTGCTTTTCTCAGGCTTGTCTCTATCTCCCTTTCCAGTTCCCATAATCTTCTTTGGAAAGCTTCCACTCTCTCTAATTCTTGGAGTCCTAACTCTCTTCACCACTGTTCCAGCTGTATTCTCACCAATTCTATTTATTTTCTTACTCTTGCCTTGGGTTTGCAAGCTAATTCGCTGGCAATGCATTTTAACATTGTACATATTACGGCTTTCGGGTGAAACTCTAATTCTAAGTGCCTAACAATCACTTTTAACTCTTCAAGGGACAGAACTTTTAAATGCTCAAAGGTAACTTCCCTCTGTTCTAGAAAAATGCTGCCATCAAATGTGGATATTTTTGCACTTCAGTATTGTAGACCCAAGAAAATCTTTCGCAGTTTTAAATTATTTTTGTAGGAATAATTTACTTTCCCCACTCTGATTCTTTCATTAGTCTGTGGGAATAATCCTAACGAGCCCCCAGTTTTGTTACAACTACGTGAGGAGGGGTGAACTGGATCCCCCCCCACATTCATCCTCTTCGGCTGGTCACAACAAAGTTTTTCAAATTTCTTTTCCCTGTGGATGTCTTCTCCAAAACCAAATGTATTTATTTTACTATCTGTGTAGTGAACAATAAGGAGCCAATCATGAGGTTTGCTTGAGTTAGGGAAAAGGGCAAGCTTATTAGCTACGAAACACGAGGGAACACACACACATACACACACATACACACACACATACACACACATACACACACACACATACACACACACATACACATACAGTTATCAGAAGTAAGAAAAGTTAGAGTCTGAATAAAAAGTTTAAAAAAGTATATATACAGTTAAGTCCTCAGCTTGTTCTTGTTCTTGATTGTTGAATGTTGCGGCTGTTTTAAGTTAACCTGCCTGGCTTCAGGGGCTTGGGAGCAGACGGGAAACATGCCCCCGACCACGATTGGCCCCCAACCGCAATTTCATGCTGGCAGGCCAATTAACGCAGGCGACGATGCCACCGCGGGCGTGGGTGAGTGCTTCGAGAGACCTCCCTGAAGCCAGGCAGCTGCCTCAGAGAGCTGCAGACCTGCAAATAATAAAATAAAGCACAAAAAAACTGCAAAAAATCTGCATGGGCAGAATTTTTCCCTCATCGAGCGGGCCTGACCCAAACGGGAGTAAAAAAAATGCACGAGAGGCAGCAGCGTACCCGCCTACAATTAAAAGGCCTACCAAGGCCCTTAATCAATTAATTAAATGGAATTTTTCACTGCCATCCAACCGTTCAGTTGACGGTCAGGTGAATAAGCCAAGCGTCCTTTGCATTTTTTGCGAAACCTCATCTGCAGGCAGGATGAGGTTTTGACCAGTGATTTTAAAAAAGATTAAAACTTTTAAAACTCATTTTTAACGTGTCCCTGCTCATGAGGGAACATGTTTTCCCTTTTATTGGTAACTTTATTTTTAATGTGAAAAATCTTCAGCTCCCTGAGGCAGCTCTGTGGCTTCAGGGAGCTTTCTGTGAGCGCACGTGTGCGCATGCGCTGACTTCTGTGCTCGCTCTCCTCCCCCCCCAATCCAGGCAGCGCTGAGCGTTTTAGCACGTGATTCACGCTGGCTGGATCTTAATTGGCCAGCCAGCGTGACATCGCGGTCAGGGCCCGATCACGGATGGGGTCGGTTTTGCGGCTGCTCCTGGGCCCGCCCACTGTGCCTGCCCGATGAGGGCAAAATTTAGCCCCATGCAGCACAATTAAGCGCCTGAAAGCATACCTCATAAAAATGCTTTCCCCAGATATTTCTTTTTATTTTATTTCCTAACGGCGATTTCATCCCGCCTTTGGATGAGGCTTCATCAAAAATGTAAAGGCCACCTGGCTGATTCGTCCATCTGCCAACCATAAGGTTGGACATGCCACAAAAAATCGCTGACAATTGTGCCATCAATGGGCTTAATTGTCAGCGGGTGCGCTTCCGGCTTTTGCGCACATCTGCTGAGTGAAATATCACATGAGTGCGCAATGACGTTAGGACGCTCGACTGACGTTATCTCGCACAAACTTACACCCATTCGGGTCAGGCACCCAACTGCCCGCAAAATGTAAAATTCAGCCCACACTTTGTTTTTAACAAATGTGTATATTGACAGAGACTTGTTTAGTTGGGCAGGATTTTTAAGATGGCGGGATTTCCCACGCCATCACCAAATCAGTCAATGGCTAAAGCATCCCTGCCAAATTTGGCAGCCACACAGCCATTTAAGGCTCCATGGAGTTTTAATTGGCTGGAGGTGGGACTCCACCGCTCACTTTGGAGGTAGTCCCACCACAGAGAGCTGCCAGCCAAGCTGATTGGCCAGTGGCCCTGTAGTCCCAGCAATGCGACCGGGAGGGGTGACCACCAGTGGGACTACAGATAGTCCCCAAAATCTAAGTGCCAGGAACTCAGTACAAAGGTAAGTCCAAGGTTGGGGGAGGAGAGGAAATCCTGGGAATGTTGGGTGGTTGGGGATATTTTTCTATAGGCCTGAGTGGGCTCCAACCGGGAAAGGCCACCAGAGAAGGAAGTGCTGCCTGAGCCTACCCACCATAAAATTGCGGCTGGGTGAGAAGCGGCTCTTAAAATGGCCAATAACTGACCACTTAAGGGACTCAGTTGGGGTGAGAGCAGGCAGGTAAATTTTCTGATAGGTTGGGGCAGGCAGGTAGGTGGTGGGAAGCCATGTACCCAGAGAACTTTAAGAGCCCCCTGCCTGCAAACCCATTGGCTGGGGCCCGTAACCTTTGTTTCTGAAGCTGCATAGTGTGTGTAACTGAAAATAGCTCATTTAAAAATCTTTTTTTCAGAAGGGAAAACACTGTAATGTATTCCTTTCTTATGAGAAGGCCCAGTGTGTGATGGCATCATTAAACAGGCGATCTGGCCTACTTGGTGTATTTTTCTCTTTATAAGTTCCTCCCAATAAATAACAGATTTCAGATTGTGATTTGTCACCCATATAAGAAGCTATTTCCAAAATGAAAAAAATCCTTGTGATTCATTATATCACACTCCTGGAAGATGAGGAAAACCTGTATATTTTCTCTTCCATCAGTTCTGATTGGTAACTATTAAGCTAACTAATAACTTGATAACTTAATAGGGTAGTATTAAATATTATTATATGAAGTGCAAATTATAATTCATATTTGGTGAATTGTAAAAGAAGCGAAATTGCCCTCCCCGTCCTTCTTGACCAGTCTGCGACCTTTGACATGGTTGACCACACCATCCTGCACCATTTTGTGGGAGGTGATGACGCAGTGGTATTGTCACTGGGCTAATAATCCAGAGACCCAGGGGCAAGGAATTTTAAAAGCCCCTGCCTGCAAACCCACTGGCGGGGACCCGAAAAATTCTGGCCAATGAATTCCGGGCAAGGAAACCAGGGTTCGAATCACGCCACGAGAGATGGTGGAATTTGAATTCAATAAAAATTTGGAATTAAAAGCCTAAAGATGACCATGAAACCATTATCAAATGCCCTTTAGGGAAGGAAATCTGCCGTCCTTACCTGGTCTGGCCTACATGTGACTGCAGATCCACAGCAATGTGGTTGACTCTTAAATGCTCTCTGAAATGGCTTAGGAAGCCACTCAGTTGCATCAAACTGCTACAAAGTCTCAAAAAAGGAATGAAACCGGACGGACCATCCAGCATCGACATAGGCACGGGAAACAACAACGGCAATCTCAGCCCTGTCATGACTGCAAACTCCTCCTTACTAACATCTGAGGGTTAATACCAAAACTAGGACAGCTGTCTCGCAGGCTAATCAAGCAAAAGCCTGATATAGTCATTCTCAAGGAATCATATCTTACAGATATTGTCCCAGACAACACCATCGCCATCCCTGGGTATGTCCTGTACCACCAGCAGGAGAGACCCAGCAGAAGTGGCAGCACAGTGGTATACAGTCGGGAGGGAGTTGCCCTTGCTATCCTCAACATTGACTCTGGACCCCATGAGGTCTCATGGCATCAGGTCAAACATGGGCAAGAAAACCTCCTGCTGATTATCACAAACGCCCTCCTTCAGCTGATGAATCAGTTGTCCTACATGTTAAACACCACTTGGAGGAAGCAATGGGGGTGGCAAGGGTGCAGAATGTACTCTGGGTGGGGGACTTCAATGTCCATCACCATGAGTGGCTCGGTAGCACCACTACTGATTGTGCTGGCCAAGTCCTAAAGGACATTTCTGCCATACTGTGTCTGCGGTAGCTGGCGAGGGAAACAATAATGGGGTAAAACAGACTTGACCTCATCCTCACCAACCTGCCTGCCGCAGATGCATCTGTCCATGACAGTATCGGTAGGAGTGACTGCCGCACAGTCGTTGTGGAGAAGAAGTCCCACCCTCACATTGAGGATACCCTCCATCGTGTTGTGTGCCACTGCCACCATGCTAAATGGGATAGATTTTGAACAGGTTTAGCAACTCAAGACTGGGCACCCATGAGGCACTGTGGGCCATCAACAGCAGCAGAATTGTACTCTAACACAATCTGTAACCCCATGGCCCGGCATATCCCGCACTCTACCATCACTATCAAGCCAGGGGATCAATCTTGGTTCAAAGGAGACTGCAGGAGGGCATGCCAGGAGCTTGCACAGGCATTCCTAAAAATGAGGTGTCAACCTGCTGAAGCTGTAACACAGGACTACTTGCATGCTAAACAGCATAAGCAGCAAGTGATAGACAGAACTAAGCAGTCCCACATCAAACATATCAGATCTAAGCTCTGCAGTCCTGCCACATCCAATCGTGAATAGTGGCGGGTAATTAAACATTTCACTGGAAGAGGAGGCTCCACAAATATCCCCATCCTCAATGATGGAGGAGCCCACCAAGTCAGTGCAAAAGATAAGGCTGAAGCATTTGCTACAATCTTCATCCAAAAGGGCCGAGTGGATGATCCATCTCAGCCTCCTCCGGAGGTCCCCAGCATCACAGATGCCAGTCTCCAGCCAATTCGATTCACTTCACATGATATCAAGAAACCGCTGAAGGGACTGGATACTGCAAAGGTTGTGGACCCTGACAATATTCTGGCAATAGTACTGAAGACTTGCGCTCCAGAACTTGCTGTGCCCCTAGCCATGCTGTTCCAGTACAGCTACAACACTGGCATCTACCCGGCTATGTGGAAAATTGCCCAGGAATGTCTCATACTCAAAATGCAACCCGGCCAATTATCAATTATCAGTCTACTTTCCATCATCAGTAAAGTAATGGCGGGGGTCATCAACAGAGCTATCAAGCGGCACTTGTTTAGCAATAATCTGCTCACTGGCTCACAGTTTGGGTCCCGCCAGGGTCACTCAGCTCCTGACCTCATTACAGCCTTGGTTCAAACATGAACAAAAGAGCTGCACTCCCGAGGTGAGGTGAGAGTGACTGTCCTTAACATCAAGGCCGCCTTTGACCGAGTGTGGCATCAAGGAGCCCTAGCAAAACTGGAGGCAATGGGAATCAGGGGAAAAACTTTCCACTGGCGAGAGTCACACCTAGCACAAAGGAAGATGTTTGTGGTTGTTGGAGGTCGGTCATCTCAGCTTCTGGACATCACTGCAGGAGTTCCTCAGGGTAGTGTCCTCAGCCTAGCCATCTTCAGCTGCTTCATCAATGACCTTCCTTCCATCATAAGGTCAGAAGTGGGGATGTTCGCTGATGATTGCACAATGTTCATCACCATTCGTGACTCCTCAGATACTGAAGCAGTTCATGTCCAAATGCAGCAAGACCTGGACAATATCCAGGCTTGGGCTGACAAGTGGCAAGTAACATTTGCGCCGCACAAGCACCACACAATGACCATCTCCAACAAGAGAGAATCTAACCATCACCCCTTGATGTTCAATGGTATTACCATCATTGACCCTCCATTGACTATCAACATCCTGGGTGTTACCATTGACCAGAAACTGAACCGGACTAGCCATATAAATACAGTGGCTACAAGAGCAGGTCAGGGGCTAGGAATCGTGTGATGAATAACTCAGCTCCTGACTCCCCAAAGTCTGTCCACCATCTACAAGGCACAAGTCAGGAGTATGATGGAATACTCCCCACTTGCCTGGATGTGTGCAGCTTCCGCTACACTCAAGAAGCTTGAAGCCGTCCAGGACAAAGCAACCTGCTTGATTGGCACCATATCCACAAACATTCACTCCCTCCCCCACCGATGCACAGTAGCAGCAGTGTGTACCATCTACAAGATGCACTGCAGGAATTCACCAAGGCTCCACAGACAGCACCTTCCAAACCCAGGACCACTACCATCTAGGAGGACAAGGGTAGCAATTAGATGGGAGCACCAGCACCTGGAAATTCCCCTCCAAGTCACTCATCATTCAGACTTGGAAATATATCGCTGTTCCTTCACTACTGCTGGGGTCAAAATCCTGGGACTCCCTCTCTAACAGCACTGTGGATGTACCTACGGCACATAGACTGCAGCGGTTCAAGAAGGCAGCTCACCACCACCATCTCAAGGGCAACTAGGGAGGGCAATAAATGCTGGCCCAGCCAGCGAAGCCCATATCCTGTGGATGAATTTTAAAAAAAATTCCTATCTACCATTGTTCAGTTGTGTGGGACTACATTTGTCTGGTTCCATTCTTATCAATCCATTCATTGACACAGTGTCTATCACTTGCAAAAGTTTATTTTCCAGGTTCCGCACTGTTACCTCTGGTATCCCCCTAAAGATTCATCCTTAAGCCCTCTCCTGTTCCTCATGTACATGCTCCCCCTTGGCGACATCATCCGAAAACACAGCATTAGTGTTCATAAGGATGCTGATGACAGATATCTCTTCCTCACCAATGCCTTGCTCGACTCCTCCACTGTCTTAAAATGATCACACTGCTTATCTGACGCGCAGTACTGAATGAGCAGAAATTTACTCCAAATAAATATTGGAAACTCTGAAGTCATTGTCTTCGGTCCCTACTATGAACTCCATTCCTTAGTTACCGACTCCATTCCTCTCCCTGAAACCTATCTGAGGCTGAACCGGACTGTGAACAACCTTGGAGTCTATTAGACACTGTGATGCGCTTCAGATCACACACGTACAGCTTCATGAAACCACCTATTTCTACTTCTGTAACATCACCTGATTCCACCCCCACCTCAGTTCATTTGCTGCTGATATCCTCCTCCATTTCTTTCTTATCTCTAGTCTTAGCTATTCTAATGCCCTCCTGGCTGGTCTCCTACATTGTACCCTCCATAAACTTGAGATCATCCAAAACTCTGCTGCCTGTTTTCTTGTTCACACCAACTTGCATTCACTCATCACCCCAGCAACAATTTGATTTTAAAATTATCTCCCTTGTTTTCAAATCCATTCATGGCCTCATTCCTCTCTATCTCTGTATTCCCCTCCGGTACCACAACCCTCTGAGATATCTGTGCTCTTTTAATTCTGGACTCTTGAACATCCTGATTTTAATCGTGGCCTTGTCTTCAATTGCCAAGCTCTTGAATTCCTCCCTTCACCTCCCTGCCTCTCTTCCCTCCATTAAGGCACTCTTTTAAACCTATCTCTTTGACCAAGCTTTAGGCCATCTGCCTTAATATGTTTTTTTATTCATTCATAGGATGCGGGCGTCACTAGCTAAGCCAGCATTTATTGCCCATCCCTAATTGCCCTTGAGAATATCTCCTTACATGGCTCAGTGTCAAATGTTGCTTTATAATGCTCCTGTGAAGTGCCTTGGAAAGTTAAATTACAGAATCAGAGAATTGTTACAGCACAGAAGGAGGGTATTCATCCCATCATGTCTGTGCCTGCTCTCTGAATGAGCAATGCACCCAGTGTAACTCCCCTGCCTTCTCCCCATGACCCTACACATTCTTCCTTATCAGATAATAAACACATTTCCCTTTGAATGTCTCGATTGAACATGCCTCCACCACACTCTCAGGCAGTGCATTCTACCGTAGCCATTTGCTGCATGAAAAAGTTGCTCTTCATGTCTCCATTGCTTCTTTTGCCAATTGCTTTAAAATGTAAATCGACTATATAAATTCAAGTTGTTTTTGTTGGTAGACCACTGGTTAACTCATTGGTTTGTTTAATGCTGAAATGTAAAACAAAACCTGAAAATGATCTTCATTTTGTTGGGAATTATATCTTCAAGAGCTGTGTTCTCTTTTAAAATTTGGAAGGACATTGCATTATTTGGACACTTGGGAACTGAACTGGAATTTTTTTTTAAAAGGTCATAAGTTCACTATGGGCTGTGAGCAAGCATGCCTTTTCCAAGAAATCACATAACTTCAGGTAAATGACCAGCACGACATTTGAAGAGAGCTTTTTGCTTATTTGAACCATAATTACTTTAATGGCTGAGAAAAATAACTGCTTGAAAGGCAAAGACCTTAGCGATTTACTGGAAATTGCTTGACTAAGATAGTTTTATGTTTTGAACTTTTTTTTAATAGCTCAGTTGGGAAAAACCCAAGAAGGGGAAAACAGCCCAACTGGCACTCTCCTTGCCTTGCCAGAAATACGGGTTATCAGTGTCCATCCAGGAATCCTCATCTCAGTGGAACTTGTCTGTATTTGAAAACTTGAGAGGCTGAGACGAGAAGGGGATCCCAAGGATTGATCTGGCTCTATTCTCCTCCATGCTGAAGCTCCATTGGCGAGAACCTTCAGACATCTACTGGGACTAACGGTTCTTCATATGAGGGAGCGCCAGATCAACAGTGTCAAAACCCTACGAGCTTTATCATTTTGATAAAGTCTTCTTTAACCGCCAATCTCTGTAGAGACCCTATATGTTTGTTCTTCCTTGTGTGTATGTGTGCCTGCATGTGGGTGTGTGTGTGTGCTGGGGTATTTTAAAAGGGATAGGTAGTTATATTTCCAGGTTACAAATTATGCGTTAACCAGTTCTTGCAGCGTGTTTTAAAAAGTTCCATTTTATAATAAATCAATCACTCTGTATTTGTTGAAAGAAGCTTGGTTAAAGTTTCTTTTATTCTGGGCCTAAGAGTAGCAAAGGTAAACAATTGGCCATTTTGGCGAGTGAATTAAATATTTACACCAATGGTGCTGCCTCTGGAGTAGTGTGGCTGGACAAGCTGCACACTTTTCCCATCCTGGTCATAACAATCTGTTGAGAGAATGGAAATATTAATGTTTCACACTTCATCTGATTTCTTCCTCCTCCTTTGTTCTCATTTTATGCTTTTCAGTTTTGAACAAAAGACTTGCATTTATCTTGCACTTTTTACAACTATCGGATGTCTCAAAGCACTTGACAGCCAGTCAAGTACTTTTTGAGGTGTCTCCTTCTTCTTCTCAGACTGCCTTTTGGGATTAAGGATGACTTGCTTCCACTCTGGTTCAATGGGTTCTGAGATGGCTGATAAGTCCAATGCATGACCTACAGACTCTGCCACATGCAGGCAGGTGTCAGGGAGATATAATAATTTTCATAATGTTATTAGAATTGATTGTAGAGTAATAGTAGGGTCTATGTCTGCGTGTATGGGTGAGTGTGCATATGTGACTTAATTGAATTAAAGGCAGCTGGTCTGAAGGTTTTGATGTATCAGAAGTAAGCTAGGTTTGAAATGTTAAGTAGGTAAACATGGGGGAAATTTTAGAATGTAAGAGAACATTTGCATTTTAAATAAACCAGACTAGCTTGCATTCAAAGAAGGGGTGAAATGTTTCACCTAACTAGGAGAAGTTAAGAAACAATGTATTTATTTTTCCCAAAGATTACTGGTAAAATTGGTACTATGAGAGATTTTTATTATTAGAGAGGTAAAGTCCAAAAACATGGTGAAATAATGGGAATTTGCATTCAAAGGGGAAAATACGTATAAAAGGGAGAAGGCCGTGTGTGAGGGTAAGCATTCTAAGATCTAAAACAAGTGTGAAAAGCCTCCAGGATCTAAGCTTCAAGCTGCTGTCTACAAAGAACTGAAGTTAAGAAAACTCACTTTGAATTGGATTATTCAGGGTATCGTGTTTCTTTGCCTGGGTCTTTTAACATCTACGTGTCTTACTGTTGCCTTAACGAAAGTGTAACTGGGTGTTAGATTAACTACAAGATTTAGAAGTTATCATAGTAGTAATTTGTAGATCTATGTGTATGCTTAAGATCATTTCTTCTATTAATAAATGTTTAATTTAGTTTTGTAAGAAACCTATAAAACTCGGTGATCTTATTGCTACTGAATTCAAGGCACACATCTCGACATTTATACAAATTGCAATAGTTGTGGCAGTTGTTTCAAGTTTCCCTTTAGGATTTGAGCAGTTCAGGATTCACCATCGGCTGTGCCTCAACACGGGTGGTGCTTGAATGGTTGGGTTGTTTGGAGGTTTAGGCGCTCTCTTCAACACCTTAACTTTGCCTTTGCACATTCCCAAAGAAGCCTCTCGATGTGTTCAGTGCCTTCCTGAATGAGCCTTCTCCATTTTGGTCGGTCACAAGCCAGTCAAACCATGAGTCAGCAGGGATGTTTGATCTCTTCAGGGATGCTTTGAGGAAATCCCTAAAGCATTTCTGTTGTCCGCTGGGGAGTTTCCAGCTGCAAGTGCGTTCCAAGCATAGCAGTTGCTTCGGGAGTGTGGTGTCAGGCATCTGAACAACATGTCCACCCAGCAGAGTTGGTTTTGAGTGGTTAGCACCTTGAGGTTGGTCAAGTTGGCTTTGGAGAGAATGCTACTGTTGGGTCATCTTTCTTGCCACTGGATTTGGAGGATCTTGCGAAGGCACCATTGGTGGTACTTCTCCAGCGCTTTGAGGTGCCTGTAGGTCATCCAAGTCTCTGAAGCATTAAGGAGCCGGGGATCACTGCTGCCTGGTTAAACCAAAGCCTTAGTCCCAGGTTTGAGATCCTGCTCCTCAAATACTATTTTCTTCAGTTGGCCGATGGCTGAGCTGGCAGATTGGAGACGGAGATGAATTTTGTTATCTGTGTTTGTCTTTCGAAGTGTAGTCACTGTTGTAATGTAGGAAACTCAGTAGCCAATTACTGCACAGCAAACTCCCACAAACAGTAATGTGATAATGACCAGATAATAGTTTTTATTGTGATGTTGATTGAGAGATAAATATTGGTCCGGACACCGGGGATAACTCCCCTGCTCTTCTTTAAAATAGTGTCAGTGGATCTTATACATCCACCAGAGCAGGCAGATTTAATGGTTTAGCATCTCCTCCCAAAGACAGCACCTCCAACAATTCAATGTCCCATCAGTACTGCACTGGAGTGTCAGCCTAGATTTTATTTGTGCTCAAGTCCTGGAGTGGAACTTGAACCAATTACCTTATGACCCACAGGCAAGAGTGCTACTCATTGAGGCACATCTGACACTAGCCCTATTGAAGGATTACCTCAACATAACCTGTTCTCTCCACAGATTTTGATTGACTAGTCATGTGTTTCCAGCATTTTCTGTATTTGAACTGGGGTTACCAATTCTCCAAAACTGCCTGGAGGTCTCCCAGAAAGATACATGAATCTCCTCAGCACTGTTAATAGCAAGAACTTTGGCCGTTAGATTTCTCATCGTGGCAATGGTCCCAAACCTGTAATGCCAACTTCTGCCACTGCAGAGCAGTTACTGCCTCAGTTCCTGCTGGAAATGAGACCAGTAGGTGGAGCAACTGCTAGATACCTGGGAGATGGGGAAGAGAAAGATGTGGAGCAGGACTAGTTTGGAAGAGAGTGTCACCAGGTACTGGGAGTGGAGAGTGTTGGGATTGGATGGGGACTGAGGCTCAGGGCAGGTAAAGAGAGTGGCAGAGGACTGGGTCAGGGGTTAGAAGGAGATCGGATTGGACAGAGGATCAGTATGGAATGGAGTAAGGGATGGGGAGACTTGAGAATGAGAATCAGGGAATGAGGATGATAGTGGCACCAGAGACTTAGAATTAGAGCTCAGGCAGGTGTGGGCTCTACCTTGGGTTAGGGGGATTGGAGCTTGCACAGGGAATGGGGTGGGTACATGCTGCAGAGTCATGAACAATGACAATGTGGTGATTCAGAGCAGCACAGAGGAGCTTTCAGTAAAAAGGTCAATGAAATCCTGCCTATGTATAAATAGTGAACAAATTTAGACATGCCAATTCTCATGAACTTGTCCTGAGAGTTGCAATTTCTAAGTTAAATTAAAGCTCACACGCTGATATTTTGGGATTTTTCACAGGCATTCTTGTAGATGCGCCTGTCAAAGGTTACTACATCCTACAGCTCTCCCAGATGGATCACATGACCACATATAATCTAACAGTGGTGGCTGGAGGTCTGCGCTGCGTCAACAGGGCCTGAAGCAGCTGAAACTGACAGGCCAATGCAGACCTGTAGTAAACTCAGTGAGTGGGAGCCAGTGGAGAGCAGCCTTACCTGGGGCACAGAGCAGGTAGACCCAGCACTTGGTATTGGGCAGAGCTCTGCCCAACCTCAGTTTAAGGTACCAACTCTGGCATTAAGCAAAGCATGGCAAAGTTAATAGCCTGACACCCCCACCCCACCCCCAGGTCCAGCAGAATACATTCACACTTGAATTGTGTGAAAAAGCAGATCAAAGAACTGCAGAAAACCGAGCGATGGGCTGTAACTAAACAGGTGACTGGAGGCATTGAGCCAGATGTACAGAAAATAACCCTTTCAGCCTAACTTCTAACTGATGAAGCTGGAGAATGTGTCATTGGCCCTGGGGCTCCTGGATAGATAGAGGATTTACCTGGTCTCTATTGGGAGGAAAAAATTCAATTACTTGTGTAGTTTATCTGCCTAACAAGGCTGCTCTCTACAGCTGCTTCTCTGAGTGCGTTGTGTGGTCCTGGGCGGCTGGGCAAAACATAGGAACAGAAATAGGTCATTTATCCCCTCCAGACAGTTCTGTCACTCAGTGAAATTATGGTTGATCTGCGGTCTAACTCCATCTTTGCCTTTGCCCCATATCCCTTAATATCTTCGCATAGCAAAAATCTAATAATCTCAGGTTCAATCTGAACAACTTTGAACTATTAGCATCATTTTTCATTTATGCAAGAGAGTTTCAAACTACCATCCTTTGTGTGTAGAAGTGTTTTCTAATTTCACTCCTGAAAGGACTGGCTCTAATTTTTAGACTATGCTTCAGGCCTAGATTCCCAAACTAGAGGAAATAGGTCCTCTCCATCTAAACTATCAGTTCCCCATAATATCTTGAAAACTTCAATCAAATCACCCTTTACCCTTCAAAATTCCAGAGACTACACGCCTAGTTTGTGTAATCTCTCTATGTCATTTAAACTTTGGGGTCCAGGTGTCATTCTGGTAAATCTGTGCTCCGTCCAATATTCTTTCTAAGGTATGGTTCCCAGAACTGCTGGCAATACTCCAGGTGTGAATTAACCAGGGCCTTGGATGGCTGAAGCATGACATCTACACCCTTGTATTCTAGTCTTCTAGATAGAAGTGCTGGCATTCCATTAGCCTTTTTGATTTTTTTCAGTACTTGTCCATGACATTTTAATGATCTACCCAGCTGGACTCACAAGTCACTTTAGAACTCTGTTTCTAACTTTTCCTTGTTATGATTGCGTGGAGATTGATAACTTTAAAAAATAAATTCGAGTTTCCAGTTAATAGCTGAAATAATGACACACCATGATTTCACATTTTAAAACCTTTACTGTAACAAATGACCGAATACAGGAATAACCAGACACTATTTTCTTTTGTTCGGCAACATATTCTTTAAACTAGAGAGAGGAACATTCCACCTTTTATACTTAACATGCATCACACCCCCCATGAAATTACCATACTTATAGCAAAAAGTCCATAGTTGCTCCCAACTTCCAATGGGTTTCCGTATCACTGCTTTGCTTAGTAGTAACTTCTAATGACTGTTTCCAGGCTCTTCAGTTTTCCGAGTTTCTTAAATATACCACCAGCAGTAAAGCCTGTTCTGATGTTTCTTCTTCCCTGGCCACGCCAGGATCAATCTCCTGGAATCCATAGATGGCTACAGGATGTGTTTCTTTGACTAGAGGCCATTTTCCTCTGACATCTGGCAATGGCAAGCTCACAAGGCAAGCAGCCTTTTCTCTCTGCTGACTACACAGATACTCATTGACTATAGAGAAGCCTGTAACATGATCTTAGCTATCCTTGACCTCAACTTGCTTTCATCTTAGAAGTAAATGCACAGTTGACAGCACAGCTGTTTATAATCCAGTGCCTTCAGCACCTTTCTGGAACTTTTGGAGACTGGCTCTACTCATTGTAAATTCAGGGACTGCTGCCATAGTCTCCAAGAATAAATACCTTTCAGCTTCTCAGTATAACAATCTAAGCCTCCCATTTATCTCTAAAATTCAATCCACCCAGGCTTATCATCAGGCCGGCTGCAGAACAGGTCACATGATCCCTTAATTTATCCTAAATGTAAAGCTAAAGTCCCAAAATATAATCTTATAAACCTCATAATTGTAACATCATCGTTTAGAAAGTATCTTTTTCTATCCTTCTTAAGTCCAAAATGGATAACCTCACATTTGCCTACAGTGAAATCCATGTGCCACAGTCTTGTCATTTATCCTAGTCTATCAATATCTCTTGGCAGTTTAGTGCTTCCATCTACTCTGCTTGCAATGTCACCTATCTTTGTGACACTGGCAAATTTGGGTATGTGACTTTCTGTTCCATCATTTAAGTCATTAATGAATATTAAACTGCCAGCACAGGCACGATAGGTCAACTGGCCTCCTTCTGTGCTCTATCATTCTACTCTACTCGGAGGAAGTTCCTTCTTCAACATGTATGGCAACAACAGGTAGGATTTTTTTCAAGTCTTAGAAGATTTTTTATAAACCATTTTCAGATACACTAATGGATATTTGATATCATATACAATTCTGATAGGTCATCGATCTGAAGCGCTAACTTTCTCTGCACAGATGCTGCCAAACTTGCTGAGTAATTCCAGCATTTTCTGTTTTTATTCAAAATTTCCTGCATCCATCTTTTACTTTATGTTCAAATACAGTATAATGTTTTGTGAATAAAACCATTACTGAGGTACTAAGCCGGCTGTCAATCTATATTGCTTTATGTTTAAAATAAATAGCAGCCCATGATTTTTATATGAAATCTCTTGATGAAAATTTGCCTCTTATTCATGAGATGAAAGGTTTGGTATATCTCCAAATTATTTACTGGGCACTGTGCACCCTGGCTGTAAGTGGGAATGGTGTGTACCCCACACTCTTAGAGTCATACAGCACAAAAACAGGCCCTTTGGCCCATCGTGTCCATGTTGGCCATCAAGCACCTATCTATTCTAATCCCATCTTCCAGCATTTGGCCCAGAGCAATGGCATTTCAAGTGCTAACCTAAAAACTTCTTAAATGTTGTGAGGATCTTGTGCAGATCCCCTGTCTCCACAGTGCACTGTTTGCAGGATGCAGGTTTGTATGGGCAATCAGAGTGCCCACGCCTCCACTGCGCAGCCTCCGCTTCTCACGTTGCGCGCGAACGTAGAACGTCAGTGCGCGCGCACGCCCTTTGACCGGGCCAAGGTTAGGGTTAAAGGTGACGATTGGAATGAAGATGGCGGCGCCCGTGGAGACGGCTCACGTTGCGCGCTGTGCGAACCGGACTCCGCACGTACTATCCTGGGGCAGAGGAGGGCGCGTGGCGTTCGGGAGCTGCCGTTCGGTTGTGATTTACGAACCGGAGGTAAAGATTGAAATCGGAGCCGTTTGACTGTCAGCAGCGGCGCTGGCCGCCAGAGCTGCGGAATGTCTGGCTCTGTGCTGTAGGACTGGGAGGGACAACTTGTTGTCAATCTGACCAGTGTGGGCGCGGTCTCAATAGACTAATTGCCGAGGACTGGAAACAACTCTATTGGAATATCGAGATCAAAACAAAAAAAATGATCATTTTCCTTTCAATGCAAGTTTGACATTTTAAAGTGTGACGGATGTGCTCTATATGCATACAATGCACACTTACATTTTGCAGCACTCTTCGCGTCACACTTAGTTGATTGAATACAATTTGGGAATTGCCCACTCTGGACATATTGACAGTATTGGCACATAAACCTCTTGCCTCTACTTCTATACTCCTGTCATTGACCACCTGACAAGTGTTTTCCTATCCATGCTAATTGCAAAGTGCACACTCTCTTTTACCCAATTGGATGCTTCATGACTGTCTGTCAAATAACCATTTGTTCCTATTGCTGATATTTTTATAACTAATAAATGCAAATGCCCAAAGAAAATTAGGACATATTCTTGAGGTCCCAATAATTTTTCTCCAGGGTTGTTGGAAGCAGTAACCAGGTGATTATGTTTAATTCCTGGAGATACCAAGTCAGTCTTGGATTGTTGGCAATATTGGTATCTGTGCTCTGGCCACTCAGGGCCTAGGCTCATTGTCTGCTAATGCTTTATCCTGAGCTTTTATTGGCAGTTTTTGTCAGTGGTGGTTTGCCATTCCTTCCACTCCTGGGTAGGGCAAGGAGGCAGGTCGAACTCTACTTCAGCTGAAACAGAAATCAAACTTGTGTTGTTCACATTATTTTGAACTGCATGGTAGCCATCTAACCAACTCAGCTAACTGGCTCCTGTTGACAATATCACATGTAAAGAAATAAAAATGGAAAATGATGGAAATACTCAACAGGTTGGGTGGCATCTGTGGAGAGAGAAACAGAATTAATATTTCAGTTGAATGACTTTTCATCAGAACAATTCTGTTAAGATGAAAGGTCATTGACGTAGAAACATAGGATAAGAAGTAGGCCTTTAGGCCCCTCAAGCCTATTTAACTGGATCATGGCTGATCTTCTACCTCAATGCCACCTTTATGCACTATCCTCGTGTCCCTTGATGTCATTGGTATCTAGAAATCTGTCGACCTCTGCTTTGAACATACTCAATGACTGAGCCTCCACACTCGTCTGGGGTAGAAAATTTCTAAGATTCATCACCCTTTGACTGAAGAAATTCCTCCTTATCCCAGTTCTAAATGGCCAACCTTTTATTCTGTGACTGTGTCCCCTGGGTCTAGACCCTGCAATCATTGGAAACCTTCCTGCATCTACCCTGTGGAGCCCTGTAAAATTTTGTATGCTTCAATTGGCCTGAAACATTAATTTTGTTTTTTTCTCCACAGATGCAGCCTGATCTACTGAGTATTTCTGGCAATTTCTGTTTTTATTTCAGATTTCCAGCAATAGAAATATTGTGCTTTTGTTTTAGTTGTAACAGGATTTGACTTACATAGTTGATAAGAATTACTAACCTTTCCATGATTTAATAATCCTTGTTTAATCCTCTGACTCACCATTATATCAATAGTGATCTTCTAATGTGTTTAGATAGATGAATACATAAAGCTTGAAATGGAAAATGTTAATGATGTTGCTGAGTCTTTGTGTATTCCCAGTGATTTGTTTACTTTAAAATTCCAACAAATACAATTTTTTCTAGTTATGAACAAAAAGATTGCATTTATTTGGCACATTTTGCAACCTTAGGACATCACAAATTGTTTTACAACCAGTGAAGTACTATTGAACTGAAGCCACCTTTTTAATGAAGGATAGCAGAAAATTGTGAAAAATAAGGTCCTGGTAACTGTTATAATAACTTTCTTCCTTTAGACCACTAGATCATACTTCCTCTAAACGTCCCCCTGCTCCCCTCCCGCCCCCGTGCTAGCCTTGAAATTGCATTTTTCTCTAGTTTGCCTCTAATTTTCCCTCATTTCCTTACCTAGCTCATCTTGTTCATAAGACTGACCTCTTGCTCTCTCAACCCTGATCTCGCCAAATGGCTGACTACCTAACTTCCCTTCCTGACTCCTGTGTTAATGTTTTCCTCTCCTCAGGCACTGTGCCTCCACCCTTTAAATATGGCATCACATGCTCAAAATATGCCCGCTGCTCAAAAAAACTCACCCTTGACTCCTCCATTCTTGCAAACTGTTGCCCCATCCCCAATTTTGAACACGTTGTCACTTCCCAAATTCCTACCTTCCTTTCCTGCAATTCCACAGGCTGAATTTTACGGAGCCCCACTGGCGTGTTTGAAGGTGGGGGGCTCAGAAAATGCAGTACGTGGCCTTCTCACCCCTTCCTGACCTGTCTCCTATTTTACAGAGGCGGAGTAGGTGTCAAGTAGCCCACCCACTTAAGTTCCTCACTCTCCTTCTGCAATTTTACCCATGACAGGGGAGGCCCATGCCAGGTGGGTAGCTAGGCTGCCTTTACTGTGCAGGCTGCTATCGGGCAAAAGGTGGAGGGGGTGGGGGGGAAACCTCCTTTGTTCCTATGGGGGTCCCAGTGTCCATCGTGGGCATTCTCCACCCCCCACCCCACCGTTGTCATAGCCCTGTTTAACTGTGCCCCCAAGGACTCTCAGATCCCCTCATGCCCCATGCTGGGATCTGCCAGCCAGGCCCAGCCGATACCACAGCCTTATCTTGAAGTCCGGCTTCATAACCTCCTCTTCCTCGGTGAATGTTTGTCTATAATCCCAGCAGTGGTCACTGCTCAAATCTGATGCTACTGGGATTACAGATCTGCTGGCCAATCAGATTGGCTGGCAGCTCTCTCAGGTGGGACTTCTTCCCCACATGGGAGTGGAAGTCTCACTCTGAACCAATTGGCATTGCTGCCAGTGTAAAATGGCTGAACGGCTGACTGCTTTTTGGTGGGCAGGTTCCTGACTGACTTTTTATTTGGGGGGTGGGGGAAGCAGGAAATATGGCCTTTAAAATCCAGCCTATGTTTGGACCCCTCTTATCTGATTTCTGCCATGCCACAGCAGTGAATCAGTCCTTGTCGAAGTCACAAATAACATCTGAGATGAATGTGACGTGGCAAACTATCTCTTCTCACCCATCTAGACCTGCAACCTTTGACGTGGTTGACCACACCATCGCCCCCCTTGATGCCATTTTCTTGTTGCCCAGCTGGGTGGAACTATCCCTGCCTGGTTCCATTCCAGTTTATCCAGTCACATTCAGACAATCATTCAGACTGGATTCTCTTCATACTCTTGCATTATTGCCTCTGGATCCCCCAAGAAATAATCCTTGGCCCCATCCTGTTATTATTCAGCAACAACATCCAAAGCCATGATATAAGGTCTGATCTAGCTGTACCGTCCAATCATCGCTCAACCACTTTATTGATTTTGATTTGTCACCTCCCTTGCCTGACTTCCACCACTGGATGGAAAGCTTCCTCCAGCTAATATTTGGGAAGCCATTGTCTTTGTTCTCTAGCCACCAGCTCCATTTCACTGTCTGACCACAACTGTTTGCAACCTTGGCATCCTATTTTACCCTGAGATGGGCTGCTGACCTTATAAACACTCGATCATTAGGATCACCTATTTCCATCTCTAGAACATCTGCTATCTTTGTCCCTGCTTCAGTTCATCTGCTGCTGAAATCTTCCTCCTTTTATTAACTGTAGACTTGACTATTCCAAAACTCTGTTGGCCAGTCTACCATTTTCCACCCTCCATAAGCAAGAGCTCATCCAAAACTCTGTTGTCAGTATCCGAACTCACATCAAATCCTGTGCACCCATCAGCCCTATGCTTACTGATGTACGTTGGTTCCTGGTTTGGCAACTTCTTGATGTAAAAATTCCCTTGTTTCCAAATTCCTCCATGGCCTTGTTGATCCCCATCTCTGTAACTTCCTTCAGCTGCACAATCCTCTGAGATCTCTATGCTCCTCCAATTCTGCGCATCCCTGATTTTAATCACTCCCCCTTTGGCAGCAATACCTTCAACTGTCCTAAGGTCTGGGATTCTGTCTCTGATTCCACCTTTCTGTCCTTTTAAGATGTTCCTAAAACCTTATCCCCTTGACCAAGCTTTAGATCACCTGTAAACTGTACCCAGCGTCAAATTCTGTTTGGTAAAGTTTCTGTGATGCACCTTGAGACATTTTGTCAGATTAAAGTCGCTATATAAATGCAAGTTGCTAGATTTTGCACCAAATGCATTAGTGTCTGATTTATGATAATCTAGCACTGTGAATGTTTTTTGATGATTGATTTATGCTCTTTAGCTACTGGCTCAGCAATTTGGTGCAATAGTCTTTCTCTTATTTACTTTAGCAAAGGTTTTGATAATTTTGATACCTCTATTTGGTTAACTGCCTTTGTGCTATTGAAAAGAGCTTTAAACCTGCAGGAAATTTATGGACTTCAGGTTGAATTATCAGCAAAAGTGCATATAAAGTTGGTTGATTAATTTAGAGGCTATTGCTGGAAAGAAAAATGCTGAAGCGAGGAAGCCCTGTGCTAATGTAAAGATGAGCCATCATCATGCAGCACTGAATTTGATTTGAGAAGTACATGTTGTGAAAGGGTCTTAGATACTGGGACCATTTCTGGGGCTCGGAAAGGTTGTATAGACATTGGGTTTTAACCTTATCAAAAGAGGCACTCATGTCTTTGGAGAAGGGTAAGAAAGACTGGGGAAAGATTTAAACTGGTGAGGGGTGTGGGCGTGGAGCATTTGAAACAGTAAGTCAAAAAGTTTTAGAAGAGTGCTGTCAGGGTATATGGGCATGGTGGGAACAGTTATCTAAAACAAGTTTTGTACACAAATGTATGTAGTATGAGAAAACAACTGATCTGGCTGCAAGCTGGATCTGATTGGGAGGTAAATATTGCAGTTTATAAGATCTTTTGAAAGCACAAGGAAGTTGGGAAAGGAGGAACCTAAATATTAAATTACAAAAAACACAATTACATCAGTAGAAAGAAAGGATTTCAGTAAGATCAGGCAGTGGAAATACTAGGGATAGAGTTAACAAATAGCAGCTAAGGATTCTGATATAAGTTGTTTATAGACATCCTGATGATGATTTTGTAGCTGAATGTACAACTGGAGAAGTGAGGGATGCATGTAGTATAAACAATGTGGTTATAATATTTTAATTGCTGCGTAGCCAGGAGGAGCAGAGGGGCTCAAGTAGTAAGGGCAGTGACTCTTTTCTGGTACAATGTTTAGAACCAACAAAGGAACACACCATGCTCTGTATCTGATGAGGAACCAAACAGAATAAGTTACTACGCTGACTGTTATTGTTGCTGGACTAGTAATCCAGAGACCCAGGATAATGCTCTGGGGACCCGGATTCGAATCCTGTCATGGCAAATGGTGGAATTTGAATTAAAAAAGAATCTGGAATTAAAAGTCTCATGATGACCATGAAACCATTATCGATTATTGTCAAAACCCAGATGGTCCACGAATGTCCTTGAGGGAAGGAAATCAGCTGTCCTTACCTGGTCTGGCCTACATGTGACTCCAGACCCAGAGCAATGTGGTTGACTCTTAAATGCCATCTGAAATGGCCTAGCAAGCAACTCAGTTGTATCAAACTGCTACAAAGCCTCAAAAAAGGAATGAAACTGGACGTACCACCCGGCAGTGACCTAGGCACCGGAAACGACCACTACAAACTCAGCAATGTCGACCCTGCATAGCCCTCCTTACTAACATCTGGTGGCTAGTGCCAAAATTAGGAGAGCTGTCTCACAGACTAATCAAACAACAGCCTGACATAGTCATCCTCACGGAATCATATCTTATAGATAATGTCCCAGACACCACCACCACCACCATCCCTGTCCCACCGACAGGACAGACTCAGCACAGGTGACAGCACAGTGGTACACAGTCGGAGGGAGTTGCCCTGGGACCCCTGAACATCGACTTCGGACCCCATGAAGTCTCATTGTGTCAAGTCAAACACAGGCAAGGAAACCGCGTTCTGATTACCATGCACTGCCCTCCCTCAGCTGATGAATCAGTACTGCTCCATGTCAAACATCAGGAAGCAAAGGTGCAGCTTGTACTCTGGGCAGGGCCTTCAATATCCATCACCAAGAGTAGCTCGGATCATCCAATCGACACTTCTGGCTGAAGAAGTTTGCAAATGCTTTGGCCTTATCTTTTGCACTGATGTGCTGGGCTCCCCCATCATGGAGGATGGGGATATTTGCGGAACCTCCTCCTGCAGTGAGTTGTTTAATTGTCCACCACCATTCACGACTGGATGTGGTAAGACTGCAGAGCTTAGATCTGATGATCTGTGGATTATTATCTGAGCCACGTGCAAATTGGCATATGGCAAATAAGATTAGAGAGACAAATGCGTGGCTCAAAGACTGGTGTGGGAGAAGTGGGCTTCGGCTTGTGAGGCACTGGCATTAGTACCGGGGCTGTACCGTTGGAATGGTTTACAACTGAACCGTGCTGGGACGAGTGTCCTCGCAAATCACATAATTAGGGAAGTAGAGAGGGCTTTAAACTAAACAAGAGGGGTGAGGGATCAAGCTTGGATAGAGGTAACAATTTAAGGTGTAGAGTCAAGACAGGAGAGCAAAATAGAAACATGAGAATTGAGGGTCAGAGAATGGCAGGAAGGGACAGAGAGAAAAAAACCTAAGAATACATCAACAGTCAAGACTAGATGTTACGAAGGTAACAAAAAGACAACACTGAAGGCTCCCTATCTGAATGCATGTAGCATTCATAAAGTAAATGAATTGATGGCCCACATTGAAGTAAATAAATATGATCTGATAGCAATTACGGAGACATGGCTGCAGGACGACAATGATTGGGTCCTTAATATTGAAGCGTACATGACATTCAAGAAGAATAGGAAGCTAGGTAAAGATGGAGGGGTAGCACTGTTAATCAAAGAGGGCATTGGTGCAATAGTTAGAGATGATCTTGGTTCGGGAGATCAGGATGTAGAATGGGTTCGTGTGGAGATGAGGGATAGTAGGGGAAAATAGTCATTAGTAGGAGTGGTCTACAGGCCCCCTAACAGTAGCCACAGTGTAGGACAAAGTATTCAAGAGAAAATATTGTGTGCTTGTGATAAAGAGACATTATGATTTTAGTCTACACATAAACTGGAAAAATCAGATTGGCAGTAGTAGCCTGGATGAGGAGTCCTTCGAATGCTTTTGAGATAGTTTCTTAGAGCAGTATGTTCTGGAACCAACCAGAGAGCAGGTTATATTAGATTTGGTATTGTGTAACATGACAGGTTTAATTAATAACCTCAGAGTAAATGCACAATGTTCAGCATCATTTGCGACTCCTCAGATACTCAAACAGTCCATGTCCAAATGCAGCAAGACCTGGACAATATCCAGGCTTGGGCTGACAAGTGGCAAATAACATTCGTGCCACACAAGTGCTAGGCAATGACCATCTTCAACAAGAGAGAATCCAACCATTGCCCCTTGATGTTCAATGGCATTACCATCACTGAATCCCCCACTATCAACATCCTGGGGGTCACCATTGACCAGAAGCTGAACCGGACTAGCCATATAAATACTGTGGCTACAAGAGCAGATCAGAGGCTAGGAATTGTGCGACGAGTAACTCGCCTCCTGACTCCCTAAAGCCTGTCCACCATTTACAAGGCACAAGTCAGGAGTGTGATGGAATACTCCCCCCTTGCCTGGACAAGTGCAGCTCCTCCAACACTGAAGAAGCTGGACACCGTCCAGGACAAAGCAGTCCGCCTGATTGGCACCCCATCCACAAACATTCACTCCCTCCATCACCGATGCACTGTAGCAGCAGTGTGTACCATCTACAAGATGCACTGCAGGAATTCACCAAGGCTCCTAAGACAGCACCTTCCAAACCCACGACCACTACCACCTAGAAGGACAAGGGCAGCAGATAGATGGGAACACCAACAACTGGAAGATCCCCTCCAAGTCACTCGCCACCCTGGCTTGGAAATATATCGCCGTTCCTTCACTGTCGCTGGGTCAAAATCCTGGAGCTCCCTTTCTAACAGCACTGTGGGTGTACCTACAGCACAGGGACTGCAGCGGTTCAAGAAAGTAGCTCACCACCACCTTCTCAAGGGCAATTAGGGATGGGCAATAAATGCTGGCTCAGCTAGTGAAGCCAACATCCCATGAATGAATAAAAATAAACCCGAGGAAGCAGCGACAACAATATGATTGAATTTTATATCCAGTTTGAAAGGGAGAAGAGTGGGTCTAAGACTTGTGTCTTAAACTTAAATAAGGGCAACTATGTAAGGATGAAAGCTGAGCTAGTTGAAGTGAACTGGGAAACTAGGCTAGAGGATAGATCAATAGAGAAGCAGTGGCAGACATTTAAGGGGATATTTCAGTATACAGAATAAGTACATACCTGCTATAAAGAAAAATTCTAAGGGGAGGACCCACCATCCGTGGTTAACTAGAGATGTTAAGGAAACCATCGGACTTAAGGAAAAAGCATACAACTCCACAAAGATGAGTGGCAGGACAGATGATTGGACAGAATATAAAGAACGGCAGAGAATGACTAAAACGTTAATCAAGAGAAAGAAATTAGAGTATGAGAGGAAGCTAGCTAGAAATGGATAGCAAGAGTTTTTACAGGTACTTAAAAAGGAAAAGAGTAAGTAAAGAGAGTGTTGGTCCTCTAAAAAGTGACAGTGGGAAGTTAATAGTGGATAATAAGGAAATGGCAAAATAATTTAACAAATATTTTGCTTCTGTGTTCACTATAGAGGATACAAAAAACATTCCAGTTATGGCTGCAAATCAGGAGGTTAACGGGAGAAAGGAACTTGGTGAAATTGAAATCACTAGGGAAACAGTACTGAGCAAATTGATGGAGCTGCGGGCTGGCAAGTCTCTGGGTCCCGATGGACTTCGTCCTAGGGTCTTAAAAGAGGTGGCTGATGAGGTAGTCAGTGTGCTGGTGTTAATTTTCCAAAATTCATGAGATTCTGGAAAGGTTGCATTAGATTAGTAAGTAGCAAATATAACCCCCATATTCAAGAAGGGATGGGGGCAGAAAACAGGAAACTATAGGCCAGTTAGCTTGACGTCCGTTGTGGGGAAGTTATTAGAATCGATCATTAAGGAGGTTACAGCTGGGCACTTAGAAGAGCTCAAGGCAATTGGGAAGAGTCAGCATGGTTTTGTGAAAGGAAAATCATATTTAACCAAGTTATTGGAGTGTTTTGAAGGAGTAACATGCGCTGTGGATAAGGGGGGGCCTGTAGACGTATTGCACTTGGATTTCCAGAAGGCATTTGATAAGGTGCCACATCAAAGATTAGTACGGAAAATAAAAGTGTATGGTGTACTGGGTAACATATTAGCATGGATAGAAGATTGGTTGGCTGGTAGAAAGCTGAGAATATGCATAAATGGGCCTTTTTCTGATTGGCAGGATGTGACAAGTGGCGTCTCACAGGGGTCTGTTCTGGGGCCTCAACTTTTTACGATTTACATCAATGACTTAGATGAGGAGAGTAAAGACGTGATAGCTAAATTTGCAGATGACACAAAGATAGGTGGGAAATTATGTTGTGAAGGGGACATGAGGTTGCAGATGGATATAGATAGGTTGAATGAGTGGGCAAAAATCTGGCAAATGGAGTTTAATGTGGGAAAATGTGAAGTTGTTCACTTTGGCAGGAAGAACAAAAAACAGGGATCTAGGTATTCTAGTACATGAGTCACAAAAAGTTAGTATGCAGGATAAGTTAGTATGCAAGGGTTAACGGGGTTAGATGGGGATGTGGAAATCAAAACACAAGAAGATCAGCCATGATCTTATTGAATGGCGGAGCAGACTTGAGGGGCCGAATGGTCTACTTCTGTTCCTATTTCTTATGTTCTTATGACCATTCGGCCCCTTGAGCCTGCTCCTCCATTCAATAAGATCACGGCTGATCTTCTTGCATTTCAATTTCCACATTCCCATCTAACCCCGATAACCTTTGATTCCTTTGTCTAACAAGAATCTATCTACCTCTGCCTTAAAAATATTCAATGACCCCGCCTCCACCACCTTCTGAGGCAGAGAATTCCAAAGTTGCACAACCCTCTGAGAGAAAAAAATTCCCCTCATCTCTGTCCTAAAAGGGCGACCCCTAATTTTAAAACAGTGCCCCCCAGTTCTGGACTCACCCACAAGAGGAAACATCCTTTCGATGTCCATTTTGTCAAGGCCGTTCAGGATCTTGTATACTTCAATCAAATCGCCCCTCACTCTTCTAAACTCCAGTGGAAACAAGTCCAGTCTGTCCAACCTTTCCTCATTCTCCCGAGGTGAGGATAGAGTGACTGCCCTTGACATCGAGGCTGCATTTGACCGAGTGTGGCACCAAGGAGCCCTAACAAAACTGGAGTCAGTTTTGATTGGCACCACATCCCCAAACATTTACTCCCTCCACCACTGATGCACAGTGGCAGCAGTGTGTACCATCTACATGATGCACTGCAGGAATTCACCAAGTTCCTTAGACAGCCCCTTCCAAACCCACGACCGCTAACATCTAGAAGGACAAGGGCAGCAGATAGATGGGAACCCCACTACCTGGAAGTTCCCCTCCAAGTCACTCAGCATCCTGACTTGGAAATATAATGCTGTTCCTTCACTGTCGCTGGGTCAAAGTCTTGGAATTCTGTTCCTAACAGCACTCTAGGTGTACCTACACCACATGGGCTGCAGCAGTTCAAGAAGGCAGCTCACCACCACCTTCTCATAGGCACCTAGGTCTGGCATTAAATACTGGCCCAGCCAGCGAAGCCCACATCCCTCAGTCTGCTGGTAGGATCGTTAGCTTCCCCAGGTACACCTGGATACTGACAGGGGTGAGACGTGAACGCTGCTCTGTTGTGCCCCCCACCTGGCATTCTGACACTCACCACCTATGTCGCAAATGGCTTCCAAAAGAATCTGAAGACAGGCAGAGTGCTATGGGACCCTCACAACTGCCTACGATACAGTGTGGCACACTGGCCTACTCCTGAAGTTGTCCAGAGTGAATGAATAAAAAAAATAGAGATCATAATATAATTGACTTTGGTATTAGTATTGAGAAGGAGAAATGTGTGCCACAAACCAAAGTTTGAATTTTAAGTTGGGCAAACTTATGCTCAACTGATTAAAGGACTGTGCCTTTTAGTTTTCCTCTCTGGCCAATGGGAGTGCTTACGTCTTCACATGGTATGTACCTGTTGTATGATCAACTTTAGAATAGTGCACTCTGAGCAGATGTAGTAATAACTTTTAGTACTTTTATCTGACCGTTCAACAACTTTTCTTGCTATTTTAAATGTCTTTTGTTCAACAGAAAAGAAGTGTGACTGAAACTCTGAATGGACACAAAGGAAGAGTTAACTGTGTGCAGTGGGCTCATAGAGATGATTGCAGTAAGTACTGGTGTCTGGTGTTTCTTTTAAGAGGGCAAAGTGAGCATTCTCTTGTGAAGAAAATAAATCAAAAAGCCACAACATGCAGCTTTTGCATCACAAGGTTCATAACCTGAGAAAAAATTGATGTAACCTGTATGATATAATTGAAGTTTCTAAATTTGAACCATCTTATACCAAGACATTACCTGAATATCATAATATTTGGTTTTTAGTCCCTGAATCTTAATTTCTTTTATCTGCCTGAGCTTCCCCACCCTCCCAAATGATTCCAGCGTTTTGGAATCGGGTCTCCAATTGGGTTCAAAACAAAAACAGAATTATCTGGAAAAACTCAGCAGGTCTGGCAGCATCGGCGGAGAAGAAAAGAGTTGACGTTTCGAGTCCTCATGACCCTTCAACAGAGCTGAAGTTCTGTTCTGTCGAAGGGTCATGAGGACTCGAAACGTCAACTCTTTTCTTCTCCGCCGATGCTGCCAGACCTGCTGAGATTTTCCATGTAATTCTGTTTTTGTTTTGGATTTCCAGCATCCGCAGTTTTTTGTTTTTATCTCCAATTGGGTTGCCTATCTTAGCTCAAGTTTAGTATATATGGGCAAAGAATATGATTTTAAGAAATTTCAGGAAAACACCATGGATAAGCATTCTGGTAAGTCAAACCACATCTTATTTATATAGCTCCAATATGGGTGTCTGGTAGGAAAATGATGTCGATGGCTTGTTCAGTGGCAAGACATCCGATGAAGATTCACTTGGCAGTCGACAGGCTCTCACATTATTTTGTAAGATTTGGAGAGCATGACCTCTTGCCTCAAAGCCAGTGTGAAGACTGGCGGGTCTTGGGGAACTGGGATTCTGCAAAGGGGCTCTTTTTAAGTTTTTAAATTTTCTCTTGGAATTCAGTCTGCTGGTAGGATCGTTAGCTTTCCCAATAACGCCTGGGTACTGACAGGGGTGAGATGTGAACGCTGCTCTGTTGTCCCCCCCCACCTGGCATTCTGACACTCACCACCTACGTCGCAAATGGCTTCCAAAAGAATCTGAAGACAGGCAGAGTGCTATGGGACCTCACAACTGCCTATGATACAGTGTGGCACACTGGCCTACTCCTGAAGTTGTCCAGAGTGCTTCCAAACTAGATCGGGACAGTTATTGAAACGCTCCTTCACAACAATTCAGTTCATCTTGGGCAAGGAAGAAATGCATGGAAAAGACATGCCAATAGACTACCACAGTGCTCAGTACCAGCCCCAACCCTGTTCAACATTTATACAAATGACCTGCCAACAGCCATGCCCTACAAGTTCATCTTTCTGTTGACATCTGTTGTGCCAACCAAGCTCTATCCTTCTGCACTTTGGACCAGATCCTTAACGAAGACGTGACAAAGTTGACAAACTACTACAGCACATTGCCTCTCACATTGAATCCCTCTAAAACTGTATCTAGTGGAGGTGCCAAAAAGGAATTGCGTATCATGGATGGCCTGAGACTAAAGCATGATCCTGACCCATCACACTTGGGAGTGACTCTAGGTAGGTGAGAACATCTGAAGAAAACAGCAGCAAAGGTCAAAACCAGAAACAACCTACTATAAAAACTTGCTGGACCTGCATGGGCTACAACACTCCAGACCTCAGCACCTGCACTATCATACTCTGCAACAGAGTATTGTGCACCTGTCTGGCAAAGGTCAGGGCACACACATGTTGTTGACACTCAATTGATTGCAACAATGCGTATCATAACTGGAACTTTCTACTCAACGCCCCCTGCCCCGGCTTCCTTACCTAACAAACATCACTCCCCCGCACATCCACCAATGGACAAAAACACACAAAATGGTTGAAATCATCTGTGCTGCACCTCACTTACCACTCCACGATGGCCTCCTGCCTGCCTCCAACCATCTTTCTGAGCAAGATCTAATAGCAAACATTCTTTGGATCAAGGAATGGAAAACACGTGAAGTCACTAACAAGTTCCTTGCGAAAAACCCGATTCGTCGAATGACAGGCTTTGAACTACCATGGCGAGAGTGGTCCTTGCAAAACAGGTTCGGCACAGGCCAAGGCCCCTGTTCAGCCAACCTCCTCTGCTGGGGCCTCAGTACAAACCTGTTATGCACTTATGGAAAGACACAATAAATGCTGTACTATTACTGAGGACTGTCCCCTCTACAGGCTATGTGGTTGACTAATCACCTTTAAGTCAGCAAATGAGGTGGCTAGCACATGACTTTTGGGATTTGCATTTGCTAAATAAAATAAAAGCGCCTTTAACTTCATAAAACGTCCCAAGGCGCCTGTTAAGTTAAATTAAGCCTAGTTTGCATGTAATTAGTGTATATAGCTCTGTTTTAGTTGATTACATGCTGCCCCTTGAGCTTTAGGAGCAAATCATGGTGTTTTATGATGGTCTAAGAAGGTTGAATGCATTTAATGTGACATCCAAATTCTCCAACACTCCCTTCTAACTCCCACTGAACTATGACCCCGCCACTGAAGATCAAGCTTTTGTCTCCCGGTCTGTTATTAACCTCATCTCCTTTGCAGATGTTTCCTCCATGACCTCCAACCTCATAGTCCCCCAACTCTGAATGGCCGACTTCTACTTCCTTTCCAGGATGTGTAAACAGGATTGACCTGATAGACTTATCATTTCAGCATGATCCTATCCTCCTGCACTGATTTCTTCCTATCTCGAGTGCATATTTTTTCTCCCCTTGTCCAGTCTCTTCCCACCTGCACCTGTGACTTTTCTGATCCTATCAACCACGTTAATCGTTTCCAATTTCTTGGCTAAACTGTCTCCTCTCCACCATGGATGTCCAATCTTTCTGCACCTCCATTCCCATAAAGATAGTCTGGGGATTCTCTGTTTCTTCCTTGAAAGGAAGTGCAGCCAGTTCCCAACCACCACCTCCCTCCTTCACCTGGCTGAACTTGTTCTCACATTGAACAACTTCTCCTTAAACTCCACTCGTTTTCTCTAAATAAAAAGTGTTGCTTTGGGTGCCTGCATGGGCCCTAACTATGCCTGCCTTTTTGTGGGGTATGTCAAACATTGTTTGTCCCAGTTCTACTTGGACCCCCTCCCTCATCTCTTTTTATGGCACATTGATGATTGTATTGGTGCTGTTTTCTTCTCTCGCCCTGAACTGGAAAATTTCATCAACTTTGCTTCTAATTTCCACCTTTCTCCCACCTTCACATGTCCATCTCTGACTCTTTCCTCTTTTCATCGATTTTACTGTCTCCATTTCTGGGGATAGGCTATCAACAGATATTCACAATAAGCCTACAGCTACCTCGACTATGATTCCTCACACCCCTTTTCCTATAAGGACTCCATTCCATTCTCCCAGTTGCTCCCTCTTTGTTGCATTTGTTATGATACAACCTTCCATACCAGCACTTCTGATATGTCTTCCTTTTTCCTTAACCGAGGGTCCCCCTCCCACCCTGGTGAACAGGGCCTGCATCTATCCCATTTCCTGCGCTTAGTCTCTCACCCTTTCCAGAACCACAATAGGATTCCCCGTGTCCTCACCTTCAACCCCACAAGCCTTTGTATTTGATGGATTATGCTGTGCCATTTCCACCACCTCCAGCGTGTTGCCACCACTAAACTCATCTTCTCCCTCTCGTTTCAGCATTCTGAAGAGACCCTTTTCTCTGGCACTTAGTCCATTCCAATACCCCTTCCCCTTCCCAAGGCACCTCCCATGCAACCACAGGAAATGCAACATCTCATGTTCACTGATGCTCAGTTTGGGTTCTGCCAGGGCTGCTTGGCTCCTGACCTCATTACAGCCCTGGTATGAACACGGACGAAAGAGCTGAACCCTAGGTGAGGCGAGATGTCCTTGACATCAGCAACATTTGACTGAGTGTGGCATCAGGAGCCCTAGCAAAATTGAAGTCATTGAGAATCTGGGGGGAAACTGTCTGCTGTCTGCTGTTTGGGGTCATACCTTGCACGCAAGTGATTGTGGTTGTTGGAGATCACTCAATTCAGTCCCAGGACATCACTGCAGGAGTTCCCCTAGGTAGTGTGCTAGGCCCATACACTTTCAGCTGCTTCATCAATGACCTCCCTTCATCATAAGGTCAGAAGTGGGGATGTTTGCTGATGATTTCACAGTGTGCAGTACCATTTGCAATTCCTCATACTGAAGCAGTCATGTCCATATGCAGCAAGATCAGGACAACATTCAGGCTTGAGCTGATATGTGGCAGATAACATTTGTGCCACACAAGTGCCGGGCAATGACCATCTCCAACAAGACAGAATCTAACCATCTCCCCTTGACATTCAATGCATTACCATTGCTGAAACCCCCACCATCCACATCCTGGGGGTTATCATTGACCAGAAACTGGACTGGGACAGACAGATAAATACTGTGGCTACAAGAGCAGGTCAGAGGCTGGGAATTCTGTGCCAAGTAAGACACTTCGTCACTCCCCAAAGCCTATACATCATCTGCAAGGCATGAGTCAGGAATACTCTCCACTTGCCTGAATAAGTGGAGCTCCAACAATGCTGAAGGAGCTCGATATCATCCAAAACAAAGCAGCCCGATGATTGGCACCCCACCGACCACTTTAAACATTTACCACTACATCACTGGCATACAGTGACAGTGGTGTGTACCATCTACAAGATGCAATACATCAACTCATCAAGGCTCCTTCAGTAGCACTTTCCAAACTTGCAACCTCTACCACCAAGAAGGACAAGGGAGCACCACCACCTGCAAGTTCTCTTCCAAGCCACACACCATCCTGACTTGGAACTGTATCACTGTTCCTTAACTGTCACTGGATCAAAATCCTGGAACTGCCCTCCTAACTGCACTGTGGGTATACCTGCACCAGATGGACTGCAGCTCACCGCCACCTTCTTGAGAGCAATTAGGGACAGGCAATAAATATTAGCCTTGCCAGTGATGTCCAATTTAAAAAAAAAACTCTGCCATTTTACCTCCCCTGTTCTAACCATTCAAGGCCCCAAACACACCTTCCAGGTGAAATAGCAATTTATGTATACTTCTTTCACTTCGGTATTCGCTGCTCATAGTGTGAGCTACTTTACACTCAGGAGACCAACCGAAGACAGGGTGATTGCTTTGCTTTGTGGAACACCTCTGTTCAATTTGCAAATGTGACCCCGAGCTTCTGGTCGCCTGTCATTTTAATTCTCCACCTTGCTCTAATGCTAACCTCTCTGTCCTCAGCTTTCTGCAGTTTTCCAATGTAGCTAAACCTAAGAGTGAGGAACAGTACCTCATCTTTAGCCTAGGCATTTTACAGCCTTCTGGACTCAACTTTAAGTTCAATAATTTTGGTCCATAACCTCTGCCTCAATTTCCCCGACCCCACTTTTCTTTGCAGATTTTGGTGGTCCTCATTTTTCTCTTGTTTTGTTTTCGGGCAGCAGCTGCTCATGGTCCTGCCATTCACACCTCTTCTAGACACATATTTTATTTCCTTGCTTGTCCCATTACCAATCCCTTTGAAGAAGAGCCAAAAGGACTCGAAACGTTAACTCTGTTTCTCTCTCCGCAGTTGCTGCCAGACCTGCTGTGTTTTTCCAGCGTTTTTTGTTTCTCTTTTAGATTCCCAGCATCCGCAGCATTTTGCTTTCACCCCCAATTCCTATGACGTTGCATCACCATCTCTTTTGTCATTTTATTTCTCTTGTCTTCCACGTTATTACAGACCTCCCTTTTGATCTTTTCTCACCTTCCCCCTTTTACTTGATTAAAACCTATTAGATTTCTAACTTTTCCCTGTTCAGATGAAAGGTCACACTCCTGAAACGTTCTTTCTCCTCTACAGAGGCTGCTTGACCTGCTGAGTATTTCCAGTATTTCCTATTTTTGTTTTAAATTCAATAGACTGGTATGCTTGTGATTTCATCTACTTTGAAATGTTTGATTCAGTATGAAGCTTGTGGTCTTAATTCCAGAAATTCTTATGTTGTTTCTATGTTAATATCAAATTTATGTAGATATACATATTTATAATAGGGAAACAGCCCTTTTGGCCCAACTGGTGTATGCTAGTGTTCCTGCTTCTTATGAGCCTCCTCTCACCTTAATGCATTTCACCCTATCACTCTTATCAGCATTTCATTTGGAAATCTGTTTAAGTAAAGGCTAGCACACTGCAAGTATGCAAGCTTTGAGTTCCACATTAAGTTTAATTTCTCTTTGAATCTTTGATTTCAGAAGTATCCCTACTCCTTGCTAAGCCAAGACATTTTCAAACAAGTTACATACGGTGATAATGTGTTTGATAAAAGTAGCTGGTCCGTAAAGCAATACTTAAAAACTGTTGCTGAACCCTTTGATATATTGTTTTGCAGAAATGGGAGAATATCTAGTTCTGTTGTTTTACTTGACTTAAAAGTGAACATTGTATTGGTGACTTAAGTCAGCTGTTTTTTTGTTCCAGGCCCTGAGATAGAACTTGTGTCAGGAGGATCTGACAACTGCCTGATTGTTTGGGAGTTGCAGAATTTTAGGGTGAGTAATCAGATTCTAAAGCAGCCAACTTTTCTGTTCTGTTCCCAATAGCAGATTTGGAAATAATATTTTTCCAGGAAAACTGTGTTTTCATTTTATTGCAGTCATTGGTAATAAAAACAAAACAGATAAAATTGAGGATAGAAATTTATCATTCCAAATTTTGAACAAGAATTTATGAACAACATGGTTAAAATCCTTCAATAACTTTCCATTCTTCTGAAGTTATATGTTATAGCCTTAGGAAAAATAATTTGGGAGCACAGTTTTACTTTGTAAGTACCAGTGAATGATATGATACAGTAGTGTAGGTATTATGTTCTTGGATCACATTCTTTTTGCTGGCCCTATGCAACCAGCCCATCTCTTGAAATGGCATTTTCTCTAGCTTCTGTATCATCACCTCCAGAATTCCCCAAAATTTCCTCCTCTTTTTCCTCATCAACATGCTACCATTTGATGACATCATCCATAGACATTGGGTCCCCTTCCACATCTAAGGGAATAGCATTCACTTTTACCTCTTCAACACTTCTCTCAACTTCATTACCAACTCTGTGCTGTCAGAATGCCTGTCTGACATTGTTGTGAATGAGTCAGAAATTCCTACAGTTGAAGATCAGAAAGGTTGAAGGTATAATTTTTTAAGCGCTCCATACACACTCTATACACAATTGCCAACACATCCATCCTCTTTTGTCCTCACTGTTCCAACCCCTTCCAGCTTTTTGATTGTTCTGAATTAGGTGGTACACATTCTTAGTGTTTTATTCAACCCAAAGCTATCTTGCTCCATCTCCTTTTGCTTCTATTTTGGTAGCTTTTACTGCCTCTGAGCCTACTCTATCACCAGTTTCAATGAAATCTTTAGCCACATCTTTGT
Organism: Cetorhinus maximus; assembly: GCF_964194155.1. NCBI lineage: Eukaryota > Metazoa > Chordata > Chondrichthyes > Lamniformes > Cetorhinidae > Cetorhinus > Cetorhinus maximus. The sequence goes on along the minus strand of NC_135881.1, from coordinate 97,225,055 downwards.
TGTTTCACAACTTTTCCAATGTCTTCCTCCCCCATAACCTGATGTGTACCTTCATAAATTCCAAATCATCCAGAACATCTGTCTTTTATCCAGCACTGTCCTTTTTGCCCATCACCTCTATCTCAGCTGACCTTTTTTAAAAATTCATTCATGGGATGGATGCATCGTTGGTGAGGCCAGCATTTATTGTCCATCCCTAATTGCCTTTGAGAACTGAGAGGGCATTTAAGAGTCAACCACATTGCTGTGGGTCTGGATTCACATGTAGGCCAGACCAGGTAAGGACCGCAGATTTCCTCCCCTAAAGGTGAACCGGATGGGTTTTTATAACAATCGCTTTGTGATAATCATTAGATTTTTAATTCCAGTTTTTTTAAATTGAATTCAAATTTCATCAGTTGCCATGGTGGGATTTGAACCCTGGCCTCCAGAGCATTACCCTGGGTTCCTGGATTACTAATCCAGAGGCCTAACCACCACCACCACCTCCTATATTGGCTCCATGTATCCAAGTAGATCAAATTTAAAAATCTTGTCCACAGGCCCCACTGTGGTCTTGCCCCATGCTTCCTCTGCCGCCTTTATTTGCATTATTTTGCAAAATAGCCAACAATGGTTACATGCAGTTTTTACTTATGCTATTCAGTTACTTTACTTATGCTATTCAGTTTGCAGCTTCCACCCAGCTAGAAGGGCATTCAGGAGCTGTGTGTGCTGTAACCACTATTTATGAAACTGTTGACTTGGATGAACATCCAAAATTGCTGATCGCTTCAGCAGCAGCAGACTCCTCTGTCAAAATTTGGACTAAGCAAGGTTTTGTGGGTAAGGTATTAATTTTACTGTATATATTCATGACAAATGAAAATATGATAGGTGAATTATAAATGAGAATGCAATTCAAAATTTTCATTCCACTGAATTTTCTATTATTGCTATATAACATTCACAGTTAGATGCCCTGCTCATTGTTTTCATTTTCTCCCCAGGTGAAAATAGCTGCCAAGAAATATACATTTTAAAATTAGTTATTTTTGTCTCAACTACATGCATCAGAAAAGATGGAAAACACATGAACCCTGATTTTCAGCTCCATTAAGTTTTATGAGTAAGCGCACCTGGGATGTAATGGAGCAAAAATGAAGGTGGAGATTAGCAATTGGCGTGCATTTTGGGTGAATAGGTGGTCAAGAAATAGGGGGATGTTTCATTATAACATCATGATGCCATTTAAGTTTCAATGTCACTTCCTGCCTTTTTTACTAACAATACTACTTTGTTTTACTCACGTAAATTTTGGTTTCATAGCTGTGCTTTTGAATACAACGTTATTTAAAGAGACAGTCTGGAAGCTTAATGCTTTGATTTATTCTATCCTGTTAATTTTCTTTGTGATGTTTGGTCAGCTCAGTGGCCGGAGAATTTATGGCGGTGGGTTTTAGGCTATCCATTTTTGGTTTCACACCTACAAATTCGGGCAAGTGGTCTCCTTATCGAACCTCTTTGTATTTACACTATTTCAAAAAAGCTGCTGACAAAGAAGTTAACACAGATTTGGTAAAGGCAAATTGTTTGACTATCTTGATCAAGTTTCTTGAAGTAACAGTGACAGCTGATGAGTCTCAGGTGTTTGATGTGTATTAAGAGTTTCAGAAGAAGTTTGACAAAGTAACACAAAATAAGCTTGTTAACAAAATTAAAGCTGAAATTGAAGGGACCATGGCAGCACGGATGCAAAATTGGCTAAGGGACAGGAAGCAGAGAGTAGTGGTGAATGGTTGTTTGTCAGGAGGGCAGTATAGTGGTGTTCCTCGGAAGTGTGTGTATATGTAGAAACTAGTCTTGAATATGCAGAGCATAATTAAATTTGTAGATGACATGAAACTTGGAAATGTAGTAAACAATGAGAAGACTAGTAACAGAATACAGAAGGACATGGATAAAGTGATGAAATAGATGAAGTTAGATGTGGATGAAGTTAAACACAAAGAAGTGTGAGGTGATAGATTTTGGTAGGAAAAGTCAGAAGAGAGATTATGATTAAAATAGTATAGATTTAAAGGGGATGTAGTAACAAAGAGACCTAGGGGAGTATGTATACTAATCTTTGAAAGTGGCAGGACCTGAGAAGGCTGTTTAAAAAAGCTTATGGCTTGGCTTTAGTAATAAGGTGCAAAACCAAGAAAGTGATGCTAAACATTTATAAACTACTGGTTAGGCCTCTGGGCACCACGCTTTAGGAAGAATGCTAAGCTCTTGGAGAGGGTGCAGAAGAGATTGACTGACTGGAATTGTACCAGGGTTGAGATGCAATGATTGTCCCCCTGTACAAAAACAAAGGAAAGAAGTCTTAACTGTTGATTATACAGAGGCAGCACCTTGCTCTCCATTTTAGGTAAAATTTTGGCCAGAGTGCTTCTGAATAGAATTGTTCCGACAATGGCTGAAGAAAGCACCCCTGAAAATTAGTGCAGATTCAGACCCAGTTGGGGAATTACTGACATGATGGTTTTGTGCTGAGACAGATCCAGGAGAAATGCAGAGAACAAATCATGCCCCTGTGTGCTACTTTTATAGACCTCACCAGGGTGTTCAAGGAGGTCAGTTGGGATGGACAATGGAAGATACTATCTATATTGGTGTGCCCTTCTCCAAGGTTCCTCACCATTTGACGTCAGCTGCACGAAGGCCAGAAAGGTCAGGCCATGCAAAACAGAGCTCTCTCAGACAGCTTCCTTACCTCTATTGGTGTTAAGCAAGAGTAGGTTCTGGCATCAACCCTTTTTATTTTATTCATGCTTCAAGCAGCAATGACATGCTTGAGAGAGAGCATATCCATCCACTTGTGAACAGATGACAGTCTCTTCAACCTGAAACAACTGCTGGCATATATGAAAACCACAGAGAAGCGTTTGTGGAACTTCTGTTTGCTGATGATTGTGCCTTTGTATTGAAGGCAATACAATTCATTGTAAACTGTTTCTCTGAGGCAGCAAATGCCTTTGGCCTTACTATTAGCATAAAGAAATCTGTACCAACCGTGGTCCTGAGGGAATTACAGTCCACAGCAGATCAGTATTGACAGCAATAGAACAGTTTACCTATCTAGGTAGCATTATGTCAAGTGGTGCCACTGTCAACTTGGGCACAGATAATCGACTGTCCAAGGCCAACAGCTTTATTGGCTGCCTGCCAAAGTGTGCCTGGCAAACCATTTATTACGCATTGCTACCAAAACTCAAGTATATAGAGCGGCTGTCATCAGCAAGACAGCTCGCTCTGGCTGACATTGACCAACAGTTATGGGAGCAGGAGGCTGCTAACAGACACAGTTGGCACACAACAACCAGGAAAGCAAGCTTGAAACAAATAGATGTGAGGCTGCTGAAGAAAGGTGCAGACAATGGAAGGAGTCTGCTTATAGCACAGCCCCTCCAACCTAGGGGTTCCTGTGCTCCAACTGCTCAAGAGCCTGCAGATCAAGAATTAGTCTTTTCAGTCACCAATGGTCATGCCAACTACCACAGGGAAGAGCCTTTCCATGGCCTTCGCCTGTGAAGAATCTGGCATCATCATCATCACCAAAGCTGAGAGATTTCAGTTCCACGGAGAAGCTGGAGTTGTTCTCCTTTAGAATAGAGAAGATTAAAAAGAGATTTGTCCACAATCAGCAATTTTGATAGAGATGCACTGCCTGAAAAGGTGGCGGACGCAAATTCAAAGAGAATTGCAAAAATACTTAAAGTGAAAAAAAATTACAAGGCTTTGGGGAAAGAGCAGGGGTTGTGATTAATTGGACAGCTCTACCAAAGAACTGGCATATGCATGATGGGCTGAATGGTCTCCTGTGCCATATCATCCTGTGAGTCTGCCAGATTGAAGCACATGAGGATTGCACATACATGTCATTGCCCTCCCAATCACATAAACAGGCCAAGGCGTAATTACCTGGACTTGGTTGCTGTGAGCTAGATCCCAGGCAAGTAAAGAGACAAAGTTATGCTGCATGCTACAATCTTGATTGCAGGTAAACTCTTGGAAAGCAGGGGACTACCAGTGGAAGCCAGGGTCATTTCTTCCCTACACTTTTATGGCAACGACTCGTTCCAGGCTGCTGCAGAGTACACCAGTCTCTTTGCAGTACATAGATATTTCAATTAATAGTTGGTAACTTCTTAAGTTTTCCTATGGATAAGCAATAATGGCACGCAAGGGCACTATTTTAGTTTGAATGAACGAAATCCAGTGGAGTCAGTGATTGCACTCATGTGGTTCTGAATGATCCCAATAGAACAGCTTGTGCATTGGTGAAATGCTAGGGCTTTCACTCCTTGTGTTGCAATTTGTTTATGTTCGCTTGTACATATGAATTCCACATCCTAAGCATGAGTTATTATGCCTTTGCTTTAAGACAATCCACAGTCCCATCAGGAGGAGATGATAGCGTAGTGGTAATGTCGCTGGGCTAGTAATCCAGAGGCCCAGCCTAATGCCCTTTTGTGGAACTTCTGCATTCAAATGCCACCACGGCAACTGGATAATTTAAATTCAATTAATAAATTTGGAAAATAAATCTAGCGTCTGTAATGATGACCATGACTGCATTTTTGGTTTATCATTTCCTATTTCCCATTTCGGACTTGGTCTCTGCAGGTTTTTGCCACTTTCAGTTAATGATTTTCCACTATTTACTGAATTTTGGTTGGCCGTTTCCCCGCTTCATGGCTAATCATTTGGACTTGGTCTATACATACGATTTTTGACTTTACGGTTATTTGCTTTTGTTGATGATTTCTCCCCACCTTGATAGAATTGTTGGTCAGCACCAACAACAAATTTAACATTAAGTAAGTAAAAAAAAAAATAACGGGCTGAATTTTATGATCAGTGGCGAAGCAATAAAACTTGCCGCTGCCCTGGAAGAAAGCTACCTTCAAAGATCTAGCATCTTTGTGGTGCTGATTTCCCTTCTACCGATGTCAGTTTGAATCTGACACTAAGTCAAGGGGATCTCCAGGCATCCTGCAGCAGTTATGTTACCAAGAAGGATAGGCAGCAATTACATTGAAATATTCTCATAGACAGCAAATGAGGAAGTATAAATTACTGAATCCTTCCACGTTTTAATTTTCCACAAAGCAAAATAAATAGGGCAGTTACATGAGATTAAAGGAGGGCTTAAAATATCATGAACAATCTTGTAAAAATGAATTTGAAAGTATAAGAACATAAATATGAAGTTGAGGTATAGTTGCTCAAATTTCCACTGAGTTTCATTAGTGCAGTGTTAGAGGCTGAGGACAGGAAGGTCATAGTGGGAGTTGGATGGAGAATTAAAATGACAAACGACCAGAAACTCAGGGTCTTGCCTGAAGACTGAAGTGTTCACCAAAGCGATTAGTCAGTATATTCCCAATGTAGAGGAGACTGCATCGGGAACAGCGAATGCAAAATACTAAATTCAAAGAAGTATAAGTAAATGAAAATCTGGCTGCAATAATGTTTCAGTGCTGTTGCTATGGATCAGGTTCAGTTAAGATGGAAGGCGATTGACTTAAAATATCTGTTTCTCTCTCCACAGATATTGCCTGACCTGCTGAATATTTCCAGCAATTTCTGTTTTTATTTCAGATTTCCAGCATCTGCATTATTTTTCTTTTCCTTCTCCTTTGAAATGATGATGGGTTGGACGTTTTGGAGTGCTATTCATCAGGGTTCAATTCCTCACTGGTTCCCTGTTTATTTTGACCTTCAGTTTAATCACGTTTTAATTGATTATTAGTTAGTAGTAGCTGGTTCTTTGTACAGCTAACGGCACTTCATGAATACAAAATTCCCAGTTGGTCTCCATCTCTGGCTACTCAAGTGTGTGCAGTTAATGTTTCTTTTAAAACTTTTGCTATCTCCATTGAAATGAATTTTCTGTTCACTTTTGAAACCTTTACATGGTCTCTAATCAAGATGGCAATTTGGAGTCTCTCTCCTAAACTATTGTCTTTCTAAACTGTCTAATAAAATTGTTTGTCATAGCAACTAGGAGTGAATTTGCTTTGTAAGTTTGCAAAATAAATTACTTTTCTCCAATACCTTCTGTGATCTCTGCTAAGCAGCTCACTAGTGTAACTGAGATAAATACTAGTATTTATACAAGTTTACAAGTAACTTTTAGTCCCATTGCTAATAGAATTTTGACTGAAATCTAAATTTCAAATTTTACAGAAGCCCAAATTTTGAAAGCAGGTGATAACCAACTTCCAAAGTTGAAGCAGTTGAAGGAACGTAGGAGGCAAAAATTAGTGTAAAAATAATGCACTTTCCTGTGATACAATGATTAATATATATGTGATTTTTAGAAGAGAGTGCTGTTGGAAATCATACTGATTTCTACTGAGATCCCAGAAGTGAGAAATGCTTCTTATTAACTCTGAGCTTACTATGTCCAGTTAGATATGCCAGAATAATGAGTTTCTTGTGATGCTTATAAATTAATTTTTAAAAATAGGCTTAATAGCTGGATGGTAATTCTAACAGAGTGAAATAGTGGCCTTGCTCCCATTTGTTTTCATAAACTTGGGCAGTATAGAGAATTATTAGTGTATTACAGTAATTTATTAATGATTACCTTGCACCATTTATTCAATTTGGACATGGTTGACTACCTTTACTTGTTGTATAGCATTTTATGTGTTGCTTTTTTCTATCAAGTGTTTCAATTCTCAAAATGCAAAACTAAATTTCATAATTTGTTTATGGTTAGGTGAATGCATACAAACCTTGTCATTCGGAAATGGCTTCATGATGGATGTTGCGTTAGCCCGATTGCCAGGCAGCGATGGTAAGTGCTGAAAAATTGGAATTTTAGTTGATCTTCCATAGATTGCTAGTAGTTCCCCCAAGGCATTGCTTATGGTGAGTTAGAGGATACATTTTAAAGGAGTCTTGGTTTTATGTAAAAAAAAAAATCAATGACTGCATTTAACTTAGTGCAGTTATCAGGATGTTAATGAAACACAACAGGATTTTTAAAGAGGAGGAGCGGGCAAAGAAAAATACAATGAACTGGGCCTTAATAAATAAAATTGGAAAATAGAGGAGAGTTAAGTAATTTGAAATGAGACAGAAAAATTAGCAAAATGTGAGTGTCAAAAATTGGAGACGAGTGGTGGAAAAAGTAGAATGGGATATTTAAATAGGTTGTGAAAAATAGAGATTATTTGGGTATTTAAAATTTGAGAGGTCTGGAAAAAGAGAATTTGATCATTTGAAAACTAAAGTCAAGGCTGGGAAAGGAAAAAAGAGCGAGTAAGAGGTAGAATGTGTTTTTAAAAATTTAAGAGCTGCTGCTGTGATTAATGTCACTGTCCCCAGACATGGCTAATATAACCTTTTTCTGAATTAGCTGTGGATCTGTCATGATCATGTAGAATTGGGTCCGTATGTCTAGATGATATATCCTGCCCATTATCTTCCCTGTCTTCTCTCAGGATCCTGCATTGCCACTAAGCTTCTCCTGTGTTAGTCACAAGCAAAAAGGCACATGAGTTTGAAAAATATATAAATGCCTCTAATATATCTAATAAATGCCTCTAAGTTTGAGAATTTAAGTGACAGTTTATTGACAGTGATGACAGGCAGCCTGAGGGAAATAGACATGAGTTCGGGCAGAGCTGACTAAGAAATGTTGAGCAGCAGGCACTGGCCAGACAATAAATTGTCGCAATGGGAATGCTGCAGAAGTTGAATGAGAATGAGGCTAGATATGTTGGAGCCAACACTTCTTGACTGGATGGTGGTGGGGCATCTGATTGCTAAGGGAGCAGTAGGCTTGTAGTGGGAGAAAGAAAAATAAAATAATTTTTTTTAGCTTAATCAATTGTAGACTGGGTATATGGACGCATTCTTACATAAAGGAAACAAAACAAAATGTTGAGTGGGCTTGAGGAACTCATGCAGAGCACCACCTAAGGACAAGAGGCTCGTTTACAGCATAACAGGCAAATAGCGATGTTACCTGGGAATTTCTGTAATAAGTTTATATAGTAATTTAACAATATGAATGTTCATCTAAAAATATGACTGAAAAATCGTTACACAGGAAGAAGAATGTAAACAAGGAGGTATGGACAGTTGGGAGATTTGTGGTCTTAACTACACTTAGGGTATCACATTTCTGACATTTCAAAATCAACTAAATTGGTTTTGGTTACTTGTCAGCTGTGTTGTGATACAATGTCATGTATCTTTAAGGGAGCATACCTTTCATTGCTGTTAATTATTATCCACCTCTAGACATGGTGTGATGTGTAACCGCATGACTTTGTACTTGGGATACAGTAGCAGAACGCCAAGGCAGATGTGCCTACTCAGTCCCCCAATTAACATTGTCTGTACATAGCCTTATCTTCCAATAAAGAACTTGCATTATTGTTTACCAGCCCTTGTCATATGATTGGTACGTTTACCATGAATAAAGGAACATAACAGGCTGGTAGCCATAACTATTTAGGAATGAGAAGGCAAAAATCCTTTACTGGTGAATGGGAATCAGCTTGATTTGACTTTCCATTTGTAATGGACAAACTTTAAATTGAAATTTATTTATTTGAAATAGGTAAATTTTCCCTCCTCCTAAAGAAGAAAATTGTGTGTTCGAATATGTAAAGGCCTAGATGGTTCATTTGGCTTGTATTTAAAAGTAGCAGAAAAAAATAATATGTTAAGAGAACAGCTAAAATTTTTATGAAAATGAATAATGATGACCGGCTTTCTTTTGTAAGTATATATCATTAAATTTTCAAAATATCATGGTGCATTTGTTTTGCACTGTATAATTCTATTCATCTCACAGATAAATTGTCTGATTCTAGCTGTAATTCTGGCTTGTGGTGGTGATGATGGCAAAGTTTATTTATTTGTCCGAGAAGATGAACAAGTAAGTTGATATAACTAAGAAATTTGTGTTTATAGACATAATTCGTTAAAAGCAATGGAATTTACTATTCACTTTGAAATCTGAACATTTTCCTTTTGAGTTAATTTGTCGCTTATAAATGAACAATTAGTGATCTTGCTATTTACCAAAGTTTGTGTCTGTTACTCTTAAGTCGGAATAACACTGCAATTTTAGTGTTTTTAAAAGCTTAGAGCATATTTGTTGTGTAGCTTTTGAAACTGAATATATTTGAAATACAAAGAGTTCCCTTTACTCTGACTAGAGCTTCAGTAATTTTGAAATGAACTCTTATCCATTCCTTTCCCTGCTCAGTTTCTCACTCTCCCCTGATGCATCCTGACCATGTTTAGGTCTGCTTGACATTCTGGGTCTGGAACTTTACCTGAACTGGCCACTTTACATGGACTGATACTTGCTGATGTTTGTGAAATTAGTGTATCTGTTTCCCGTCTCCCTTCCCCCACCCTGAGATATTTTTACCAATGTCTGTACACCTCTTCACCACCTTGAGTTTCACACTTTCGTTTTTCATGTGTTACCCAGGCTAAAAAAAAAATCTACCTGCTTTCTCTGCCAAAAAGGTTTTAGGTGCTCTCAGCCCACTTGCCAAAGTACACAAGCTTTCAGCACAAATTTGCCCAGATTTTGTCTCAATTTCATCCTAAATGGTATTGAGGGTGGTTGGCCTGAGAAATGGAAATATCGCAGTTGGCTGGCTTTATGTTACATTGTTGAGCAGTATAGGGGAGCTTTATCCTTAAACCTGTGCTCCATCTGATATGCTGGGGTGGGTTACCTGTTAACAGATATTCTTTGTGGTTACTATTGCAACAAAGGGTTGTTAGTCCAGTGACAATAACTCTGCTTAGTATTCATGCATGAGTTGTCTTTTACAATAAGCTTTATTGTGGTGACTGATTTGGCCTTCTTTTTAAATGACATATAAATAATGCAACCTGGTTGCCAGGTTCCAGCTACACTCTTTGGTGTCAGAGAACACTACATGTCCTGCAGTGACTGATTTCCCCCCTCGAGGCCACGTGCCTGGCTGAATTGCTCCTGACCCTTGAGAATGCTCTGAAGTTCAGGAGAGATGGGTTGATTTGTATACCACAATATAACCTTGGCTTGTGCTTACATAATACATAGAAACATAGAAAATAGGAACAGGAGTAGGCCATTCGGCCCTTCGAGCCTGCTCCGCCATTCATTATAATCATGGCTGATCATCCAACTCAATAGCCTGCTTCTGCTTTCTCCCCATACTCTTTGATCCCTTTTGCCTCAAGAGCTACATCTAACTCCTTCTTGAAAACATACAATGTTTTGGCCTCAACTACTTTCTGTGGTAGCGAATTCCACAGGCTCACCACTCTCTGGGTGAGGAAATTTCTCCTCATCTCAGTTCTAAATGATGTACCCTGTATCCTCAGACTGTGACCCCTGGTTCTGGACTCCCCCGCCATTGGGAACATCCTTCCTGCATCTACCCTCTCCAGACCTGTTAAAATTTTATAGGTTTCTATGAGATCCCCCCCTCATTCTTCTGAACTCCAGCAAATATAATCCTAATCGACTCAATCTCTCCTCAAGCGTCAGTCCCGCCATCCCAAGAATCAGTCGGGTAAACCTTTGCTGCACATAGATACCTAATGGGCCAAATCTTCCAGTCTCCGGAGAGTTGGAGACCAGAAGTATGACAGAGATGGGTGATGGGACCCTGTGAAATTCCTGACACGCTGACCGACGTCGGAAATGCCTGGGAAGCTTCAATTTCTGATGGGTAATTCTCCTGCTTCCCGGAACCCTGCGCAAATGTCTCTGACTCTGAGTTGGAGACTTTGAACAATTCTGTGGTACTTATCTGAATAGTTACTCAGGAAATGTTAGACAGAAATTTTAGACCTAGTCTAATAGCTGGATAACTACCAACCACCCCGAGCATCTGCCCGACCTGAACTGTCTACCCCCACCCCACTCCCCCGACCTGATCTGACTACACCCCTGACCACCCAACAACCCACCCCCTGACCTGACTACCTCCAACCCCCCCACCCCAGCACCGCCCTTTATGGCGCTCTGCCCCCCCCAGCCTTACCCTCTCTGACCACTCCACATCTATCTTCCCCTTCATGCTGCTCCACTCCCACCCTCTCTGACCGCTTCACTCCTGGCCTTGCTCTTTACAGTGCTGCGCTCCTGTCCTCTGCCTCTCTGGCTGCTCCACCCCAGGCCTTACTCTTTATATCATTCCACACCTGACCTCTGTGCCCTTTTAAATCATCATCCAACATTCAAACAGGGCCAAAGTTGAAATAATTTTTTTTCTTCAGCATAATAGACTGTTAAAGGCAAACTCTTTGACTTTTAATTCTGTGTAGCGATTTATACTTTAACAATTGAAATGTGTTATCAATACTTACTCTATTGAAGGGTGGAGAAAAGCTCACAATATCCTACACAGAAATGAGATGTTATTGTATTTGTTTAGAAATAGGGAGGTGTAGTGCTACTGTCATTGGACGGGTATTCCAGAGACCCAGGGTAATGCTCTGGGGACCTGGGTTCGAATCCCACCATGACAGATGGTGGAATTTGAATTCAATAAAATATCTGGAATTAAGAGTCTAATGATGACCATGAAATCATTCTCGATTGTCGTAAAACCCATCTGGTTCTCTTTGGGGAAGGAAACCTGCCCTCATTACCTGATCTGGCCTACATGTGACTCTAGACCCACAGCAATGTGGTTGACTCTTAAAATGCCTTCTTAAGTGGCCTAGCAAGCCACTCAGTTGTTTCAAACTGCTAAAAGCAAGTCAATAAGGACCACCCCATCTGACATCGACCTAGGCACCGGAATCACAACGGCAAACCCAGCCCTGTCGACCCTGAAAAGTCCCCCTTATGAACATCTGGAGGCTTGTGCCAAATTTGGGAGAGCTGTCTCACAGACTAGTCAACCAACACCCTGACATAGTCAATTATGTGCAACAAAACTGTCTGCTGATTACCACATATCGCACCCCCTCACCTGATGAATCAGTACTCCTCCATGTTGAACACCGCTGAGGGTGGCAAGAGCGCAAAATGTACTCTGAGTGGGGGACTTCAATGTCTATCCCCAAGGTTGGCTCAGTAGCACCATCACAGACCGATCTGGCCGAGTCCTAAAGGACATGGCTGCTAGACTGAGTCTGCGGCAGGTTGCGAGGAAACCAACAAAAGGGAAAAACATACTTGACCTCGTCCTCACCAACCTGCCTGCCGCAGATGCATTTGTCCGTAACCACTGCACAGTCATGGAGATGAAGTCCTGCCTTCACATTGAGGATACTTTCCATTGTGTTGTGCGGCAGTGCTACCATGCTAAATAGGAGAGATTTTGGACAAATCTAGCAGCTCAAGACTGGGTACCATGAGGCGCTGTGGACTATCAGCAATAGCAGAATTGTACTCAACCACAATCTGTAACCTCATGGTCTGGCATATCCCCCACTCTACCATTACCACCAAGCCAGAGAATCGACCCTGGTTCAATGAAGAGTGCAGGAGGGCATGCCAGGAGCTGCACCAGGCATAAAAATGAGGTGTCAACCTGGTGAAGCGACAACAAAGGACTACTTTTGCTCCAGACAACATAAGCAGCAAGTGATAGACAGAGCTAAGCGATTCCACAACCAACAGATCAGATCTAAGCTCTGCAGTTCTGCCACATCCAGTCGTGAATGGTGATGGACAATTAAACAACTCACTGAAGGAGGAGGCTCCACTAGTCACTCAGCTCCTGACCTCATTACAGCCTTGGTTCAAACATGGGCAAAAGAGCTGAACCCCCGAGGTGAGGTGAGAGTGACTGCACTTGACATCAAGGCAACATTTGACCGAGTGTGGCATCAAGGAGCCCTAGCAAAACTGTAGTCAATGGGAATCAGGGGGATAACTCTGCTATCTGGAGTCATGCCTAGCGCAAAGGAAAATGGTTGTGGTTGTTGGAGGTCACTCATCTCAGTTCCAGGTCATCACTGCAGGAGTTCCTCGGGGTAGTGTCATAGGCCCGACCATCTTTAGCTGCTTCATCAATGAACTTCCTTCCATCATAAGGTCAGAGGTGGGGATGTTCGCTGATGATTGCACAATGTTCAGCACCATTCAGATACTGAAGCAGTCCATGTCCAAATGCAGCAAGACCTGGACAATATCCAGGCATGGACTGATAAGTGGCAAGTAACATTGCCTGGCACTTGTGTGGCATGAATGACCATCTCGAACAAGAGAGGATCTAACCTTCATCCCATGATATTCAATGGCATTACTATTGCTGAATCCCCCCACTATCAACATCCTGGGGGTTACCACTGACCAGAAACTGAGCTGGACCAGCCATATTAATCCTGTGGCTACAAGAGCAGGTCAGAGGCTAGGAATCCTGCAGTGAGTAACTCACTCCCCAAAGCCTGTCCTTCATCTACAAGGCACAAGTCGGGAGTGTGATGAAATGCTCCCCACTTGCCTGGATGAATGCAGCTCCAGCAACACCCAAGAAGCTTGACACCATCCAAGGCAAAGCAGCCTGCTTGATTGGCACCCCACCCACAAACATTTACTCTCTCCACCACCTCACACAGTGGCAGCAATGTGTACCATCTACATGATGCACTGCAAAAACACATCGAGGCTCCTTAGGCAGCACCTTCCGAACCCACGACTGCTACCATCTAGAATGACAAGCAGATGCATGGGAACGCCACCACCTGCAAGTTCCCCTCCAAGCCACTTATCAACCTGACCTTGAACTATATCGCCATTCCTTCCCTGTTGCTGGGTCAAAATCCTGAAACTCCCTTCCTAAAATCACTGTGGGTGTACCTATCATGGGCTGCAGTGATTCAAGAAGGCAGCTCACCATCACCTTCTCAAGGACAATTAGGGATGAATGAACAAAAAAAAATCCATATACTGATCATGTGTTGTATATTTGAATATACTGGGATAATTGATTAGCGGTATAGTGAAAAATCATTTTGTTGCAGTTTCAGAAAATTCAATTACTTATGGGCCATGAAGACTGGATTCGAGGAGTTGAATGGGTTCTGTGTGGTAAGTAATTTCAGTGGTTATTCAACATGATGATTTGTCCTTAAGTTGTTAGTAAGAAACTTGTGATTCAAAGTAATTGCCACACAGTCTGTTCTTAATGTTAATGGACTGTTAATTTGATTTTTTTTGAGCTAAAACATATTTTGAGTTGTTTATATCTAAATCAAGCTACTGAATATATCACCTTCCTGTTGTGTGACAGGACATTTTTTTCTTTAGAGCTTTTGAAATTTGATTAGTAATTATGCACCATTTTTGTTTTGTACTCCAATAGATGGAAACCTTTTATTAGCGAGCTGTTCACAAGACTGTTTGATACGCATATGGAGAATATTTATAAGGACAGAATTTACTTCCAGGCATTGCAATGAAGGCATTATTAAATTGAAGGAAGACTTCTTTTGTGTTCAGAGTGATAGTAAGTCTTAAAAGTTGGTTCAAATTTCAAAATAGTTTTTTTCCAGAAAAAAAACGAAGCAGGTAGGATTCTTCCTACAATGTAATAAGTTCTGATATTTCTTAACATTACCTATGCTGAAAGGTGCTATATTGATTGAATATATTCGATTTTAATTTTACACAAATTAAATTCTATATATACTGGCCTTCTGCTCAGCGTCTCTAAGCCTAATGAGAATGAAGTGCAGAAACTTGGAGCAAGGTGGACATTGTTTTTTATCCTGAGGCTAAATACTTTTAGTTTTTTTTTAAATAAAGATTTTCAGCAAATACTATTTTCTCATTTTTATCAAGCAAGAGAAAGAATTGGATATTGGGGTTGTAGAAGTCTTCTGGCATTATTTCTTGGGATGGTTTTCAGTGCTGTCAGCCCTGGCATTAATTTTTAAAATCATTTTTACCTGGTGTGGATGGGTTTCTAATAATTCCTCCAGTTGAGCTCTAAGTATTAAGGGTTGACATACATGGATTTTGACCTGATGAGTATTTGGTTTTCTATTTAATAACATACTTGCCTCTTTCAGTATTACACCACAAAATGCAAATCAGACTGTTTGTAAATTATACTTGGACTAAATTAGCTCTTCAAGTTTATAGCGTTACGATCCCTGTGGGGACCATAAACCAAAATAACCAAATTTACCAAATGAATCCCAAATGAAGAAATTATCAACAAGATTTCCCTTTTTGTAACTTACTTTAACACGCATCAGAACCAATACAAATTAAGCATGAATTCATAGGCAAATTATACTTCAAATAAAAAAGTAAGCTGCACTTTAAATAGTCTATACAACAAAGATACGTCTTAAATAACTAAGCATCCACATCACTCCTTGCAGATGTTGTGGCACCATGTGCAGTTCCAAGGTTCCCTAACTCGGCCTCTGGTATGTAGGATCTCTCACTTTCCTGCTCAATCAATTTGGCCCTTGAGGTGCATTCACCAGTAGCTGTGTTCCATTCGAAGCCCTTGGAGAAGATCGTCACCCGAATGGCACATTCCTGCAGAACCTCCTTAGCTAGGTTCATGACAGCCTTGAATGCGCAGATTCCCCAGAGATTCCTTTAAACAGTTTGGTCGGCTCTGGCAAAACTGCAACAGCAGCAGTAGAATTGCCCAATTCACAATCCCTGCTCTAACCCTGTCTTCAACTTCCTGTCCTGTTTAACTGTATTACACATGCATGCATGCACACACACACTTCCTTCTAAATGTGCCTTTTCTGTTCTCCTTCCTGTTGGTGTTGCTTCCAAGTCAAGGGTAGCCAGGCCACATGGACCAGTATTTTTTATTTTTCAAGAAAATTACAATTGATCCCTTTACGATTGATGCAAACTCTTAAAAGTTCTTTCAAACATTCTTAAAAGTAATTTCAGGTTCTGCAGCATTTACAGATTACAGATTTATCAAGATTACAGATTTTCTTTACTGTGCTGCTCAGGGTGAAAGGTTGTCACACCAGACCCACAGCAAAATAAACAATGCTCCTAATTTGGTGCTAAATTGACAGTCCTGCTTAGATTGGTCACGATACGGCTGCTGTGAAAGTGGGAATACAAAAGCAAAATACTGTAGACGATGGAAGTCTAAAATAAAAACAGAAAATGCTGGGAATATTCAATAGGTCTGGCAGTATCTGTAGAGAGAGAAACAGAGTTAACATTTCATGTATGTGACCTTTGAACAGAACATGGGAATGTTGCAATAGGGGTGCTGTCTGGAATAAGGTATATTGTTGAAGTGATCAAATTTAATTTTTACTCAGTAGCTATTTGCTGTATCTGACCTAAGAATGTTTGCTGACACCTGGTGCCTAAAATTGAAAGTTCAACTTCCAATGATTAATACAAAAATCCTAAACTTTTCATCAGTATACATTATTGTGGATAATTTTAAGTTTATTGCATGTTTAATTTTGTATTTTACAGCACCTTGTTTATTTACAGTAACTGATTCTATTCTATTTCTCTGGAAATTTTTGTTCTTATTGCAAAGATAATCTGCCAGTTTCCCAGACTGACTGAATACAGTACTGGATGGAGGGCTGCAGTGTACTGTAAAATGATGATCCTTTGTCATTGAATATGCAGAGCCTTGGGGCTGATATGTTCAGCATAATCAATGCTTTGCAAACAGGTTCTTGCAAGCATACTCTTGAGTAAAAGCAAGTACCCTTTAAAAGTATTTACAGATGTCTCATCAGGGCAAATTGTGCATGCAACAGGAAAATGCAAACAAATGGAAAACATTTTCATAGATTTAATTAAAAAAAAATAGATATCTGACAACTATTATTTTTGACTTGTAAAAATAATTTGTTTAAATTCTTAATTTTATGTAGATTCAAGCTAATAGCTAGTGAGGTGACTATATCATTGTTCCCTTCAGTTGAATAATTAACATGCTTAATGTTACAGTCACTTTTTTCTTTTCTCTTAGAGGGAGCGGTGACATATGCAGTAACTTTGGAAACCGTGCTGGCTGGTCATGAAAACTGGGTTTATGGACTACATTGGCAGCCCCCCTTTCATAAAAGTAAGATTTTGTGAATGATTGAGGGAAATTTTAGAGTTTTAGAGTCACAGTTTAGAAAGGAAAAACCTTTACAACTCGCAGCCAATCACCTACCTGCTCACTTAACTAATGCCTCTATGCTTCATCTCAGGCCTCACTGCCCCTGGTTCCCCCTCTCATCATTCCTTATTCTGTAAAAGAGCAGAAAAGTACCTCCTCCCTCGCAGCATTGAATTTCCTCACTTAAAAATTCCTAGGGTGGGATTTTCCACCCGGCACCTATTGCCGGGATCATCTGGTCCTGCCGAAAGCCAATGGACTATTGGCTGGGCCACCGAGTCCTCCACAGTGGGTCCTGCCACGACGGGGCCAGAAAATCTCGGCCCAAGGTTTCAGCACTCTGTCGAACTCAACCTTTGTGCTCGGTTTGCTTTTGTTATGTTATTGTTATTGTTATTGGCTTGGATTGCTACCTTTAGTGATTTGTGTATTTGCACTTCCAGATGCCTTTGCTTCTCTACCCAATTGAGATTCCAATTTTCCAAGTAATATGTGACCTTATTTTCAAACATCACACCTACATTGAAATTCATTTGTCAGTTACTTGTCCATATTAATGTTGTCTTGAAATTTGTTGCAGTATTGCTTCGTTCGGTGTCCTTTAAGTTTAAAAATTGTTTTTATTCCAAAATCTAAATCTTTAATGTAAATTGGAATCAACAGTGATCTTAACAGCGATCCTTGTGGGACTCTGAATAGCAACCTTTAACCCTACTCTCTGATTTCAGACAGCTAGCTATCCCTCCTGCTAATTTTCCCTTGATTCCACATGCTCTGATTTTAGTCATCAGTTTATTATGTGTATCGAAGGCCTTTTGAAAATCCAGATAATTTACGCAATTACCCTTGTCTACACTGTGTGTTACTTCAAAGAATTCAGTGATGTTGGAAAAGAAAGACTTTCCCTTTTGAAATCCATGTTAACTATTCATTATTTTATTTTTGGTTTCTGGATGTTTTTCTATTATCCCCCTTAGTAGGAATTCTATTATTTTTACAACTGCCAATGTTGAACTGACTGATCTGTAGGGCCCTGGCCTTGTTCTATCTCCATTTCTTAATTAGCTTTCATTAGCTATCTGTTAATCTACTGGCACTGTATTGAGGTAAATTGGACATAATCTTCTGCTATCCACACGTGCAGTTAAACGCAAAAATCCATAAGTTGCTGTCAGAGATAACCTGCTCCTCCACATGATGTGCTGTTCTAGTCCTCGCCAATAGACACCACAACAAAATGAATACAACATCATGAATGTGGGATACGCTCTAAACTAAAGACAGCTGAAAAAGCTAGAGCTGATGCATTCATGAGTAAATGAGTGTTTAATGTGACAAGGAATCATTACTGCAGAACAACCTCCCTGACCTTGAAAAATTAACCTTTCAAGGCTGGAGTCTCATTCCTTCTAAAAGTAATCAATGTTGGCAATTAAAAAAAATCTGTCCTCTTTTATCTCTGCCTCTTAATTCTATCTGTACTTCTGAATCTTTATTTCACTTGCTGTACATGATTAATTCCAGTTTGTACTTTATGGTTAGGCTCTCCGTGTCTCAGCGAGGATTCTTCAATCTGACTGGTTAACAATCTTTGTTGATTCTTGCCCTGCTCACAGACACCACTGATCCCTACAAAAGGTACTATGCTGGATCAGACACTGGATTAGAACAAGTCTGTGCTCTAAAAACTTTGCGTGCAGTTTAGCGAGGTGAACGCAATGCTGAACTTTTGCCACTGACTGCATAATTCAGGCTCCCAGGTTGTGGCCAAACGCTTGGTCAAATAAGCAGTTTTTGTGGAGGGCCACAGAAGAGAAAGGAGTGAAGAGAGGTTTAGGGAAGGAATTCTGAATCTTTTGAATGCTGAAGGTGTGGTCACCGTATCCCATTTTAAATGCTTTTGATCCATATTCCTTGATAGCCATACCTAACACAAATCTATCAACTTCAGTCTTGAAATTTTCACTTGACCCACATTGATGATATTTTGGGAGAGAACGAGCTCCTGATTTCCACTACACTTCATTAATTGCATTACTGAATGACATACTTCTAATTTTAAGATTGTGTAACCATATTCTGCATTTTCCCAATGGAGTAAATATCTTCTCTGTATCTACCTCATTGAATCCTTTTATAATTTTAAACATCTCATAATAGATCACCCCTTAATTATCTAAATTCAAGATACTATAAGAAATTACAAATTTATTCAGCCGGTCCTCATAATTTAACCATTTTATGCTCTAGTGTAACTGTGGAATGGTCCTTAAATCCACAATCCTCTGACTTAAAAGCGAGATTGATATCACTGAGCCGATACTGACATAGTACAAGATTAGTCATTAGGGTCTATCTTGTAATGGGCGATTTTAATCTTGAATGGTTCATTAGTGAAGCCACATTTGAAATAATGTGTGGACCTTATATTGCCTTCATAAGAGCATTGATGCATTGGAGATTGTTTAGAATGGTGACTAGATTTATCCTGGGGATGTCAATTTCTTGTTACGAAAGCAGATTTGTAAAAGATTAAAGGAGTTGCTTTAAACTGAATCTGTTAGGCAGATGAATTGAACATCTTCAAACAATCAGTAAACAGCAACCTCTAATTGCTACTTAAAACAGAATTAAATGCAGCAGCACCAATTACAAACATCAGTGTTGTGACATATGTCTGCTGCATGTGGACAGTGGATGATTGGAGAAGGTATTTGAGTTCCCCACATTTATTATGCTCCTGATTTGCTCTTGATATGTAATTTGTCTTCCAGTTTTTCCATTCCCTCTCACTCTAAATTTGAGATGTTATGAAAATTGATTTGAATTTTTCTTTCCGCGATTGTTATTATAAGCAGTAAATCAGACAGCAACTTTGAGCATCCAGCCATTGCATGAAGCGTGGACATAACAAAGTAGCTGTTCAGCAGGAGCAGGCCAACTTGAAGGTTGATTATGTTGCTACCTCATTGAGAGACTTGGCATTTAGATATAAAGAAGGGTGGGAATTTGTGGTACTTGCATGGTAGATGTCCACCAAAAATGCTGAATAAGTTCAGGCTTGCCCAGTAGTGAATTTAAAATTTTAATTACTGCTAAACTCTCCAGCAGTGAAATTTAATTTTTATAGGTCTGGAATTTCATTCCATCAGATATTATTTGGAGATTTAAAAAAAAACTCCACTTTTCCTCTCCCTTATCTCTCTCTTAATCCCGTATTTCTTTTCTGAACTTTATTTTGGTTTCTATACATGATTTAGCGTTAAATTAACTATTCTAAATTACACCTCCTGGTTTGGATTCTGCTTGTCTTGGTAATGATTCTTCAGTTTAATTGACTAAGGAAATACATGAAACTACGAGACATGAAATTTATTTGCAAACTCCTGATTTTGTATTTACGCTTGTAGATTTTCCATTCTGCTAAGCATGTCCATGTTGCACTGTGGCTTATGTAACCCACTTAAAGTTTCAAAAGCAAAATACTGCAATAATAATACAGAAATAGAAAAGAAACACTTAGATCAGGCAGCATCTGTGGAGAGAGAAACGGAGTTAGTGTTTCAGGCCAATGACTCTTCATCAGAACTTAAAGTTATGTTCAACCTGGAAGAAAACTGAATTGTACTCTTTGAAGAGGAAGCAAATACATAATCTAAATTTTTTGAATGTGGCCTGAAAAATATTTTGCAAAGGCTTGTTAGTATAAAATGTTTGAAAGTTTAACATTTTTTATTTATAATGTTCTGGGAGCTGATAAGTATTCAGTGTCTTCCTTTTTGAGGTGGGGAGAGCGAAAATGGGAGCACGTACTCAAGGCTGACTCTTCAGTGCAGTACTTCGGGAATGTTGCACCGTTAGGATTGCCATCCTTTGGATGACAAACTGAGGCTCCTTTAGTCCTATTGGATGGATGATTAAGATCCTTCAGCACCATCAAGAGAAGAGAAGGGGAGCTCTGCCATGGTCCTGACCTTTGTGTGTTCCCTTTACTGATAAATATACTTGCTTCTCCTACAGATGGCAGACTTGAACAGCCCTTGTCCTTGTTGTCTGCGTCAATGGACAAAACAATGATTCTCTGGTCTTCAGATGAAGAATCTGATGTCTGGTTGGAACAGGTAAGCTATTATTATTCTAATGCCCTGTGCCCTAAAAACAATTTCAAATCTTTGGCAGCAAATAAGAAGTTTTTGTAGCATAATTAAAGTTGACCACATCTGGCTGTAGATTAGTTACTGTTTCTGATGAAAGTATTTAATCTTTTTACATCTAATCTATTCATGTTTAAAAAGCACAACATATTAGGCCATTTATTTTTAACCTGTTAATTAATTTTATCCTGTCCTTATTCCTTCCGGCAATGGTCTAAGTTTTCCAAGCTCATTTTAATATTATTCAGGCAGATCTGTGGTGGAAAAGGCTAGAATGCTCTCATTCTTGCTTTTCCCTTATTTCAGCGAGCAGGTGCATGCAAACAACATGCCAATAAAGAAAATAATGCATCAGTTAGCTTTTGCACCATTTGCCCAGTTCACATGCTGGACCTGGCAGAGAGGATTTCAGAGCTATAATTGTAAAACAGAAGTGTGGTCATGCATTCCCTAGTGGTAATACATGATTTGTTTTAATGAAAATATGTTACTTTCTTCAGTCAGCTCAGTAACTGTTGGCTTCCTGCTAATACAGCAAGCCCCGCACCTTGCTGTAAGAGGCTGTCCCTAGCCCGGCACACCACACTGGCAGAGGTGGGGGTAACTGCCTCCAACATGCAAACAGCCCTACAGCAGGAAGGTTGGCAGGGGAAAGAAACATCCCTGTGGTGGTAGGAAGTTCCACCTCTCCAAAGAGGTTTCCCCTTTGGAGGCCTAATTCTACCTTTTAATTATGCACAATAGCACTTTATTGAATTGGAACGAAATAGAACTACACATGTGATTTTAGCCTCTTGCTGAGTGGTATCACAGAAGGAGACGGAAGCAAAGAAATAGGAGTAAGTGATTAAATCCCTTCACCCTGTTTTGCCATTCAGAATGCCTGAACAGCACCCAAACTCCGTTTATGCGCCATGATACCCTAACTCTACAAAAGCAATCTATCTCAGTCTTGAAAGCTCAGGTGGTCATAACGCCCACAGCCTCTTCGGGGAATTGCTTCCCAACTTGCAGTACCCATTGTGTGGAAAAAGTACTTTCTATTTTCGTTCCTGAATGGCCCCTTGTTCTTGATTTGCTGAGCGAGGAGACTTCATTTTCAAAAAGAGCAGGAAGAGCGAGGAGGCCTCATTTTCAAAAAGAGCGGTGAGACTTCATTTTAAAAATAGCGGGGAGAGTTCATTTTAAAAGGAGTGAGGAGACTTTTTTTAAAGAGAGCGGGGAGAGCATGGAGGTCTCGTTTTAAAAATAGCGAGGAGAGTGAGGAGACTTCATTTAAAAAAGAACGGGGAGACTTTTTAAAAAGAGCGGGCAGAGCGAGGAGGCCTCATTTTCAAAAAGAGCAGGAGAACGAGGAGATCTCATTTTAAAATGAGCGAGGAGACCTCATTTTAAAATGAGCAAGGAGAGTTCATGTGAGACCAGCGGCGTAGTGACGTCACGAACCACAGCATGATGTGAGTGCAGGGAAAGCAGCTGGTTGGTGAGTAGGATTGTTGAGTATTTCTAGTCTTCAAAGTATAAGTAAAGTCTTTAGTTTGTGTTTAGGTCTCGTCTTTTTTTCTCTCTTTGTCTTAAAAATAACTTAAGTATAAGATCGATACTGGTTGAAAAAATTAACTACAATAAAGTCTAAAGAGCAGGGGATTCTTCAAATTTAAAGAGTAGGGATACTAGAGTGATTAATTAATAGATTAAATAAAATACGATATTGATGGCAGGACGGGTGATGTGTTGCAACTGCAGCATGTGGGAGCTGCTGGACACCAAAGTGATCTAGAGCGAACACATTTGTCATGAGTGTTTGCAGCTTGAGGAACTTCGGATCCAAGTTGAGGGGCTGGAGTTCGAGCTGCAGACATTGCGCCATATCGTTGGGGGAGAGAGGAGACTTCATTTTAAAAATAGTGGGGATTCTTCATTTTCAAAAAAAGCGAGGAGACTTCATTTTAAAAGGAGCATTTGCTCCAGGAGGTGGCCACACCCCTCAGATTAAGTAATTCAAATTTGGTCTATGATCAGGGACAGGAGGGTGTGACTGCAGGTGAGGCAGGAATGGGGACCCAGGGGGTAGTGTTCGAGGAGTCACGGCCCCTGCACTTGTCCAACAGTTACGAGATTCTTGCAAGCTGTGTGGACAAGAGCGGAGACTGCAGTGAGGATGAGCAAACTGACCACGGCACCGTGGTACGCGGAGCCATTCAATTGGGGGGAGGAAATAGGAAGGTAGTAGTGGTAGGAGACATTATAATTAGGGGGATAGATACTGTTCTCTGCAGCCATGAGCGTGAGTCCCGAGGGCTGAGTTGCCTGCCCAGTGCCAGGGTTAAGAACATCTCTTAAGGACTGGAGAGGAACTTGGAGTGGGAGGGGAGGGATCCAGTTGTCGTTGTCCACGTTGGTACCAACGACATTGATAGGACTAGAAAGGAGGTTCTACTGAAAGAATTTGAACAGTTAGGGGCTGAATTAAAAAGCAGAACTTCCAGGATAATAATCTCGGGATTACTACCTGAGCCACGGGAAAACTGGCATAAGATAAATAAAGTCAAGGAGTTAAATGCGTGATTCAAAGATTGGTGTGGGAGGCAGAAACAGAAAATGCTGGAAAAATTCAGCAGGTCTAACAGCATCCATGGAGAGAGAAACAGAGTTGACGTTTCCAGTCCGTATGACCCTTCAGAGCTAAAGAGAAATAGAAATGTGATGAAATTTATACTGTTTAAGGGGGTTGGGGCAGGTGAAGCTGGAAAGAAGGCCAGCAATAGGTGGGGGCAAAGGAGAGATTGACAAAGATGTCATGAAAAAAAGATCAAAGGGAGTGTTAATTGTAGCAGCTAAAAAAAGGTGCTGATAGTGGCATAAAGGTAAGAAAGCAGAATATGATAATAGCAGAACATTCCCTTTGTCTTTTCGTCCGTGATATCTTTGTCGATCTCTCCTTTGCCCCCACCTATTACTGGCCTTCTATCCAGCTTCACCTGCTCCATCCCCCTTAAACAGTATAAATTTCATCACATTTCTCCTTTTTAGTTCTGAAGAAGAGTCATATAGACTCTAAACGTTAACTCTGTTTCTCTCTCCACAGATGCTGTTAGACCTGCTGAGTTTTTCCAGCATTTTCTGTTTCTGTTTTGGATTTCCAGCATCCGCAGTATTTTGCTTTTATATTGGTGTGGGAGGAATGGGTTTCAGTTCATGGGGCACTGGCACCAGTACTGGGCTAGAAGGGAGCTGTTCCGATGGGACTAGCTTCACTTGAACCGTGCTGGGACCACTGTCTTGGTGAATCGAATAACTAGGGCTGTAGAGAGAGCTTTAAACTAAATAGAGGGGGGGGAGGGTTCTGGAGAGGGGATAGGTAGGCTTACAAAGCAAAAGGATATGGCAGCATTGCAGGGCAGCTATTTAGGTAATGATACCCAGAGTGTGACAGGAAGGGACAGAGTGTACAAACATAAAAAACGTTAAAAAAAGAGAAGCAAATAGGGTCAATGGGGGGAAAAATGGTAAAAAGGCAAAATGAATGGCTCTTTATTTAAATGCATGTAGTATTTGGAACACAATTAATGAACTAACGGCAGAAATAGAAGTTAATGGGTATGATCTTAAAGCCATTACAGAGACATGGTTACAATGAGACCAAAGCTGGGAACTAAATATTCAGGGGTATTTGACTTTTCAAAAGGGCAGGCAGGAAGGAAAAGGTGGTGGGGTAGTTTTGTTAGCACGAGATGGAATAAGTACGATAGCAAGAAATGATCTTGGATCGGAAGATTTTGAATCACTATGGATGGAGGTGAGAAATAACAAGGGGGAGAAGACACTGGCTGGAGTAGTCTATAGGCTCTATAACAGTAGTTATACAGTAGGACAGAGAATAAATCAGGAGATTTAAATGAGAACATGTAAAAAAAGGCAGTACATTAATCATAGGTGAATTTAATCTTCATGTAGATTGGGAAAATCAAATTGGCATAGGTAGCCACAAGCAAGAATTCATAGTGTGTATTTGGGACAGTTTCTGAAAATATTATGTTGTGGGTCCAACCTGGGATCCGGTTATTTTGGATCTGGTAATGTGTAATGAGGCACGTTTAATAAATGATCTCAGAGTTAAAGATCCCCTCGGAAACAGTGACCATAACATGGTAGAATTTAGCATTCAGTGTGAGAATGAGAAACTTGGATCAGAAACAACAATGCTAAACTTAAATAAGGGTAATTACAAAGGAATGAGGGCAGAGTTGGCTGGAATGGACTAGGAATGGAGTTTAGCAGAAAAGATGGTTGATGAACAATGGCAAACGTTTAAGAAAGTAGTTCATGACTCACAACAAAAATATATCGCAGTGAGGAAGAAGGATTCAAGGAAGTGGATAAACCAACCATGGTTGACCAAGGAAGTTAAAGATAGTATCAAATTGAAAGAAAAAACATACAATGTGGCAAAGATTAGTGGTAAGCCAGGGGATTGGGAGAGTTTTAGAAACCAACAAAAAATGACCAAAAAAAATAATAGAGGGAGAAAATAAACTGAGTGTAAACTGGCAAGTAATATAAAAGCAGTCAGCAAGAGCTTTTTTAAATATATAAAAAGGAAGAGAGAGGGCGAAGTGAACATAGCCCCCTTACAGAATGAGGCTGGGGAAATAATAATAGGGAACCATGAAATGGCAGAGGAGTTGAATAAACACTTTCCATCAGTCTTCATGTTAGAAGACACTAATAGCATACCAAAAATACTAAATAATCACGGGGCAAAAGTAGGGGAAGAAATAAATACAATAACTATCACTAGAGAAAAAGTACTAGTGAAACTAATAGGGCTAAAGGACGATAAGTCCCCTGGACCTAATGGGTTGCATCCTAGGATATTAAAGGAAGTAGCTTCAATGATAGTTGATGCACTGGTAGTAATCTTCCAAGGATCCTTAGATTCTTGCAGATGCAGTACTCCAGATTGGGCCTGACCAAGCTTCTGTACAACTGAAGGATAATTTCCTCCCTTTTGTACCCCACCCCCCCGCACTCTTTGAGATAAAGGCCAGCATTTCGTTTTATACCCGTCTACTAGCTTTGAATGCTTTGTGTACTTGGTCTCCCAAATCTGTTTGTTCCTCCACAGTTCCTATTATCTCACCATTTAGAAAATTCTGTGATTTATTTTTCTTAAATGCAAAGAGACTAACCTAACACTTTGCCAAATTGAACTCCATTTGCCATTGTTTTGCCCACTCACTTACTCTGTTTATGTTCGTCTGCCCTATTTGCTGGCAGAACCTTCTCCCAGTTTCCTTGGATTGCCCTGAAACACATCACAAGTGCTTATGTAAAGCCCCACTTGCTAGATCTGCTTGTCAGTCTCTGTTCAATGTATACAAATGACATATGCAGAAAGATGACTGCTGTGTGTGAATAAATCACTGTTTCAGTCCTGTGGATTTCTTCTCTTTCCTCACCTGCTCCTCATTTCAATTTTTGTTTCGGATTATATAACTGATTATATTGTGAGCGGTTAAATGAATTGTGTATTCATTTGACATCATTAGTGGAATTATTAATGTTGATGTGCTTTTCTACCAAATGAAAAGTGAATTAGTATTGTTAGCCTGTCGATGCTGAAGAAATGATCTTGACTTCCTGATGTTTTCCTTGCGAATGTTTTCCAATTGTCGCTTATTTGACTTCATGCTTTCGCTAGACAACGCCTTGTGACAAATGAAGCATTTTGGCTTTCCTTTGGATTTGGCAAAAACACTTCTGAATCCATGTTCAAGGAAGGCCTCATCGTATTTATGAACATGTTTCTTACTTTCTTGTTTGCAATGCAGTCGGGAGGATGCCGGTGGAGGTCGAATCTCTGCATAAAACATTTTCCATAGTGTAAGAAACAAGTGCCATTACTTATCAGTATGTGTCTGAATTACACTAGGTGTAGGCGTGTGGCTTTTGAAATTACAACAAGATTTTAATTTTTTTGTAGCTTTTCTTTAGCACAAGTTAAAAACCAATGTAAATTAAATATGAATTAAAAGGCAAATAATACTTCATATAAGAGGAAACATTTCACTTTAATAGTTGATACAACAAAGATACATCTTACACAATCAAAGCATTCTCCTGCAGCATTTATGGCATTATGTAGCCACACACTTTTATCTATGCTGCTCTTTATTCATGAAAGGTCGGTCAGGAGTCCTATTTGACACCAGCTTCACCTTTGAGTTTGAGTATGATTATCATCAGCAAGGCTCACTTCTATGAACCGCCTCTCCCTTGGGTCATGACAGTCTAGATGGTGTATCTTTCCAGAGTTCATTTTCAACCAACCAACAACACCCTGGTTCGCGGTTTGGCCACTTGTGGGATAACACCAAGCTCTTTAGCATCTTTGAGCTATTTACATAACATTCTCGGTTTTAGACCGTTTTAGTCGGCTCGCACACTACCTCCAGAACTCCTGCCTCCTTTCCTGCCAAACAGAAAAACTGACTTCTTCCTGAGAGTGATTTGCTTCTTCTCACAAGAATTCTGTGTGTTCCTCTTTCTGTCTCTTTTTGCCTTCACTTTCTGTCTGCATTTGTGCACTGATCCTTCTCCATCCAGCTCCTCTGTTTGTAGTTTCTTTTGTGTCTGCCAGCCACCTGCCTTCTTTTTTAACTTCCTTTGTGTTGGCACTGCTTCCAGGTCAAGGATTGCCAGGTCACATGGACCAGTATGCCTTTTTATCCAAGAAAATTGCAAATGATCCCTTTACAAATGATGTAAATTCTTAAAAGTCTCTTTTAAACATTCTTAAAAGCAATTACAAGTTCCATAGATGCTTTAAAGAAATTACAAATTTTCCTTACTATACTGCTTCCGGGTCAAAGGTTGCCACATTCATATGACTGCAGATGTAACCAGAAAAATATTGCAATGCTCAGAAATCAATGCATCGACTGCTTGGGTGGGTGTATCGGTAACAGACATCCCACAGAAATATGATTGGTGGGGCTTGATTCCAACTCTGAATGTAGTATGTATGTTGTCATAACATGTGCTTCACCTTGTAATTCATTTATTTTGAAGACCATGTGAGATTAACACTATTTCACTTCATGTGGCCCTATTTGCGATCCCCAATTGGGGTCACCAACCACTGTTTGGAAACCGCTGAACTAGTGCCGCGCAGAGAATGCCTCATCAACTTATGAAACTAAAGCTCCATCTGCTTATTTAGCTTCACATAATAGCCGTCATGGTACTATTCAAAAAAGAGCTGGAGAGTTCTGGTGTGCTGGCTAACAATCATTCCTCAATTACTTCACCAAAACAGATCATCTGGTCATTCATCACCACCAGTGGAAATTCCCCTCCAAGCACCTCATCATCCTGACTGGCAAATATATCGCTGTTCTTTCACTGTTGCTGGGTCAAAGTCCTGGAATTCCCTCCCTAACCACACTGTAGGTGTATCTACACCACAGGGACTGCAGCGGTTCAAGAAGGCAGCTCACCACCACCACCTCAAGGGCAATTAGGGATAGGTAATAAATGCTGGCCCTAGCCAACGATCCCCACATCCTGTAAATAAATTTAAAACATCTCTTTTAGTGTCTGTGAGACTTAGCCATGTAACTTACTTCATATTGCAGATTTATTCTAATTCCCTGTTTAAATCCGGAGAATGTTGAAGACATTTCTCTCTCTCTGCCCTGCCCACCCTTTATGAAGTGAATGAAGAGGCATTAAAGCTGTGTTTTGCTAAATGCAACTCTTTTAATCTTTACTTTACAATAAAGTTTCCGGTAGTCATTTCAGTTTGTGTGTTCTGCTTTTGAAGCATTGAAGGATATTCATTCGAATGATTTTGAAATCCAGCCATAAAATGATGAGCTACGTGCTCACACTTTCCCAAGATGTGCTTTCTGGGCATATGTGTTCACAGAATCATGTTTATTTAGGCATGCTTTGGAAGAATGAGTGGCTTTTGCATATATGCCCCCTTTTTCCTATCTCGCAGATCTACAATTGGACCAGGTTAATTGAGCACATTCCCCTGAAGAACAGTTTTACTGCCAACTGATTGTAAACACCTCAAAAACTTTCTTTTTGACCAAACCTTCTGTCATTCTTCCTTGTCCTGACCTCCATGACTTGGCATACATTCCCTTAACTATTTCTAGTTTCTCTCTTTCCCTGTAAAGCACCTCGGGTCATTTTCTACTGGTAAAGATGCTGCATTATTTTAAGCTTTTTTTTGCTGTTCTCTTTCAATATCCACAAAGTAAATAAGGCAAATTTGTTTCCCAGTTTTGGCTGTATTCATGAAGCAAATTTCTTTAAGTAGGTCATAATAGTTTAAGATAAAAGTCAGTAATAATAGAAACTAATGTAGGTCTCCCCCTCAACTCATTAGAAATGTACTTACTGTGATGGAATTGCATGCATTTTAAAAAATAATTCTAAATTATTCATATTTAACAAAGCACACCCTCTACATGGTAACTGCTGTATTTCTGCTTCACCAACACTAAAAATGACATGGGACCTGATGAAGAGATGCTGTAGAACAGGGAAGGGAAATTTTAACATAAAAGCAGAAAATGGTGGAAAATACACAGCAGGTTAGTGGGAAAAGGAAACCTTAATTTATGGAGAGGTCGTTGTACCAAATATGCCATTGTACCAAACGATAGTATTGAAAACGGAAGGATCAAAATTTTGAAGCAGCAAAATGCATATGAACAAATATATTTAGTAATCTGTGCATTAGCAATTGCTGCACTCCCTATAATTTGCAGACTTCACTTTCCTCCCATTTTTGTTGGGGCATTGCAACCTTGAGCGACATATAAATTTAGGAAAACTATTTTTGGCTTAGGCTACAATGAAATAGTTGTTGCAGATCCGTGTAGCATGATATTAGCAGTAAGCTAAGATTTGTTATTTTTTGGGATGTAGGCATCACTGGCTAGGCCAACGTTTGTTACCCATCTCTAATTGACCTTGCGATGGTGTGGTGCACTGCCTTCTTGAACTAGGTACACCCACAATATTGTTAGGAAGGGTGTTCCAGGATTTTGATGCAGTGACAGTGAATGAATGGCGATATAGTTCCAAATGAGGATATTTGTGGCTTGTAGGGGAACATTCAGGTGGTGGTGTTCTCATGCATTTGCTGCCCTTGGCCTTCTAGGAGTTATAGGAGACGAGTTTGGAAGATGCTGTTGAAGGAGCCTTGGTGAGTTGCTGCACTGCATCTTGTAGATGGTACAGACCGCTGTCACTGTGTGATGGTACTAGAAAGAGTAAATGTTTAAGGTGGTGGCTGGGGTGCCAGTCAAGTGGGCTGATTTGTCCTAGATGGAGTCGAGCTCCTTGTGTGCTGTTGGAGCTGCACTCATCCAGGCAGGTGGAGAGTGTTGCATCACACTTCTAACTTCTGCCTTGTAGATGTTGGACAGGCTTGGGGAGTCAGGAAGTGAGTTACTCCCCTCAATTTTCAGCCTCTGAGCTGCACTTGTGGCCATAGTATTTATATGGCGGTCCAGTTCAGTTTCTGGTCAATGGTAACCCGTAGGATGTTGATAGCGAGGGCTTCAGCGATGGTAACACCATTGAATGTCAAGGGGGTGATGGTTAGATTCTCTCTTGTTGGAGATGGTCATTATCTGGCACTTGTGTGGCATGGATGTCACTTGCCTCTTATCAGCCCAAATTAATTGTTGTCCATATCTTGCTGCACATGGACACTGACTGCTTCTGTATGTGAGGATTTGTGAATGCTACTGAACATTGTGCAGTCATCAGCGAACATCCCCATTTCTGACCTTATGATGGAGGGAAGGTCTTTGATGAAGCAGCTGAAGAAGTTTGAGCCTAGAACCATCCTGAGGAACTCCTGCATCAATATCCTGGAACTGAGATGATTGACCTCCAACAGTGCAAAGCTATCCCCCATTCCTATTCTGTTCAATTTTGCCAGGGCTTCTTGATGCCCTGATCTTGATCAAATGCTGTCTTGATGTCAAGGACAGTCATTTTCACCTTACCTCTTGAATTCACTATTTTGTCCATTGAGACTTTAATGAGGTCAGGAGCTGAGTGACCCTGGCAGAACCCAAACTGAACAGGTCATTGCTGTCAGTGAGATTGGAAAAAGGGGGATCGGAAAGTGGGTGGGGATGGAGGAGAGAGTTCAGGATCTGAAGTTGTTGAACTCAATGTTAAGTCCGGAAGGATGTAAAGTGCCTAGTCGGAAGATGAGGTGCTGTTCCTCCAGTTTGCGTTGAGCTGCTGTGTAAGTGCCACTTGATAGCACTGTTGACAACCCCTTCCATTACTTTGCTGATGATCGAGACACTTATGGGGTGGTAATTGGCTGGGTTTGAATTGTCCTGCTCTTTGTGGATAGAACATAGGTGGGAAATTTTCCACATTGCTGGATAGATGCTGGTGTTTTGGTTGGACTGGAACAGCTTGGCTCTCAGGGCATGACTAGTTCTAGAGCACAAGTCTTCAGCACCATTGTCAGGATATTGTTAGGGCCTTTGCATTATCCAGTGCCTTCGGCCGTTTCTTGATGTCACATGGAGTGAATCTAATCGACTGAAGACTGGCATCTGTGTTGCTCGGGATCTCAGGAGGAGGCTGAGATGGATCATCTACTCAGCACTTCTGGCTGAAGATGGTTGCATGTGCTTCAGCCTTGCCTTTTGCGCAGATGTGCTGGATTCCCTCATCACTAAGGATGGGGATGTGGGGCTCTCCGCCTCTGGTTAGTTGTTTAATTGTCCACCACCATTCACAACAGGATGTAACAGGACTGCAGAACTTTGACTTGATCCATTTGTTGTGGGATCGCTAAACTCTGTCTATCATGTGCTTCTTCTGCAGGTAGTCCTGTGTGGTAGCTCCACCAAGTTGATATCTAATTTTTAGGTATCCCTTATGGTGTTCCTGGCATGGCATTCTTGATTGAACCATGTTGGTCCCTTGGATTGATGGTAATGACAGAGTGAGGGATATACCAGGCCATGATCTTACAGATTTTTGTTGAATGCAATTCCTTACTGAGGACGATTTTATGGATGTCAGTTTTTCTTTGGTATCATACGCAGCTAACCATTATTTATTTGTGAGCCTTGCTGGTGAACGTTAATAGGTTATTCAAATGTGATGGGGAATGACAGCCAAACCTATACCAGTTGTCAGCTAATACTACACAAACTCTAACCTCTGACACTCAATAGTGACCAAGTGCAGGAATCTTGCCATACTCTGACTAGGGTCAATTAATCCAGCATAGACCAGGGGTCGAACTTAAGACCTTCCTTGTTTGTATGACTCAATTAATCCCTGGAGGAACTTGCTGAATTATTAAGAGATTTATATATTATATGTACACTCGGTTGTATGTAGGAATGTGTGAAAAAATAAATACAAATTGACAAAACTACAAAATCTGTATGTGAAAATACTATGCATAAATAAAACATTTTGAAAATGAAATGTACACACAATCTGGTACTGGTTGCTCCTTGATAATTTAAGTTGAATACCCTAGCTAAAACTAGGTGAAGGAATGGAGTTCAATTTTTTTAAAAATGCTGCATGAATGCTTTATTATTTTGCAAAATAACTAAATTAAATAATGGAAATAAATTAATGCAAAACCATAATAAAAACTTAATCCTGCTATAGCTATCAGCTCCAATTTTCTAACTCCTTTCGCCAACTATCACACAGATAGGTAAACACAAAGCATATTGCTCATTTGATTCAGGCTTCATGTGCTTAATGGACCCACTTTGGTTCCTATGACCTGGGAGATGATGGTTCCAGCACCAATATAAGTACAGCTTTAAATAAAAAAGCAAGAAAAAGGGAAAATGCAAAGAAAATGCTGCTTGATTTCTCAAGAAGAAACTGAAAATGTTGGAAAAATGCAGCCGGCAGATAAGCTGTGAAGGAATAAAATAGGACAGCATGTTCATTGCAACCTCTCAGACATAACTTAGTCTTGATGAAGGATCTACACCTACATCTTTTAATCACCCCACCATGCATCTGGATGCACCATAATTCCCAGTACTCTGTGCCCTGAAGAAAATAGAGAATGCTAAGATCTGAAATGGCAAAAGTCAGAGGCCTGCAGGGTGTTTCTGAAAGTTCCTTGGAATACTGTAGGTAGCTGACGTTTGTGGGTGTAGCTGGTGACAGATTGTTTACTGACAGCTGAGCATCACACACATTGCGCCTCACTGAGGTTCAGGTAGGAGAATTGTTTTGTGAAAACACTCGGCAGAGATGGCCTCTGCTGAGAGCTTTCACTTTCAACTGTGTGTACCATCTATGAGATGCATTGCAGCAACTCATCAAGGCTCCTTCGACATCACCTTCCAAATCTGTGACCTCTACTACCTAGAAGGACATGGACAGCAGATGCAAGAGAACCACCAGCTCCAAGCCGCACACCATCCTGACTTGGAAGCATATCACCATTCCTTCACTGTCGCTGGGTCAAAAACCTGGAACTACACTCACCACATGAACTGCAGCGGCTCAAGAAGGCAGCCCACCATCACCTTCTGAAAGGCAATTAGGGATGGGCAATAAAAAAGCTGTTCTAGCCGAAGCCCACATCACATGAACAAGTAAAAAATGAATTAGGAGCAGGAGTAGGCCATTCAGCCCCTCTAGCCTGCCCTGCCATTTGATAAGATTTTGGCTGATCTGATTGTGGCCTCCACTCCACTTTCCTGTCTACCCTCATGCCCTTTGACTCCCCTGTCAGTCAAGAATCCAGCTAACTCAGCCTTAAAAATATTCAATAACCTTGCCTCCACATGTGCTGAAGGACTTGGTCCTGACTTCAAGGATTCTGCACAAACCACTGCTCCCAGGTATGGGCATAATAGTATGCACTTTCCTTGGACTACAGCATGACTAGAAGAAAGAGGTAACACAGAGCAGGACAGGCTACAGGAAGAGGGAGAGGGAGAAGGGCTCTCAGCAGAGGCCATATCTGTCAAGTGTTTTCACAAAGCAATGAGGAGTAATGTATGTGATGTTCAGTTGCCAGTAAACAATCTGTCACCAACTGCACCCATAACTGCAACCTCAGAGCGAGAGTGCCGTGGCTGTCAATTCTGTGTTAAGCATTGTCGGGTGAGGCTCAGGAGCCCCACTCTGGCATGGCAATCTCGGCTGCATTTGCTACAGAGGAAGTCAGTGAGCTGAGAAGGTGCATAATTCACTGGTCTCTGGTTTCTCTGGGCCCTCTTCTTGGCCATCTGAGCTTTTTGTTACTGCTCACCTCTTCCATTGTCCTTCCTCCAGAGGTCATGAATGACGGTGTCTTGTTACTTGTTGTCAGTGTCAATATCCGCCATCTTCATATCTTGCTTGCAGGTGTCCTTGTGGAGGTATGGGTACGCAGGGAGTTGTGATCCAATGGTCAATTTACCGCTCTTAACATCTTTGGGTATACAGCCACCATCCATCCGATGAATATGGCTGAGCCAGCTTTAGCTTGGCAATGCATGTAAGCTGATGGAATTAGCAGACTCCAGGACTTCTGAGTTGGTGACCTTGACCTGCCAAGAGAAACCGTTAAGCCTTTTCTCCTGCCTAGCATGTGCTGTCCAGGTTTCCCCACCAAAGAGGAGTGCAACGAGGACACAGATTTGGTAGACTTGAAGTTTGGTGATCTCGGTCAGGTTGCTTTTGTTCAACATTCTCTTACTCAGCTTGAACATAACAACATCAGCCTTTGTGATGTGTGTGTTGATTTCAGCATTGAGTAACAGATTGCTGGTGAGTGTGGAGGCTGGATATGTGAAGCTATCAACAACCTCCAGCATTCCCCTGTCACATTGTCAATGTTGATAGATGGTGGTATGGCTGGACTATGACATGATGGACCATGACATTTGTCTTTCTGATGCTGATGGTCAAACCAAACTCTTCACAGGCGTGAGAAAGTCTGTCCCTTTGCCACTGCAGATGTTTCTCAGTATGGAATGTTAGTGCGGCATCGTCAGCGTAGAGCAACTCTCTGATGAGGATTTGGCACACCTTTGTCTTGAATCTCAGACAAGCAAGGGCTGAACAGCTTTCCATCAATTCTGGTATATAAGTAGACACTCTCTCTAGATGACCTGAAGACATATGACAGCAGCAAAGTGAAGAACATGTCAAAGAGTGTTGGCGCCAGAACACAAACCTGTTTGACCCGACTACAGATCTCAAAGGGTTCCCATGTTGCCCCGTCATATCTGACCTGATCCATCCTGTGATGGGAAGAGGAGATCACACCGAGCAGTTTCGGTGGGCAGCCAGTTTCCTCTTGCAGCATAAATAGACTATGCACTGAGAAGATCAGATCAATGTAGACCTTTCAGTTCTGAAACCACACTTGGATTCTGGAAAGATGAGTTCAGCCAAGATCTGCAGTTTGAACAAGGGTAACACAGGCAAATACTTTTCCCACAATGTTCAGCAGAGAGATACCTTGATAGTTGTTGCAGTTGCTGTGGTCACCCTTATTCGTGTATAGGGTTACAACCTTTACATCATGCATATCCTAGGACAGTGCCCCCCTCCTTCCAGCGGAAACAGAGAAGTTTTGTAGATGCTGCAGGAATGTGGTTTTCCCGTGCCTGAGTTCAGGTGGTATAGGATCAGCACCTGGAGCTTTGCCCATGGCAAGCAAGTCAGTAACTTTTGCTAAGCTCTTCCACTGTGTGTTCGATATTGAGCTCTACCATGACAGGCAGGCTCTGTGGTGTTTAGAGCTTCCTTGGTGATGGTATTCTTTCTAGAGTACAGCTCAAATGTAGTGTCACCCATCTCTCCAACTTTTTACTGCAGTCGTTGATGACCTCCTCTGCCTTTGTTTTCAATGGAGCCATTTTCTTTTCTGATCGACCTGCTGCCTTTTTGACCGCTTGACACATGCCCCGGTCATTCCTTGTGTCGAAGGACATCTGGATATTCTGGCAGAGTTGTAACCAGTGCATCGCCTAGCAGTTTGTTGGACTTCACTTTGAGCGGCTCTTAGGGCCTTCAGAGCTTTCTTACTTGGACCTCTCTCGTACTTTATGAGAATGGATCGTGAGGCTTCAGTGACAGGTTCAATAACAGTGATGTTAACCTCTAACCAGTAAGCATTTTCTCCGCTCTTGCACTCCCAACATATGGGAAGCAGTAGTGTAGATGGTGTCACAAAGTGTGTTTCATTTTGGACCTGCACTCTCTGTGGGGATGCCAGAGGGCCCCTGTTCAATCGAGCCACGGAACTGTTGGTTTTTATCTGGGTATGCAGTATGGCTGACTTTGATATGAGGACAGCATTTCTGCTTTGAATGAAAATGAGTTGCATCCTAACCCTGCTGCATACCAGGGAGTGACCTATATGCAATGAAATGTCCTCGCTCCTCGGAGTTTTCAAACTAGCAAAATTATCACAGGGTAGAATATATCTATAGATATATTATAGTAGAAACAACTCTTTAAGTTTACCAATATCTGCACTTAGAATCCTAACTTAAGAATTCTAGAATTTTGTTATTTATATGTGGGCTTATGCGCATATAAGGATGAGACTGCAACTCTTTTATACTTATGAATACTTGTTATAAGAATCAATTATAGATTACATTATAGTAATGAATACTATACCATAGGACATATGGTTCAGAAAGACAATCACTTCATTTAAACAGATAGTGACTATTCTAAGAGAAGTAAATATTCCCTGAATAATGAGTGTTAGCTATAGTCAGTCAAAGATGATTATAACATGATTGTTATACTTTAAATTTACATACAATGTCTAAATCCAGCTTAATTAATGGTTGGATATTCAGACAAATATTGATTTGAAGAAGATTATACTTGCAATCCAGTATGATTTCTTTAGGGTGTCTTTTGTCTCAACCATTAAAGTGAGTTGGTGATAAATTCGACCCTTTGTGTCCGAAAGATGGCTGACCTATTTCTGTTTTATGTCTGTCTGTCTGTTGGCTTTTTTGAGACATGGACCTCGTCAAACATTTTTTAAAAATAAATTTTATCAATTTTTTTTTTGCAGTCTTTATGTGAATCTTTGAGGGTCATTTTGTTTTTACCATCTAAATTCTGCCGCAGGTGTTTGGCTGTTTTCCCACAGTAAGGCATTTAAGGTTCTTATGAATTCCTGCGCTTCTGTATAATGTTTTTCACTAGCTTCTTGGCACTAGTTCAAATTCTGCCTAGTGGATTTTATTTTCTCAACTCCATTAACTTAATTAACACCTTAATTTCACTTTAATTTCTTCATTAAATGGGTTACGTCTTTTACATGACTTTGAGCACTGTGTAGCTTCATGTGTTGAGAAAACTGTTCTGAGAGTCACGTTTGGTGATGATCAGGTCCAACTGGTGCCAATGCTCGGAGCTTGGATATCTCCAGGACACCTTGTGGCACAGTTTGTTCTGAAATAAGGTGTTAGTTACACAAAGCTCTTGGTAGCAGCAAAGCTCAAGTAGTCTCTGTCTGTTCTCATTTATCTTGCCTAGGCCATGATGATTGAGACAGGAGGGCCATGCATCATGGTCCACACCCACACCTGCATTGAAATTCCCCAGGAGATAAGATTAACTGGCCCTGCTTAAGTTGAGAGGCGGATGGAGACAACACATTCTGAACTATTTGTTCTATCATCAAGAGTAGCAAGTTCCTTACAGTGAAACCTACACCTTGTTCATGCGTTTCCTCTCAACTCCTTTTCTGCCAGATGAATGTCTAATGTTTTCCCTTCTGTTGTCCACTCCCGGCGAGCCTGGTCTCTTGTAGGGTGCCATGTCAGTGTTGAGCCTATCAGGTTCCATGTCAATCACAGTTGCCTTGCACGTGTTATCGGCTAGCTGCAAGTCGTCTTGTCAGTCCCATGCACGTGACGCTGATGTTCCAGCTAGCCAGTTGAAGAGTTGGCATCTTTTTATTTGTTTGCCTGCTACGATGAATTTGATCCAATTGCTGAGCAGAGACTTGAAGCTCCAAGCACCCATTGAAGCAGACGGACTGTGGTGGGGTTAGCACCTTACTAATCGGGGCTCTCCGTCTAGAGGTGGGCTTTGACTGACTAGTGGAATGTGGTGGTCTCTCCCACCTTTGAGATAGCCTGTAGGACCCGTTCTCTATGCCAAGCAAGTTAAGCTTATCACTCATAATTGCTCTCTCCAGTGTTGTGTTAATGCTATGAAGTGAAACTGGAGTGTCCTCTCCAGGGCAAGTCTGGGTAAAATTTATGGAGAACCTGTGCTGCCCAAATGTCAGGGTCCTACTCTCATCCTCCCCAGTTGTATCCAAAGGAATGTAAAGCACCACATTTGGTAGCAACTTGGTTGCAGAAATTTCCAGAATGATGACATATTTAGACATCAGCCCTCCTTTGGGCTCCACTCCATATTTTTGGTCAGGGTTTACTCCCTTAGTCTTCAGCTCTCCCTAGGTATCCACAAGTTGGTGGAGCTGTTTGCCCATTGCTGGGAATTTGGTTCATGAGTGCCATGGCTTGTCCACATGGCCTGCACACTGCTGGTTTGGGGCCCAAATCCCTTCCTAGTTCCTCTGAAGCTTTAGCCTGGGAATATGAGGAACACAATTTCCTTGTGTTGCCAAGAGGCAGCACAGCTGAGGACCTGCCGATGGAGAGGCTGTGTACTGAGAGGGAGAGGCTTGCACATTTGGCTTTTATTTCCACATTGTTGTTCACCAACAGTGGAGGCTGAAAATGAGAAGCAAACTAGCACACTAAAGCAGAAAGCATGCTAACTCTCTTCACCTACACACTAGACACATCACATTGATCTGTTGGCCACACAACAACTGCCTGAGATTGCATTGCAACATACAGATATTGGGTGGCTTCTGCTTGTGCTGCAAGGGAGGCTGACACATAAGCCATCATAGAATCATAGAAAATAGAAACCGGAGTAGGTCATTCGGCTCTTCGAGGCTGCTCCACCATTCAATATGATCATGGCTGATCCTCTATCTCAACACCATACTCCCATTCTCTCCCCATAACCCTTGATGTGTTTACAGTCTAGAAATCTATCTATTTCCTTCTTAATATATTCAGTGACTTGGCCTCCACAGCCTTCTGTGGTAGAGAATTCCACAGGTTGATCACCCTCTGAGTGAAGATGTTTCTCCTCATCTTAGCCCTAAGTGGCCTACCCCGTACTCTGAGATTGTGACCCCTTGTTCTAGCCACCCCATCCAGAGGATACATCATCCCTGCATCCAGTCTGTCCAGCCCTGTCAGAATTTTATACATTTCAATGAGATCCCCTCTCATTCTTCTAAATTCCGGTGAATACAGGCCTAGTCAGCCCAATCTCTCGTACAACAATCCTGCAGTCCCAGGAATCAGTCTGGTGAGCCTACGCTGCACTCCCTCTATGGCAAGTATATCCTTTCTTAGGTAAGGAGACTAAAACTGCACACAATACTCCAGATGTGGTCTCACCAAGGCATTTTACAACTACAATAAGACATCCTTGCTCCTGTACTCTAGTCTTCTTGCAATGAAGGATAACGTACCATTTGCCTTCTTAACTGCTTGCTGCACCTGAATGCTTGTTTACAGTAATTGGTGTACAAGGACACCCAAGTCCCTTTGGACATCAACATTCCCCAATCTATCACCATTTAAATAATACTCTGGCATTCTGCTTTTTCTACCACAGTGGATAACTTCACACTTATCCACATTATGCTGCATCTGCCATGTATTTGACCACTCACTCAACTTGTCTAAACCGCCTTGAAGCCTCTTAACATCCTCCTCATCACTCACATTCCCACCAAGTTTTGTGTTGTCAGGAAACTTGGAAATATTACATTTGGTTCCCTCATCCAAATCACTGATATATATTGTGAATAGCTGGGGCCCAAGCACTCATCCCTGCAGTACCCCAATAGTTACCGCCTGCCATTCCGAAAAAGACCCATTTATTCCTGCTCTCCGATTCCTGTCTGCTGACAATTCACAATCCATACCAATAGATTACCCCCAATCCTATGTGCTTTGCACACAAAGCTCTTATGTGAGACTTTGTCAAAAGCTTTCTGTAAACATTATCATAGTTCGATCCACAAGTGTGCCAATGGAGTTGGCCATACTTCCAAGTTGGAAAGGATGGGTTCTAAGCTCTGTACAAACCCTGTGTAAAGTTGGTGCCGAACTCTTCTTTGTTCCTTCACATTGCTCAAAGGCTTTTTCTCAAGGTTCCAAATGCACCAAGCAATAAAATGTGCATATTCATCAGTCACTTCCTGCAGTCTACCCTATCATAGTATTCCTATAAGTCCTCTACAGTAAATGACTGCACACTGTGGTGAGCTTGCACCTGCGCTGCTCTTGCCCACTGCCCTGGCTGCAGGCCACTCATGCACAATGCCTCACCATGCTCAGATCCTGCTGCTTTGCTATTCTCTAAATTACGCCCAGTTTCAGTATCCGAGCTGGTGGTTGCAACTGTGAGAGCAAGTGATCGTGTTACTTCTTCATTAGTGTCTTCCTGCTCTTCCACCATGACCTGGCCAAGTCGCATTTCTCTTAAAAGAGAAAGTCACAAGTATAGAGTTGTGTTGAGGGGAGATGAGGGAAACCAAGACATGTATACTTAGACCACAAGGGATTGGAAAATGGGAGGGAAATAGAATGTGAGAAAGGAAGCTGAGCTATGAGAATACTGACATTTTTGATGGTTTCAGCCCTGTTGCTGACCATGGCCTCAGATATGGCCACTGTAATGATGGCATCAACTGTCTCCTCCATTGGAGTAAGGCCATGCAACCGTGCCAGCCCCCTGTTAACTTGCTCCTTCTACATCTGGCCACACGGCAACATGACCTGCATGGGAGCTGGAAGTGTGTGTCTGTGAATGTCAGGCAATCTCTTTGGGTGCTCTGCCTGTCGTGCTTGAGTAGCTGGCAATGTGTAGATGCTGTGAGATATGGGTGCGAGGCTTGCGGCAGTGCTAAGTGTGTGAGGATGAGATGAAGCTACGAATGTGAGGTATGCAATATGATTGATAGAATATTGGCAGGTGAGTGGGGTGTGGTGCATTGAGCACTGTGTGATCCATTTTCAGCTGATTCACCAATGATCTTCCCTCCAACATAAGGTCAGAAGTGGGGATGTTTGTAGATGATTGTACATTGTTCTGTATTATTCACAACTCCTCAGTTACTGAAGTAGTCTGTGCCCGCATGCAGCAAGATCTAGACAACATTCAGGCCTGTGCTGAAAAGTGGCAAGTAACAATTCATGACAAACAAGTGCCAGGCAATGACCATCTCCCAACAAGAGAGAATCTCACCATCTCCCCTTAGCATTCAATGACATCAGCATCGCTGAAACCTCCACCAGGAACAGCCTTGGGGTTACCATTGACCAGAAATTGGCATATCAGAAGCTGGGGAATTTTGCAGCGAGTAACTCACATCCTGACTTCTCAAAGCCTATCCATTATTTACAAAGCACAGGCCAGAAGTGTGATTCAATGCACTCCACTTGCCTGAATGAGTGGAGTTCCAGCAACATTCAAAGCTTGACACTATCCAGAACAAAGCAGCCTACTTGATTGGCACCATATCCATCACCATTCACTCCCTCCAGCTCTGACGCACAGTGGTGGCAGTGTGTAACATCTACAAGATGCCCCACAGCAACCCACTAAGGCTCCTTTGACAGCACCTTCCGAAGCCACAACCCCTGCCAGCTCAAAGAACAAGAGCAGTAGATACTTGGGAACGCCACCGCCCTGCAAGTCCCTCTCCAAGTCTTACAGCATCCTGACTTGGAACTGTAGTATCATTCCATCACTGTGCTGGGTCAAAACCCTGAAACTCCCTCCCTAACTGTGGGTGTACCTACATGGATGCATTGCTGTTGTTCAAGAAGGTGGCTGACCACCATTTTCCTAAGCCATTAGGGATAGGCAGTAAATACTGGCCTTGCCTGCAATGGGATATGGAATTTGATGTTGAGTTCACAAACTATGATCATTCATGTGAGGTCATTGAACTTCTTATGGCACTGCATCCAGTCCTCTGGGCCAAACTTCTAGCATTAATTGTCACGGTTATCTGCTGCCATTGCCTTCTGAGAGTTTGTCTAGAGGGTCACCTGGACCCCTGTGGATGGAAGACCTCGCTTCTACTGCCCACCTCCTCCACTTACCTGAATGAGTGGAGTTCCAGCAACATTCAAAGCTTGACACTATCCAGAACAAAGCAGCCCACTTGATTGCACCCTATCCATCACCTTAAATATTCACTCCCTCCGGCTCTGCCACACAGTGGCAATAGTGTCTAGAGCAGCATTAGAGAACCATGTAACATGCTTCCTTTCCTGTTGCGCCATAATGCACTCTTCTTCCTGCTCAGGCCCTCTTCCACACATAGTTGTGTCAGCCAGAATGCACCTCCCCTTCAAGAGGTGCCAGCTGCACATAAACTTCGATTCAGTGCTGAAATTTGCAGTCACTCAACCTCACAATAGTGCATTCAGCTCTGGCTGCATGTAGCCATCATGCAAATTAGCAGGTACCACAAAGTTAACACGCTGCCTGCATCAGAAGCAACGGGCATAGGTTAGCATCACACTACAATTGCCACTCTCATTTTCAGCGACTATCGAATTTAGTCTCTCTTGCATTTCAATTTAAAACAACACAAATTGGACTGCTGTCTGTTTTTAAATTTTTGCATTTGGCTAAATTTCTGCTTTGAAGTGATAAATAATATCTACTGAGGAGAAGTTGTGTTAGTTAGCTTAGCCTGTAAGCAATTATTTATTAGGCTCAAGTTCCTGAATTTGGACTAGATGGCCTTTGTTATTCATGATATCCTCATATAGAAACAATTGTTTCAGTACATATGTTGAAGTCCTAGGTAATGGTTGCCCCTTAACACTGTGCAGCTACCTGTGCGTTGAATATTGTGCAGAATGTCAGTGGACGTAGTTATATAAATACTGACCTTGCCAGTTATATGATCGAACCTGCACTGATAGAAGTCTCAATAAACTGCTTTTCTAATGTCCAGAGACAAGATAAGATAGAGTATTTTCTCAAGTTATGATTATCATGTCTTCATGCAGTAGCACAGTCGCAAGTTTTTTGGATAGGGCCTGATCAGCCAATTCAAGATGGGATATGAACAAGCATGGGGTGAAAAATCATATTAATTTGAGCTAATTATAAAAAATGACAAAACTTTGTTTTGTTTTTGGTGACACAAGGAAAATGCACCAGAAAAGATATTTAAAGCTGCAAAAGAAATGCCTAGAAATCTCTTAGTAAATATTTTAAAAATGGTTGAAATATGCAGCAGGTTCAAATCACTTGGTAGAGAAAAGTGTGTTCTGTTTTTTTTATTTCAGATTTTCAACTTTTATAGTTTTAATTATATAACTAGACAACATTTTGCAACACTGCCATTTAATGAAACTTGCATATTTGTATTAATTTGCACTGATAAGTTTATTTCTGAAATTAGATGTGAGTAGAAAAGATAGGAAAAACATTGGCAGCATTCACAGTGCCAGACAGTTAACACAGAGTTTATACTGAAATTGTATACAGTACATCTAGTTACCTGTGTGTTGGTGCCAGAAAATAAAGACTATGAAAGTTGCCAAATTGTTGTATAAACCCAACAAGTTCATTAATGTCCTTCAGAAATGTTGATCTGCCATATATAGCTTCCCTGGCCTCCTGATGACCATAGTCCCACATTTCGTATTTGATGTTTAATGGCC
Source organism: Cetorhinus maximus (assembly GCF_964194155.1). Classification (NCBI taxonomy): domain Eukaryota; kingdom Metazoa; phylum Chordata; class Chondrichthyes; order Lamniformes; family Cetorhinidae; genus Cetorhinus; species Cetorhinus maximus. Next base: position 97,181,000 of record NC_135881.1, on the reverse strand, counting down.
TCATAATTAGCTTGGTGAGCTAATTGGTTGTAAAAACAGTCTGCAATGCATGAAGACCTGTCGTTAACTTTTCAGGGAAGCTGGGGATGGCAAGTAAATGCCCACATTCCAAGAACTATTTTTTATGGTTATAATCTTGTGGCACCTGGAACTTCTTTCTGTTTTAACCTATTTTCCTCTATTTCCTGTTGATTTGTCTCTTTCCTCACTGTGTACCTAATTTAGGGAATCTCCTATTGTCACTATCGGTGGACTGAATGTTTTCAGTGTAGACAAAGATGGGATTGCACTGCCATCTCACTGCACTCCCTCCCCACTTGCTTCAATGGTTTAGGTGGATAGTAGAGATATTTCACATAGTGACAAGTTGGTAAAAGGGGAAGGAATATGTGAGCATATTAGTCACAAAAGCAGAGCCTACACCATTGTACAAATTGGTCAGTAGAAAGAAAACCAGAATTAATGGCCTAGAATTTGTAGTGATAATAATCCCTTATATGGAGTTTCAAAAAGCATTCGATAAGATGCTACACAAGAGGTTATTACACAAAAGTAGGACTCAAGGAACTGGGGGTAATGGACAGAAAAGTGAGAGTAGGAATAAATGGGACATTTTCAGGTTGGCATGCTGTAACTAGATGGGTACCACAATATTAGGACTTGGATCCCAGTTATTTACAATCTATAACCATTCCTGGTTATAGGGTATTCAGACGAGATAGAGAGGGGGATAGAAGAGGGGGAGGGATCAAGGAATCAATTATAGCAGTGAGGAGGGATGCTATCTTGGAAGTATGATCAAATGAGGCCATATGGGTAGAAGTAAACACACAAGAGGGGCAAACACGCTGTTGGGTGTGTACTACAGGCCCCCAAACAGTCAGGGAGAGATGGAGGATTGAATATGTAATCAAATGACAGAGAAGTGTAAGAATAATAAGGCAGTAATAGCAGGGGATTTTAACTACCCAAATATTAACTGGGAAAGTTTTAGTGTGCAAGGTAGGGAGGAAGCAAAATTCTTAAGTTGCATCCGGGAGAACTTTTTTAGCCAGTACGTAGAAACCCAAAAAGGAAGGGGGCAGTTCTGGACCTAATATTCGGAAATGAACTTGGGCAGGTGGAAGGCATATCAGTAGGGGAGTATTTTGGAGATAGTGACCATAACTAAGTTAGATTTAGGAGAGTTATGGAAAAGGATAAGGTTGTGCCAGGAATAAAAGTTTTGAACTGGGGAAAGGCTAATTTTACTAAGATGAGGTATGATTTGGCCCAAGTGGACTGGGAGCAGCTACTTGCAGATAAAACTGTGTCAGAGCAGTGGGAGGCATCCAAGGAGGAAATAGCGAGAGCACAGGGCAAATATGTTCCCTTAAGGACAAAGTGGGAGGGGGGGACCAAGCCTGGAGAACCTTGGATGTTAAGGGACATAAAGGTTAGGATTAAGAAAAAAAGAGAAGCTTATGGCAGATACTGAGGGCTCAATACGGCAGAGTCCCTAGGGGAGTATAAAAAATGCAGAGGGGAACTTAAAAAGGAAATTAGGAAAGCTAAGAGAGTGCATGAGAAAGCAGTGGTGGGTAGAATAAAGGAAAACTCAAAGGGTTTTTTTAACTATACAAAGAGCAAGAGAATAAGTAGGAAAAGAGTAGGGCCAATTAGGGACCATAGAGTAATCTGTGTGTGGTCTCGTAAGACGTCAATGAATTCTTTGCGTCGGCTTTCACAATGGAAAAATACAATGCAGGTATAGACATCAGGGTGGAGGACTGTGTCATATTAGAGGACATTAACATAGAGAGAGAGGAGGTACTAGCGGGTTTAGCGGCCTTAAAATTGGATAAATCCGCAGGCGTGGCGTGGATGATATGTATCCCGGGCTGTTAAGGGAAGCAAGGGAAGATATATCAGGGGCCCTGGCAGTTATTTTCAAATCCTCTCTGGCCACAGGTGAGGTGCCAGAGGACTGGAGGACTGCTAATGTTGTCCCATTATTAAAAAGGGAGGAAGGGATAGACCAGGAAATTACAGGCCAATCGGTCTAACCTCAGTGGTGGGGAAGTTACTAGAAAGAATTCTGAGGGGCAGAATATATCTGCACTTGGGGAGATACAAAAGGCAAGGGATTACACTATGAATGATAGGACCCTGGAAAGTACTGAAGGTCAGAGGGACCTTGGTGTGCCTATCCACAGATCCCTGAAGATAGCAGGGCAGGTAGATAAGGTGGCTAAGAAGGCAAATGGGATACTTGTCTTTATTATCTGAAGCGTAGAATACAAGAGCAGGGAAGTTATACTGGAACTGTATAAAATGCTGGTTAGGCCACAACTGGAGTACTACGTGCAGTTCTGGTCACCACATTATAGGAAGGATGTGATTGCACTGGAGAGGGTGCGGAGGAGATTTATCAGGATGCTCTCTGGGCTGGAGTCTCTGCTGCTCCAAGGAAAACAACCCAGCCTATCCAATCTTTCCTCACAGCTCAAAGGTTGAGGGGGAGCCTGATAGAGGTGTATAAGATTATGAGGGGCATAGATAGGGTGGATAGGAAGGCATTTTTCCATTAGCAGAGGGGTCAACAACCAGGGGGCATAGATTTAGGTAAGAGGTAGAAGGCTAAGACGGGAGTTGAGGAGAACTTTTTTTGCCCAGAGGGTGATGGGAGTCTGGAACTGAATGCCAGAAAGGGTGGTTGAGTCAGAAACTCTCGTAACATTTAAGAAGTATTTGGATATTCACTTGCGTTGCCATAGCCTTCAGAGCTATGGGCCAAGTGCTGGAAAATGGGATTAGTGTAGTCAGATTTTTGTTGACCAGCATGGACACGATGGGCCGAATGGCCTTCTTCTGTGCTGTAAACGGTTGAGTCTGAGAGTCTATATTGATGAGTTGCATTAGGGAACTGAGTGTAACATATCCAAGTTTGCTAATGATATAAAATTAGGTGGGAAAGTAAGCGATGAGGAAGATGGAAAAAGGCTGTAGAAGGATATCGACAGGTTGTTAAGAACATGGCAGATGGCATACAATGTGGCAAAGTGTGAAGTCTTTCACTTTGATAGGAAAAATAAAATACGGAATCGTGTTTGAGTGATGAGAGACCAGGAAATGTGTGCATTTAGAGGGATCTGAGTGTCCTTGTACACAACGTTATGCAAGTACAGTACGCAATTAAGAAGGCAAATTTTGCATTACTTTTTGTTACAAAAAAATTGGAGTATGAGTAAATAAGTCTTACTGCAGTTATACAGGGCATTGGTGAAGCAACAGTTACTGTTGTACTGTGTGTCGTTTTGGTCCCCTTCCCTGAAGAAGGCCTTAGTTGCCCTAGGGGGGAGGTTTAATTGATTGGTTCCGGGGATGAGGTGATTGTCCTATGAGGAAAACGTGAGTAGACTACATCTATAATCCCTGGAGTTACAGAAAGGTGAAAGAACTATAGAGTGTTGGTAATGGAGCTCTTCACTTATCCCAATATAGACTGGGATAGCAATACTCTGAGGGACAGAGAGGGCGTAGAGTTTCTGAATTTTCTGAAGGCGAATTTTCATGTTCAGTGGGATTCTGGCCTAACAATGAAGTAGGTATTGCTGGATTGGGTTCTGGGGAATAAGGTGAGTCAAGTGGCTCAAGTGTTAGCAGGGGAACACTTAGGCAACAGTGATCATTGCACATTAAGGTTTAGATTACCTATGGAAAATGACAAGGAGCAATTTAGAGTAGAAATACTTAATTGGAGGAGGGCCAATTTCTGTGGCTTGAGAACAGATTTTCGCCAGGTAAATTGGAATCAGTGATTGGCAGGTAAAACTGTAATCAGACAGTGGGCTGCCTTTAAGGAGGAGATGGTTTGGGTACAGTTGAGGTACATTCCCACAAGGAGGAAAGGCAGGACAAACAAAGCCAGTGCTCCCTGGATGACCAAAGAGATAGAGAGCAAGTTGGAGCAGTAAAAGGAAGGTGTATGACAGATTTCAAGTTGTTAATACATGTGAGAACCAAGTTGAATATGGAGACATCAGAGAGTAAGTGAACGAGGAAATAAGAGGGGCAAAGAGTGTATGAGAAGAAATAGGGATCTAACGTAAAAGGGAATCCAAAAGCCTTCTACAGGACCTAAATAGTAAAAAGGTGGGAGGAAGGGTGGGGCCGATTAGGGAGCGAAAGAAGACCTACATGAGAAAGCAGAAGGGGCTGAGATACTCATTGAGTACTTTGCATCTGTCTTTACCAAGGAGTATGATTTTACCAAAGTTATAGTGAAAGAGGAGGTAGTTGAAATACTCAATGGGCTTAAAAATCGATAGAACAGAAGTATTAGAAAGGCTGGCTGTGCTTAAAGTTAAATCACCAGGACCAAATGGGATGTATCTAAGGATGCTAAGGGAAGTAAAGGTGAAAATTGCAGAGATATTGGCCATAATCTTGCGTTCTTCCTCAGAAAACTGGAGAATTGATAACTTTACACCTTTGTGGAAAAAAAGGTGCAAGGATAAACCCAGCAACTACGGGCTAATCACTTGCACCTCGGCAGTGGGAAAGCTTTTAGAAATGATAACCCAGGGCAAAATTAACAATCACTAGGACAAGTGTGGATTAATTAAGGAAAGCTAGCATGGATTTATTAAAGGGAAATTGTGTTCAACGAATTTCATTTAGCGTTTTGGTGAAGTAACAGAGGGTTGATGAGGGTAATGTGGTTGGTGTGGTGTAGATGGACTTTCAAAAGGAGTTTCATAAATTTCCACATAATAGGCTTGTCAACACAGTTGAAGCCCATAGAATAAAAGGGTCAGTAGCAGCATGGAATCTAAGTTGGTTAAGTGACATTAAACAGAGGGCTGGATTTTACAGGCCCCAACCGAGAAGGAAAGTTAGTCCCAAACTGACCGACTTGAAATAAAAATTGATAGAGCAGAAGTATTAGAAAACAGTGATAACACGCTGCCAGCGGCCTAAACAAGCTGAGGGTTGGACTTCCACCCCTCAGTGGGAGAATGTCCTGCCCATGAGAGTTGCTAGCCAATCTGATTAGCTGGCAGCTGTAGCAGTCACAGCAGTATAAGAACTCAGTACTGGGCACTGCTGGGACTGCAAGCAATCCCCAGGATGAAGAGAACATAGCCAGCGGAGAGAGGCAAATCTGGGGTTTTGAACAGGGAGGCACTGGGGAGCCAAAGGAGAGGGGTGACGGGGTTGGTTGAGTAGATTTTGGAGGCCAGGTGGGAGGAACAAAGTGGGGGAGGTAACATCTTGGTTGGAGGGGGGTGCACCTGATGCAGACAGGGCACCCCACAAATGATGTGCCCCCCACTTCCTGTCTTTTCAACAAAGACATTTTAAAAAACGGCCTTCTCACTCTTGCCAGCCTGCCACTGCTCAGCGTTGTATGGCAGTTGATGTGGATTGAGAACCTTAAGTGGGCAATAATTGACCACCTAAGACCCTCAATAGGTCTAAGGACGGGCAGGCTAGTGGGCCCTTTACTCAGCCTCTATTATAGGGATCGGTTAGGGGTTGGGCAGGAAGGCGGTGGGCCAGCCACCTGACATATTTTACACGTCCCCCCCCACCCACTGAAAACACACCCGGTGGTTGGTGGGGGGGGGGCATAAAATCCAAAGCCGAGAGTAGAGGTGAATGCTTGTTTTTCGGACTGAAGGAAGGTATACAGTGGTGTTTCCCAGAGGTTGTTACTGGGACCACACCATTTCTTGATCTATATCAATGACCTAGACTTGGGTATACAGGGCACAATTTCAAATTTTGCAGATGTCACACAACTTTGAAGTATGGTGAACTGTGAGGAGGATAGTGGTAGACGTACGACATCGGCTGGTAGATTGGGCAGACACGTAGCAGATGCAATTTAATGCACAGACACGTGAAGCGATATATTTTGGTAGGAAGAACAAGGAGAGGCAGAATAAATTTGAGGGTGCAGAAACAGTGAGTCCTGGGATTATATGTGTGCAAATCATTTATGGTGACAGGGCAGGGTGAGAAAGCACTTAAAAGGCATAGGGTATTCTGAATTTTATAAACAGAGGTATTAGGTACAAGAGCAAGGAAGTTATGATGAACCTTTATAAAATACTGGTTCAACTTCAACTGGAGTATTGTGTCCAGTTCTAGACACCACACTTTGGGAAGGATATGAAGGCTTTAGAGAAGGTGCAGAAAAGATTTCGGCAAAAGGTTCCAGGATTGAGGGACTTCAGTTATGTGGATAGATTAGAGAAGCTAGGGCTGTTCTTCGAGAAGAAAAGTTTGAGAGGAGATTTGATAGAGATGTTCTGTTATAATGTGGCAAATGATGTTTGCCAGGTGGACCAAATCCACGAGGGAAACTTGGTTGCGCTATCACAATGGTTTTGCAATTTGTATTTATTACGGGATGTGTGCACTGAATTCAAATGTAATGAGTCCACCAAGAAATTTAGAGATTTTAAAAAGTAAATTTAAATATTTATTAACAGAATAAAATATTTCAAGCATACACTTAAGACTACAATTACTTATTAATATAAAAATTCCTAATTAACCTGACCCCCAGTTACACCCCCTTTAAGGCAACAGTCCAAAATAGATTTTAGATGTAAAACAGAACAAAACAGCAAGTTAACACAATACCCACTTGACAGTGGAATCCCAAATGGCTTTTCCACAACTTCAGTTTTGTTATATAGCAGACTTATGCACAAATGGCGGGAGGCTTCATAAAGGTGATTTCACACACGCCTGTTAGATCTTACATGGCCTTCTTTACATATAGCCTTTTATTCTCCTTTACATATGTTTCTCTCTTTTTAATATGTAAATTCTATTGTTCCATATGTCTTTGAAACTGTATCTTCCTCATAATATGAAACTTTCATGTTGCCAATATGGTCAGTAACCTTTGGGAAAAATAAATACACTTGTTAGCCTTGTTTATCTGGCTAGTTGTAAGCAGACTAAGATCCGTTTGAAATCCAAATAATCCCTTGATTTATCAAAAAATGCAAATTAACATGTCAGCACTTAGCTTCTCTTGATGATTTGAAGCTTGCAATCTACTTGTCCCCAAATATAGTTAAATCACACAGACGAACCCCATTATACTTAGCCCCATAAACCTATTTCACAATAAAGCAGAAAAATATTATGAAAATTATTATACTTTCATCACAGTTCAAAATCATGAGGCCTTAGACAGAGTAGATAGAGAGAAACTGTTACTATTGGCAGAAAGATTGAGAACCAGAGGACAGTTTTAAAGTGATTGGCAAAAGAACCAAAGGTGATATGAGGGAAAACTTTTTTGCGTGGCAAGTTGTTAGGATCCAGAAAGCTTTCAAAAGGAAGTTGGAATAGCACCTGAAGGGAAAAAGTTGCAGGGCTGTGGAGAAAGGGCCAGGGAGTGGGACCAGCTAAGTTTCTCTTTCAGAGATATGGTCCAGATGCTGCAGGCCAAATGACCTCCTGTGTTGTAATCATTCTGTGACTATAATATTTGTGCAATAATAGTAAAGATATAGTTACATACTGAATGCTGGATCTGTTCCACTTGGTAGCAAGCATGGTATGCAACATGCAACATTTAGAAAGACAGTCAAAAGAAAAAAAAATCATCCCTATAAGTTGAATGCACCTAAGGGACTATAATCAGCTCAGTAACCTTCACAACCAAAATAATACTTATTAGAAAAATGATCTTTGAGGGTAATAGGAAGTTCTTAAAGTCATGTCTGTAGAATATTTAATTTATAACTCAAATGTTTTCATCCATCTGCAACCTTATAAACAAAAGTTACAGGTTCTGCGTTCTTGATGTAAATAGCAACTCTTTGGTAGCAGATGTGTTACCAAAATAACAGCCAGTTTAATGTGCATGCGTTTTAATCTGTAAATCGTCCTGCAACTTGTGGGGAGGAAGAGAGATCCCATGAATTATAAATTGCCACCAGTTGCTGGACGATTAGTGTTCCCCTGCCATTAGCCTCATAAAAACAGCAGCTTGACCTCGACCTTCCCATGAGTTTCTAGAAATTGGAGTGTTTGCACATTAATTGCTGGTTAAACTCGCTGCAGGAAGCTAGAACTGTGTAAGTATCTTTTTAGTAACAGGATTTATGTTCCTGCAATGCCACTCAACCTCTCTGATCTAGAAATTGAATAATTGAAAGGTAGAGTCTATTACCTATAGGTAGTAAATTGTTAGAGATTTTTAAGATTAACTATTTAAATTAAAAGTATCTTTCTTTCCTTACTGTCTCTTTATTTCTGTCTTTTAATTTAATTTTGATTTCCCTTGCTATTTCTCTTTCTGTACCTGATTTGGTTCTATTTCATGTTTCCTTCTTTATTGGTCATCTGTTTCTTTTTCAATCCTTAAATCTCATTGGCGAAGGAGATATTGTTGGTTAATTGTTTACCAAGATCTCAGATACCCTGTTACCCTTGCTGCACCAGTATCAGTTTGCACTTTGAGCAGAAATCTTTCAAGCTGAAAGCTGAGGGGAAAAAGTCTTATCTAATAGAGCACAGCATGAGATTTCCCTCTCCAGCAAATTGTGGACCATTGAATGGAAAGGCAAATATGAGCCCTAAAACTTCCAAGAAAGGAAAGACCCCCCCCCCCCCCCCACCCAAAGAGAGCTGCAAAATTCTTTTGTACTCTTAAACAGACAGAAGATTCGACTTTCCCCTCCTACCCACATTCCTTCCTGTTTTTTAACATGCTCCTTCATTCTATGCATCATTCCCTGCCAAAAAGATGATCTGTCAATGGCACTGCATAGCGAACTACTAGATGTACTGCCAAAAATTCCTGATATGTTAACTTAACATTTTGCTATTGCAGTCTACACATAACATTCTGAGCAGGCCTGAAGCTATTGTTTGCTGTAGAGTATTTGATTATCTACGCCTGTCTTACCCCTAACTTCTTATCCCTTTCGTAACTAGACATCACTGAATGTTAGAAAGTATATTTTTAATGTTGTACATCTGCTTTTGAATACATTTGTTGAACCTAAAATGTTGCCTGTGGTGATGTATATTGTAGAGATAGCATTCCCTACATGTGCTTTTGCTCAGCTGAAGAGAAAATCTCGCAACATAAAATTTGATGCATTATTTGGGAGATAAGCAACTGCTGCACTTAAGATGTTGACATTATCATCACTTTCCTTTATCCTTAACACACAAATTGTAAGAAAACACAACTTTTGGGCTGGATTTTACATTTTTCAGAGGGGTGAGGGAAGCGGAATGGAAAGTGAGTGGACCACTGGCTCCCATCCCGCCATTTCATATCATTGCACAGCCAATTAGCAACCATCCACTGGGAAGGAAGCCAATTAGTGGTGCGAGGGGAGTCTCCACGCTCAATTTGGAGTCTAGCCCAGAATGACATGCAGCAGAGGAGGAACAGGAAATCGGTCACAGCCACAAATTTAAAGGCTCCCTGCTCTCTGAATCTGTCTTTATTTCTTATTGTAGGCGCAAAAAAGTTAATAAATGATGTTAAAGAAAACTTGCAGACGCTGCCACCTTCACCAGCAGAATCTGCTGCTACATGCAGCCATGGTCCTGGTGGCAGGCAGTTTCTTCTGCCCTTGTGCCACAGTGTCATGCCTGCAGTAAAGCACTCTCAAACTTTTGCTGAATAATGCAACGGGCAGTGAAAATTTCCATACAATTGACTCTTTAACAAGCTGAATAGCTTATTAAATGTTGATTCAAAAATAGCAGGTGGGCTTCCGATTTACACTTCCACTAGCCTTGCATAATATCTGAGACTGGCATGATGACACCAAATTCCCTACACGACATTATCATACTGCATTTGCACCTGATTTGTGGACCTAAAATCCAGCCCATTGTTTACTGTGCCACCATTTTTGTAATTTAAAGGTACAAATCTGCATTAAAGAAGTTTTAGTGTACATATTTGATCCCATATTTGTGCTTTGATGGGAACTTACAAAGTCCTCTTTTACTTCTTTCCAGGTTCGTGTTGGAGAAGTGGGTGGAAATACATTGGGATTCTATGGCTGCCAGTTTAGTCCAGATGGATCAATGATATTAGCTCATGCATTCCATGGAGCTCTTCACCTCTGGTCTCAGAAGAAGTCTGAGAAGGTAAATTAGTTTGGAATTATATTTTGAAAATGGTGCAATTTCAAACACCTTTCTGCTCAGAATTTTTAACTTGATTTCCTTTCATGATGGCAATGGCAGGTTCTGCAGTTGTATTTGCCACTTTTGTGTCATGTTTTTAAATGGGGATTGGGAATGAATAATGAACCCTCATGAACTTGGCTGGTTAATTTGTGTTTGGTTCAATTCCATTTCTTGTGAAGTCCTGTTGCATTCATCAGGAGTTGTCAAAAATTGGACCCTGAGGTGTCCGAAGCTTGGAACAGTGCACTGAACTATGGGTAAAGAAAAATAGGAGCTGGGACTTGTTATTTTATTTGAAACTTCAGGATGTCATCTGTTGCTTTGCTGGAATACTATTTAAACCTTTCCCATTTCAATGATATGCTTAATTATAATGAAACATCTTATTGAGGGGCTTGGCTCATGGGGTGTGGTGTTATTTTTGGGTATCAAACACAGATACTTGTAGTGCTAAGGAAATATTGGCAATTGTCATGCATGAGCCTTTAATGCCAAGAAAGTGGTAGGGGGTGGATTTAAACTGAAGCTTGAGGCTCTAATCAAAGTAATTTGGATACCAGGACTAAAATAATGATTTGGAACTGGAGAAACCAGACAGGGAATTTACAACATTCTGCAAAATAATCAACTAAGTGTATCTGCAAGAATTGCCAGTTGTGACTTTACAATAGGCATGTGAAATATGTATATTTGCTTAAAAAAATGCTTCTGCCATTTTTTAACCTTGAGCCTTGCCCAAAGCTTTTACATTACAAACTTCCAAGTCTTAAAAGTATAACTGCTTTGGAAGCAGTTGCAACTTATGTGTGCCTACCATTAAAGCAAAGCCAAGAATTTTGGACAAAATTAAATCACCTTAGATTTCTGTCAGGTTGTTTCTCAAAATGGCTTCACTTTGAGATACCAGTTAGTTCAAGCTTAAGAGTATTCTACCTCAGGATATGCCAAAGTGCTTCACATTCAATTAATTACATTTGAAGTGCAGTCATTATATGTATTATAGGAGCAAACCAACTGCTTTACTATTGTCATGTTGTCCAAGGTGCAGTCTTTTGGATGAGACGTTAAACCAAAGACCCGTCTGCTGACTTAAGTGGATGTAAAAGATCCCGTGTTATTATTTACAGAGGAGCTGGCAGGTTCTTGTCGTATCCTGTGAATATCCACCCCTCAATTAACATTGCTAATTATCGATTTGGTTGGTCATTTTATTTCATTGCTGTCTGTTGGATCTTGCTTTGTGCAAATTGACTGGCGTGCTTCTCTATAATGATGACTGCACTTAAAATGTACTTAATTCACTGTAAATCTCTGGGGTATCCTGCAATCTTGAAAGTTACTTCATGAATGCAGGTTCTTTCTTTGTTTCTTCCCTCTTTCCCTTGCTCTTCTTAGAGGTGAAGTATTAGAGGAACAAAAACAGAATTACCTGGAAAAACTCAGCAGGTCTGGCAGCATCGGCGGAGAAGAAAAGAGTTGATGTTTCGAGTCCTCATGAGGACTCGAAACGTTGACTCTTTTCTTCTCTGCCGATGCTGCCAGACCTGCTGAGTTTTCCCAGGTAATTCTGTTTTTGTTTTGGATTTCCAGCATCCACAGTAGTTTTTTGTTTTTATTAGAGAAACAGTTTCTCCCTCTGTCATGCCCAATAATGTGCTTCAATAACAGTCAACGAATACATCTATGGGGCACTTTTATTTCTTCCATCAAGCCCTCCTTCTATCATTGTAGTTAGAGACTGCTAATTCTGCGTCAATTAGTTTCAGGCTGTGCACTCATAGGCCACAAGAAGCATCATTAAAACAGCAAGAGATTTACTAATTAGAGGAGAGAAAAACCTCAAAAATACAAAGCGAAAGAAAATCTCAGTAAACTTTATTCCTGCATTCAGAAATAGCTTGTCATATCCTATTCACAAGTAGGTGTAGACATATTCTGAATTATGCCATTAACACTCCCTTTACATAGTAAAAAATAAATTGCTAGATTTTATCATCATCACCTCGGCCTTTCTCTCTTTGGAAAAACATTCCTTTCAAAAATGGTGGTTCTTGTAACTGTTAAGTGTCTTGTTTCCAAAAAGCTTTTTGAGAACTTTACAGATTTATTGAATGATCAGAATATTAAATGTTTGTGGATGATATTTGTGAGTAATGACCCTGATATTTATGGGGAGGAAGCAAGGGAAACCTGGAAATTCCAGAAACACTGAGGTCCTGGCAAATTTAATGGCAGGATCTCTTTTTTGACTTTTTTCTGCCTGGCAACCAATCAGGTAGGCTGGCTAGCTGGCTGGAAAGTCAGCGGTAGAGGGCCACAGCCAGGGACTTTTGGGGCTGATTTCCGACAACCAGAAAACATCACAGGTTGGTGGTGGCTTCGGTCTGACAATCAAGAGGAGGGGGCTGGCAGTAATTATTTAGAGGTGAGGTTTGTCAGATTGTCGCAGATTTGTTTGAGGAGCCAGGGGAGCCCCTGCTTCTCCAGGTGCAAAAGAGACTTTCCCTTTACCTGCATTTCACGGCGTGATAAATTCAAATTGCTGCCAAAATATCAGGAGCAGGGCCTTATTTACATACTATAATGATGGGCCCGCCTCTCCAGAAAGAGTTGCTCAGAGAGCTGCAATCCCACCTCGGTTAAATTGGAAGCAAGCATGCTCGTGGCACCTTAGGGTTGGGTTTTATAAATTTGTCAATCTAACTCCCCAGTTCCCTTGTGCTCATGGTGGGTTGGTAAGTGTTAAATTACTCCCAATTACTCTTATAAGCATAATTTAATAGAATGTCAAATTGTTCAAATGGTAGCTCTAATGGAAGGGAAATGAAAATACTTGATAATTACCTGAGGCCTGCAAAATATTTGTGGTGAAATTAGTACCTTTATTGCAACAACACTTCTTAGAATAACTAGAAACTCTGTATTTATTTACCAAAAGACTTTAACGGAATCAAAATTTTTCACTCTGAAAAAACCTACATAAAGCTGACCAAACAGGTACAATTCCATCTACTCATCCACCCCTCCCATGCCATGCCATCACTCTCATGTCATCCCATCTCATTCCTCCATCCTTCCAGGCTATCACCATCCCATTCTTGCCATCCCTATTCCCCACCATCAATCCCACCCCATCCCTCACAGAAACAATATCTCCAGCCAGAAACCAAAACTCACGATGACTATAACATTTCAATATAAACATTTCAATTGGTATTTCAACATAGCTTGTTAATGCACACATAAAAGTTATTCACTCGAATAATGAAAGCCAGTCAGTACAATTACAGACTTTGCCTATCCATACTTGGATTAAGACTGGAAAAACTGTGGTGAAGCATGGGTGGTTATAGGTCTCTTACTTATATAAGCAGTGGGAATAATTTAAAGTGGTGAACATTCAAACGCAGTATCTCATGTCACAGGCTTACCTTCCGCTGTTTTTCCCATTATCACTGCCACCACTAATGATTGGCAACCTCTTATGCGTTACATGCTCCAATCCTTCCCACATGTCTCTGCAGCACCAGGTTCTGCTTATCAAATCAACCCTCCGACCAATTGAAACTGTCTGGACAAAAACCAAGTGTTATTACAATACATTACTTACTCAAATGTTGACTCATTTTCGATTTCCCCATTTTTATGTTCTCCCTGTTGTTATGTATACTGGAGATAAAATATAGTATTTTTACCATAAAATGCTAATGTGCAACCTGTACTATTTGCATTGTGAGGGAAATAATTTCCTGTTGTAACAAAATCAGAATTGAAAAGGACAAGCATGGATATTTAATAACAATACATGCCTTCTGAGGGAGTGGTGGTTTTTGCTTAACCTGCATTGTCAGACTGATGCTTCTTTCAATTTTAAATGCTTTCAGGGAGAATGGAGACCAGAAGTTGTGCTTTCTGGACATTTTGGTTCTGTACAAGACTTGATCTGGGATCCTGAAGGAGAGTTTATCTTGAGTGTTGGCTCAGATCAGACAACTAGATTGTTTGCTCCTTGGAGCAGGCCAGGACATGAACAGGTAATCAATGCGACACTAATCAGCATCAGATGTGAATGTGGTGAGAAAGTCTGCGAAAAGGAGTCTGATTTTTGCATTCCTTTAAAAGGACATTAAAACCAAGTTACCATTTAAATATGTGTTTTTATTTGACAGTTTGGAATGCTGTCTTGTTTTGTTTTGAGCAACAGATATTAAAAAATGCAGTTGTCTAGAAACAACCTGTACAAAAATTGATTGATATACAAGTTTCCTGACTCTTACATTAAAAGGGTATGGATCCATTTCTGCTGCTAACCAATGCAATGCATTCCTAGTCTTCAGATGATCCATTAGGAAGGCAGTACAGAAATGTTAAGACCTATTCCTCCAACAGAAAGGAGGGAGAAAATGAGCTGGAAAGCCATTTGGTTGCTCTTTCATATTTGCTGGTAATTAGTTACGATATTGACAGAGTTCTGAAACCAGATTGCTTCCTCTTCCTGTTGGTGTGAGAGTGGTACAAGAAGCAATTTATTCAAACAAATTCCCAAATTGGGTTTTTACGTGTCATTATGTTTTGGTTTATGCTACCTTTGGCTTGATGCTGAAAATAAGATCTGTATTCTGCAAGGTTTCTCGATCGCTTTATAAATAAAGGCACGGAGTCCGAAAGCAAGGACATTATGATAAATGCAAAATACTGTAGATACTGGAAATTCTCAAAAACTCAACAGGCCTGACAGCATCTACGGAGAGAAAGAGAAACAGGGTCAACGTTTCGAGTTTGTATGACTCTTCTTTAGAGCCAAAGAGAAGTGGAAATGTGATGAAATTTATACTGTTTAAAGGGGGTGGAGCAGGTGAAGCTGGATAGAAGGCCAGCGATAGGTGGGGGCAAAGGAGAGATTGACAAAGATGTCATAGATGAAAAGATAAAGGGAGTTTTAATGGTTGTGGTAAGGGATAAAGGAGGATAAAGGATAAAAAGGGGGACAAAACAATGAATAAAAACTTCATTTTCATTTTTATTCATTGTTTTATCCCCCTTTTCTATCCCCCTTTTATCCCTTTTTCCATCCTTTTTAACCAATAACCACCCCCTCCCCCACCCCACCTCAAAAGGGCCACCTGCTACTTGTTCCATGCTGTTCTTTCAGAGAGTGCTTACTCTTGTTCTGCTATTAACACATTCTGCTTTCTTACCTTTATGCCACTATCAGCACCTCCTTTAGCCCTTACCACTACCATTAACACTCTCTTTGTCTTTCTGTCTATGCCATTTTTGTCGATCTCTCCTTAGACCCCACCTATCACTGGCCTTCTGTCTAACTTCACCTCCTCCACCCCCTTAAACAGTATAAATTTCATCACATTTCTACTTCTCTTTAGCTCCGAAGAAGGGTCATACAGACTCGAAACGTTAACCCTGTTTCTCTCTCTCCACAGGTGCTGTCAGTCTTTGAGTTTTTCCAGCATTTTCTGTTTTTATTATAGCAAGGACATTATGATGGTTTGGCCTCAACTGAGATATGATGTCCATTTCTGGATTTGAAGGCTTTAGAGAGGGTGCAGAAGTATTTATGGGAATAGCCCCAGGGATGAGTGACTTCATTTACCTGAATAGATCGGAGAAGCTGGGGCTGCTTTTTTTAGAGAAGATTTGATAGATTTGTTCACTATCATGAGGGGTCTAAACAGAATAGAATGGAGAGAAACTCTTCCCATTGTTGGAAGGGTTGAGAACTGGAGGACAGATTTCAGGTGATTGGCACAAGAACATTTGTGGCATTATGAGGAATAACCTTTCTACCAGGAGTGGTTAGGATGTGAAATGCACCACCTAAGATTCTGTCATGGTTTGCAAAAGGGAATTGGATAAACACCTGAAGAGAAAAAATTTCAGAGCTACAGGGAAAGAGCAGGTGATTGGGACCAGCTGATATGCACTTGCAGAGAACCAACTTGGACACAGCAGGCCAAATGGCTGTAACTATTTTGTGATTCCAAGCTTCTTAACGACGTATCCTCATGTTTTCAGAGCCGCAGGTTGAAGTGGGTATGGTTTAATAGAGTTCTGGTCACACAGCAGCGCAGACCTCCCCGTTCAGCCTTAGAAAAGGCTGTTGGGTTGAGATGCCTTTTGAGGTTCCCGTAGGCTTGCAGATTGTTTTGTCGCACTGTTGTTACCCATCCCTATAATTATCACCAGCGTGCTAAAAATTGACTTAGCTGTCCTCATCATAGATGTCTTCTCTCCAACCAGTCAGATCTGTAGCTGTACCGATGAGCTGATCTTGAACACATTCATTTGAGTGTGTCTAAAATCTGCTAGCAGTCATTCAAGTCTAAATTATATTAGCACTGGAAAACCAGAAGAAGGAATGTTGCACTTGGAGTAATCTGTTGAATCAAGTCACATTGGAGTTAGTAGTACCATCCCTATTTCTAATATGCGTAAATGGCTTCAATACAGAGAACCAAATATAAGCTTGTTAAATGGCTGATCTCATAAACATTTGAAGAACCGTAGAGACCGAGATTGCAGGTATAACTTTGAATAAAATTTCTAATGTCAAGTTTGCAATGAATGGAGTTGACATGGTCCTGGGAACAATAGTAATTATGTTGCTTTTAATGTTCAATGTAGTGAAGCAGCATTTTTTTAAAAAATCACAATGCTAGGATCACTAGCCAAAATAGTAGAATGCAAGTTTACAGAAATTAGGACCAATTTCTATAGTAAATTTCTGTTACTATACCTTCCCAGGAAAGAACAATTTGCTCAAAGTATGCTTCTGACAAAATTGAAACCAAGGCCAGAATTTTTCCGTCAGCGAGTTGGGGGCAGGGCCCGCTCGCCGACACGAAAATTACGCGGGATGACGTCAGGAGGAACCCCCGACATCATCCCGCCCCATTTAAATTTTCAGGAAGGCGGGCAGACAGCCAAATCAGCTGTCCGCTCGCCAACCTGTCAATGGCCAATTGAGGCCATTGACAGGGTAGTTAACCCAATTAGAGGCCCTGCCCGTCCAACCTTAAGGTTGGTGGGCAGGCCAGGAGCCCCAGCGGGCTTCTGAAAAAACATGAAACCTCATCTACTGGTGGGATGAGGTTACATGTCTGTTTTTTAAAAGTTTAATAAAGTTCCTGTGCTTTTTATTAACATGTCCCATCTCGTGTGACATTGTCACATGAGGGGAGCATGTTAATAATTTTATTATTTTTCTATTTTTGATGTTATAAAGCTTTCACCGATCTCCCTGAGATAGCACTTAGTCTCAGGGAGATGTGCACTCTTTTGTGCACGTGCACAAAAGAGCACACTTTGACAGCTGGGGATTCCCTCCCCCCCTGCACAGGAAGCGCATAGCACTTCCCGTCGGGCAGGCTCAAAATGGCGGCGGGGCCCGCTTCAGCGGCGGCGATCGGCTGCTCGCCCACCCGTCAAGGGCAAAATTCTGCCCCAAATGTCTGAGTGCTTCAAATGACAGAAAAGCAAACATAGCTGAACATAGCTGAACATAGGGGTATGGGAGATTCAAGGCACCTTGTCTCAAAGGGCATTTAAGAGCCTGCTGAAGACCATGTGAAAGGTGCCAAGGAATGTAATTTGTAGAGATTATTTCAGAGGGTGGGGCATATGACTGTGGAGTGAAAGAAATCTAGCAAGTATTAGTGCAAGGCTAGAGGAGTGGAAACTCTTTCGAGTTACCAACAGTCACAGATTGCAACTCTTTTCGAGTACAATCACAGTTCTTGGTTTCCAGGAGTGGGACATGAACCCACAACCCTCTGATTCAAAGGCGAGGGTGCTATGAACTGAGCCACAGCTGATACCTCCCTATATGGCTTGAGAAGGTTAATTGGTGCTGATCAAAATAATTGAGCACTAGGTGGATGAAATCTGATTGGCCAGTTGTCCCTTTCTTACCCTTATCTTTTCTTATGTTCTTATCACACTTACTGATGCTGACACTTTTCAGTCTCAAACTAGTCACTTATGAGAAACACGAGTAACTTTATTTTTTTTTCATGTAGGTAACCTGGCATGAAATAGCACGACCACAGATACATGGATTTGACATGCAGTGCTTAGCTATAATTGGCCGTTTTCAATTTGTTTCTGGTGCTGATGAGAAAGTGCTTCGAGTCTTCACTGCCACCAAAAACTTTGTGGAAAATTTCAGTTCCATTACCTGTACCCCACTTGAGGACTTGCTCTCAAAGAGTGTAAGTACACTGAATACTGATTGTCACTTGGTAGCACATAACTTGAATATTGCTGAAAAGAGAGACATGTTGCTGAAGCTTTTCATCTTGCACACATTGGGATAAACGCAATGCCAAATTTCAAATGATCACAACAATTTATACTACAGGAGAAAAGGGGGCTGATTGGTTTAAGTTGACTCTGATTGGCCAAGGACCCTATTGCTTTCTCCATGGCAATGTCACAGCCAATCAGCACCCTTTTCTCCTGTAGTATAAATTGTTGTGATCATTTGAAATTTAGCATTCTTGTGTTTATCCATTCTTGCAATTGTCCTGATGAGTGCAAAACGAAAAGCTTTGGCAACATGTCTCTCTTTCCTGAATATATTATAACATTTAATCATCATATTTCAACACTTGTTCTTTATCTTTTTGTCAAGAAGACAACTGTTCAATTGATTTTACTAAAAATCCAATAATGTTTCTTGTCCACTAGCAGGTGGTACAGCTACCTCTTTTTCTCTGTCAATTTGAATAGTGCACAACCCAGCATTTCTTGGTTTTTATTTTACAAAAGGATCTTCATTATACTCTTCAGTTTTGATAGTAGCTTTTCTGTAGACTCCTGAACAAATTGAAATGAAACATCTGTACTCCTCTTTGTGTAGTGATTTGTTTCCTCATTTTCTGGAATTTCAGAATGTTACTGTACAGAAAGGGGCAATTTTTCCCATCAGGCCTCTGCTACATAGTGGTTCTCCATGCGCCATTCAGTTTAATCTTATTCGCTACCTGTACTACTTAATATTCTTTCTTTTGCAAGTAACTATCTAATTCCATTTTAATAGAATTTGTGGCTTTGCATCAGTATAGTTTATGGATTTTCCTCATTTTAAAAACTCTTGTGCAAAGAACCATTTTTTAATCCCCTCTTCAATTAATTTGTGAGTACCTTAAATTGGTGTCCTCCTGTTACTGGTTTGCCACCAAGTTGAAGCATTACCATTTATCTTATAACTGCATATGGATCTTTTTTGCGACAGTACGTTCCTAGGTGGACTGTGAAAAGCCCTACAAATTGTTGTACATAGATTTCGGTAAAGCATTCATCAGAGTTCCACATGAAAGGGTAAACATCAAGCTCAGAACTGTAGGGATTCAGTAATTCCTGGGAAAAGATAAATTAGGCCAGAATTTACGAGGAACAACAATCACAGTCAGATTGCCACACCAGTCCTTTTCACTTACACTGAAATGCAGCTGCACCTTTGTCACCCGACCTCCTGACCCAGACCAGGTGAGAACAGTGCAGTGCACGGGTTCCCGAAGTCTTCAGTCGAGTACAGCTGAGTCAGGGGAAGGATGCCACGTCCCTCTTTTAAGGCACTAGCTGCTGTAAAGCAGGTAAGTTTAGAGATCCCAGCCACTTTGAAAAGCCAGGGAGAAGGTAAGTGTGTGTGTATTTGGGGGGCGGGGGCAGGGGGGAGGAGGGGGCGGTGGTTTGTAGAATGCTCAGTGGGGAGGGGTAGAGTGGGGTGAGCCAGGTGGTCAGTAGGGGTATAGGATGGGTTGCTGGGGTTAGACAGTCAAAGGATGGGGAGGTCAGTGTTGGGGGGAATAAGATAGGTCAGTGGTGGACGGGTGGGAAAGGTTGGGGTGGTCGGGTCATCATTGGGGGTATAGGATATGTCGGGGGGCGTGCTCACTGGGGGTGTGTCAGGTGGGTCGGGGTGGTTGGGTGGTCAGTTGGAGAGGATGTCAGGTCAGTCAGCGGGGTGGAAGTGTACTGGGGGTGTAATTGTTGGGTGGGTTGGGGGTGTAGTTGGGAGGGTGCAAAGGATTTCACACCCAGCATATGTCAACATCAGTTTTTCAGTTTGAAAGATAAGTGAGATAGACAAGCGGAGAGGCAATTCCAGAGCCGAGGGAGGTCGGGGAGTCGTGAGGGTAGTCGGGCTGGGGGTTAGAAAGGGGTCCTGTGGGGGATTGGTGGGGTGGGGTGGTGGGTGGGGTCGTTATTATGGTTACACAGGAGTTAGAAGAGGTTTTAATTCTTCCAACCTTTCCTGGGTAACTGTTCTGGTAGTACAGTTGGAACCATCCAAAGTCTCCGATTGAAATGGATGGTTCCAGATGCAGGGTAATTGCCCATCAGAAATTTGAACTCCCTGGGCAATTCCAATGCTGTCCTTGTGTGGGGACTTGCAGGGAGTTGGGGGTCCCCGAGCCCATCTTCTGGGTAACTCCCAGGTACGAACCCCCCTCCCCCACCCCCACAATAGTCCCCGAGATTGTTATGCGCCAAGAAATTGATTGAACAGAAGTAAACAAGACAATACTTCTTAGAAGAGCAAGAGTGGGACTGCTATCAATATTTCCTCTGAAGAGTGCGTACATATAGATGGCTTGCATCCTGTAGGGTACCATGCAGGCCACTCACAAGTTGTCTCATTTAAGGTATTGCACATGCTTCACCACAGAAAAATAAAGGCAGAATTTTTCACTCGGCATGCGGGCACGCGATGATGTTGGGTGAGCATCCCGATATCATCACACACTTGTATTAAAAATTACCAAATTCTCACTACTTCCTGGTTTAGCAATACTCCATCAAACGTTGTAGAACTAAAACACTGTACCAGAGGAGTGAAAGTCTCAAATTTTTAAAATTGTAGTTTTTACCGGCTAATTTTTGTGTCCTGTGTACTGAAAATGAAGCATTAGATTTAAAACAAAGTTGAGTATTTAAGCTTGCTTCACCCTCCTTGACCTAGTTTTGTGGGTAAACTAAGGTCTTTGCATTTCATTTATTTATTGCACTTGTCCAACTGATTATTGGGCACGTAACTTATCTATAAAGATCATCATGGGATTTTCATTGCTTTGAAGGTTATAAATCTGACTGGGAGCATATTGTTTAATTGAAGTATTCTATCTTCTCTCCTCCTTGAAGCAATATTTTTAGCTAGTTGCAGTCTATAATACAAAGTGCAGATGAGGAAGGTTATTCAGTTATCTAGGCTATCCATCTATAGTAACCTAAAAGTCTGTATGTTCAATAGGTCGATCTGATGAGCCTAGTGGCTGAGAGTTAGCAAGCATTCCACTTTTGTGTGTTACTGGTCAGCCACTGTCCACCTCGATCAGACAGTCGCTGACTAGTAACCTGCTGACCCACCACAGTCCATCATCTTCAATGGGTACTTGGAACTTTGAGTCTCTGTTCAACAAGTGGATTGAATCCATCACACCAGGCAAACAAACAAAGAGAAAGAAGATTCCAACTCTTTGATTGGCAACCTGGAACGTCAGGGCCATGTGCATGGGACTGACAGACTGACAGATGACCTGTAGCCGTAATTAACATGCAACTTGATAGGCTGAACATTGACATCACTTCCCTACAAGAGACCAGGCTCGCTGAGAGTGGATCATTGAAAGGGAAACAATACACGTCCATTTGGCAGGGGAAGAGTTCAGAGGAAATGTGTGAACAAGGCGTAGGCTTCACTGTAAGGAACTCTGCTAGTAGAGGCATTGAAGATCAGGGCATTGGCACAAGCTGGAACTGATCATTCTCATTCTCAACACACTTCGATACCAGAGTTCTGGCTGTAATAGAGATCACTGCCTGGTGTTCACTAGGGTGAGGATGCAACTCTTGAAGTTTTTCATTCAAAGCAGAAACGCTATTCTCGTATCAACCTCAGCCATACTGCCTAACCAGTTTAAAAATCAACAGTCTCTCGACACAATTGAACAGGCATTCTCTGGCATCCCCACACAGATACCACAATACCACACTCTAAATGTATGGGAAGTGTTATGATGCGGCAGATGTTGTGTGCCAGGTGGATCAAATCCACGAGGGAAACTTGATCGTGCTATCGCAATGGTTTTGCAATTTGTATTTATTTTGAGATGCATGCCCTGAATCCAGAAGTATGTCCACCAAGACTTTAGAGATTTAAAAAAAACTAAATTAAAATATTTATTAACAAAAAATATTTCAAGCACATACATAGGTCTGCAAATTACTACTATAATAACTACTAAAATCCCTAATTAACCTGACTCCCAGTTACACCTCCTCTAAGGCAACGGTTCAAAATAGATTTTTGGATTTTAAACAAATCCAGCAAATTAACATAATACCCTGGACAGTGGAATTCAAAATGGCTTTTTCCAGCTTCCGTTTCTGTAGACAGCAGGTTTAATACACAAATACTGGAGGCTTCATACGTTTCTGTTAAATCTTATAATGCCTTCCCTTGACACATAGCCTCATTCTCCTTTATACATGTTGCTCCCTTTTTAATATGTAAATTCCATTGCTTCCATATGTCTTTGGAACTTCTACCTTTCTCATAATATAAATCTATTCATGTTGCTACTATTCTCATTAACCTCTTTGAAATTCAAATCCCCCATCATCTATCTAAAAATGAAAATTCCATTTACATCTTACATGGTAAGACCCCAACCATGTTTACTCATTAGCATATTAAAGACACTTCTATGACTTACTACTTCTGATAACTTCAACTTGTAGTCTGCTTGGCTACAAAAGCTGGTGAAGCTATAACGCAGGACTATTTGCATGCCAAACAACCTAAGCAGCATACAATAGACACAGCTAAGTGATCCCATAATCAGCAAAGCCCAGCACAAAATGCAAAAGAGAAGGCTGAAGCATTTGTAACCATCTTCAGCCAGAAGTTCTGATTGACAATCCATTTTGGCTCCCTCTCAAGGACCCCAGCATCACAGATGCCAGTCATCAGTCAATTCAGCCAAGAAAAGGCCAAAGACACTGGATATTGCAAAGGCTATGGGCCCTGACAACATTCCAGCAATAGCACTGAAGACTTGTGTTCCTGAACTAGCCACACCCCTAGCCAAGCTGTTCCAGTAGAGCTGCAAAACTGGCATCTACCCAGCAATGTGAAATATTGCCCAGGCATGACCTGTACATAAAAAGCAGGACAAATGCAAACCGGCCAATTGCTGCCCCATCAGTCAACTCTCGATCTCAGCAAAGTGACAGAATTGGTTGTCGACAGTGCAATTAAGTGTCATTTACTCAGAAATAACCTGCTCACTGATGCTCATTTTGGTTTCCGCCAGAACCACTCAGCTCCTGACCTCATTACAGCCTTGGTCCAAACATGGACAAAAGAGTTGAACTCTAGAGGTGATGTGAGAGTGACTGCCTCTGATATCAAGGCAGTATGTTACCAAGTGTGGCATCAGGGAATCCTAGTAAAATTGGAGTCATTTGGAATCAGGGGCAAAACTCTCTCCACTGGTTGGACCTAACACAGAGGAAGATGGCTGGGTTGTTGGAGGTGAATCATCTCCACTCCAGGACGTCTCTGCAGGAGTTCCTCGGGGCAGTGTCCTAGGCCCAAACATCTTCAGCTGCTTCATCAATGACCTCCCCTCCATCATAAGATCAGAAGTGGGGATGTTCACTGATGATTGCACAATGTTCACCATTTGAAACGCCTCAGATACTGAAGCAGTCTGTCTCCATATGCAGCAAGACGTGGATAACATTCAGGCTTGGACTGGAAAGCAACATTCATGCTACACAAGTGCCAGGCATTGACCATCTCCAACAGACAAAAGACAATCCACCCTTCTCCCCTTGACATTCATTGGCATCAGCATCACTGAATCCCCCACTATCAACATCCTAGAGGTTACCATTGACCAGAAACTGAACTGGACCAGCCATATAAATACTGTGGCTACAAGAGCAGGTCAAAGGCTAGGAATTCTGCAGACACTAACTCACCACCTGACTTCCCAAAGCTGTCCACCATCTACAAGACACAAGTCAGAAGTGTGATGGAATACTCTCTTGCCTAGATGAGTGCAGCTCCAACAACACTCAAGAAGTTTGACACCATCCAGGACAAAGCAGCCAGCTTGATTGGCAATCCATCCAACACTTTAAACATTCACTCCCTCCACCGTCGATGCACAGTAGCAGCAGTGTGAACAATCGGCAGCAACTCACTAAGGTTCCTTCAACAGCACCTTTCAAACTCACGACCTCTACCACCAAGAAAGACAAGGGCAACAGATGCATGCAAACACCACCATCTGCAAGTTCCCCTCCAATCCAACACACCAACCTGACTTGGAACTATATTCCTGTTCCTTCAGTGTCACTGGGTCAAAATCCTGGAACTCACTTCCTATCAACAGTGTGGGTGTACCTACACCACATGGACTGCAGTGGTTCAGGAAGACAGCTCCATCACCTTCTCAAGGGCAATTGGGATGGGCGCTAAATGCTGGTCTAGCACATTCCATCAAAGAATAATTTTAAAAAGTGGAAAAATACTGACTGTTTCAAGGCTAGCATTACTGTGATCGAACATGCCATTGAAGCCAAGTGATGGGCGCTCATTAATTACAAGGGAGATCCAAGTGAGAAAATTATGAATGCACTAATAGCCGCATGAAGTAAAGTCTAATAAACTGCTATGTGATACACTAATGATTACAAATTTGCCAGAAAACCCAGGTGTCCTTTGACACAGGGACTGCAAAGGCAACAGGTCCATCAGCAAAGAAAATGACTCCATTGAAAACAAAGTTAGGGGAGGTACATAGGAACATAAGAACAGGAGTAGGTTGTTTGGCCTTTCGAGGCCATCGCTGAATGCAGTAAACAGTTGGTGAAATGGATGGAACACTACCTTGAGTTATACTCTAGGGACAACACTGTCACTGAGGAAGCTGTAAACAGCATAGATAGCCTGCTTGTCATGGCAGAGCTGGATATTGAATGCACAGTGGAGGAGCTTAGCAAAGCTATTGACTTGTTGCCATGGGCAAAGCTCCAGATGCTGATGCTATGCTACCTCAACTTACCAAACGTGGGAAACTGGTACTTCTGTAGAAACTTCTCTGTCTCTGCTGGAGGGAGGGGACATTGCCCCAAGGTATGCGTGATGCAAAGATTATGACCCTGTACAAGAACAAGGGCGATTACAACAATTGCAACAACTATCAAAGCATTTCCCTGATGAGCATCACAGGATAAGTATTTGCCCACGTTGCCATTGTCAGACTGCAAATCCTGGCTGAATGCATTCACCTCGAATCCCAGTGTGATTTCAGAATTGGAAGATTTACAATTGACATGATCTTCTCCAGCAGCTGCAAGAGAATTGCTGTGAACAAAGGAGCAAAGCCTTCATTGATCTCACTAAGGAATTTGGCCTTGTGAACAAAGGGCGTCTATTTAAGCTGCTGGAGAAAATTGGCTTTGTCACACCTGTAAAGAGTTTGGTTTGACCATCAGCATCAGGAAGGCAAATGTCATGGTCCAAGATGTTTCCAAATCACTCAGCTGACTGAGAAGAGGGCCCGGAGAAAATGGGGACTAGCAAATTGTATACCGTATCAATCTTCAGGTGATGCTTAACACAGAGTTGGCCACAAAGCGCAAACCATCAACTGACAAGACAGATGGCTGCCACAGAAGAACCTCCAATTCTCCCTATTCCAGTACCTAATTGCCCACTGACTGATTTTGTCTTCATTAATCCAACTGGGTGCCCATTTTGGATATTAATCAGTTTTTCCATGATGAGGTGCTTCCTAACATAAGTGCAAAGATCATTCCTTACCAGTAGTATTTCTGTCCCTAAAAGCTGGAGTTGTGATTTAATTTGAATATAGAATATATACAGTACTGAATTCTCAAAGCAATGTTCTAGCCCAGGGCTCAGATGGACAGAAAGTGGATGATCTTGAGATATAATTTGAAAACCTTTTGCTGTACAATCTTAGCATGCTGTGTATAAATGATAACATTCCACAGAGGTGGAGAGTTTTAAAACCCATTGGATATCATCTTTCAATTTTTGTTTTGTGATTTTGTTGTACACTCGCTGTGCAAAGTTAGTGATTTTTATTTTTGTGTTTTTATTGCAGGTAAATGAGGAAATCCCTGAAGGTGCTAGTGTACCTGCTTTAGGATTGTCAAATAAGGCAGTTTTCCAAGGTATTTTTTCAGAAATCACTCGCCTGTTTTAAGTTGCAACTCTGTTTGATAAAAGTATGTTGTGGCGATATGGTATATTTGATGTATAGTAGTAATTTGTTCTATACAATGAAATCGTGATGAGTCAAACTCGGATGACACGAAATTCTAATTATGTTGAAGCCGTCAACCATTCCCGCTGGCAGAATAGGAAATCCCATTGAACGATGCCCATGATGACTATTTAAAATGCTTGAATCTAACCTACACTGATCAATGGTAGCAGGTATCACAGCCATGCTTATTTCACTCCTTCCATCATATCCATAAATAAGCACTTTTCAGCAGGGATCATTGGACAGTGATCAGAAGGTGGAACCATGAGTGATTTTCATACACAGCCCCTATCCTTTGGGGGATGATTTACATTAACAGATTTTTCTCCCATGTTCTGGACAGCAAGACCCATTCCAGTCAAACCACTGGCTGAGTAAGATCAGCTAACTCGGTAGAGGCCAGTAATTGAGCATTGTCTTCTGGCCTTTGAAACTCAGTCCTGTACTTCATGGCACATTAACCCACTGACCAGTTAAAGGAGCTGCAGTGGTACATTATTAATGCACTCTGTATCTCTGTATAAAATATCCACATCGTAGCTGTCTGATTGCTCCTCATCTAGAAACAAAAAATATAATCATAAATAGTCAGCTTGGATTTCAAAAGAGAAAATCTTGTTTGACAAGCCTTATTGAATTTTTTGAGGAGGTAACTGAGTAAGTAGACAATCAATGTCGTAGATGTAATTTATCTGGATTTGCAGAAGGCCTTCAATAAGGAGCCCCATAATAGACTAATGATTAAGGTAAGAGATGTGGAGTCAGGGGACAAGCGGTAGAATGGATTGTTAACTGGCGTCAAGACAGAAAGCAGAGAGTTGGAGGAAGAGTAGTTATTCATAGTGACAGAAGGTGGGAGGGGATGTTCCACAAGGATTACTGTTGGGAACACTGCTGTTCATAATTTATATTAATGATTTGGACTTTGGAATCAAAGTCACAATTTCTAAATTTGTGGATAACACCAAATTGGAGGGGATAGTCAATACTGAAAAGGACTTCAACAAATTATAGGAGGACATTAGTAAAGTTGTCGAATGGGCAAATACTTGGCAAAGTTCAAAGCAGATAAATGTGAGTTAGTACATTTTGGTAGGAAGAATGGGGGAGGTCGCTTATTACTTGAAAAATGCAGGTATAGATGGGTAAAAGGAACAAAGTGGGTACCAATGCACCAATCAGTAAAAGTTACGCCACAGGTTAGTAAGGCCACAAAAAAGCAAACCAAGCAATAGGCTTTATTTCTAGAGGGATAGAATTGAAAATTGAGGAAGTTATGCAAAACTTGTATCGAACCTTGGTTAGACCACACTGGGAGTACTGTGTGCAGCTCTGGTTGCCATTTTATTATAAAAAGGATATAGAAACATTGGAAAGGGTCCATAGAAGATTTAGACGAATGATGCCAGAAACTTGTAGGTATACATATCAGCAAATGATTAACAGGCTGGATCACTTTTCTCTTGAAAAAAAGGCTTGGGGTAACCTTATAGAGAGAGGTTTTTTTTAATTATGAAAGGTTTTGATAGAGTGGATACAGAGAGAATATTTGTTTTTGTGTGCAAAAGCATAACTAGAGGCCATCAATATAAGGTAATCGACAATAAAAACAATAGGGAATTCGTAAGGCACCTTCTTACACAAAAATTGGTGAGAATGTGGAATTCGCTACCGCAAGGAGTGCATTTCAGGGGAAGCTAGACAAGCATATGAGGGAGGAGCAAATAGATGGTTACAATGATTGATTTAGATGAGGAAAGATAGGAAGAGGCCAAGTGGAGCATAAACAGTGGCATGACTTGTTAGGCTCAACGGCCTGTTTCCGTGCTGTATATCCTGTGAAACATGATGTAAATAAGTCATGGTGCAAGGACTACCACAGGGCTCAGTGCTAGACCTAACCCTCTTCAAGATATATACAGCTGACCTGCCAATGACCATGTCACACAATTTCATCTATGTTGATGATGCCTGTTGTGCCAATCCTTCTGCACCCTGGACCTGATCCTTAACAAAGACGTTACAAAGTTGACGGACTACTGCAGCAAATTGCACCTCACATCAAATTCCTTTAAAACCGTATTCAACGTATTCCACCTCCGCTGTGCCAGTGCCAAAAATGAATTGCATATCTCCATGATACTAAAGCATGATCCCAACCCAACATACTTGGGAGTGACTGTAGATAGGACTCTGCCTTTTGGGAACATCTGAAGAAAAAAGCAGCAAAGGTCAAAACCAGAAGGAATCTACTAACCAAGCTTGCTGGATCTAAATGGGGTCTGCAGCCACAACACTCTGGACCTCAGCACTTGCCCTATCATTACTCCGCAGCAGAGTATTGTGCACCTGTCTGGGAAAGGTCATGACCCACACATCTTGTTGACACTCAATTGAATACAACAATGCGCATCATAAGTGGAATCATCCGCACAACACCCCTCTGCTGGCTTCTTATCCATGCAAACATCACTTCCCCTCACATCCGCCAACTGACGAAAACCCAAAGCTGGTTGAAACCATCTGTGCTTCACCTCACTTACCACTCCATGATGACTTGTTCTGCCCACCTTCCATCTCGGTTCCCCATACAGAGCATTCTTCCTGAGCAAGATCTACCAACGGACGTCTTCTGGATCTAGGAATGGGAAACCGGGGAAGTCACTTCAAGTTCCTTGTGACAAACCCCATTTGTCGAATGGCAGGCTTTGGACTACCATGGCAAGAATGACACTTACTAAACAGGTTCAGGACAAGGCACCTGTGCAGCCAACGTCCACCACTGGTACCTCAACCCCTTATGCACTTGTGGAGACACACAAACAATTCTGCACATTACCGAGGAGAGTCCCCTCTACAGACTAATCACCTTAAACTCAGAAAAGGAGGAGGCTACCCCTTTTGGGGATTTGCATTCACTAAATAAATAAGTAGAAGTGCTATACTGGATTTCTCTGTAAAAAAAAAACTCAAATTACTAGAACGTTCTAAGGCAGCTTCATCTGATTGTACAATGACAATAAATGATAAAACTACTGAAGGTTAATCGTGCACAGCCTAAAAAGAAATATCATCTAAGCTAAGTAACACAGTTTTGAAATCATTTAAAAACAAAGTACAAAGTTCATTTACAAACAGGTTTCATCTTACATGTACTCATATGAATAAATTGTTGTGTTTGGCTTTGAAAGTGCAGCACAGTGTAATTAGAACCATTTGGTGGATTAAATTAAACATTGTAATAAAATGCACCTAAGCCAACTGAAGTTTTAAAGAAAGGCTGAATGTTGATGTCTAACTGAGTTATCTTACCTTGTCTACTTAAGGAGATATAGCTGCCAATGCTAGTAAAATGGACCAAAGTGCAATGCCGCTCAGTGCTGCTGACCAGTATCCTCAGACCTACTTCCAGCCAATCAACCTTACAGGTATGTAATTCTAAAAGACTCAAGATTGTTCCTAGAATTTGTGGGGACTTTTTTATTTGATAATGTAGTGGAAGTTAAGAAAGTTCGCAGCCAAATTATCAAAATGTGGAAGTTTATCAATCTGCTGCATCTATTGTCTATAAACATTAATTTTTCGACCAAGAACACCACAAGATTTTTATGGAATATTATTTTCTTCAATGTTCAAAGTGGCTTATCCCAGAACTGTTCAACTTATCCCTAAAGGCTTCTGTCCTATTACCAACCTGATATATAAGAAGCTCCTTTGTGAAAGTTATAATGTAAACTTTTGTTGGCAGTCTTTATCACTTATCCATAAGTGTAATCAAAAAAACTTCCAAGTTTTTTTTATTTGCTTGATCTCCCTCCCTGAAAAGTCATCTCCTCAAAGCTGTCAAAATTATTGTACATGAATTTGTACGATATTCATACAAATATGTATGATTTTTTTCATACATATTAGCCAATATAATTGTACTATGAATGAAAAATCTGAATTTCTTTTAGTGTGTGTACAACAACAACTTGCTTTTACAGAAAGTAAAACACCCCAAGGTGTTTCACAAGAGATTTTATCAGACAAAAATGAATGTTGAGATAATAGTAGTAACTAGTGATCACTGACACTGACACGGGGTTTAATGATGGACATAGAGCTGGAGAGGCAGAAAATTTTCGGGAGGGAATTTCAGAGCCTGGATCTAGATGGCTGAAGGCATATAGAAACATAGAAACTAGGAGCAGTGAACCATTCAGCCCTTCGAGCCTGCTCCGCCATTCATTATGATCATGGCTGATCATCCACTCAATAGCCTGTTCGCACTTTCTCCCCATACCCTTTGATCTCATGGCATTAAAGATGGAGGTGAGGGAGTTCTTAAGCAGTTGGACAGCTGTAGAAATATTGTAGCAAATGAAGGGCCAAAGGCTAAATGGTTGACATTTAGAAAGTGTGACTGTAAGTGATTTGGAGGAAGATTTTTCTCCCAAGGGATGAGCATAGAAGAAATTGAGGTCAGAAAGGAGTAGGGTATTGTGGGTGTTGAAATATAGAAGGAAGGGGTTGGAAAAGGCCTTGTCTGTGGGAGAGAGGCCAGGTGAGATGGCAAGATTTGAGGGCTGGCTGGCTGTGAGTGTGGGTTGTGAGTTTATATAAGGAAGAGGTTCAGGGACGATGGCGAATTCAGAGGAGAGAGAGCTAAGGAATCTAGGATGATGATGCAAATGACAAAGGGTTAAGAGTAACTCAGTGCAGGGACTGAGGGAAGAAAGGAAGCAGAATATTTTGACTGGAATCATGGGGTAGGGTTCAGGGGAGCAAGTATATGATGAGGATTTAAAAGGAGGTGGCAGGTGGAATCCAATGAAGTGCTTGAAGGAAGGAAAGAGGAGTAGGGAGGAACCAAAATCTGATTTAGTCGTATGGCCACAATATCACCACAGCAGTTTGAATGGGCTACATGTGAACCAAGTTTCAATCAAAACCAGGATACAGATGCAGTAATCCAAGATGCACTGCAGCAACTCACCAAGGCTCCTTCGACAGCACCTTCCAAACTCACGGCCTCTACCACCGAGAAGAACAAGGGCAGCAGATGCATGGGAACACCACCACCTTGCAAGTTGCACTCCAAGCTATACACCATCCTGACTTGAAACTACATGGCCATTTCTTCATTGTCGCTGGGTCAAAATCCTGGAATTCCTTTCCTACTAGCACTGTGGGTATACCTATACCACATGGATTGCAGTGGTTCAAGAAGGAAGCTCACCACCACCTTCTTGAAGCCAATTAGGCCAAAATTAGGCCAAAAATGCTGGCCTAGCCTGCGATAACTATGCACCGTGAAAGAATTTTTAAAAAACCATTGCGGATGGCAAGGATAAAGTATTGTTTGCAAGTGAATGGCTATTCTGGAAAGACATGAAGAAAGGGATGGTGATTGTTGATCTTCTGGCAGTATCCAAGGTGACACAATATGGTGGTGATTTGAATGGGAAAGAGGTTGGCTATGTAAGCGTCTGCTGGTGTGCTGGGTGGGAAAGTCATTGTGAGAGGAAGTTGGAGCTGCTGCTTATAAGGGGGGCTACAATTTGAGTTTCAATGGGGCCCTTCACAGAATGCTGAGAGAAGTGCAAAATGTACCTGTGAGATCATCCAATAGGCTTCAAGCTTGAAGCAGTAGCAGAAAAATAGTGATGGGTTGGAGTAAGGCATGGGAGGCAATGTAACCAAGAATAGAAAAATGTGAAGGTAGCATGACTGGGCGACAAAAAGTGGAGGAAACTTGAGAGGAGAACCAAAATGTAGCTAAGTGAGAAAATGAGGAGATAGAGTTAACACACCCGGGACCTGTTAAAGCAGAAAAACATGCATGCAAATGGCAGTGGAGGGAATTTGGATTTTTCATGGGCCGCTTTGTTGTGTACTGTCATGATCCCAGCTGATGTTACCACTGGACAAACCTGATCCCAGGATGGAACTGGCTTGATAGATCCTAGCTTTTTTTTTGTTTAGATACGTGGAGAGTGGCTGCTGAACAGAGTCACAGGAGTCAGCTGATGAACTTCTAACAAAAGAATAAAACATTTATTAAACAAGAAAAGATGAACTATATTATATTACTCCTTCACCTAAACTATACCTTTACAGATTTGTAAGGATAACACAAGTTACAACAGCTATCTTGTAGTCTACTGTGCACAGTTAGTACACAGTCCATGTAAACCACTAGGTGACCTGTGGTTAGACACACCACTTTCAGAAACCAAGTGACAAATGCCACCCCAAACAGATTCTATGGATCTCCCATCAATTCCCCCCAGATGGTTGTCACACTATGAGCCAACCAATAAAGTAAGTAAGCTAAGTTCACTAAGTCACTGAACTCTGTCTTTTATACGAGGGTTTTCAATCTCCCCTCTCCAAGAACTCACTTTGGAATCTTCTCCCAAACTGATGCTTTCTCTCAGATGCCTTCCGCAAGGGTTCACCTCCAGGGTTTCGAGCTCTCCTTCTGATGTTCCTCCCCTCTGGATCATCACGTGCATTCAAGCTTTCTTCCACACTCTCTCTCACCGACTCAGCCGTCAACAGTACGCCACTGCTTCACATGCCCATATTAAAGAGCTACACAACTTCACTTGTCTCTTTGGACCTTCTGACTTCCCACAAGCCTTTATATCACTTTAAATCTGCTTCCTGCAGCTTTCCTCCTTTAAGCATGAAGCTTGGAGCCTTCCTCTGCACCTCAGTCTTAACTTCACTTAACAGGACCTTTATCAAGTTCCTGCCCTTCCTTTGTCTAGTTAGTATCTTTCCTGTTCCACTCCCCTGGATTTGGGGACTTCCTTCTTTAGCTTGGGACTTGCTATCTGTCTCTTTGCTCCAGTCTCTCTCTGGCAGCTACTTTCAACTGAACTCAAACTGCATTCTCTTTAATTTTTCTGTGAGGGTGGGCCTGCCTCTGGACCCCTGTTGCTAGGCAACAGCACAGTTTTTTTCTACTCTAGTGTTTGCTTTAACTTCTCCTAGAGTTGTAAAACTCATTAGAAATGCATTCAAACAGTTTTAGACCTGCTGTCTCCACTTAAAATGAAACTAGATCCCAGGTTTCACCTTTCAAAGTGAAACTAAAACTCAACTTGACCTTTTTTTAAACACACAGAACTACAAATCAAACTTAACATTTAAAGCTAAAACTCATTCCTAACTGTGGTAACTGAGGCGATAGCCTTTCCTACTATTTATCAGGTGTCACCTGATGCTCTAGGAGGCTCTGACCAATGAGCTTTAAGCGCGGGCAATCTGGGGGATGGGGCTTCCTGACGAGAGTCCTGATCGAGTGTGTAGCATCTGAAAAGCTCGCTGTAACAAAGTTTATCTGTTTCTTGTTGAAACTTGTCTGGTCTGTCAAGTCATTATACTAACACCCACAAATACAAATATAATTTACTTAAACTGTCTCTATTTCCTAAAATGTACCATGGAGTTTCATGAACCACATAAAGACTTTTAAGGCAATAGTCTCATTAATTTGTCTCCCTTTTGCTGATATTGCCAGTTCATGGTGTTTTAATTTAAGATTTATCCACCATTGATGCAATTGATAAAATAATGTTCTGTGCAAACCTCCAGGTTTGCAAATTTCTAACTGGAAAAAGCAGTGAGTGAAAAGGATAAATATGTAGCCCCCATGACTTAATTTTAATCCCCAGCATGTAAAGTGTTGATTTCATTTGATGCATTGTTTTCCACTAATTTCCTGCAGAACCTCCCTCAGAAGACCACCTTTTGCAGAACACACTCTGGGCCGAAGTTCAGAAGCTGTAAGTTGCTTACTTACTTTATCCTTATTCCTTAAAAATCTCGTATTGCCCTAGTAAATTGCTGAATTAAATCATCACTGTTTTCAGTCATCTCTTCTCCACAGTTGTTCTCCTGGATCTGCTTCTACCTGTTGCTTTATACACATTAGTTCATTACAAAATGTTTCATCTCCCATATCTGCATGATCAACTTTGGTTCACACCAGGGGCTGGATTTAAGGGAAGGCCCACAGAATGAAGAGCCACCTGGGCACTTGACAGGCCTTCCCCAGGATCAAGGACCCTGTGAGTGGAAGTCCAGCCTGCCGAGAGCTGCTGACCAATCAGAGGCTGGCAGCTCTTCTGTACTCAGCAGTGGCACTGGAGAGGCAGTGGCTGCTGCCGATACGAAACACACCTGATGCCTCGGATTGGCACAGGTGAATGATGGCGAGAGGGTACTCATGGGGTGGGGTTTGTGGCATTGAAGGGGTTGGCGAGAAGGGCAAGTGGTGGCTTTCAGCAGGCTTCCCCCTTCTCAATGTCAATGATGGAAGCCAATGCCCTTCCAACTTTTGTGATTTGAATGTGCTGTCCATCTCTGGCAAAGAGGGCATCAGTGACCTGTGAAATGCAGCTGGTGTGCAGCATTTTGCAAGATGTCACTAAGGCTCGCTGCTGATCCATGGGAAAAGCCAGAAGTGAAGATATTCAAGGCCACAGTGACTTTGACGGCTACTGGCAGGGTATGGCGAGCAGTGCTGTGAGATGGGAGGCCTTTGACCATGAGGACTTAGATGTCAGTGACCATCTACCTAGTGAGACACATTGTTCTGCGGCACTCTCTCTCGGTCAACTCCAGGTAGTTCCATCTTCGGCAATCGACCCTGTGTTGAGGATATGGCTCCATTACCTTCCTGCCCTCATTCCTCTCCTCTGCCCTTCTAATGCCTGGGGTTCTGTCCTTCCTGTGAAGGGTGTTGCTCCTCATCACCACTGAACTCAAAATATAACAGTTGTGCTCCTATTGCCAGCTGGAGCCTTTCTTATGGGCAGGTGGCTGCCCAGTTGGTCTTGACAACCATTCTCTATGCTTTTCTGTCCCCTGCACCCCAATGCCAGGGGTTGCAAATCCCATTCAATGCCAGGATGCTGAGTTCCCTGTCACCTGTGCAGCACCAGAGTCTTACCAAGGGTCGAGTCCCCCTTTGACCCACTGACCCTCTTATGTATTTTAAAGAAGGTAGCTAACAGTTTATTGTAATGAAAACCTACACTACAATCCAATGCATAAGTCATAACTTAATACAGGTTTTTTACAGTCTTGCAAGCTTGAGTTGAGGAATACTCACTGGCACTTCGAACCTGCTGTTTGATGCAGGTTAAGAGCTCATGATGTTGGGGGTAGCATATTAGCATGGATAAAGGATTGGTTAGCGAACAGGAAACAGGCATAAATGGGTCATTTTTGGGGTGGCATGTTGTAATGAGTG
The DNA here is from genome assembly GCF_964194155.1 of Cetorhinus maximus. NCBI lineage: Eukaryota > Metazoa > Chordata > Chondrichthyes > Lamniformes > Cetorhinidae > Cetorhinus > Cetorhinus maximus. The sequence continues at coordinate 97,145,246 of NC_135881.1, read as the reverse complement.
AAGTGCCACAGGGATCAGTGCTGGGGCCTCAACTAGTTACAATCTACATTAATGACTTGGATGATGGGACTGAATATATGGTTACTAAATTCACTGATGACACAAAGATAGTAGGAAAGTAAGTTGTGAAGAGGACCAAAGGAGTCTGTAAAGGGATTATAGATAGGTTAAATGAGTGGACAAAAATTTGGCAGATGGAGCATAATGTGGGAAAATGTGAATTTGTCCACTTTGACAGGAAGAATAAAAAAGCAGAATATTATTTAAATGGGGAGAGATTGTAGAACTCTGAGGGTTTTTTTTATATTCAGCTTTACTGACCATCCCTAATTGCCCTTGAGAAGGTGTTGGTGAACTGCCTTCTTGAACCATTGCAGTCCATGTGGTGTAGATACACCCAGTGTTGTTGGAGAGGGAGTTCCAGGATTTTGACCCAGCGACAGAGAAGGAACGGCAATATATTTCCAAGTCAGGATGGTAAGTGGCTTGGAGAGGAACTTCCATGTGGTGGTGTTCCCATGTATCTGCTGCCCTTGTCCTTCTACATGGTAGCAGTCATGGGTTTGGAAGGTGCTGCCTAAGGAACCTTAGTGAGTTTCTGCAGTGCATCTTGTGGATGGTACACACTGCTGCTACTGTTTGATCAGTGGTGGAGGGAGTGAATGTTTGTGGGAGGGGTGTCGATCAAACAAACTGCTTTGTCCTGGATGGTGTCAAGCTTCTTGAGTGTTGTCGGAGCTGCACTCATCCAGGCAAGAAGAGAGTATTCCAACACACTCCTGACCTGTGCCTTGTAGATGGTGGACAGGCTGTGGGGAGTCATGAGGTGAGTTACTTGCCACAGGATTTGTAGCCTCTGACCTCCATTGTAGCCACAGTATTTATATGGCTAACCCAGTTAAGTTTCTGATCAATAGTAACTGCAGGTTGTTGATATTGGGAGATTCAGCAGTGGTAATGCCATTGAATGTTAATGCGGTTAGGTTCTCTCTTGTTGGAGATGGTCATTGCCTGGCACTTGTGTGGCGGCAATGTGACTTGCCACTTGTCAGCCCAATAATTTTAAGGTACAGAGAAATCTGGGTGCCCTGGTACATGAATCACAGAAAGTTAGTATGCAGGTACAGCGAGTGATCAGGAAGGCAAATGGAATAGAGTATAAAAGTAGGGATGTTTTGCTACAGTTGTATAGTGTATCGTTGAGACCACATCTAGAGTACTGAACAAGGGCAATTTGGGATGGACAATAAATGCTGGCCTAGCCAGCGACGCCCACATCCCATGAGCAAATCAAAAAAAAGTTTTGGTCTCCATATTTAAGAAAGAATTGCATTAGAAGCAGTTAAGACTGATTCCTGGGGAGAGGGGGTTATCCTGTGAGGAAAGGTTGGACAGATTGGCCCTGTATCCATTGGAGTTTCGAAGAATGGAGGCAATCTTATTGAAATATGCAAGATCCTGAGGGGGCTTGACAGGGTGGATGCTGAAAGGATGTTTTCCTGTGTGGGAGGGACCAGAACTAGGGGCCACAATTTAAAAATAAGGGTCTCCCATTTAAGACAGAGATGAGGAGAATTTTTTTCTCTGAGATAAAAGATCTGTGGAGCTCTCATTCCCAGAGAGTACTGGAGGTAGGGTCATTGAATATTTTTAAGGCTGAGTTAGATAGATAAATTCTTGATTGACAAGGGAGTCAAAGGGTATGGTGGAGTGGGTTGGAGGGAAATTGGAGTTGAGGAACTTGGAGCCTGTTCCTGCTCCAAATTTGTATCTGTATGTTCGTATGAATAATTAAGATTACTACAGACTAGCTTTAACCTATTCTGAATTTATTTTTGCAAAGATCATCTTGAGACCTACGTTATAGCAAACATTCATTCAAAGCCAATGTTCCTTTCATCATTCAGAACTTGCATCAGCTGAATTTTGCATCACCAAAGCATGATGCTCTTATGCAGTGTTAGTGATGTTACTGGAGAAAATCTGAATGTTCACATAATTGCACTGTAGGCGTGTTGTTCACTAAAACTTTAGTAAAGTGTAATTGAAGTGTATGAAACTTGTGTGCTCTGTTCATCTGAATTTCTAAATATAAAAAAAACAGTTTGCGCTAAGTGAGCATTTGAGCTATGTAATACTGTGTGAGGACCTGTTGATGGTGTTAGAAGTAATACGGAGTTAATGCACTAAGAGCATCGTACAAGAAGAATATCAGAACAGGATTGAACTGAATTGTCTTAAGCACTGTTGTTTCAGTGGTGTATTAAAATCAATAGGCTGAGCATATCTAGTGAAAACACTGCTCACAAATTGTAGAATCTAGAACATTGTTTAATGTGATCCTGTTTTAGGATCATAGTTTATCTTATTATAAAGGTCTGTGCCAATTTGCATTTCAAATGGTCAAAATTTAGTGCTCTCACTTGATTTTTATTCTTTTAAAATAAAGTAGATCATTATGTTTGAGGTGGTGTAATGTTTATTTTCATTGTTATTTTGATGGTATAATTTGTACTGATATTTCAGTAAGCAATTAAGCATATGAACTTTTAAAACAGCCTAATAGTAATTTCTATGATCAACTTTTTAAAAATTGTAGTTTTAAAACTTGTCAAACTGTCAATTGCCTTTTATATGCAATATATATAGCATATTAATTTATTAGCCTGCTGACTGCTAGAAGGACCCTGAGCAGGCCAATTTGATTTTGCTCATCACTCACGCACAGAGACTCTTCTCCCATTTTCCTTTCCTACCATCTTCCTGCCATTACCACCCCTGCCCCAGATAGGAGGTTAGGTGCAAAGCTGTTCTTTCAGCACTCAACTGGAAATACATTTAAAACTATAGGTAGTGCAACCTAGAGGAATAGAACTGAATGCTGGAGCTTGGTGAAGCAGAGGCACCACCACTGTGAGAACTGAAAAGTAAAAATAATTGCCCAGATTTTGCTGTCAGTGACGAAGCAACGACACTCATTCTGACCTCAAAGAAAAGATGCTGACAAAGATTTAACAATCTCTGTAGTTTGGATTTCCCATTTCCTGCCATTAGCTTGAATCTGTTGCCAAGTGAAGAGGATCTCCAGGTGCCTAGCAGTAATTTCATTAAGCAGGGTAAGCAGCCACTCGTATTTAAGTATTCTCACAGACAACACACCAGGAAGTAAAATCCATTGAATTTTCACTTTGAGTTGAAAATTTTAGACAGAAATAAATGATTGTGACATGCATATCTTGTTATGCTAGGAGCTGAAATATCATCAACTTTTTACAAAATTATTTTACTAATAGGATTTTTTGTCATAATGGAGAATTTTGGCATACTATAAGTATAAAATTAGCTTTTCAGGGATATTGAAGATGTTCTGTAGTAATTATAAACTTAGTACCTCTTGCAACAAGGTACAACTTTTTCAAAGGTTAAACAGTGTAAAAGGACAAGTTTTCATCAGTCCATTGATTTCTACTGCAGCCTGGGGTGATCCAACAGCACATCCTATGGGGAAGTGTAGAATCGATGTCAGCAACTTCTGGATTTCCATGTTTAAACGTGTACGTGCAGACTCCAGAAGTTGTCGTCAGTTTCTGAGGCATAATGACAGCAAACATTGACAGTCTCATTGTCATTGCTATGGAAAAATCTGGGTATGCATCCTGGCAATTAAATGTAATAGCCAGACATTATATCCAGGTGTGAAAAAGCCATGACTTGGGAAGTAAGTGTGACAAAATAGAAATGCGCACTGGATGCAAGGCTTTTAGCGTGTTTGTTGTGGTCACTTTGACAAACGGACCACAGGAGTCTCAGGTACAGGTCATGATCATTTATTCGAGCAATTGCAAGGAGAGAACCATTCCAATACAGCTTGAGATAGCACTCTGCTAAACTACAAGTGTTCACCATATTTATATATTATTGATCACGTACAAGAACAGTTTCCAGATTCCGATCTCGTCAACATATAGGCTTACATTAAACAGACATCTCTCTACTAACAAAAGTACTAAGGTACAGGCATCATCTGTCCCTACTTTCACCCATGGCGGAGACCTTCCCTCCCATCTCAACTAGGACCACCTGTTCTTTCCCTATCTGCTATAAACAGACCCAATCTCAGTTATTTTTCAACCTAAGGCTCTGGTCTGACTCCTAAGACACCCAATCCATCATATTTGCATTCCTCTCTGTTCAGCCTGGCCTTGCTGATGGTCACAGGCTCTGAGGGTGTGCAAGGTTCAGATTCCTCTCTGTCCAGCTTGGCCTTTAACTGTACTTGCAGGCACTGGCTGCTTGGATATTTTAAATAGTCCATTCCCTTATAATAAGTTCTTAATGTACCCCTATATTCCCCCTAACAGTGTTAATATAAAGATGTATGTTTGTTTAAAGACATTTGCTTGCCTGGATTTTTAAAAAATTATGCCAGAAAGAACAGCACAGTATTGCTAACACTCAAGCCCTTTGATTTTTTGGGAGCGTTTTGATTAATTGTTTGTGAGTCAGCTGGGAAATTTAACATCTAACAGTAATTTTTCTAATTGCACACTCCTGGCTCTGAGTCCTGCCTGCCAAGAGTGCCTATCAGGAAATTATGGGAAATTAGTTTGTGATTTTCAGTCCAACAGAACAGTGAACATCTCTGCCCTAGGTGATCACCTCTATTATGATTGGTAATAAAGAGTTTGCAGTATTTTTAGCTGAACTAACAGCTATTTTAAATTTAAAACATTTAGTTAGCGTATTTCTGCTCCATTTTGGAGTTGGGGGCAACTTATTAAAAAAAAAAGAATTATAATTACGTTAAGATTTAGCTTCAAATACTTTTTTTTGCCAATTTAGTAACAAAGATATCAAGAATGATGCGCAATCTCGGTATTTTATGGATCAAATCAGCGAAGAGCTTTGCCAAAGAATTATTCCCGAGTATTCAAAAGAGTTATCTTAGACAGCTAAATGCATCTGTGGGGCACAATTTCTGCATTTAACATGCATGTTTTGAATCGCTCTGAGAGATTTGGCATATATTAAGTATAGGAATTGTGTCCGTGCTAATCTGTACCTGATTATATTTTCAGTTACTCATTTCAAAGTTGGGTTTCCACCGGATGGTTTTTAATATTTCATTGTAATTCGACACAGTTACTATTCTCTCAGCATTTTCTCCCCTTTATTCTTGATTGATTGGCCTGGATTTGGCTGTACTAATAACAGTGAGGCTATCAATGTTCACTGTTACTATAAATCAGTGATTCTTGGAACCTTTTCATCCGTGGTCTACTTACGTGAGACGACCCTGTAGATCACCTACCGCTCTTACACCATCTGCTTTCGCTTGCCACTGCAAAAAAAATACTCAACAGAATTAATTGGAAGACTGGACATGCTTTTGATGAGACACCAATGAGGCAATATCTGATTGCATGCTGGAGAGCTTCAGTCTCATTTTGGGCTCCATGTTCAGCCAGTTCCACTTTGTTTTCAGCCCCATGAGTGTGGACAATCCAACCTCCCATTTGTATGTTGTAACAGTAACAAAATAAATCTTATAAAACTATATGTGAGAGCCGGTCTGGCTGTATGACCTCATGCAACTAAAGGAGATAAGGATTCTGGCCGGTTTTCTCGTGTGCTTTCGACTATGGCATTGCACCTCAGTGACTTGCATTTTGGACCAGTCCACGGATCACCTGGAGGATCCTGGTGGACAACAGGTGGTCCACAGACCACAGTTTGAAAACCACTGCTACAGGATAAAACTGATAGCTACTCCTGCCATACAAGGTTTTATGCTGAAGTATGGAATTGCTGTCAGTGCTGCCCTGCTCCTCCATAGGTTACACTGTTGCAGTCTTCACAGATAGAATCTGCACAGAGATCACTGTAAGGGCGTGAAATTAGAGTAACCCACTAGTCCTGCACTAAAGACAGATGAAAAGTTAGGGTTTACGCAGTCGGGCATGACTAAGTGATAATTGCTGCTAATAACCTCTCTGGCCCTGAAAAATTAATTTTAGCGTTCTGTTTCATTCACTCAGAACAAAGTTAAATAAAGTTACAGATTTTTAAAAATATTAAAGAACTGCAAAGAATAGCTTCTATTGTGTGACTATCTCAGACTTTTACTGACATAAACTATTTATTTGTATTGCCTTCCCTTTACGTTATTTGGATTCATGACACTGAGCAGATGTTTGATTTTCATGATTCCTTACATACGAACATACAAATTAGGAGCAGGAGTAGGCCACTTGGCCCCTCGAACCTGCTCTGCCATTCGATAAGATCATGGCTGACCTGATTTCTCCACCTTCCTGCCTACACCCTATAGCTTTTCACCCCCTTACTTAGCAAGAATCTATCTACCTCTGCCTTAAAAACATCCAAGGACTCTGCTTCACTGCTTTTTGAGGAAGACAGTTCCAAAGACTCATGGCCCTCTGAGAAAAAAAATCATCCTCATTTTTGCCTTGGATGGGTGACCCTTTATTTTTAAATGGTGCTAGACCCTCCCACAAGAGGAAACATCTTTTCGACATCCACCCTGTCTCAACCAAGTCGCCTCTTACTCTTCTAAACTCCAGCAGATACAAGCCTAGCCTGTCCAATCTTTCCTCATAAGACAATCCACCCATTCCAGGTATTAGGCTAACAAACCTTCTCTGAACTGCTTCCAACGCATTTACATCCTTCCTTAAATAAGGGGACCAATACTGTATACAGTGCTCCAGATGTGGTCTCACCAATGCTCTGTATAAATGAAGCATAACCTCCCTACTCTTGCATGCAATTCCCCTTGCAATAAACGATAACATTCTATTAGCCTTCCTTAATTACTTTTGGTACCTGCATGCTAACCTTTTGTGATTCATGCACTAGGCCATCTAGCTCCCTCTGCATCTCTGCAATCTCTCCATTTAAATAATATGCTTTTTTATTCTTGCTGCCAAAATGGAAAATTTCACATTTTCCCACATTATACTCTATTTGCCAGATCTTTGCCCACTTACTTAACCTCTCTATATCCCTTTGTAGCCTTCTTATGTCCTCTTCACAACTTACTTTCCTACCTATCTTTGTGCCATCAGCAAATTTAGCAACCACACCTTCGGTACCTTCATCCAAGCCATTTATATAAACTGTAAAAAGTTGAGGCTCCAGCACTGATCCCTGTGGCATACCACACATTACATCTTGCCAATCTTGCGATCTCCATCTGTTGTTCAAGTTTATACTCCCTGTAATAGATGGTTTAGATTTCCTGAGAAGTATTTATGGCAAAATCTGGCTCCTGCAGAACACCAGCCAAGTTGTGGCTAGCTTGCTTTCACTTTTGGCAGAGGTGTGCTTAGTTAACTTAGAAGCAGCTGACATGGCTCTTGACCATTTATCTAGAAGATAGTCCACAGTAGAAATTTTAAGAGGAATGCCAATGTTTTTTTAAAAAATGGACAGCATGCAGTAAAAATGTAGATATTAATTGCTATGATGACATTAGGAAAACTAACATGTTATTGCAAATAGTTTGTAGTAACATAAGGAAAAAGCCACATAATTGCAAGTTCAGACAGTAGCTTTATGTGAAAGTTCATCTTAAATAGGTGGCCTAACAATCTTGGGTTTCATAATCTATGCAAAAAACATAAATTTAACAAATTTTCAAGGATTCCTCTGGGCTGCCTTTTGCTTTTGCATATTGTTAAGCAAAACTCTATGCATTTTAAATAAATCTGTGCAGTTAATTTACCCTAACCACAGTGGTACCAAGCTAACAATATAGAAATTAAAAAATTTTGCATTTATATTATCACTTTATCACATCCACTTGCTGCTCCAAAACACTTCTTGTATGCAATACTTTTTAAGCACATTTGCTGTTGTGTATAATTCTGTTCTGCCAGCTGAAATTTCTTTATATTAGTTTCAGTCTTCAATACTCGGAAGACTAGAGGGAGCCTTGTGCAAAGTATATATGTCTAATTAGAGTTATTAAAGAAGCTATAATAAAAGAAGTAAAGAAGATCAAATGTAAAGTTTGTACTTATTCAGTTAAGGAGAAATATAACTTGTTAACATTTACAAGGTCTTGAGGTGATCAATCTCAAGTAGCCTTATTTGAAACATGTAAGTGACCTATTCTCGCTCCAAGAATGTTCTAACATCTATGCTTTAACTCCAAATTTACATACATTAAAAGCTTCCTTGTTCCTAATGGTTCTTGTGCCATGGAGGTCTCAATTCTGTTCTTTGCCTTTTACTTACCTATCTGTTCTGTTCCATTATCTGAGGTAGCACACACGGTATCAGGCCTGTCTAAAGCTATCCGATTTAACAGAAATAATTGGAATGAATTAATGCCTCCCCAATGCTCTAAGGACAATCATGACCAGAAACTCTTTCAATCTTCACTTGCCGAATTAACCTACATTATTTAGATAGAAAGCCCTATTTTAAAATGGAAGCCTTCAAAAGCATTTAGCTTGCACAGCCTGTATCTGTAGCATAGTTAAAACCTCAGTGCAAGTGGCTAGCATTATTAAGTTACCTGAAGTAAGTCTTGACAGATAAGTTATCATGAAGTGGGTAAGTAGATTTCCTAGGTCACACATTCTTGCTGAATGTAAGTATAAGATTGAATTCAATGACTGGTTAAGCGATGGCTGCACCATTTATTTCATTTTTTTTAATTCAATATATTTTGGGGGGGAATAAAGCAACTTTTATGTGGTGTCTTTCCCCAAAGCACTTTACTAGTGGGAATTGAACCTGCGTGGATGTCAGAGTGAACTAGGATAGGTGGTAGAATTCCAGAATATGCCACCAGAAGTGTCACCAGCTGCAGAAACTTAAGCTTCGAGTTTCGGAGCTCGAGTTGGTGGCTGGAGCCACTGTGGCGTATTTGTGAGGGTGAGAGCTACATGGATAGCACGTTCAGAGAGGTGTTCACACCGCAGCTTAGGAGCATGGAGGCAGAAAGGGAATGTGGGACCGCCGGACAGCCCAAGAAAACCAGGCAGATAGTACAGGAGTTCCCTGGCATCCTGCTCGCTAATCGGTTTTCCATTTTGGATACTGGTGAGGGTGTTGATTCCTCAGTGGAGTGCAGTCAGAGCTAGGTTCGTGGCAGTATGCGTGGCTCGGCTGTACAGGCGGGGAAGAAGAAGAAAGGAAGAGCAGTTGTGATAGGGGATTCATTAGTTAGGGGAAAGACAGGTGTTTCTGTGGCTGTAGACATGACTCCGGGAAGGTACATTGCCTCCCTGGTGCCAGGGTCAAGGATGTCATGGGACAGCTGCAGGACATTCTACTGGTGGAGGGTGAACAGCCAGAGGTTATGGTCCACACTGGTACCAATGACTTGGGTAGTAAGCGGGATGAGGTCCTGAAAGGAGGTTTTAGGGAGCTAGGAAAGAGATTGAAAAGCAGGATCTCTAAAGCAGTAATCTCAGGATTACTTCCAGTCCCATGTGCTAGTGAGCATAGAATTAGGAGAATTGAGTGAATGAACATCAGGCTGGAAAGCTGGTGTAGGAGAGAAAGCATCAGGTTTCTGAGGCACTGGGACCGGTTCTAGGGAAGATGGGAACGTCTATACTTGAACAGGACTAGGATGGTTCCTGGTCCAGTTACAAGGTTGCTGATGACGCCAATCTTATAGCACGTGTAATAATTTCCTTGCATGTCTAAATGGGTTCCACCCTGCACTCAAATTCACCTTTGAAATGATGCAGTCAAATGAACTCCTCTTCCTTGACATACTAGTTGAGAAGTCTGCCAGGGGGCTCTCTGCACGTTCTACCTCAAGCCTACCTTCACTGGCCAAGGCACACGTTGGGGCTCTTACAGTTCTTACATAAGATTACATAAGACCCTTAGATAAGATTGGCCTTGTAAATAGGGCCCGAGCCATTTGCTCACCATGCAAGCTTGATGCTGAAATAGGGCGCATCAAAGACATCCTGCGAGATAATGGCTACCCTAATCAGATGATTTCACGCTGTATATCAGGCAAACTCATGAATGGGCCCAAGGCCATCACTTTCGGCCATGAAAAGTGCCCAGTCTATCTCAGATTACCCTGGAAAGGCAAGGTATCTCAAAAATCTGAGCAACAGGTGAAGCTAGCTGTTTCACGCTGCTACTATGCAGCAGCAACACAAATGGTGTGTGCCACTAACGGGATGCTGCAGCCAAGCCAAAAAGATGTTCTGTCTGTCACACAAATGTGTATGAATTTCAATGCCAGTGTGATGCTAAGTATGTAGGCTGTACATCCCAAAGACTGATGGATCGTATCAAACAGCATGTCCCTTCTGCTGTTTGTAATGGGCAAGGTATGGACCATACCCAATCAACCTGTGCTTGCAAAACTCAAAACACAGTGTCCAACATTAGATGTAATTCCACAATTGGACAATATTTGCTAAATAATCCTCAGTGTGCTGAGAATTATGCTGTCAACCAATTTAAGATCGTCAGTCGGGCTTGCAGTGTGGCGCATTTATGTGTACTGGAAGCTACATATATTAATACACGGCCCTGTTCTTTTGCAGACAGAAAGAAAAAAACACATTGCGCCTGCTTCAGCTAAACAAAATAAGTGACAGCCATTCGCTAATTCATTCCCCAGGGCAATGTCTTGACCAATCAGAATCCAGCTGCCTGGTTTAAATTTTGGACAATGCTTGACAGTTAACTGTCAGTCACCATCAACTGGTGCATTCTCCATGGTAACTTCTCTAGCAATCAGAGTCCATTTGCCAACCAATCAGCACTTTCTTCTCATACAGTATAAATATGTTGTTTCCCCTGACATTGGCATTTTCTTGCGGATACTTGAATGAAATCAGTGACAAATCAGTGGGAGGCATTCAAAAGCAAGATTCTATATGCACAGTGTGACATGTCCCCACAAGAACAAGGGTGGTGCTGCCAAATATAGAGCCCCCTGGTTATCCAGAAGCATACAGGGTAAGATAAAGCAGAAAAAGAAAGCTATGACAGTCACAAAAAGCTTAATACTGTAGAAAGCTTAGAGGAGTATAGAAAGATTAGGAGTGAAGTAAAAAAGGAAAGCAAAGAGGGTATGAAAAAAATATTAGCAGGTAAAATCAAGGATTTTGAAAGGAAAATGTACTTTATCAGCACATTAAGAGCAAGAGGATAACCAAGGTACAAGGTAACTTGTGAATGGATGCAGAAGATGTGGGCAGTGTTCTTAATGAGTACTTTGTCTCTGCCTTCAGAAAAGGAGAGGGATAATGCAGACATTCTGATCCACACACTCACAGAATTGTTACGGTGCAGAAGGAGGACATTCGGCCCTTTGTATCTGCTCTGGCACTAGAGCATTGTGAATCAATGCCATTCTTTTACCTGTAACCCTGCACATAGTTTCTATTTAAACAATCATCAAATGCCCTCTTGAATGCCTCAATTGAACCTGCCTGCACCACACTTCCAGGCAGTGCATTCTGGACCTGAAGCACTTGCTGTGTTTGATTCTCAAGTTCTGTACTACCAAACAATTATTTTTTATTGCTTGATTTTAAATTCCACCACCTGCTATGGGGAGATTTGAACCCATGTCCCAGCGCATTAACCTGGGCCTCTGGATTACTATCCAGTGATATTGCCATTATGCCACTATCTCCCCTAGTTAAAGAGGAGGATTCTGAAATATTAGATACAAGAAGCACAGAGGGAGAGAGGAAGTACTGGAGGGACTGACACCCTTGAAGGATAAAACACCAGGGCCAGATGGATTGCATCCTACACTTTTAAAAGAAACCAGGGAGGAAATAGTCGATTCTCTGAGGATCATTTTCTTCACTAAATACAAGTGAGGTACCAGATCTTTGGAGACCTGCAAACATTGTGCCATTATTTAAAAAGGGTGTGATGGATAGGCCAAATAATTATAGGCTGGTCAGTCTCACTTAAGCGGTGGGCAAATTATTAGAATCAATTCTTCGGGGAAGGTCGTGTCTTACTAATTTAATCAAAATTTTTGAGTAAGTAACAAGGAGATTAATGAGGGTAGTGAAATGGATGTTGCCTAGATGGATTTTAGTAAGGCATGTGAGACGGACCCATGTGGCAGACTGGTCAGAAAAATAAAAGCTCATGTGACACAGGGGAATGTGACGAGTTGGATCCAAAATTGGCTCAGCAACAGGAAACAAAGGATAATGGTCAATGGATGTTTTTTGCGAATTCCACAGGGCTCAGTGTGGGTCCCTTGCTATTTGTGGTGTGTATTAATGATTTGGACTTAAATGTGGAAGGCATGATTGGGAAATTTGCAGATGACACGAAAATTGGCCTTATAGTTGATTGTGAAGAGGATAGCTGTTGCCTCCAAAATGGTATCAATGGTTTGGTTGAGTGGGAAGAAAAGTGCCAAATGGAATTCAATCTAGAGAAGCATGAGGTAATGTATTTGAGGAGGGCAAACAAAGCTACGGAATGCACAATAAATAGGAGGATATTGAGAGGGGTTGAGGAAGTGAGAGACCTTAGAGTGCATATCTACAGGTCCCTGAGGGTGGCAGGACAGGTGGATAAGGTGGTAAAGAAAGCATACGGAATGCTTTCCTTTATTGTGCAAGGTGTAGAATACAAAAGCAGGGATGTAATGCTGGAACTGTATAAAATGCCAGTTGGGCCTCAGCTGGAATTTTGTGCATAGCTCTGGTCACCATGTTATAGGAAGAACATAATTGCTCTGGAGAGAGTACAGAGGAGATTTACAAGAATGTTGCCAGGGCTTGAAAATTGCAGCTATGAGGAAAGATTGGATAGGCTAGGGTTGTTTTCCTTAGAGTAGAAGAGGCTAAGGAGTGATTAATTGAGATGTACAAGATTATGAGGGGGCTGAGATAGAGTAGACAGGAAAGACTTGTTTCCCCTAGCAGAGAGGTCAATTACAAGGGGGAACAGATTTAAGGTGAGTTGTAGAAGAATTAGAGTGGACTTGAGGAAAAACATCTTCACCAAAAGGGCGGTGGGAGTCTGAATTTATTGCCTGGTTTGGTGGTTGAGGCTGAAACACTCAACTCATTTAAAAGGTACCTGGATCTGCACTTGAAGCACTGTTACCTGCATGGCTACAGACCGGGTGCTGGAACGTGGGATTAGAATGGGCAGTTAGGTTTTTTATTTTATTTTTTGGCCTATGCAGACACAATGGGCTGATTGGCTTCTTTCTGTGTTGTAATTTTTCTGTGGTTCTATGGGGCAAGGTGGTGGTTGTTGATGATAGACAGTAGGCCAGAATCTTAACACTAGAGGTGCAAGCAAGGATGTAAGCCTGGAAAAATTTGCTGAGGCAGGGTGCAGTGAGACAATGGTGGGATTTTTAGATGAGGGCTAAGATTTTAACGTTCTGAACCAGTTGTGATTTGGGAGGACTATATGATGGATGTGTCAAATTGTGCAAAATGGGATATGTGAATTCAAGTATAACTGAGCAAAATAAAGGTGGGGTTATAGTCTAAAGGTGAGCAAAATAAAAACAATGAATAAAGACGGGTTTCCAGGATCAATCTCTTTTGTTTGTATTAAGTGTAAGGCACAAGAAACAGTCTGTATAGAAATAATTTTGCATAGCTTTGCCTGGTCTCCATTTTTCATTAGCAACTCTGGGAGGATGGAGAAGAAACCATTCAGGTCATTTTACCCTGTGTTCTTTAGGCACTTTGTGAATTTTTAAAATGGCAATCTATGGGCTAATTAAAGATCGGACAATTATAGCTGTTTATATCCGAATTTCCAATTGGCATTGTCAGTAGGAGAGTTTCTTTGCTGACTGTGGATGCATAAATCACCCCTTTACTTTGTAAAGGGTTGTAAAAAGCGCATTTCCATTTTTTGCAATCAGTGTGTTATGCAGGATTGGAATAAATGTATAAGCCTCCTATCAGAAGGACAAAAAATGTTACAATGCTTGTAAAAAATGAGTGAACTTGGTTTGATCACTTAACTTGGATCACTTAGATTATTAGCCTGCTATATTGACAGAACTAGATCAAGTGGTTCGAGTTAAGGCAGGGCATGAGCTTTTTCTACTCTTTACCTACAGCAATACTGGTCAAAATATATATTAGGTATTGTAATACAATATAAAATTGATGCTGATTAAACTCAAGCATCTCAGAGAATGTGAAGATTTGTATCAGTGCTTTTCAAACAAAACAAAAAGGTGCCAATTGCTGAACATTTTTCTGTATTATTGTGCAACGTTATTATCTGGGTGGGAAAGCAGTGCAAGAAACCAGTACATGTCCTATGGGGCTTTTTCTCAACACCAGGCAATTGGTAAACAATAGCAAAACAAGTTAATTTGGACTTGAGCATGGGCAGGCTATGCTTCTCAGAATTCTCAAATACCTGCTACCGTTTTTTTCTATTCCAAAATTGGTGTTTTTGCTCAACTTTTCCCTAGTGCCAGAAGCAATACAAATTTGCTATAATCTGTTGCCATATTCTAATACTCTTCTTAATTACTAGTCATAAGGTGGGAACCCAACTTAAGTTTCAAGTGTTCTCACTACTCTGGATGGCTGTTTTATTAAAATATTTTCACTCTTACATTGTGATGCTGGAAGGAGCATGTTATGATCCCCAGCCAAGGTTACCCCTGGACAAGCCTGATCCCAGGCTAGAACCCAGCTTGATAGATCCTAACTTTTATTTGTTTGTTTAGATACGTGAAGAGTAGCTACTGATCAGAGGCACAGGGGTCAGCTGATTAATTTTTAACAAAATAATGAATTCAACAAAATAAATTTAACAGAAGAAATAATTCAACTAGAAAAGAGGAACTATATTACAATACTCCTTCACCCACAACTATACCTTTACAGATGTACACAGATTTGTAAGGATAACACATACTCCAAAAGATATCTTATACTCTAATGTATACAGTAAGTACACAGTCCATGTAAACCTATGGCACTGTGTTGTCAGACACACCACCTTCTGAAACCAAGTGACAGATGCCACCTCAACCAGATGCTATGAATCTCTCCTCAACTCCCCCCAGACGCTAGTCACACCGTGAGCCAACCAGTCTCACTGAATTTGGTCCTTCACACGAGGGTTTCCAATCTCCACTCTCCAAAACCTCACCTTGGAATCTTCTCCCAATCTGACGTTTTCTCTCAGACACCTTTCATAATGGTTCGCCTCTGGGGTTTCGAACTCTCCTTCTGATGTTCCTCTTCCCTGGGTCACCACATGCATTCAAGCTGTCTTTCATGCACTCTGTCTCACCAACTCAGCATTAACAGTGCACCACTGCTTCACATGCCCATAGCAAAGAATTACAGACCTTCAGTTGTCTCTTTGAACCTTCTTGCAAGCTGTTCTCGCTTTAAAGCTGAAGCTTGGAGCCTTTCTCTCTGCCCCTCACTCTTAACTTCACTTAAGAGGACCTTTTCCCAGGCTTCCTTTGACTACAGGGTCTCCTTTGGACTTTCCCTTCTTCCACTCTCCTGGATTTTTGGGTTTTTTCTTCGCTTGGGACCTTTTTGTTCTTTTGGGAAATCCGCAGTTCCCTCTCCCAGTGTCCAGTTTCTCTGGGGTCCTGGTTTCAACTGAACTTAAAACGGCTCTTTCTTTAGTTCTGTGTGTATGTCTGTGGGAGGAACCTGCCTATCTGCCCCCCTGTTGCTAGGCAACAGTACTATTCTTTCTACTCTTGTGTGTTTACTTTTACTTAATAGGGGTCGTAAACTTCTCATTAGAAATGCAAGCAGCCTTTTAAAGTGAAACTAAAACTTCATTTGCCTTTTCTTAACACACACATATACAAGTCAAACTTAAACTTTAAAGCTAAAACTCATTCCTAACACCCACAGATACAAATATACTTAAACTATCTCTATTTCTTAACAGAGCATTTACAGTAATAATGCCATTTGTGTGAGGAATAGCTTTATTACTGAAATTGCTAATAAAAATAAACTTTTATTTAAAAGGTTGTTTAAAAATGCCTCCTTTTACATAATTCTCCATTCCCAGCTATATTTTCTATTAAATATTATTGTGCACTATTAGTTGAGTAATCTTTAATTTTCCCCTTTGCCTGTAGCATAAAATCAGTCCCTGATTAGTTAACAAAAAGTACATTTTAACTAGTTACAAATCTAAATGATATGATTTGAGCTAATCACCTCAGAATATAGACACAAGGGCCTGAATCAGCCTGAACACCTGATAAGATCGCTGAGTGGCACAGGGAGCTAAACATGATAAACAATTTGCGTGTCAAATGTTCCATTCTCTGAATTGTCAGAGACCAGATCAGACAGAAGGATTCTGATGAAGGGTCGTTATGGACTCAAAACGTCAACTGTATCCCTCTCCGCAGGTGCTGTCAGACCTGCTGAGTTTTTCCAGGTATTTTTGTTTTTGTTCCTGCAGAACCTCTGACGTGTGGACCTATGTGGGAATTTTTCTGGAAATTTATACTTCTGATGGACAATTCACTACTGCCCGGGACCTTGTGTAAATATCTCCAATTCTGAGCTAGAGTCAGATACTTGGGCTAGATCCATGAGACTTACCTTGATAGCCACACTGGAAATGTTAGACAGTTTAAAATGTGGCCTAACACTTGGATAACTCCACAAGCGCCAACTGGCGCTCTCCCGCCCCCCCCGGCCCCACGATCACTCAGTCACCTGACCAGACCCAACTACTTCCTCTGACCAACCGGGTATACACCACCCAACTACTCCCCCCAACCAACTATCTCCTGACCAGACCAGGTTACCACCCACGACCCAACTACCTGTCCCTGTCCCTACTCAGCTGTATCCCAACTACCCCACTAGATCCCCGACCAGACTTGACTACCATCCCAACCAGACCTGTCTACCCCTCAACCAGTCCTGACTGCCACCCAACTACCCCCTGACCAGACCCAACTACCCACCCGAACACCTGACTAAACCCCTGACCCTACCAGAGTACCCCCCCAACCACCTCCTGAACAAACTACCCACTCACCCACCTAGCCATCAACTCACTCTCCCTCCTATCCACCCTGCCCACTGACCCACATCCATTCACTCACCCACATTTATTCATTATGTTAAGGACAGGAGGGGGTTAATTTAAACAGTCCTCTCCCCATATATCCATAAACAGGAAGGTGTTTTGATTTGCTTCCCCCTTTATAAGCGGTGGTGGTTTCCCAACTCCTCAGTTTTGGGTGTGATCCAATTTTCTATTAACAATCCCTAAGCAAACTCGAAATAGGATGAACTCAAAGGGTTAGTTTATTTGCACACACAAACAATGAGAGGAGGGTCACCACACTGCCTCCTGTGCATGCATGCAGTAATAGAAGATTAGAGAAAAGAAAGATTTACAGGGCAAAGACCACAAAGAAAAGAATTATTGTTTCACTTGGGTCCCAGAGTCCAATGAGGTATTCCTTCACTGAGGTCGGCAGACTCAAAACCAAAGCTGTTTAATTCACTTTTCCAGTGGAGTTGACTTTACATGATGAAATAGGCACATAGGCGATGGTACAGAAGCTCCAGCAAAAATAGTGTAGATGGGGCCAGGTATTCAATCTGGGCAGAGATCTTTTCTATATATGGTAAAATGGCAGACTGAGCTTTGCAGTTCCACAAGGTAGGTTCATGTCACATGACCCCCACCTCTTGACTCTGTCTTTGGCAAAGAGTATGGGTCCCTGAGATTATTAAATGTTCCAACCATTAAGTTGTGAAAGGAAGGTTGTGGGTCCTTTGTCCTAGCAGACGAATAGGCTCTGGTTGGGCAGCCTGGCTTATGAAATGCAGAAGACCTTTGCATAGTTCTCTTTGAATTTGGTCTCAATATGCTGTTAGTGTCTCTTCAGAGATAACGAGGTGTCAGTTTCTGCAAAACTGCTAGATAGCCTCTTTTGTTCAGGGGTCACAGACATACGCAGATTCAGCCATTTTAAAAGGTCTTTGTTCAGGTTTTAAAATTTTAGCGATAGCCATGAGGATATCCATATATGTTTGTTAAAAAATTACAGTGTGAGGTCTTAGTACCCTTACAGTTGAAAGACTGGACCTTTAAATACTTATCGGAATATGACAGCTAGTGCAGTAAAAACGGACTGTGTCCTCTCTCCCCCCCTGACTCTACTGCAATCCGATGGAGTTTCCTGGGAGACATGACACTATGCGTTTCTTCTTGGATTGGAAGATCCTGGAAGAAATGCGCAGTGGCACTACGGCAGGAAAATTTTTGTGGGCAGCGGCAGTGAGCGCAGCATTGCTGCTAACCGGAAGTTTCAGGCCATTAACTCATTAGTACTCGGTGGAATAATGGTCTAAGACATAATTCACTTCTCTAAGTTCTAGTCCGTCTTGCCCATCCTGCTTTTCACGTGCTTCGCTGGCCTTTGCTGAACTGTAAAGAGAAACAGAGAGTTTAATTACATATGCTTAAGTTAGCTTATAAATTGATGGTCCAGGACCAAGTTTTCTATAATGTTGTGAAATGGTTTAATCCTTTAGCAGTGCCATCTATTACTGATAGCTGCAAGCCCCATGTTATGGAAACTGAAGGTACATGTACTATATTATAGTAAATGCAGTGAACACAACAGTTTAGGCCATTTTGTTGCTGCATAATGAAGCTCATGTTTCATCCAGATAGTTTATTACACAATATTTCAATATAAGAAATAGAGTTCCAAAATGCTTAGCTATATTGTTAACCCTGAATATTTTCGAGTCTTTCATATTGAAGATATTTTAGTTTTGTATTGCTGTCTAAGCTGATGCTTTCTGCCAGTTTTTTTTCTTGTTGTATTCAGGGCTTTTCTCCCCATTGTTTAGCTTTCATCTCTTTTTTTTTCAAAACTACAAGTTTTACAATTGAATATATGTTTTTAAAAACTGTCTAGTAACCCTCAATTTCCTACCTGGTTTTCACTGCATGCACCCACTTGATTAGTAAGTTAAAGCTTTCTTTAAAAATTCTACTTTGAGAAAAATTCTACCTCTTGTATCTCACCAATAAAATAAGTTTATCTTGATAGCACTGGGAAAGAAATGAGTTGGGAGAAAAAGAGAGTTTGCTAATCTCTCTACTATAATTGCTGCCTATAACTTCTTGCAAACAAGTGCCTCTGTGTGAGTGTGAAGCATAATCAGTTGGTTGAGGTGCTGGGGGATCTTGGCACCTGGGAAATCATGCCTCACCTTTTGAAAATAAGATCAGGAAATCAGAATTTGTTTCTCACAGTCTTCTGAACAAAAGTTGTATTTACACATGATACACTGTAATGGACATGGATGTAAATATCCATGTTCTAATCTGCAGCTAATTGAAGCCCATAACTATTTGGTTACTTAATTGTGCATTGGCACAACAGATCACCAGGTACAAAAAAGTTAGGATACATTGCTTGAATTTTACTGCGAAACTGTTCAGTAGCACTAGTGTTATACTTACTGCATAATTTTGTGTTTCTTTTCCAACGAAGGGAGAGAGAAATGCCTATGTCACTACCTCTTTTTGAGCACTTTAAAAGTCCCTTAAATTTCTTATTTCTCTCCAATAGGTACGGACATGGATATGAAGTATTCTGTGTTGCCTGTAATAACTCATCGACTGTGGTGGCTTCAGCGTGTAAGGTATTGTGTGAGAGTTCTACATTGTTTAGTAAACAGTCTACTTTTAATACTTAAGTTGATTTTGATTTGTAATGCCTTGGATAGAAATGTTCCTCTGGTTTCATCAGTGACTGTTAGTGCCAGGAACAATTTTCAATACTATCTATGACATATTAAAATGTCTGAGTGCAACATTCAATTTTTGAATAATTGGCAAACCCTATGCCAGCATCCTTCATGACTTTTCCATGATAGAACTGCCCATATTTACCTGCAATGCCTGTTATGCCTGTTGGTGACACTTTGAAAGGCCTTAACAATTGTCGTGTCATTGGTTTCAACAATATCAATTCCTACAGTAAATTAGGAAATTAACTTTGTAAGCTTTTGCAGATCCTGCCCGTTGCATGGCTCTGAAGCAGTCGGTTTCCTCTAATTGAAGTGTATTAGTATGACTCTGAATATTTTTGTGATTCCCATTGGCCTGAGTTTGCTGTAGCAGGGCATATAACTGGGTCTGCCATTAGTTAACCTCACACTTGCACATTTAGGTTTTAAAGTAACATGTCATGCAAATAAATTTTATCAGTTTGCAGATTCAGTAAGGGAAATGGCATCTCAGACCTGAAGGATTGTAGAATTAACAGCGCAAGAACTAAGAAGGAACTTTAAATTAGAGTGGTGAATTCGATGTTGAGGAGAGGGAAAGAAATATTAGATTGAGAGAGCAAAAGAAAAAAGACAGGAAAAATACCTCTTTTTAAAAAATGACATTTTTAAAATCTCCCGGCAACAATTAATACTTGACGAAATGAGACTATAGTACTAGAGAGGCAGTAATCAATAATTATCACTGTTAAGATGTTACTTGATGTAACTTTGTAGCAAGCATAGTTTGCACCTACCAAATAAATAAAGCAACTTCCTGGCATTCAATACATTTCAGTGGTAAGACAGTGAGTGAAATACCATTTATGCAAAGCTTATGGTGAAGTGATGCAACATAAACAGCAGCTTTTGGGTATTGGCATTTAACTGCACATTTCCTCCTTGCCTATTTATGCATAAATGACAGTGCATGCCATTAAGCTCACCATTATTTTGACAGCAAAATCTTGCCCAATATCTCTTCATAATCAATTGCACTTTTGTTCTTGCCTAACCAAATACTGTAACTGTAAAATTTCATTGCCTGTCTGAATTTTGAAAGTGACTTCTTTCTGGATACTGGGCCTGGTGTTAGTTTTATTCACAGGAAGATTCTTGAGGCAGTTTTCAGGAATGAAGTTCATTGCACCAGGCAGCCACACCTGTGACTGTCTGCTATTTTCAGAGCAGCAGTCCATCCCTTGCTTCGCTGCTTCTATGTTTGCCTGGCTTCTTGGCGAGTTGCCACTCACTGTGCTCCACCAGAGGCCGTTTTCATTCCATCGTTCCTGCTCAGATCCTGTGACCACATCCCTGCTCAATGGCCTTTTTTTTAAGCCGTTGTTTACTATAACTGAGATGGGTGGAATTGATTTCTAAAATGTTTCAGATTTCAAGGTGATTATCTAAATCAGTTCCAATGCATCCTCTCCCACTTTATTGGAGGAGGGGCGGGGAGAGCAAAAACCAAGGTAAAAGCGGCACTGCTATTGAGTTTTGGAGAGCGTGAGAGACTATCACAAAGTGGGGTATGGAGGATAATGGACTGTGAGAAGGATGGAGGAAGCCACAAAGAGAATGTAGGCATTGATGCATCTTTATATAGGGCTGAATTTTCCCCCTGTCAGGGTGGACGTTGATGGGCAGGCACGGCACCATTTTACGTGGGTGGGCCAATTAAGGCCCGCCCAGCATGACATCCGCACAGAAGCGCTATGTGCTCCCTGCGTAGGCGGTGGGGGGGGTGGGAGGGGTGGGGGGGAATCCAAAAATTGAGAGTGCTCTCTTTCGCACATGCGCACGAAAGAGCACACTCATCTCCCTGAGGCTAAGTGCTGCCTCAGGGAGATCAGCTCAAAATGTTAAAAACCTACATATAGAAATGTCAAATTTCCTTAACATAATCCCCTCATGTGACCATGAGTTGGGACATGTCCATAATTTTCTCAAAAACTTTATTAAACTTTTTTAAAAGCTACATGAAACCTCATCCCGCCGGTGGATGAGGTTTCATGCTTTTTCTAGTTCGCGCCGGGGCTCCTGGACTGCCCGCCAACCTTAAGGTTGGACGGGCAGGTCCTTTAATTACATAATTGACTCTGTCAATGGCCTCGATTGGCCATTGACAGGTCAGCGGGCGCACAGCTGATTTCGCTGTGCCCCCGCCTTCCTGAAAGTTTAAATGAGGCGCGGTGACGTCAGGAGTTCCCCCCAACGTCACCGCGCGTCATTTTACACTTCAGCGAGCGGGCCCCGCCCCCGCTCACCGACGCGTAAAGTCCTGCCCATAATGTGCAGAAAGTATTGAGCGATATTTCTTTTTTAGATTACTGTTTTTATTTTGTTATGCTCTAGACTTTCTGTTATTTTTAAACCGATAAATCCTGAAACCTCACTTGACACTCTGACTACTGCTTCTAAATGTTTTCCTCTCTCGTTTTCCCTCAAAATTCTCTGAATCGTAACTTATTTTGCCCTTGTTTGCTCATGCCAGTAACTTCTGCTCACCACCACTGATTTGTCATAAATCTTCATGTTCTATCTCACACTTCTCAACACTTGATGATCACCAGCCACCATCACTTTTTCACTTACTACACACCAACCTCGACGCAACCTGACTGTTTCTTCCTGGTTTCCTTCCCTAATGTTTCATACTTCCCAACACTGAACAATTACTCCCTCTGACTGTCACTTCTCCAATTTAAGTTTTATTTCAATCAATGAAGAAGCTCACTGTAATTTTAAAATTAATAAAATGTTGTGGTACAATTCACGTATGCAATACTACGTTACAATTTTGCTCAATACTCTATTTACATTGTACAAAAATAAGAGAGAGGATTAGATTTTGTAGTGAAAATAATGGTGAGTCTTTTAGCCTCACCATTGTTAAAGAGCAAATTGAACAGCAACTTCTGGTGACAGCACATGCACAGTTAAACTTGGAATCTGACAGTTGGTATCCAAAATGCCCTGCTCCCTCTAGAAGCTGTGCGAAAATGGCATCTCATTGAGAGATTTGCTATTGAAACACAAGGAACATGTGAAGTTGTTGTACTTAGATGATAGGTAAACACTAAGCAAGCAAGAAAAAGTTAGTGGTTGTCTATTCCAGTAAAAATAATACTATTAATGGTGTGATAAGTCACAATTATTGCCAAACAACTTCTCTGACATTGAAAATTAACTTTTATATATGTGGAGTTTCATTCCTTCAGATTTAATTTGGGTTGGAGTTTTGGCGCTTCCTAGTTACTTCCTGTTACTTCCTAGTTCAGACTTTGCACGTCTCTTATGGTTAGGGAGATGCACAGCTCCTTGCTCTGTTCATACAGGTCTGAGGTCCCCTGTAACTTTTTATTCACAAGAAGCTCCATTGCAAAAATCTATGGAAAGTCTGTGGAAGTATCAGTGTAATGTACGGCTGGCACAGTTGGTTCACCGCTGACCACAAAATCTGACCCAATATATACATCAAGTAGACATTTTCTGAACTACTTTGTATAAAAGATAGAAGGCTAAAGCATTTGCAACCATCCTCAGCTGGAAGTGCCAAGTTAATGATCCAACTCCCCCTTCTTTTGAGATGTTTATCATCAAAGATTCATGTTTTCAGCTGATTCGATTCAGTCTATGTGATATCAGCTAAACATATGAACATCCAAATTAGGAACAGGAGTAGACCACTCGGCCCCTCGAGCCTGCTCCGCTATTCAATAAGATCATGGCTAATCTGAATGTAACCTCAATCCCACATTCCTGTTTACCCTGATACCCTTTCACCCCCTTGTTAATCAGGAATATATCTAGCTCTGCCTTAAAGATATTCAAAGACTCTGCTTCCATGGCCTTTCGAGAAGAGAGTTCCAAAGACCCTCAACCCTCTGAGAGAAAAAAATTCTCCTCATCTCTGTCTTAAATGAGCAACCCCTTATTTTTAAATAGTGATCCCTAGTTCCAGATTCTGCCATGAGGAAACATCCTCTCCATACCCACCCTGACAAGACCGCTCAGAATCTTAAAGGTTCCAATTAAGGCGCCTCTTACTATTCTAAATTCCAGTGTATACAAGCCTAACTTGTCCAACCTTTCCTCATAAGACAGCCCGCCCATTCCTGGTCTTAGTCCAGTAAACCTTCTCTGAACTGCTTCTAACACATTTACATCATTCTTTAAATAAGGAGACCAGCATGGTACACAATACTCCAGATGTGGTCTCACTAATGCCCTGTACAACTGAAGCATAACCTCCCTACTTTTGTAGTCAATTTCCCTCACAAATTATAACATTCTATTAGCTTTCCTAATCACTTGCTGTACCTGCATACTAACCTTTTGTGATTCATACACTAGGACACCCAGATCCTTCTGAATCTCAGAACTCTGCAATCTCTCCATTTAGTTAATAAGCTTTTTTATTCTTCCTGCCAAAATGAACAATTTCACATTTTCCCACATTATACTCCATTTGCCAGATCTTTTCCCCCTCACCCAACCTGTCTATCTCACTTCGTAGCCTTTTTATGTCTTCTTCACAATTCACTTTCCTACCTATCTTGGTGTCGTCAGCAAATTTAGCAACCATTCCTTCGGTCCCTTCATCCAAATCATTTATATAAATTGTAATAAGCTGAGGTCCCAGCACTGATCCCTGTGGCACACCACTCGTCACATCCTGCCAACCAGAAAAAGACCCATTTATGCCAACTCTCTGCTTCCTGTTAGCTAGCCAATCTTCTTTCCATGCCAATAATATTACCCCTACACCATGAAACTTAATTTTCAGCAATAACCTTTTATGTGGCACTTTATCAAATGCCTTCTGGAAATCTAAGTACAGCACAACCATCAGTTCCCCTTTATCCACAGCACATGTGACTCCTTCAAAGAACTCCAATAAATTGGTTAAACATGATTTCCCTTTCCCAAAACCACCACAAATTGCCTTGATTTTTTCCAAGTGCCCTGCTATAACATCTTTAATAATAGCTTTTAACATTTTCCCTATGACAGATGTTAGGCTAACTGGCCCGTAGTTTCCTGTTTCCTGTCTCTCTCGCTTTTTGAATTAAGGGGTTATATCTGCTTCTTTCCAATCTAATGGAACCTTCCCCGAATCTAGAGAATTTTGGAAAATTAAAACCGATGCATCAACTATCTCACTAGCCATTTCTTCAAAGACCTTAGGGCGAAGTCCATCCGGACCTGGGGATTTGTCAGCCCACATCCCCAACAATTTGCTTACAACCACTTCCCTGGTGATTGTAATTTTCCCAAGTTCCTTAATGGGGATCTGTGGGAAATCTCTGCTCTTGTTAGAGTCATTGCTGGGGCAGAGATTGATGGTTATAGTTGCTGAAGGCCACTCTTTCAGCCAAGGACAATGTTTTAGGCCCAGCTATCTTCAGCTGCTTCATCAATTACCTTCTCCCCATCACGAGGTCAAAAGTGGATGTTTGTTGATTATTGCGCAGTGTTCAGTTCCATTCACAATTACTTAATGGCTATCCTCAAAGCTTCTCTACCACCTACAATATGCAAGTTAGGAGTGTGGTGG
This sequence comes from Cetorhinus maximus, assembly GCF_964194155.1. Classification (NCBI taxonomy): domain Eukaryota; kingdom Metazoa; phylum Chordata; class Chondrichthyes; order Lamniformes; family Cetorhinidae; genus Cetorhinus; species Cetorhinus maximus. Next base: position 97,119,905 of record NC_135881.1, on the reverse strand, counting down.
AATATTGTCCATTTACTTGGATGGCTACAGCTACAACATCATGCAGGCTCAACATTATCCAGGACAAAGCAGCCTGCATGATGTTGTAGCTGATAAGCAGACCATCTACTATCATCTTCTTCATCCAGCTATGGTGTTTATGATCCACAAATGCAAAGCAGCAATCTGCTAAGGCTTCTTTGACAGCCCTTCCCAAACTCATAACCGCCACCATCTAGAAAGATAAGGGCAGCAGATGGATGACAATGCCATCACCTCTAAATTCTCCTCGTAAGTCATACAGCTTGCTGACTTGGACATATTAGCACCATGACTGCACGTTACTGCATCAAAATTCTAGATCTCTTTAATCCTGGAGCAATGTCTAACACCCCAGGTTTTGACATATTGAACGGTCTACTTAGCCATGCTGCCTTTGTTTTTGACCCAATACGGCATTGGCACAAAAGTTAGCGTTGGTGCAGCCTAACTGACATACTCTTGACACTGGAACAAATGGTCACAATAACAAAGCTATATGTTTATACACTATTAAAATATATTTTTTTAACATTTTTCCCAGTTGCCACCTTTTCTCCTTTTGTATCAATTCATCAAAGCTTGCCTACATAAAAGAATCACTGGGTGGAATTTAATGCCCTCCTGTGGTGAGTGAGTGCCCCTGGGGGCACTTAATTAGATGGGAGGATGGCAGGTGGGGACCTCGCCACCTACCCGCCAATGCCCCAATTAAGTCCTTGGAATGAAGGCCTGTGGATGCTAATTGAGGCCCCTAAGTGGGCAAAGCAATTAATGCCTACTTAAGGGCCTCATCCCGCCACCACTGGTCAGGGTCTCGCCATGTAGGTAGCCCGAGAAGCAAACTCTGGTGTTTGCTTCTGGGTTGGGGGGGGTAGGTGTTCTTCATTCAAAGGTCTTGGTGCGTGATTGGGGGACCCAGCCATCAGGAAGTGTCCTGCTCAGAGCCCTTACCCTTGCTGCAGACCCTCCTCTATTGTGACCCCCCTCCACAAGACCTCCCTCCTGCCATCATTCACCTCTGCTGGGTTCAAGGTGAACCTTGGCCTCGGGTGGGTGAAGTGCCGGCAGCAGCCACCACCTCCCCTGTGGAGCTGCTGAACAACAAGGAGCTGCAGGCCTCTGATTTGCCAGCAGCTCTCCGTGGGTGCAATTTCTACCACCGCCCCTCTGCCCCTGTTGCTTTCTCCACAGCGATGCTTTGGCCAATCAGAGTCAACCTTCCAACCAATCAGCACCCTTTTCTCGTGTGGTGTAAGTTGTTGTGATCGTTTGAAATTTGGCACTCTTGTCTTTGTCCTGTTAAGTGCAAGATGAAAAGTTTCAGAAACATGTCTTTCTTTTCAGCAATATTTAATACGTATTCTTCAATGCCTGAGGTCTGTGTCTTGTTAAAAATGTGAAAATGCACTTTGTTGCAAAGTGAACACTTCAATGTAACTCAATACCAAAATCCCTTAATGAAGAAAAATAATAAAAATCCCAAAAATCTGACTGAACCTTTACAAGACCCATGTTCTTTTGGGATGAAGAATCAAATTTGCATGTCAGAGAAATGGTACTGCAATCAATTTTAATAATTTTCTGTCTAATGATTTTCAATAAGCTTTTATAAAGTAATTTGTGACCTGCTGCTAGCTTTTGGCACTTCAGCAATAATTGCACTTTATTCAATTGCCAGTTACATGTACACATTATGGAACAGGGATTCTCAAACTTTTGCCTCCCCTCCCATGTTATAAAAATTCAATGAACCCCTGTAGCAAAAGTTTTTTTAAAATAAAAATTAATTATATAATCAAAGGTATATTTATTTTGTTTGTTTTACTTAATTGACTAGAAGATTGATTGCATAATCTACAGTGCAGTACTGAGGGGAGTGCTGCACTGAGAGAGGTTGGAAATTTGAGGTGGGGGTGACTTACAAGCTTTTGTGTCCTGCTAACAGGGTGAAGGAGGTCTTAAAAAAAAACTACCTTAATATGCACCGTTGGATGCACTATTATAGAATTAAGAGATGTTCCACTTTACAGATAGTCAGTTCAGTGGATTTCAATGCACTGATCTTGAGGGCCTGATTAAGTCAAGGTAGCAAACAATTCAGGAAGCAATCTTGAGATAATGCTTCAAGTTCTTTTGAGTGTAAAAGAATTCCACAAACTTATGATGAGTTATATTTTTGGATGAACAAATTACCTGTAACAGCTGTTCAGTCTACTTAATCATAGATTTTTTAAAAATTCATTTACAGGATGTGGACTTCACTGGCTAGACCAGTGCCTTAATTGCCCTTGAGAAGGTGGTGGTGAGCTGCCTTCTTGAGCCGCTACAGTCCCTGTGGTGTAGGTACACCCAGTCATATATTAACCCCACTCTTTTTAATCAATAAATGGAAATTTAATGCTATTTTAATTTTCCACTACTGTCTGCTTAGAGACAAATGAACACAGATTATGACCCAAATCAGTCCCTAAACCCCAGCATTACAGGCACCCACCAGAGCCAGTGCATGTAAAGAAGAAGCTCTCCTCGAATGACTATTATTACTTCTGATAAAAACAAAAAGCTTAAAGCTACTGCGGATGCTGGAAATCCAAAACAAAAACAGGATTACCTGGAAAAACTCAGCAGGTCTGGCAGCATCGGCGGAGAAGAAATCAGCTAACGTTTCGAGCCCTCATGGCCCTTCGGCAGAACTGAAGCATAGTTAGGAGAAGGGAGAAATATAAACCACCTTAAACCAATTTATATTTCTCCCTTCTCCTAACTATGCTTCAGTTCTGCCGAAGGGCCATGAGGGCTCGAAACGTTAGCTGATTTCTTCTCCGCCGATGCTGCCAGACCTGTTTTTGTTTATTATTACTTCTAGTTCTTTATTATTCACTGGCTGCTGCATCTTACTGAATGAATTAAGGAAATCTGATATCTTATGCTACTGGTGATAACCTCAATGTGCTCCCTGTTGGCCCACTCCTGATGCATCTCTCTCTGCACTGAATCACCCTCCCTGCTATATCTGAAGCCTAAAGGCATCCCCCAATCTGACTCCATCTGTAATTGCAACGTTGATTGGCTTTGCATCATCAATCCAAAACACCAAGTAAACCAAACAACCAGGTTAGCTATGTCTAACCCAGAGTGCAATTTAGGCAAACATTGTTGGTCAGGAGGGTGACACATTGAGATGAAGAATGAAACAAAAGTTGCTGTTGCTCATTTTTGATGGTGAAGGAAGATGTTGTTGACAGTGTAATTGAGTGGCATTTATTTACCAATAAGCAATGACCTGCCACCGATGATCAGTTTGAGTTCTGCCAAGACCACATGACTCCAGATCTCTTTACAGCTTTGGTCCAAACATGGGCAAAATAACTTAATTCCAGAGGTGAGTGGCTGCCCTTGGCACTAAGGTAGCATTTGACTAAGTATGACATCAAGGTGCCCTATTAAAATTTAAGTCAATGGGAATTGGTGTGGTGGGCGGGGGGAGCACTCCACTCGATGGATTCATACCTAGCACAAAGGAAGACGGTTGTGGTTGCTGGAGACCAACCATCTCATGGCTGCAGGAATTCCTTAGGATAATATCCTAGGCTCTATTGATCATTCATCAATGATCTTCCCACCGTTGTAAGGTCAGAAGTGGGGATGTTCGCTAATGATTTCCAGTGTTCAGTTTCATTCGCAATTTCTCAGATAATGAAGCACTCCATTCCTGCGTGCATCAAGACTTGGACAATATTCAGGATTGGGCTGATAAGTGGCAAGTCTCACCACACAGGTGCCAAGCAATGAGCATCATCAACAAGAGAGAGTCTAAGCACCTCCCATTGTCATCTCTGAATCTTGAAGGTCACTGTTGACCAGAAACTGAACTGGATCAGCCATATAAGTGCTGTCGCTAGAAGAATAGGTCAGAGGCTGGTAATTATATGGCGAGTAACTTACCTCCTGACTCCCCAAAGCTTTTTCACCATCTACAAGACACAGCCAAGAGTGTGATGGAATACTGATCAGTTAACTAGATGAGTACAGCTCCAACAACATTCAAGAAACTCAACACCATCCAGGACAAAGCGGCAAGTTTGATTGGCCCACCCACCATCTCAAAAATTCACTCCCTCCAGTACCAATGCACTGTGGCTGCAATGTTTACCATCTGCAAGATGCACTGCAGCAACTCATCTAGGCTTCTTCGACAACAGCTTCCAAACGCACAGCCACCTAGAAAGACAAGGGCAGCAGATGCATGGGAACACCACCACCCTGCAAGTTCTCCTCCAAGTCATAAACCATTCTGACATGAGACTATATCGCTGTTCATTCACTGGGTCAAAATCCTGGAACTCCCTCCCTAACAGTACTGTGGGGGTGTACCTACACCACATGGTCTACAGCGGTTCAAAAAGGCCACCACCACCTTCTCAAGGGAAATTAAGGATAGGCAACAAATGCTGGCCTAGCCAGAAATGTCCACATCTTGTGAAAGTATAAAAACAAGAACAATCGCTTAAAACATTTTTGGGATCCACAGACCCCTTGTTGAGAACTCCTGATACGGAGTAGAAGATCATAGGACAGATTCTACTGTCTTCCATGACTTTTCTGCATTTTTTTCTCATAGGCCTCCAAAGTAGAGCATGCAGCAATTATTTTGTGGAGTATCTGCAAATGGAAGCAGCTCCTTGCCTTGCCATTCCACAGCCTGACCGTTACTCAGTTGGCATTTTCACCAGATGACCAATTCTTGTTGGCAGTTTCGCGGGACCGAACCTGGTCTCTCTGGAAACAGCATGAAATGGCCAGATCTGATTCAGGTAAGAACACAATAAGGATACTTACTTAAAGGGACTGTATGCTACAAGTAAGGCCACTAAACCTTTAATGATTTGGTGTCCAGATTCTACCAAATAGTTCTTCAAATTATTTTACTTTCAATAATTCACTGTATTAAATTAACCTGATATCCCTCATGTTCCAAGAAACATCAGTTTGGAATAAAGGATTCCACACACTTCTGCTGTTATGCAATTCGCTGAATGCAACACCACAAAGTTTTTCCACAGTGATTCACTTTTTAAATTTATGATGTATGATTGGAAAGTTGCTGATACTATGTTAAAGGTAGAAGCTCGATAACATTTAGTTTTTTTTGTAAAAAAACCTTAGACAAAAATTAAAGCATACTTTTAATTGTAGTCTGTGAGAGGTTCACAACATTAAGTTTTTGGTTGATATTTTTTTGTGTGGGTGAACTTTGACTTCTGCTACTTCAGTGGTGGGGAAGCTTCGAGAGACAATTATTCGGGATAGAATTAGTAGTCACATGGAAAAATGTGGGTTAATTAGGAAGAGCCAGCATGGGTTTCTAAAGGAGAAATCATGTTTAACTAACATTAAGTTACTTCATTTCTCACACACACTTGCCCTGAAGGTTAAACGAAAGCTTGATGTCTCATTCTCACATGACTCACCAACACTATCACACACACAAAAAGATAGAGTTGACGGTAAGACAATAATTACATAAATGAAATTTTACTCTGTCTCTATCTTGTTGTGGGCCCGATGTCTCTTGATTGAGCTGATGTTTTGGCCGTAAGTGAAGATCTTGAAAAGCAATTACTCTGACTGCGAAAGCTCTTGTAGTAGACCTGCCAGAGGTTTAGAACTCAGCTGAACTGGTGGGGGAAACAGGTTAGAGGAGAGAGTCCTCGTTTTTCTTGCAAGGCATCACAGGTATATACTTAGGCTGCTTAGCTGAATGCAGCGGCGGATGGCTCTTTGCAGAACTGTCCCTCTCTCTAAGGAAAGTTAGTCTTGAAGTCTCAGAGGATGTTTCTTTGCAAAGCAATTTGAACGATCTGCTGCACCTTCAGCAGGGAGCCCAGTCTGCTGCTGTATCATGTAACCTCACATCAATGTTGAATCATGCTCCCAAATAAGAGATTGTGGTAAACAGTCTGCTTTCTTCTGCCACCTGTAGTTTCGCTCACCCTGTACTACTTGTGTTTGGAAAAGGCAAAACCTGTATTTTTACAATTAAGGTGGCGAGGGGTTTCGTTTACCTCCCGGTCTGACAAACATTGAGCCAATGTCAGAAGGAGGGTCCTCTTTGTTCTCTCTGGAGACAAGAAAATTCAATCAACAAGAAATGTCTGATAGCCCTCAGAAGCCATCTTGAATTGCAATCTTTTAAAGTGTAGTTTTAAAAAGATACTTTTTTTTAAAGAGTAACAATATCATCAGGCCAGTACGACTTTTACAATATTTTTTCCTTCGCAACTGAATCTTTATAAATCACTGGTTAAGCGAAAGGTGCAGCAATGGGTCCCATTCTGGACACCACACTTTAGGAAGGATGTCTAGGCCTTGGAGAGATTGCACAGGAGATTTACTAGAATGGTAGGGATGAGGGACTTCACCTAAGTGAAAAGATTAGAGAAGCTAGGGTTGTTCTTCTTAGAACACAGAAGGTTAAGGGGAGATTGAATAGTGGTGTTTATAATAAGGAACAATTTTGAAAGAGTGAATAAGGAGAAATTGTTTCCAATGGCAGAAGGGTCAGTAACCAGAGGACTCAGATTTAAGGTAATTGACAAAAGAACCGTGTGACATGTGGAAACTTTTTTTATATAGTGAGTTGTAATGACCTAGAATGCACTGCCTGAGAGGGTGGTGGAAACAGATTCAATAATTTTCAAAAGAGAATTGGACCAATACATGAAGGAAAAGTAATTTGCAGGGCTATGGGGAAAGTACAGGACAATGGGACTAATTGGTTAGCTCTTTCAAAAAGCTGGCATAAGATGAATGGCCTGAAAAGCCGCCTTCTGTGCTGCATCATTCTATGATTTTATGCTCTTTGCTTAAAATTAATCAAACAAATACAACATTTGCAAGACAAGATAACCGCAAATACTTAAATGTCCATAAACCCTGAATTAAAACCTGGAAAATAAACTTTTTATTCCCTCATTAACTCTATTGTAGAGACAGGATATTTCACCTCCTGAGCACTTTCATAATTATAAGTAGTTTTATGGAACCACCGACACTGCATACAGACTGTAAATCTAATACAGAAAATTATAAAGTACTAAAATAATCTGGTGACTTCAGGCACATTATTTTACAATTCACATTCCAGTTACATACTAGGGTGGAATTTATCGCCCTCCTCTGAGGTGCATTTGGAGCATTTAACCGGGTAGGGGTGAGCACTACCACCTTTCTGCTCTGGTGCCGATTGAGGTTCTTAAGTGGGCAATTAACACCCACCACCCACTTAAGGGCCTCATCTAGCCACCACTGGTATTCAACGAGGGCAGGGCAGCCGTCATGTGGGGAGCCGGAAAAGCAAACCCATGCGGGATTGATTGCGGGCTCCTGGGGAGGGGATGAAGGTCCCTTGTTCAAATGCACTCAGTGCCTGATCGAGGGACCCAGCATCAGTAAGTGGGACTGCTGAGAGCCATCCCATTGCCCTTGCTGCTGACCCCCCAGCACCCTCCTAGCCAGCAACCGCCTCCTGCCCTCACTTACCTGTGGCCTGGATCCCTTGCTAACCCTTGGCCTCTGATGGGTGAATGCCAGCAGCTACAAACTCGCCCCCGTTGGCACAGGTGCCAGTGAAGAGTTGCCAGCCTCTGATTGGTTGTTCAGCTCTTGGAGGGCGGGATTTTCACTCCTCGGGCCCCTGATCCCGGGGAAGGCCTGCCTCTGGCCACTTAAGTGCCTGACTGATACTTAATACAGCGGGCCTCCCCCATAGGGGGCAATGCAGGCCCTTGCTAGCTCTCCAGCTGATGGGCAAGACCCCCATTGCCTGGATTAGATTCTTCCCCCATGCATCCCTCATACCTGTGCTACAGGACATAAACCTGTGATATGTAATGGCCACACATGTTGCAAAACTCACTTGAATTCATCAAAGACTAAATGAAACTAACCTTTTATTACAAGATTTTAATTCCCAACTCTCCCTAATAATTGTTTCAATTAATTGAAACTGTTGTATATTTGTGTGATTGTTCTCTTCCTTTTAGAGCTGCACATCGCTTGGCAACTGGCTACATATCGACTTGAGTTACTTTGCACTGCGGAGCAAGTTGCATATTCCATTCCATCCCTGCAAAGATAAATGCTAACAATCACCATCACAAAAAGAAAGATAAATGCCCAGAGAGCACACAGCAGCATCAAGTAGAAAATGCACTTGATTGGTAGATGGTAATAGGTTTACTGTTGGGCTGATCTGTAGACCTTTCTATCAACATAACAGAAGAAATATAGAGTCAACCATGAGAAACACTGTCTGACATCACCATTTGCAATAACCCAACCAGCTTTATTTATGACTTTGGTATGATAGTAAATTTGTTTGCTTGTCATTGAGTTAAAAGCAAAAAGAGGAAAATGCTGACTGCTGTCATCTATTTTCTACTTTAACCAGCTAAGCCATTCAGAGGAGTTCCTCTCTCCACATATAAAAGTGTGGGAATTTACACCTGATCATGGTGTTAAGACCAGGTGAGGAGGGACAAACTGGCTCCCCTTTATTCAGCTTCCTCGGGTGGTCGCAACAAAGGTTTTTAAATTTCTTTTCCCCATAGGTACCTTTTCCAATCCAAATGTATTTACTTTTTTATAAGGAACCAATCAAAGCAGATTTTCTTGAGTCAAAGAAAGAGCAAGTTTATTAGTTACTAACCCTGAAAAATAATAATAAAGACATGAAGACACAGGCACACAGATATCAAAGTAAGAAAAGTTACAGTCCAAATAGAAGTTAAAAGAATATACGACTAAATCTTTTGCTTGCCCTTGAGGCATAGATTGTTGTACGTTGTGGCCGTTTAAGTTAGCTGGTTCCCTTTAAAATCCTGGAGTTGAATTGAAGTCCAGGTGACTGCACTTTGCTGGAGACAATTTCCTTCCTTTTAATTCTGTGATCCGTCTCCCAGAAATCGATTGGTTTCCCCTGAGGTTCTTTCCTTAATTAGAGAATTGAGCTTTAATGTCTGTAAATTTCCTTTAACCCCCTTCAGAGGGGGTTCTTGTTTGCTTTTCAAACATTCAAGGTGAATGTTTGAAAAGCAAACAAGAACCCCCTCTGAAGGGGGTTAAAGGAAATTTACAGACATTAAAGCTCAATTCTCTAATTAAGGAAAGAACCTCAGGAAGATGGCCTTACATTTTAAAGCAGTTTGCTGCCTTGTTTTTTTAAGTCCTGAATTTCTTGTCAGTTGAGTTTTTTTTAAATTGTTTTTCAAAAATAAAGAGGCATTTTCATGACAGTGGATAAGTGGCTTTACATTGGCACTTGAGCCCAGAGTCTCCAAATCTTCCTGTGTCCTCGTTAGCTCTCCAAACCTCAGTTTATATATGAGAATTTGTTTGCCATTTGAAAAAGGAGAATTGTGATTTTTCCCTGCACAAATTTTTTCTCTTCACTGGAATACAAAATTAGGAAGTAAGACTTTAGAATTGGCTACTCTTGGAAGGTGACATTGATCCAGATTTCCATATAACTAAATGATCCATCCATTGTGAAGTTTGTCTAGGTTTTGTGAAGGGAATTCACAGTTACATATTTATTAGAGTTCTTTGAAGATGTAACACATAAGAGTGGGTAAATGAGAGCATGAGTATTGCTGAAAAAAAGAGACATTTTTGTTGAAGCTTTTCGTCTTGCACTCGTCAGGATATTTCGCAAGAATACAAATCTAAAGGAGACGGCAAATTCATACTGTATGAGAAGAGAGTGCTGATTGGTTGCCAAGCGAACTGTGGTACAGGCGTTGCCATGGAAAATGCACCAGTTGCTGGTGACTGACAACAAACTGCCAAGCATCGTTAGAAATTTAAACCAGATAGCTTCACTCTGATTGATCAAGGCATTGCCCTGAAGAATGAACCAGCAAATCACTATCTTGCTTACTGGGAACCAGTATATGTAGTTTTTTAAAATTCTTTCATGAGATGTGATCACTGGCTAGGACAATATTTATTTGCCTATCCCTCATTGTTCTTAATAAGGTGGTGTGATCCTCTTTCTCGAATTGCTGCAGTCATGTGGTATAGGTACAGCCAAAATGCTGTTAAGAAGGGAGTTCCAGGATTTTGACCCAGGGACAATGAAGGAATGATGATATAGTTCCAAGTGTGGCTTGGAGGGAAACTTGCAGTTGCTGGTGTTCACTTGCAACTGCTGTCCTTGTCCTTCTAGGCGGTAGAGGTCATGGGTTTGGAATGTGCTGTCGAAGGAGCTTTGGTGAGTTCCTTCAGTGCATCTGGTGGATGGCACACACTGCTGCTACTATGGGCAGAATTTTCACCTCGGTGGGCGGGCGCGTGCCCAACCTGCTCGAGTGAAATGACGTACGTTGACGTCAGGCGAACATCCCAACGTCAACACCCAGTCGCACAATAGTTCAGTCAGCAGGCGTACGCAGGAATTGGCAGTGCGCCCACCGACAATTAAAACGCCTATTAAGGCCATTAAAGTATCAATTAACTTCAATTTTTTGCTACCCGTTGAACCTTATGTTTGGCGGGCAGGCGAAAAGGCCAAGCGGCCTTTGCGTTTTTTTGGAAACCTCATTCACAGGAGGGATGAGGTTTTCAACATCAAATAAAAATAAAATACATTTTTTTAAATTTTACTTATAACATGTGTCACATGAGGAGGCATGTTTTATAGCATTTTTCAAATCTTTCTTTTTTTTTGAAAGCTCTTCATCTCCCTGAGGCAACTCTGTGCCTCAGGGAGATTCTCAAGCGCACACTCACCCTCCTCTTTCCACCCCCAACCCCCTGGCACAGGCAACAACAAGCGCTGCCACTCGTGTTTCATGCTGGGTGGGCCTTATTTGGCCCGCCAACGTGAAATCACCTGCTGCCCTCGATCGCGGACGGCAGTTGGCTTCCCGTCCGCCGCCACCGAGCCTGCCCCCCAAGGTCAAAATTCTGCTCTGTTGTGTCGGTGATGGAGGGAGTGAATGTTTAAGGTGGCAGATGGGGTGCCAATCAAGCAGCTGCTTTGCCCTGCATGGTATCAAGCTTCTTGAGTCCTGTTGCCACTGCACTCATTTAGAGAAGGGGAGAGTATTTCATCGCACTCCTGACTTGTGCCTTGAAGATTGTGGAGGGGATTTGATTATTCACGCTGAATTTCCTGCCTATCTATTTAAATTTCCAAAACTCACCTGGTAAAATGCCACATAAAAAGTTACTACACAAGGTCGTGGCAGTGGAGTTAATATATTAACATGGATAGGGGATTGGCTAATGAACAGAAAACAGAGTTGAGATAAATGTGTCATTTACAGATTGGCAAACTGTAACTAATGGAGTTCCACAGGGATCAGTGTTGGTACCTCAACTGTTAACAATTTATATCAATGACTTGGATAAAGGGAACAAATGTAGCTAAATTTGCTGATAACACAAAGTTAGGTAGGAAAGCAGGCTGTGATGAGGCTAGAAAGAGTCTGCAAAGGATAAAGGTAGGTTAAGTGAGTGGGCAAAAAATTGTCAGGTGGCGTATAATGTGGGAGAATGTGAAGTTATCCACTTTGGTGAGAATAGAAAATCAGAACACTATTTAAATGGAGAGTGCAGGATGCTGTTATACAGAAGGATCCAGGTGTCCTTATACCTGAATCACAAAAAGTTAGCATGCAGCAAGTAATGAAGAAGGCAAGTGGAATGTTGGCCTTTATTGCAAGGAGGATAGAATATAAAAGTAGGGAAGTCTTGCTGCAACTATACAGGGCATTCATGAGACCACGCCTAGAGTCCTGCATACAGTTTTGGCCTCTTTACTGTTACAGACAGGAGGGGGGTTAATTTAAATAGCGCTAATTTCTCCCCTCGTTCCTAAACAGAAAGGTGTTTTGATTTGTTCCCTCTTTATGAGTGATGGCTTATTTCCCAACCACTCAGTTTTGGCGTGATCCAATTTTCCATTAATAACCTCATAGCAAACTCGAGATAGGATGAACTCAAAGGGTTAGTTTATTTGCACACACTCAAAACGTAAAAAGAGGGTTCGCAACATCCCCCTTACATTCAGATAGTAAAGAGAGAGATAGAGGGAAAAAAAGATTTACAGTTCAAAGACCACAGAAAAAAGAAAAGCATTTTCACATGAGTTCCAGAGTCCAGAGTCAAAGCCCAATTCCTTCACGGAGGTCGGTTGACTGAAAATTGATGCTGGATAATTCTCTTTCTGATGGTGTTGACTTCACGCGATGAGATAGGTATGCAGAGATGAAACAGCCGAGTAGGTGATAGTATAGAATTTCCAACAGAAGCAGTGCAGATGGTGATGTGTAGATGTAGATAGTGTAGATGGTGTCAGTTATTTCACCTGGGTAGAGATCCTCCCTTGTGAGACTACTAGTTAGATGGTAAACAGCAGACTGAGCTATGCAGATCAGCAAGGCAATATTACTTGTTCCACAAGCCAGAAGCCCATGTCACATGACTCCAACCTCTCCACTAACTTTGACATAAGATGTCTGGATTCATTGTCTGGATTCCAAAGACTGTTAAATGTTTCAGCCATTGGGAATTGAAAGAAAGGTTGCAGGGCCTTTGTTTTAGCAGACTACTCATCTCCTTCTTGCCAGCCTGGGTTATTAAATGCAGATGGCCTTTGTATAGTTGGTTTGTACAGTCCACAGCTGGCCGTTAGTGGTTCCTCAGAGACAACGAGGTGCGAGTTTTCCCGAAGCTGTCATGTAGCTGCTTTTGTTCAGGGGTCAGACAGACATAGGTTCAGCCATTTTAAAGGTCTTTATTCAGTTTTAAAATTTTAGAAATAGCAATGAGCATATCTATATAAATATGCAGTGTAAGGTCTTAGTCCCCCACGTTACTTTAAGGAGGGATATACTTCCATTGGAGGCAGTTGAGAGAAAGTTCACTAAGTTGATTCCTGGGATGAATTGGTTGTCTTATGAGAAAAGGTTGAGCAGGTTTGCCTGTACTCATTGGAGTGAGAGGTTATCTTATTGAAACATATAAAATTCTGAGGGAGCTTGACAGAGTAGACGCTGAAAGAATGTTTTCCTTCATAGGGGAATCTAGAACTAGGGGGCACAATTTCAAAACAAGTGATCTCCCATTTAAGGTAGAGATGAGGAGGAATTTCTTCTCTTAGAGAGTTATTAATCTTTGGAATGATCTACCCCAGAGAGCAGTGGAGGCTGGGTCATTTATATATTCAAGACTGAGTTAAATAGAATTACAAGGAAGTTGAGGGACGTTGGGCGCAGATGGAAAAGTGGGGTTTAAGACCATTGTGTTAGTGAATGGCAGAGTAGTTTCAAGAGGCCAAAATGGCCTAGTTCTGCTTCTATTTCTTATGCTTTTAGCTGAATGTAATTCACTGTAGAATGGATTTTTTGGTTTTTGGTGAGTTATATCTTCTGCACAGGCCATTGTAGGTTGATTCATTTAAAGATATCTCACGTGCTTGTTATGTTTATTGATTAGTCTGCTGTAGCTGTTTGGTGCTTGATATTATCTATTATTTGTCTAGGAGCAATGTCACTGATTGACCATCAGACAGTTTCTTGCTGAATTGTTTGTCAGTAATGTGTGATTTCAGCATTGTTTGTCCTGTCTTTTTGTAGTAACGCTATCTGTTTTTATTCTCATGGGCAGTCTTGCTCGGCAATCGCTTTTAGTCGTTTGTTAATGTGTGTTGATCACTGTCTACTGCCTTTGCTTTCATTGGATAAGTTGATTGGGTCTTTTATATTATGTGTCTGTGGTTTCACTTATTTGCATCTTAGCTATTGCTGTTGTTAGACTGCAAGTGCTTTTACATTACAGCAATACAAGTGATGAAAGACATTACCAAGTCTAAACTTCGAACTTTTTACATATTAGTCATAACTGTCAGAACATTGCTGTCTTCAATATGTTTCCAATTAGAGCTTATGTTTTCTAATCTCTAGGCTATATCCATCCAGTACTTTCCCTTTTAAGCTTTAATGTATAAACTTACATATTCAGCAAGTGTTCAACGTAGCAAGAAGGGAAGAAATTTACACCATTTATCCTGGACCTGTATTATCAGTGGGCCAGTTAAAATGAAGAGTTTTACTGAGAGATTATGCACTGTTGCATCATTGTAAAACTGTTGTCTTGCTGTAGAAGGCTTCATGAAGCAGCAGGATCACTGCATTTAGAATGGATGTTTTTGTTTGAGTTCACTTTGAAAATGAAAGAAGAATCATACCTGCATCATTTTCCCTAACAGACATAGGGCAGAATTTTCCCCCCACTGGGGGGGGGCGTTTAGGAATGGGCGCGCCACCGTTTTACGTGGGCGGGCCAATTAAGGCTATGCGCTCCCTTTGCGGGCGGGGGGGAATTCCCTGAGCCGAGAGTGCGCTCTTTTGTCCCTGAGGTTCAGTGCTACCTCAAGGAGATCAGCTCCTGTCTGAAAAAATTTTAAAAACAGAAGAAATAAATTTCCCTGACATGGCTCCTCATCTGACACTGTCACATGAGTTGGGACATGTCCATCACTTTCATTGACAATTCTATTAAAAATTTTAAAACCTACATGAAACCTGTGCATGAGGTTCCATGCTTTTCCTTAAACCCACCAGGGCTCCCAGCCTGCCCGCCAACCTTAAGGTTGGACGGGCAGGTCCACTAATTACTTTAACTGCTTTGTCAGTGGCCTCAATAGGCCATTGACAGTTCGACGGGCGCACAGCTGATTCTACTGAGCCCCCGCCGACCTGAAAATTGAAACGAGGTGGGGTGAGGTCAGGAGTTCCGCCCGACGTCATCCCACATCATTTTACAGCCATGGTATTTTTTAAATGAATGGGAAAAGAAGAAAAATCACAATTGAAATTTATATCCCAACTTAAAGCAATTTTGACATTTTATCTTAAAAAAATAGGGCATCTTGTTATAATATGTCAGGTAATTGGTGATTTTTGCAGGTGTTGGTTTGATCAGAAGCATGAATTGGCATGCATAAGCACCTGAAGAGAAAAAACATTGCAGGGCTGTGTGGAATAGGCTGGGTAGTGGAATGAGCAGATCCATTCTTGCAGCGAGCCACTTGGATATGACGGGCTGCATGGCCTCCTTCTGTGCTGTAACGATGCTATGATTCAACAAATGAGTGGACAGGAATTGACAGGGAAGCTTAAATTCTTGCAGAAGAATAACAGGAGGATATGAATCTGCTTAAAGGGTTACTGAAATCTGCTAATTTGCCACAATTCTAACTGTTGCAAACTCAGAGGGCAGAATTTTTCTGCAGGTTTTGGGACCGCAATGTTGGGACCTCGCTGGAGTCCCAAGCCTACACTTGCTGTGAGCCACACTGAGAAAGTTATTTCCATGAAGCCTGCCTCCTAATTTGCCACTTGCTGTCCAATTAAGGAACTTGGGTGGGCTCTTGATGCTGCCGGCCTATCAAAGGACTGGCAGTTCTAGAGCCTCAGCAGTTTCACTGAGCGAGGTGGGCGCTGCTGAGGAAGGGAAGAAAGACGCGATAGTTCCGCAAAATGGATGCGATACCAGAAAGATAAAAACAATTGATTTTTTTAGAGGGACCAAGCAAATGAGCCCCTCCAGTCGGAGGGGAAGCCCTTCGGTGGCAGAGTTTAGGCTGTATATGCAGCCTTTGTTGGCAGCAGCCCCCGCTTTGGGAGATGGAGTCTTGGCTCTGATGGCACCCCAACTTCCAGAGGGAGGCCACCAGAAAAGTGCCAAAGAGTGCTCTACATGACCCTCTTTTGTGACCTTAAAAATGCAGATTCCACCTTGTGGTGGGCAACCAGCGGCATTCATGCCCTCCCACAGTGGGAATGCATCAGGAAACTGTGCTGATGCAGGACCTTGCTATTTTCCTGCCACACCAACCCCGTCCCAGATCCAGGGCTGGGAAAATTCTCCCTGGCGATTTAATGATTTTTCTCAGCTGCATATTATTTCCAGATTCAACATTGTCGGAGACCAGACATATGACCCAAAATGTTTATTTTTATTCATTCACGGGATGTGGGCTTTGTTGGCACTTAATGCCCATCCAAAGTTGCCCTTGACAAGGTGGTGGTGAGCTGCCGCCTTGAACCGCTGCAGTCCATGTGACGTAGGTACACCCACAGTGCTGTTAGGAAAGGAGTTCCAGAATTTTGACCCAGCAACAGTGAAGGAACGGCGATATATTTCCAAGTCAGGATGGTGAGTGACTTGGAGGGGAATTTCCAGGTGGTGGTGTTTCCATCTATCTGCTGACCTTGTCCTTCTAGATGGTAGTGGTCGTGGGTTTGGAAGGTGCTGTCTAAGGAGCCTTGGTGAATTCCTGCAGTGCATCTTGCAGTGCTACTGTGCATCGGTGGTGGAAGGAGTGAATGTTTGTGGATGTGGTGCCAATCAAGCGGGCTGCTTTGTCCTGGACAGTGTCAAGCTTCTTGAGTGTTGTGGGAGCTGCACTCATCCAGGCAAGTGGAGAATATTCCATCGCACTCCTGTCTTGTGCCTTGTAGATGGTGGATAGGCTTTGGGGAGTCAGGAGGTGAGCTACTTGTCACAGGACTCCTAGCCTCTGACCTGCTCTTGTAGCCACAGCAGTTACATGGCTAGTCCAGTTCAGTTTCTGGTCAAAGGTAACCCTCAGGACGTTGATAGTGGGGAATTCAGTGATGATAATGCCATTGAACATCAAGGAAGGCGATGGTTGGATTCTCTCTTGTTGGAGCTGGTCATTGCCTGAAACTTGTGTGGTGCGAATGTTAATTGTCACTTGTCAACCCAAGCCTGGATATTGTCCAGGTCTTGTTACATTTGGACATGGACTGCTTCAGTATCTGAGAAGTCACAAATGGTGCTGAATATTGTGCAATCATCAGCGAACATCCTCACTTCTGATCTTACGATGGAAGGAAGGTCATTGATGAAATAGCTGGGTTGGGCCGAGGACACTACCCTGAGGAACTCCTGCAGTGATGTCCTGGAGCTGAGATGACTGGCCTCCAACAACTACAGCCATCTCCCTTTGTGCTAAGTATGACTCCAACCAGCGGAGAGTTTTCCCCCTGATTCCCATTGACTCAAGTTTTGCTAGGGCTCCTTAATGCCACACCCAGTCAAATGTTGTCAAGGGCAGTCACTTTCACCTCACCTCGAGAGTTCAACTCTTTTGTCCATGTTTGAACCAAGGCTGTAATGAGGTCAGGAGCTGAATGGCCCTAGCAGAACCCAACCTGAGTGCCAGTGAGCAGGCTATTGTTACGCAAGTGCCGCAGCACTGTTGATGACCCCTTCCATTGCTTTACTGATGATGGAGAGTAGACTGAGGGGGTGGTAATTGGCCAGGTTGGATTTGCCCTGCTTTCTGTGTACAGGACATACCTGGGCAAGTTTCCACATAGCTGGGTAGATGCCAATGTTGTAGCTGTACTGGCACAGCTTGGCTAGGGGCACTGCAAGTTCTGGAGCACAACTCTTCAGTACTATTGCTGGAATATTGTCAGGCCCCATAGCCTTTGCACTATCCAATGCCTTCAGCCGTTTCTTGACATCATGTGGAGTGAATCAAATTGGCTGAAGACTGGCATCTGTGATGCTGGGGACCTCCAGAGGAGGCCAAGATGGATCATCCACTTGGCACTTCTGGCTGAAGATTGTAGCAAGTGCTTCAGCCTTATCTTTTACACTGATGTGCTGGGCTCCTCCGTCATTGAAAATGGAGGTATTTGTGGATCCTCCTCCTCCAGTGAGTTGTTTAATTGACCACCACCATTCACAACTGGATGTGGCAGAACTGCAGAGCTTAGATCTGATCCGTTGGTTGTGGGATCGCTTAGCTCTGTCTATCACTTGCCGCTTATGTTGTTTGGCACACAGGTAGTCTAGTGTTATAGCTTCGCCAGGTTGACATCTCATTTTTAGGTATGCCTGGTTTTGCTCCTGGCATGCCCTCCTGCACTCTTCATTGAACCGGGGTTGATGACCTGGCTTGATGATAATGGTAGACTGGGAGATATGCTGGGCCATGAAGTTACACATTGTGTTTGAGTACAATTCTGCTGCTGCCGATGGCCCACGGCGCCTCAAGGATGTCCAATCTTGAGTTGCTAGACCTGTGTGACACGATAGTAGTGCCACATAATGAGATGGAGGGTATCCTCAATGTGAAGATGGGTCTTCATCTCCACAACTGTGCGGTGGTCACTCCTACCGATACAGTCATGGACAGATGCATCTGTGGCAGGCAGGTTGGTGAGGATGAGGTCAAGTATGTTTTTCCCTCGTGTTGGTTCCCTCACCACCTGCCACAGACCCAGCCTAGCAGCTATGTCCTTTAGGACTCGGCCAGCTTGGTCAATAGTGGTGCTACCGAGCCGCTCTTGGTGATGGACAT
Organism: Cetorhinus maximus; assembly: GCF_964194155.1. Lineage (NCBI taxonomy): Eukaryota > Metazoa > Chordata > Chondrichthyes > Lamniformes > Cetorhinidae > Cetorhinus > Cetorhinus maximus. The sequence continues at coordinate 97,101,475 of NC_135881.1, read as the reverse complement.
TGAAGTCCCCCACCCAGAGTACATTCTGTGCCCTTACCACCCTCAGTGCCTCCTCCAAGTGATGTTCAACATGGAGGAGCACAGATTCATCAGCTGAGGGAGGGCGGTATGTAGTAATGAGCAGGAGATTTCCTTGCTCATGTTTGACCTGATGCCATGAGACTTCATGGGGTCGGGAGTCGATGTTGAGGACTCCCAGGACGACTCCCTCCTGACTGTATAGCACTGTGTCGCCACTTCTGCTGGGTCTGTCCTGCCGGTGGGACAGGATTTCCTTCCCTAAAGGACATTAGTGAACCAAATGGGTTTTTACAACAATCAACATTGGTTTCCTGGTCACCATCAGACTTGAATTTAATAAAAATCTGGAATTAAAATCCTGCCATCTGCTGTGGCAGGTTTCAAACCCGGGCCCCCAGAGCATTATCCTGGGTCTCTGGATTACTAGTCTAGCGACAATACCATGACACCATCACCTCCCCATGTGCATCAGGATCGTACAGAAGCCCTGACACGCAGACCTCTCTGAAATTTCCCGGGATGTTTGAACTTCAGTCAAGCAATTCCCTGCTTCCTGGACCCTCTGCAGAAGTCTCCAACTCTAAGCTGGAGTCAGAGACTTCAGAAACTTTCTTGGGAGATAGCTGAACAGTTAACCAGAAAATGTTGGACAGAAAAATCTTAGTCTAATTCCTGAGTACCTACAGAACCAACTCCCCAGTCACTCTTCACTGACCCCCCACCAACCACACAGCCCGACTAACCCCCTGACCTGACTACCCCCGACCCAACCCGACTACCCCTCCCAACCAAACTAACCCCCGACCAGGCCTGACTATCCCCCACCACTTGGCCAGCCCCTGTCCTGACCACCTCTCCCGACCCAACGACCCACCTGCCACCCTATCCACCGTATGCACTTACCTAACTCACCTACCCACCCTACCACCCTGCTCATTCACTCATTCATCCACTCACGCATTCACAAACATTCACACTGAACATTTATACTTACTTTACAGCAGCTAGGGCTGACAATGATTGCCCTTCATGAAAGACCTGAGCCTATGTTTTAAAAGCATTGGTTAGTGTTACATTCTTCTACTCTTTGATGTAAATTTACCAATCATGCACTAGGATTGGTGAAACAATGATGTAGGTTCTTTGTTTGAAGATAAGACTATATACGGATAGAGTTTACTGGGAGACCAAGTATAGTACATCTGATATTTACTCCCACTGCTTCCAGACTGACTATAGGTCATGGGACGAATAAATCATATCCTCTGTCACTGGTAGTAGTGCCCGACAGCAGTTTAAGAAACGCTACCTGAAAGGTGCATGCACATCATTTTGTAACAGTTAGTGGCAGCATCTTATTGAATTCTTAGAGTCATAGACTTATACAGCACGGAAACAGGCCCTTCGGTCCACCTTTTCCGTGCTGGCCATCAAGCACCAATCGTTTCTAATCTCATTTTCCAGCACTTGGCCTATAGCCCTGTATGCTATGGCGTTTCAAGTGCTAATCAGCCAGAGGTCGTGGTCCATGTTGGGACCAATGACATAGGAAGAAAAAGAAATGAGGTCCTGCAAGCAGACTTTAGGGAGTTAGGTAGGAAATTGAAAAGCAGGACTTCAAAGGTAGTAATCTCCGGATTACTCTGGTGCCATGCAATAGCGAGTACAGGAACAGAAGGATAGAGCAGATGAATGCGTGGCTGGAGAGATGGTAGAGGAGGGAGGGCTTTAGATTCCTGGGGCATTGGGACCGTTTCTGGGGGAGGTGGGACCTGTACAAGTTGGATGGGTTACATCTAAATAGGAACGGGACCAACACCCTCACGGGGAGGTTTGCTAATGCTGTTAGAGCAGATTTAAACTAAATTGGCAGGGGGATGAGATCCTGAAAAGTAGTTCAAAGGGGAGAGAAGCTGAGATGGAATTAGAAGTTAAAAGACGAGTAAGTGAGTCTGGAAGGCAGAGGAAACATAGGCTAGATAAGAAAGAAGTGAGTTTAGCAAGGCTAAATGGAATATATTTTGATGTAAGGAGCCTGAGGAATAAGATAGATGAGCTGAGGGCACAGATAGGCATGTGGGAGTATGATATCATACCTATAACCGAGACTTGGCTAAAAGGTCAGGATTGGAGCTCAACATTCCTGGTTATAGGGTATTCAGACAAGATAGAGAGGGGGATAGAAGAGGAGGGGGGTTGCAATATTGATCAAGGAATCAATTATAGGAGTGAGGAGGGATGATATCTTGGGATCATCAAATAAAGCCATATGGGTAGAAGCAAAAAACACAAAAGGGGCAAACACTTTAGGCCCTCAAACAGTCAGGGAGAGATAGAGGATCAAATATGTAATCAAATTTCAGAGAAGTTTAAGAATAATAGGGCAGTAATAGGGGATTTTAACTACCCAAGTATTAACTGGGATAGTTTTTAGTGTACAAGGTAGGGAGGGAGAAAAATTCTTAAGTTGCATCTAGGAGAACTTTTTTAGCCAACACATAGCCCAACAAGGGAGGGGGGTAATTCTGGACCTAATATTCGGATATGAGCCCGGGCAGGTGGAAGGCGTATCAGTAGGGGAGCATTTTGGAGATAGTGACCATAACTCAGTTAAATTTAGGATAGTTATGGAAAAGGATAAGGTTGGGCCAGGAATAAAAGTTCTAAACTGGGGAAAAGCTAATTTTACTAAGATGAGATGCGATTTGGCCCAAGTGGACTAGGAACAGCTACTCGCAGATAAAACTGTGTCAGAGCAGTGGGAGGAAATAGCAAGAGTACAGGGCAAATATGTTCCTGTAAAGACAAAGAAGGGGACCAAGTCCAGAGAACCCAGGACGTCAAGGGACATAAAGGTTAAGATTAAGAAAAAAAGAGAAGCTTATGGCAGATACCGAGGGCTCAATACGGCAGAGTCCTTAGAGGAGTATAAAAAGTGCAGAGGGGAACTTAAAAAGGAAATTAGGAAAGCTAAGAGAGCACATGAGAAAGCATTAGTAGGTTGAATAAAGGAAAACCCAAAGGAGTTTTTTAAAATATATAAAAAGCAAGAGAGTAAGTTGGGAAAGAGTAGGGCCAATTAGGGACCATAGAGGTAATCTGTGTGTGGACCCAGAAGACGTGGGTGCAGTCCTCAATGAATACTTTGCGTTGGTCTTCACAATGCAAAAGGACGACGCAGATATAGACATCAGGGTGGAGGACTGTGAAATATTAGAGGAAATTAACATAGAGAGAGAGGAGGCACTAGCGGGTTTAGCGTCCTTAAGAGTAGATACATCCGCAGGCCCGGATAAGATGTATCCCAGGCTGTTGAGGGAGGCAAGGGAAGAGATATCAGGGGCCCTGGCAGTAATATTCAAACCCTCTCTGGCCATAGGTGAGGTGCCAGAGGACTGGAGGACTGCTAACGTTGTCCCATTATTAAAAACAGGAGGGATAGACCAGGAAATTACAGGTCAGCCAGTCTAACCTCAGTGGTGGAGAAGTTACTGAGGGAATTCTGAGGGACAGACTATATCTGCACTTAGAGAGACACAGATTAATCAGGGATAGTCAGCATGGGTTTGTTAAGGGAAGGTCGTGTTTGATGAAATTTTTGGACTGGTCAGGTGGGCAGAGCAGTGGCAAATGGAATTCAACCCAGAAAAGTGTGATGTAATGCACTTGTGGAGGGCTAAGAAGGCAAGAGATTACATTATGAATGGTAGGACCCTGGAATATACTGAAGATCAGAGGGACCTTGGTGTGCCTATCCGTAGATCCTGAAGGTAGTAGGGCAGGCAGATAAGGTGGTTAAGAAGCCCTGTGGGATACTTGCCTTTATTAGCCGAGGCATAAAATACAAGAGCAGGGAGGTTATGTTGGAACTGTATGAAACGCTTGTTAGGCCACAACTGGAGTACTGCATGCAGTTCTGGTCACCACATTATAGGAAGGATGTGATTGTACTGGAGAGAGTGCAGAGGAGATTTACCAGGATGCTGCCTGGGCTGGAGGGCCTGAGCTATGAAGAAAGATTGGATAGGCAAGGGTTGTTTTCCTTGGAGCAGCGAAGGTTGAGAGGGGACCTGATAGATGTGTATAAGATTGTGAAGGGCATTGATAGGGTGGAAAGGAAGGCACGATTTCTATTAGTAGAGGGGTCAATAACCAGGGGGCATAGATTTAAGGTAAGAGATAGAAGGCTAAGAGGGGAGCTGAGGAGAAATTTTTTCACCCAGAGGGTGGTGGGAGTCTGGAACTCACTGCCTGAAAGGGTGGTTGAGTCAGAAATTCTCGTAACATTTAAGAAGTAATTAGATATTCACTTGCTTTGCTATTGCCTCCAAGACTATGGGCCAAGCACTGGAAAATGCGATTAGTGTAGTCAGATCTTTGTTGACTGGCACGGACACGAATGGCCTTCTTCTGTGCTATAGAAGCCTATGAGTCTATCTAAATACTTCTTAAATGTTGTGAAGATTCCTGCCTCTACCACTCCCTCAGGCAGTGTGTTCCAAATTCTAACCACCCTCAATTTTTCCTCAAACCCCCTCTAAACGTACTGCCCCATACCTTATATCTTTGCCCACTGGTTATTGACACCTCCGCTAAGGGGAAAAGTTTCTTCCTATCTACCCTGTCTATGCCCCTCATGATTTTGTATAGCTCTATCAGGTCCCTCCTCAGCCTTCTCTGCTCTAAGGAAAACAACTCTAGCCTATCCAGTCTCTCTTCATAGCTGAAACGCTCTAGCCGAGGCAACATCCTTGTGAAACAAAAACAGAAAATCCTGGAAAAACTCAGCAAGTCTAACAGCATCTGTGGAGAGACAAAAAAGAGTTAACGTTTCGAGTCCTTATGACTCTTCGGACTCGAAATGTTAACTCTGTTTTTTTTCTCTCCACTGATGCTTTTAGACCTGCTGAGTTTTTCCAGCATCACCTGTTTTTGTTTCAGATTTCCAGCATCCGCAGTATTTTGCTAACATCCTTGTGAATCTCCTCTGCACCCTTTCCAGTGCAATCACATCCTTCCGATAGTGTGGCGACCAGAACTACACACACTACTCCAGTTGTAGCCTAACTAACGTTTTATACAGCTCCAACATAACCTCCCTGCCCTTGTGTTCTCTGTCTCAGCTAATAAAAGCAAGTATCCTATATGCCTTCTTAACCACCTTACCTACCTGTGCTGCTGCCTTCAGGGATCTTTGGACATGTATACCAAGGTCCCTGTGATCCTCTGTACTTCCTAGGGTCCTGCAATTCATTGTGTATTCCCTTGCCATGCTAGTCCTCCCAAAATGCATCACCTCCCACTTCTCAGGACTAAATTCCAGTTGTCACTGCTCTGCTCATCTTACCAGCCCATTTATATCATCCTGTAATCTAAGGCTTTCCTCCTCACTATTTACGACACCACCAATTTTCGTGTCACCTGTGAACACAGATCATACTTCCTGTATTCATGTCTAAATCATTAATGTATACTACAAACACCAAGTGTCCCAGCACCGATCCCTGTGGTACACCACTCATCACAGGCTTCCAATTGCAAAAACAACCTTCGACCATCACCCTCTACCTCCTGCCACTAAGCCAATTTTGGATCCAATTTGCCAAATTGCCCTGGATCCCATGGGCTCTTACTTTAACGACTATTCTCCCATGTGGGACCTTGTCAAAAGCCTTACTGATGTCCACATAGACTACATCAACTGCACTATCCTCATTCTTCTGCTGTGACGTAATAAATTGTGGACATTTAAATGCTATGGCAATAATAAAATGAATACTTCATTTTTAAAACTGTTAAATCAACTAAAATTCTTTGATTTTATGCAATAATTGATAATGACTATTGTTTCCACATACCAGTGCATAATTTTTAGGTTTTACATAATTTGCGCTGATATTGTAGAACACATGTTTTCCCTTTATAACTGGAAGGCTTTTCTTGATGCACAACGTAAATAGCAAAGAAGCTGATAAATGCTATGCAAATTGTTTGCATATCTGTGTAACAAGTAGAGTTGAGATGCAAGTGACTTAATAGAAAAAGCTCATAGTTTATCAAATTCAGGGTTTCCTTCATAAGTTGGTGCACCTGCACGCGTGTATGTTGCAGCTCATCCAAAATTTAAATTTTAACTTAGCACCCTTAGCTGAATGATAATTTCAAATCAAAATCTGTACATGCAATGTGGGGTAATCCAGTCAAACACAATATTCAAATATACCAAATATAGTATTTCCAAGTTTGCAGATGACACAAAACTAAGTGGGAATGTGTGTTGTGAGGATGATGCAAAGAGGCTTCAAAGCGATTTGGACAGGTTTCGTGAGTGGGCAAGAAATTGGCAGATGGAATATAATGTGGATAAGTGTGATGTTATCCACTTCGGTAGGAGGAACAGAGGTGCAGAACATCTCTTAAATGGTGAGAGATTGGGAAGTGTTGATGTCGAAAGGGACCTGGGTGTCCTTGTTAATAAGTCACTGAAAGCTAGCATGCAGGTGCAACAAGCAATTAGGAAGGCAGATGGTATGTTGGCCTTTATCACAAGAGGATTTGTCTTGCTTCAGCTGTACAGAACCTTGGTTAGACCTCAGCTGGAGAATTGTATACAGTTTTGGTCCCGTTTCCTAAGGAAGGACATGCTTGCCATAGAGTGAGTGCAGCAGAGGTTCACCAGACTCATTCCTGGGATGGCAGATTGTCCTATGAGGAGACTGGGCCTTTATTTTCTGGTTAGACAGGGTAGATACAGGAAGGATGTTTCCCTTAGCTGTGGGGGTCTAGAGCCAGGGGCACAGTCTCAGAATAAGGGGCAAGCCATTTAGGACTGAGATGAGGAGGCATTTCTTCACTCAGTGTGTAGTGAATCTTTGGAATTTTCCATCCTGGCGGGCTATGGAAGCTCAGTCATTGAGTATGTTCAAGAAAGAGCGAGAGATTTCTGGATACTAATGACATCAAGGGATATGGAGATAGTACAAGAAAATGGTATTGAGGTCGATGATTAGTCATGATCTAGTTGAATAGTAGAGCAGGCTCGAGGGGCCAAATGGCCTACTCCTGTTCCTATGTTCCTCACAAAGCTGAATCCCAGTTGTCTGATCTGGTGGTTTTAAATCAAGAGGAGAACTGTTAGATTAAGCAATTACAAGGATTAAATTAAAATTACCAAAATGCTATAGACTCTTCACACTGCCCATATTTCCTTTTCCTGGGGATGGATGCATCGCCAGATGTCTCAAGGTTGAGGAATGCCTTTCACATGTATTCTATAGAGCAGGGTGAGCAGGAAGGACCGCTAGATATAAAGACATTGGGAGGGATTTTCCGGTCCCACCAGCAATGGACATTGTCGCGGGCAGGATGGGAAAATTTGGAGTCAAATTTTCCTGTCCCGCCCATGATGATGCCCGATATTGGCGGAACCAGAAAATCCCAGCCATTGAGACAGAATGTTAACTGGGAGATACCCAGTTGAATGGGTTTAAAAGACAAGGTGAGCATTCCTAGACCCCCTCAGGCAACCAATACATATGGCTCTGGTTTCACAGGGAGTTTGTATAAGATTTCTGTCATCTGCTGTAAGAGGACCTGAAGACACACTTCTAAGCCTCCATGACTACACTCCACCTTTTCTGCCACTGAGGGATTTCAGGTGACATTGTTGACATTAGACCGATGCACTGTTTGCCAGGGCAAATGAGCAAATTGTTTTTTTCCCCCATAAATGCCAAGGAACTTCAAGCATCTGCCTTGCTTTTTTCTATCTCACCACAAGATATAATTGACAGCACCTGTGTGGGTCTGAGCTCTAACAAATAGAAGTGCCACTTTGCTGCTGATGGCTTAGCTACTTTTTATTGGGCCCTACATGACACTGCCTGCATGACTTTAATTCAAAGGCAGGGAAATCGGACATTGCTCCTCTGGTCATTTTCCCCTAACAGCTGCATAGTGGTTTTTCCATCCAACCTAATAGCTAGTTTTCCTTATTGGTATGCTGATGGATTGTTAATGTTTTTTTATCACTGCTTTAATGAAATCTTGCTTCTTTGCATGTCACTTATTTTCAAGCAAAATTTGCATCTTAGATACATTTCAAGATATTTCTATGCAGATTATAAGCTTCCACACTGCTCAACCATGCACAGGCCTTCCCTGTTTCATCCACAGGTTCTCCCTGGGCCCCTTTATTCAGCAGCAGCCTATAAGACCTACAGCAGTGCTTCTATTTCTTGTGTCCTTACAATTAAGGCCTCATCACTTGCCCATGTAATAAGGCATGCAAATTAGCATTGAGGGAGAATTAAGATGCAGAGAAGTGATGTGAGGTGCAGTATCATTCCAGGGTATTTATACTGCTGCTTTCTGTGAGCTCCAGGAGAATCATTCCTCAAGTGTTTAAAACTTGAAATCTTCACTCAAACCATTCAGTTTATAGACATCATAGAAAAGCAATTTGTAGGAATATTTTAGATTTTTAAAAGTTTCTTTTCAGAAGTTTTTGCTTTTTCACCTTCAGTGTATTTTGAGTGATACTAGAATCTCAGCAAAAATCTGCTTCCAAGCATCTGCCAGTATTGTTCTGTAATCAACAAAGCGTGAGAGGAGATGAGACTGATTTGCCCTTCAAGTCTTCCTTCTCCTCCAATTCCTTTCATGGCTTTGCGCAATCAACATGTAGAAAATTATGGCTATCATTTCAAATCTAACCACTTCATGAAGAAATCAACCATCTTTTTAAAACTTTGAAGTTGTTTTCACATGTCTGTTTTCTTTGTGAGATTCCAGGGGAATGAATTGGAAGCTAGATTTAAAGGAACAAGTGCTAGTCTCCTGGAACCTAATCTGAACAAGGGCCAGTATTAGAAAAAAATCAGCATGAAAATAATGTGGGAAAAATCTGTACAAATTGAAAAATAGTATGCAAGCATTACAAGCACACAACAGCCTGGTCAGTGGGTGTCACTGTCACTCAGGAATATCTGGACATTTAACCTGTATAAATTTATCATAGGTTCTAAGGTATATTACTACACATTACATTTCATTTGCTAAGAAATTTTCAAATATTTTTGAAATTCTATTCTTAAATCAGTACTATGATTGCTTTAATACAGACATGTCAATAGTTGCCTCAATTTTGCAGTCTGTGGTAAATGAACGTCACTAGATATTCGTTACATTTATACTTCCCTACAGACTTTTTACGGATGTTTTGCACTGAAACTTGCTGTGATTAAGAGAACCATTTTGACGTAGTGCCCTGTACAGGATATCTGGGACTTCTGTTAACAACAACTAAAGAAAACAAAAATGTGTATTTATATAGCTCCTTTAACTTAGCAAACCATCTCATGAAGCCTTACCAAACAAAATTTTAACCTGAGCCAAGCAAGGAGATATAATGGCAGATGACCAAATCCGTAGTTAAAGAGAAAAGTTTTAAGGAGCATATTAAAGGAAGAAAGAGAGGCGGTGAGGTTTAGAAGTAATGAATAATAGATACTTGGGAAGAGGTGATTTGTTCAGATAGGATTTTATGCCTCAAAGGAGTTTCTGCCTTGAGCATTGTAGGATAGCGAAATAGATGGGGACTAATCTAGTTTTCATATTGACTTTTTTATTGAAGAACCTCTATGAAATTAATCACATTGAAAGTGTTTTTCTTGTATGTAATATATTTGTATTTTGATTTCAGATCCTTTTTTCTCCTTGTTTGCATTCACTGATAAAAATACATCTGTACACAGCCGAGTTATTTGGACCTGTGACTGGACTTCCAATAGTAGATACTTTGTCACTGGTAGCCGTGACAAGAAGGTGAGTATTCAGGGCAGGTCAGGAGGGGGATAGATGAGAAATTGACATAATCTTTATAGAAAATAGTATAGGAAGTAACCGTGGAAATATGCTCAGAAGATGAGTGGTTTTTAAATGACTGTCATGTGCCCGAGGCTGCATTTGTTTTTAAAAAGAGTTTTCTACTTAATTTCACAATATCTTGATGTTCTGTCATTGAAGTTTCTGTAATGGTAGAAAAACAAGCTATGGTATATTTGTTGGCACAGGTCTAGAACACCTTTTTATGTTGAGACCTGAGATATTAAAATAAGAATGAAACTGCTTTATATACATAAAAAATGTTTTCTTTAATTGCGTTTGTTGATTTTGGAGTTCAGAAGATAGACTGCAGATTAAATGGAAGTCGCCTGACTGAATGAAAGCTTGCCCAGGTATATCCTATATACAAAAAAAAGGATAAATCTAACCCAGCTAATTGTGGTCCTAACCTGTCACCTCGCGATTATCAGCAAATTTATGGAAGGAGTTATCAATAGTGCCATGAAGCAGCACTCATTTGCCAGTAAATGTTCACCAACTCTTAGCTGGGCTTCCAAGAGCAATGCAGCTCCAGAGCTCATCACACGCTTGATGCAGGCATCAACACTACAGCAAAATATCAGAGAAGAGATGATGAGGGTAGATTCCTCAGACATCAAAGCAGCATTTGATCGAGTATGACACCAGGGAGTATTAGCAAATCTCAGGTCGAAGAGGGTCATGGCAAAACTCTCTGGTTTAGAATCATTTTTGATTGAAAGGAAGGTGGCTGTGATTGTCAGAAGCAATCATTGCAGCTATAGGAAATCACCGAAAGAGTTCCTCAGGGCAGAGTCCTCATTCTAATCACCTAATCATCTTCAGATATTTCATCAATGACATTCTCTCTTGTCACAAGGTCAGGGGTGGGGCTGTTCACTAATGATTCCACCGTTCAGCTCCATTCACAACTCCATCAATAATGGATAAAGTCAATATAGCCTACAACAGGACTTGTGCAGCATCCAGACTTGAACTGATGAGTTCAGCATTCACACCACATGTGATTGCCCTGAATAAGGAGAATCAACCACAGCCCCCTTTTCCTCCTTTCCCCAACTGTTTCCTGCCCCTGCCCCCAACCCAGCCTTCAAAAACACCAACATCACTAAGTTTCCCATCAACATTATGGTGTTTACCATTGATTAGAGAGTTTTATATGATCAGCTATAGTAACATAGCTACTGGAGCAGGGCAGAGGCAGAATACTCTGTGACAAATGGTTCACCTCATGACCTGCCCAAGTCACTTCACTATCTGTAAGCTTTGAGCCTGGAGTGTGATTGAATATCCATCACTCGCCTGGATAGGTGCAGATCCAGCAGTGCACGAGAAGCTCAACACCAGGAAAAAAACAATTTGCTTGATTGGCACCCCTGCTATGAGACAGAGTGGTGATGAATTGTTTGTTCTAAGAATTTGACACAAAATATCAGCTGGGTCATGTGGTATTCGTCACACCTCTACAATAGCTGTAGAGTTTGCACTACTCAGTTCTATTTTTGCACATCAGCAACTTTGTTACGAAGCACCTCAAGAAAAGTTTATAATTTAGCTACACTGCCAATACTGCCCACATTTTAAACTATCTTTCCTCTTTACTTGGGACAAATGGAATGTTAATATTGAGTACAAATGTTGATTATTGACAATTGAGAGATTATAGGTAGTGAACTGTGAATTCTGTTTTTGAACTTTGGGGCCAGCCAAGTTGAGCAAAATACTTTTTCGGGTCCTGTGCATTCCTGTGTTTCATTCTTTAAGAAGGCCAGAGGCATATGTAGTTACTCGTAGAAATTGAACTGCACACGGTGAAATGTTACTGAAGACCAAGTTTCAGTAAGCGTGTAACTGTATTGGATAAGCGTTACACGTTTTACATTAATTTCCATTTCTAATATTTGGATTCCTAGATTCTTAATTTCTGCTCATTCAAATTGGTAATTTTGATTTAAGTGTTGTGTCATGATCTTTACAGTAAATAGTTTTTTTTTCCCCCCTCTGGTAGCTGATTGTGTGGGGTGATATGACTTCAGCTGAAAAAACTGAAGGAAGTAGCCAAGGCATTGTCAAGCCATGTTCATCAGTGCTGGATGTAGGAGATGCAGCCACAGCTGTCAGCTTCAGCCCTATTACAAGTCTAGATGGGAGGTAGGTTAATACATTGATATGGTTCTCTTCTGCAATTAATCACTATGTCAACAGTCATAAGGTAAATGTGCAATTATAGAGGCATGTGTATTACAGAAAGTTTATTTTGAGCATTAACAGTCAATTAAGATACTAAGAAAGGAAAGAGATTATTTTTACCTCTTTACTCTGGGCCTTTTCTTTTACAACAAGCCCAACTGCACAAGAGCTTGTTGGAATGTATGCTTGTTCTGTCTTGTGCTTTTGCATCAGAACACAGTTTAAATCCCCTCATTTAATATTCATATCTTTCCTTCTTTCCACACTGCACTTCATGTAGGTCTCACTATTTACAAGCCAAGTCGATTGCACCTTTTGACAAGTAATTTGTCTGTACAAGTTCACAAAGAGCTCGAAGCTATTAAGTATATTAATAGCATTCTTACTGTGGCATATATTACAAAAATAATGTTACAGGTGTTAATTCTACAGTCAGTGCTTAGAACAATGTCACCATGTTGGAAATGCACCTATCTGGAGAAAAACCAAGGAAAGTGGCATTAGGAGATAGCTGGAATGCTGGCTGCGAAAGAGGTTTTATCTTTCACAAAGCTGTGATGTGTCCTAAGAACTACTTTGTGTTCATATTACACCGTAAGGTCATTCTGAAAAATGAATTGACCCATTTTGAAAAGACAGCAATTCAACATTTTAATCCAGTCAAGACTTTAACTAGGAACTTCTGGTTCACTGACCAGAAGTTTACAGCTCAGCACCAATGTGTCGAAGGAAAATGAATCTAAATATTTTTATCTTTCGAAGTTTGTGAATATAACTCACTTGTATACAGTTGAATGCTACTGTCATATTTGATGTAAATGAGAGCTAGAAATGTATATATAACTGTAGCAGTCGCCTGTTGGAAAATTAGTTCTTTTTCTTTCTCTCTGATAGCTACATTCTTGCAGTGGGTTTGGACTGTGGAAACATATTATTATATAAATGGAAACCAAATGGAAATACTTCAGCAAATGCAGACTGGATGAAATGTTTGAAACTGGACAAATTGTATCCTTTGTGTGCATACAGTTAACATTGTAGTGAGCAGTCTAGATGCTTTTGTTACATTGCTATGGATGCAGCTTGGAATGACTTTATTTAATTAGTCCTCTATAATCAAAACTTGGCAAAATAAACCATTCTCTTATCTGACTCATGGGAGAATAAAGACTTCCCCTTTAATATTATCTTAGCTGCTACAGCTGTGTTATAATCTATAATTTAAATATCCTGTTTGCAGTTTCCCTCTGTGTCACTAAACTGTTTTGAAGCCATTTGCATTGTGGTACAGTCTGTTAGTCTATGTGAATGAATGTTTTTAAAAGTGCTTCATTAGCTTCTAAACAAATTTTGTTTGGGAATATTCAGCCTGGATATTGGATTCCAATTAAGAATTTGCATACTTGGGATTGCGTTTGAGTGCATTTGGGTAATATTAATTACTGTTACGGTCTGTCTCAATAATTGACTAAATTTTAACTAAATTTAGCCTTTCCTCCAAAGAAACATAAAAACTGGGCATCATGTGTATGCACATAAACATCAACTTATTGCCATTAGTAATATATAAATCTTACATTAGAGCAGCACTTTATTAAATGATCTCTCTTCACTGGATTGTATGGGTTCTGTTTCAGTATAAATCTATGTTTACACGACAGCGATAGATTTGAAACAAAGAAGTTTCATCTTATACAGATGTTAAGAGTTGTGGTACACATATATTTAGATGGCAGAATTCTCCTTCACTAGAAAGGGAGAAAGGCTTGCGTTTATATGGGGCTGGATTTCATCTTACATGCGGGTAGCTTGCGTCAAGAAATTTCCCAGCTCGGCACACCAACTTCAGGAATAAGTGCCCTGAATGGCGCAATTTTTATTCCAGGAGGCCAGATGAGTGATAGAGTCAGACGCATATCAGAGACAACCACAAGAGCTGCCAAGTGCCAAGATGGGCTAGTTAAGAGGCCCACCTCTGTCCTCTGGGATTTCGTCCCAGTTGTGCTGTTAAATATTAGGCCCTTTAGCCCTCACCCCTCATACCCACCACTTCCTATATTCCAACCATGTCAACTCATGCCAATCCATGCCCTCCATGTGGCCCCTCATACAGTCCATGCCACCCCATGTCCCTTTACCCACCATCAGTGACCTCTCATATGCTCCATGTCAGTTCACCCAGTATCCACCATTAGCAGACCTCAGGAACCATGCTGAGGTGAAATAAAATAAAGTTCTAAGTATCTATTATAGACTTCAGTATATAAAAAAATCTCTCATTCATGACAGCCCATTCAAAACATTTAAATCTCCTCAAGTACTTAATCCCTAATAAAACAAACATTTGTATTATAACCCCATATCAAAGGCAGCCTTTAATAGTCTCTTGGAGCTGTCAGTCAAACTGTGAACTCTCAGCTCCCCACTGTGATAATGAAAGATTGTGGAAGCAGTCAAACTGTAATAATGCTAATGATAGCACTTAGGGTTATGTCAACAAACATCCATTGAAACCACCATAACAGATTATTTTCACTCTCAGACACAGGGAGGCAGTGTTTTCAAAATTTAAAAGGCAGGAGATTTAAATAACTTGATAGCCTGGGGGCAGTTCTGCATAACATATCCACCCTTCATGTGCATTTACGCCTTCGCCATAAAGTTGTAGAACACACACTGAGGGCTGAGGATGTTCCTGGAGTGAAAATAGGATCTGTTTGTCCTGTGCACTGAGTTTAAATAGCCAAGCAGATTTGTAATTTGCTGCTTTGCACTTCATGCCCAACCCCCATTATTGTACTGACAAAAATGGGATCTGCCGGAAATGGGGGCGAGACAGGTTACGTGAGCGGGCAAAAATTTGGCAAATGGAATATAATGTGGGAAAATGCAAGGTTGTGCACTTTGGCAGGAAGAATAGAGGAGCTGAATATTATTTAAATGGAGAAAGACTGCAGAAAGCTGCGGCACAAAGGGATTTGGGAGTCCTCGTGCATGAATCACAAAAAGCTAACATATTACTTCAACAGGTAATAGGGAAGGCAAATGGAATGTTGGCCTTTATTTCAAAGGGAATGGGGAATAAACATAGGGAAGTCTTGCTAAAACTATACAAGGCACTATTTAGACCACACCTAGAATGCTGTGAACAATTTTGGTCCCCTTATTAAAGATATACTGGCATTGGAGGCAGTCCAGAAAAGGTTCACTAGGTTGATCCCGGGTGTGGAGGGATTTTCTTATGAGGAGAGGTTGAGTAGGTTGGGCTTGTACTCATTGGAGTTTAGAAGAATGAGCGGCAACCTTATTGAAACATATAAGATTCTTAGGGGGCTTGACAGGGTAGATGCTGAGAGACTGTTTCCCCTTGTGGGAGAGTCTAGGACCAGAGAGCGTAATCTCAGAGTAAGGGGTTGCCCATTTCAGAGAGCGATAAGGATGAATTTCTTGTTTCAGAGTGTGGTTAGTCTGTGGAATTCTTTATCACAGAGGGCTGTAGAGGCTGGGTCTTTAAGTATATTCAAGGCTGAGACAGACAGATTTTTAATCAGTTAGGGAATCAAGGGTTATGGGGAAAAGGCAGGAAAGTGGAATTGAGGATTATCAGATCAGCCATGATCTCAGTGAATGGTGAAGCAGACCTGATGGGCTGAATGGCCTACTTCTGCTCCTGCGTCTTATGAACTTCCAGATCCAGGTTCCAACTGCCATTTTTAAAGGTCCCCAGCGTCTTCCTGTCTACAAGAAATCTGGCCACACCTCTCATTTTTTATAAACTCTAATGAGTATAGATACAAACTACTCCACCTATCCTCATAAAACATAAAACAAAACATAATTGGACGTCCAATCCCTCTACACCTCCATCCCCCACCAGGATGGTCTGAGGGCCCTTAGCTCCTTCCTTGAAAAGAGGCCCGAACAATCCCCATCCATCACTACTCTCCTCCGTCTGGCTGAACTTGTTCTCACACTGAACAATTTCTCCTTTAACTCCTCTCGCTTCCTCCAAATAAAAGGTGTGGCTATGGGCACCCGCATGGGCCCCAGCTATGCCTGTCTCTTTATGGGATATGTGGAACATTCCTTGTTCCAGTCCTACTCCGGCCCCCTCCCACAACTCTTTCTCCGGTACATCGATGATTACTTCGGTGCTGCTTTATGCTCTCATCGGGACCTGGAAAAATTTATTAATTTTGTTTCCAATCTCCACCCCTCCATCATTTTCACATGGTCCATCTCTGACACTTCCCTTCCCTTCCTTGACCTCTCTGTCTCAATTTCTGGTGATAGACTGTCCACCAATATCCATTACAAGCCTACCGACTCCCACAGCTACCTCGACTACAGCTCCTCACACCCCGCTTCCTGTAAGGACTCCATCCTATTCTCTCAGTTCCTTCGCCTCCATCGCATCTGTTTTGATGATGCTACCTTCAAAAACAGTTCCTCTGACATGTCCTCCTTCTTCCTTAACCGAGGTTTTCCACCCACGGTGGTTAACAGGGCCCTCAACCGTGTCTGGCCCATCTCCCGCGCATCCGCCCTCACGTCTTCTCCTCCCTCCTAGAAACATGTTAGGGTCCCTCTTGTCCTCACTTATCACCCCACCAGCCTCCGCATTCAAAGGATCATCCTCCGCCATTTCCGCCAACTCCTGCATGATGCCACCACCAAACACATCTTCCCTTCACCCCCCCTGGCGGCATTCCGTAGGGATCGTTCCCTCCGGGACACCCTGGTCCACTCCTCCATCACCCCCTACTCCTCAACCCCCACCTATGGCACCTCCCCATGCCCACACAAAAGATGCAACACCTGCCCCTTCACTTCCTCTCTCCTCACCGTCCAAGGGCCCAAACACTCCTTTCAAGTGAAGCAGCATTTCACTTGCATTTCCCCTAACTTAGTCTACTGCATTCGTTGCTCCCAATGCGGTCTCCTCTACATTGGAGAGACCAAACGTAAATGGGCGACCGCTTTGCAGAACACCTGCGGTCTGTCCGCAAGAAAGATCCAAACGTCCCTGTCGCTTGCCATTTCAACACTCCACCCTGCTCTCTTGCCCACATGTCTGTCCTTGGCTTGCTGCATTGTTCCAGTGAAGCCCAACGCAAACTGGAGGAACAGCACCTCATCTTCCGACTAGGCACTTTACAGCCTTCCGGACTGAATATTGAATTCAACAACTTTAGATCTTGAACTCCCTCCTCCATCCCCACCCCCTTTCCGTTTCTTCCCCCTCCCTTTTGTTTTTTCCAATAATTTATATAGATTTTTCTTTTCCCACCTATTTCCATTATTTTTAAATCTATACCTTTAATGCCCTGTTAGTCTTTCCACCCCACCCCCACTAGAGCTGTACCTTGAGTGTCCTGCTATCCATTCTTAATTAGCACATTCGTTTAGATAATATCACCACCTTCAACACCTCTTTGTTCCTTTGTCTGTGACATCTTTTGATTATCTGCTCCTATCACTGCTTGCTTGTCCCTACAACCACCCCCCACCCCCAACTTCTCTCCCCGCCCCCCCCCCACCTTAAACCAGCTTATATTTCACCCCTCTCCTAATATTACTCAGTTCTGTTGAAGGGTCACGAGGACTCGAAACGTCAACTCTTTTCTTCTCCACTGATGCTGCCAGACCTGCTGAGTTTTTCCAGGTAATTCTGTTTTTGTTTTGGATTTCCAGCATCCGCAGTTTTTTGTTTTTATCTCATAAAGCAACCTCTTCATCCCAGAAAATAACCTGGTGAATTTTCTCTGAACTTATTCCGAATGGTTGTATATCCCTCCTTAAACAAGGAAACCAAAACTGTATGCAGTATTCCAGGCATGCTCTCTCCAATGTCTTGTAAAAGTGTAGCAAAACTTTCCTACTTTTATACTCCATCCCCCTTGCAATAAAGGCCAATATTCTATTTGCCTTCCTAATTACTTGTTGTACCTGCATGCTAACATTTTGTGTTTCATGTTATGAGGACACCTTGATCCCTCTGTGCTGCAGTATTCAGTAGTCTCTCTCCATTTAAATAATATTTGATTTTCTAGTCATCCTACCAAAGTGAATATTCTTATATTTTCCCACATTATAATCCATCTGCCAAATTTTTTGCCTATTCACTTAACCATCCATATACCTTTGCCGACTGTGTCTTCCTCACAACTTACTTTCCCATTTATCTTTGTATTCTCCTTGTTATAGGAAGGGCATTTGCTCCATGACATAGATGCAGTGTAGATTTAATGGAATGATACCCAAATGGATGATATAATTAGAATCATAAAATGGCTTCAGCACAGAGGGAAGCCATTTGCCCTATTATGTCCATGACAGCTCTCTGCAAGAGTAACTCAGCTAGTCCCACTTCCCAGCCGGTTCCCTGTAGCATACAATGCAGCATAGAAGGTTAAGAGGGGAATCTAATGGAAGCGCTCAAAACTATATAAGAGTTGGCAGGTGCATTCTTAAGTACATCAGTCATAAGGGGGTGAGTGGAGGTGGTGGGGGGAGGATTGTAAAGATTAATAGTGGCAGCATAAAAGCTATGAAATGTGTTACCAAAAGTGGACATTTAAGTTGATGAAAATTTATCATGGTATTTAAAAGGAAATTGGATAAATACTTGAAGAAAAATATTTTAAAATTCTGGGGAATGTATCTAAATAAACCCAACCCTATTGACATTTCTATGATAGTAAACCTTCAAAACTTGTTGCTACCCATTTCATCATGTCCATGCATTTGTGGGCCTGATGATGTATTCAAGCTTGGATTTGATATACAGCTTGATTTGGGGTAAATTACAAGCAGGATGATAATTGTTAATAACTATGGTAATTCTGCTGTGTTCTGTACCTGAACATTTTGACAAGTCGGTCTCTCAGCTGACAACACTAAATCATAGTGCACTAATTATATGAATAATGGAATTTACTCTTATCATCTCAGATCAGTCTGATATTTATGACCAACCTGGTCTTTTATTTACTTCCCTTAACTACTTTTGTTTCAGACAATGCCATACTCTAACTGTTAAACGTCTGCGGTGGAGACAATCTGTGGGAAGAGCAGGTTATAATGATGAGGGTGACAGCAACTGGTTACAGCTAGCAAGTTGTAGTACTGATCACAGTATCAGTATTTTCAATGTTAATAGATTGTCACTTTAACATGAAAAGAAGAAAATTTTTATTCAGATTTGCTGCATTTCTGGCTGGCAAAATTCCATCAAATATTGATACCCTTTTCTAACTTCTGGATAGCAATGTTAGCTACCCAAAGGAAAATGGTACTATGATTGAAGAGAAACATTCTTCTGGTATACAGTGGCAGAAACAAGAGCAAACACAGAACAAATGTATAGCATTCTGGAGCTATTGTGCATACGACAGAGAAAAATATGATAGCGTGGCCGCCACAGGACCCCTTTTTAGCCCACTAGTCAGCAGTTTTGTGGAAGAGAACACTTGCTTGAAACAGCACATGTCTGCAATGTTGTTCTGTTGTCCAGAAACTTAACAATAATTGAAAAGTGCAATGGGATAGAATTTATTTTCAATAAATGTATTAATCAAGGATTTGCAAGCATTCTTCCAGTGATGGTGGGTTTCTAATGTTAGAGACACAGTGAACTTTGAAAAAGAATTGTGTTCCACCATTTCAGTTTGCTAAATGGGGTTCATGACAACTTCCATTAACAGTTTCTAGAAATTTTAGCCTTCTCTCAAAATGTTCTGGACTGTTCTCCCTTCCTGTACCATCTGTGTATATATGCCTGAGACAACAGTCCTTTCCCCACTAATAATAAAACAAATCAGACTCCCAGCATAATGTATTTAATTTAACCATAATCATTTTAACCCCAACATTATTCTGTCAGGTTGTTTTAGCCTCAAACCAATTTTCTTTTGAATTTTTATCTTGACAATAAATAAGCAATCAAATGTCTTTAATTGTTGTTGTAAAATTATTTTTATTTTGGGACACTATTTATTTTAAAAAATGAAACCAGTTACTCCAGAAGCGTTAGCTGTTACAAAGCTCTTCTACCTTCGCTATTTTAAATGTCATTCCTGGGTGCCATTTTCTCAGCTTATGTACGAGTAGTAATTGGCTAGGTTTTTTTTCCCTGAACCAACGGTTTGAATCCAACACTGAAGGAGAACATCAGCATACTGCAATGATGATCTGTTTGCCACTGAGCTCAGTAGATCCATATCATATCACTTCATGTGCACAATAAATCAGCTACCTTTTCAAGGTTTTGTACATGTCCTAATTGCTTTTTTTTGAATTAGCTTTAAATGTTTCTTGACTTTGCAAATGCGCATATCTTCATTGTGTGTTTTCGGCTATGTGTTAATAGATATTCTGTGTGCCGGTCTGCCATAATTACTATGTAATAACATTCCCTTGCACTGCCAGATGATGGAGCTAAGTGTAGTAGGCTGTATGAGCAAACCAAACACTATTAGAGGAGGAATAAAAGGGCTCCAGCTTTCTTTTATGATTTGGATTTTAATGTAAATGCTTTTGAAAGTTGTTTTCTCTAATTCCCCAATAATCCATGCACAGGCAAATGGGAAGCAGACAGGCTTCAAGTGCAACTTTAGCAGAGCTTAGAAAATGTCCATTGAAAACTGCAAGATACAAGTGTAAATAAGGCTCTTGGAATTCACCAAGCAACCAAATAATGATTCCTAGAATTGTTGCAGTAGTTAACGACAACAATTAAATGGTATTTCAGCACAATTGATGTAATCAGAGTCGGCACATTTCAAACACATTTTTCTAATTGTTTAACAGTTTATAGTGCAAATAATTAGACTTCTTCAGCAGGTACTGTTTGCAGAGCTGTTTTATATTGGTTGCTATTTGCAGTTATCTACCAGGCTCATTAAACTATAATAGGAAGGTTCTCCAAGCTACAAGTAGCAAAGTTAAAAAAAATACTTGTTCTGCATAAAATTACTTGGTCAAGTATAATAAGATCAGATTTGGAAAAATAGTTACTTTTTTGTAGTCTGTTGCACACAATATTTTTCCTATAACTTCCTGGCTTCTCTCTAGGAGCTTCCACATCAGGTATCGTTTTGTTAAATTCACCCGTAGACTTCTTTCTGTCAGCTCAGCTCCATAAAATATGTGGCGGGTTAATGTGTGATTTCTTTTTTTCTTCTCTCATTCCTCTGGAACCTAGCTGACGTCGAGAGTTTTGTCTTTGTAGCATGGGTAGGGGTGAGAGGGAGGAGAAACGAATCACTGTGATAATGTTCTGTTCTACATGTTTACTGCACTTAATTTATACACCATTGTACTGTATCGCAAAGTTATCATTTTTCATAACTTATCAACATTGATTTTATTGTGATATAACTTAGCTATTAAATTATGAAGAATATATTTTAATACATCAAGCAATGTTTGCTTTCAATGGCAATATTTTAAAAAAGCTGCTGTGTAGTACACAAGAAACTAGCTGTAGTTTTGCAACAATCGTTGCAAACCAACAGAGGGTGCTCCTAGCTCACTTTTGGGAATACTGATGTGATGATTGACTGTGCTCGGAATAAGTACGTTGCTTTGCAAGAGAAAATGATTTTAAGCAGTTGTATCATCAAAATGCTTTAATAGTTCCCAAAGTTGATTAACTCGCTGACACTCACAGTCCAGGCTCATACGATGAGTGACCTTGTTTACCTGGCACGAATTGCAGCTTTCAGACAGACGGCTCAGAAGGACATTTATACTATGTAATGACCGTATTAATGCATCAGCTTTTGGAAAGTATCACTTGGTACGTCCTGTAACAATCTTCAGTCCCTTCATTCAGTGACCATCACATATCAAATTTGCTGTACCTGCCATGTTGGCTGCTACTGGCAAATTGAACGTAACAAAATTAAAATTACTCCACTAAATTAGATTATGCATATTTTACACCCATAAAAGTGACTTCAGTAATCTGAGTTCAAATTTAGTTCTAATGTGATCAAGCTTAATAGTCAAGAGTTTATGACCACCTCTCAGACTGTGATCAGTTATCATCATCCAATCGTTCCAATGTATCTATCTCTAATACCTTTGTAAGTCTCAAATAGTGGTTCCTAGGAACTCACATGGAGGACCCCTATCTGTGTGACCTCCAGGAAACCGCTTGTTGGGAGAAGCATGTCAAGACATCAATTTGGGAAATTTGGGGATCACATCACCTACTTGAGTTTCTAAATAGTATGGATGTATATTGTTTGACAAGCACACCTCTGGGAGAGATTGATTGAAGCTATTTTGCTCCCATTTTTTCAGACTGGCATTAAATCAGTTGTACAGAATGCTTTTGTTGTAAATGGCCTCATTTGCTAAAATGTATTTTAAGAGATGCGCCCTTCGAAGATCTATGCCTTTCACAAAATTTGAGGTTTCCTTGGGGAAAAGATCATGTCAAATCTGTAACCGTATTATAATGTATAAGTTCTGGTTAGGGTGCTCATAATTTTGAATTGAGTTTCAAAGTCTAACATAGATGCTTACAAACTGACAATTTCATATCTACATACACCCTGCAGAGGGATGATGTCACCACAGGGTTTCAGAATATATTTCTGTTAGGCAGCCAGGCTGATCAACCAAATGTAAACAGATGGTAATGATCTGCAGAAACAAGTGCTGAATGTCAACTCTTAGCTACACAATGCTTTGCATTCTATTCCATTATTTTAGAAGTCCCCTAATTTTAGATTAACAAAAACGAATATGCACAGTAAATGGGAATTCAGCGTTGAAAAGAATTTTGAGGATGTTAACATTTTAAAAGGGAAGAAAGCCAACTTGAAGCATCTATTAATAGCTCTTGTGAATTACCATGGATACTGTTTGCATTATATATGCTGCCAGAAATACTGGAGCAAATCAAAAGAGAATAAAAGCAGTTACAAATCATGTGTGTCAATTTGATGAGAAAACTATCCCCCCTCCTCCCACCCCACCAATAGAAGAGACTGTACTTGTGTGTGGAGATAGATGTTTGGTGGAGAAAACCAAGCAAATTGGTATTCTGGGTGCAACAGAGTTTGAGCTGCGAATGAAGTCTGGAACAATCAATATTGTAACTTCAGGTCAGAACTTGTGAGGTACTGGCTAATTTTCTCCCTTGTGAAGATTCTAAATCTTTAGAACATAATTGTAACAAAATATACCAGTCAGCCAAATGTAGATTTCCCAGTTCTAGTTGGTAGAATTCCAGGAGGGTTGACCTTGTGACATTCTGACCATTTGACATCTGCAAATGTCAATTCTCGTCTTTCCCTACCTACCTCCTTGCTCTCTGGTTCTTTGTGAAGGTGACAAATCTGAACTGGGAGCCTCATCCACAGCTGATATTTACTAGGATTTCACAAGTCAAAACCAACCACACAGACTGACCTGAACCAAACTGAGAGATCACGCGAAAGGGCAGCACATGGTCCTAAACTAATTTCAGCACTAACATTTTCAAACCTTTCCATGGGCTTGGACCCAATGAAGTGCATTACATACAATGATAGAAATTAGGAGAAACCATTCTGCTCTCCCTCCCAGAGCCGTCCCCTAACACCCCCTCCCCCAACCTGAGTCCAAACCTCCTGACCTCCCCCCCTCCACGCACTCCCAAAATACACACCCTTCTTCCCTTCCCCAATATCTTTTTTCCTACCCTTCCCGACACACCTGCTCCAATTTTCTGCCCCTAAAATTCCTCTCCCTGAGGCTTCTTCACCAGCGCAATACCTCTCCCCATTCTTTCCCTTCACTGATTTTCCCCACCCCACCCCACCATGTGCTCTTACCCCGACTCAAGGCTGAGTCAGACAGATTTCTGATTGACAATGAAGTCTCGAGAAGTATGGGGTATAGGCAAGAAAGTGGAGTTGAGGCCATAATCAGATCAACCGTAATCTTAGTGAATGGCTGAGCAGGCTCAATGGGTGGGATGGCCTACTCCTGCTCCTACTCCTATTTCTTATGTTCTCTTTCTCTGCCCCAGACTATCATCACGGTCTCTGGTGACAGCTGATGACATCACTGAACTGGAGGCAGGGATTGCTTCGGTGGGATCTTTACACACTATCTCCATTCCCCACTTACCAACAATCCCAAATTACCTCGGAATTTCCCAGAATCAGGTGCTAAAGCAGTGCTTCTTGGATACACTACCAACTTTCTCCTTGATCCCCTCTCCCCTCCACACACACAACCAAGCAAATGGGAGGAGCTCATGGCTCCCTTATTAGTAAGATTGAGACAATCCATTCAGCTGCGTCTGCCCCATCCCTTCCCCCAGCCCACCAAGCATAGTTTCTGGCAAGCTTCCTGCTCTATGCCTCAACTTGCATTGCCTTTTAATTTCTCTCCTATCTCCTTACATACTGTCACCAAGTTTATTTTGTTCATGATACCTACCTCCTCTCGATCCTATCCCCATTATACTGATTGCTACTCAACTCCCCATTCATGGCCTCATGCTACCTGATGTTATAAATTGTTCTCTCTCCTCCGGTACTGTCCCCATCCCCTTCAGGTTTGCATTCATCACCCCATCCTCAAAACCCCACCTCTGCCTCTGCAAACTACTATCTCTATCTCCAAAGCCCTTGAACGTGTTGTCATCTCCCAATTCTCTGGCCAAGTTTCTCACAGCTCCATGTTTGAACATTTCCAGTGTGATTTCTGCCCTGCCACAGTGCTAAAATTATTCTAATCAGTCACAAATGACACCCGTGACACTGTCCATGGGAAACTTGCCCTCTTCATGTTTCTTGAGCTGCCTGCAAGTGGCTACCTGGAGTAAAGCAAAGTCCAAATGAGGCCTATTTCAATGAATAACAGGTTATACAGAAATGAATGGATGAATATGCTCTGAAGAAGAGTCATATGGACTCAAAACGTTAACTTTTTTTTTTCTCCACAGATGCTGTTAGACCTGCTGTCATTTTCTGTTTTTGTATACAGAAATGAATCTCTCAGCAGGTTTTCAAATCATTCTGTACACCTATGAGAACTCAAGGCAAGATTACGATGCCTGTTTCCATATTTGTGTGGTGTCTGGAAAGAAACAGAAAAACCATAGTGACATACCACCAAATGCATTATTTTAAATTTTACAGGTGATTGGAATGAGCCAGTACTGGGTCGCAGTGTTCCGATCATAGTCAAATTCTATAAAGGACAAACTAGCTGTGATACCTGTAATGTCCCATGTGACCAAGTCTCCACCCCTGCAGGTTATGGACAAACTCCACCTTGAAGAAGCAGTGGGAGTATGTTTGATACTTATGCATGAATTATTCTTCAATTGAAAATTAATTCATTAAGTTCATTGTTCAGCAGGTCATTTTTCCTCAAAATTTACAAGTTTCTGCATGTTTGTCAAATGTTGTTGAATTGATGCAGTTTCATCAGAAAATGAATTTTTGTATTGTTAAAATTAAAAGTTTTAAATTTCTTGCACAAATGTTTATTGCCCGTGAGTGGTAAATAGTGAAAAATGGCCTGAGACTTTTAAACAGGCCTCACATGTTGGCTGATTGCTTAACATGACCCCATTGCATGCTGAAGTTGTCTTAAGTTTTTCAGTCTGAACCATAGACTCCAAGATAGTGTTCAGGATAAAACTGAAAGGCTGCCCTGCCCCAGCACAAATGATACTGGCCAATCTCACCCCCTCCATTAATGGTTCCTGATGCTACTTTGGAACTGTCAATCAATCAGTGTCTTCTGACTACACAGCACCAACCCAAAATGTTTCAACCAGACCCATCCAAGTAGCACTATAAGGTGCCAATTGTTTTATTCACACTTCAGCCAATAAGAGAAATACAATTATCAACCTTGGGTGGTTTGGTTTGAGGTGAGGAGCCTAAAGCCTTTTTCCAAGACTCTAATGTTTTGACGTTCATAAACATGAGATGCTTCATCTGCAACCAATATTAAGGTATCATCCAGAAATAGAAGTTCACTTTTGACATTAGTAAGGGATTGGCACCAAAGCAGTGCCAAAGATGTTGGATCTTCATCCAGTCATGTGTTGGTGTTGATAAGCCCTTTTCTGACACAGTCTTGGGCAGCTATAACAATGTCTTGAGCAGGTAACCCATTGTCACTATATAGTTGGTGTGTTTTGCAGTCCATATTGACTATCACAGCTCTTTGATGGTTAAGCCAGTGAGCTGTTAACATAAAATATGCTATCCTTATGAATCTGCCCATTTGAATTTAGATTACTGATGAAGGGCCATCAAACTAAGAGTTGAATGTGTGGCTCAAAGATTGGTGTGGGAGAAATGGGTATCGTTTCATGGGGGCAGTGGCACCGGTACTGGGGAAAGAGGGAGCTGTGCCATTGGGACAGTCTTCACTTAAATCACGCTGGTTGGGTAAATAGACTAAAAGGTATAGTGGTAAATAAACAGTAGGAAACATTTAAAGAAATAATTCAAAATGTTCAACAAAAATACATTCCACTGAAGAACAAAAACTCAGCGAGAGAGATCCATCTGCGGCTTACGAAGGAGGTTAAAGATAGAATTGGATTAAAAGAAGAGGCTTGTAATGCTGCAAAGAACAGTATTGAGTCAGAGGATTGGCAGTGTTTTAGAGAAACTCTAATAACTTTGTCAAACAGAATTTCCCTTTCGTTAAACCACGTTAACTTGTTCTAATCATGCTATGCTTTTCCAAGTGCATTGTTAGTGCACTATTAGTGTATTGTGCAGGAAAGAGCTACCAAAAAGTTGATAACAAGGGAAAAATAGAATGAGAGTAAACATGAGAGGAATATTAAAATAGACCTTTTGCAGTGATATAAAAAGGAAGAGAGTAGCTAAAGTAAACCTTGGCAGAGACAGGAGAAATGATCATGGGGAACTGAGGAAATGGCAGAGACATTAATCAAATATTTTGGTCGGAATTTCCCCACAATTGCACTAAGTGTGGTCGTGGGCAGGTAAAAAGGAGTCCTACCCGCCGATGAAAATGGCGGGTTTTCACGCTGTATCATTTCAATCCCGCCTCATTATTTATGCATTCCCGGGAAACACAAAGTTTCCATGGCAAGCGGGCCCTCATTCACCAGCTCGCAATCCCCCGCTGTTGCATCACGCTGGCCACCATCTTTAAAAGGCAGCCGCCAGCAAAGTGCTCATCGCCACCAGCTCACCACAACTGCCAGGAGACAGGGCTAACAAAGGAAAAAATACTGCAGTCCCCCGCTTTAACGGCAGGGTCCTCAAGCGACTGCTGGATGTCATGGAGGCCCAATGAGATGTGCTCTACCCCCGCTCTGGCCGCAGGATGGGGCAGCAAAGTCACCAACCTGGCTTGGGAGGCGGTGGCAGCACAAATGCCCTGCAGAGGAGGACAGCCACCCAGTGCTGCAAAAGGTTGAACGATCTCCTCCGTTCTGCCAGGGTAAGTCACTCTTTTCATCACTCCCAACTCACACTCAAGCCCATCAGACATTCACAGGGCCCTCACTCACTACCAGTGCAAGGGACATCACCATCCACTCTTACACGCACGCCATCATTGTCCTCATCCCGTCCATGGGACCAGTCAGCACCCACACAGGCAAGGCATACTTATCATCTGGCCCACAGGCGTCCTGATACACTCTCCCCATCTCTATCCATGCAGAACAAACTTCACACAACAGGAGGGAAAGTTCACAGACAGGTGGAGGGGTACCAGAGAGCAAAGTCCTGACAGAATTTGAAAACAGAGCCGTCCAGCTGGCTGGCAATGACCAGGACCGGTCCTGTGCTGACGGTGAGGTTGGCGCTGCCCTACCAAGTGAGGATCCAGCAGTGCAACATCCATCAGACAACCATGAACCGTGAGTGATGTGTCCTGTTTCACAGGCCACTGCCATGCACTAGTTATCTCCCCTTGCTTTCACAGGCACAGCCGACAGAGTCCATGACCCAGGGCCTCCAATCAAGCCCCGAAGAAACCTCTGAAGAGGAATCTGAAGGCCCCCTCCCTGAAGTCCCATCACAGTGCTTAACCACACCCTCCACCAGCACAGAGACACACACCTCGGTGGGACCTAGCTTTAGAGTAGCCTCGGGATCACAATCTGGTGAGCACATCGCACTTTCTGATCCACAGCAGGCAGAGGCAGGGACTTCCCAGGTCCCCGGCACTCGGAGGACTGCTGGAGGCCAGAACATTGCTGAGTCCGAGACAGATGATGAGCCTCTGGACTCGGTCCTGTCACAGTTGCTGGAGCTGCAAAGACAAGCTCGGGAACATCAGGAAGGGATGGCCACTGCACTCCTCAGATTGCAAGGCATGATGGAGGAGTCCGTCCATCTTCAGGCTGAGGTGATAGCGCCGGCATTGCAACGCACTGAGGTCAATACTGTTAGGATGGCAGTCACTATGATGACCTTGGTCCAGGACGTCGCTCCTGCATTGCTGCGCAGGCTTAACTCCATCGCTGATGCCATAGTTGGCCTCCAACAGTGTGTACGTGATAGGGGTTCTGGGCAAACTCCAGCTACCCCTTCCCCTCACGGAGTCAGCCAGGAGCCCTCGGGCACCCAGAGGGAGGAGGATCAGCAGGTGCTTACCCCAGGGCCATCCACCCAGGTGACTCTGGGAGTGACCGACCCATCCGAATCCCATCTTCCTGTGACCTCGCAGCTCCAGCTTCACAGGCCAGGGAGGGTGCCACTGCCACACAGCAGGACTCCGAAAACAGGCCGTGGCCCTCCAGAGGACGCCCACCAAAGTCATTACAGACAGGACATCACAGTCAGCAGGCTGCCTTCGCCTCCAATGTGGATGGCCAGGGAGCAGCAAGATGTAGCGGCAGGGCTAGGAAATTTAGGTAAAATTTGTCATACAGCCTGGGCACGGGTGTTAATCACTTGTACATACTGTTCACTTTTGTCAGTAAACTACCAAGAATGTCTCCCTGCTTATGGCTCCTTGTTCTGATGAGCAGCGTTCTTGTCACTCAGATGTGAAACCTTTCTGCACAAGATAAAAGGCAGGTGTCTCAGTCCAGGGCCTCTTCCCTGTGCTCTGTGCAGCCTTCAGACCAAAGTGATAATCCAGCCTCACATTCCCTGGAAACATTCCTGATGCTGCACCTCGGCAGTGCTGGTCATTGCTGCCAGAATGTAGTGAGCAGGAGCCACAGAGTTCTCTCGTACTCTCTGTGTGCTCAGCACCTTTAAGGTGGGGCTGGTCCCCATCACACCAGCATCTGCGATCAGTGATGCTGGGCACCAGCTCCTGAAGGGCTGAGGTGCTGAAGGCAAACACAGCATCAGATGCATCTGAAGTTTCATTACTGCATATGGTCCTGATCATGGAGCGCAAGTGAGCTTCCCTTGGCCAGACTAGAGTCAGACATTCTCAGAGGCTATGTGAAGATCTATGGAGTATCCTCACTGCATGTTGTCATCATCCTCCTGTGATCGAGTGACTATTAGGGCCTCCACTACATCTCCATGACAGGAGCATTATCACAGAGGGTATTGGTGCTGCCATAAGCCAGACTGGAGTCAAACGTTCACAACTGCGATGTGAGGCTCTTTGGGGACACCTCACCGCATGTCGTCATCACCCTCTACAAATCTAGCAGCTATGAGGGCCTCCCGAGCACACCTTCCTCATCTAGCCAGTGCGAGAACCTCATCGCCGTCATCGTTGCCTTCGAGGACCTTCTCACCCTCATCTCCATCGGCATCCTCATCGGAGGAGACGTACAGCTCCTCCATCTCCTCCTCAGCCAGCTCCTCTCCCTGTTGCGGCGCCAGGTTGTAAAGGGGGCAGCAGACGACGATGCGTGACACCCCGTGCGGACTGTATTGCAGGGCTCCACCAGACCGGTCCAGGCACCAGAACTACATCTTCAGCATCCCAATGTTCTGCTCCACTAAGTTTCGAGCTGCTGCATGAGGCTCATTATAGAATCGCTCTGCTGCAGTCTGAGGCCACTGCACGGGTGTCATCAGCCATGGCCTCTGCGGGTAGCCCTTGCCCCCAATGAGCCAACCCTGCAGCCTCTGTGGACCCTGGAAGACTGCAGGGACCTGTGAGCGACTCAGGATGTAGGCATCGTGCACACTCCCTGGAATCCGTGCGCATACCTGCAGGACGCGTTTCTGGTGGTCGCACACCAGCTGCACATTCAGTGAGTGGAAGCCCTTGTGGTTGATGAAGTCCACTGAGTGTAGTGATGGAGACCTGAGCGCCACATGAGTGCAGCCAATCGCACCCTGCACCTGTGGGAATCCCGAGATCAGGGCGAATCCAATGGCCCTTGCATCCTGGCTGTCCCGATCCCGGGCGAAATGCACAAAGTTGTGTGCCATGGAGAAGATGTCATCCGTGACCTCATGGGTGCATTTGTGGGTGACAGATTGTGAAATCCCACAGAGGTCACCTGTGGAGCCCTGAAAGGAGCCACTGGCATAGAAATTGAGCGCCGCAGTCACTTTAACAGCCACTAGAAGTGGGTGTCCTCCATGTCCCCTTGGCGCCAAGTCCAGCAGTAAGTGGCAGATATGAGCGACCAGGTCCCTAGACATGCGCAGTTGTCGGCGACACTGGTTCTCAGTCACCTGCAGGAATGACAGGCGGCATCTATAGACCCTGGATGTCGCTTGGCGCCGACCAGCCACGGCTCACTGTCGCTCCTGGGCAGAATGTGCAGGAGCCCCTGCTGCCCCTTCTTCATGAGGTTGCTGCTCCTACCTTTGCGCAGCCAGGTGTCTCAGTCACTCTCTCCTCATAGGCCATCAGGCATACAGCTAGGTCACCAGGATCCATGATCCTGACCTGGTCCTCCTGCAGCGTGAAAGAGAGAGACGTGATTATCATGGCTGTACTTAGCACCTTTCCTGGCCCAGTGTGACCACTGCCTAACGCTTCCCGGTGAATGCTGGTCACCCTCAGATGGCCAGAGATAAGTGCACTGCACGGCTGCCCTGTCAATCTGTGACATGGGGGACACTGGTCCAAACCAGGATGCTGAGATTGCAAGGGGCTGTGAGCACCTCCAGCAGTGACTGCTACATGGCCAGCATTAGAGGAGATTGTACAACATGTGCAGTCCAACTCCTCCGCGCTCCAATAAAGTGGTGGCAGACTCTAAGTCTGTGCTGGGGGGAGGTGGGATGGCAGGGTTGGTTGGGGAGGGGGGGTAAGGTATGGTGGCCCTTTGGTGCCTCCGCATTGCTTGCGTGGGCGGGCAGGCTATGATCCCAGCCCCGATCATACCACATTGGCTGCGCCTGATCTGTCTCAGTTGCAGAGGCACGGTCAGTTTATACAGTTGTCCCTAATGCGTGGCCACTTCCCTCGCTTACACTGCCCCACCACCTTGATTGCCTGTGTGAGGGATGCAGGGTAGCATTTGATCCCCCCCCCACCGATGGCAGTCGTCCCCAAGGCTGGCCAGCACTTTCCCCTGGACACCACCGCCCCCTACCAACTGAGCAGTCACCTGCGGGGCTGGGCATCAGTTGCCCCCAACTCCTGGCACCCCTGAGGCCTGTAAACAACAGTCGAGTTATGGAAAACGCTGCTGCTCACTCACCTCTGTTCCCTCAAAGTGAAGGTCGCCTGCGTGCTGTTGTGAAACACGTCCGTGTGCTTTCCCTCTGATGTGGACGGACGATACAGTGGGGTACCAAGAGCCTGGCGGGATGGCCTTTTAATTATATGCTAATGTATTACAATTAGCTCCCAGCTGACCGATGGCAGGAAACAGGGCCCACCGTCGGCGGGCTGAGCGCACAATTGCGACCTGCATTCATGCCGTCGTGAAGCAGGTCACGCCATATTTTCCGCACACACCACCTATCATGCCTGCCATCAGCAGGCTTAGAAAATTCGACCCTTTATGTCTGCCTACACATTAATTCTTGTATGTAACTTGCGTCCTCCAGAGGATAACCTAGGGGCTAATAAGATTGAGGAAATTAAGGTAATTAATATCTGCAGAGGAAAACTACTGGCAAACCCCAAGGGACTAAAATCTGACAACTCCCCAGGGACCTGATGGCCTACATCCTAGGGGTGTAAAAGAAATAGCTGCACAGATGCTGGATGTGCTGGCTATGATTTTCCTCAATTCCCAGGATTCTGGAATGATCCCCCCCCCACCACTGCTACTCAAGAAAGGAGGGAGAGAGAAAATGAGAACTACAGGCCAGTTAGCCTAACACCAGTCATCAAGAAAGTACTGGAACGTATTATCAAAGAAGTCTTCATGCACAATGCAGTATTATTAGAAAGTCAATATGGTTTTATGAAAGGGAAATTCTGTTTGACAAATATATTAGAATTTTTTGAGGATGCAGGATAGATAAAGGGGAGTCACTAGAAGTAGTATGCCTGGATTTCCAAACAGTATTGATAATGTGTCTCACAAAAGGTTATAACACAAGATAAGGGCTCTTGTGTGATATATTCCATGGATAGAGGATTGGTTAATGGACAGGTGGCAGAGAGTAGGGATAAATGGGACATTTTCAATTTGGCAAGCTGTGACTAATGGAATGCCATATGGATCAGTGATGGGGCTTCAGCTTTTTACAATCCATATTAATGACTTAGGTGAAGCCATAGAGGGTAATGTATCTAAGTTTGCTGATGGTACAAAATTAGATAGGATTGCAGGCTGTGAGGAGAACACAAAGAGGCTAAAAAACATGTTAAGTAAGTGAGCAACAAGGTGGCAGATGGACTACAGTGTGGGGAATTGAGAGATTATTCATTTTGGTCATAAGAATAGAAAAGCAAAATATTTTTTCAAAAGGTGAGAAACTTGGAAATGTGATGGTCAGAGAGACTTGGGTGTACTCACACAACTAACACAAGAAGTTAGCATGTAGGTACAGCAATAATTAGGAAAGCAAATGGCATGTTGGCCTTTATTGCAAAGGGATTGGAGTACAAGAATAAAGAAGTCTTTCTACAATTGTACAGGCTTTGGTAAGACCGTAAACGGAATACTGTGTGAAATTTTAGTCTCCATCTTTAAGGAAGGATATGCTGCATTGAAGGCAGCACAGTGAAGGTTCACTAGATTGGTTCCTGGAATGAGAGGCTGAGTAAATTGGACTTATACTCTCTTGAGTTTAGAAGTTGAGAATGGTGATCTCATTGAAACATTCAAGATTATGAAAGGGTTTGACAAGGTAGACACTGAGATGTTTCCCCTGGCTGGGGAATGTAGAACACAGGGGCACAGTTTCAGAATAAGGACTCAACTTTTAAGAATGAGATGACGAGAAATTTCTTTGCTCAAACGGCTGTGTTACTTTGGAATTCTCTACCCCAGAGAGTTGTGGATGCACCATCATTTAATATATTTAAGGTTGAGATGGACAGATTTTTGGTCCCTCAGGGAATCAAGGGATATGGGAATATGAAATGGCAGAGCAGGCTCGGTGGGTATATATTCTTCTGCTCCTATTTCTAATGATCTATAAATTAGGCCTCGCAGCACCTCTTTTGGGACATATATGGCCTACCAAGTCCCACTATAGCAAGCAGGAACCATGCACACATGCCAATCCGCCATTGGGAAAGCGCAAAACAAAATCATGTCCTATGCTCACATCTCTGATATGGGTGATGGGCTGCTTATTTGCATTTGCATAGATCCTAACAGCTATTTGAAAACAGATTTGTGCTGAGGCAGCCAGTGCCAGCTGCAATCAGGAAAACCAGACTTTGGGACCACCTTTCCCAACAAGATATATTTTGGAAAAATACATCTCCCGATTCCACATTCAAAGAACATGGGCTGGTACCTCTTCCCAACAACCCTCCCCCCTCAATCCATCCCTTCATACCCTTCCCACAATGCACTCAAACCAATTTTAAAATACCAAAATATCTAACAAGTTCAAATTTGGCTGAATCATACAGTAAAACATTATGAGCATTAAGGATCCTTCAATTTATTAGTATGTCAAACAAGTAAAGGAATTAAGTTTAGCAGACATTTTCTGATGAACTGAGCCATTTTTGTCAGAGGGAATATTATTCGTTGTCTGTGATATGGCAGTTTGAATAAGATTGTTACAAGGAGCTCATGGTGTGAAAGTAATCTCTGCACACAGCAGTCTTTGAGCAGTGTTGCAATATGGGAAGCAACAGGAAGCCAGCATACACCTCTCATCTGTAAGAGTCAGGTTATTCGACAGAACAAGAATACAAGAATCTTGAGTTTTTGTATTTTATTCATAAAAACAGATTCGCAACAATTTATTAAAAATTGATTCATGCAGTATAAGGGTACAAGAAACCTCCTGCCCATTTACAGTTTATCCTGGCAGTTCCAGTCTAGTTTAAAGCATTTGTGCACGAATATGATTTGGAAAATGCCATTAGTGGCACAGCCTTCTCCATAATTTTACCCTTTTTTGCTGCTGTATAAAAGAACAGAAACATTAAATAACTATATTACTTTGTGGGTCTTTGATATTGGCAGGAAATAAAAATGTTTCCTTATGGGAAAGAACTACTGTATCATTAAGACAGAAATGTACTGCATGGTTTAAACCTAATAAACTGCACACAGTCAGTATTCACAGACAGTCACAGATACACACGCTCACCTCCAAGTCCAATACTTTTTTTTTGTTTTTTCCTGCTATGTTAGAATAATATTTCTACAGAGAACTTGTGTATACATTATATACAGTAGTCAGTCCTCCTTCCATGTGATGAACTGTCTTCAAAAATAAACCTGGTTAGAAGTTGAGTTAAGGAGGCAGGGAAATACATTAACAGCCAGTGTTACCATTCAGAATACCAGAAAACAGCATTTCTTCACAACGTTAACTAAAAGCTTATTATTACTGGTTTATCAGTGCACTGAGCATGCTCCTTTTACGTAGATGAACTTGGGATTGTGCAACCTTGACAGAAATGCAAATCTGGCTCAGGGGAGCGCAAACCTAAGCTTCAATGGGGCCTTTTGGACACAATCAGAATCTAAGTTATGACGTACAACCGTTGTCTGCTGTGGTAGCAGTAAAGCACCAATCTCCCATTTAGGTGCTTCTCCACGCCAGTCAAGATGAGTTCCTGGTACATATTGTCTGCGAGTGAAGGATCAAACCCACACTTATCAGCTGTCTCATTGACCAACTAGGCACTATCTTCCTTGAAGGGGGCATATGCAGCATCCGGTATGGATCTAATTTGACTCCATTGACGACCGATGGGATATGGGAAATGGCACAGAGTCAATTCTCTGAGACAGACTTAGAAATTCAATACCTGAGCCAGGTGGTTCCACTGTCCTCTAAAATGCTGCAAATGCTTGGTAGTCAATTCGGCTCATTGAGGGAACCTAGTGGGGTATTCTTGTCATAGGCATTGGGATTTTTCACACTTGGATCCAGATAATCCAGCAAAATAATTCCCTGACAGGGAGGATAGTCCAAGCTGGACACATCACTGGAAGCATACCAGTGTCTGTGTTTGTAGGTGACACAATCTTAGCTAGTAAAAAACAAGCAGTACTGCTACACACATTCGGAGATCCCTAAACCTTTGCTATTGCTTACTTGCTCTTAAATTCTGTGGGTGTAGATGAATGGGATGTACTCCTATAGGGACAGAATGCCCACTGTATATCAGGCGAACAAGGCCTGCATGGTTTGAATTGGAGATTGTCAATCAGGATGACAAATTTCTGTACTTGTCAGACACCGAGCTGACGATAAGCAAAGGACACAAGTTAGGTTGTAGTTCAACTTGCACTCAGTATATTTCCTTTATTATACCTTGGACGTTAGTTTCAAAACAGAATCTGTTTCATCATCATTTTGTGCTGCCCAAATGTGTACTTTGTCACAATACAATAATCTCTCCCGTGGCTGCTCAGTCAGCAGATTGGCTGCTGAAGTCAGTTGGGGGGAAATAATGAAAACATTTTGTTCACATGTGACAGCCTTTCAACAAGTCATATGTAGCATTTTGACCAAGGATATAATAAATACGAACACAGAGTGAGACAGATAAGCAAAGATACAGATAGGCATATGGGAAAATAGAAATGGAGTGTGATATATATCCACATCAAACTTGTTTATCTCTTGTTTTCAGTACTTGAACTAAGAAAACTCATCACTTGTTTGTTCTCTTTTGTTCAGCCAGGAACTGACTGACTCCACATGTCTACTGGTATCACTCAGGTTCTGATTTAATGAGTAGACACCAGTTTCAGTCTGTAGTTCTACAAATGTACACCAAAACTAGAAATCATCAACTTGTGAGCAAGAGATAACAAGTTTTATCAGAACGAAGGTTTAGGACACAGCAAGCCATAATATTTTTAAATTGGCAAACCTCACTTTTTATCAAACTTGTAGCAAAACCACTTCTACACCAACCTATATACAGTCCACTTACCATGTTCAAAAGACCCCTGTGACTTATCAGAATGTGTCTTCCTAAATCAGGCAGAAGTTTCTACAATAGAAACACATTTCTACAGTGGACATATTTATTACAAAGCTTCATTCTCCTATCAAAATTTGCCTAGGGGTTTAGTACAGAATGCTTCTTTTGTGTGTTAATGTGCAGAAATAGTGACACTATTTGCTTATATGCTACAATTTATATTTATATACTGGATTTAGTTTGAAGTGTGAACCATTATTATGTATCAAATTTTGCATAGCAACTCAATTTTCTCCCTTCATGATTGTGACATTAAAAAAACCATTGTGCAGTTTTGACAAAACTTCAGTCCCTGCTTCCTTAAGAAAACCTGTCACTCTTTCTGGGGAGGAAACGTACATCCAGTTTATGCAGAAACAAAAACTTCACAGATAAGGCTACAGGTCAGATTCAGGACATCTCCCCAAGACCACACAAACTGGCTCAGGAACTCAGTAGTGTCTGTTTCAAATGCCTATTCTTCTGTGGTAAGGAGACCGTGCATCTTGTACGTAGCAGAGAACTAGGTGGAGTACACAGTCCAAACACTGAGTACTCTTCAGTTCAGGCTACAAAACTTCTTCTTTACAGGCCGGAAACCATGACTCGAAATGATGGCTGCACATGTCTGTGCCGTGGACTGGCACTAGGACTAACACACGGACTGGCACAACTAGCATCAACTCCACCTATTGATGGCAGGTAGGCATGATGAAGAATTGGTAGCTGCAAAGACAGTCTGCGCTGTATACTGAAAAAGAGAATAAAAAATCACTAATCATTACTTATAGGGCATTTGCCAAAATTTAGTAAGTGCAAAATCATCACTAGCTATAAAGGTAAAGTCTGTTTAAGTAATTGTTTCCCTTAACTTGGTGGTGAAACTTGCTGACTTAATCCCCTCATTATTCTTTGGTTGGTGCATGTAGATAAGATCACCAATACTATTAAAGGCAAGGGAGATAAAACCTCTGTTTGCAGACTATTTAAATGTGTATTTCCACTATTGCAGTGAAGGTAGCCGTGTCTCTTCTTCATTGAATCTTTCCATTTGTTGTATTCACATTACTTCCCCTTTATTGCTTCTTTAAGTTGTTAGCCATTCTACCACTGGAGTGAAGTCAACTTTGTTAATTAGATTCTTGGTCA
The DNA here is from genome assembly GCF_964194155.1 of Cetorhinus maximus. Taxonomy (NCBI): domain Eukaryota; kingdom Metazoa; phylum Chordata; class Chondrichthyes; order Lamniformes; family Cetorhinidae; genus Cetorhinus; species Cetorhinus maximus. The sequence goes on along the minus strand of NC_135881.1, from coordinate 97,063,768 downwards.
CTCAGGTAAAATGCTACTTTGTTCTCTTTTCACACTCAGCAAGAAAAGGAAAGAGAAACACTGAAGCAGAAAAAGAGACATAGAAGGAATGAGCAGCACAAAGACAGCAGAGAGAGATGTCACTAACTTATTGTGTGGATCACCACAAATGATTAATGAGGTGTATATTAAATTTGGTACAAGGGCATATTTTTCATTGAAGGCACAGAAGTACTGGTTATTCCTGGAGATGACACCATGATAGTGCCAAGCTTCAGTGTCATAGCCTGCACCACATAGAATAGCTGCTACTTTCTAGTGAAAGTATACTGCTCTCAGGTCATGGGAAACTGGTACACAAATCACTTAAAATGCATTCTGATTTTTTTACGTCTGCCAGTGTTTCCTCAGTAATTGACATTCTCTTGGGGAACTTGACTTCCAACCATAACGTGTATTGGAGTGGCTGAGCCCTTTACCATGTTGACCACTGTCATGAACATGGATAATTTTAAGTTGATTTTATATATATATATATATATATATATGTATATGTGTGTGTGAGATAAGAAGGGTAAAAATTGTTTCAGTTTCAATTAGCTTTTGTTTATGAACCTTGGTGCCTGGAAGTCTGGGTAGATTTGTGACTAAAAGGCTTAAGGTCTTTTGGGTTTGTTTGTAAATATACATTTTTAATGTGGTCTTAGTGATGGGTTAAAAGGGCTTGAAAGTTAAAGTGATGGGTTAAAAGGGGTTGAAAGTTCAGTGATTCTGGAAACAAAACACAAAATAGAAAAGCTTTACTGTTGCCTAGCAACAGTGATCCAGTGACAGACACAGAAAAAACAGGAGTTGAGAGAAAGGATGTTCAATATGTCTGTCAGAGAGGGAAGACATATTTGAGGCCCTCTGAGAAGAAAAACTGCAAGGCTAGTGGGACGGTAGTTAACTGAATAATCAGTTATGGAGCTTAGAAAAGTGATCAGTTTAGCGGTGGTGCTACTGAAAGACTAAGTTTAGGGAACTCATTTGTTTACTCTGCAGTTGATAAAACGGTGGCTTTAGAGTGCGGTTTTTGGGTGTCTCGGGGAGAGATATGAGTTGGGTGAGAAGCATCAATTGAAGGCTCAGGAGTTCACTGGAAGAAAACTGTTTGCAACTGTGCCAGTCCCATGCAAGAAGCCTTTGTGTCAAGCTAGTGGTAACTCTTCACTGATTTATGTGCCTGTAAAGATATTGCTGGAGTAAAGGAATAATGGGAATTTTAATTGTCTTTTTGTGTTTGTATTGAGATCTTTCCAACCTTTTTGTCTGGTGTAATTGAGTTCATTTTTCTTGTTTTAATAAATACTTTATTCTTTGCATTACAAGATCATCAGCAGACTCCTGTCAATTTGTTCAGTAACTTTCCTCCATGGTTTCTTAAAAGTAAGTTAGGAACTATCAAGCCAGGTTTCATGCTGGGATCTGACTTGTCCAATATTAACAGCAGCTGGGATCGTAACAAACCCACTTTGGGTTTAGGTCTTATTTGAACACTGCCGGGTGTGAAAGGGTGGAAAACTGGCCACTCCTGTACTGAACTGAATGGTAGATTGGGTCTGTGAGTGCAGCTGAACTGGGGGTGATTGAGCACAGATTGGCAGCAGGTCACAGTATTTTCTGGAGCCAGGAGGAGTACTCTTGTTTTTCCTGGCCTCACAAAGATTTCTCTCCAAACAAAATCAGGTAGGGCGTCTTTCAGGCAACTTTCAGATGCAGGACATTGTACCTCTAGCCCATAAAGAATGTTAAAGAAGCAGTTCAGATGCTGATGTAAGGGAATTGTAGTTTCTATGGAAATATCTTGGACTCTTTCAGGAAAAAAATTTCAAGATAATCAAAGAAGGAAACCAGTTTCAGAATGCTATGAAATGGGACTTTTCTACAAGATGTTGCCTAACATTTGTCCACATGCAGAGTTGGCCACAAACTGGGCATGATTCTAATAAGAAGCATCTTGCCTGTAGTAATGTCAATGGGACCTGTAGGCTACCAGTAATGATAATCACAAAATGTATCAGCTTCCAAAAATCTTTACCTGAACTTTAGAATTGTTACGATAAGCATTAAGTTGCTCATACAATAGTTTTATTCTCATTTTGTACCACATACTGCAGCATTTGCAGCAACTTTCCATCATGGCTACCCTAATTAAGGAAAACACACCAGCATTCAGCAGATAAAAGGCCCAGAGTAGGGTTATCAAAAGTATCTACTTCCTCCTCAATGTGAGACTGGTGAAGCATATGAACCAGACTATACTGGAGAATCTCAAATTGAGGCCAAGCACTTTGCTGTCATCCCTGTCACAGCAGCAGAAGAAAAAGCTGATCGGATAGGGGATCTCAAGGTCATCAGTATGCAGGTCATCTAGTGGATGGTATTGAAATGGAACAGTTCCTCAATGTTGAAACGGTTGATGCCCATTAATCAAGCTGATATCTCTGCTAATGAATGTGAGGCTTTGATCTGTATCCTTGTCAGGCAACTTGGATAACAATATTGAATAGCAGAACCATCTTTGTCTAGCTATTGTCAAGGTGCAAAGATGTAGAAGACGGCTTCACCAGTGATTAACTCAGGAATTAAATAGTTCCACTGCTGCTCACCGTTCTGAACTAAATGTCACAAGATTAAGATATATTTGCAGTTGAGGACATATTGAAAAATTTATAATATGAATAAATTATGAGCCAAATTACTTGAAAAATTAACAGAAAATGTATTTAGGGAGACAGTGTCTTGATTTTAACATGAAATACATACAGTAATAATAACAATAAAGATTGCTTCTGAATTTTGAAAATATACATGTTACATTACGTACTGTTCTGGAGAGTTGATATCTTCTATGACATCTTTGTTTGTTCTGGAAGGCTCCAGAGTGGTGCCCCAAGGCACCTGTGACCGCGAATCATGCTGGTTTTTCATTAGAGGCTTGTCACTATCTATAAAGAAATGTGATAGTGTGAATTTTGCACTCTGCAGGACTCCATCCCCACATGATTACTGAATGCAAATCAGAACAAAATATAAATAACTCTACATCGGTGTAATGAAAACATAGAATAATACAACACGGAAGGAAGCCATTCGGCCAGATATTTGAAGGAGCTACACAATAAATCCCACTCCCCTGTTCTTTCCCCATAGCCCTGCAATTTTTCGACTTCAAGCATTCATCCAATTCCTTTTTGAAAATTATTATTGGATTTGTTTCCACCATCCTTTCAGGTAGCATACTCTGGATAATAACAACTCACTGTATAAACATTTTTTTCTTCATGTTGCTTGTGGTTCTTTTGCCAATTGCTTTAAATCTGTTCCCTCTGGTTACCAAGCTTGCTGCCACTCAAAACAGTCCTTATTTACTCTATCACAACACTTCACGATTTTGAACACTCTATCAAATCTCCCTTTAACTTTCTCTGCTTAAAGGAGAACCACACCAGTTTCTCTTTGTAACAAAAGTCTTTCATTTCTCTACTTTTCTATTAAATCTCCTCAGCAATCTTGCTAAGGTCTTGATGTCCTTTCTATAGTGCAGTGCCCAGAATAGGCCACAATATTCCATCTGGGGCCTAATCAGTGTTTTGTTCTGTTATTGTCTGGCGCACTGACCTCTACCTCGCAGAGGCTGAGCGTCAACTCGCAGACACTTCTTCCTACCTCCCCCTGGACCATGACCCCACCACTGAACATCAAGCCATTGTTTCCAGGACTGTTACTGACCTCATCTCCTCTGGAGATCTTCCTTCCACAGCTTCCAACCTGATAGTCTCCCAACCTCGGACGGCCCACTTCTACCTCCTACCCAAAATCCACAAACAGGACTGTCCCGGCAGACCGATCGTGTCAGCCTGTTCCTGCCCCACGGAACTCATTTCTTGCTTTCTTGACTCCATTCTCTCTCCCCTTGTCCAGTCCTTTCTCACCCACATCCGTGATTCCTCTGACACCCTACATCATATCAACAAGATTCTAAGAGATCGGATATATAATTATTTGGACAGCCAAGGGCTGATTAAGGATAGTCAGCATGGCTTTGTGCGTGGTAGGTCGTGTTTAACGAACCTTGTAGAGTTTTTCGAGGAGGTTACCAAGAAAGTAGATGAAGGAAAGGCTGTGGATGTTGTCTACATGGACTTTAGTAAGGCCTTTGACAAGGTCCCACATGGGAGGTTTGTTCAGAAGGTTCAGACACTTGGTATCCATGGAGAGGTTGTAAACTGGATTCGAAATTGGCTGTGTGGGAGAAGACAGAGAGTGGTAGTGGATGATTGCTTCTCAGACTGGAGGTTTGTGACTAGTGGTGTGCCTCAGGGATCTGTACTGGGACCATTGTTGTTTGTTGTCTATATCAATGATTTGGATGATAATGTGGTGAATTGGATCAGCAAGTTTGCTGATGACACTTAGATTGGAGGCGTTGTGGACAGCGAGGAAGGCTTTCAAAGCTTGCAGAGAGACCTGACCAACTGGAAAAATGGGCCAGAAAATGGCAAATGGAATTTAATGCGGAAAAGTGTGAGGTGTTACATTTTGGAAGGTCAAACCAAGGTAGGATATACACAGTAAATGGTAGGGCACTGAGGAGTGCGGAGGAACAAAGGGATCTGGGAGTTCAGATACATAATTCCCTGAAAGTGGTGTCACAGGTAGACAAGGTTGTAAAGAAAACTTTTGGCATACTGGCCTTCATAAATCAAAGTATTGAGTATAGGAGTTGGGATGTTATGGTGAGGTTGTATAAGACATTGGTGAGGCCAACTTTGGAGTATTGTGTGCAGTTCTGGTTGCCTAACTACAGGACGGATATCAGTAAGATTGAGAGAGTGCAGAGAAGATTTACTAGGATGTTGCCGGGTCTTAAGGAGTTGAGTTACATGGAAAGATTAAACAGGTTAGGACTTTATTCTTTGGAGCGTAGAAGAATGAGGGGAGATTTGATAGAAGTTTACAAAATTGTGAGGGGTATAGACATAGTAAATGCGAGTAGGCTCTTTCCACTTAGATTAGGAGAAATAAACACGAGAGGACATGGCTTCAGGATGAAAGGGGAAAGGTTTAGGGGGAACATTAAGGTGAACTTCTTCACTCAGAGAGTGGTGAGAGTGTGGAACGAGCTAACATCTGACGTGGTAAATGCGGGCTCACTCTTAAGTTTTAAGAATAAATTAGATAGATACATGGATGGGAGAGGTCTGGAGGGTTATGGACTAGGTGCAGGTCAATGGGACTAGCGGAATAATATTTCGGCACAGACTAGAAGGTCCGAAAGGCCTATTTTCTGTGCTATGGTTCTATGGTTCTAATTTCCAGTTCCCTGGCCCCAACCGCCTCATCTTCACCATGGACGTCCAATCCCTCTACACCTCTATCCCCCACCAGGATAGTCTGAGGGCTCTCCGCTTCTTCCTTGAACAGAGGCCCGAACAATTCCCATCCACCACTACTCTCCTCCGTCTGGCTGAACTTTTCTCACACTGAACAATTTCTCCTTAAGCTCCTCTCACTTCCTCCAAATAAAAGGCGTGGCTATGGGTACCCGCATGGGCCCCAGCTATGCCTGTCTCTTTATGGGGTATGTGGAACATTCCTTGTTCCAGTCCTACTCCGGCCCCCTCCCACAACTCTTTCTCCGGTACATCGATGATTACTTCGGTGCTGCTTCATGCTCTCGTCTGGACCTGGAAAAACTTATTAATTTTGCTTCTAATTTCCACCCCTCCATCATTTTCACATGGTCCATCTCTGACACTTCCCTTCCCTTCCTTGACCTCTCTGTCTCAATTTCTGGTGATAGACTGTCCACCAATATCTATTACAAGCCTACCGATTCCCACAGTTACCTTGACTACAGCTCCTCACACCCCGCTTCCTGTAAGGACTCCATCCTATTCTCTCAGTTCCTTCGCCTCCGTCGCATCTGATTTGATGATGCCACTTTCAAAAACAGTTCCTCTGACATGTCCTCCTTCTTCCTTAACCGAGGTTTTCCACCCACGGTGGTTAACAGGGCCCTTAACCGTGTCCGGCCCATCTCCCGCGCATCTGCCCTCACACCTTCTTCTCCCTCCCAGAAACATGATAGGGTCCCCCTTGTCCTCACTTATCACCCCACCAGCCTCCGCATTCAAAGGATCATCCTCTGCCATTTCCGCCTACTCCAGCATGATGCTACCACCAAACACATCTTCCCTTCACCCACTCTGGCAGCATTCCGCAGGGATCGTTCCCTCCGGGACACCCTGGTCCACTCCTCCATCACCCCCTACACCTCAACCCCTTCCCAGGGCACCTTCCTATGCAACCACGGAAGGTGCAACACCTGCCCCTTTACTTCCCCTCTCCTCACCGTCCAAGGGCCCAAACACTCCTTTCAAGTGAAGCAGCATTTCACTTGCACTTCCCTCAATTTAGTCTACTGCATTCGTTGCTCCCAATGTCGTCTCCTCTACATTGGAGAGACCAAACGCCGACTGGGTGACCGCTTTGCAGAACACCTTCGGTCTGTCCACAATAATTACCCAGACCTCCCTGTCGCTTGCCATTTCAACACTCCACCCTGCTCTCATGCCCACATATCGGTCTTTGGCTTGCTGCATTGTTCCAGTGAAGCTCAATGGAAACTGGAGGAACAGCACCTCATCTTCCAACTAGGCACTTTACAGCCTTCTGGACTGAATATTAAGTTCAATAATTTTAGATCATGAACTCTCTCCTCCATTCCCACCCCCATTCCTATTCCACCCCCCTTTTTTTCCCAATAATTTATATAGATTTTTCTTTTCCCACCTACTTCCATTATTTTTTAAATGTATTTCCATCCATTGTTTTATCCCTACCTTTTAGCCTTTTTTGATTCCTTCACCCCACCCCACCCCCACTAGAGCTATCTGTACCTTGCTTGTCTTGCTTTCTACCCTTAATTAGCACATTCCTCAGATAATATCACCACCTTCAACACCTCTTTGACTTTTTGTCTGTGACATATTTTGGTTATCTCCACCTATCACTGGCCCTCTATCCAGCTCTACTTGTCCCACCCACCACCCCTTAAACTAGCTTATATTTCACCTCTCTTCTATTTTTATTTAGTTCTGTTGAAGGGTCATTCGGACTCGAAACGTTAACTGTGTTCCTCTCCACAGATGCTGCCAGGCCTGCTGAGTTTTTCCAGGTATTTTTGTTTTTGTTTAGCGTTTTGTTAAGGTTTAGCGTAACTTTCTTCCTTTTGTATTCTATGCTTCTATTTATAAAGCCACGGATCCCTTATGCCTTTTTAACTGCCTCTCAATTTGTCCTACTTCCTCCAAAGATTTCTACACACAAACTCCCAAGCAATGTTCCCTCCAATTTCTCTTTGATGTGCATGGCCGGGTTGTTGTGCTGCATGGTCCCTTTAAGTTTGCCATGCATGCGCGCATCTTAAAGGGAACACTGCTTATACATGGATCAAAGGATCATCCTCCGCCATTTCCGCCAACTCCAGCATGATGCCACCACCAAACACATCTTCCCTTCACCCCACCTGACGGCATTCCGTAGGGATCGTTCCCTCCGGGACACCCTGGTCCACTCCTCCATCACCCCCTACACCTCAACCCCCACTTATGGCACCTCCCCATGCCCACGCAGAAGATGCAACACCTGCCCCTTCACTTCCTCTCTCCTCACCGTCCAAGGGCCCAAACACTCCTTTCAAGTGAAGCAGCATTTCACTTGCATTTCCCCTAACTTAGTCTACTGCATTCGTTGCTCCCAATGCGGTCTCCTCTACATTGGAGAGACCAAACGCAAACTGGGCGACCGTTTTGCGGAACACCTGCGGTCTGTCTGCAAGAAAGACCCAAACCTCCCTGTCGCTTGCCATTTTAACACTCCACCCTGTTCTCTTGCCCACATGTCTGTCCTTGGCTTGCTGCATTGTTCCAGTGAAGCCCAACGCAAACTGGTGGAACAGCACCTCATCTTCCGACTAGGCACTTTACAGCCTTCCGGGCTGAATATTGAATTCAACAACTTTAGATCTTAAACTCCCCCTCCCCCCATCCCCACCCCGTTTCTTTCCCCCCCCGCCCCCCGCCTTTTTTTCAATAATTTGTATAGATTCTTCTTTCCCCACCTATTTCCATTATTTTTAAATCTAAACTAAAACCTTGTTAGTCTTTCCACCCCACCCCCACTAGAGCTGTACTTTGAATATCCTGTCTTCCATTCTTAATTAGCACTTTTCTCAGACAAATATCACCACCTTCAACACCTCTTTGACCCTTTTGTCTGTGACATCTTTTGATTATCTGCTCATCTCCACAATCACCACACCCTCAATGTCTCTCTCTCCCCCCCCACCACCCACCCACCTTAAACCAATTTATATTTCTCCCTTCTTCTAACTATGCTTCAGTTCTGCCGAAGGGCCATGAAGGCTCGAAACGTTAACTGATTTCTTCTCCGCCGATGCTGCCAGACCTGCTGAGTTTTTCCAGGTAATTCTGTTTTTGTTTTACTGCTTATACATGGCCAGTTTGACTGCTGCCTGATTGCTGCATGCCTCACAAGTGTCCCTGTTCCCGCATCCCTGTTAAAATTGTACTATTTAGTTTATTTTGCCTCTCCTCATTCTTCCAACCAAAACAAATCACTTCACACTTCTCTGAATTGAATTTCATCTGCCTTGCACCTGCCCATTTCACCTGTCTGACTCTGTCCTCGTGAAACCTGTTACTATCTTCCTAATTGTTTGCTGCACTGCTGAGTTTCATATCATCTGCAAATTTTGAAATTATGCTCTGCATGCATGGCCAAGTCCAGGTCATTAATCTATATCAAAAAGAGCAGTGGTCACAACACCGACGACTGGGTGCGCCACTGCACACTTCCCTCCAGTCTGATAAACAATCATTTGCCACTACTCTCTACTTCCTATCCCTTTGCCTGCTTTCATATCCACACAGCTGCTGTCTCTTTAATCCCATGGGTTTCAATTTTGCTAACAAGTCTATTATGTGGTACTTTATCAAATGCCTTTTGAAAGACCATAAACATACATCACAGTCTTTATCAACCCTTTCCATTACTTCATCAAAGAGCTCATTCAAGCTAGGTAAACATGATTTGCATTTATCAAATCCATTTTCATTATCATTTATTAACACATTTTTCGAAGTGATGGATTATCGTCTTGAAGGATTATCGTCTCGAAAGGTTTCTCCACCACTGACGTTAGGCTGACTGGCCTGTGGCTGCCGGGTATCTGCCTCTCCCCTTTCTTCAGTCCTCTCGCACCAATCCCATAGCTTATGTCAAGGGGTTAAAAAATCCAATGCACCACTCCTTGGTGTGCACTGGGAATGTATTTTGCAAAATTGCACATTCCCAGCACACAAGTTCCTCTGGTATTAACTCTAATGGTAAGCATGGGTACAAGTGCAATTTTGCTATACATATTCCGAAGTGCACACAAAAGGGGTGCATCAGAATTTGAAACCCTTAAATGGCTCACAAATTTTCTTGTGATTACACGTAACAGCACATTTGTAGGAGCTTTCATTGGCTGCTTATTGCACACTGCTAATTGGATCTTTCATTTCATTTAAGTAACATTGATGAATTAGTTGGTTAAAGCAATGAGTAGCTGAACTATACAGATAATAAAGGTTCCAGACTCTACCTTCAGCCAGTTTTAAGTTAGCTGATCTTAGCTGGAGATCTAATTATGGGATATATAATTGACCTTAGCATCCTTTAGTTATTTGGTAGGGTTGTGGGGTGGGGGAGGGGAGGTGGACTAGCTAAGGTTCACTTCCTTGATTGTTTTGGCATGATGCCATCCACACTTCGACAATAATACTTGCATTTATATGAGGATAGAAATGAAATAATGTTGTGCAGGTTTAAGGATGTGGAACTGCTGAATTGAGGAACAATTTTGGGGACCAACATCAAAAGGACACCCGAAAGTCATCCAACCTGATACAGGATTGGTCGTCTTTAAGGTAACCCTCCCAGATGCCTGAACTGCAAGTTCCCCTCCAAGCCACTCACCACCCTGACGTGCAAATATATCGCCATTCCTTCACTGTCGCTGGATCAAAATCCTGGAACTTTTTTTTAATTCACTCATGGGATGTGGGCTTCGCTGGTTAGGCCAGCACTTATTGCCCTTGAGAAGGTGGTGGTGAGCTGACTTCTTGAACCACTGTAGTCCATGTGATGTAAGTACACCCACGGTGCTGTTAGGAAGTTACACCACATGGACTGCAGCAGTTCAAGAAAGCAGCTCACCACCACCTTCTCAAGGGCAATTAGGGATGGGCAATAAATGCTGGTTAGCTAGCGACACCCACATCCCATGACCAAATATAAAAAAAGACTGATGTTAGACCTCTTACACATGAAAATATAAATGTTAACTAGCCTCTGGATTTTGTATTTACTATAAATAGCACTTAATTTCTTAAAGGGACACAGATAGACCTTCAGAAAGAAGCAATGTTTATCTCCATATTGAAACAGCTTATATTTTTACTTACCATGAGCAATATCACAGAGGTCCAGTTGTATAAAATAAAGTTCAAAGTATTTTGCTCTCTCACAAGGAATGAAAATACGTAAAATTACAGTTAAAAAAGAAAAATTGGAGCTCCTTTACAGCTATAGCTTTATTAGGGGCTTTCATGGCATTTCCATGAAAGAGCCATGGCTGAGAAGTTCATTGCATGTGGACAATGGTACAGCTTTCGTAATGAAGACAGAAGAGAGTCAGAAGCTTAGCTCAGGGGTTGAATAGACAGCTGTAGTTGCAAACTGTTTAGTATAGCCTGAGAAAGTGGATGGAAAAGGGGAAGGGATCAGGGGCAAGTGTATGTAAAGTGTGGCAGGCATCAAAGACAACAGCTTTGGTCTTCTCAAATTTGGCGGAAGGAAATTGCCGTTCAACTAAGACTGGATTTTAAACAAACTGTCTGAAAACATAGAGGCACACTGTGGACTTGATCTAATGGCATGATAACCTGAAATAATGCCAATCATATAAAGAATTTCTCATGATTGTGCAGTGCAAGACCTGTTTTCCCAAAACAAGTTATACCTAGGATAAATATATTATTGTTGTAATATTTTCATCCTTATTTATTATTCATACATTAATTCTGTAACACAATTTGTGAAAATGAAATTTGAAGAACAGTGCACACTGTATCATACAGATAATTATTTAAAACCTGTTCAGTGTTGTGTGAATGTACTAGGGCATCACCAGTACAGGATAGACCAGCAACCTCACAATCACGCTGCTCAGGGAACTACTTTGGAATTGTAAAGAAGAAAATGAGCTCAGTTCTCAGATGGATATCTAAAACAATATTTAACAGTAGGTTGTCAAATAACTGCTGAGTGTTTTTAGAATGAATTCAATAAAGCAGGGTGAAGAATGAGATGCTTTTTTACTGGAATTGAATTAACGAATACAAATGGGAACAAACAGCTATGAAACTTCTAAATACTTTACATTGAGCAAGAGCATTGGGCTCATGGCAAACACATTATCAATAATAGTTATGGATTTGAAAATCCAAATGCTGGGAATTTCCTGTTACACAGTTTAGCAAGGTTTACACTGACTTTCCAACAAAGCTATGACAGGAGAATGCTTCCCAAGGAAATTCCTAGCAGAATTGTTTAGTTGTTAATAAGGAGATTGTATTGAAGAAAGTTTTGAAGAAACTTTATGCGTTATAACTGCCTCTTTTTAAGTCAAGAAATTTATATCCAAAGTAATTAAACTTCCAATACCACAGAGATAGCAAGAGCAACCTCACAATCTAAAAAAACTGCTATTAATAAAGCGATGAGATTGGAATGGGGGTGGGGGGTGGTTGCGAGCAATATCCAGTCACAAACATGCAATGCTCTCACTCACTTTTCCAAAACCATTTTATCCAATTCAGGGTCACAGGGAGTCAGAGCCTATCCCAACAGGCAATGGACACTAGGCAGGATGGGACACACACTCACACTAAGGCGCAATTTAACTGTAGCCAATCCAGCCACCCAGCACCTCTTTGGATGGCAGGAAGAAACCAGAACACCCAGCAGAAACCCACACGGACACAGGGAGAATGTGCAAACTCCACACAGACACCCAAGGTCAGAATCGAACCTGGTTCCTGGAGCTGTGAGGCAGCAGCACTAATTACTGTGCCACTATAGGATTCATGCAGAAAATATATTTTTATGTTTCTAATCGGAAAATCAATCTCTGGTTGTTTCTTGTATTTTTAATATTTATTTAGGTTATTTTTACTTATTCATGGGATGTGGGCATTGCTGGCTGGGCCAGCATTTATTGCTCATCCCTAATTGTCCTTGAGAAGGTGGTGGTGATCTGCCTTCCTGAACCATTGCAGTCCATGCAGTGTAGGGATGCCCACAGTGCTCTTAGGAAGAGAGTTCCAGGATTTTGACCCAGCGACAGTGAAGCAGTGGTGATATAGTTCCAAGTCAAGGTGGTGAGTGGCTTGGAGGGGAACATGCAGATATTGGTGTTTCCATGCATCTGCTGCCCTTATCCTTCTAGTTGGTAGGTTTGAAAGGTGCTGTCAAAGAAGCCCTGGTGAGTTGCTGCAGTGCACCTTGAAGATGGTACACACTGCTGTCACTGTGCGTCAGTGATTGAGGGAGTGAATGTTTAAGGTGGTGGATGGAGTGCCAATCAAATGGACTGCTTTGCCCTCGATGGCATCAAGCTTCTTGAGTGTTGTGGGAGCTGCACTCATCCAAGCAAGTGGGGAGTATTCCATCACACTCCTGACTTGTGCCTTGTAGATATGGACAGCCTTTGGGAGTCAGGATGTGAGTTACTCACTGCAGAATTCCCAGTCTGGCCTGCTCTTGTAGGCACAGTATTTATGTGGCTGGTAAGTTCAGTTTCTGGTCAATGGCTACCCCTATAATGTTGATAATGGGGGAATTCAGGCATGCCATTGAATGTCAAGGGGAGATAGGTAGATGCTCTCTTGTTGGAGATGGTCATTGTCTGGCACTTGTGTGGCATGAATGTTACTTGCCACTTATCAGTCCAGGCCAGAATATTGTTCTGGTCTTGCTGCATATGGACACGAATGCTTTAGCATCTGAGGAGTCGCAAATGGTGCTGAATATTGTGCAATCATCAGCAAACTATTAAGGTCACTTCTGACCTTATGATGGAAGGAAGGTCATTAATGAAGCAGTTTGTTAGGCCTAGGATGGTTAGGCCTAGGATGGTTAGGCCTAGGACTCTACCCTGAAGAACTTCTGCAGTAATGTCCTGGGCCTGGGATGATCAGCATCCAACTACCACAACAATCTTCCTTTGTGCTAGGTATCACTCCAACCAGTGGAGAGTTTTCCCCCTGATTCCCATTGACTACGCTTTTGATCGGGTTCCTTGGTGCCACACTCAATCAAATGTGGCCTTGATGTCAAGGGCAGTCACTCTCACCTCACCTCTGGAGTTCAGTTCTTTTGTCCATGTTTGAATCAAGGCTGTACTGAGATCAGGAGCTGAGTGGCCCTGGCAGAAACCAAACTGAGCGTCAGTGAGCAGGTTATTGTTGAGCAAGTGCCACTTCATAGCATTGTCTATGACTCCTTCCATCACTTTACTGACAATCAAGAGGAGGCTGACAGGGCGCTAATTGGCCGAGTTGGATTTGTCTTGCTCTTTGTGGACAGGACATGCCTGGAAAAATTTCCAGATTGCCAGGATGCAAGAGCAATTAAATTTTCCCTGATCTTGGGTATGCCACAGGGTGCAGGGTGCCATGGACTGCACTCACGTGACGCTCAGATCTCCGTCGCAACACGCGGTCAACTTGGTCAATCTCAAGGGCTTCCATTCACAGAATGTGCAGCTGGTGTGCGACCACCAGAAACACATCCTCCAGGTGTGCGCACGGTTTCCAGGGAGTGTGCACGACGCCTACATCCTCAGTTGGTCACAGACCGCTGAAGCCTTCCACAGAGGCTGCAGGGTTGGCTCCTTGGGAACAAGGGCTACCCACCAAGGACGTGGCTGATGACACCCATGCGGTGACCTCAGACTGCAGCAGAGTGAAGGTATAACGAGGCTCATGCAGCAGCTCACAACTTGGTGGAGCAAACCATCGGGATTCTGAAAATGAAGTTCCGGTACCTTGACCGGTCTGGTGGAGCCCTGCAATACAGTCCACAGAGGGTGACACACATCGTTGTCATCTGCTGTGCCCTTTACAAACTGGCACTGCAACAGGGAGAGGAGCTGGCTGAGGAGGAGATGGAGGAGCTGGAGGTCTCTTCCGATGAGGAGGACGCCGTCAGGGATGAGGGTGAGGAGGTCCTCAAAGGCAACGATGTCGGCGATGAGGCTGTTGCACTGGCTTGACAAGGCAGATGCGCTCAGGAGGCCCTCAAAGCTGTTAGATTTGTGGAGGATGATGATGACATGTAGTGAAGTGACCCCATAGATCCTCATTGCATCTGTGAACATTTGACTACAGTCTGGCTTATAGCAGCACCAATACCCTCTGTGATAATGCTCCTGTCATGGAGATGTAGTGGAGGCCCTAATAGTCGCTCAATTGCAGGAGGATGATGACAACCTGCAATGAGGGCACTCCATAGATCTTCACATAGCCTCTGAGAATGTCTGACTCCTGCCTGGCCGAGGGCAGCTCGATTGGGCTCTGTGATCAGGGTCATATCATAGAGGCACAGGCATGAAACTTTAGAAGCATCTGATCCTTTGTCGGACTTCAGTACCTAAGCCCTTCAGGAGCACAATGTCACTGGTCACAGATGCTGAAGAGATGGGGGCCAGCCCCACCTTAAAGGTGCTAAGAGCACACAGAGAGTATGAGAGAACTCTGTGCTGCCTGCCCACTACATTCTGGTAGCAATGACCAGCACTGCCGAGGTGCAGACATCAGTAACGTGTCCAGGGAGTGTGAGGCTGGACCATCACTTTGGTTTGAAGGCTGCACAGAGCACAGGGAAGAGGCTCTAGACTGAGCACCTGCCTTTATCTTGTGCAGAAAGGTTTCACATCTGAGTGACTCGATTACTGCTCATCAGAACAAGGAGCCACAGGCAGGAAGATATTGTTGGGAGTTTATTGACAATAGTGAACAGTATGTACAAGTGATTAACACCTGTGCCCAGGCTGTGCAACTATTTCTTCTTAACTTTCCTAACCCTCCCGCTATGTCTTGGTTTTTCCCAGGCATCCAAAGAGGAGGTGGAGGCAGCTTGATGACAGCCCTGTCTGTGATGACCTTGGCGGGTGTCCTCTGGAGGGCTGAGACTTGGTGGGTCCCGGCCTGCTTTCAAGGTCCTGCTTTGTGGCAGTGGCACCATCCTCAGCCTGTGGAGCTAGAATTGCTGAGGTCACAGGAAGATGGGATTCGGATGGGCCGGTCACTCCCGCAGTCACCTGGATGGATGGCCCCGGAGTGTTCGCCTGCTGATCCTCCTCCCTATGAATGCCCAAGGACTCCAGGCTGACTCCTTGAGGAGAAGGGTAGCTGGAGTGAGATCAGGCTGCCCGCCACCCCTCTTGCATACACACTGTTGGAAGTCACCTATGCCATCAGTGATGGAGTTAAGCCTGCGTTGCAGTGTAGGAACGGCGTCCTGGACCAAGGTCTCCATGGCGGCTGCCAACCTACCAGTGTTGACCTCAGTGCTATTTCCTCAGAGTGATGGCGGACGGACTCCTCCATCGTGCCTTACAATCTGAGGAGTGCAGCGGACATCCCTTCCTGATGTTCCCGAGCTTGCCTTTGCAGCTCCAGCAACTGTGAGATGACTGAGTCCAGAGGTTTGTCATCTGATGTGGGCTCAGCAGATTTCTGGCCTCCAGCAGTTCTCTAAGTGCCGGGCACCTGGGGAGTCCCTGCCGTTGCCTGCTGTGGATTAGAGAGTGTGATGTGCTCACCAGATTGTGATCTTGAGGCTATTCTAAAGCTGGACCCCACCGAGGTGTGTGTCTCTGCACTGGTGGAGGGTGTGGGTGAGCGCTATGACAGGAGTTCAACGAAGGTGTCTCCAGATTCCTCTTCAGAGGTTTCTTCGGAGCTTGATTGGAGGCCCTGGGTCGTTTTTAGTTTCTAGATCTGTTCAAAATCATTTAGCACGAATAGTCATGACATCCAATATGATGGAGTGTACCCTCAATGTGAAGACAGGATTTTGTCTTCAAAAGGACTGTGTGGTGGTCACTGCTACCGATAATGTCATGGACAGGTGCAAATGCGACAGGTAAATTGGTGAGGATGAGATCAAGTAGGTTTTTCCCTCTTGTTGGTTCCCTCACCACCTGCTGCAGACCCAGTATAGCAGCTATGCCTTTAGGACTTGGCCAGTTCGGTCAGTAGTGATGCTACCAAGCCACTCTTGGTGATGGACATTGAAGTCCCCTACCCAGAGTACATTCTGTGCTCTTGCCACCCTCAGTGCTTCTTCCAATTGGTGTTCAACAGCTGAGGGGTGCAGTAGGTGGTCATCAGCAGGAGGCTTCCTTGCCCATCTTTGACCTGGAGTCAATGTTGAGGACTCCCAGAGCAACTCCCTCCAAATTGTATACCACTGTGGCAGCTGGGTCTGTCCTTTTGGTGGGACAGAACATGCTCAAGGATGGTGATGGCGGTGTCTGGGATATTGTCCATAAGGTATGAACCAGTGAGTATGACTATGTCAAGCTATTGCTTGACTAGTCTGTGGGACAGCTCTCCCAATTTTGTCACGATCACCCAGACTTTAAGTAAGGAGGTCGTTGCATGGTCAAAAAGGCTGGGTGTGCCGTTGTTTCCGGTGCCTAGGTTGATGTCAGGTGTTCCATCTGAATTCATTCCTTTAAAACTTTGTAGCAGTTTGATACAGCTGAATGGCTTGCTAGGCCATATCAGAGGGCAGTTAAGAGTCAACCATATTTCTGTGTGTCTGGAGTCACATGTACACCAGACCAGGTGAGGACGGCAGATTTCTTTCTCTAAAAGACATTAGTGAACCAGATGGGTTTCTCCAACAATTGACAATGATTTTCTGGTCACCATTACTGAGACCAGCTTTTAGTTCCAGATTTATTAATTGAATTCAAATTTCACCAGCTGCTGTGGTTCTGTTTCACTCTGTCATACTTCTCCTTCTATTGATTGTGGTACCTCTCTCTGTAGCTGCTTCTTTCTGTTGCTGTCTCCCTTTTTATTCTCCCCCACCTCTTCTGTTGCTGTTTTCCCTCTCTCCCTCTGTTGTTGCTTTTCTTTCCTTATGTTTTTGTCTTTCTCTATTGCCCTTTTCTATCTTGCTGCATTCCCTCTCTCTCCCTCTGTTGCTGTATTTTCTCTTTGTTTCTTCTCTTCCTCTATTACAGTTTCTTGATCTGCTGTTTTCCCCTCTCTCCCCCTTTTGTTTCCCTCTTTTGCTGTTTTTCTGTTTATTGCTGTCTCACTCTCTTTGTTCCTCTCTCTTTGAAGTACAGAATTTTAAAGATCATCAGGGATCTCTTGCTTGCTACCCTAGCAGATCCTGCTGTTTGTTCAGGCTCACTCCATTCCCCCTGGGCCCTGCTCCAGGCCCCTGTTTGCTCCCTGGTTGACTTCAGTGGGAAAGCTTGATTATCATTTTACTTCTGGGTTTCATGCCTTCACTGCATGTGAGCAGGTGTGACACGAACAAGCAAGATGCGATTTTCCCTTGACTATTTAAAGGCCCAGTTCTCAGATGAAATGGAGAAGGAAGTGGGAAGTTTGGAAGATAGTGGATAGCAAGTGGAAGGAGAGAACAGGCTGGGCCCAGGTTCTCTGAATTTCTGCTGGGTGCAGTAAGGGTCAGGAGGGAATTAATGTTTCCCAGCAATGCTATAAAGAAACCTGCTGCTGCCACATTGAAGGAGTGGCTGGTGGTGGCACAGGAGTATCAACATTCAGTTATGGATCCAATTCTGCAAATGTTTCAATGACCTGACCAATTCAGGAAAGGTAAGAAAATTTGGAGATGCACCAAATCCTGTAGTACACCCCCGTCACTATCTTGCCACTCACACTACATTCACAACACTCCTCCCACCCACTTCAATTCCAATAGCACACATTTGGCCAGATTTTGGCATCAATGTGGATAGCTCGAGTCGGGAAATTTCCTGTCTTGTCGGATCCGCCTCGATGCATGATCTTCGCTCTGTTGGTCGAGTGCAGGATAGACTGCCAACCCCAGAAGCAGAACATAGGCAGCCATGGAGGTAGACAAGTGTTAAGGCGGACTGGTTAGAAGGCCCACCTCAATTCTCTAGGACATTGTCCCAGTTGTTTAGAAATTGTTAGGCCCTCTAGCCTTCATCCTTGCATCTCCTTGTTCCCTCTACCTACCTCCCTTGGCCCTTCTTACCCTTCATGCCAACTCATTGCCCCATCCCCAAGAGCTCCTCAGACCCACCATGCCACCTCCATAACACATTTCCCTTTATCCACCATGGGAATATCTCAGGAGCCATGTGGAAATGAAAAGAACATGCTTCTAACAATCTAACGCAGCTCTCACTCCTATGCACTTGATACAGAAAAAAACTCATTCATAAAATCCATTCAAAGCTTTTAAATCTCCACAAATGGTTAATCTCTTATAAAAACAAACAAGCATCTATGAGACCCCACATTAAAGACAGCTAATTCTTTAATAGCCTCTTTAAGCTGTAAATCAAACAGTGAATTCAGAACCCCTTGCTGAGATAAATGCACTTTTAAAACTGAGCCAAACATTAATAATGACATAATGATAGTGAAATATCAATAAAGTGCTTTGTTAAAATTGTATTAGCAGATGCTACTATTTTTATAACCTATAACCTGTCCATCAAAACAATCTGGCAAGGGTTTATTTCTAATTCACCCTTTTTTTCAAAAGTTTAAGGAAAGGGGCATTTAAAAAACTTCAGATCATGACAGTTATACAGACCTTATCCAACCTTCAGGACTGTTTACGCCTACTCCAACAATTCGTGACTCCCATACTGCCTATGAAGGTCTGTGCAACAGCCAAAATGGGGCCTGTTTGAACTCAGCACTAAGTTCAAATGGCCCTGCTGAGTCTGTGAATCACTCCCTGCCCTCTTTCCCTTATTGCAAAAATGGGATGTGTTGGAAATAGGGTCTGGACTTCTGCATCTGGGTCCCACCTGCCATTTCTAAAGGTCTGTGGAGTCTTCCTGTCTCCACAAAAATCCA
The DNA here is from genome assembly GCF_964194155.1 of Cetorhinus maximus. NCBI lineage: Eukaryota > Metazoa > Chordata > Chondrichthyes > Lamniformes > Cetorhinidae > Cetorhinus > Cetorhinus maximus. Next base: position 97,044,503 of record NC_135881.1, on the reverse strand, counting down.
GCCCATAGTTCTATATATCCTCTCATCCTCATCTCCTTCCTTTCTCCACCACTGCCAGTCATCCCAATTGTCATGTAGTCTGAAATCAGTTCAGTTCCCATTATTCTCAAATGGCATTGACCTTTTAGAACAGAGATGAGGAGAAACTTCTTTAGCCAGAGAGTGGTGAATCTATGGAATTCATTGCCACAGAAGGCTGTGGAGGCCAGGTCATTGAGTGTATTTAAGACTGAGATAGATAGGTTCTTGATTGGTAAGGGGATCAAAGGTTACGGGGAGAAGGCGGGAGAATGGGGTTGAGAAACTTATCAGCCATGATTGAATGGCGGAACAGACTCGATGGGCTGAATGGCCTAATTTCTGCTCCTATGTCTTATGCTCTTATGGTCTTGACACATCCCTCAAATGCAGGTCAATCTACTTGTGATGCATTGCTCACCGTCACTCTCACAAAATGCACTGCATTCATCAGATGCCTCAGTGCCACTCAGAGAGCTATGGTGCCAGCCTTGCAGGAGAGAATGCAGAATTTTAAAAAATAATTTATTCATGGCATGTGGGTGTCACTGGCTAGGCCAGTATTTATTGCCCATCCCTAATTGCCCCTTGAGCTGTCTTCTTGAACCGCTTCAGTCCATGTGGTGTGGGCACACCCACAGTGCTGCCAGGGAGGGAGTTTCAGGAATTTGACCCAGTGACAGCGAAGGAATGGCGATTTATTTCCAAGTCAGGATCTGCTGCCCTTGTTCCTCTAGGTGCTAGCGATCGTGGGTTTGGAAGGCGCTGTCGAAGGAGCCTTGGTGAGTTCCTGCAGTGCATCTTGTAGATGGTACACACTGTGGCTACTGTGCGTCAGTGGTGGAGGGAGTGAATGTTTGTGGATGGGATGCCAATCAAGCAGGTTGCTTTGCTCTGGATGGTGTTGAGCTCCTTGAGTGTTGTTGGAGCTGTACTCATCCAGGGAAGTGGAGAATATTCCATCACACTCCTGGCTTGTGCCCTGTAGATTTTTTTTAGTGTTTAAAACAAAATTATTTTACCACGCAAAAATCAAAGAACATGAATACTAATAACTACACTCTATCTTAACATGAAAGATATTAAAAGAACAATGAACACAATACTTATGGTCTAAACCAAACTTCTTAACTCAAATTTCCTTCTACGCCCATTTGACTTATACCTCCAAAAAGCTCAAGTCAGATACACATCAGAAATTGAAAGATTAACTACTTAGTCTGAGTACTGTTTCAAACATTTGTATGTGGGTTAAGATTTGGTGGACAGGCTTTGGGGAGTCAGGAGGTGATTTACTCACCTGCTCTTGTAGCCACGGTATTTACATGGCTAGTTCAGTTCAGTTTCTGGTCAATGGTAATCAGCAATGTTTTCATAGTCATTATTAGACTTTTAATTCAAGATTCTTATTGAATTTGAATTTCACCATCTTCCGAACTCAGGTCCACAGAGCATTAGGATACATATATTGCACCCGAGCAGATATGAGCGCATAGGCGAGACCTGGTAGACACTTAGATGGGATGTCACCTGGAGGTTGGCACAGCACAAGTGAGCATGAGTAGAGAGTGGTGGTAGGGAAGCTGTGGGGAATTTACTTTGGAAGGCGTAATCCTCTTCAAGCTCTGCTCAGCTGGACAGTAATGGTGAATCTGGGCATGGGGGAGGGAGGGGGTATCAAGGAAAAGGAGGTTCAGCAGCAACTATGCGATGTACTGGCAGACCTGGCAGGCATACTCTCCACAATGGCACAGAGGATAGAGGGGTCTACCTCAAACACTGGTGGAGTGATGTCACAGGGATTTTCAACCATACAACCATACAATCAGTCATGGAGAGTTTGGCTGCCTCTTAGGAAGTTGCATCAGGTGCACAAAGCTGACCCAAAGTGGTGACCTTGCATATTATGACCACCAATATTTCTACCGGCTTCCAGACATGAGCTTGCAAGGCATCACTGATCGCCACCAAGCTGCTCTTCCGCAGAGACACAGGAGTAACCTGCCATTGGTCCTGAGGAGAGAGAATGGTGTCTATATACACTTTCCTCTCAGAGCCCACCCAACCAATTTTCCGCATAACAAGGCCCCGGCTTGTTGCCTCCCCTGCACAGGTCCAGGAGGAGGAGGTACTGGTGGGGCACAGAGCACCACCACATAGAAATTCAAGAGATAGGAGTAGAAAAGCTTTATAGTTCACCAACCTTAAGAAGCGTATTCCTCGTAACTGAATGGCAAGTGCCCATTCTGCTTTACATTCGTTTGGTATTGAAGGTGGAGAAATATATTGACTGACACCAACTGGTAAATGTTTACCAGAAACACTTGCAGAGATGGGGTAATTGATACAGTCACACTGGTTAAGCTGAATGACTAACTGAACCTTTGAACTACCAGGACATCCTTGGCATCAGGGCAACAATCCCTCTACCTGGTATTAATATTGAGGCCATAGTTCATAATGTTAAGACAATAAATGTTTAATAGCAAGAGGTAATGGATCAACAACTAGGTGGCAGTATAGAAACAAAGGTTGATAAGTGAGAATACACATTTTGGAGTGTTGGGATGGAATGTTAATTATCATCCACAGGGATTTAGGGCAAAATGTTTTTAAATGAAGCCTGATCAAGATAGCAGCTTATATTGCAATTCTTCACCCCAAAGGCCAAGTAGTACTATTGTGGGATTGAAACTAATGCTGGACATCAAGGGATGACCTGCGTGTTAGAGGAAGCATTAGTTTTATCTGTTTGTGTGAGGTGTGGTTCCTTAGCTGTACCTTTGCCGAGTTGTTTAATAACTTCTAAATGAGCCTTTGAAGATGATGAGAAGGCTCAAGAGGGAGGTGAATTCAATTTTATATGCAGACAGAGGAAAGGTCGGCAAGAAATTGCTGCCCTTGGTACCGTTTGTAACGGTGTTATGGAGGCCATGTCCTGAACTTTGTGTGCAGACAATGTCGTTGCTGTGAGCTCTGAGCAAGATGAGCCGTGCACGGCCATTATTTAAAGGAGCAGATATCCGGCTTGTGAGTAAGGTGATTTGTTTGGAGCTTTTTCTACTGCAAAGCGTCTGGAGGTAGTCTGGAATATTTTTGGGGATTCTTTGGTGAGTTCCTGGAATTGCCAGGTGTTGCTGAGGATGTTAAGGGTGGGGGATTGCAGAGATTTGGTGATTTGTCCACACAAAGGCTGCAACAGGTATGGAGGCTACAGTTGCAGTGCTTCTGGGCCTGCAATGCAACAAGGGGATGGAGAAGAGGCTGCAGAAGGGAACACTCCACATAATCCCCTCTGCCAAGTTGGAGCTGGACTCCTCCATGCACTTTGACAATGATAGGAGGCTGTCTGGCAGGCCAACCAATGCATTTTGGTGTGAATGCCCATTAGGGTGCTCCTGTATGCTGCCCTATCGAGGTCCTCATCTGAGTCCTGTGCAGTAGCACTCACCTGCTGTCTTAGCCTCCGGTGAGCTGGCAAATGAATTATCCTTGACCCGGCTGGATGAGCCACCACATGCTGATCCCAAACTCTATATTAACCTCCAAGGTATGTGCAATGTCAGTTTCTAATCTCGTGGATGTGAGTATCAGATCAAGTGATGGCCCTCTTCACCACTGCTCTGCTGTTGCTCTCTCTCTCTCTCTCTCTCTCTCCCTGTGGCTGGGCAGGTGGCAGTTCATGTACGTTTGCAAGCAGGAACTCAGAACGGTTAGATTGGAGTGAGCGGAAGGGATTGGGGAGTGGGAAGCAAGCCTCCCGTAATCCAGTTCTGCTTCCCTTAATCCAGTTCTTAGTGATAAGCGAAAGTGACAGTTGGAAGACTAATTCAATCCAGTGTCATTTTCATTAAAAGCAGCAGAAACTCTTGATAAAGGAAGACAAATGGAGTTGCAAATTGTGTTGCTCAGGTTGGGTCACAGAAACAAAGATATCACACCATCAGCAGCTTGCTCATCATGCCAGATAGCAGAAGAAGGTTGTACTCAGAATTGAGAAAGCGCAGAAGAGAGGAACATACCGTCATTCTCAATGTTCTCAGAGACAGCAGCTACCATAGGCCACTCAGCAGCCAGCCCCATGTTTCAGAGAACCATCTCCTCCGTAAGGGTAGGAGATGCAGGTGTCCTTGTGCCTCACTGACTCTGTTCTGTTCCCTTCTATTGTGAACCACCTTGTCCTGTGAGAGCGAGGGCTGGATGTCAGTGATTGCGTAGCACTATGTTTGGGTGATGTGCCGGCCACAGCTAAATAGCTGGATGTATATGGAGGCAGTGAGTGGTGGATGTGAGGCTGGCAGCATCGGTAGGTATGTGAGGGTGAGGTGTAGTCTCTGGATGTTAGGCATGAGCCTCGAGTGCCAGGGAGTGCTGCTGCCCTCACCATCCCTGCAGAATTATGGCTTCTCTCTTGATCTCCACCACTAATGCCTCAAGTGCTGCATCCATCACTCTGGAACCCTATTTCTGCCCAGGTGTCCAATTAGCAATATTTTTCATAGCAGCAATCTTTTTGTACAGCTTTCCTTTATGGTGCAGCTTGCCTTAGGAGAATAGGTGAGCTATTCCACTCAATCGGCACACCCCGCACACCCCCACTCTGCAGTCAGCCTGGAAGAGGTAGACATCAGCGATAAACCTATTCGGGCCAGCGCTGAAATCATGCAGATGATCGATACACAAAAATTGTGTGGCCAATGCAACCTGATCTGCATGGGCATGGGCAGGTCGCAAATCATGACCTCCGTGCTCAAAATCCAGGGACCCCATTTTCAGTCCTATATGTTCTTGCAGGTGTATAATAATATCAATGAAAATTAAATTAAAATAATAAAAAATTGTAGCTTAATGTTATAGTTACAAGGTAATTTTGTCAGCATGCCTGTGATCCTATGATAGCCGTTGGTGGTGTGTGAGATATCCAGGTGCTAGCACATTCTCAGAACCTTTAAACTCCATTAATGGTTGAATAACCTATTGAGAGTGCGGAAATATGAGGGCTCATGTTACTGCACAAGAGTTACCTATGGAGTAAATTCTGTATAAGAAAGGAGCAGGAGTGGACCATACAGCCCCTCAAGCCTGCTTTGACTGTCAAAATGATCATGGCTGACCTGTCTCAACTCCACTTTTCTACCTACTTCCCATATCCCTTGATTCCATGAGAGACAAAAACACCTGTGTATCACAGCCTTGAATATACTGTGGCATCCACAAGCCAATGGGGCAGAGATTTCTAAAGGTTCTCAACACTGAGTGAAGGAACTTCTCAACTCAGTCCTAAATAATCAGTCCTTTATCCTGAGTCTGTGCCCCTATGTCCTAGATTCCTCAGCCAGGAAAATAACCTCTCAGCGTCTATCCTATCAAAGCCCTGGGAGTGCCACAGGATGTACACATCATGGGAACTGCCTGGCTACCTGGCACAGACCTGAAAAATCTGTGCCCTGTGGTCACAAGCAATCTGGGCGATGATGAAGTGGAAGCTCTTTCTTTTGACGAAGGTTCCCGGCTCAACCGCTGGCACCTATACGGTGATGGGAGTGCAATCTACGGGGAATCCAGTAATTGCAGCGAAGCCTCTGGCTCACTCAGCCTGGCTGGCTTTGTCGGTCTGGAAATGAATGAGGATCATCACCTGTCTGAACAGAGTGTCAGTGACCAGCTTGACGCAGCTGTGGGCACCAGATTGAGAAACACCACATAGATCTCCCGCTGACCCTAGGAAGGAACCAGAGGTGAAAAAGTTCAGGGCCACTGTCACCTGGCATCAGGTGGCCACTGACACAGTTTGAGGCGATCTCTGGGCCAATCATGTAGCAAATGGAGGTCACAGTTTCCCTGGAGGAGGAGCCTCCTTCGGTACTGGATCTCCGATATGTCCAGGTAGCTGGAGCGCTGCCTGTAAACTCTCGCTGCAGGATAACATCATCTTCTGTGGACCCTTCCACCTTGCACTTCCTGCTGGCCCCGCCCCCCATGTGGCTGCGCCTCTCTTTCCATAGGTCATTCTCTGGGACGCTGCCTGCAGACACCAGGCCTCCTCTCCCTTCTGGCCCTCTCCTGCTCAGAAGGGGAGGTCTCTCCAGTGGAGTAAACAATCTCCATTTGCCGGAACACAGATGGCACAGGATAATCCCCTGAAGGGTGCACTCGGCAAAAGAAATCTTGTAAACCAAAGAGTCCTCCAGAAAACACAGACAATGCAAATAACCGTCAGAAAAGCACCTACAACCAACTCTCACCTAAACTCCTACCTCCTCACAGAGCCACAGCTCTGGTTGACTTTAATCCCACCCTGGATTGAGCTTCACTTAAGAACGGAATGGCTGCCTGGCCACGTGACCCGTGTGCTGACTGCAAAACCGCACGGGCCACGTAAAGTTTCAGTCAATTGTGTTTTTAATGGGCTTCATTGCCTGCTTAATTGTCAGTGGTCCAACTCCCGTGCGTGCCTGCTGACCATATTATGGAACGATGGCGCGATGACATCGGGTCACATGCCTGACGATTTCTCTTGCAACTTTGCGCAAGGTCAGGTTGGCCACATGCCTGATCCTGCAACGTAAAATTCTGGCCCAGGTAAATGCTCCCAATGCACCCTGCCAGCAACCTTACTTGCTGGCCAGCTGTGTACTGCAAACAGCTGTTCTTCTGCCAAAGGAAACTAACCAGTTGCTGCAGTGTGCCCAATTGGTGCCTGCAGCTGGCCAGAAAAATGTTTATAAGCCCCAAACTTTAACTCGATTTGAGTTTCCCGCCTGCCCATTGGGCAGGTCCTGCAGGCACAATCTAATAGCTGCCTCTTTGGGGAAGCAGAAAATACTACATCCAGCATTCCATTCCGTATGTTGGTGTCAATCTGAAATTTCTCCTTTAGTGGGTTCAACTTGTGCCCTTTGTTCTATTTTCATAAGTAAATTTGAAGTAGCGTTTCTGGATGTTTATTATCATGTCCCTGATATATGGCTTCACTAAAGTCCCACACAACATTTATTCGTGTCCTCTCCAAATTCCATTACTTCCTTGTGCATCAGTGTTTTGATTTCAAATTTCTCATCCTTATTTGTGAATCTTTCATGTTACCTTAATGGTCATCTACTGACTTGTGTCCCAGCATTCTCCTGTAACACAATACTTTCCTTGTTCCACTACTGATGGTCACTCTAGTCATCCCTACCCTGCCTTAAAAACCTCCTCAAAACCTCTTTTTTAACAATGCCTTATGTTCCCAATCCTAGTTTCTCCATTTCTCTCTACTTTCTGCAGGACTCTATACACCTTTTACCTTATTATAAAGTGCTCTGAATTTGTTTTGAATACAATGAATTCTCAATAGGTGCATTTTAAGACTTAATAGCTGGATTTTACTGGTATTCCTGGATTTACAGTAGAGTGGTCCTAACCCTTATCAAGCTTTTTCAACATGCAGGCTTATAAGAACAACAACATAAATTTATATAGCACCTTTTATATAATGAAACATCCCAAGGTACCTCACGGGAGCATTATAAAACAAAGCATGACATTAAACCACATAAGAAAATATTGAGTCAGATGACAAAAATCTTGATCAAAGAGCTAGGTTTTAAGGAATGCCTTACAGGGGGAAGGTGAGGTAGAGAGGCAAAGAAGTGCAGGGAGAGTATTTCAGAGCTTAAGGCCTAAGAAACTGAAGGCGCAGCAATCAATGGTGGACCGAGTAAAATCAGGGATGCACAAGAGGGCAGAATTAGAGAAGTGCAAATACCTCAGAGGGCCATGGGGCTGGAGGAGATTTCAAAGATAGGGAGAGATGAGACCATGGAGGGATTTGAAAACAAGGATCAGAATTTTAAAATCATGACCGGAAGCACAAGGGTGAAAGGGGAACAAGACTTGGTGTGAGTTAAGACATAGGCAGTGGAGAGTTGGATGATATTAAGTTTACAGAGGGTAGAACATGCGTGACCAACCAGGAGTGCATTGGAATAGTCAAGCCGGCAGGTAATGAAGGCATCATTGAGGGTTTCAGTAGAAGATGAGCTGAGGCTGGGGCAAGGTTGGACGATGTTACGGTGGTGGAAATAGGCAGTCTTAGCAATGGCATGAATATGAGATTGACAGCTCCTCATGGAGAGAGCCGCGGCAGCCAGTTCAAGGGCAACATCACTTCTCAGCAAGATGGCAGAAGCAGCAACCACACGGCTGCCACTAATTGGAAAGGCCATTAGATTTTCTGGTGTGTCAGTGCAGTTCCTGCTGGTAGGAAGGAAGATGAGGAGGCACTGCCTGATGGGCAGGGAGTGTAAGAGGTCCCAAGATGCAGATTGCCTGGAGGGAAGCAGCAGAGGCAGTCAGTGAAACCTCCATTACCACAAGAACTGCTACACAATGCTGAAAGAGCTTCAGTGACCTCACAGGAAGAGCCAAGGTAAGTCCAGGCTCTGGTACCAATGTACATCCTCTCTGACCTCTGTTATAAAAACTCACTTCTGCAAAGAGAAACCCTTCCAAACACTGAAGCATCTTCTTTACTAAAGCCACTCTCTCAAATCACTTTACCACTAAAAGGTTTTTTGATCGCCCTCTTTTAGGGACAAGGCCTCCTTTGCTTCTCATCATAATGGCATGCATAGTTTCATATGAGGCCCGTGTCCATGGCACTCACAAGCCTGTAACATTATTGTTGTTCCCTTTCAAATTAAATATGACATGCAACTAATATGGCATGAGGATAAGTGAGGGAAGGGCCACCATTATTGAAAACTCTTAGACCACAGAAAGAGAAAGTGTTAAATATAATGGCAGTTAGACAGAAGAGTTTGCACTAGGGGGTGTAGTATAAGGGTCTGGCACATATAGGCTTAATGTAGGACTGAGTACAGTACCACCCACACAGTGATGTAAGAAGGCACATGATCCAGATCTAGGGTCAATGTGATGCTGAACAGAGACATGTTAAGACCTAAATATGGAGATAGCTCCTTGCCTATACCCTTTGCTTTATTTTTGTATATAGTTACAAGTAGTCAATAAAGATTTGCTGTTAACATTCAGAAGACTATGAAGGCTTCTTTAACAGACACGTTCTGCAACCAACACCATCCCAACATGGCTTTAAGACTAGTCGCCAGGCGAGGTTCTCCCTATTTGTTATGATCCCGGATGAGGTACCCCATATTGTTATGCTCCCAGGTGAGGAGGGATGAACTGGCTCGCCTTCTTTATTCAACCTCCTTGGCTGGTCACAACAAGCTAAATTTAAAAAGGACTCCTTCCCTCATAGATACCCTTTCCAAGTCCAAATGTATTTATGTTTTAAAAGGAGCCAATTTAACTAGGCTTTCTTGAGTCAAAGAAAGAGTGAGTTTATTAGTTACTAAATGCCAGAAAAAAAAAATACAGCACACATACACACAGATTAGAAATGAGAAATTGAGTCCAAAAATAAAAGTTAAAAAAAATGTACGAATCAGTCTTTGGCTTGTCCATGAGGAGTAGATGAGTAATCAAGCAACAACCTGACATGGTCATCCTCACGAAATCATACCTTACTGTTAATGTGGTATGTCCTGTCCCACTGGCAGCTAGTATACAGTGACAGTGGTATACAGTCAGATAGAAGTCTCATGGCATCGGGTCAAACATGTGTAAGGAAACCTCTTGCTGATTACTGCCCTCCCACAGGTGATGAATCAGTGCTCCTCCATGTTGAACACTACTTGGAGGAAGCACTGAGGGTGGCAAGAGTGCAGGATGTACTCTGGGTGGGGGACTTCAATGTCCATCACCAAGAGTGGCTCGGTAGCACCACTACTGACTGAGCTGGACATAACTATTAGATTGGGTCTGCGGCAGGTGGTGAGGGAAAAACATACTTGACCTCATCCTCACCAACCTACCTGCCACAGATGACCACCACACAGTCATTGTGGAGAAGAAGTCCTGCCTTCACATTGAGGATACCCTCCATCGTGTTGTGTGGCACTGCCACTGGGCTAAAAGGGATAGATTTCAAACAGACCTAGCAACTCGAGAGTGGGCATCCATGAGGCACTGTGGACCAACAGCAGTAGCAGAATTGTGCTCAATCACATTACCATCAAGCCATGGGATCAACCCTGGTTCAATGGAGAGTGCAGGAGGGCATGCCAGGAGCAGCACCAGGCATACCTAAAAATGAGGTGTTAACCTAGTGAAGCTATAACACAGGACTACTTGTGTACCAAACAGCATAAGCAGCAAGTGATAGACAGAGCCAAGCGATCCCACAACCAACGGATCAGATCTAAGCTCTGCAGTCCTGTCACACCCAGTCGTGAATGGTTGTGGATAATTTAACAACTCACTGGAGGAGGAGGCTCCACAAATACCCCATCCTCAATGATGGAGGAGCCCAGCACAGCAGCGTAAAAGATAAGGCTGAAGAATTTGCAACAATCTTCAGCCAGAAGTGCCAAGTGGATGATCCAACTCGGCCTCCTCCAGAGATCCCCAGCAACAAAGATGCCAGTCTTCAGTCAATTCGATTCACTCCATGTGATATCAAGAGACACCTGAATGTACTGGATAGTGCAAAGGCTATGGGCCCTGACAATATTCCGGCAATAGTGCTGAAGTCTTGTGCTCCAGAATTTGCTGTGCTATGTGGAAAATTGCCCAGGTATGTCCTGTACAAAAAATGCAGGACAAGTCTAACCCAGCCAATTACCGCCCCATCAGTCTACTCTCGATCATCAGTAAAGTAATGGAAGGGGTCATCAACAGTGCTTTCAAGTGACACTTGCTTAGCAATAACCTGCTTACTGACGCCCAGTTTGGGTTCTGGCAGGGTCACTCAGCTCCTGACCTCATTACAGCCTTGGTTAAAACATGGGCAAAAGAGCTGAACTGCCGAGGTGAGGTCAGAGTGACTGCCCTTGACATCAAGGCCGCATTTGACCGAGTGTGGCATCGAGGAGCCCTAGCAAAACTGGAGTCAATGGGAATCGGGGGAAAACCCTCCACTGGCTGGAGTCATACCTAGCATGAAGAAAGATGGTTGTAGTTGTTGGAGGTCAGTCATCTCAGCTCAATGACATCACTGCAGGAGTTCCTCAGGGTAGTGTCCTCGGCTCAACCATCTTCAGCTGCTTCATCAATGACCTTCCTTCCATCATAAGATTAGAAGTGGGGATGTTCGCTGATGATTGTACAATGTTCAGCACCACTCGCGACTCCTCAGATACTGAAGCGGTCCATGTCCAAATGCAGGCTTGGGCTGCCAAGTGGCAAGTAACATTCGTGCCACACAAGTGTCAGGCAATGACCATCTCCAATAAGAGAGAATCCAACCATCGCCCCTTGATGTTCAATGGCATTACCATCACTGAATCCCCCGCTCTCGACATCCTGGGGGTTACCATTGACCAGAAACTGAACTGGATAGAGACGTAAATACTGTGGCTACAAGAGCAGGTCAGAGGCTAGGAATTGTGTGACAAGTAACTCACCTCCTGACTCTCCTGACAAAGCCTGTCCACCATCTACAAGGCACAAGTCAGAGGTGTGATGGAATACTCTCCACTAGCCTGGATGAGTGCGGCTCCCACAACACTGAAGAAAGCTGGGCACCGTCCAGGACAAAGCAGCTCACTTGATTGGCACTACATCCACAAACATTCACTCCCTCCACCACCGATACACAGTAGCAGCAGTGTGTACCATCTACAAGATGGACTGCAGGAATTCACCAAGGCTCCTTCAACAGCACCTTCCAAACCCACGGCTATTACCATCTAGAAGGACAAGGGCAGTAGATAGATGGGAACACCACTACCTGGAGGTTCCCCTCCAAGTAACTCACCATCCTGACTTGGAAATATATCGCTGTTCCTTCACTGTTGCGGGGTCAAAATCCTGGAACTCCCTTCCTAACAGCACTGTGGGTGTACCTACACCACATGGACTGCAGCGGTTCAAGGAGGCAGCTCACCACCACCTTCTCAAAGGCAACTAGTGATGGGCAATAAATGTTGGCCCAGCCAGCGAAGCCCACATCCCATGAATGAATTTTAAAAAAAATTTCTAAGTCAATTCTTGTTTGTGTTTCCCAAAATAAAAACGCAAGTAATATATTTGAAGATCTAGTTTAATGTGGGTTTGATCTTTTCTTATATTGTCTGAACATTTTACCAGCCGTTTCATGTAAATCAGATTTATAAAAAACTCTGTGACCTCTGCTTGTCCTGAATAGGTATCTCAATGTAATCCCCTCTGTAATGGAACACTATAGAAGCTAGTCACCCAGAAAAATCTAATCTATTGAGCTTTGATATTTCTTCAGTTCTGTTTTGGGGATCTCACATTTCATTTGCTCTCTAGTAATATCTGAGAATTACCAGACTCAGAGTGCAGCCAAGGAAAAAAAATAAATTCACAATCTATACTGGACTGCAATCTTTTAGATAACCTATCCAAAGTTACACAAGCTGGTGTGGAAATTGTTAAATTCACTGAAGGACCTTTCAGGACAATTATACAAAAAATATTGTAATTTGCATCAAACATTATTTAAATTACACCAGCAGTTAACTGCTATACATCAAAAATTATTAAACAATGTCAAAAGCCCATTGGCTGTGTCTTCTTTGAAGTGTTGCTGAATTTTCTGAGGGTATTACAGACAGGTGTTCTTACCTTTTCCATCTGTGAAGTTCCGTATGCTCAGGATGTTATTGAGCTCTTGAATGTGGTTTTGCTTAATGTACTGCGTCTTTTCAGGCGTGTCCTGTAGCTGCATGGTAACCTCCTCAAGCTCTTTGTCAAGCTGTAAAGGGAAACGGCACGCCTTCAATGAACACAATTTAAATTAAATTATGCCTATGTGAATAGTTGTGACCTCTCCTAAGCTATGAGCAAAGAGAGGTTTCTAAGCATCAGATGCTTAAAGGAATTTAATTGTAATTTGTACTGTGTCCAAGTTATAGATAAGAATTGGAATTTTTCATTTTTCAGAGTTCATCACAGATTCATGAATTCTACACTCAGCTCTCATCCTTTCCCATGATATAATTGAAGTCAATTAATTAGGATGGCCCAATAGAAATTAAATTGTCACATTCACTGGACAGTTTCCTGTAAATGCAAATCTGTCAGAGCATATACTGGCAAACAATTGGTGCCCGAAAATAATTTCCCCTTGATAAACTGTCTCTGTTACCATTAACATGTATTCAAGCTAAACAAACGTCTGAATTTCCGCTCCTAAGTCCGGAGCGCAAAGTCGGGAAAATTCCCGACTCTGCAAAACTGACCCGGGAGAAAGTGCCCAGGATGGTTTGATTTTAGTTCAGTTGGAGTGGGGGTGTGCGGGGGTGGGGTAGGGGGGTTGCTGTTAACAGGATTTGGGCCTGCTGCCTCTGGAAAAAGTGTTGAAGCAGCCGCAAGGGCTGCCAAATGCGAAGGCCAGCTGTGTGAACGGCCAGCTGTGTGAATGGCCGGCTGTGTCAAAGGCCGGCCTTAGTGCTCCAGCACTTTGCCCCAGCTGTAAAAAAAATAAAGAAAACAAAAAACAGCCTTCTAGCTCTCACCTATACACCCCCTCACCCCTCACACGCTCCCCATGGCCCCCATAACCTCCATGCCAACCTATGACCTCTTCCCACCTCTGGCCCACCATATTCTCCATGCCAACTTATGCCCCTCTACCCACCCCCCATGGCCCCTCATACCCTCCATGCCAACCTATGTTCCTCTACCCACCCCATGGCTCTTTACAGACCCTATACCAACTTAATGCCAACTGATACCAACCCATGTCCCTGGATCTATCCAAAAGGATATTGTACCTTTCTAAAGGGGTACCCTGCTTCTCCAAAGAACTCTGGTAAGTTTGGACATTCTCTTGGAAAGTTTAAAGCCCAGAAATCATGTTTTGGATCTCCCATTAACGAAAATCCCACTTTTCGACGTGCAGCTGCTTCTGGGAACCACAGATGTGCAAACTACAATTCACCCCCGTTCCCCCACCCCTGACGAAAATGGTGGGTGCTGGGATCAGAGGCGGAACTTCCAGAACAGAGCTCCAGTGCCATTTTGGCTAAGTTGTAGACCCTCTCCATCGTTGAAAAAATTCAGGCCAAAGTATTTGCATTCTGTTTAGAAATGGTAAGTAACATGCTTGCACTTTCATGTGTAATATTATATATATTATATAAATATACCTCTGTAGTGTGAGATGGTCATACATGTGTTCTGATTCCTAATGATCAGTAAACTGGCTAACAGAAAGAAAAAGAAAGATAGAAATGAATAGTAAACAATATCAGAAACTGAATGGAGTTCCTCCATCTGTCAAGGGATTTATTAATTTTCAGAATATGTGAATCCCTGGTTTGTACCTACTTTAGGAACTATCTACTTACTGAATCTATTAAAAAAACTAAGAAATTAATATTGGTTGGCATCTGGGTACCCACTCTCTGCCTTCATGTAGCTGGTAATCCTCACATTTCCCTGCATAAATGATAATCATTTTCCTTTGAGTTTTCAAACAATTGTTCTTCTCAAGGATATTTACTAGAACTTCACAGTTGTCTTTGTTTGAAACTGTTTACATGATTCATGGAAAGAAAAGAGAACATATAGCAGATATGGTTGATAGCAAAGTGAGCACCTCTGTGATTTTCATTCGCAGGCGATGGTTATCAGTCTGAAATCCCTCAAGTCGAGATGTATTTGCCTGGTTCACACTCGTGACAGAGGTTGATGTCTTTGAGTCTTCTTTCTTCTGATTCTGGGTGAATTGTAATCGTCTGTTCTGAGTGGCTGCATCTGGATTTGTTCTTAATGTAATTAGCTGTAGAGAGAGTTCCAGGAAAGGACAGTTTAGTGAAATACACTAAATCAAAGGGCTTTCAGAAACCTATGGCTGCTCAGGGGTAGTCCTGCCATGACTAGGTCAGGACCCAGTTCTATGGATTCCCAATTTTGTGGTGAACTTCCTGGGTTGGAGCCTTTGAAGGCCGTTGATTAAAGGGGTGGAGCTGAGGGTGGGAATTGCAAACATTGGATCTTGAGCCTTAACTTGGGTCCAGCTTTTGGTCAGTTCAGATGTGCCTAGTGATGTAGTTTTGAATAAAAACAGTGGGTATGTAGAGTCATACTCACAACGTCATAGAGTTATACAGAACAGAAACAGGCCCTTCGGCCTAGTGCGTCCATGTCGGCCATCAGACACCTATCTATTCTAATCCCATTTTCCAGCACTTGGCCCGTAGCCCTGTATGCTATGGAGTTTCAAGTGCTTATCTGAATACTTCTTAAACGTTGTGACGGTTCCTGCCTCTACCATTCCCTCAGGCAGTGTGTTCCAGATTCCAACCACTCTCTGCGTGAAAAAACTTTTACTCAAATCCCCTCTAAACGTCCTGCCCCTTCCCTTAAATCTATGCCCCTGGTAATTGACAACTCCGCTAAGGAGAAAAGTTTCTTCCTATCCACCCTACTATGCCCCTTCTAATTTTGCATACCTCTATCAGGTCCGCCATCAGCCTTCTCTGCTCTAAGGAAAACAACCCTAGCCTATCCAGTCTCTCTTCATAGCTGGAACGCTCTAGCCGAGGCAACATCCTGGTGAATCTCCTCTGCACCCTCTCCAATCACATCCTTCCTATAGTGTGGTGACTAGAACTGCACACAGTATTCCAGTTGTGCCCTAACTAGCGTTTTATACAGCTTCAACGTAACCTCCCTGCTCTTATATCCTATGCCTCGGCTAATAAAGGCGTATCCCATTTGCCTTCATAACCACCTTATCTACCTGTGCTGCTGCCTTCAGGAATCTATGGGCATATACACCAAGGTCCCTCTAATCCTCTGTACTTCCTAGGGTCCAACCATTCATTGTGTATTCCTTTGCCATGTTAGTCCTCCCAAAATACATCACCTCACATTTCTCAGGATTAAATTTCATTTGCCAGTGCTCTGCCCATCTTACCAGCCCATCTATATCATCCTGTAATCTAAGGCTTTCCTCCTCACTATTTACAACACCACCAATTTTCATGTCACCTGTGAACTTACTGATCATACCTCCTATGTTCATGTCTAAATCATTAATGTATACTACAAACAGCAAGGGTCCCAGCACCGATCCCTGTGGTACACCACTCATCACAGCTTTCCAATCGCAAAAACAACCTTCCGCCATCACCCTCTGCCTCCTGCTACTAAGTCAATTTTGGATCCAATTTGCCAAATTGCCCTGGATCCCATGGGCTCTTACCTTCTTGACCATTCTCCCTTGCGGGACCTTGTCAAAAGCCTTACTGAACTCCATGTGGACTATCCTCATCTACACAACTAGTCACCTCATCGAAAAATTGAATCAAATTTGTTAGACATGATCTCTCCCTGACAAAGCCATGCTGACTATTCCTGATTAATTCCTGCCTCTCCAAATGGAGATTAATCCTGTCCCTCAAAATTCTTTCCAATAGTTTCCCTACCACTGATGTTAGACTCACTGGCCTGTAATTACCTGGTTTATCCCTACTACCCCTCTTGAATAATGGTAACACGTTCGCTGTCCTCCATTCCTCTGGCACCTCTCCTTGGCTAGAGAAGATTTGAAAATTAGTGTCAGATCCCCTGCAATCTCCTCCCTTGCCTCACATAACCACCTGGAATACATCTCATCTGGGCCTGGGGATTTATTCACGTTTAAGCCTGCTGAAACGCTAATACCTCCTCCCTTTCAATGCTAATTTGTTCCAGTATATCACAGTCCTCCTCCCTGATTTCTACACCTACATTGTCCTTCTCCATAGTGAACACAGATGAAAAGTAATCATTCAAAATCTCACCTACGTCCTCTGGCTCCACGCACAGATTGTCACTTTGGTCACTAATGGGCCCTACTCTTTCCCTGGTTATCCTTTTGCCCTTAATATATATATATATAATGCCTTGGGATTTTCCTTTATCTTGCCTGCCAGTGTTTTATCATGCCCCCTCTTCGCTCTCCTGATTACCTTCTTAAGTACCCTCCGACACTTTCTATGCTCCTCTAGGGCTTCTGCTGTTTCCAGCCCTCTGTCTCTGCCATAAACCCCCCTTTTTTTTCCTTATCCAAACCTCTATACCCCTTGACATCCAGGGTTCCATGGACTTGTTGGTCCTACCCTTCACCTTTACGGGAACATGTTGGCCCTGAACACCCACTATTTTATTTTTGAATGACTCCCACTGGTCTGATGTAGACTTTCCTACAAGTAGCTGCTTCAAGTTCACATTGGCCAGATCCTGTCTTATCATATTGAAATTGGCCTTCCCCCAATTCAGAGCCTTTGTTTCCAATCCATCTTTGGCCTTTTCCATAGCTACCTTAAATCTTACAGAGTAATGGTCACTATCCCCAAAATGCTCCCCCACTGACACTTCTACCACTTGCCCGGCTTCATTCCCTAAGATTAGGTCCAGTACCATCCCTTCTCTTGTAGGACTTTCTACATGCTGGCTCAAAAAGCTCTCCTGAATGCACTTTAAGAATTCGGCCCCCTCTAAGTCTTTCACACCAAGACTATCCCAGTTAATAGTGGGGAAGTTGAAATCCCCTACTAATATTACTTTATTATTTCTACATTTCTCTGAGATTTGCCTACATATCTGCTCCTTTATCACCCCCTGTCTGTCTGGAGGCCTATAGTACACTCCCAGCAAAGTGATTGCCCCCGTTTTGTTTTTAAGTTCTACCCATATGGCCTCATTTGAGGAACCTTCTAAGATACCATCCCTCCTTACTGCAGTAATTGACTCCTTGATCAATAGTGTAATGCCACCTCCTCTGTTATACCTCCCCCTGTCATGCCTGAAGATTCTATAGCCTGGAATATTGAGCTGCCAGTCCTGCACTTCCCGCAACCATGTCTCTGTGATAGCAACAATATCATATTCCCATGTGTTAATCAACACCTTCAATTTATCTGCTTTACTTGTAAGACTCCTTGCGTTAAAATAGATATAATCCAGCCTTGCATTATTGCTCAGCACCTTAGCAGGTCAATATTTGCTCTGCCTTCCAGACTGACTTAGTTTCTCTTCTATATTTGGCTGTGCATCACCCCCTACTGTACCTCCACTCTGTATCCCATCCCCCTGTCAAATTAGTTTAAACCCCCCCCTCAACACCATCAAGCCTCCCTGCAAGGATGTTGGTCCCGCTCCGGTTCAGGTACAACACGTTTGACTTGTACAGGCCCCACCTTGGCAAGAAACAGACCCAGTGATCCAAGAAACTAAAGCCCTCCCTCCTGCACCATCTCTTCAGTCATGCATTCATCCTCTCTATTCTCCTACTCCGATACTCACTAGCATGTGGCACAGGGAGTAATCCAGAGATTATAACCTTTGAGGTCCTGCTTTTTAATATGCTACCTAGCTCCCTTAATTCTTGTTGCAGGGCCTCATCCCTCTTTCTATCTATGTTGCTGGTACCAATGTGAACCACGACCTCTGACTGTTCGCCCTTCCCCTTCAGAATGCCCTGCAGCCGTTCTGTGACATCCTTGACATTGGCACCACGGAGGCAGCACACCATCCTGGAGTCACGTTTACAGCCGCAGAGGCACCTATCTGCACCCCTCATTACTGAGTCTCCTACCACTATTGCTCTTGCACTCTTATTCCTCCCACTTTGTGCAGCTGAGCCACCCACAGTGCTGTGAACTTGCTTCTGGCTGCACTCTCCAGAGGAACCTTCACCTTCCTCATTTTCCAACACAGAGAAATGGCTCTTGAGTGAGATGCACTCTGGGATTTCCTGACTACTTCCCTGCCACCCTCCTCCTGACTGGTGGTTACCCATTCCCTCTCTGACTGCACTTCCTTAAGCTGCGGAGTAACCACATCTAAAAATGTGCTATCCATGTAACCCTCAGCCTCGTGGATGCACCGCTGTGTCACCAGCTGATGCTCAAGCTCTGAAACCTGTTGCTCAAGCTGGTCAAGCTGGTCAAGCTGGTGGCACTTCCTGCACATATGGTCATCCAGATTGCAAAGAGTGTCTAAGAATTCCCACATGCTGCAGGCTGTACAACACATGGGACTGAGCTCCCTTGCCATACTTTTTGTTTGTTTTCAATTAAAAGACTATTTCCTTAAATTTAAGCCTTGCTCTGCTCAGTGAAGTCTCGCTCTTTTACAGCCCTGCACTGCTCAATGAAGTCTCACTCTTTATAGCCCTGCTTTGCTCATGAACCCTTGCTCTTTACAGCCCCACTCTGCTCACTGAAGTCTCGCTCTTTACAGCCGCACTCTGCTCACTGAAGTCTCGCTCTTTACAGCCCCACTCTGCTCACTGTTCCTGGATGTGTGCATACCCTTAGGCTCACTTTTCATACACTACACAGAACATAAGCTTAATTTATAAAGGGCTGTCTCAGAGGAATAGTTGCTTTGTTGATTGCAAAGATGAAAATACAAGGTAAGGTAAATTCACCGCAGAGAGCAGTGCCAAAAGGGAGCAGGGAATGAGAATCAGTACTACACTTTTGCAACCTTGGCTATGAAAGTTGTCAGCCCAGTGATCCTGGCAATTATGCCAGGATTGGGTCTGTGAGGTGCCTTTATGACTGGCACTGGTGGACTTTCCAGGGTCAGAGCAGGTTCCTTAATTATCCTGCCGCTCTTGGACATCCACACCAGATTTCATGACATTGTAGCATAATGGGCAATATAAATATGTCTCTAATGACTTGGATACCTGTCAACAGTGCTGAAACAAAGGGAGCTCTCCCTGATCCCATGAACTTTGGTTGGGCCAGCAATGCAGACCTGGGGCGAGCATATCTCACAACAAGACCGGGAAAAGTATGAAACAGGTCAGGGTCACTGTGAAGCAGGTTGGGAGGAGTGTGAAGCAGGTCAGGACATGGTGAAGCAGACCAAGAAAAGTGTGAAGCAGATTGGGTTCTTTGTGAAGCAGATTGAGAGGAGCGTGAAGCAGGTCGGGATCACTGTGAAGCAGACTGGGAGGAGTGGGTAGCAGGTCAGAATCACTGTGAAGCAGACCAGGAGGAGCGGGAAGCAGGTCAAGGTCACTGTGAAGCAGACCAGGAGGAGTGTGAAGCAGGACAGGATCATTGCGAAGTAGATTGGGAGGAGTGTGAAGCAGTTCAGGATCATTGTAAAGCAGACTGGGAGGAGTGTGGAGCAGGTCAGGATCATTGTGAAGCAGACTGGGAGGAGTGTGAAGCTGGTCAGGGTCATTGTGAAGAAGAATGGGAAGAGTGTGAAGCACGTACGGATCACTGTGAAGCACGTACGGATCACTGTGAAGCACATCAGGATACAGTGAAAGAGACTGGGAGGAGTGAGCAGCAGGTCGGGATCACTGTGAAGCACACTGGGAGGAATGTGAAGCAGGTTGGGATCACTGGGAGCATCGAGGTGCTAATCATTCCAAACAAGTTCCATTGGGCAGGGCATGTCATTCGTATGCCTGACACTAGATTCTCAAAGCAACTACTACTCTGAAGTCTGTCGAGGCAGCAGACTTTACAGGAAGGTGCAAAAGCAAAGTTGAGGTGTCAGAGTGTCACAAACCTCCAAGCAACTTATCAACCCAACCCTTCAAGCACCAGATGCCCCGCATATGATAGTGTCTCAAGATTGCACATTGGACTTATCCACCATTCCGGAGTGGAAACAAGTCATCCTTGATCCTGAGGGACTGCCTACAAAGAAGATTTTTTTAAGTAATAAGTTTTATTATCTACTGGATGAAGAAATGGCAGGGTAGCTCTGAGTCCTTGGGTGCACATCCTGTTCCATGAGGGAACTCCATGACATTTCCTGTGTTGTGGATAACCACATATGCAGTAAGTCAGTTGCAGCAGCTTGAGCTTTGGAATTCAGAGCTTTAATAGCAGCTGACATCACTGCGTCACATCCATGAGGTTGAGAGCTTTGCAGATAGTACACTTATTGATATAGTCACCCTGCAGCTTAAGAGAATGCAGGGAGAGAGGGAATGGGTAACAACTGGGCAGTCAAGAAGAAACAGGCAGCAGGTGCAGGAGTCCTCTGAGTGCATCACACTCTCCAACCAGTATTCAGTTCTGAATACTGATGAAAGTGATACATCTGGTGATATATCAGTGATCTGGGGAGGGCAGCCAGAGCCACGTCCATGGCACCATGGCTGGCTCAGCTGTACAGGGGGGCATGAAGGAGAATGAAAGTGCAATAGTGATAGGAACTAGTGATAGGAACTTTGTTAGTTAGGAGAACAGATAGGCATTTCTGTGGCTGCAGAAGTGAATCCAAGATGGGATGTTGCCTCCCTCTTTTCAGGGTCAGGGATGTCACTTTATGGCTGCAGAGCACACTGAGTGGGGAGGGTGAATAGCTGGCAGTCATGGTCCACATTGATACCAACAACATACATAGAAAGAGGGATGTGTTTCCAAGATCAGAATTTAGGGAGCTAGTTAGGAAATTAGCAAGCAGGATCTTAAAATTAATAATCTCCAGATTACTCATGGTGTCATGTGCAAGTGGGCATAGAAATAGGAGGATAGAGTAGGTGAATGTATAGCTTGGAAATGGTACTTGAGGGAAGGCTTTAGATTCTTGGGATATTGGGATCCATTCTGGGGGAAAGGGGACCTGTACAGGCTGGATGGGTTGCACCTAAACAGAGCTGGGACCAATTTGCTTGCAGGGTGATTGGCTGGTGATATTGGGAAGGGTTTAAACTAACTTGGCAGGAGTGTTGGAACGAGAAAGTAATACCAGAGAGTTGTACTAAGGTACAACGAATATTGGGAGAGACAGAAACTACTAGATTAGGAAATAGTAAAGTGGATAAGAGGGGAAGTAATGAAGTCTAAATTAGGGTTGCAGTGCATGCATGTGAATGCGCGGAGTGTGGTGAATAAGATTGATGAGTTGGAGATGCAGATAGCCATGTAGAAATATGATGTGATGATAACAGAGACCTATCCAAAAGAAGCATAGGACTGGATATTAATTATTCCTGGATACAAGGTATTCAGGAAAAAATGGGAGAGGAAGGAAAGGGGAAGGAGTGGTGGTCTTGATTAAGGAGAATATTGCAGTGCTGGAGAGAGAGGATGACCAAGAGGGGTCAAGGATGGAACCTATTTGGCTAAAGCTAAGGAACAAATAAGGTGCAATTACATTGCTCTTCTTGGTATCCTGGCCAATATTTATCTCACAGTCAATGACATTAAAATATATTATCTGGTCATTATCTGCTCATTGCTGTTTGTTGGGACCTTGCTTAACACAAATTGGCTACAATTCAAAAGTATGCACTTGCCTGTGAATTTCATTGGGACATACTGAAGTGGTGAAAGGCACTATATAGTTGCAAGCCTTTTTTTCTACCATCTTGACCATACTTTCATTTAGCTTCTAATGACTTATTGATTTTCTGACGGCTGCTCTGTGTCCATTTTCACCTTCATGATTCAGGGTAGGACATTTTTTTTAAAGACAACAGGAATTGTAATTCTGTTTAACACTGAGCTTGGCTTCTTGGCCAAATCCATTCCAGATCCTACTTTCTCATCCCTGCCAATATCTTTATCTGTGTTTTCAACACTTTGGGAATTCAGTTCTCTAGTACTCTCTCTGCTTACACTCTCCATTATTCCTACTTATTCAAACTTGCACCACTTGAACCCTTTATTGAACAGAGTTCCACATTCATTTTTCCTAAGCTCCATTGGCTCCCCAAGCCCCCTTGAATTCAGAATGCTCATCATTCTTTTCAGATCCTCCATGGCCTCATAATATTTTATTTGAGACACATTATTTAGCCACATGCTCTTTTCTTCTACTCTTCTGATTAAAAATTGAATTATAATCCTTTTTACTTTCTGTTTTGCTGTCTGTGAGAATTCTTCATATTGATTGGCTGCTCAGCCTGCTCGATGATATCACTGTTTTGGATGCCAGAGATCTCCTATAGATGGCACCAGATTGAAAGGCATATGAAATAGTAGAAATTGATGCTTTAGACCTTGCTAAATCTTAGTGGGCAGCTTTCTTTAAGGCCAGCAATGAGCACAGTCCTTATGCTGCTGACTGCAAAATCTAGGCCATTATTCTTGTAAATGGCTGAACATGACCTTGTAGGAGTACAAAACCAATATTTTGGGGCAGCTGTGTTAGAAAGACCAAAGCCAAGTGCTGCATTCAGATTTTCTCACGCATTTAAATTGTGCCTTGCATTGGAGATCAATAACTATATAAATGTTCTCCTATTCTGTTGGTTTTGGCTCTTCAGCCCTGTTCCTCAACTGTTTCATGAAGTGAAATCACCTCTCAGTTAGAAAGGGGATTTGCTAGTGAGTGCAGCTTTGAAAGTATCCAGCCACTCTTTAATACTCTATCTAACTATCCATTCACGTCTCTGCTATTTTCTGTTGATATTGAATCTCACTCAATGCCCTTTCATTAGTGGGGAAATCATGGCCAGTGCACCAGCAATTTCCTGAAATATGCAGCCTAGCAGGTGAGGTTCCCCACCACCAAAAGGTCAGCCCTGAGATGTATTTTAGGAGTTAATACTTTGTTATCTTGTTAATCATGAAGTACTACATTAAATTACTCTATTAATAACTTCTCATTCTACATACCTTTGGCACAAAAACCAGGCAAAGAGTGATGGTGCTGCAGAAAATGATCACTAGAGCAACAATACAGAACTGCACATTTGGCTGGTCTCGAGTTAGGAATGAAACAGCCGCTCCTATTATGCACATGATTCCCACGTTATATACACTCATTCCAATGTACTTGCTGTCATTCAGGGCTGGGATGCTCACATTCCGAGTTTCCCAAGCAAGAAAACATCCAAACAACTGAAAAAGAAAAAAAAAGGTTAAAATACTGTTTGTAATATTCGCAGGTGAAAGCTTAATTAATTAAGCTAAGGGAGTGTGTGAATCCATTTAAAATAACTGGGCTAACACTTATATTAAAATAACAGGCAGGAATATTATATAGTACAGTAAATGCACTTTACTAATAACAAAACATACAACGAAGGGATATTTAACAAGTTAGCATTGAAAAAAACTGGTTTGTTGCTATGTATCTTCTGCCCTCTCCATTTCTTATACTTTCCAACTACTTCTATAATGGCAAACTGAAAGCAATTGTTATTTTTTGAAGATCTGATAGAAAACAAATGTAGGCAATGGAGAAAGTGCTTTATATTTAGAGTAGTGTTATGGAAGAATATGGTAATTGTAAACAATGATGTAGGCCACAAAAGTATGTGGGCTGCAATCCCCACAGTTCCTGGAGTTTGCAGGGTAAATGGAAAATCACTTTGGTCACATGGGACCAGCAAGTATTTGTATCAGTGTGGGTACATCTCATGTTTGGACCAGTAGAAACATTGGTCGATTAAAACAAAAATTGGATCAGAATCCTTACACAGGTGTGAGTCACCGAAGCTTCTGACCCTGTGGGCCTGGCAGACACCGGAGATCTGCTCTTGACGGTGCTGGCATTTTGGCCTAATGCAAATAAGGTGCCTTCCTGTTGGCTCCACAAACACCGTGTGGGGTCAGGGCTGACAGTGCACTGGATTGAGCAGAATACGGAGTCTGTACAATGCTGGGGTGAATCTGATTAAACATCCGGAAAGGGAGAAGGATCAAGGGTTATGGCATGGAGGCTCTGGCACAAATTGAGCATATGGCTTTGGTGAAGAATATCAAAGAAAGTGCAAAGTTGTACAATTTGAGACTATCCATGTGATTCATCCAAAAACTTATCTGAAATAAAAACAGTGCATTCGTACCATAAGAAGCCCTTTATATGCATATACGATGCCCAGCCAAATACTCATGTGGGAATTTTCACAGTGCTCCAGCAATGGTTGGATTGCAAAATCTCTCCCAGCAGGATCCGGCTGCAAGGACAAAGAATGGAGTTAATACCAAGACACATAAAGCTTAAAAATTCCAAATTATTTGTCGATGTTGGGCAGCGGTAGAACTGTTGTTAGGATTAGGTATGAAATTACTCAGAGAAAGATATCTGGTCACAAGATGAATGCCCCTGGTGAATTGGGAAAGATGCAAGTAAATTTTGGAAACAGTTGGTGCACAATATAAAATGGCAGTTACCTTTCACTGTGCCAGTCATAATTCTCACAGTTACAACCACCAGAAGAGTAATTGGTGAAGTGATGTATGCATTCTATTGAGCTCTACCAGCAACATATAAATGAGCATTTCTTGGCTAAATTAGACACTTTTTCTTATTTTTCTCCAAGTGTAGAGCCTGTCAGATCTGAAAGGGGTTGATCCTGAAGGAAAAACACTGCCTTACATAAGTAGAAGAGGGTGTCATGACATGACTTGCAATACTATGACAGTATCACAATGCTCATCTCCTGTCACTAATGAATTGCAATTTTAAATCATACTTCCATTCTTAACTAAAACTTTTTTTAAAAATGTATAAAATTAAGTCTGTTTTTTGCCAGAATGTCTGCTGGAGTTTGAACTTGCCATGGTAGCATGACAGCAAAGTTGTTTTCACTGTTTCAGAATCTGAAGCATCCAAGAAATTTCCCAATTATGGCTTGGATTTTCACCTTCAAGCAGGGGTTGGGAAAATTCCTGGCTCAGCTCACCTGCCTCAGGAGGAAGTGCCCGCAAGGACAGGATTTTCATTGTGGCGGGTCGGGTGTGGACTGGAGACGGGCTGGGAGAAAGGTCAGAGGCAGCCACAGGGTTGCGGAGGCAGGCTGTTTAAAAGGCCCGCCTTGGTGCTGTGGGAATTCGAACCAGTTAAAATAAAAACAAAAAGGCCCTCCAGCCTCACCCCTCACACCCCACACATTCCCCATGTCCCATCCATGCCACTTCATGCCTCTCCACCCACATCCTCATGTCCCCTTATGCCCCCATGCCAAACAATGGCACTAGCATGCCCATTGAATCACGATACACTGTACAGAACCAATGAACTCTATAGTGACAATAGGATGTGCAAAGTCAGTTTTAAAAAACAGTCATTCATTCATAAATTTCCACTTAATTAAAAACCTCCTTTTATTTAAGGGTAATAAAAGTGTCAATGATCCAGACACTTTAAAGTTTTAATAGCGGAAACTGCAAGCACTTGAAACCTCAACTTGTGTAAATAAACATTGTGCATTTGACAGCAGAGATCAGGCGGCAAGAGCTTTCATTCAAGTAATGTTTTCTCTGGGGCTCAGGTGTTTTGACAGACTAATGGATATCTGAGCTCTCAGCCATACTTCACTATGTATTCTAGAAAGAACTAAAATAACAGACCAGACCATCCTACTCCAGTATAAATTTATTAAGTAAACATTTGAAAACTAGACTAGGTTTCTCCTAACCTTCTAAATTATTTCTTACCAACAAAGGTGTCTGCTGGGCTACATGCTGCTAGCAGAGGAACCAGTTGCAGTTTCTGCCACTTCATACAAGTTTTAACATGTGGTAAAAATAATGATGGAAAGCACAGCAGCAGGACAGTTTGGTTACCCACGGTTTCCCATCTTACTTAGAAAAGTGTTTTGCTTGAAAATCCCTAAGGCCTGTTTCACCCATAAAGGCAAGTGCAAAACCAGAAACATGATTTAAAGCAAGTAAAGGAAATGCAATGCCTTCTCCATTGTCCTCAATGGCATCTGTAAAGCCAGAACAAAACAGAGCAGAAAAAAACTGAAGGAAACGGAAAACAACTCAACAGAACTGAACCAAACAAAACAAAGGAGAAGCAAACAACGTGAACTAACAAAATTTAGCGGATCAGACAAAACCAAACAGACCACAATGGGACAAAACAAACCAAACTAGAACCAAGAGACCAGACCACAACAGATCAGATATTTCCGCTAGTAACATTGGAAAATTGAACCTCGAATGTGCTGGGTACTGCATTGGTTTTGCTGAGGTAAAGATATGTAGTTTTCACACAAACTCATTAGCATAAGTCTGAATGTAAAATCTCCAATGAGTCAGTGCGATCAAGCAGTGTAATCGATTTGTGACTGGAATGATGCATCACAATGTTTAGTGGGGTTGCTGGAAATGGAACAATTCTTCAACATTTTGAACAAATTAATGCATAGTAGAGTAGGGATGATCAATTGATTGATTTAATGCTCTTGGTCTTAAAGTGGAGCTGGCAGAATGTTTCTTTAAAGAAGCTGACTGGGCTTGAATGAAGACATTGGGGCCCGACTGCAATTTTAACCCTGAGCCTGAGCAGTGAGCATTGATGGATTTACAAAGCTGACAGGAAGATGAGAAGAGACCAAAAATGTAAGTTTACAAAAAAAAATGTTTTCGGCTTCGTTGTGAGCCAGAAGGGAATCTTGAGCCTCCCCTTGCCATGATCTTCCCTTCTCCCTCCCCTGACAACAATCTCTCTTGGACCTTTCTTCTGAAGACTTAGCATAATGCTGGTATGCTTCCCTCTGGTCTCCAGCAATGTCCTCTTGCCTCCTGATTTTACCAGGTTGGGAAGCTGCTTCCCGCTGAATTCCAGGCCGTTTGGCTAAAATTGTCTGTGGCTCCCCACTGCCAGTGCCAGATTGGCTGGCAGCTTGGCACACCATGTTCTGACCCAAAACTTAAAATCCATCCTCTTCAATTCAAATTACAGACAACTGGTGAACTTCAAATACTGACCTTTTGTTGGAGAATGAAGCACTCTTCTATTGGCACTACAAAGAACATTTTTAAACTCAGTGGAATAGTCTTCATTTTTAACTGAGCTGTTTTCTGTTACAGATTGCGCCATTTAATACATTAGACCAAACAATTGGTTTTTCAATGGACTGTTTATCAGACTCCAATATAAAAACACTTATTTTTAAACCAAAAGTTCATTTATTCACTTATGTTTGTGTCATATAGCATGGAACTATTTTTTTTAATTTCCATAGTCAGAATAGCAAATAAGTAATCTATAACTTCCATCCTGCCCTACCCATGGACTGGAAAAAAGGAAACCTGAAAGGGTGGTGGAAGTCAATACAGGGCTACATGTAAATGTATGCAGCTAACAAGAAAGGAAGCTCAACAACTTTCATCTTGGCTGTTTGTGCCACATTTCTGGGCACCTCATGGAAGGACAAAACCTTGAATGTGGCAGTCCTCCCAAAGGCAAACCTCCCATATATGTTGGCACTCATCAAGCAGAGGCAATTTCACTGGTTCAGGCATGTTTGCAAGATGGAAGACAGATGTATGTACAAGGATTTTCTGTATGGCACGGTAGCCGGAGCCAGAAGACCAGTGGGACGCTCACAGTTCGATTTCAAGAATGCTTGGAAGCGTGACATGTATCATCTTTCATAGATTGAAGGGTGCCATGGAATGGCAGGGAAGTGGGACAAACTGAAAGTGCTATCCAAAGGATTGGCACAGACATGATGGGCTGAATAATTTCCTTCTATGCTGTATCATTCTGATTCTAGGAACCTCAGTTCTCTAGCTAGAATTTTCCAATATTTTGAGAGCTTCTTGAGAACGGCACTGATATTTAAATCCATGAACCTTTCAGCCAGTTAATTGGTAACTGCCTGTCTGCCCTCACTCTCTTCCATAGCGTTATTACTGATGAAGAAAGAAAACATTGCAGAGAAACATGCAGCAATTCTCAATGTTTCTCCTCCCTTTTAGGGCCAAGCATTTGAAAAAGAACTCTGGAGGAAAGTGAATTACTCAGTGTTGTTTTGAAGATATCAGATTTTGAAATGGAATCATATTTTATTATTGGATCAGTTTATTTTGCTTGCTGTGGTTCTGCATCAGAAAACCTAACTACTTGGAGAAGGTGACAGGTTTGAGGAAAGGGGGTGATTATAGCCATGGTCACATTCTGCTTATTAGGGTGCTCAAGTCACCAGCTTCCAACATGTGGGCCTTAGAATACATGTCTTTTACCAGACACTAGTGCCATATTAAACACAATATAAAAGCAGTTATTTGTCAAGTTAGGAATATTGGAAATGATGAGGAATGCAGTGGGAACAAATTTTGATTTCCACTTGGATGTGTGGGAAGACCTAACATCTGACACATAGGGCTGGATATAATGCTCCCTCACTGGTGGTTTTCCGCCCACTGCCTACCAGCCTGTCCCCACCCCCACCGCAATTTTACCAGCAGCAGGTAGGGTGGGAGGAGGGGTTGTGACAGCTAACCCGCCCACCTCTGGGCCAATTGAGGCCTTAAGTGGCAAATTAATGGCCCCTTAAGGGCCTCAGACCGCCCCCGCTGAGATTTCACCAGGGAGATAGAGCCCCACGCCAGGGGCTGAATTTTCATGGAGGCGGCTGGGAGGTCGAGACCGGAAACTTTTTAATTGGGCAGACCCATCTCCTTTATAAAGGTCCCCATCCGCCATATTTTAGTTCGGGGAGGTAAGGGCAGAATGGAGTCGGGCCTGCCACTTCAGGAGGCAGTTCGGAGGCAGCCACAGAAACATGTGAAAGCCAAGGCAGGCTGGATAGAAGTCCCACCTTGGTTCTCTGAGACTGCAGCCCACAGCAACAACTGAGGACTGTCAGTCCAAGCACAATCTTCAGGATGAGAGCACAGACAGCTCAAAGGCACACCTTCATGCGGTTGTCTCAGAGTCTGGTCGAGTCAGCTGAAGAACAGCACAATTCCAAGTGTAGACAATACCTTGAGAAGTAGTGTTCCAACTAGTTGTGTTACCATTGAATGTTCTATGTAAATCATGCTGATCATTATCCTTTTTTAGTACTTCACAAGAGATACCTGCTCATGTACATATTAATGTTGAACTATATGGATCTTTTATTTCAGAGAAGTGGGATGTTGTGATAGAATATTGGCTTGATGTTAAGATCATATACTGGATAAAATAAGTATAATATTGGAGTGTATGTTTATGAAATGTACACATCATCATAGGAAGTGATGTAGTATCACATGTGCTAGTCAGTCCTGCACAACCAGTAGCACATATGAGCAGAAGCAAAAATAAGTCTTCTAATAAAGCTCTTTGTTCAACCTCTATGCTAGCCTTTGGACTGTGTTTGTATTAGTATAAAACGCCAGATCATGCAACAGGTTCTATGAGTAGCTGTGTCTGAGTGACACTTTTATAAGGTTGTAAGAGCAGCAGTTTTTTTTCAAAGGAGAATTTTTGGGGCTTTTTGAGTGCTTTTCTTTCCATGAGCATTTCCAACTTCTGCCACTGTTAGTATATAGCTCATTGGTTCTGTACACGGCTCATTATGGGTGAATGGGCGAGGAGAATGTAGGGGTGGAGCATCATGGAAGGGGCATGGGCACATGTGACATAGGGTCGGGCATGGAGAGGGCATGGGGGATATGAGGGGTCATAGGTAAGACCTTTTAAAATTATCTGCCAAAAGGCTCCTAAATCCAGACTATGGTTTTCTTCAGGATTGTGAATCATAAGTCCTCAAGAAGCTGGCTGGGCTACATGAAAATGTAGTAGGGTGTATGAGATGTTTATCTTCCAAAAGGTTTAATTTAATTTAAAGGGTAAGTCATGGCAGGAGAGCTCAAAGCCTCAGTGTGCTCCTCCTGTACTATCTGAGAAGCAGGGAACATTTCTAGGGCCCGGGGCCAGCATGTTTGCGGGAAGTGCCTCCAGCTGCAGCTCCTGGAAGCCCTGGTTTTGGAGTTGGAGCGATGGCTGGGGACAGTGTGGAGCATCCGCGAAGTGGACAGTATCGTGGATAGCACATATAGAGAGGTGGTCGCACCGCAGGCTAAGAGTCCACATGCAGGAAGGGAATGGGTGATCACCAGGAAGAGCAAGAGGATTAGGCAGGCAGTGCAGGAATCTCCTGTGGCTATTCCCCTGCAAAACAGATAAACCGCTTTGGATACAGTTGAGGGGAATGGCCTCTCAGGGGAAAGCAGCAACAGCCAAATTTGTTGCATCACAGTTGGCTCTGCTGCATAGGGGAGGAGTAAAAAGTGTGGGAATGCAATAGTTGTAGGGGATTCAATTGTAAGGGGAATGGATAGGCGTTTCTGTGGCCACAAATGAGACTCCAGGATGGTATATTGCCTCCCTGCTGCTAGGGTCAAGGATGTCTCAGAGTGCTACAGGACATTCTGAAGGGAGAGGCTGAACAGCCAGTGGTCGTGGTGCACATTGGTACAAACGACATAGGTAAAAAAAGGGATGAGGTCCTAAAAGCAGAATACAGGGAGTTAGGGAGTAAGTTGAAAAGTAGGATATCAAAGGTAGTGATCTCAAGATTACTACCAGTACCACGTGCTAGTCAGAATAGAAATAGCAGGATATATCGGATGAATACGTGGCTGAAGAGATGGTGTGAGGGGGAGAGTTTCAGTTTCCTGGGACATTGGGACCGGTTCTGGGGGAAGTGGGACCAGTACAAACTGGATGGGTTACACCTGGGCAGGACCGGGACTGATGTCCGAGGGGGAATATTTGCTAGAGTGGTTGGGGAGGGTTTAAACTAAAATTGCAGGGGGATGGGCACCTATGCAAGGAGTCAGAGAAGGAGGAATCAAGGACAAGAACAAAAGACAGAAAGGGGAATAAGAAAAGTGATAGGCAGAGAAATCAAGGGCAAGAATCAAACAGGGCCTCAGTGAAAAATAGTGGGAACGGGACAAATAATGTTAAAAAGACAAGCCTTAAGGCTTTGTGCCTTAATGCGAGGAGCATTCACAACAAAGTGGATGAATTAACCGCGCAAATAGATGTAAATAGGTATGATATAGTCGGGATTACGGAGACATGGCTGCAGGGTGACCAGGGATGGGAACTGAATATCCAGGGGTATTCAGTATTTAGGAAGGACAGACGAAAAGGAAAAGGCGGTGGAGTTGTATTGCTGGTTAAAGAGGAAATTAACACAATAGTGAGGAAAGATATTAGCTCCGACAATGTGGAATCTGTCTGGGTAGAGCTGAGAAACACGAAGGGGCAAAAAACGTTAGTGGGGGTTATATATAGACCACCAAACTGTAGTGGTGATGTTGGGAATGGCATTAAACAGGAAATTAGAGATGCATGCAATAAGGGAACACCTTTGATTATGGGTAACTTTAATCTGCATATAGATTGGGCAAAGCAAATTAGTAACAATACCGTAGAGGAGGAATTCCTGGAGTGTATATGGGATGGTTTTCTGGACCAATACGTTGAGGAACCAACTAGAGAACAGACCATCCTAGACTGGGTATTATGTAATGAGAAAGGAATAATTGGCAATCTAGTTGTGCGAGGCCCCTTGGGGATGAGCGACCATAATATGATAGAATTCTTCATCAAGATGGAAAGTGATGTAGTTGATTCTAAGACTAGGGTCCTGAATCTTAATAAAGGAAACTACAACGGTATGAGGCGCGAGTTGGCTATGATGGATTAGGAAACATTACTTAAAGAGATGACAGCGGATAGGCAATGGCAAACATTCAAAGAGT
This sequence comes from Cetorhinus maximus, assembly GCF_964194155.1. Taxonomy (NCBI): domain Eukaryota; kingdom Metazoa; phylum Chordata; class Chondrichthyes; order Lamniformes; family Cetorhinidae; genus Cetorhinus; species Cetorhinus maximus. The sequence goes on along the minus strand of NC_135881.1, from coordinate 97,012,020 downwards.
GCATGGGTGAACTGCAACAATTGTTTATTCCTGTCTGGCGCAAAAGTAAAATAGGAAAGGTGGCCAAACCATGGCTTACAAGGGAAATTAGAGATAGTATTAGATCCAAGGGAGAGGCATACAAATTGGCTAGAAAAAACAACAGACCTGAGGATTGGGAGCACTTTAGAATTCAGCAAAGGAGGACCAAGGGATCGATTAAGAAGGGGAAAATAGAGTACGAGAGTAAGCTTGCAGGGAACATAAAAACTGACTGTAAAAGTTTCTATAACTGTGTGAAGAGAAAAAGATTGGTGAAGAAAAATGTAGGTCCCTTACAGTCTGAAACAGGGGAATTTATAATGGGTAACAAAGAAATAGCTGACCAATTAAATACATACTTTGGTTCTGTCTTCACAAAGGAGGACACAAATAACATACCAGAAATGTTGGGGAACACAGGGTTTAGTGGGAGGGAGAAACTGAAAGAAATCAGTATTAGTAGGGAAATGGTGTTGGAGAAATTGATGGGATTGAAGGCCGATAAATCCCCAGGGCCTGATAATCTACATCCCAGAGTACTTAAGGAAGTGGCCCTAGAAATAGTGGATGCATTGGTGGTCATCTTCCAAGATTCTATAGACTCTAGAATAGTTCCTACAGATTGGAGGGTAGCTAATGTAACCCCACTATTTAAAAAAGGAGGTAGAGAGAAAACAGGGAATTATAGGCCAGTCAGCTTGACGTTGGTAGTGGGGAAAATTCTAGAGTCCATTATAAAAGATTTAATAGCTGAGCACTTGGAAAACAGTGGCAGAATCGGACAGAGTCAGCATGGATTTATGAAAGGGAAGTCATGCTTGTCAAATCTACTGGAATTTTTCAAGGATGTAACTAGTAGAGTTGATGAGGGGAAGCCAGTGAATGTGGTTTATTTGGACTTTCAGAAGGCTTTCGACAAAGTCCCACATAAGAGATTAGCGTGTAAAATTAAAGCGAATGGGATTGGGGGTAGTGTATTGAGATGGATAGAAAACTGGTTGGCAGACAGGAAAAAAAAGTTTAGGAATAAACAGGTCTTTTTCCGAATGGCAGGCATTGACTAGTGGAGTACCGCAGGGATCAGTGCTAGGACCCCAGCTATTCACAAGATATATTAATGATTTAGATGAGGGAGCTAAATGTGATATCCCTAGATTTGCAGATGACACAAAGCTGGGTGGGAGGGTAAGCTGTGAGGAGGATGCAGAGATGCTTCAGGGTGGTTTGGACAAGCTGAGTGAGTGGGCAAATGCATGGCAGATGCAATATAATGTGAATAAATGTGGGGTTATCCACTTTGGGAGCAAAAGCAGGAAGGCTGATTGGATGGCTGTAAATTGAGAGAGGGGAATGTGCAACGAAACCTGGGTGTCCTCGTACACCAGTCGCTGAAAGTAAGTATGCAGGTGCAGCAGGCGATAAAGAAGGCAAATGGTATGTTGGGCTTCATAGTGAGAGGATTCGAGTACAGGGGCAGGGATGTCTTGCTGCAATTATACAGGGCCTTGGTGAGACCACACTTGGAATATTGTGTGCAGTTTTGGTCTCCTTATCTGAGGAAGGGTGCTCTTGCTGTAGAGGGAGTGCAGCGAAGGTTTACAAGACTGATTCCTGGGATGGCGGGACTGACATATGAAGAGAGATTGAAACAAAAACAAAAATTGCTGGAAAAACTCAGCAGGTCTGACAGCATCTGTGGAGAGGAAGACAGAGTTAACGTTTCGTCTCTAAATGACTCTTCATCAGAACTAAAGAGGAATAAGAAATGTGGTGAAATATAAGCTGTTTAAGGGGGGTGGGACAGGTGGAGCTGGATAGAGGGCCAGTAATAGGTGGAGACAAAGGAGAGATTGCCAAAGGTGTCATAAACAAAAGGACAAAGGGGTGTTGACGGTAATGATATTAGCTACAGGATGTGCTAATGATGCCATTAAAGGTAGAAAGCAGGATGAGCAAGTGACAGATGGCCCTAGTGGGGGTGGGGTGAAGGGAAGGGAAGGGATAGAAATAGGATAAAAGGTGGAGATAAAACAATGGATGGAAATAAATTTTTAAAATAACATAAATAGGTAGGAAAAGAAAAAAAAAAATTTAAAAATATAATAATTAGTGGAAAAAAGGTGTTCAAAAAGGGGGTTAAGGGTGGAGGAGAGAGTTCATGATCTGAAGTTGTTGAACTCAATGTTGAGTCCGGAAGGCTGTAAAGTGCCTAATCGGAAGATGAGGTGCTGTTCCTCCAGTTTGTGTTGAGCTTTACTGGAACATTGCAGCAGGGCAAAGAAGGACATGTGGGCATGAGAACATATGGACTTTCCCGGCAGACTGATCGTGTCAGTCTGTTCCTGCCCACGGAACTCATTTCTTGCTATCTTGACTCCATTCCCTCTCCCCTTGTCCAGTCTCTTCCCACCTACATCTGCGATTCCTCTGACGCCCTACATCATATCAACAATTTCCAGTTCCCTGGCCCCAACCGCCTCCTCTTCACCATGGACGTCCAATCCCTCTACACCTCCATCCCCCACCTGGATGGTCTGAGGGGTCTCCACTTCTTCCTTGAACAGAGGCCTGAAAAATCCCCATCCACCACTACTCTCCTCCATCTGGCTGAACTTGTTCTCTCACTATACAATTTCTGCTTAAACTCGTCTCACTTCCTCCAAACAAAAGATGTGGCCATGGGTACCCACCCGCATGGGCCCCAGTTATGCCTGTCTCTTTATGGGGTATGTGGAACATTCCTTGTTCCAATCCTACTCAGGCCCCCTCCCACAACTCTTTCTCCAGTACATCGATGATTGCTTCGGTGCTGCTTCATGCTCTCATCAGGACCTGGAAAAATTTATTATCTTTGCTTCCAATTTCCACCCCTCCATCATTTTCACATGGTCCATCTCTGACACTTCCCTTCCCTTCCTTGACCTCTCTGTCTTAATTTCTGGTGATAGGCTATCCACCAATATTGATTACAAGCCCTCCGACTCCCACAACTACCTTGACTACAGCTCCTCACACCCTGCTTCCTGTAAGGACTCCATCCCATTCCCTCAGTTCCTTTGCCTCCGTCGCATCTGTTCCGATGATGCCACTTTCCAAAACAGTTTTCTGACATGTCTTCCTTCTTCCTTAACCGAGGTTTTCCACCCACGGTGGTTGACGGCCCTCAACCATGTCCGGCCCATCTCCTGCGCCTCCGCCCTCACACCTTCCTCTCCCTCCCAGAACCATGATAGGGTCCCCCTTGTCCTCATTTATCACCCCACCAGCCTCCGCATTCAAAGGATCATCCTCTGCTATTTCCACCAACTCCAGCATGATGCCACCACCAAACACATCCTCCCTTCACCCCCCTGGCGGCATTCCGTAGGGACCGTTCCCTCCGGGACGCCCTGGTCCACTCCTCCATCACCCCCTACACCTCAACCTCCTCCCACGGTACCTTCCCATGCAACTGCAGAAGGTGCAACACCTGCCCCTTACTTCCCCCCTCCTCACCATCCAAGGGCCCAAACACGCCTTTTAGGTGAAGCAGCACTTCACTTGCACTTCCCTCAATTTAGTCTACTGCATTCACTGCTCCCAATGCGGTCTCCTCTACATTGGAGAGACCAAACACAGACTGGGTGACCGCTTTGCAGAACACCTTCGGTCTGTCTTTAAGCATAACCCAGACCTTCCTATCGCTTAGCATTTCAACACACCGCCCTGCTCTCATGCCCACATGTCCGTCCTTGGCCTGCTGCAATGTTCCAGTGAAGCTCAATACAAACTGGAGGAACAGCACCTCATCTTCCAATTAGGCACTTTACAGCCTTCTGGACTTAACATTGAGTTCAACAGCTTCAGATCATGAACTCTCTCCTCCATCCCCACCCCCTTTTTAATCCCCTTTTTTCTAATAATTATTATTATTTATTTATTTTTTTTCTTTTCCCACCTATTTATATTATTTTTAAAATTTATTTCCATCCATTGTTTTATCTCCACCTTTTAGCCTATTTCTATCCCTTCTCCCCACCCCACCCCCACTAGGGCTATCTGTCACTTGCTCATCCTGCTTTCTACCCTTAATGTCACCATTAGCACATCCTTTAGCTAATATCATTACCGTCAACACCCCTTTGTCCTTTTGTTTATGACACCTTTGGCAATCTCTCTTTTGTCTCCACCTATCACTGGCCCTCTAGCCAGCTCCACCTGTCCGACCCCCCTTAAACAGCTTATATTTCACCACATTTCTTATTCCTCTTTAGTTCTGATGAAGAGTCATTCGGACTCGAAACATTAACTCTGTCTTCCTCTCCACAGATGCTGTCAGACCTGCTGAGTTTTGTCCAGCAAATTTTGTTTTTGTTTCAGATTTCCAGCATCCGCAGTATTTTGCTTTCATCTGAAGAGAAATTGAGCCAGTTAGGATTATATTCACTGGAGTTCCGAAGAATGAGGCGGATCTCATAGAAACCTATAAAATTCTAACAGGACTAGACAGGGTAGATGCAGGAAGGATGTTCCCGATGGTGGGGAAGTCCAGAACCAGGGGTCAGTCTGAGGATACGGGGTAGACCATTTAGGACTGAGATGAGGAGAAATTTCTTCACCCAGAGAGTGGTGAGCCTGTGGAATTCACTACCACAGAAAGTAGCTGAGGCCAAAATATTGTATGTTTTCAAGAAGGAATTAGGTATAGCACTTGGGGCAAAAGGGGTTAAGGGATATGTGAAGAAAGCGGGAGCAGCTATTGAATTGGATGATCAGCCATGATCATAATGAATGGTGGAGCAGGCACGAAGGGCTGAATGGCCTACTCCTGCTCCCATTTTCTATGTTTCTATGCTTACCCCCTCAATATAGCCAGCCAGGTTGCAGGGCATGATGCAGGCTTGCTACCCGTACCTTATCCTGTGAATATGAAAATTGCCTGAAATGGGAATGGAGCAGGAATCCTGAATCAGCTCCTGCCTGCCTTTTTTAAAGGGCTCCAGAGTTGGCCTTGCTCTGTGAAAATCTGGGCCCAAGTGTCCAGTCCAGTAGCTTTCTCTGCGCAGGCAGCTGGTGGGCAGTGGGGTTGCACCTTAATGGTCCCCCCAAGGTCTAAACCCCACCCCCCAGGTTTTCCTCTCCTGATCTATCTACCCTGGCTCCCCACCAACCCCCCCTCACCTCCTCCCTTGCCCCCCTTACCAGAGCCTACCGCCTGGCCTTGGTGAGAACCCCCCCAGACTTGCCCCTGTTCCTGGCTCCAGTACAGCTCAACTCTCCTTTTGGCCTGGCTGTAATACTGGCAGTGATCACCATCCCTGGTGGTGCTGTGGGTACTGGAGAGCTGCTGGCCTCTGATTGATCAGCAGCCCTTTGAGGCAGGACTTCCTGTTGCTGAGGCGCAGACGTCTTGCTTCAAGCCAATTAATGGCCTCAGCCATTAAATGTCTGCAGGGAAGTTGCCTGCAGCAGGGACAGCACCCTGTTAATTCGGCCCGTAATTAAGTTGTGTCGTGAGTTGGTCTATCTTACTAGTGAAAATAAAGTTTTAATTTTATCATCCTCGGTATGATTTTTTGATTAGTTTATCTTCCATTTATAAGCTTAACATAATAAATCTGAGCCAGCACATTTTCAGAAGAACCTAGCTCCGTAAAACATCTAGGGACACACAGATGATAGAAGCAAACTCTTCAGGGTTGCATGCTGTCTGCCAATCAATTATTGAGATCAATGGATTATTTGTCATTACTGAGAGGGTGGTGGGCATTGCAGGAATCTATAAGTAAGAGAATGCTTATGAGGAAAACTATGATTTAAAAGTTGTGCTCTATGAAGAAGGAGTATTTAACTTTTACAACTTTAGAAGTTGGTTCAGTCCTTTCTAATACAGTACATCCATAGTTACTAACTATTCAATATCTGAGTGGATGATCAGCTTTTTCACTCTCCTTCCCACTCCCATTTATGAGGTTCATATGGTGTCTATTAAGATGGCTTTTCCACTTTTGCCTGACTTGCAGAAATAATGCTTTCTGGCAAACAGAGATCTGTTGATAGAATGAGCTGCCGCTGTTTTTCATGTCAAAATCACAGACATTTGCTGACAGCTGAAATCCTTCAACTACATGAGGTTGTTTGGTCTGGATTGGAGTTATGTGCTGAAAGTCAGCAGCAAGTGAGGCAAAAAGAGTCTGGGCAAGTGAAGGCTGCTGCATGGGTTAAATTATTGAAAATCTTGAGGAAGGGCTGAGTAATCTGGCCCTGAGGCAAAGTTTAAGACTGCTCTGATATGGTTGTGCCTCAGGGCCTGGTACATTCACTGTTTTGCCCTGTTGTTAACAATGTCCCCAAGGCTTTGTTTGCCTCCTGTCCTGTCCTGTCCTATTTCTAATGTATAACCCACGGTTTTGTACACTCACTGTTCTCTATGTCCCAGGGTCTAGTCCATGCTGAATCTACTTATTCAATACATTTTTTTTACTGAGTTAGAGACAGGGTTTTGCAATGGATCTGTGGAATTGATTTTGGACTGTTTGAATTCATTTAAAATAAAATTATTGCAGAGAAGAAAGTCTTGTTAGCAATCTGGATTTCAAACCCAACTCTTGCAGGTGAAAGAATAGTTTGTTAACTACTGCATATTTCATCGCATTAAAAATTAGCAAATTTGTTGTTAACTACTATACCATGGCTTCCATTGTTTTAGCTTTGTACTAAAGTGGCTGGACACAGCAGCAGAGCAGACATGTTACAAAATAAGCCATTTAGTAGAGTGTTAAATCACTTCATTCTTCAGAACAAATATTTGTACTTCTCTCATCCAAGTAAAATTGTGTTTTCTTCAAGTATTTGGGACACATACGATCAATGAACCAATAAACAGAATAAGTATATAATATATATATGTAATCAAAATAATATCAATTTATTTTCATTGTAATTTTCAGGAGCTCACTGTCATGATAATCGTTGAAATAAAAAAGATGGATTGTGCAAGCATGTTGCTTCTGGCTTAAAAATGTGAGTTCTGGTTTGCTTTCTGTAACTGAGGAACACTTACCATATCAAATCTCAGTAAACATTTAGATATTAAATAAATGGTATTAAATTTAACAACCAAATTTTCAAATTAACTTGAAGGTAGATGGCCGAAAGAAATAAAGTTGTTAAGTATTTAAACAGCACAATCCAATTCCAAATTCTTGCCAATACCTAATTTGTACATGTGCTACAAACTCTTCCAAATAATTCAATATTGAGTATTTCCCAAATGTCTTCAGTGTTTTGAACTGACATATAATTTGATATTGATTTTTTTCATTATGAAATATAAATACTTATGCACAAAACTCAGTACTTAATATACACACACTACTTAGAATAGATGACTTTCACTTGGTGAATATTTGGTGAATCAACATGGATTCAGGAGCAGAAGCCCTGCCTGACCAAACTCCTTTACATCTTTGAGGACCAAAAGAACTGTGATAAGTCCTATGAGATGGTACACCTTGTCATTCAAAAAACTTTTAACAAAGTTCCATACAAAAGGCTCTTAATACTCAAAAGATCTGATTCAGGATAAAAACTGGAAATGGTTAAGGGAGTGACTGAAGGCTAGGAAGCAACAAATACTGTTATTAGGTAAAAGTGGGGGAAATGATAGAATAGGATTTTTCAGGAGCACCATTGGTTCTAATTTACATGTTAGAACCTCAATGTAAATTTGTGACAGTTTTCTAGAACAATTGTTGTGGATCCAATCAAGGATCAAGCTATTTTGGATCTGGTAATGAATAATGACGCAGGTTTAATAAATGATCTCAGAGCAAAAGATCCTCTAGGAAACAGTGACCAAAACATGGGAGAATTTAGCATTCAGTTTGAGAGTGAGATACTTGGGATGGAAGCAACTGTGCTAAACTTAAATAAGGGTAATTACAAAGGAATGAGGGCAGAGTTGGCTGGAGTGGACGGGGAGAGGAGTTTAGCAGAAAAGGCGGTTGATGAAGAATGGCAGACGTTTAAGAATTACTCACAACAAAGATATATCCCAGTGAGGAAGAAGGATGCTAGGAAGGTGATAAACCAATCTTGGTTGACCAAGGAAATTAAGGGTGGTATCAAATTGAAAGAAAAAACATACAATGTGGCAACCCAGAGGATTGGGAAAGTTTAAAAACCAACAAAAGATGACCAAAAAACAATGAAGAGGGAGAAAATAACCTTTGAGGGTAAACTAGCAAGTAATATAAAGACGGGCAGTAAGAGCTTCTTTAGATATATAAAAAGGAAAAGAGAGGCCAAAGTGAACATTAGCCCCTTAGAGAATGAGGCTGGGGAAATAATAATGGGGAACCAGGAAATAGCAGAAAAGTTGAATAAATACTTTGCATCAGTCTTCACGGTAGGAGACACTAATAGCATTCCGAAAATACTAAATAATCATGGGGCAAAAGGAGTGGAGGAAATGAATACAATAACTATCACTAGAGAAAAAGTACTAGGGAAACTAATGGGTCTAAAGGCCGATAAGTCCCCTGGACCTGATGGGTTGCATCCGAGGATATTAAAGGAAGTAGCTACACAGATAGTGGATGGATTGATAGTAATCTTTCAAGAATCCTTATGTTCTGGAAAAGTCCCAGGAAACTGGAAAACTGCCAATGCAACACCCTTGTTCAAAAAGGGAGGGAGACAAAAAACAGGTAACTATAGGCCAATTAGCTTAACATGTCACTGGGAAAATGTTAGAATCTATTATAAAGGATGTAATAGCAGAGCATTTAGAATTACATAATACAATCAAATAGAGTCAGCATGGCTTCATGAAGGAGAAATCAATCCTGACAAATTTATTAGAATTCTTTGAGGAGGTAACAAGCAGGATAGATAAAGGGGAACCAGTAGATGTAATATGTTTGGATTTCCAAAAGGCGTTCGATAAGGTACTGCACATAAGGCCACTTAAAAGATAAGAGCCTATGGTGTTGGGGGTAGTATATTAGCATGGATAGAGGATTGACTGACTAATAGAAGACAGAGAGTTGGGATAAAGGGGGGCATTTTCAGGATGGCACCCTGTAACTAGTGGAGTGCCACAGAGATCAGTGCTGGGGCCATAATTATTTACAATATATATTAATGACTTGGATGAGGGAAATGAATGTACTATTGCCAAGTTTGTGGATGACAAAAATAGGTGGGAAGGCAGGTGGTGAGGATGACATAAGGAGTCTACAGGTGGATATAGACAGGTTAATTGAGTGGGCAGAAACTTGGCAGATGGAATATAATGTGGGAAAATGTGAGATTATGCATTTTGGCAGGAAGTACAGAAGAGCTGAATATTATTTAAATGGAGAAAGACTGCAGAAAGCTACAGCATAAAGGGATTTGGGAGGCCTCGTGCATGAATCCCAAAAAAGCTAACATTCAAGTTCAGCAGATAATAGGAAGGCAAAGATATACTGTCATTGGAGGCAGCCCGGAGACAGTTCATTTGGTTGATCCTGTGTATGGAGGGATTTTCTTATGAGAAGTTGAGTTGGTTGGGCCTGTACTCATTGGAGTTTAGAAGAATGAGAGGTGACCTTGTTGAAATATATAAGACTCTTAGGGGACTTGACAGGGTAGATGCTGGGAGGTTAATTCGCTTGTGAGAGAGCCTAGGACCAGAGGGCATGATCTCAGAGTAAGGGGTCACCCATTTAAGACAGAGATTAGGAGGAATTTCTTCTCTGAGGGTAGTGAATCTATGGAATTCTTTACCGCAGAGGGCTGTAGAGACTGGGTCGTTAAGCATATTCAAGGCTGAGATAGACAGATTTTTGATCAATAAGGGAATCATGGGTTATGGGGAAAAGACAGGAAAGTGGAGTTGAGGATTATCAGATTAGCCATGTTCTCATTGAATAGTAGAGCAGACTCGATGGGCTGAATGGCCTACTTTAGCTCCTACATCTTATGGTCTTATGGTCTAAGGATTATTCAAAGAAGTTACTTGACGTAAGAAGAAAGAAGCTTGCACATAAAGATACTAACAGCAAGGACTGCTTCACTAGTTTATCAGTAAGAAGCTAACTAGCTAAGCCTGTTAAAGAGAACAGATAGGGTAGATTAGGAGAAACTATTTCTGCCAGTCGGGAAGTCTCGGACTCAGGAGAATTGTCCACCTGTCTGTTTTCTCCTGTGAAGCAGATAGTGGATGCAAATGTTGTTGTATCAATTAAGAGTCAGGTGAGCACTAACTGTAGTAGTTGTCCAACTGGTTGCTGACACTGAAAGACTTTCTGCAGCAAAATATAGTCATTACTGCTGCCTATTCACATTGTAATGAAGGAGCACACTCTACTAAATTAAGGCTCAAAAAGCATCACAAGACACCGCCATACAGATGACAGCATCTAGGTACCAGCTCACGAAATTCTCTATTGATTCAGATTAGTATAATGCCTCAAGGGATGACTGATAGACATCACATTTGCCTGGAACCTTTGCCCTTCCACCTATCCTCTTTCCACCCATCACTCAGGGTGCTGTACACTGTCATGGGAGAATAGTGTGACTCAGAGGGAGCAGGCCAGCAGGGTAGTTTGTGTTTGGGAGCACAACATGCCATTTGGTGGTAATAGGAACAAAATGCAGGCCACTCTACATTCATCCAGCCCCATTCCCCACCCGGCACGTCCCCCGATCCCCACCGACATTAGGCATTGGTGAGGTAGAGAACATGGGTTGTGTTTGTGTGTGAGCCCATTCAACACTAGAAGCCTTAAGTGTCTTTTTTTCCCATTTGTCATGCCAGAATGTCACAAAGTAGGGAAAGTATGGAAGGATCAGGAAGGGCTGTGTCCTGCTTCACTGTTTCATTGTGATCCTGCTCACTGCATGATAAAGGCACTGCAATTAGGGTTAAAGGCTAAAGGCAAAGGCACAAATCAGAGCGTGCTCTCACAATGTAAAGGGTTAGATCTCATTATCTCCTTTTGTGTCTCACACAGATCCCAGCACGGCTCGCTCTCCAATCCCCATCACTCTGGACCACCTCATCCCTCGGGTGTCAGGTGGAGAAAGAGATGTCTGAGGAGGCAACGTCACGTCTGACTTGCCCACACTCTGTCAACATAGGCACCAGCACACTGGAGGGATCGAGTGTGCATTTAGAATCAGTGGCCCGTGGTGAGGGGCACCGCACTAGGAGTGCAACAAGAGGTACCGAGTCAGAGACATCTTTGCACAATCCCTGTCGGAGGAGGGAGGGCAGTCATACTGATGCTGCAGTAGGCATGGAATTAGGGCCTCAGGAATCACATCTTGGGGCATAATATTTTGAGCATAAGCAGCAGATGTGTGGACATGTGGCGGAGTTCTCTGAGGCAATGCGATCTCATGCACTATGAGTGGAGGAGTCCATGCCGGTAGTGAGCTCTACCTTGTCTCAGGGGCTCAACCACATGAGCTACAAACATGAGAGAATGGCCAGCCTCATGAGAAATGTGTGCAGGTTCACCCGGATGTGGATGCAAGAGCAATGTCACTCCCTGCAAAGGGTGCAATGTTCAGTCAGTAACCTGGGTCAGTCCGTTCAGAGTATGAGCGCTGACATCCCTGAAATACATGAGCAGCTGTGTTCCCTTAACAGTACATTCACACTGGTGGCAGAGGATTGCTGGAATGGATGACTGCTGCACCCCAGCAGCTAGCCCCAGTGGACCATCCTGAATGCCAACCTAGGGCTGTGGAGGTTAGTGAGGGGGGTGAGAGCATCTCAGCACCCTTATCTTTTTCTAACTCCCTAGACCCTACGCCAAGGCCCTTGTCTGCTCGACTTGTCCCAGTGACAATGGCTGCCCCTGCAGAAATGCAAAGGCCACAGTCTGAGGCAGGTCCCTGATGGGCCCCTGCATTATGAGGCCAGCCACCAAGCTCCTCAATGCCATATAGCATGAGAGTTGAGCAGCCTGCCTCCACCTCCTCCAACATAACACAGGGAGGGTTATGTGGGAACGTTTGCGGGCATAGGGTGCCACTGTGGCTTAATTTCATATCACTTTGTTTATATCACAGTTAAGCACACTTTAAACACACATCACTATTGCCAAAAATGTCTTGGTCTGCTTTTGTACACAAAAACCCTCAATGAGAATGTTCACAGAATGAAGGCAGTTCATACTAGTGTCACTGGAGACTGCATGCTGAAGTCCATCTCTCACAGACACCATCAGGAGAAAGGGTGTGACTGCATGACTGACAGTGGAAGGCTGTTTCCTTCTCCAGACCTTCAGATAAGGTAGTAGTGCAGCAAGGATTGTGGGTTGAGATGCTCCTAGCAGCATTTCTTGTCCATCAATGATTGTCTTTAAGGGAGGATCAATGTTCAGACTCAAAGACCGAATCCAACTTATCACATGCACTTCAAGCATGAGTGCTGTGTTGAAGGCAGTCATCTGCACATGATTGTTACACAGTGACTAGGGTGGATTTTCCGCATGTCAAGATGCCAAGTATGCTCCAATGAAGCATGCTTGTGTGGTTTCTCCACTACATTTAAACCCTCCATCTTTTAGGTGGTAGAGGCCATGGGTTCACAGGGGGCCAAGGTATTTGGCAACAATGTATGCATATGTCACACACCCCTGACACTGGACACCAGGTGGATGGATAATGTGGAAGGCAGTAGGAGTTGTTCTAACACACGTGTGGCATCAGCCTGCACAATGTGCAGTCACTGCTGTACTGTTGGCACATACAATCATATCTGAAGGTTGTGGGTATAAATTCATTCTTCTTACTAGCATTCTTGGCAGAGTGGGCATGGTTTGACTGGGCACAAGGTGATGTTTTCTCCAGCTCACTGGCAGCTCCTGACATATATATGAAGGGTTCAGGTTGTGAAGGACTTCTCAAGGTCTATTTATGCACTATGTTGAGGCTCAGGGTTATGATGGCCATGGTTTCAGCCATGTTGATGACACTGGCTTTCAGTATGTGCTGTTGGTTTTCTCCCTTGTTGGGGATGGATTTTTCCCTAAAGAAGTATGGCTTCCATGTTAAAGGGTAATTATGTGGAAGCTGTTCATCAGGAACTGGCAGATGTAATCAGTGACATTTCAAGAGTTTAAGAGAATCTAGTCTGAATTAGCAGGTTTCTGGCGATGACCTCTACCTGCAAAGAATCTGCCATGGCTACATGGGCCTGCCCCTCAGCTGGTCTCCCATTGCTGCCTTCTTCCTCCTTCTCCATGTCATCGCTATGACCCTGAACAGGAGCCTCCTCCGTTTGCTTCTCATCTTCCACATCATCCTCCTCCTCAGGTGCCACAACTATAGGCCTGGCTTCTTCCCTCTTTGTTTTTAGGCCCTTCCACTGGGCCATATTTTGGAACATGTACGACTATTTGGAACACATGACGACTATTCAGGAGGCTTTTGCAGAGAATACGGTAGTGCTCCTCCAGGACAGTCAAGGTACCTAAAGTGTATCTTCAAGATGCCAATGCCTGCTCTATTGTGCTGTGGACAGGACATAGCTGTTGCTGTAGCTCCTTTCAGGCTCTGTGTGTGGCCACCTTGGAGGTTATCAGCCACCTCCTTAAGAAGTGCCTCCTGTCCTCCAGAAGCCAACCATGGACCTGTGTTGGTATCTGAAAAAGCTGAGGCAGCTGCAAATTCCTTGGGATAAAAGAATCATGGCAGATTCCAGGGTATTATGCACATATATGCAGGAACACCTTGGTGTGGTCACACATCACCTGCACATTCAAGGAGTGGAAGGATTTCCTGATAATGAAGGTGTCTGCTTGATGTTGTGGTGCCCTTAAGGCGATGTGAGTGCAGTCGATAGCTCCCTATACTTGAGGGCAGCCTTCTAATTCTACAAACTCCCTGGCCCTCTGCAGCAGTGACGCCACATTCATCAGGAAGTTTATATGCTCCCCCAGCTGAGCAAAGAGGCCATCTGTAACTGCCTTGATGCTCCTGTGTGTGGCTGAATGTGGCAGAACTCTGGAAAGAGCTGGCAGTTTAAAAATTCAGACCCACTGTGACCTTGGCAGGGCATGCGGATCGGCAGACTGTGGTGCCTGATCTTGTTGCCTTGGGGTAAAATGTTGTTGTCCTCCTCCTGCCTGGTACATGTTGTGCTGCCTCCAAATCCTGGCCTTATCTCCCCTCCCTCTGACTGCACGTCACTCACATGCCTCTCTGATGCAAATATGTGATGGTGCCATCCCCATTTTGCTGCAGCTTTGACATGATGTGCACTTTATCTGGCACGATGTCCTCCCTCCCAGCTGGATACATGAGTCAGGAGGTATCTGCCCTTCCAAGGCCACAAGTCCCATCCTCCAACTCCCTTGGGTCTCAGCTACAAGCCTGCGTTTGAAATGGTTGAGCTTCTGTGGCTGACCTCTCCAAAAATCTTCCATTAGCATTACACCTTTTGTTCAAAGTCGTAATTCATACGAGTTGTGTTCTGGAAATCTCTGACGGAAATCGCTTCCGATTGAAGGCAACTGCATTTTAAAATGTGCAGTCAATTCAGTGAACTGTGCGTGTGTGAAGTCTGCCTGTTCAATCCCCAGTGAAAATGGTGGGTGCCAGATATGGGGGCGGGACTTCTGGATTCGGGCCCCCAGCGCCATTTTGGATAAGGCATAGAGTCACCACTCCACAAATTTTGGCACGTCAGCAGCAGAGGTCTGAATAGGTGCATCGTGGCACTTATGCCAGAATGTGTCTTTCCCCCTGCACCCCATAAAAACCTGGGAGGACTTTTAGCCCAGCACATTACAAAAAAATTAATACATAAAATTTATCTACGAAAGTAAAATAATTGCATTCACACAGGAACAAGGTGGTGTAAGCTTTCTGAGTGCCAGGTAAGGGTATGGGGTAGAGCAGGGCTAGCTGTGTATGGAAACCAGGGTTAGCCATAAATTCATTGCAATATTGTGACAGGAAGGAGAGGAGTGGCATCTAGCTAAAGGCTTATCTTTTTTTTTGTAAAAATATACTTTATTCATAAAAATCTTCAATCACATTCAAAACCATTTCAAAAACAACATTACAAGGGTACAATCCAGGCCAAACTTTTACAAAATGTATCACCAGGTGCATCAGTACAAACAATATTACAGTCATTTACAGCCTTTCATTTTGATCTGTACAGCCCGAGGGGCTCTAAACAGTTCCCAGTCTCTCGGTGCGCTGTGGTAGAAAGGTCTTAGACAGCGACCCTTCCCCATTGCGCCTTTGCGGCAGCTGCCCCAAGCTTTAGTGCGTCCCTCAGCACGTAGTCCTGGACTTTGGATTGTGCCAGTCCGCAACAATCGGTCGGGGACAAATCTTTGTGCTGGAAGACCAACAAGTTTCGGGCAGACCAAAGCGCGTCTTTCACCGAGTTGATGATCCTCCAGCTGCAGTTGATGTTTGTCTCGGTGTGTGTCCCTGGGAACAGCCCGTAGAGCACAGAGTCCTGTGTCACAGAACTGCTCGGGATGAACCTCGACAGCAACCACTGCATCTCTCTCCAGACTTTCTTTGCAAAGGCACAATCCACAAGGAGGTGAACAACGGTCTCTTCCCCACCACAGCCACCTCGAGGGCATCGTGCAGAGGGGGTGAGACTCCTGGCGTGTAGGAAGGATCTGACGGGGAGGGCCTTTCTCACCACCAGCCAAGCTACGTCTTGGTGCTTGTTGGAAAGTTCTGGCGATGAGGCATTCTGCCAAATGACTTTGACAGTCTGCTCGGGGAACCATCCCACAGGGTCCACCCTCTCCTTATCCCTCAGGGCCTCTAGGACGTTACGTGCTGACCACTGCCTGATGGACTTGTGGTCAAAGGTGTTTTTCTGCATAAATTTTTCCACCAGGGACAGGTGGTACGGCACGGTCCAACTACTTGGAGCGTTCCGCGGCAGCGTGGCCAGACCCATCCTTCGCAACACCGGGGACAGGTAGAACCTCAGCACGTAGTGACACTTGGTGTTTGCGTACTGAGGGTCTACGCACCGCTTGATGCAGCCGCACACAAAGGTGGCCATCAGTATGAGGGCGATGTTGGGCACGTTTTTTCCCCCTTTATCTAGAGGCTTGTACATCGCGTCCCTGCAGACACGATCCATTTTCGACCTCCAGATAAAGCGGAAGATGGCTCGAGTGATCGCCATCGCGCAGGAGTGTGGAATGGGCCAGACCTGCGCCACGTACAGCAACAGCGAGAGTACCTCACACCTGATGACCAGGTTCTTACCCGCAATGGAGAGGGAGCGTCGCTCCCACATGCCCAGTTTCCTTTTCACCATAGCCACTCGCTCCTTCCAGTTTCTAACGCATGCCCCGGTCCCTCCGAACCATATCCCCAGCACCTTCAGGCCGTCAGCCCTGACAGTGAAGGGGACAAAGGATCGGTCAGCCCAGTTCCCAAAGAACATGGCCTCGCTCTTCCCACGATTTACCTTGGCTCCCGAGGCCAGTTCGAACTGGTCGCAGACGTGCATCAGTCTGCGCACCGACAGCGGATCCGAGCAGAAGACGGCGACGTCGTCCATGTACAGGGAGGCTTTTACCTGAGTGCCTCCACTGCCTGGGATCGTCACTCCTCTTATGCCCGGATCCTTCCTGATGGACTCGGCAAAGGGTTCTATGCAGCACACAAAAAGGACAGGCGAGAGAGGGCAGCCCTGCCTGACTCCAGATTTAATCGGAAAGCTATCTGTTTCCCACCCATTGATTGAGACTGCGCTACTGATGTTAGTGTAGAGCAGTTGGATCCAATTTCGAATTCCCTCCCCAAAGCCCATTTTGGAGAGCACATCCCCCATGTAGGTGTGCGATATTCTGTCAAAGGCCTTCTCCTGATCCAAGCTGATGAGGCAGGTATCCACACCCCTGTCCTGTACATAGGCAATCGTATCCCTGAGCAGCGCCAGGCTGTCAGAGATCTTCCTGCCTGGCACAGAGCAGGTCTGGTCAGGGTGAATCACCAATTCCAGAGCGGATTTGACCCGGTTGGCGATGACCTTGGACAGAATCTTATAGTCCATATTCAACAGTGAAATGGGTCGCCAATTTCTAATTTCCTCCCTTTCCCCCTTGTGCTTGTAGATGAGGGTGATGATGCCTTTCCTCATGGATTCTGACATGCTGCCGGCCAGGAGCATACTCTCGTACACTTCTAGCAGGTCTGGGCCGATCAAGTCCCACAGAGCCGAATACAACTCCGCCGGCAGGCCGTCGCTTCCGGGGGTTTTACTCTTCTCGAAGGACTCGAGGGCCTTAGTCAGTTCGTCAGGAGTTAGCGGTTTGTCTAGGCTCTCCCGCGTACTGTGGTCTAGGACCTCCGTGATAGAGGACAGGAAGGACTGGGAGGCCGTGCTGTCCGTGGGCTTCACGTCATACAGTCCGGCATAAAAGGATTTGCTGATCCTCAGAATGTCGGACCGTGATGACTTTACTGAGCCGTCTTCTTCCTTCAGGCTGCTGATCACAGAGCGCTCTCTGTGTACCTTTTGGAAGAAGAAACGTGCTAAAGGCTTGGATAATGGGTCCTCCACAGGAGCCATTCACCATCAAGGATATCGTATGCCTCCAACGTAAAAACATGCCCCTTTGCATTACAATAGCTGCACTTGATAATTTTGATAACTGTCCTAATGGTCAAAACAAATGATGTTGGCTGGTGGGCGGGGCTGGGGGGGCAGACGCTTGAAGCCTGAGCCTGCAGGGAAAGTGGGTCCGTGGCATTTCTTTAATTGGATAATGGGGTTTCCAGTGATTTATTCATTAGGTTAGGGATAAGAAAAGGGTCCCAATGAACCATTGGGGTAGAAGATTTCAGCAAAATTCAGGAAACTTTTGGGAGATTGGTCAGAAGCAAGAAGCAGATGATGTGAATGCAAGGCACGATGGGGTAAGATTCAACTGCAGCCTGCAAGCTGCTGCTCAAATACAGTACTGATGTGTTTCATAGACATTGTTACTATAATTAGTCGGAGTGTCTTCCTTATGTT
The DNA here is from genome assembly GCF_964194155.1 of Cetorhinus maximus. NCBI lineage: Eukaryota > Metazoa > Chordata > Chondrichthyes > Lamniformes > Cetorhinidae > Cetorhinus > Cetorhinus maximus. Next base: position 96,994,001 of record NC_135881.1, on the reverse strand, counting down.
TAAATAAAATCATAACTCTTACCAATATAGAGTCTGTTTCAAACTAGTAAACAGACAGTCTTAAGGGACTCAAAGAAATATCTCTTGCAGTGGAACAGTTTTGATTCCAAATTAATCTCCTGCATGAGTATATCAAGGGATAAAATTGGTATGCAGTGCTTTATTTAAGGGCACAGCAATTAGAAAAGTTTTCAGTGCGGCAAGCAGCCCGATGAGTCCATCGAATTAAAATGGGGCAGCAGTCTGTGGAGGCACAACAGGCACTGGCAGCTTACATAAAACATTTAATGAGGCCTGAGGCCCAATCTTCAGTCGGCCTTGGGCCTCCCAGTTCAGGATAGCGATGTGGTCGGATCAACATCATATTTTGAAATTGGGATGCTTCTTGTACAGTTATAAAGAAGCCAGATCTAACACGTGTCGAACAAAAATTATAAGAAATTAACCCGACAGAAATTCTATTAATTTGGAGGCAAGAAAATGATTAAAATACACTGGTTCTTTCTGTACTATCTTGCTTTAGCTTTCTGGTGTGTTACGTGTAACAAACCCATGAACCTAGTTTGATAATTTCATGACACAAAGTGTACAGAGGAAACCTTCCCCAATCCTAGAGCGGAATTTTCCGAGCCCACTGGTGGCGGGCGTGATAGGTGGTGTGCGCGGAAAATATGGTGGGACCCACTTCACGACAGTGTGAAGGCAGGTCGCGATCGCCCGCTCAGCCCGTTAACAGCAGGCTGTGTTTCCCGACATTGGTCAGCAGGGAGCTAATTGCATATATTAGCATATAATTAAAAGGCCATCCCGCCAGGCTCTTGGAACCCAGCTGTATCATCCGTCCAGGTTGGAGGGAAAGCACGCTGACGTATTTCACACAGCACGTAGGCAACGTGCACTTGGTAGTTTTCACTTTGGGAGAGCTGAGGTGCGTGAGTAGCAGTGTTCTCCACAGCTTACCAGTTGTTTACAGGCCTCTAGGGCACTGAGGGGGTGGGGGCAACTGCTGCCTGGCCTCGGAGGTGACTGCTGAGGGGGGAGGTGTCCGGGCAAGTGCTGGCCAGCCTCAGAGGTGACCACTGTCGGTGGGGCAGGGGGGTCAAGTGCTGCCCTGGCACTGCATCCGGCGCGAAGGCAATCGAGGTGGGGGTCAGGGTAAGTGAGGGAAGTGGCCTGTATAAACTGACCGTGCCTCTGCAAATGAGACAGATCAGGCGCAGCCACAGTGATATGAATGGGTTGGGCTCCTAGCCTGCCTGCCCATGCAAGCAATGCGGAGGCACCAAAAGGCCACCAAATGCTCCATTCCTTATCCCAATACCGCCCCCTCACCCTCCTAGCACAGACTTCGAGTCCACCACTACTTTATTAGACCACAGAGCAGTTGGACTGTATATGTACAATCTCTTCACCAGCACTGTCCATGCAGTAATCTCAGCATCCCGGTTTGGACTGGTTTCCACTATGTCGCAGGTTGACAGGGCAGCCATGCAGCGCACTCATCTCTGGCCATCTGAGGGGTGGCCAGCACTCTCCAGGAAGCATTAAGGGGCAGTCACACAGGGCCAGGAAAGGTGCTAAGTACAGCCATGACAATCACGACTCTCTCTCTCTTTCATGCTGCAGGAGGACCACGTCAGGATCATGGACCATGGTGACCTAGCTGTATGCCTGATGGCCTACAGAGACCGTAGAAGACAGAGGAGACAGCGACTGAGGCTCCTGGCTGTACAAAGGCAGGAGCAGCAACCTCATGAAGAAGGGGCAGCAGAGGCTCCTGCACACACTGCCCAGAAGCGACAGCGAGCTGTGGCTGGTCAGCACCTAGCGACACCCAGGGTCTATAGACGCTGCCTGTCATTCCTTAGATGACTAAGAACCAGTGTCACTGATGACTGTTCATGTCTAGGGACCTGGAGGTTCACATCTGCCACTTACTGCAGAACCTAACTTTCATAATCCTGCCACTACGTCTTGGTGCTCCCCGGACATCCACAGCAGAGGTGGAGGCAGCCTGCTGACTATGACGCCCTGTCTGTGATGACTTTGGCAGACGTCCTCTGGAGGGCTGAACTTGGAGGGCTCCAGCCTGCTTTCGGGGTCCTGCTATGTGGCAGTGGCACCCTCCTCGGCCTGTGAAGTTGGAGCTGCGGAGTTCACAGGAAGATGGGATTCGGTTGGGCCGGTCACTCCCAGAGTTACCTGGGTGGATGGCCCCGGGGTGTGCACCTGCTGATCCTCCTCCCTATTGGTGCCCAGAGGGCCCCTGGCTGCCTTCGTGAGCGGAAGGGATATCTGGAGTGAGATCGAGCTGCCCAGAACCCCTCTCACGTACACACTGTTGGAGGCCAACTATGGCATCAGCGATGAAGTTAAGCCCGCGCAGCAGTGCAGCAGCGACATCCTGGACCAAGGTCTCCATGGCAGCCGCCATCCTGCCAGTGTTGACCTCGGTGTGTTGCAATGCGGGCACTATTACCTCAGCCTGAAGATGGACGGACTCCTCCATCGTGCCTTGCAATCTGAGGCGTGCAGCAGACATCCCTTCCTGATGTTCCCTAGCTTGCCTTTGCAGCTGCAGCAGCTGTGCCATGACTGAGTCCAGAGGCTCATCATCTGACTGGGACTTAGCAACATTCTGGCCTCCAGCAGTCCTCAGTCTGTGCCTCCGCCTGCTGTGGATAAGAAAGTGCGATGTGCTCACCAGATTGTGATCCTGAGGCTACTCTAAAGCTGGGTCCCACCGAGGTGTGTGTCTCTGCGCTGGTGGAGGGTGGGGGTGAGCGCTGTGGTGGGATTTCAAGCAGGGTGCCTTCAGATTTCTCTTCAGAGGTTTCTTCGGAGCTTGATTGGAGGCCCTGGGTCATGGACTCTGTCAGCTGTTTGGCAGATGTGCCTGCGAAAGCAAAGGGAGATAATTCGTGCCTGGCAGTGTCCTGTGAAACAGGACACATCAGTCACAGTATAGTTGTCTGATGGATGTTGCACTGCTGGATCCTCACTTGGCAGAGCAGCGCTGACCTCACCATCAGCACAGGACCGGTCGCAGTCATCGCCGGCCAGCTGGATGGCTCTGTTTTCGAATTCTGTCAGAACTTTGATCTCTGGCACCCCTCCACCTGTCTGTGAACTTTCCCTCCTGTTGTGAGTCAGTTTCTCCTGCATGGAAGAGGTGGAGAGAGTGTATCAGGATGCCTGCCGGGCCAAATGATAAGTATGCCTGGCCTGTGACAGACAGGATGAGGACAATGATGGTGTGTGTGAAAGAGTGAATGGTGATGTCCCTTGCATTGGCAGTGAGCGAGGACCCTGTGGCTGTCTGATGGGTTTGTGAGTGTGAGTTGGGAGTGATGGAATGGAGATCATTCATCCATTTGCCGCACTGGGTGGCTGTCCTCCTCTGCAGGGTGTTTGTGCTGACCATCGCTGCCACCACCTCCCAAGCCAGGTTGGTGACTTTGCTACCCATCCTGTGGCCAGAGTGGGGGGATAGCACATCCTGGCGGGCCTCCATGGCATCCAGCAGTCGCTCGAGGGACCCATCGTTGAAGCGGGGGGCTGCAGTCTTTTTTCCTTTGCTGACCATGTCTCCCAGGCAGCGGTGGTGAGCTGGTGGCGATGAGCGCTTTGCTGGTGGCTGCCTTTTAATGATGGCGGCCGGTATGATGCAATGGCTGGGTGATGGCAGGAAGGCGAATGAGAACCCGCTCGCCATGGAAATGGCGTGTTTTGTGGGAGTGAATAAATAATGAGGCAGCCTCGGGACGATACAATGTGTAAACCTGCCATTTTTGTCAGCAGGTAGGACTCCATTTTACCCGCCTGCTACTGCACTTAGTGTGATTCTGGGAAAATTCCACCCTTAGTGTTAACAGATTCCAGGACAATCTTTTCAAAACACACAATTTGCAATATTTCAAAGCTTCCTGTGGATTCTGTTGTTATAGAGGAGACAGCATAAATTTGTTGTCAGCTTGCATGAGAAATACCCCACTATTGATGCCAACTAGTACCATAACCACTAGTCATTTTGATAGAACAACAATGCCCTTTTAAATACTCATGAAACAATTTTATTTTTGTCACTAGCTGGAAGGTGATAATCACTTCTAAATTTCATAATGGGCTCATAGGGAAAAAACATCATACATTATCCTCATGAAAGCAGATAATAATCTCCTCCTTAACTTTTTAAACTCCTACTCTTTCATAGCGTTTTAATAAACTTGGAGAGGCTGACTTGTCAGTAATGATTTCTTTTTATTACTTATCCCCGGGTGGTGTAGAAAGAAACACTGTCTAATTATTGTAACAATGCCTACGATAATGACCAGAGTGTTTGAGCTGATTTACAAGTACTGTGGTCAGGAACACCATTTATTCTGACACTTCTTGCCAGAAACCATAGTGACTTCTCCATGGAACAGTTCAATATTCTATTGCTTCAAGGCAACATGCTGAGAACTGATTCTTTTCCCTTCAATAGTGCAAATATAACCTCCAAAATTATAATTATTTGCCTGTATTTACATAATTTCACTCAAAGATTTGTTAAAGACACTGACACAACTTTAACAAATCTGAATAATGTGGCATTTTGAGTAGAAGATTGTTAAATCGAAATTGCTTTGGAATAATTTAAAATATCCTAATTTCATCATGTTACAAGGTATTCCACTTTAATGTGTGCTGTCTATGCCAATTTTGAGTATGCAGTAACAAGAAAGTGAAATAGAAAATCAGGTAGCTTTACATTTAGGACTATATTTAGCTTTCAGCTCTATCCAATATGAAGGAAAGAGGAGGTGTGTTTAATGTTCCTGCTCATGTCAAATGGTCCGAACCATGCAATTAATATTTTGTTCCTATTTAAGAACAAGAGCATTAGGCCATTTGGCCCCTCAAGCCTGCTCCGCCATTCAACAAGATTGTAGCCTTAACTCCCTTGTAGATCAAAAATCTATCTCAATCTTGAAAATATTTAATTTCCCAGGCTTCAATGCTCTCTATGGAAGAGAATTCCAAAAACTAACAGCCCTCTGAGCGAAGAAATTCCTCCTCATCTGTTGTAAATGGGAGACCCCTTATTTTGAAACTGTGCTCCCTAGTTCTAGATTCCCCAACATCCTTTCAGCAACCACCCTGTTGGGCCCCCACAGAATCTCATATCTTCCAATAAAATTACACCTCATTATTCTAAACTCCAATAAGTTTACACCTAACCTGCTCAACCTTTCCTCATGAAACAAACCCCTAATCCCAGGAATCAGCTTAATGAAACTTCCAAAGCAAGTATATCCTTCCTTACATAAGGAGAGCACAAATGTATACAATACTCCAGGTGTGGTCTCACCAATTTAGTTTAATATACCTAGCGATTTTATACAAATAATATGACTGGATGTAGGCAAATGGGTTTAAGCCTCATTTGTTTCACAAGAAACTCAAATTCTCTATAATAAATCAGCCACTGGATGATAAGATTCAGATTTTATCACTTTTTCCTTCTCTAACAGCATGACCAGTGATTTTTGTAACCAAACCTCATTTGCAAATTGAAGTATGTATTTTTACTTTCTGCTGTATTAGTTTAATGTATCCAGGTCGAAAAATTAAACAGGCACATATTACATCTTCAGGCAATGCAAAAGGCAGAAAATATTCACATCGCTAAATCACTTTGCAGAGGTCAAATTACTGACCAAATTCAGTTACTGTTAAATTGATTCACAGAAGCATAAATACAAGGAAAACACTACACAGCACAAAGAGTAAATTACAATATTATTAAAAGGACAATGGGCTTAAAAAGCCCACAAATCTTTTTTTAATGCTGGCATAAAGACCAGGGTGCACCCAATAGTGGCCTCAAGCACAGGCTCTGGGAATTTTTGTCAGATTTAAAAGAAATCACGTACTCTACATTGCCCAGGTTGGTGCCTGTGGAAGTACCTCTCAGAACATCGGCATGGTACACTGGCCAGGAACTTCAGCAGATAGCGTTACATCTTCCTGTCCTGAGAGGTGAACATCCTGCCTGCAGCCTATTAGCAGCCATGTGACCATTAAATGACAGCAGAGCAGCTGGTCTTCCCATGGGCAGGCTCCCCACTGACTTTTTAGCTACAAGAGTCGGGGGGAGGGGTGGGTGAAGGTGTAAAATCCAGCCCCTGGCCCAGATTTTCGCCATGATGGAGAGGATTGGAGTTGGCAGAGTTCGCACATGCACGTTTTACAGAGGCAGCTGGCCATTTAAGCCATCAGCTGCCTCCACTGAATTGGGATTTTGGTAGGCCAGGAGTGTGAAACCTGGCATGTGCAGATTAGACCGGGTAAGAGCTGGTGTGTACTTGGTGAATTGATTTGGATAGCCGGTGCCTATTTGGAGAGGGAAGGTACTCCTTTAAATATAGTCCCGGGACACCTCTGAGGGAAGTAAGGAACCCTTTGGGATTGTTAAAAGTAAATGTGATTGTGCGCAAAGAGTGCATAAAGTTTTTAGAACAGTCAGAGCTGTCAAATAATTGTCAAGCATTAAAGAAATGTCAAAACTCATTTGAACTCTCAAATTCACTGGAACTACCAAAGCTGTCAAATAATTACCACACTGTCAAAGAAGTGTCAAAGCTATCAATGAACTGTCATGCTGTCAAATAACTGGTCAAGGAGCTGTCAAAACTCATTGGAGCTGTCAAAGCAGTCAATGGATTTAACTCTGCTGGGTTTTACATTTTATTAAGTCCGTAGTTCAAAAAAATCAGTTCTTGATATTTCATTCTGTCTGTTGACATAAGCCTGAGTGTTATCATTATAGGATTTGTGCTGCATTAACTGATTTTATAGGGGAGAATTTTCTCCCTGTCGGGCGGGCTGGTCGGGAGCGGGCGCAGGCGAGCGCGGATCCGATCATTGCCCAAGATTGGCTGCGTGCCGCCATTTTACATGAGCTCAGCGTTACCTGTGCGGGTGGGGGAGGAGGGAGAGTCGGGGCCTGCGCTCTTTCACACATGCGCATGAAAGAGCGCAGAAATCTCCCTGAGGCAACTCTGTGCCTCAGGGAGATTAATTTCATTATGGAGCATTGAAAAATGAGAAAAAAAATATTCAGACATGTCCCCTCATTTGACAGTGTCACATGAGCTGGGACATGTTTATGAATTTGATAATTTTTTAATTTCAATAATAAATCCTTCATGAAACCTCATCCCGCCCGTGGATGAGGTTTCATGAAAAATGCGAAGGCCGCCTGGGCTCTTCGCCTGCCCGCCAACCTTAATGTTGGACGGGCAACTTTCTCAATAGGGTTAATTGTATAATTAATGGCCTTAACAGGCCTTTGACAGTTCAGGTGCGCAGTCAACTCCGGTGCGCACCCGCCGAATGAAAGATCAGAATGACGCGCGGTGACGTCTGGATGCACGCTTGATGTCACCTCGAGTCATTTTACGCGTCGGCATGAGGGGCCCACCCCCGCACGCTGAGCACAAGATTCTAGTCATAAACTAACATTATCATAGTGCGGTGCCTGTTAAGTGAATGGTTTGATTGACAGCTCCAAGTGGTTATAGAATAGAAATGTTTGTTTATTGTAATAATGTAATAAGAAATTAGTTGAAGAAATTTCTGTGTATTGAATGGTTTTTCATCAATTAGTATGTTTTTCTTTAAATTAGCGACATCACCAAAGACACATGGGCCAGAAACTTATGCTTGGCGTGTGGGGGTGCGTAAAATGATGCGCAGTGATGTTGGGCATGTGTCCTGACGGCAACGCGTGTCATTCTGATCTAGCGTTCGGCGCGCGCGCGCTCCAGAGTCGGCTGTGCGCCCGTCGAACTGTCAAAGGCCTGTTAAGGCTATTAATTCTACAATTAACCCTATTGAGAAAGCTGCCTGTCCAACTTTAAGGTTAGTGGGCAGGCAAAAAGCCTAGGCGGCCTTCGTATTTTTCATGAAACCTCATCCACGGGTGGGGTGAAGTTTCATGAAGGATTTATTATTGAAATAAAAATATTTTTCAAAATTCATAAACATGTCCCAGCTCATGTGACACTGTCACATGAGGGGACATGTCTGAATTTTTTTTTCTCTTTTTTTCAATGATTCATAATGAAATTAATCTCCTCGAAGCAGCTCTTTGCCTCAGGGAGATTTCTGCGCTCTTGCGTGCATGTGCACGAAAAAGTGCAGGCCCCAATTCTCCCTCCTCTCCCCGCTCACACACGTAGCGTTGAGCGCTTCCGGGTGCATTTCACACTGGGCGGGCCTTAATTGGCCCACCCACGTAAGATGGCAGCATGCAGCCAATCGTGGGTGGTGATCAGCTCCGAGCCCGCCCGCGCCTGCTCCCAACCAGCCGGCCCGACAGGGAGCAAATTCTCCCCATAGTTTTATTTTATGTCAGCATGGCTCCTGTGGTTTGCTCATGGTGAATACTAGGTGGGTTGGCATGGAGGGGGTAAGAGCAAATTGTGTTGTGTGGGTTCATGGGTTGGCATGAGTTTACACTAAGTTGATATAGGGGGTATGAGAACCATTGGGTTGGGTAGAGGGGCATGGTGAGCATAGAGGGTATGAGGATTCATGGTGTGAGTGGAGGGGCAAGCATTGGTATTGAGGAGCCATGATGGGTGTGTGGAGGACAAGAGGTGGCTTAGGCATGGATGGGGTTGTGAGAGGGTTGAGAGGGTGAGGGCTGTCTTTGTTTTAATCATTTTTTACATTAAATTCAACAAAGTGCCAGAGTACAGAGGCAGGCCTCCCACCCAGCCTACCCCTACACCCGGCAGCCTCTGCACTCGTTCAAGGGGGTGGTGGGTGCGACTTCTAATCCAGCCACTCCCCGCCCCCCCCCGGAATGAAAACCAGAACTGTGGGCCACCATTTTTAAAGTCAGGTTCGCAGAGCCAGGAATTCTCCTATCTCTGCACACCTGACCCAGGAGCAAAAATCTGGGCCTCTGATGACTTGAAAGGTCTTCCGCTACTGCCCAGCCACACCTTCTCACTTGCAAATCTAAAAGCACCTTCTGAAAAGGAATGTCCTTTGTAATCCACACAGTCCCTCGGGATCGAGGTCGCCTTGTTTCCACTCTGGTTCGGTGGGTTCTGGGATGGCTGATAAGTCCGGTGCACGATCAGCAGGCTCTGCCATATGTGGGGCACATGGTGCTTGAAGGGTTGGGTAGGTGGGCTGTTTGGAGCTTTGTGCACCTTGACGCCTGGACTTCGCCTCTGCACATTGCTGATGAAGTCTCTTGATGTTTTCAGTGCCTTCCCAAATAAGCATTCTCCATTTTGGTCGGTCACAAGTCAGGGTTTCCCATGAGTCAGCAGGTTTGTTTGACCCCCTTCACAGGCACCGCCAATGGTACTTCTCCAATGCTTTAAGGTGCCTGCTGTAGGTTGTCCAAGTCTCCGAAGCATATAGAAGCGTAGGATCACTGCTGCCCGTTTAAACCATGACCTTAGCCTCGGATTTGAGATCCTGGTCGTCAAATACTCTTTTCCTCAGTCAGCTGAAGGCTGAGCTGCCACATGGGAGGCGATGAAGAATTTCATCATCCATGTCTGTCTTCTTCAAGAGGAGACTCCCAAGATGTGGAAATAGTCTACATTTTCCAGGAACTCACTGCTGATCTTAATTGATGGAGGTAGGTGCTTTGCTCTAGGAGCTGGTTGGAAGAGGACCTGAGTTTTCCAGGTGCTTAGTGAAAGGCCCATTTTCTCACATGCTTTGGAGAAGGAGCTGACAATGACCTGAAGTTCAGTTTCTGAGTTGCAAAACAACAAAGCCCCTGGAGCAGATGGAATCCCATCTGGGAAGAAGAGTGCATGCTGGGGTATTTCAGGAGCGCTGTGATTATGACTATATTTAAGAAGGGAGGCATGTCCTATTGGGGTAAGTACAAAGGAGTCTCCCTGCTGTCTGCCACAGGTAAGTTCATTGCAAGGATTCTCTTCAACAGCCCCCTCCCAGTGGCTGAGGAACTCCTTCCAGAGTCACAGTGCAGTTTTTGACCATTGAGAGACACAGCAGACACAATCTTCACTGAACAGCAAATTCAAGAAACGTGCAAGGACCAGCCACAGTACATAACCTTTTTTGGCCTGACAAAAGCCTTTGACTCTGTAAACCGCAAAGGCTTATCAAGTATCCTCCTCAAATTTGGCTGACCGCAGAAAATTGTTACTAACCTCTGCCTACTCCACGATGACTACAGGTTATGATCCTCACCAAAGGAATCACCACAGACCATATCTCAGTGGAAAGGTTGTGTCATGGTACTAACTCTCTTCCCTATTGTCCTCACAGCAATACTGTGCCTCACTCCAGCAAGCTACCTACAGGCAAGGAGATAATCTATAGGACAGATGCGAATCTGTTCAACTTTTGCTGCCTTCAATACAAAACCAAAATCATTCCAACGTCACTGACTGAGCTTCAGAGTGCACATAATACTTGTATGTGTTTACTTAAAAGAACATTTACAGTAAAGGAGTATCTAACAGGCAATTAGACACCTCCACTGGGACCTTTCCTCTTCCTGATTCACCATATGTTATGGCACCTTAGTTATTCAAACATCAGCCCAGAAACACCTACTCGGGATGAGGGTTAGTAAACCTGCTCTCATGTAGACCATAAGCACAATTGAACCTGTTGCCAGCACTAGTAGGTCGGAAAAAAATAATACAGATGTTGCTGCTTCTCATGACGGTGACAATGCACTGGCATCAATGCAGCCCTCTCTAATGCTAGCATAAAACAGACCTTCTGGTCTGGGCCCCAAAGGCTTCGGATGAGCAAGCAACAAGATACCAGCAGGTAGGTGCTTTGAAGACAATCGGTTTCACCTTGATGAGTGCCACCTCTGCCCTAAAGAGCTACATCTGTACAATCTCAGTCACAAGCTTCACAACCTCTTCATACCGAACTAACACTACTGGGAAGTGTCAGAGGTTAGAATCACCAATGACCAATTCCTGATCATGTGGTATGGAATTTGAGATTCAGAACATTTTTGTGTCTTAATGGGTAATTTTAACCTAACCCAATCTGTGGGGAACTGATAGATTGACTGCTTATTTTACACCTCACCCATTTTACTTGAAGTCAGTGGAGAAAATTATTGGTGTGAGTATAAAAAAGGCAGCTAATCTGGTCATTTTCTTGTTGATGGTTTAAGCTAAAGTTACCCCTTTAGCCTTTTTAAGACCCCATTAAAATAACTGCTTTATTTTCTTAATGCTGCAATTGGCATAAGTGCATGTAGTATTGCAACTACTCTTCTGAGGTCTGTTGATACAACGTAGACCAGGATTGAGCCTGGGTTTTCCTGTTTTATCTGCTTATTTCCACATTGGGCAATTCATATGCAAACTTAGCCATTGGGGAGCAGATTTTTCTCTTTTCTGAGGGTAACAGGAGGATGATTTCTTCATATCAGGTAGAGCTGAAAGCTAGATATACTCCTTAATACTAATCTACATGATTGCAATAAACATAAAGCTGAAATAGAAACACACACAAAATTGATATAGACATGACACCTTGTAACATAACAATATTAGGACATTGTAAATGATCCAAAGCCATTTTATACTGGATAATATGACATATTAGCATCAGCAGTGGTTGAATTCTGCAAGTGTCCTTGTGATTGATCTCTGATCATACAAAACAGAATATGCCCAAATGACTTAAAGCTCATTAGCTGCTCTAATGAGGAGGAATTTTCCTTTAAAGCTATGCAGGTAGCTATCTACAATGTTGATAATATGATACATTAATTACATGAATAAATATTTACATCAAAATATATTAAGTAAAATTATACATAATGAATACTTAATAATATCCAAATCCATTTAACTTGAGTGTGGATGTATTAGTTTTACTCCATCAGTTCCTTATAATGTACTTTTTGAGGTTTGCTGACAGCTGCTTATGAGACAGCAACACTTATCACTGAACAAACTAAGTTTTAAACATCTCCATGATTTAACATATCTAAGATTTTGAGTAGACGTGGAAGACTTTATATGGGTTAAGCATACCAGCCATGAGGCTAATTTTGGGTTCAATGTCGATTTTTGTTTGCTCAACTAGTCAGACTGAGGACTACTGAACCAGTTCTACACCATTAAAAGACAATTCTTAGAAGTGAGCCCTTCTTCACTCTGGTCCAAACAATGGATGTCAACCAGTCTTTTAAAATTCCATTCCTCGCACATAACTGCAAGCAATGAGACTTCAGTGGCATTTGGAATTGTAATCACTGTAGTCTAAGTTGTTATCACTCATACGAAGATACTTTTACACAAAATAATACGTGATTCAAAGAATCAGTGTTTATGTATTCCGTCATGGGATGTAGGTGTCACTGGCATGGCCAGCATTTGTTGTCTGTCCCTAATTGCTCTTGAACTGAGTGGCTTGCTAGGTCTCCTCAGAGGGCGGTTAAGAGTCAACCACATTACTCTGGGCCTGGAGTCACATGTTAGCCAGACGAGGTAAGTATGGCAAATTTCCCTCCCTAAAGGGCATTAGTGAACCAAATGGGGTTTTACAACAATCGATGATAGTTTCATGGTCCCCATTATTGAGATTTGCTTTCACTTTCAGATTTTTATCAATTGAATTTAAATTCCTCCAGCTGCCATGGCGATATTTGAATCCATGTCCCCAAAACATAAGCCTGGATTTCTGGATTACTGGTCCACTATGTTGTATGTTGGTTGTAACTGGCTAAGGAACAGTTGTAAAAACATAGATATGTCTGAACAATAAATATTTATTGTGTGAACATAACTATTCACAGATATACTGCAGGCATTACTCAGTTGCAGCCATGAGCTATCTCCTGCTAGCCTCCTAGTCATGTGACTTTCTCTTACATGTGGGCAGTGCTGTTTCTCCAGTGTCACGTATTAAGCCTTTCAGTCACGAACACCCTAATATTACATCTCCCCACAAGTCTTTGTCCATATATATTTTACCTTTCTATTTACATACTACCCTTCTCCTCCCAAGTCTCTGACTTCAGGGGCAGGATTTTACATCCCATGGGCGGGCGCTCACCCGACCCGATCAGGCATAAAATCATGCGCGATGACGTCGAGTCAGTGTCCGGAAGTCATCGTGCACTTTCGCGATCTTTCAGTTGGTGGGCGAGCGCGAGAGTCGGCAGTGCGGCTACCGACAATTAGGAGGGCTATTAAGCCCATTAAAGTTTAAGTTAACTGCAATTTATCGCTGCCCACTCAACTGTTTGGTTGGCGGGCGGGCGAATAGGCCAGGCGGCCTTTGCATTTTTTACAAAACATCATCCACGGGTGGGATGAGGTTTCCAACGACAAATAAAAAAGCGGAAAAAAATTTTCAACTTCATTTCAACCATGTTCTTCATCATGTGACTGAATCATATGTGGGGACATGTTTATATCATCTTTTAAATCTTTATTTTTGTTTCTCCAATTCTTCAACTCCCTGAGGCAGGTCTGTGCCCTCAGGGAGCTTTCAGTGCGTGCTCCTGCATGCATATGCAGACTTCTGCACTCACCCTCCTCCCGCCCTCACCCCAGCAGCACTGAGCGTTGCAGCATGTGCTGTTAACTGGCCAGCCAGCGTGAATTCATGGTCCGGAGTCGATCTCAGGGTGCTGAGCTTTTCCCGGCTGCTCCCGGGCCCGCCTGTCGCACCCGCCCAACAAAGGGAATATCCTGTCCCATAGGTTTAATTGGCCTGGTGGCTTTATGACTCTTCCTGATCATGTCCTTGTGAGGCTTGGTAGCCTCCCTTTGGACTTATTTGCTATGACTTGGTGGTCTTTGCTAAGAGTTGCAGTATCTGATGTATTATCAGTTTGACTTTCAACATCTGGTTCTCCCAGATATATAATGGAAGGTTCTCTTTGAGGAATGAGGATAAGATCTCTCCTGTTCTATCTTATCATGCCTGGGGAAAGTATCAAGTAAGTCCATTGGTGGCCTCTGTCCCTTTGGACGATGACACCTTCTCTGCCGAGGTCTCTTATCCATACTTTGTCTCCTTTATTCAGCCTGGGCAGGTTTCTGGTAAGATATCTCCTATTGTAAGTGGAAGCTTGTTGTTTTCTGTAGAACTGTTCTCGGTCCTGAGCCTCCTGATAGTCCCGGACTGCTAACCTTGGGATTAATTTCTTAGGCATCATGGGAAGCTGAGTATGAAGCTTCCTGCCCATCAGCAGTTCAGAAGGTGCCAATCCACATTGCAATGAATTAGACCTGTTAAAAGTGCCATTGGAAAATTTTCGTTCTTCTTCAAGAGGGTTTTAATAGTGTGGACGCCCCTTTCTCCCTCACCATTGGATTGGGGATACCTCGGGGAACTGGTGAGGTTAGGAATCTGTAGTATTCAGTGAAATGGGTGAAGTGGTCGTTAGCGAATTGCGGGTTGTTATCAAACAGCACTTGGTCTGGAATGCCATGTATTGCAAAGACTTCTTTCAATGACCGACTCTGCAGTTGTTGTGTGTAATGGCTCCACCTCAATCCACCTGGAGAAGTAGTCAACAATGATGAGGAAGGATATGCCGTTGTACATAAATAGATCCATTCCCAGACATTCCCATGGTCTGGTAGGGGACTGAGTGGGGATAAGGGACTGGTTGGACTGGTTTTTGCACCACACACACCTGACACTGTGAAATCATCTCTTTGATTGCTCTTGATATTCCCACACTGCTTACTGGGCTCGTGCTCTGCATTTTGTGATGCCCATGTGGCCTTGGTGGAGTTATTACAGTATTTCTGGTCAGAGTGAGATGGGAATTACCAACAGTTTATCGTACACCAGCAGATCATCAATTATGGTGAAGTGTTTCCGTTGTTCTAAGTATATTTTCATGATGGTCCCACTGGGATGCTGCTGCAGCCAACCTTGCATGCAGTAATGATGGCTGCGGATGCAGTCCTCATCCTGCATCTGCTCTTGGCGCATTTGTTGTAGCTTTTTGGAGCTCACTGGCAATGGTGTTGCCATGAACTGGGAATAGGACTTGACCTCATTGACCAGATTAATATCCTGTGCTGCCGGATGGTCAACTATGACCCTGGACAATGTGTCCACAGTCATTTGTAGTTTGCCCTGGACATACATTGTCCCTTAAGCGATGCACATTAGTTGCAAGCAGAATCTCAGAATTCTCTGGGGCAGTCTGGCAAGTTCCTTCACATCTAGTAATGAGGCTAATGGTTTCTGGTCCATCTCAATGACGACTTTTAGTCCGGTGATATATTCAGTGGATTTCTCATAAGCTCATATGACTGCAAAAGCCTCCTTCACTATAAATGCATACCTCATTTCTGTGTCATATAGCGCCCAAGATGCGTAATAAACTGGCCGGCAGCACCCATTCATTTGCTCTTGACAAAGGACTGGCCCTAGTCCTGTAGATGAGGCATCAGTTGCAATTGTGATCATTTGGGATGGTTCATAGTGAGCCAAAATATCTGCTGAGAGAAGCATGTCTTTAATCTGCTGGAATGCTTGTTCCTGGTGTGCATCCCAACAATATGCTTGGGACTTCTTCAATAGGTGTCTCAAGAGCTCCATGGCTTGCGCTAGGTTTGGCAGAAATTTTGCCAGCTGATTTACCATACCCAGGAATCATTGAGGATCTGGAATGGATGACAGGATTGGAAATTCAGTGATGGCTCTTGTTTTTTGTGGGTCTGCCATTCTGCCTTTGCTGCTCACAATGTGACCTAAAAATTGAATGGATGTTTTAGAGAATTCAGCTTCTCGTTAAGTGTCAGTCCTGCTCCCTGCAAACGGTAAAAGATGACTTTAAGTCTCCGGTCATGTTCTTCAGCAGTTGCTCCCTGGACAAGGATATCATTTCATGTGGCAGCTTACAATTTTCAGGCCCTAGCAAGATGATAGACATTGTTCGCTAAAACATCTCAGGTATCGAGGTTATGCCAAACTGCAAATGATTAAACCAAACAAAGTTAATTTAGATTTTTCACCTAATGATATCTGCCAAAAGCCACTGTTGGGATTGAATTTTGAAAACATTGTACTCTTTGAGATCTTGGTCAAGCTGTTGTTCACTGAGGACATCTGGTGGATTTCCCTTATCACAGCCTTGTTGAGTTGAGTCAGGTCAACACAGATACAAATGGAACCATTTGGTTTAGGAACTGGAACCATTCCGGAGCACCGTTCTGTCGGCTCAGTGATGGGGAAGAGGACTCCCATCTTGGTCATCTCGTCAAGTTGCAGTTGGACCTGTTTCATGAGTGGATGTTGCATCTTCCTTGGCGTGAAGAGACTCACAGATTTAGCATCTTTTCTCAGCATTATACTGTGTTCAGTCTTTACTCACCCCAGCCCAGTGAATAGTTTTGGAAAATCCTTTCTGAAGTCAGGCCCAGACCCTTGCTGATTAACCTCCTGGATCTCTTGGATGAGGTTGACGTCGACAAAGGCTTTTCACTCTGAAGAGGGAATTCCTGGTTGTGAAGCATATATAACATTTCCCGTATCTATTTGTTCCTATATTGGAGCGTTGCTTGCAACCTACATTTGACCTGAAGCTTGATCCCTCCTTGACCATATAACTGAGTCGTAGATGGCTTCAGGCATTGTTTTACTGGCCACAGTTCTTCATCGGATAGGACTGTTACACTTGCTCCTGTATCAGATTTGAAATTACTGATGTGCCCACTGCCATAAATATCTGCATTCCAGAAAGTGTATCTTCGATCTTTGATCTCACCTAAGAAACATGGTTATTCTTCTTTTTGGTGAGACTCCTCTATTTCATTAATGGCCTTGTGTGCGGAGATTCTCTCATGATCCTCTGTGTATCTAGAGGTTTTAGTTCTGCACATCCTTCTAAATTGTCCAGATCTTTTACAATGAAGCATCCTGCAGTGCTTGCATGACACTGTTTGTGCCTGAGGGGCTTTTTGGCACAACAGCCAGATGGTTTACTGGCATCTTAAGCTTTTGTTCCATAAGGTTTTTTTTTGCCCCAGAGTGTCTTTGTCAGTCTTTTGTCTAATAAACTGTACCGTCATTGGAGGTTTTCTGAACCATGGTTTGTCTCCCCTTCTTAGTATGGCTCTGTTTTGTTGACTGAGCTCTGATTGTCTGACTAACTGTATCACCTTCTCCAGTTCAGTTTTCTTTGAATTGCAGTAGGTCAGATAGTGTGTCATCAGTTACGCCGACTATGATGTGGTCTCGTATCAGCTCTGCTTTAAGATCACCATATTCATAACCTTCAGCCAGTCTGCACTGGAGTGCTGCTTTGGGCTGCATTAGAGTGCTTCAGTTGGAGTTTGGTGAGAGATGGACTTTTAAGGGTTAATTTCCATTTAAAGTCTAACCCTTTCTTTAATTTAGCAACTAACTAAAGGTTGCTCTTTGGGCTGGGAGAAGGTGAGTTTTAGTCCAGCTTTAAAACAGGGGTAATACATGCTTTGTTTGCAGCTGCAGCTAGTAAATTAGTTAACTGGCTTAAACAGGTTTTCAGAAGCTAGATTCAGACGGCATAAAAGCAAGTCATCTTGCACCAAGGGTGCAAGAAGTGTCTCCAGCTGCAGCTACTCAAAATCTGTGTTTTGGAGCTGGAGCTGCAGCTGGAGTCACTGTGGAGTTTCTGCAAATATGAGATCTTTGTGGATAGCATATACAGTGAAGTGGTCACACCGCAGGTAAAGAAAGGGAATGGATGACTGCCACACAGAGTAAAAGCACTAGGCAGGTAGTGCAGGAGGCCCCTAGGTCCATCTCCCTCTCCAATCGATTTTCTGTTTTGGATACTGCTGGGAAGATGGTTTCTCAGGGAAATGCAGCAAGAACAAGGTCCATGGTACCATGAGTGGCTCAGCTGCACAGAGTGGGGGTGGGGAAGGAAAGATTGGGATAGCAATAGTGATAGGGAATTCTATCGTAAGGGGAACAGATTGACATTTCTGCAGCCACAGACGTGACACCAGGATGATATGTTGCCTCCCAGTTGCCAGGGTCAAGGAGGTCACTGAGTGGCTGCAGGACATTCTGAAGGGGGAGGGTGAACAGCCAGGGGTTGTGGTCCATATTGGTACCAACGACATAGGTAAATGAGGGATGAGGTCCTGAAAGCAAAATATAGGGAGCTAGGAAATAAATTAAAAATCAGGACCTCAAAGGTAAGTAATCTCAGAATTACTTCCAGTGCAATGAGCTAGCAAGATCAGGATAGGAGAATAGACTGGATGAATGTGTAGCTGGAGAGGGTATGTAGGAGGGAGGGATTTAGATTCCTGAGGCACTGGGACCGATTCTGGGGAAGATGGGGCCTGTACAAGCTGCATGGTTTGCACCCCAGCAGCACCGGGACCAATAATCTTGCAGGGGTATTTGCTAGTACTGTCGGGGAGGGTTTAAATTAGATTGGCAGGGGGATAGGAACCTGAGAGAGAAGACACAAGAGAGGGAAACAAAGATAGGAATGAAAGGCAGAAAAGTAGAAAGCCAAAGTAGAAGGCAGAGGAAACAAGGGCTAGCAGCAAATAGGGCCATAGTACAAAAAAAAGTGTAAAAAATGTTAAAAAGACAAAGTCTAAAGGGATTGTATCTGAACACATGGAGCATTCACAATAAGGTAGAAAATTAACAGTGCAAATAGATGTAAACAAGTGCGATATGATTGCAATTATGGAGACATGGCTGCAGGGTGACCAAGGCTGGGAACTGAATATCCAAGGTATACGATATTCAGGGTGGACAGGCAAAAGGAAAGGGAGGTGGCGTGGTGTTGTTAGTTAAGTATGAAATCAGTGCAATAGTGAGAGAGGATATTGCCTTCGAAAATCTAGATGTAGAGTCAGTCTGGGTGGAGCTAAGAAGCAACGAGGGGTGGAAAACATTAGTGGGAGTTGTCTATAGGCCTCCAAGCAGTAGTAGTAAGGTAGAGGATGACATTAAACAGGAAGTTAGAGATTGATTAAGAGGGGAAAAATAGAGTATGAGAGTAAACCTGCAATGAACATAAAAGCGGACTGTAAAAGCTTCTATAAGTATGTAAAAATAAAAAGATTAGTGAAGGCAAATGTAGGTCCCTTACAGTCTGAGATGGGAGAATTTATAATAGAGAACATGGAAACGGCAGAGCAATTAAACAACTACTTCAGTTCTGTCTTCACAGAGGAAGACACAAATAAGTTCCCACAAATACTCGGGGAAACGAGGGTCTAGTGAGAAGGAGGAATTGAAGGAAATTAATATTACTAAAACAATAGTGCTGGAGAAATTAATGGGACTGAAAGCCAATAAATGCAAATGGGATTGGGGCATGGATTGAGAATTAGTTAGCAGACAGGAGCCAGAGAGTATGAATAAATGGGTCTTTTTCGAAGTGGCAGGCGGTGACTAGTTGGGTACCACAGGGATCAGTGCTTGGGCCCCAGCTATTCACAATATATATCAAAGGACCGAATTACCTACTCCTGCTCCTATTTTCTATGTTTCTATGATACAGGTCATTGATAAAGTTACTTACTGGTTCACCAGGTTTCTGGACCCTTTCCTTGGCTCTTTCTAATAACTTATTACTCGGTAAATTAAAATTTAAGACCTCTTTCAATTTGCCTGATGTTCCATTAATGCCTTGTCTTGCTATCACATAATCAGCAATTGCTCCAATAGAGTGCAATAATGTATTGACTTACTTAACCTCTGATTTATTTTTTAATCCAAATGCAATTCTGAATCTTAAACATCTCTTCCTCCATAGTGCCCAATTCTGTATCTGATCTGGCTCTTCCATGTACCCAAATCAATGTGAATTTGGAATCCATAGCTGTTTTAATTTCTGGTGCAGTAATGGAGTTTTCCCACGCTGATCAGGCTTTTACTGATACCCGCTGTGGTCACTGACCCTTTTTGTTAGTCGTTCCTAAACTTCACAGAATTTTGAAATTAATTACTGGAAGTCATTATTAAGGCCAGTTCACTGCTTTCCTCCCATTGGGAAACATTTTGAGCAGCTTTCAATTGCTGCCACGTGGTCGCCATGTACAATGGCGTCTACCTCGGGCCCGGGCTACGAGTGTATCAAAACCCATGCTCATTAAAATGGAATTTCTCCCAGTTCTGACTGCTTACTGTGCTGTAAATTTGAAGCTTTTAAGCCCTTTTCAGGATTTGTACACCCTTCATTGATTGTCACCAGGTTCTTTGACTCTGCGGCTGGATCAGGATTTTTCATGGACCACCACGTGTCATGGTGTGGCCCTTAATAAATTGAACAGTTGATTCCTTCTCTGCCTCTCAGCCTATACATCTTCTTTGGTGATTTTTAACTGTCTTACTGAGGTCTTCAGTTTTGGCACCTTTTTCCAGCTCAGACTTACAAGCTTGTTTTAAGTTGATTTTCGGAGATTTTGCTGCCATCGAGTTGTATGTTGGTTGTGACTGGCTAAGGAACAGTTGCAGAGACATAGATATGTCTGAACTGTTTATTGTGTAAACATAACTATTTGCAGATGTACAGGGGCTACAGGTATTACTCAGTCCCAGACATGAGCTTTCGCCTTCGAGCCTCCTAGTCATGTGACTCTCTCTTACATCATCATGTGGGCGGTACCGTTTCTCCAGTCCCACACATTAACCCTTTCAGCCTTGAACATACTAATACTATGCCACCTTCTCCCCATGATATTCTTCTTATCCCTAATTGTTTGGTCGGCACTTTAAAACCCCTTCCTAGGTAATGCATAAGGAGAAATGAGGGTAGGAATTGTGCACAGCAGAAGACATGAGAGACTGGCCACTGGGGAACAGCAGCCAGAAGCACACCGAGATTTAAGATTACAGGGGAATTTAAAAAAAAATCCTGCCAATGCTTTCTTTCATCATTATTGGCTGCTGCTGCAATATAAATTGTATTGTACAAAGTGATGAATATTTCCTAATGCGTTACATGATTTAAACAATGAAGTGTAGCACATGAGGGGCCAACAAATGTAGGTTCAATGACACCCAAGCCTTTTGTCCACACCTGTCACTAGTCAGCTAAGGGGCACTTCTGCATGTATTTGGACCCGTCAGAGGAGGCTGACCTTGTTGCTGTTAAATCACAAGACAGTTTGTTACAGTTCTAACATCTGTTGTGGGATAACCTTCAGCCAAAATCAAGCATAGGGACTGCTCTTCCTGTACAAATGAAGGCTATCACAACATGAAACTGTCTTGCTAATAAATCCTTCCAAGTCACCCCAGAGGATATTTGCCACATCACATTTAGCAAGTGACAAACATAAGGTTAATTTCTTCGCCCTTACCATCTACAGTTATGCCAGTTCAGTGGGTGGATTAGCATGGAAAAGGCCCACAATGCTTAATCTCAGCTCCTTTTGCAAACAATGTGCATTTCTGATGGGTGCATTCGTGAGTGTAGGAAACTTCCACCAATAAACAATGTTTTGCTGCCATGGAGGTCATATAATAACCTCTGTGCCATTTTTGGTCTGTTATGCTATGCAGCCTTTCCAATGATCAATTAATGATTCTTAAGCGTTGCTGAGTATGTGGAAGAAAGTTTAAATGCTCAGCAAGAGACAAGAATAGAATGGTTGCAACTGTCCTTAGTCAAAAATAATAAGTGGATAAGCCGACCAACTTCTCAAGCTCTCCATTGCCAATGCCTAGTCAATATGGTTCGCTTCACATAATGTCAAAAATTGCTGACTGCAACAGACATAGCAAAGACTGACAAAATTCTGTCTGTATTGCTAAAACTTGCATACCAGAGCTAACTGCTCCCATATAGCCAAGTGGCTCTGGTATAGTTCTGACTCTGGTATCTGCACAATAATGAAATGTTGCTCAGTTTTGCCCTATCAACAAAAAAAGGGAGAAATCTAACCTGGCCAATTAACACTTTATCAGCCTTCTCCCAAACAGTAGAAGTGGCAGAAGGAGTCATTAACAGTGTTGATAAGTTCTGTGTCAGAAGCAAAGATTCATAAAACCTAATTTTGAGTCAGGGAAGTTTGAATAATCATAACAAGAGATAGGCCATGTTCAGTGTACTTATTTTCCACAGGAAGTCAGGCTATTTGACTGCGCAAGCACCACCACCACCAAGCCTAAGCTCACTTGATGTGCGTACATGCGTACTGTCCAACGTAGGATATTTGACAAGGTTCACTAGTTGAGCTTTCCTTTCCCTAGCCCAGGGCAGGATTTTCTTTGCAGACTTCAGGTCCCTGCCATCAGGTTCAAATGGGAGTCAGCAGGCCGCGGAGAACAGTCATTCACCTGAGATTTTCGCTAAATTGGCCAATTAGCGGCTACAGGATGGGCTCACCATCCAATTAAGGATGATGGGCTGGCTCTCAAAGCTGAAGGGCCAAAAGGAGGCAACAGGTAGGTGAGGGAAACTTCCCCAAAACGGAAACACCCTCTCTCCATCATTTTTAAATCTGAAATAAAAAAAGGCCTTTCACTCTCCATTGAGCAGAGCTGAAAGATGCTGAAGCCAGGCCGGCAGGGAGGGCGTTTAAGCCTGCCTGGAGCTAGTTTCCCAGTCTGCCCTCAGGAATCCCCTCCAGGCAGCTGCACCTTTCCCCACAGCCTGGGGGTCTACTGGAAAATCCCAGATGGCCTTCAACAATAGGCCTTAAAAATTTTTTACTCACCTTGATTGGCTACCCACTGCTGACATAGGTAGCTCTGCGGCTACCCCCACCCCGCCAACACCCACCATTCCCCACCGGGAAAATGGCCTGAAGGTGGGATGGACCTGGGGAACTAGTATGCCAGCCAGCAGCATGAAATTCTGTGCCCATCCACCTCTATATCCAGCCCCCACTAAGGGCTAAACATTCAGCATCCGTGTCTAATTGTAGCATGCAAATATTGCTTGGCCAAGTCAGCTAATTAACAACAGAGGGAGCTTTGAAATTGGGAGTGTCCTGGTCTGCAAGACTCAGCAAGTCACTAAGCATCAAGGGAGTGACATTAACAAATTTCTCATGAATGTTTCACTGATACTCTCTAAACTTTAATGGTTCTCAAGCCTTTTTGAGGGTAATCTGTTCCCCTTGAGATTTCAGTTGCTTTGCTTGGTGACATTTCAATGGTTTGTTAATCCAACTCTTAAATCATTTTGATAAATTGCTCTGCAGTTACAGAGACCCAAAGTGACAGTCTTCTTCTCAAGATGTTACAACACAGAAATAGTCCATTTGGCCCAAGCAATGCCAGCTTTTACCTTCGACTTGAACAAATAATTTCAATCACATTTACTCATGATGTGGCCAAAGATCTTCATCAACGCACTCAATCTAATCTTGAATGCTGACAGTTTCTGCCTCAGCCACTAATCCTAGATGAAAACTCTACCTCCTCACAACTCTCTGTAAAAAGCAGTTTTTCTTGCTTTTTATCCTAAGGGCGGAATTTTGTACCTGCTGGCGTTGGGCATGTTTGGTGGTGTGAGTGGACAATATGGCAAGAAGGCCAAAAATCGGTTTCATGACGTCGTGAAACCAATTTGCCATCATCCGCTCTGGCCATCAGTAGTAGGCTGTGTTTTCTGCCACTGGATGTCAGGAACCTCATTGTAACGCATCTGCATATCATTATAAGCCCAGCTTGCCAGAATCATCCTCCCACGCTGGATCATTCAAGCACATTGGCATGATTGAACTTGGCAAGCTGCACTTCGCTTGGGACTTCGATGTTTGTTTGCCTACCTTGCTTTGGGCAGCGCTTGTGGTTATCAGCGCTAGGTTTCGCAGGCAGCACCACATCACTTTTAAGGGGGCTCATGGGCAGGTCTCTACCTACCAGACTAGCCATAAGGCAGGAGTGGCTTTTCAATGGCTGCAGGGCTAGGGCTTGCTTGGGGAAGGGGGAGAAGTGGCCTCAGGCAAGGGAAGAGGCTGCAGGGCTAGGGCATTACTGGGGAAGGGGGATATCCCAGTGTGTGTGTGTGGGGACACACATTGATCTGTGCAAGTAGCCTCAAGATGGTGAGGGCTGAGGAGGCAGTCTCCAGAGGAGATGAGTCCAGATGGAGATGTGAGGGTGTGTGTGAGAGTGTGAGTGGTGATGTCCGTTGAGCTGACAGTGAGTGAGATGCCAGTGAATGTACGATGGGTTTGTGAGTGTGCGAGTTTAGAGTGATGAGATGGTTGCCTTACTCTAGTGGCACAGATGAGATCATTCATCCATTTTCTGCATTGAATGGCAAGCCTCTTCTGTTCAGCATTGGCACTGACCAGCTCTGCCACTGCCTCTCATGCCAGAGTGGTGAGGGCCTCCTGCGACCAGAGCGAGGGTAGAAGACACTGTGATGGGCTTCAACGGTGTCCAAAAGGCATACCAGGACCATATCACTGAATTAGGGAGCTGCAGTCTTCTTGCTTTTCGGGACCATGTCTTCTGTGCTGCAGTCCTGGGCCGGAAGCGATGAGAGGTATGCACACTTTTGCCCTTTAAATCTGGCACCTGACTTGAGGGAGCAGCGAGGTGACGGCGTGGTGGGCAAATCGGAGTCTGCCTGCCAGTGAAATGGCATGTTTCCTGGGAATGCATAATTAATGAGGCAGGACTGGGATGATTTTTCGTGAAAAGCTGCCATTGCGGCCGATGGATAAAACTTATATTTCCTGCCTATTACCACACTCAGTGCAAATCTGGGTTGATTTCACACCACATCTCTTACATTTATTCTTGTACCTAAGGTTTCTCTTTCCAGGGTCAGCAACATACAGAAAAAGTCTTTTTCTTTCTACTCGGTCCATCGGTTCATAATTTCAAACACTCCTCTCATGGTTGAGTTCAGAAGATCATTATGACAGTAATGCATTTGAGAGCAAGCTAAAACCTTGCTATAACAAGATGGGCATTATAGGTTGGATCACTTTTTAATTCTTTGCCAGTTTTGTGCTATTCTTTCTCTGTTCTGCTCTGAACAATATATTGCAGATGTCAGTAATTCATCTTAGCTAAGTACTGTCCACCTAACCTAAATGGATCTGTGCCATCATTCATCTTTGCAATACTAAACCTACCTTACATTATTATTTGGGAGAACCTCCTTTGATGCCTGTTTGATAAGCCTTAGCAGCTCCTCATCATATTGCCCTAGAATAGACTTAATTATAAATCTAAAGGCAAAATTAAATCACATAAGTCAGCATTTGTGATTTTAAACTATGGCACAACTATTTGGCTAAGAAATAAAATCATTTGTATTATTGGAGTGAATAATTACTTCAAACATTGAACCTAAATGATCACTTTTTAAAATATTAATTTGTAAATACTGAAGAATATATTACACTCTCCTTGTGCAAATTTTTCCAGCTCCTGCATGAGTTGTTCCTCAGATCTTTCTGAATGAGAATGCTAAACTACAAAAGTATGGGCAGTTTTGTATTTAGGCCATGTTCCCACTAGGAGCTAAGGTGATCAAACTCATACAGTAGGCAGATGAAACTTTCATCCTGTCACTTTGGGGCTAGATTTAAACTCAAGCTCAATGTTGACTGGTAGGTGTGTTTTTTAAAATTATTTCATGGGATGTGAATGTTGCTCACAAAACCAGCACTTGTTGCTCAGCCCTAGTTGACCACCCATATCACTCATTGTAGTATAAGGGCCTGACACATGCAGAGTTAATGTGGGACTGAGTACGGTACCGCCCACACAGTGATGTAAGAAGGCACATTGCCCAGATCCAGGGTCAGTGTGGTGTTGAGGAGAGATGTGTTAAGACCTAGACATGGACATAGCTCCTTGCCTGTACCCTTTACTGTATATATGTATATAGTTACAAATAGTTAATAAAGACTTGCTGTTAACATTCTGAAAACTTCTTTAACAGACACGTTGTGTAACCAACACAATCCCAAAACTTATTTGCCAGTTTATGCATTAACATGAATTAAACAAGCAACTGTAAAATGGAAAGAACAATTATTCACAA
This sequence comes from Cetorhinus maximus, assembly GCF_964194155.1. NCBI lineage: Eukaryota > Metazoa > Chordata > Chondrichthyes > Lamniformes > Cetorhinidae > Cetorhinus > Cetorhinus maximus. The sequence continues at coordinate 96,968,023 of NC_135881.1, read as the reverse complement.
AATTGAATGGTGGGTGTGTTCCGGGTTCACCAGCAAACTTCTTTCTTCCCCCATACCCCCACCTGGCTCTGACACCAGCCTGCCCCATAAGAGTACCATGGTCCTCACAAAAATACAAGTTGCCTTTTGCTTAAAACTTTCAGGATGGAACACCCGAAATTGATCTGAACATTTTTTCAACCTCCAACTTATATTTGAAGCATATTTATAGAATGCAGCCATTTCTTAATACTTCATCGATTTTTGTATCCTCCATTCCTACCTCTCACTGTTCACAACCAAACTCTTCTCTTCTGCCAGCAGGATTGATGCCTGACATCAATGCCATGATGCTACTGACTGACAGCAGGCATTAGGCTGCAAAATGGATGTGGCACTGCCTTATCACCCAGCAGCTCAATTAGCAAATGTCAAAACTTAACATTGATGTCAACTGATGTAGCATTTGAAATCATAATTAACTGGAGGCTGGAATCGAATCCTGTATCACTGGCATTAGTGGCATCATTTTAGTGAATGCTGGTGTGAACTTGTTTTGCTATATTTATATTTTGTAATTTAAGGTTAAAATATATCATTGGGTTATTCTATGTTGATGTATGACACAAATAATCTTATTTTTAACTGAGCTTGATGCGAAAAGGCAATGACCATTCCAGTATGTGAGGATCAGTCAGAAAACAATCTGATATTAAAGCATTGTTACATAGGCAGATCAGGCTTTCTCTAAAGCAAACTACTGTTCACAATTTTCAATAAAATGCTTTACATTGAAGAAACAGTTTCATAAAACCAAGATGCTAGAGATTGGAATGGCTCATTTTGTAGGAGAGGAGGGCAGAAAGGCTCTGAAAGAACAACCTACTCTACCCTGTCAAAAAGTCCAGCCAGCTGAAAGTTTTCTTTTCTGCAACATACTTAAATACCCAGCCCCACACAACTTCCACCTCCTCCACAAGATGCACAAACAGGACAGTGTTTCAGCCTGCCCTTGTCTGACCCAACTAATTTCCTCTTATCTTGGCTCTATATCCATCAGTCCCTATCCACCATTATCTATTACTCTGCTGATGTGATGCCCTCTGCCATTTTAAAGAATTCTTGTTTCTGGTCCAAACTGGCTCCTTTATTATTATGGATGACAGTCACTGTACATCTCATTCTTCACCAGAACAGCCTCCAGTTTCTCTGCTTCTTTCTTAAACACTGACTGAACCAGTTTTCATTGACACTTCTCCATTTGGCTGAACTTGCTCTCACTTGAAACAAATTATCTCTCAATTCCAGCATCCTTCCCTGGCTAAAAACTGTCCTTCTGGGAACCCGCATGGATCCTAGCTACATCTGCTTAGGTTTCTAGAATAAGTGGAACTCTCTTTGATCTAGACTTGCTCAGGTTCTCTCACCGCCCTCATCTTCCATTACATTGATAATTGTTTCAGTGCCGCTTCCCGTTTGCAATGATCTATTAGAATTTCCATCCATTTCCAACCTCCATGTGATCCATGTCCAATTCTTCCCTTCCCTTCTTGGGCTTCTCTCTCTCCAGTTCCAGAGATGGGTTTACCACTGACTCACATAACTACATAGATTTCACTCAATTCCAGTTAATTCCTACAAGGACTCCATTCATTTCTCATAATTTCTCTGTCTCCATTTCATCTGTTCTAACAATGCCACCATCCACACCAGAGCTTCTTAAATGTCCTTCTTATTCTTAGCCATGGATTCCCCCTCCACTGCGTAGGCTGGGCCTTCAACTGGGTTTGTCCTCTTTCACTTCTGCCCTCACTATTTCCTCCCCCAGAGACTGCAGTCGGATTGCCCCCTTTCCTCACCTTTCTGATCACCAGCCTTCACATTCACCAGATCATCTTCAACTAGCTCTTCCACCTCCAACATAATCCCACTACCAAATGCATCTTCCTCTCCCCATCATCTCCATTTTGAGAAGGTTCCATCCATTACACTCTAGTTCAATCTTCTGCCACCCTTTCGAATATAGCATGACTTGCAAAATCAACAGAGGCCGCAGGGAAAGTTGCTGGAATTGGAGGGTGGGGTGGGAGGAGGGCTCTCAGCTGGAGGCCATATCTACCCACGATGTTCAGGGGACAATTCTCCTACCAGAACTACAGCGAGCAACAATGTGCCAGATGTCTTTGCTTCAGTAAGGTTGTCCACATTGAAATCTGCCACCTGTTGCAGCCACAACTGCAAGGACTGCATTTTGGGTGGCTGTGAAGGTAACCATGGAGATGAACTTTTATGTGGTTTCTTCCAGGTTGGAAGTGGAGGTATTTCCAACATCTCACAGTTTTTTGTCTACTGTTGCGAAAGGAAAGCCACTGAGGCTGACTACTTAAGGAGTGCTAACTACATTCTATTCTCTCCTGCCATAGACAAGTAGTCTGAGTGAGCAGATTCTAGGATTCCTTTAGTGTAGGGTGCCATTGGCTACTGCACACCACTTTGCGGGTGCCACATGTCAATCCTGCCCTATACTGGAGCTGAAAGTGATTCCACTCCCTCAAATGTCCAGCTGGTGTTTGACCACAGCAGAGAATCATGCAGGTCAATGCTCAGTATCTAGGCAGCAGTCAAGATGCCTTCATCGTGCAGCAGTCCACTGTGCCAGCTGCATCTGAACCACCATTGCAAAGCAAAGAGTGGCTACTGGGCAACAAGGGCTATCTACTGATGACATGGCTCGTGATTCCAATGTGCAACCCATGCACACATGCAAAGCACACATACAATGTAAACCATGCTCACAAGGAATGTGGTGGAGCAGGCCACTGGTGTGCTGAAATGCTTTTGCTGCCTGCACCGCTCTGCAGGAGCCCTGCAGTAGTCAGCAGAACAGGTGTCAAGATTAGTGGTGGTCTGCTACATGCTGAGCAACCTCGGCATGATGAGGGGATAGCCCTTGCTACAAGCTATACAGTGAGCAGGTGAGGGGAAGGAATGTGAAGAGCAGGAGGAGGAAGTGGGGAGGCAACCTAGGCAGCCCCTTGCTGTCCAAGTTGTCTGTGAAGAACTCATTTGAGAGTTCTACCAGTAACTGCAACCCATTCAACAACAGTCCCATACCTTCCTTTCCCTCTGCTGCTGACCATCACAGAATCCACTTGGGCCCAATGCAAAAATAAAAGGGATCACAAAATAAACATTCCAAACTAAATTTATCAATAAAATCAGTCCATTTTTGGCAAAAAAAACAGTCTACTAATTATCTTTGTGCATTCCCTTAGTGCCTGTTTTCCTTGTGCCTTTGCCTTTTCTAGTGCTCCGATGCAGTGATACCCCAGTGGCTGCAGCATGGCTGGTGGAAGGCTGCTGCTGGCTTTGCAGGATGACTTTGAGCACCTTTGACCCCTAGAAGGCTCAGCTGCAGACAGCAACATCTCGACATGGATGGCTGTCAGACAAGCCACATCAAGAGCACTGGCAGGGTGGAAGGGTGACGAATGTTTTCATCCTGAGAGGGGACAGCAGGTTCTTGTTGCATGGATCCAGTGCTATTCCCCTGGGGTGATGGCTCAACAATCCTTATAATCTATTGGAGGACAGTTTGCTGGACTGCTGTGAAACTCTGAAAGCCCCTTTGAACCGCTATAACGACAGCTTTTTGAGTTTTCACTGCATCACTCAGATGTTGGGTAGCTGCTGCATGTACTGCAATGGTAGCTGCTTCTTGGTTGGATTGAAAAGTGTGTAAATGGAGTTGGCAACCACTTCCATGCTGGAAATATTGGTCTCCAAGCTCTGTGCGAAACCCTGTGCCAAGTTGGTGCCAGACTCTTCTATGCTCCTTGACATTTACCACAGGCTTTCTGGCAGGCTTTAAATTACACTAAGCATTTCATGTGCGTACTCATCAGTCTTTTTCTGTAGGCTGTTCCATTAAAGTGATGATATGAGTCCTCCTGTGTGACATTGCCCTCCAGCGAACTGACACCTGTGCTCTCCTTGTCCCCTGTCCTGGCTGTAGATCACTCACACCTGGTGACTCGACACATGCATATCCCACCTCTGTGCTATCCTCTAAATTTCACGCAGTTGCTAGTGTCTAACTTGGTGGCTGCGACTGTGAAATTGAGTGATGTTGCATTTTCATCATTACCGCCTGCTTGCTGTCCTTCACTGCATGCCCAGGTTACACTTCTTGGGTGTCTGAAAGGAGAAAGTCACAGGGGTAAGGTTGTGATGAGCAGAGCAGATAGAAGTAGGACCTGCATGCCCACATCAGCTGCAGCCGCAAGCTGTAAATCAGAAAAGATTGTGGGTTGAGGAGAAAGTGAGATGTGAAAAGGTGGATTAGGTATGAGGATACTGTCATGTTCCATGTTTCAGCCCCACCACAGGCCACAGCCTAACAATGGTTGTCCCAATAATGGTCAGCACGGCCTTCTCCACGAAGGCTCAAATATGCAAGGGTGCATGTCCCATTCTGGTTAGTGCCTGCTGCCTCTGTTGTGTACCACCTGGTCCTACAAGAGAGAAGTGAATGTGGCAGTGAAGTCATGTAATCTATTTATATAACGTGGCTGTCATGGTTAAATAGTTGACAGTGTCTGAGATATGAGTGTGCAGCTTGTAACAATGCTGAGTATACGAGGGTGTGATGGAGCATATAGATGTTAATTATGAATCCTGATTAATAGCAGTTATTAGTATATGAGCGATGGGGATGTGGTGAATTCAGCAGGGTCTAAGTCTAGTGGTGCAGTCGAAGATGGACATGGCATTTGAAAATACACGCTTTGATCACACATGCTGATGTCAATGAACTTATAGCAGTATTGTATCCAGGTTCTTGGGGCTTGACTCCTGGCACTGACCTCCAAGGCTATCTGCTCCCACAGCTTTCTGAGCATCTGTCTCGAAGGCCTTCTGGTCCACTGCAAATAAAGGTAATCTGTCCTCCTTTCCACTTCCTCCACCAAGGCCTCCTATTCAGCATCTAGAACCTTGGAGCCTGCACCCTCTCTCGTGTTGTCATTCTTCAATATTCCTGAAGTCAGAGTTACTTCATACACTGTTGCCAGCATCTGCTCTAGCCACAATGAACCTTCCCTTTAAAAGGTGCAGGCTAACTTTAAGTGGTTTTAGCCACTCAAGATATTGGCTCCTCTGCTGATGCATCCACTAACAGTGCAGTTAGCCATTGAAATGAGCAGGCAGCACAAAGTTGGTGTGCTGCCTGCATTGCCATTAACAAATGTGGGTTAATGCATGGTGATCTTTGCGCCCATTTTTGGGGCTATCAAATTGACGCCCCTGTAACTCTACATACCGCTGGTACAAGGAAAAGGATCTTTAGAATCACTGATGATACAGCTACTTTATGAAATACAAACCAAACGGTAAATTATAAAAAAACGTTCAAAAGCAATTTACTGTTTGCATAATGTAAAATATGTGTCATATTACTCCTTAGCAACCACAATGATTACTAATCACTTGCCCACGGCATCAGTTCTGTACACCATCCCCCCACCTCCCCATCCCCCTCACCATTTGGTTTGGCAAAGGCTGACAAATATTTATAATTCCTTTAGAAGTTTTGTAAAGACTGAAATAATATCCGCCATCTTGTTTAGCTATTTAGCAGAAAGCCCATGCATCCCTTTACATTTGAGGCACTTGCTGGATTTTGCACATTCCCATGAGGCAAGTTATTAGCAGAAAGGCAATGCTATGCTGAGTGTTTACACTAATGATTCAAATGTGCCAAAATTAAGTACAGTGACTAGAGTGTACTGTAGGTAAAGTTGGGTGGGCCAGCCAGCCATTTGTGACCCAGATTTTCCTGGTCTTGCAGAGTCAAATCTTTAATGTTTCTCACATTTACATGGAGTATCCAACCAAACAGGCACCTGTAAGACTCCTGCAAAACAGAACTCATTTTTAGTTACATGCTTTTCAATGGACCTCAGGAAAGGCAATTTGTCTTATTTTATTTTTCTTTGATACTTTGATAAAGGAACTGTTCATGAAATCGTTTAAGTCTGTCACTCTGCAAGCCGCAAACAGCAGGAAAAAAGAATGGCATTAAAATATCAAAATGGCAATAATTCCCCATCAGATACTGCCAAAAAGGTTCACAACTCTGCAAATAACTCTTCGAATCAACAGCAGATGAGCTAAGGCAGTAGCGGAGTTAGGTGATGTTATAGAGATGGAAATGGACGGTCTCTTAGTGAAGATATTAATGTGAGGCTGGAAGTTCATCTTGGGGTGAAGTATGGCATCAAGGTTGCAAAATGCCTAGTTTAGTCTCAATTGCTGGTGAGAGGGATGGAGTTGGTAGCTGGGGAATGGAGTATGGAGCAGGGACTGAAGTCTTCCCAGTATTTATTTGGAGGAAATTTCTGCTCATCCAGTACTGAATGTTGGGTAAGCAGTCTGATAAATTAGCAACAGTGGAAGAGTTGAGAGAGGTGGTAGTGAGGTAGAGTTGGGTGTCATCAGCATACATGTGAAAATTAACATTGTGCTTACGGATAAAGTCACTGAGGAGTAGCATGAAGAGGCGACTAAGAGGGGACCAAGGACAGATACTTGGGGGATACCAGTGGTAGTATGCAGGAGCAGGAAGAAAAGCCATTGCAAGTGATTTTCTGTCTATGCTTAGATAGATAAGAACAAAACCAGGTGAAAGCATTCCCACCCAATTGGATGACAATGGACAGATATTGGAGGGAGGATGGTGTGGTCAACCATGTCAAAGGCTGCAGGCAGGTTGTGAAGGCAATATTTACCTTTGTCACAGTCACAGAGGATGCCACTTGTGATTTTGACAAGAGCTGTTTCAGTATGTGGCAGGGGTGGAAACCTGAATGGAGGGTTTCAAGGAGTTCTGTGAAAGATGGGCACGGATTTGAAAGGTTATAACATGTTCAAGGACTTGAGAGAAAAGTTGAGAGAGGGTTGTTTTTTTTGAGGAGAGAGTGATGGCAGCAGATTTAAAAGGAGAAAAGGACAGAACCTGAAAACAGAGAACCATCAACAATATTGGCTAACATGGGGACCAAGGGGGGAAATTTGGTGGTCAGCAGTTTAGTGGGAATAAAGTTGAGGGAGAAGAAAGTGGATCTCATGGACAAGGTGAGCACGGTTAGGGCATGACAGGACTTTAGAGGAAATTTGGCCTGGCTAATGGGAGGGAGGGAAGCAGCCACAGCTGATTGGATGGTCTAGATCTTAGTGGCAAAGGAGTCCATGAGCTCCTTGTGCTTATTGTTGGAGGGGAGAGTGGAAGAAGCAGGGAAGTAGAGCTTTATGAAGACAAGATCAGTAGGGGAGATGAAGGAAAAAACAGTATCTATACAATATGACAATACTTAATTCCAGACTAGTTTAGTTAAAATCACTGTTTTATTTGGGGGTGGTAGGTGGGTTCACATGAGGAGAGATTTGGAAAGTTAAAGAGAAAGGATTAGGTATTAGAGCAGCATAGCACTGTGGGTAATGGTAATCAGAGTATGACAGGAAGGGACAGAGTGTGTAAACATAAGAATTAAAGGCTCTTTATCTGAATGCAGGCAGCATTTGTAACAAGATGGATGAACTGTTAGCACAAATAGAAATAAATGAGTGCGATATGCTAGCCAGTACTGAGATATGGTTGTAAAGTCACCACAGCTGGTACCTGAATTTTTAGGGGTGTTTGACATTTTGAAAGGACAGGGAGAAAGGAAAAGGGGGTGGGGTGGCTCTGTTAATAAAGGATGAAATCAGTACACTATTGAGAAATGATTTTGGTTCAAAGGATCAAAATGTTGAATCAGTTTAGGTGGAGATAAGAAATAGCAAATCAAAGAAGTCATTGGTGGCAGTGATTTCTAGGCTTCATGACAGTAACTACACTGTGGAATGGAGTATAAATCAAGAATTAATGGGGGCGTGTACTGCAATAGTTGTGGGGTATTTTAATCTTCATACAGATTGGACAAATCCAATTGGCAAAGGTAGCCTGGAGGGTGAGTTCTTAAAGTGTATTCGGTACAGTTTCTTACTACAATACATTCTGGGACCAACCAGAGAACAGGATATTTTAGTCCTGGCAATGTGTAATGAAACAGGATTCATTGAATACCTGATAGTAAAGGACTCTTAGGTAAGAGTGATCATAACATGCTAAAATTCCACCTTCAGTTACAGGTGAGAAATTTGGGACTGAAACTAGTATTTTAAACTTAAATAAAGGCAGTTACAAGAGTATGAAGGCAGAGCTGGCTAAAATGGAATGGGAAAATAGGTTAAAAGGTGAGATAGTAGAGAAGCAGTGGCAGACATTTAAGGAAATACTTCATAAGAGGTACCTGAGATACTTCTCAACAAAGGCATATTCCATTTAGAAAGAAAAAAAAGAGCCACCTTCCGTGGCCAGCTAAGGGCCGGGATTTTCCATACCCATCACGGGCGGGACCCACCATGGGTGAGGCAGCGCCCCAGCCAGAAGTTCACTGACTTGTGGTGGGACCAGAAGATCATGGCGGCGGGCAGGTGTGGAAAACCCCACCCAAGGTGTTAAAGATAGTATCAAATTTAAAGAAAATATGTACATTTCTGCAAAGATTAATGATAGGCCAGAAGATTCGGAAAATTTTGGAAACCAGCGAAGGATGACTAGAAAAAAGCGAAAAACTGAGCATGAGCTAAAACTAGCAAGAAATATAAAAACAGACAGTAAAAGATTCTACAAGTATATAATAAAGAAAAGAATAGAGGAAGTGGGTTTTGGTCCCTTATAGTGTGAGACTGGGAAATTTATAATGGGAAACAAGGAAATGGCAGAGACTGGACAAATATTTTGTATCTGCCTTCACAACAGAAGACTCAGAAAGCATACCAAGTATAGTAGAAAATCAGGGTGCAAAAGGGAGGGAGGGATTTAAAACAAACATTACAGAAAAGGAAAACTAAAGGGACTAAAGGCTGACAAGTTCTCTGGATCTGATGGCCTGCATCCTAGGGTCTTAAAGAAAGTAGCTGCAGAGACATGTAGATGCATTGGTTGTATCCTTCCAAAATTCCCAAGATTCTGGAAAACTGAACATATAGCAGCACTATTTAAGAAAGAAAGGAATGGGGAAGAAAGCAGGAAGCCATAGGCCAGTTAGCCTAATATCGGTCATTGGAAAAATGCGAGAATCTTTTATGAAGGAGGTAGTAGCAGAACATTTAGAAAATCATAATACAATCAGGCAGAGTCAGCATGGTTTTGTGAAAGAGAAATCGTGTTTGATAAATTTGTTAGAGTTCTTTGAGGATGAAATAAGCAAGGTGCATGAAGGGGAACCAGTAGATATTTGGATTTCCAAAAGGCATTCAATAAGATAGCAAATAAAAGGTTACTGCACAAGGTTAAGAGATAATGGTGTTGGAGGTTATCTATTTGCATGGATTGAGGATTGACTAACTAACAGGAAACAGTGAGTTGGGATAAATGCGTAATTTTCAGGTCGACAAACTGTAACTAGTGAAGTGCCATAGGGATCAGTGATGCAGCCTCAACTACTTGCAATCTACATTAATGACTTGAATAAAGGGACTGACTGTATTGTAGCCAAATTTGCTGATGATACAAAGATAGGTAGGAAAGCAAGTTGTAAGGAGGATACAAAGAGTTAGCAAAGGGATATAGATAGGTCTAAATGAATGGGAAAACATTTGGCAGATGGAGTATAATGTGGGAAAATATGAGGTTATCCACTTTGGCAGGAATAATAGAAAATAAGAATATTATTTAAATGAGAGACTGCAGAATGCTGCAGTATAGAGGGATCTGGATGTCCTTGTGCATAAAACACGAAAAGTCAGCATGCAGGTACAGCAAGTAATTAGGAAAGCAAATGGAATGTTGGCCAGTATTGCTAGGGGGTTGGAGTATAAAAGTAGGGGAGCATTGTTACAACTGTACAGAGCATTATTGGAACTGCACCTGGAGTACTGTGTACAGTTTTGCTCCAAAGGATGGATACTCTCGCATTGGAAGCATTTCAGACAAGGTTCACTAGGCTGATTCCTGAGATGGAATTGTCTTACAAGGAAACTTTCAGCAAGTTGGACCTATACTCACTGGAGTTTGGAAGAGTGAGAGGTGATCTTACTGAAACATATGAGATTCTGAGGGGGCTTGAAGGGTAGATGCTGAGTTTCCTTTCATGGGGGAATCTAAAACTAGGGGATACAGTTTAAAAATAATGGGTCTCCCATTTAAGATGAAGATGAGGAGGAATTTCTTTTCCAAGTGCTGTTAATTTTGAAATTCTTTTTCACAGAGAACAGTGGAGGCTGGTTCATTGAACATATTCAAGGCTGAGTTAAACAGAATTTTTGATCAACAAGGGAGTCAAGGATTATGGGGACAGGCAGAACAGTGGAGTTAAGGCCAAAATCAGATCAGCCATGACCTTATTGAATGGTGGAGCAGGCTCAATGGCCCAAATGATCCACTCTCACTCCTATTTTTATGACCTTATGTTTGTCACAAATTTCAATGCCGGCCAACAGGACAATTTAAACTCAGCATGACCTTTTTTTTATTCATTCATGGGATGTGGGCTTCACTGGCTGGGCCAGAAACTATTGCCCATCCCTAGTTGCCCTTGAGAAGGTGGTGGTGAGCTGCCTTCTTGAACTGCCGCAGTCCATGTGGTGTAGGTACACCCACAGTGCTGTTAGGGAGGGAGTTCCAGGATTTTGACCCAGTGACAATGAAGGAACGACGATATATTTCCAAGTTAGAATGGTGAGTGACTTGGAGGGGAGCTTCCAGGTGGTGGTGTTCCCATCTATCTGCTGCCCTTGTCCTTCTAAATGGTAGTGGTCATGAGTTTGGAAGGTGCTGTCTCAGGAGCCTTGGTGAATCCCTGCAGTGCATCTTGTAGATGGTACACACTGATGCTACAGTGGAGGGAGTGAATGTTTGTAAATGTGGTGCCAATCAAGCGGGCTGCTTTGTCCTGGATGGTGTCAAGCTTTTTGACCATTGTGGGAGCTGCACTCATCCAGGCAAGTGGGGAGTATTCCATCACATTCCTGACTTGTGCCTTGTGGATGGTAGACAGGCTTTGGGGAGTCAGGAGGTGGGTTACTTGTCACATGATTCCTAGCCTCTGACCTGCTCTTGTAGCCATAGTATGGATATGGCTAGTCCAGTTCAGTTTCTGGTCAATGGTAACCCCCAGGATGTTGATAATGTGGGATTCAATGGTGGTAATGCCATTGAACATCAAGGGGCGATGTTTGGATTCTCTCTTGTTGGAGATGATCATTGCCTGCTTCTTGTGTGGTGTGAATGTTACTTGCCACTTGTCAGCCCAAGTGTGAATATTGTCCAGGTCTTGCTGCATTTGGACATGGACTGCTTCAGTATCTGAGGAGTCGTGAATGGTGCTGAACATTGTGCAATCATCAGCGAGCATCACCACTTCTGACCTTATGATGGAATGAAGGTCATTGATGAAGCAGCTGAAGATGGTTAGGTCGAGGATACTACCCTGTGGAACTCCTGCGGTGATGTCCTGGAGCTGAGGTGATTGACCTCCAACAACCACAAACACCTTCCTTTGTGCTAGGTATGACTCCAACCAGGGGAGAGTTTTCCCTCTGATTCCCATTGACTGCAGTTTTGCTAGGGCTCCTTGGTGCCACACTCGGTCAAATGCAGCCTTGATGTCAAGGGCAGTCACTCTCACCTCATCTCAGGAGTTCAGCTCTTATATCCACATTTGAACCTAGGTTGATGGGTCATTGAACAGTGACAGCTCTGTAAATCTAAATGACATTCTTTTCTGCCAGAGGTTTTTCTCCTAATCTTGGAGTATCTAAAATTGTCCAACTTTGAACTCAATATATCTATGATTCTCTGATTAGAAACAGAAGAAGAAACGAGGTCCTGAAGATGCATAGCCATTTTGATAGACTCCCGAAGACTCTAGTTGCTCTACTGATGCAAGGTGGGCAGTGCCAGATGTAGAGATTTTCCAAGTTAGGGTGTGATGTACCTGCTCCATATCAGTTGGTGATTCGGGTCAGGGTTGGAAATTGGAGCACTGAAGATCAGGGCAACAGAAATTTCACCATTTGAAGGGGAATGAAGGGAATTAGACAACATCTTCCTCCCCTGATGGGCTGGCCAATTCAAGTCTTTTTCAGGTTTTTCCTTTAGTTATCTCTAGAGGCTGATGAAGAACTTTTTCCTGTAACCTTGACCCTAACCTGTCCGGTTGCAGGGTTCAGGGGTGATTATGTATGTATGGGCTCTCAGTAGCCTGCCAGTGGAACAAAGGAAAATTGCAGTGATGCTGCAGCATCGTAGCTTTATTTTAATTAGGATAAGTACATTTTACACCCACAATCACTTCCACTGAATTTAAATTGAACTTATAGGTGGTATAAAATCAGCATATCATTTTCATCCCAAATATTTACCCCTGCCTGCATTAGATCCACTGGGTTTAAGCCCGACCAAACGATGAGATTTTTAAGCCTATCCTGTTTTTGACTAATATTATGTGTTTAATTACGCATCCAGCAAAGGAAGTTTCTCTTAGTGATAATGTGGTTATGCAGTAAGCTTTTGGCTGGTAGATATGTCATCACTTCTTTTGAACATTTGGAAAAGAAGCTAAAGTTCTGCTGTCAAATGTTAATATTATGCAATGAAATCAAAACAAATGGACAAAAAAATCTCAAGGCAAGAAATGCCATTGTTATGGTGACAGAGATACACGAGGAACAGTATCGTGAAAAAATTAATTCTATCAATCCTGTGGTAAGGATGTTCTGACTGCTATAATTGATAAGAAAACACATACGATAATGTAGCGGAGAGCAGTTCAGTGCAGTGAAGAAAGTGCAAAACTAACAAATTTAGAAACATAAAAAAAAAGCAAAGTGCTGGAAAAACTCAGGTCTGGCCGCATCTGTGGATAGATAAACAGAGTTTACATTTCAAGTCCAATTTGACTTCTTCAGAGCTGAAGAGAGGTAGGAATGCGATGTGTTTTATGTTGAAAGAAAGCAGGGCGGGCAAGTGGAGCAGAAGAGGTCAGGGATAGGTTAGAGGGCAGGAGAGATTAAATGACAAAGATGTCATGGAACACAGCCAAAGGGAACGGTAAGGATAGTATTAATGACACAAAGTTTAGTCAGAGTAGGTGTTAACAGCAGAATGAAGGTGAGCACTGTCTGCAAGCAAAATAGCAGAATGTGTCAATAGCAGGATAAAGGTCACCGCTGCCTGAAAGCAAAAACTTAAGAACAAGATATAGACTGGCATGATAAACTCAAAATGGAGGACTGAGTTCATGGTCTGAAGTTGTTGAGCTCAATGTTTATCCCAGAAGGCTATAAAATGCCTACTCGGAAGATGAGGTGCTGTTCCTCCAGCTTGCATTGGCCTTCACTGGAACATTGCAGCAGGCCAAGGACAGAAATATGAACATGAGAGCAAGATGGTGAACTGAAATGGCAAACGGCCAGGGTCATGCTTGCAGACTGAGCAGAGGTGTCCTGCAAAGCGGTCACCCAGTCTGGGTTTAGTCTCCTCAGTGTACAGGAGACCACATTGTGAGCGTCAAATAAGATAGACTAAATTGAAAGAAGTACAAGTAAATCACTGCTTCACCTAGAAGGAGTTTTGGCACTTTGGGTGGTGAGGAGAGAGGAGGTAAAGGTGTTACATCTTCTGCAATGCATGGGAAGGTGCCATGGGATGGGGATGACATATTCGGGGTGATAGATGAGTGGAGCAGGGCGTCATGGAGGGAATGCTGACAGGGGAAGGGAAGATGTGTTTGGTGGTGGCATCATGCTGAAGGTGGTGGAATTGGTAGAGGATGATCCTTTGAATATGGAGGCTGGTGGAGTGGAAAGTGAGGACAAGGGGAACCCTATTGTCATTCTGTGAGGGAGGGGAAGGGGTGAGGGCAGGAATGGAGGAAATGGGTTGGACATGGTTGAGGGCCCTGCCAACCACAGTGGGGAGCAATCTTCGGCTGAGGAAAAAGGAAGATATGCCAGGAGCACCATTGTGGAATGGTGGACATTGGAAAAAAAGTGATTGTAATTCAAAGAGAGTAGAAGATCTGTTTTATTTAAAGAGTAAATTAGGGAAATAGCGAATTCTGTGTTTTGGTATGGATGTAAGAATTGTGCTACAGATTAAAGGTACCAGTGAAAGCAACAGTTCTTTTTGGGTGCCTGAGAAATTTTATTTCTGAGCCCAGCTTCAAGGAAATTGCTCAAAATGCTTCAAGATTGCAGTAAACCTTTGAGGAGCTGTTTCTTTGGTTCTCAGTAACATAGCGACAATAAGGGAAGAAAAGATTCATATTTAATGAAGTATACATTATGAAAGGCAAGCCTGGGTTTCTCAGGCAGATAAGAGCTGTAATTACTAAATAAAGTGAAAGAAAGCAACATTGTTGCCAAAATTTGCAAGGAATTTCCAAATAACTGAAAGTATTGGTAAGATAAAAGTAAGATAAAAGTTGTAAAAGTGAAATGGCTCATAAATGTTTTCATGCAGCCTATTACACAATAACATAGAATATCTCTACTTCCATACAAAGATGGGAAAAAGGGATAAATGAGCAAAGAACAAATAATATAATTGAAAATAAGGTAATGGATGTATCTAAACTGACAGGTTCTGACGGTGTCTGTGCTTGGGTATGAATGCTGCAATAAACCAATTAAACATCAAAATTTAGACTAAATCCTTGCAAAACAACGTTGTGTCTGTTCTCCAAATATGACTGAAATCAGGATACCAACAGTTTGATATTTATACAGAAAGCTTGTGTACCACAATGTTCCTTGCTCAATGAGTCTCAAACATGGCAAAGGTCTGTGACCTTTCAATGTGAAATGTTAACTGCTTTTCTCTCTACAGATGCTGCCTGACCTGCTGAGTATTTCCAGCATTTTCTGTTTTATTTCAGAATTCCAGCATTCGCTGTATTTTTGTGTTGTAAAAAACCAAAATTTGGATGTAGCCAAGGTTAAGTGGAATGTTATGTAACAAGCAATAAATGGTATCCAGAGGTCATGTGAATGTCATCTTGATACATGCACTTAGCCAAGTGAACTCCTGGACTCAGGATCTTCATGAAGGGATTAAGGAAAAAAGCTTCCAGCAGAATTGTGAAAAGTGTAAATTTAACTTCAACAGTGTCAGAATAGAGTTGAATGTAGCCTTCCACATTAAAAAATGTTGAGTAAAAACATGGTTATTTACTAATGTTATTGAAAGTTAGAATACCTTTTAAAGGCCAAGGAGAAAAGACTCTTACATTTAAGCCCTAAACAACTGAACGTATGAACTAGGAGCAGGAGTAGGCCACTCGGCCCTTCAAGCTTGCTCCGCCATTCAATGAGATCATGGCTGATGTCCATCTACCCCAATAACCTTTCATCCTCTTGTTAATCAAGAATCTACCTAGCTCTGTCTTTGAGGAAGAGAGTTACAAAGACTTAGACCCTCTGAGAGAAAAAAATTCTCCTCATCTCTGTCTTAAATGAGCGACCCCTTATTTTTAAACCATGGCCCCTAGTTCTAGATTCTCCCATAAGAGGAAACATCCTCTCCACATCCATCCTGTCAAGACCTCTCAGGGTCTTAAAGGTTTCGATCAAGTCACCTCTTACTCTTTTAAACTCCAGTGGATACAAGCCTAACCTGTCCAACCTTTCCTCATAAGTCAGCCCGCCTATTCCTGGTAAGCCTAGTAAACTTTCTCTTATGTGGCCTACTTTCTCAAGTGGCCTACTCCTACTCCTAGTTCATGTGTTCAGTTGTTTAGGGCTTAAATGTAAGAGTCTTTTCTCCTTGGCCTTTAAAAGTTAAACTGTTTCTAACATATTTACATCCTTCCTTAAATAAGGAGACCAATATTGTACACAGGACTCCAGATGTGGTCTCACCAGTGTCCTGTACAAGTGAAGAACATCCTCCCTACTTTTGTATTCAGTTCCCCTCAGACAGGTGTTATGTTGCAGTTGTGAGATGTGGGAGCTTTTGGAGGCCAAGGTGATCCATGACAAACATGTCTGCAGGAAGTGTAAGCAGCTTGAGGAATTCTGGATCAGGATTATTGACCTGGAAGCCAAACTACAGACACTGTGCAACATAAGGGAGGGGGAGAAATGCCTTGACACTGTTCCAGAAGGCGGTCATGCCTCTTAGAATAGGGTGGTCTGTTTTGTTCAGCAGTGAGGGTCAGGAGGATGTGACTGTCAGTGAGGCAGGTAATGGGACCAAGCAGACAGTTGTGGAGGAGCCTCAGACTTAGCAATTGTCAAACAGGTTTGAGGTGCTCACAACCTGTGTGGATGAAGCAAGGTCTGCAAGGTGGGCGAGCAAGCTAGCCATGGCACTGAGGTGCAGGAAGTCGTTCAAGCAGGGAGAGCAAACAGGAATGTAGTGGTAGTAGGGGACAGTATAGTGAGGGGGATTGACACTGTTCTATGCAGCAAAGAACAAGAGTCGGGAAGCCTGTGTGCCTGCCCAATGCCAGGGGTTCAGGACATCTGCTCAGGGCTGGAGAGGAACTTGCAGTGGGAGGGGGATGGTCCAGTCATCATGGTCCATGTTGGTAGCAATGACATCTTCAGGGCAAGGAAAGAGGTTCTGCATAGTTAGTATGAGAAGCTAGGTACCAAACTAAGAAGCAGAGCGTTAGCAGAATCTCTGGATTATTACCTGAGCCACGTGCAAATTGGCATAGGGGAAATAAGATTAGAGAGATGAATGCATGGTTCAAAGACTGGTGTGGGAGAAGTGGGTTCTGGTTTGTTGGGCACATACTGGGGAAAGTGGGGGCTGTACCATTGGGACGGTTTACACCTGAACCATGCTGGGACATGTGTTCTTGCGAATCACATAACTAGGGAAGTAGAGAGGGCTTTAAACTAAACAAGGTGGGTGAGGGATCAAGCTTGGGTAGATGTGGCAAAGCAACGGGTAGATTCAAAACAGGGGACCATAATAACAATATGGGAACTGAGGGTCATACAATAGCAGGAGGGGGCAGAGAGGTAAAACCTAAGAATACACCAATAGTCAAGGCTAGATATTACAAAGATAACAAAAAGACAAAACTAAAGGTTCTGCGTCTGAATGCGCATAGCACTCGCAACAAAGTCAATGAATTGATAGTGCACATTGAAGTAAATAAATCTGATAGCCATCACGGGGACGTGGCTGCAGGATGACAAGGATAGAGTCATGAATATTGAGGGGTATGTGATATTCAAGAAGAATGGGAAGCTAGGTAAAGGTGGAGGGTGGCACTGCTGATCAAGGGTGGCATTGATGCAATAGTTAAAGATGACCTTGGTTCAGGAGGTCAGGATGTAGAATCAGTTTGGGTGGAGCTGAGGAATAGTGGTGGAAAGAATTCACTAGTGGGAGTGATCTACAGGCCCCCTAACAGTAACCACAATGTAGAACAAAGTATACAAGAAGAAATATTGTGTGCTTGTGATAAAGGGACAACAATAGTCATTGGTAATTTAAATCTACATATAAACTGGAAAATCAGACTGGATGAAGAGTTCATAGAATGCTTTTGAAATAGTTTTTTAGAGCATCATGTTCTGAAATCAACAAGAGAGCAGGTTATATTAGACTTGTTATTGTGTAATGTGACATGATTAATTAATTCTTCCTCAGCGTGAATGCACCCCTAGGTAGCAGCAACCACAATATGATTGAATTTTACATCCAGTTTGAAAGGGAGAAGAGTGGGTCTGAAACTAGTATTTTAAACTTAAATAAGGGTAACTATGTGGACATGAAAGCTGAGCTAGCTGAAGTAAACTGGGATACTAGGCTAGGGGATAGATCTATAGAAAGCAGCGGCAGACATTTAAGGGAATATTTCAGAATAATTAGAATAAGTACTATGAATTCCTACTATGAAGAAAAATTCTAAGGGGAGGGCCACCATCCATGGTTAACTAAGGAATTGACTTCAAAAGCATCAAACTTAAGGAAAAAACATATAACTGCGCAATGATGAGTGGCAGGTCAGATGATTGGTCAGAATATAAAGAATGGCAAAGAATAACTAAAAGGTTAATCAGGGGGAAGAAATTAATGTACGAGAGGAAGCTAGCTAGAAATGTAAAAACGGACAGCAAGAGCTCCTACAGGTATTTAAAAAGGAAAAGAGTAAGTAAAGTGAGTGTTTGTCCTTTAGAGAGTGAGAATGGGGAATTAATAGTAGATACTAAGGAAATGGTGGATGAAATGAACAAATATTTTGCTTTTGTCTTCACAACAGAGGATACAAAAAAAATTCCAGTAATAGCTGTAAATCAGGAGGTGGAAGGGAGAGGGGATCTTGGTGAAATTACAATCACCAGGGAAGTGGTACTGAGCAAGCTGATGGAGCTGTGGGCTGACAAGTCTCTGGGTCCTGATAGGCTTCATCTTAGGGTCTTAAAAGAGGTGACTAATGAGGTGGTAGCCACGTTGGTGTTAATTTTCCAAAATTTGCTAGATTCTGGAAAGATTCCATCAGACTGGAAAATAGCAAATATAAACTCTCTATTCAAGAAGTGGGGAGGCAGAAAATAGGGAACTATAGGCCAGTTAGCTTGACGTCTTTTGTGGGGAAGGTGTTAGAATCGATCATTAAGGAGGTTATAGCTGGGCACTTAGAAAATCTCAAGGTAATTGGGAAGAGTCAGCATGGTTTTGTGAAGGAAAAATCATGTTTAACTAATTTATTGGAATTCTTTGAAGGAGTAATATACACTGTGGATAAAGGGGAGCCGGTAGACGTGCTGTACTTAGATTTCCAGAAGGCATTTGATAAGGTGCAACATCAAAGGTTATTACGGAAAATAAACACTCATGGTGCAGGGGGTAACATATTAGCATGGATAGAAGATTGGCTGGCTGGCAGAGTATGCATAAATGTATCTTTTTTTGATTGGCTGGATGTGATGAATGGAATCTCGCAGGGTCTATGCTGGGGCCTCAACTTTTACAATTGATATCAATGACTTAGATGAGGGGAATGAAGGCATGGCAATTAAATTTGCAGATGACACAAAGACAGATTGGAAAGTATGTTGTGAGAAAAGTTACAAGGAGGTTGCAGATGGATATAGATAGGCTGAGTGAGTGGGAGTAACTCTGCCAGATGAAGTATAATGTAGCAAAATGTGAGGTTGTTCACTTTGGCAGGATGAATAAAAAAGCAGAGTATTCCTTAAATGGACAACAATTTAAATTTTGAGGTGCAGAGGGATCTTGGTGTTCTAGTGTATGAGTCACAAAAAGTTCATATGCAGGTACAGCAAGTAATTAAGAAGGCTAATGGAATGCTATCCTTTATTATGAGAGGAGTTGGACATAAAAGTAAGGATGTTATGCTTCAGTTATACAGAGCATGGTGAAGCCACATCTCGAATATTGTGTGCAGTTTTGGTCTCCTTATTTAAGGAAGGATGTAAATGCATAGGAGGTGGTTCAGAGGAGATTTGCTAGATTGATACCTGGAATGAGTGGGTTGTCTTTTGAGGAAAGGCTAGACAGCCTGGGCTTGTTTCCACTGGAGTTTAGAAGAATGAAGGATGACTTGATTGAAGCATATAAAATCCTGAACGGCATTGACAAGGTAGACATGGAAAGGATGTTTCCTCTTGTGAGTGAGTCTAGAACTAGGGGGCATTATTTTAAAATTAGGGGTTGCCCTTTTAGGACAGAGATGAGGAGAATTTTTTTCTCTCGGAGGGTTTTGCAACATTGGAACTCTCTGCCTGCGAAGGCGGTGGAGACGGGGTCATTGAATATTTTTAAGGCAGTGGTAGTTAGATTCTCGTTAGGCAAGGGAATCACAGGTTATTGTGGGTAGGTGGGAATGTGGAATTCAAAACACAAACAGATCAGCCATGATCTTATTGAATGGCGGAACAGGCTCCAGGGGCCAAATGGCCTACTTTTGCTCCTATTTCATATATTCGCAATAAACTATATAATTCTACTAGCTTTCCTAATTACTTGCTGCATACTAGCCTTCTGTGATTCATGCACTAGAACATCAGTATCCCTCTGAATCTCAGAGCTCTGCAATCTCTCATCTTTCAGATAATATGCTTCTTTTTTATTATTCCTGCCAAAATGGACAATTTCACATTTGCCCACGTTATACTCAATTTGCCAGGTCTTTTCCCACTCACTTAATCTATCTCACCTTGTAGCCTCCTTCCATCCTCTTCACAATTTACTTTCCACCCTATCTTTGTGTCGTCAGCAAACTTAGCAACCATACCATCTGTCCCTACATCTTAGT
This sequence comes from Cetorhinus maximus, assembly GCF_964194155.1. Classification (NCBI taxonomy): domain Eukaryota; kingdom Metazoa; phylum Chordata; class Chondrichthyes; order Lamniformes; family Cetorhinidae; genus Cetorhinus; species Cetorhinus maximus. The sequence continues at coordinate 96,947,696 of NC_135881.1, read as the reverse complement.
CATTTTTTAAATTGTAAATAGTTAAGGCTCCAGCACAAATCCCTGTGGCACAACACTCGTTGCATCCTGCCAACCAGAAAAAGGTCTATTTATGTCTACCCTCTGTTTCTTGATGGCTAGCCAATCTTCTATGCATGCCAATATGTTACCCCCTACACCATTGTCATGAACATATAATAATTTTCATAATATTATTGTGATTTATTGTAAAGGCAGGTTAATAGTGAGGTTTGGATTAGTTTCCCCGTATGGATGTGTGTGTGTGGTGGATTTAATTGAATTGGAGGCAGTTGGTCTGGAGCTTTTGAGTTATCAAAAGGGAAGCTAGGTTTGAATTGATAAATGTGTAAACATGGCTGAAGTTTTAGAATGTGAGGTGTGAGGAACATTTGCATTTTTAGATAAATTAGGTTAGTTTGAATTTCAAAGAGATGTTAAGTTGTTACACCTAGCCAAAAGAAGCTAAGCCAAATGGTGTTCATTTTTCCCAAATTTTACTGATAAAATTAGTACTATGAAAAGATTTATATTATATTATATATGGGAAAAGTAAAACATATGGGAACAATGGAATTTGCACTAAAAACATGTATAAAGGAGATGAGGTTATGTGTAAGGGAGAAGGAAATCTAAGATCTAACACAAATATGAAAAGCCTCCAGCCTCTGTACAGGAACCAAAGTTAAGAAAACTCACTTTGAATATCACTGCCTGAGTTTGTTTAAATTTATTTTTGTTTTACTGTTGCCTTAATGGAGGTGTAACTGGGAGTCAGATTAATTAGGGGAGCTAGAAGTTATCATAGTAGTAATTTGTAGAGCTATGTATGTGCTTAAAATCTTTTCTTTTATTAATAAATGCTTAATTTAGTTGTGTGAAAAAAACCTCTAAATCTCAGTGGACTCATTGCTAGTGAATTCAAGGCACACATCTTGAAATAAACTACAAATTGCAAAACAGTTGTGGCAACTTTTCAAGTTTCCCTCTGGGATTTGAGCAGCTCAGCATTTACCATCCGTTGTGCCATAACAATCATGAGCTTTTATTTTCTACAATAACCCTTGATGTGGCAATGCAGCAGACTGCGGGAATTCTGGGAGAGCAGGAAACAGGACCTCTTTATAAACATTACAGATGACACCCATTGGTCCAAGCAGCTGTTTGTATGCTTCCTCACTTGGAATGCTGACCTACCACTCCTCAGTTAGACTGAGGCCTTAGAGTTTCTTGGCCTGCAAGTCATGTCTCCTAGCCATACCCCGTCTGAAATAGATGACCTTGTTTGGAGCAGATTGAGGTTCCAACCCAAACTTCCACAGTATCATTCTAATTTCCAGTTTGCTAAAATGCATAAATGGTTGAATGGGTAATTGTAGCATAATTAATTAGTTTTTAATACGCTACTTCCTCCAGCCTAAATCTTCATCAAAAGTTTTTATTTAGAGTAACGCAATTTGAACTCTCAGATTTCCTTAAGCAGATGCTTCAGACTCCTATGTACTTTTAAGAAGACATATGCAAGGTGTCTTCCATTTGACAATTTCATTCTTACAAATGTAATTTAAAGACTGCATCAATTGCATCCCTGGAATAAAATGAAATAAAATACACTTATACCACATATAATACAATGCAAAGACTATGCAGCACCTGCAAAGAATTGTAATGTTTAATTTTTGCAATTTTAAATGGATGCAGGCTTCTCAATGTTAAGGAATGTCAGAGGCTCCAATAAAATGGATGAGCAAATTGAAAAGTTTAGCAGTGAGGAGGGGGAAAGTATCAGGGAGAAAAGAGATTTAGAGAGAAAAAACAATTGTTTTAAAAAGTGGTCTCTGTCATGTAGCTGTGAATCAGTATTTATTTAATATGGAAAACTGTATTACAAAAAATATTTAATGACCAAGACAGAACTTTTGTTCAATTTGAAATAGTAACAAATGCAATCGAGCATTCTTCTACACCCTGCCCTGGACTGAATAGATGTACTGTGCTCAAAGTACACTGTTTGTTCAGGCCAAACTGTCCTGCCTGAATTTGTACTTCTTAAAGCATCTTAAGTCTTTCCAATTCTGATGAAAGGTCATTGACCTGAACGTCAACTTCGAATTTTCCGGCCCCGTTGTGGCAGGACCCGTCATGGGAGATTGAGAGATCCAGCCAAAGGTCCATTGACTTTCGGCAGGGCTGGGCGACCCCAGCGGCGGGCAGGGCCAGAAGATCCCTTCCTTTGTTTCTCTCTCCAGAGACGCTGCCATACATGCTGAGTATTTCCAGTATTTTGATTTTGTATTGCTCCATTGTGCTTACGCTAAAGATTTTCAGGGCCTGAGTATTATTAATGCCTGTTCTTTGCTAAGACTCATATTATTCTTCATGAGATGCATTTCCCCCTTTTTTTAATGAGCTCTGAAAGGCCTTATTGATATGACGTCCCTGGCTAGGTGCTGTGAATCAGAGTTTCTTTCATAATGTGACATATCAGATTATGAATGGGATAGAACTTTTGAACATGAAATAAAGGTGGCTGAAGAGTTAGAACTAATTTGAAATTTTTCTTTATGATCATGGATTACTACGGTGTTGAAAATGACTGGCTGTTCTGGCAGGCTCCCACAAGGTCCACCTCAAGGCTGATGTTGCCAATTCCTGAGACTGATGGCCACATTTCCGATTGTGGCCTCAGGAAGTTAATAACACAGGTGGGCTGAAGGGAATGCCACCAGGGGCCAGAGGCCAGTATCTACATCACCATTCAGTCACAGCAGAAGGGGAAGGAGGGCCAGCACTGGGCCCAGGGGAAGGGAATACAAGCCAGCATGGAAGTGCCGTCACTGTGCACTCTCTTCTTAGGTAGTCCCTTGGGACTGAGGGTGACTTAATTCCAGTTTGAAGGCTTCTAACTGGAAATGGCTGATAAGTGGCAGAAGATGTAGAACGTGTAGAAGAACTTTTTTATGCAGAAGGTAGTGGGTGTCTGGAATTCGCTGCCCAAGTTGGTGGTAGAGACAGAAACTCTAAACTCTTTTAAAAAGTACCTGGATCTGCACCTTAAGTGCTGTAAGCTGCAGGGCTATGGGCTGGATGCAGGAAGGTGGCATTAGAAACGGCACCTGGGTGTCATCGGGCTGGCATGGACAAGATGGGCCGAATGGTCTCCTTCTGTGATTTAACTTTTCTATGGTTCTATGGTTCTAAGTTCAATGTGCAATCTGCAGTCTCTGCCACATGTGGGGCAGCTGGTGTTTGGAGGGTCGGAGAGATGAGTTTGGAAGGTTGTGCACTTTCTCCAATGCCTCGATTTTGCCTCTGCATGTTCCTGATGAAGTTTCTTGTTATGTTCGATGCCTTGTTGAATAACCCTTCTCCACTTCGGCCTTGCTGAATGAACCTTCTCCATTTTGGCAAGTCGTGGTAATTGGAGGGTTGGGGCGGAGTCGGGGATTGGGGGAATCAGAGGATCGGGGGGAATCAGAGGGTCGAGTTGGGGGTTGAACAGTTTGGGGGGTAGTCGGGGGTAGGGCAGTGGGGAATCAGTGAGATCAGCTGTATCGTTACCCAGGAGTTAGACTTGGTTTTTCTGTCTAATATTTCCTGGGTAACTATCCAGACAAGTAAGTCGGAACCCCTCGAATTGTCCACCTCTAACTTGGAGTTGGAGACTTTTTTGGAGGGTCCCGTGGAGCAGGGGAATTGCCCATCAGAAGTTGAAGCTTCCTGGGTAGTTCCCACAGAGTCCTTTCATTGGGACTTTCTCCTGGAGATCGGAAGATTAGGGCCATTGATTGAGGGATAAATATTGGACAGGACAACGAGAATATATCCCTTGCTCTTCTTCAGAATAGTGCCGTTGGTTCTTTTACATCCGCCCAAGCAGGCAGATGAGGTCTCAGTTTAATGTCTCATCCAAAAGACGCCACTTCGACAGTGCAGCACTCCCTCACTACTGCACTGGAGTGTCAGCTTAGATTTTTGTGCTCAAGCCCTGGAGTGGGACTTGAACCCAGAACCTCGTAACTCAGGCGAGAGTGCTTAACTGCATCTAAAAATGATCTTTCACACATTATGGGGCAGAATTATCCCCCCGATCGGGGGGGGGAAGTTTAAGAGCGGGCGTGTGGAGGCGCGCCTCCAATCGGCGCCCCCGATCGGGGATGCACTGCCATTTTACATGGGCGGGCCAATTAAGGCCCGCCCAGTGTGACATCTGTACGGAAGTGCTATGCGCTCCCTGTGAGGGCGGCGGGGGGTGGATTCCCTGAGCTGAGAGTGCACTCTTTCACAAATGCGCATGAAGAGTGCACTCATCTCCCTGAGACTAAGTGCTGCCTCAGAGAGATCGGCTCTACAGTAAAAAAATGTGAAATATAGAAAAAAAAATTCCCTGGCATGTCCCCTCATGTGACACTATCACATAAACTGGGACATGTCCATCACTTTTAAATACAGTTTAATTACATTTTTAAAAACCTTCATGAAACCTCATCCTGCCCGTGGATGAGGTTTCATGGTTTTTCTAATGCCCGCCAGGGGTCCTGGCCTGCCCGTCAACCTTAAGGTTGGATGGGCAGGTCCATTAATTACTTTAATGACTCTGTCAATGGCCTCAATTGGCCATTGACAGGTCAACGGGTGCTCAGCTGATTCTGCTGAGCCCCCGCCTACCTGAAAAATTTAAATGGGGTGGGGTGATGTCAGGAGTTCCGCCTGATGTCACCGCGCATCATTTTACGTGTTGGTGAGTGGGCCCTGCTCCCTCGCTCGCCGACCGGGAAATCCTGGCCATGGAGATGACTAAAAATATAGAAGATTGGAGTGTAATGCAAATGTTAATGAAGGATTACTTATAAGCACTATTGTCTGTTGCCATTTTTGTACCCCTGTCATAATTACCCTGTAACCATTTTGAGTAGGTTCTGTTCAGGTGATTAGTACATGTGAGGGTAATGGTTAATAACCATGCTATCATACTTTCATGCACAGAAATAAAATGTTCTATTAATCCGTAAAATCATTATATAATATTCAAAGCATTATCATATTTTTCACCATGAATTCCAAAATACAGCAGTTTTGACAGTTGACCTTTCACAGCAACTTGTTTATTTAATTGTTTTATACTTGTAGAGTCTGCTGACAGGAGTTGAATTGCATTCAGCATAAAATAAGTAGGGTTTTATGAGAAAAAGGTACAGGTGGAAATTCCCTCAGCATTAATAATCACTTTAGTGAGATGTTTCCATGAAGGTCATTTTATGAGGTCCATTATTTGACCACTAAATGACCCGGCAGTGACATTGTTAATGAGAAAACGTTAATCCGTATGAAAAATTGATCAGCTACTGACAGGTACTTTTGTCCACTTGTTAATCACTTGCATTATGTTAGTGTTTAGTGATGTAATTGTAAGTCATTGCATCTTTCTGGATGGAACAAAACTGTTTAATTAATTTACCAATCACATTAATTTAGAAGACCTGATGCCATCCTGATTTTCTTAGCCAAACATTCGCTACTATTTTCTGTAACAAAAGGTTGGATTCTTCTTCAGTGTTTTCTCTGATGTCTGGTGGGACCAAGTGCAAAGCGAAAGAAAGTTTGGCCTCTGATCATCTTGGAACCCCATTGCCATCGGAACAAGGCTCCACTCTGTTGGCACTGTATGGTAATCGGTGTAAAATGACCATCCCACTTTTAAAAAAAATCACACACAAGTATCTTTCACCCATCAAAATGAAGTTTGGGAGCTAGAATGCCAGGACCCTCATGCACAACCCCAAATGTGATACAGACATTAGCACCACACCTCTATTATAGGTAGGAAACTCAGGCACTTCAACATCGAAACTGCCACCCTAGGGCTCCCAAAGCAATAGATTTACTTGGATATCAGTTGCAGCAGGAGACTCACAGGAGAATAACAGAAACACTTTAGGGATGTCCTCAAAGCAAGCCCGAAGAGGTCAAACATCCCTGTTGACACATGGGAGGCCCAACCCACTGACTCCCCTCTGGACCTCCAACTCTCCCCACCTGACCTAACCTCACCGACCTACCCACGCTGCTACTCTACCCAGCTGGCATCCTAACTACCCTACCACACTACCCAGCTGGCACCCGAACCATCCTGCCACCCTACCACCCCATCCATTCTACCACATTACCCAACTGACACCCTACCCACCCTGCCCACTTACCCACTTACCTCAATCACTAACACACTGAAAAGCTATTTAAATGTCTCAAAGCTTTTTACTGTATTAGTGAATGAAGACTTACCACAATATGGCAGGTAGTGCTGTAAAAAGGGGGTGTGGCTTGGCTTCCCCCGACGCTCCTGCCTGACAAAGGAAGGCTCCGAGAGCAGGTACACTCTGTCTTTCTGAAGAGGCCAGTTCGGAAGTCTGGGCCAGAAATGCGGAGCTCCATCTTAGTGTAAATAAATAGGTGGGGAGTGGCAATCCGACTGTGATTGCCACTCCTCGGAAGATTCCTCCCAACATCACTAAAAAAGATTATCCGGCCATTGCTGTTGTGGGAGTTTGCTATGTGCATATTGGCTGCCGCGTTTCCTACATTGTTACAGCGATTACACCTTGCAAGGGTGCTTCCTTGGCTCTAAAGTACTTTGAGATCTCTGGTGGTCATAGAAAACACTATATAAATGCAAGTCTTTCTTTTCTTTTATTCTGTATCTTATTCAGTATTGGCCCTCGATTATGTAACCATCTTAGCTGCATCAAATTTAACAAGCAACAACAACTCAATGGATTTCACTTGAGTAAATACAAAATGCTATTTCTGAAAACTGAAAAATTAAGAGCATTCTATTTCCTTGCACTGCACTTTGAAATTGCAGTTGTACTCTGCATAATTTTCTATGTAGTTCTGGCACTTTAAATAAAATAACCAGACTCGGATAATTCAGACAAATGATTTAGCATCATAATACTACCAATTTCTGAACTGACAGCATACAGCATAACTTGCTGTCAAAATTTTGTGCAAAAGGTCATGGGGCAGTGAAGATGTTGAGGAGGATTCTAAGAAGATCTGAATGATAAATTAACCAAGTTCTGACGAAAGATTATTGACCTGAAACATTGAACGGAATCTCCTGTTCTCTTTAGTGCCGAGCTCGGAGGCGGGAAGAGCATGTAATTATGTGGGATGGTGGCATACAGGAACATTGTCACCCTCCCGCCTCCACCAGAATTAAGTTACGGGAGCGATGGCTCATGATTGACCTTCCCACCTTGCTGCCAATTGAGGCTCTTAAGTGGCCAATTAATGACAACTTAAGGGCCTCATCTCATCGCCACTCGCATTAACACAGCTGCAGGCAGGACTGCACCATGTAACATGCATACCAGCCAAATACAGGCGGATAGCGTGTCAGCTCCTGGGGAGGTAGTCCCACTGAGTGTCTTTCATAGTGGGTCTCAGGCATCAAGAAGAAGGGGCCTGCTGAAAGCCATCCCCTGCCCTTGCTGCTGGTGCCCCTACTCCCTCACCCCATGACCCCCACCCTGCAAACTGCACCCTCCACTCCCCCCATTACTTAGTTACTGCCTGGGTTGCTCCATGATCCTGGGATTCTGGTGCCTGTCCTCCTGACAGCAGCCATGGCCTCCCCCATGGCACTGCTGAGCACAAGACCTGATGGCCTCTGGTTGGCTGGCAGCTCTTATTGGCAAGATTCCTGCCCTATGAGGTCTTGATTCTGAGGAAGGCCCGCCGCTGGACTTGCCACTTCCTTATTGGCACATGGTGCGGCCTGCCTTCCCGAAAAGTGGCAGTTCAGGTCTCTCGCCAGCTCTCCAGTCAGCAGGCGTCAAAAAGAGTACACCCATTGGCCAGAATTTTCCTGTTGGCGATTTGGGGGTGGGGCCCGCTCGCCAACGGGCAAATGATGCGGGATGACGTTGGGAGGAACCCCCATCCCGGTCCCTTTAAATTTTCAGAGAGGCGGGCGGACAACGAAATCAGCTGTCCGCCCGCCGACCTGTCAATGGCCAATTGAGGCCATTGACAAGGTACTTAAAGTAATTAAAGGCTGTCTAACCTTAAGGCTGGCGGGCAGACCAGGAGCCCCAGCGGGCTTCTGATAATACATGAAACCTCATCCACCGGCGGGATGAGGTTTCATGTTCCTTTCTAAAAACTTTAATAAATGTAATGTTATATTTATTAACATGTCCCATCTCATGTGACATGTTAATAATATTTTTATTTATCTATTTTTAAAGTTTTTTAGACTGTCACTAATCTCCCTGAGACAGCACTTTGTTTCAGGGAGCAGTGTGCTCTTTCGCGCGCATGCGTGAAAGAGCGCACTTTGACAGATGGGGAATTCCTCCTCCCCCCCACCCCCGCACAGGAAGCACATAGCACTTCCTGTTGGGCAGGCCGCTGGGCGGGCCTTAATTGGCCCGCCCACTCTAAATGGCGGCGGGCCCCATTTCGGCAGCGGGGGTCGGCTGTCTGCCAGCCGCCTAGCCGGTGGGGCCCGCATGCCCACCAAGGGCAAAATTCTGCCTATTAACTCTGCTTCTCACTCCATAGATGCATGCTCGAGCTGCTGAATATTTCCAGAATTTTCTTTTCTATATCAGATTTCCAGCATCTGTAGTATTTTGCTTTTGTATCAAGATTTGGAATGTTCTGCCTGATAAGGTAGTGGATACAACAACCTTCAAAAGGGAACTGGATTAATATTCAAAGGAACAATGGCAGCAACATGGGAAATGAATGGGGGAATGGAACTAAATAGATTGCTCTTTGAAAAAGCTGGCGCAGATTTGATGGGCTGAATGGCTGTACTATGATTTTATTTAGTGTATTTGAAGAAAGTTTTTTTAAAATGAGCCAATTTATTTATCATCAACGCTTACAGTACACCACAGTACAACCAGCAATGTTGAAAACACAGCATTCTGATTTGACTAAGCTTAGCAAATTTCAAACTAAGTAAAGGCTGTTGAGTATACTACGAGCTGCTCCAACAGAGCCAGCCAATCAACCCATCACAACATGCCTTTGAATCAGAAATCAATTTTTGAATGCTGCAAAGTACAAAAAAAGGCATAGTAGTCACTCAAAGTACAGCAGAAAATGCAATCCAAAAGCTAAACAGTTACGGGCTAATGGACTCATAATGGACTCCATCTGCACCGCACTGGGAATTGAGGCAAGCATGCCGATTGAAGGATGAGATTTCAGGCCTCATTCAGATTGACCTTCAGTTCTATAGTAAAGTACAAACTTCTCTCTCCTCCAATATAGCAAAACATGTTATTAGTACTTAAATATGCCTCTCTATGGTATAATGTCATCCTATGCGCTATGATGTTTGGATGTACTTAGTATTCACTTGTCTTCCATAGAGATTCAATACTTACAATATTTGGTATTCACCTTAATTGTTTTAATTCTTGAAGCAATTTGTGAAAATAGCACAACATCCTAATCTTATAAAAGCAGAGTAACATATTACCCTATTTTCATCAATTATGTGAATGTACAGGGATTGATTATTTCAGATGCACTATTCAGTTTCTCCTTAGGGAACACCCTTAGATACCCTTAAGTATGTATACGACAAATCAGAACTTATTAAATTCCCCTCCCCCCTACACCCTTTGGTGGAATGTACATTTTTCACTCCCTCTCTCAAATAAATGTGTCAAATATATATTGGATGGTCAACCCAGGGAACACTCTTAGGACAAACTACTCTCTGCTTGGGAACCAGACTCTACACCCAATCATGTGAATTCTCCATTCACAGCCTTCACCACTACATTACCATAAAATCTGCAACAACTGTTGAAGGAAAAACAACATGCCATTTATATAGGGCTCTTAATGTAGAAAATGTCTTATATGTATGGTTAACTCTCTCTCCTATTGTATATAACTAAGGAATTGCTAGATGAGAAAAGGCCAAGGTCACTCTCCTCATCTTCCAGCGTCCTGATAGTCACATGACACAATGGTAACTATGATTCATCAACAACTCCATTACCAGTCTCTATTAATTAGTCTACAACAGATCCAGACCTAAAGTGAGGAAATCCCCAGTGATGAAAAGCTTGGGAACTATAGATGCAAAATCATGTGTTTCTCCCAAGCGTGCTACACTTACCAGGTAATGATACAAATTACTCATATAATGTATTCTAAAATATTATTTTCTGAAGAAATGTATCAAATTTACATTTGAACGAATCAATACTGTTCCCATCATTTCCTATTCTACAGATTGACAAATCATTCACTGAGACAATATTTTATATGTGTATGTTTTCTGTTTTCTTCAACCTCCCTCATCCTTTTTTTAAATGGATGCTTATTTTGCAAGTCCATGTAAACACTAGTTAGAGTGCACTCTCAATGTGCCAAATTATGCTCATTCTCTAAAACCTCTTAATGACTGCATCTTGTTTAATCTTTATGAAATTAATACTTGAAAAGGTAAACAAGTACATTTTGAGTGAAATCAGTTAATAACGTCCCATGCTTCAATAGTTTGACAAAAAATAATTTAAATTGCAATAGGATTTTTCAGGAGAACTTAAGCTGCTCTGAAAATAATCATCAATGTGTTGGCAGTTGAAACAATTCATGTTATCTAATGCTTATGTAAACTTGAGAGAGACATTTCTTGGCATTCTAAATATAGATTTATATAAAATTATAATCTGAAATTAAACATTTTTACTAGCTGATCCATGATACAATAAAACCTTGATTGATAAACCAAGTTACATATCCTTCGCAGCTGATAGTGACCCTTCTAAAACAGACTTTACAACTGCTGGAGCAACAAGAGCACGAAAGAAAAACCATGCCAAAAAGTGATGTCCTGTTTCTTTTTGGAGTGAAGGAATGCCCAGTGGGAATACAATGATATCACAAGGATGCTGCAGGAACGCTTTTCCCAGCAGCAGTGGCTCCAGCCTCTGAAGTCTAATTTTTCAAGTCGTTTGAAGAATTATTCTGCAGTGCAACCTCCACCAATAATATTCCACTGTCTAAGATATTCTGTATTACTTACACCTCTGAAGCCAGATCACTGAACACTGCAGATCTGACAGCTGCACTTTAATGTGGTGATTACTGTCTTAATCACCTCAGTAAATTAGGTGCAGGCCATGGTAAACAAATCCACGATTTAGATTCTGTAGCAATCCCACATTTGCAGGGTGCAATCAGAAAGTAATTGATCCCTCTGGGATTGATCACCATGGCTCCTTTACATCTTAGGGTAACTTACGAAGCCCATAACTGAACCTACACCAGCTCTAACGTTAAACCAACCCCTTACGTCAAATTTCTACAGCTCACAGGCCTTTACAGCAAATGTATCAAATTAGAATAAAAAGTTCTTGTTGCAAATAGTTTTAAAATATAAATAATTAAATAAAATACAGCACAGTATTAAGTACTTCAGTATTTACATTTCAAACTACTAAAAAATCTGTTTTGGTTAAGTTTTTAAATGATCCAGGATCATCATGACTTGATAGTTGCCCCATAAGACTGATGAGACGATGGCATTGTGGTACTGTCACTGGGCCAGTAATCCAGAGACCCAGGGTTAATGCTCTGGGGTTTGAATCCCACCACAGCAGATGGTGGAATTTGAATGGAATAAAATGTGGAATTAAAAGTCTAACGACGGCCATGGAACCAACCCATCTGGTTCACTAATGTCCTTTAGAGAAGGAAATCTGTCATCCTATATGTGGCTCCAGACCAAAAGTAATGTGGTTGACTCTTAAATGCCAAGCAAGCAACTCAGTTGTAACAAACAGTTACAAAGTCACAAAAAAAGGAATGAGAGTGGACGGACCACCCAGCATCGACCGAGGCACCAGAAATGAGAATGGCAATCTCAGCCCTGTCGACCCTGTAAAGTCCTCCTTACTAACATCTGGGGGCTAGTGCCAAAATTGGGAGAGCTGTCTCTCAGACTAGTCAAGCAACAGCCTGACATAGTCATCCTCACGGAATCATACCTTACAGATAATTTCCCAGGCACTGCCATCACCATCCCTGGGTATGTCCCTGTCCCAATAGCAGGACAGCCCCAGCAGAGGTGGCGGTACAGTGGTATACAGACATGAGGGAGTTGCCCTGGGAGTCCTCAACATTGACTCCAGATCCCATGAAGTCTCATGGCATCAGGTCAAACATGGGCAAGGAAACCTCCTGCTGATTACCATATACCGCCCACGCTCAGCTGATGAAACAGTACTCCTCCATGTTGAACACCACTTAGAGGAAGCACTGAGGGTGGCAAGGGGGCAGAATGTACTCTGGGGGGGCCTTCAATGTCCACCGCCAAGAGTGGCTCAGTTGCACCACTACTGACTGAGCAGGCCGAGTCCTAAATGACATAGCTGCTAGACAGGGTCCGCGGCAGGTAGTGAGGGAACCAACTAGAGGGAAAAACATGCTTGACCTCATCCTCACCAACCTGCCTGCCGCAGATGCACCTGTCCATGACAGTATCGGTAGGAGTGATGACCGCACAGTCATTGTGGAGACAAAGTCCTTCCTTCACATGACTCCATCATGTTGTGTGGCACTACCACCATGCTAAACGGGATGGATTTCGAACAGATCTAGCAACTCAAGACTGGGAATCCATGAGATGCTGTGGGCCATCAGCAACAGCAGAATTGTACTCAAACACAATCTGTAGCTTCATGGCCTGGCATATCCTCCACTCTACCATTACCATCAAGCCAGGGGATTAACCCTGGTTCAATGAAGAGTGTAGGAGGGCATGCCAGGAGCAGCACCAGTCATAACTAAAAATGCGCTGTCAACCTGTTGAAACTATAACACAGGACTACTTGTGTGCCAAACAGCATAAGCAGGAAGTGATAGACAGAGCTAAGTGATCCCACAACCAACGGATCAGATCTAAGCTCTGCAGTCCTGCCACATCCAGTCATGAATGGTGGTGGACAATTAAACAACTCACTGGAGGAGGAGGCTCCACAAATATCCCCATCCTCAATGATGAAGGAGCCCAGCACATCAGTGCAAAAGATAAGGCTGAAGCATTTGCAAAAATCTTCAGCCAGAAGTGCCGAGTGGATGATCCATCTCGGCCTCCTCCAGAAGTCCCCAGCAACAAAGATGCCAGCCTTCAGCTAATTCAATGCACTCCACGTGATATCAAGAAACGGCTGAAGGCACTGGATACTGCAAAGGCTAAGGGCCCTGACAACATTACGGCAATAGTACTGAAGACTTGTGCTCCAGAACTTGCCGCACCCGTAGCCAAGCTGTTCCAGTACAGGTACAACACTGGCATCTACCCGGCTATGTGGAAAATTTCCCAGGTATGTCCTGTACGCAAAAAGCAGGATAAATTCAACCTGGCCAATTACCGCCCCATCAGTATACGCTCGATCATCAGTAAAGTAATGGAAGGGGTCATCAACAGTGCTATCAAGCGGCACTTGCTTAGCAATAACTTGCTCACTGAGGCCCAGTTTCAGTTCTGCCAGGGCCACTTAGCTCCTGACCTCATGACAGCCTTGGTTCAAATATGGACAAAAGAGCTGAACTCCCGAGGCGAGGTGAGAGTGACTGCCCTTGACATCAAGGCAGCGTTTGACCGAGTGTGGTATCAAGGAGCCCTAGCAAAACTGCAGTCAATGGGAATCAGGGGGAAAACTCTCTGCTGGTTGGAGTCACACCGAGCACAAAGGAAGATGGTTGTGGTTGTTGGAAGTCAGTCATCTCAGTTCCAAGGCATCACTGTAGGAGTTCCTCAGGGTAGTGTCCAACTGCTGCTTCAGCTGCTTCATCAATGCCTTCCTTCCATCATAAGGTCAGAAGTAGGAATGTTCGCTGATGATTGCACAATGTTCAGCACCATTCACGACTCCTTAGATACTGAATCAGTCCATGTCCAAATGCAGTAAAGCCTGGACAATATCCAGGACAATATCTAAGTTTCGCGTCACACAAGTGCCAGGCAATGACCATCTCCAAGAGACAATCCAACCATCGCCCCTTGATGTTCAATGGCATTACCATCGCTGAATCCCCCACTATCAACAGCCTAGGGGTTACCATTGATCAGAAACTGAACTTGACTAGCCATATAAATACTGTGACTAGAAGAGCGGGTCAGATGATCGGAATCATGCAACGAGTAACTCACCTCCTGACTCCCCAAAGCCTGTCTACCATCTACAAGGCACAAGTCAGGAATTTGATGGAATACTCCCTACTTGCCTGGATGAGTGCAAAACACTCAAGAAGCTTGACACTGTCCAGGACAAAGCAGCCTGCTTGATTGGCACCACATCCATAAACATTCACTCCCTCCACCACCGACGCACAGTAGCAGCAGTGTGTACCATCTACAAGATGCACTGCAGGAATTCACCAAGACCCCTTAGACAGCCCACGACCACTACCACCTAGAAGGACAAGGGCAGCAGCTAGATGGGAACACCACCACCTGGAGGTTCCCCTCCAAATAACTCACCATCCTGGCATGGAAATATATTGCCGTTCCTTCACTGTCACTGGATCAATATCCTGGAAGTCCCTCCCTAACAGCACTGTGGGTGTACCTACACCACATGGACTGTAGCGGTTGAAGAAGGCAGCTCACCACCACCTTCTCAAGGGCAACTCGGGAAGGGCAATAAATGCTGGCCCAGCCAGTGAAGCCCACATCCCGTAAATGAATAAAATAAAAAAATACACCTTGTAGATGGTACACCCTGCTGCCACTGTGTGTTGATGGTGGAGGGAGTGGATGTTGAAGGTATTTCAACATTGGATGGTGTGCCAATCAAGCAGGATGCTTTATTCTGGATGGTGTCAAGCTTCTTGAATGTTGTAGGAGCTGCACTCATCCAGGAAATTGGAGATATGCCATCACACTCCTGACTTGTGCCTTTTAGGCAGTGGACAGGCTTTGGGGAGTCAAGAGGTGAGTTACTCTGCATTGAATTCCCAGCCTCTGACCTCAGTATTTAAATGGCTGGTCCAGCTCAGTTTCTGGTCAAAGGTAACCCTTAAGATGTTGATAGTTGGGGATTCAGCGATAGTAATGTCATTGAATGTCAAGGGGAGATGGTTGGATTCTCACTTAATGGAGCTGGTCATTGCTTGGCACTTGTGTGGCATAAATGTTACTTGCCACTTATCAGCCCAAGCCTGGATGTTATCCAAGTCTTGCTACAAATAGGCATGGACTGCTTCAGTATCAGGAGTCGTGAGTGATGTTGAACATTGTGCTGTCACCAGCGAACATCCCCACTTTTGATCTTATGACAGAGAGAAGGTCATTTATGAAGCAGCTGGAGATGGTTGGGCCTAGCATGCTACCCTGAGGTACTCCTGTAGTGATGTCCCGGGACTGAGATGATTGACTGCTAATGACCACAACCATTTTCCTTTGTGCAAGATATGCTTCCAACCAGTGGAGAGTTTTCCCCTGATTCCCATGGACTCAAGTTTTGCTTGGACTCCTTGATGCCACACTCGGTCAAATGTGGCCTTGTTGTCAAGGGTAGTCACTTCAACTCACCCCTTGAGTTCAGCTCTTTTGTCCACGTTTGGACTAAGGCTGTAATGAGTTCAGGAGCTGAGTGGCCCCTCAGTGGAGGCAACTAATGATTTAAATGATCAGCTGTTTCGTTAAACTGTGCATGTGTGAAGCATGCCCCATCCCCATTCCAGCCCCCACATAAATGGGAAGTGCCATGTTCAGGGGCAGGATTTCTAATTTTTGGCTAATTCCACCATCGTCATGACGATGAAGAAGCTCTCAGGTGTGGAGAACATCTTTATCTTTTTTTATTTATTCTATTATGGGATGTGTGCCTCGCTGACAAGGCGAGGTTGCCCATCCCCATTGCCCATCCCTAATTGCCCTTGAACTGAGTGGCTTGCCACACCATTTCAGAGGGCAGTTAAGAGTAAACCACATTGCTGTGGGTCTGGAATCACATGCAGGTCAGATCAGGCAAGGACGGCAGATTTCCTTCCCTAAAAGACATTTGTGAACCAAATGGCTTTTTACAACAATCAACAATGGTTTCATGGTCATTATTACTTAGACTAGCTTTTCATTTCCAAATTATTATTTGAATTCAAATTCCACCAGCTACCAGGGTGGGATTTGAACCTTTGTGCCAGAACATTAGCCTGGGACTCTGGATTGCTAGTCCAGTGATCTGGGCCTCTTACTCTGAGGGAGTGTGGTTTGTCTTTCATTGTAACTGGAGTCACTCAGTTTTTATTATGGGAGTATAATAGAGTTCCCCATTTGTACCTCCTTTTGACTAGATTGTTGGCTGACTGCTGGAGTCTATGATCCCAGTTTCCCTCTCCCCAAGTTATCCTTCTGCTTATATGAGCCTTGCCGATTTATTGAACAGCAAAGAGCAATATGCCTGGGCCAACCCTGTCATTTTCCAGTGGGGGTCACTGGATAGCAGTGTGGGGCCCGGAGCCCTGAGGGCAATTTTACACTAGCCTGTAGTCATGGCAAGGGTAGGGTAGAATATCTGGGCCCTGTGGATTCGAAGAGCTCCCAGGAGGTGTAAGGACAATATTCCTGGTATTAATCTTGCTGATCTGAGTGAGATACTGTAGGTTACATGTCCATCTGTGTAGATTTTAGCCACAGTTAATTGTGCACCGTTCTGGTCTCCATATTCCAAAATGGCAGTGGAGAAAGATTTGCAAGGATAGTACCAAAACTGAGAGGTTATAACTATCAGGAAAGACTGAATGGGCTCGGCTCTTCTCTCCAGAGGAGAGAAGGCTTGAGGGGTGACTTCATCGAACCCTTTAAAATTCTGAAGATGTTTGATCAGGTAGACGTAGAGAAAATGTTTCCATAGGTGATGGAGACCAGAACTAGAGGGGCATAAATGAATATAAGACTGTCACGAATAAATCCAATTGGGAATTCAGGAGAAACTCCTTTACCCAGAGAGTGGAGAGAATGTGGAACTCGCTCCCACAGGGAGTGACTGAGGGGAATAGCAGAGATGCATTTGAGGGGAGACTGAGTAAGTACATAAGGAAGAAAGGAATAGAAGGATATGTTGATGGGCTGAGATGAAATGTGAAGCATAGACCTGTTGGGCCGAATGGCCTGTTTCTGTGCTGGGAATTCTGTATAATTCTGTATAATCCAGGTGGTTGACAAGAGGAGAACCAGTCACTATGCCTCCAGGGTCATTCTCTGCTCATTCTCATAATGACATGTATTTGACACTACATTTTGCATATAGAGAGGATATAGCTGTGTTGCCAACTGTGTTGTTATTGCAAATACAAGGTGATGACTAGATGGACTAGTCATGCTATACACTGATGCATTGTGAAACTTAGATGCATATTCATGCTTCCTACCTGTAATTCCACACATAGTGAATTCATCAGCCTCAGTCAAATTAAAAGAAAAGGTCATGAGAAATGGTTCAGTACTTCCCACAAGGTGTGACAAAAGGAGGAATTGGTATAAGGGAAGTTAAAAAAGGAAGAAAACATCAGAGAAGAAGTCAGCAAATGATTTTCTCCCAGCTACTGTCTACCATTATCCCTATCAGGTAAATGGTGAAATGAATTGAAAGCTGCTAGAACCAATCCGGTTATTTGAAGGTTGCCAGCAAAGACTTTGAGAACCAATGAGATGTTCCATTCTCCAAGGCCAGGATTTTACGGCCCCTCCCGCCAGGCAGATATTACGGTCCCGCCAAACTGAATGGAGATTTAAATGGCTCGCCGCATCCATCAGGGGGAGACACACTGTGGCAAGGGCATAAACCCTGGCCCAAATGTTTGTTGCACACAAACTTGAAGTGCAAACTTTTTCAGATGAGTTGATGTTTTCCTAGAGCTGCAGTTATAGATGTATTTATGGTGAGTTTGTCCCTTATGAAGTTAAATGTAACAAACTGATAAAATTCAGCATAAAAATGTTTCTATTTCTTCAAATGAATTTCTGGACCATGCTTAGCTGTTTGCCTTTTCGAAATGTCAAAAATCCCAGAATATTTAGTTCTCAGGCAGTGTGCAACAACTGTGCTATGTGAGAGTTTGTGGAGGACTTTGTGATCTTGGACAACCACATCTACAGTAAGGGTTTGCTGTTCAAACAACTTCATCTCAGTTGTTGAGCTGGAGTTCAAGGTGCAGACATTGCAGGACATCAGGAAAGGGAAGGAGTTACCTGAATACTTTGATTCAGGAGGCAGCCACATCTATCAGGTAAGGGACGGTACTCTGGTTCATACTCGGGGGCAGGACGGCGTGATTGCGAATTAGGCAGGTAAGGGAATCCCAAGTGCAGTGCTGGAGGAGCCAGGACCTTTGTCTTTAACCAATGGTATGAGCTGATTGTTGTCTGTGCAGATGAAGCAAAGACTGCAGGATGGATGTGCAAATTGACAATGGTGTTGTGATATAGGAGACCATTCAGTGGAGGGGGAGGAGGGCAGGGGTCGGGTGGTGAAATGGAATGTGGTAATGATAAGAAACAGTACAGTCAATAGGATACCTACTCTACTCTTCAAATGCAATTGGCAGTGCTGAAGGTTGTGTTGTCTGCCTGGCACCAGGGTTAAAGATATCTTCATGAAGCTGGAAAAGAACGTGGAGTAGGATGGAGAGGGTCCAGATGTCATGGTCCATGTAGAAACCAACAACATAAATAGAAAGAGGAAGAATATTCTGCTGCAAGAGTTTGAGAGCTAGCGTTCAAACAGAAAATTCAGAAATTCGATGATAAGAATCTTTGGATTACTGCCTGTGGCCTGCACAAATTATCATAGGGCCAAACAGATCAGAGAGTTGAGTGCTGGCTTAAAGAGTGGTGTGGACAACAGTCATTTTGATTCATGTGGGACTGGCACCAGTGCAACAAAGCAAGGAGCTGTTCTATTTAGATGGTTCGCTTGAACCAGACTGGGGCCAGTGTCCTGGTGAATCATATAAGGCAGTAGATCAGGCTTTAAACTATAAAGTGGGGGGAAGGGTTCAAGTGAGAGGAAATTAATATATCTAGAGAGAAAAGTCAAGGTCATAGAGCAGTATAGTGCTTTGGTAACAGAGTATGACAGGGAAGGTCAAAAATATTTAATGGTAATCATGCATCAGTGAATGAGGTTAAATCAGGAAAAAAATGTAAAATGCTTAAATTAAAGGTGGTTTATCTGATTGCATGAAACATTCTTAAGATAGATGTCAGAAATAGAGATAAATGGGTTTGACCTAATGGCCATTACAGAGACATGGTTGCATGGTGACCAAGGTTAGGAACGAAATATTCTGAAGCACTTAGCATTTCAAAACATCAGACGAAATGGAAAAGAAGGTGGTGTAGACCTGGCAATAAAGGATGATGCAAGGACAGTAATGAGGAAGAATATTTGCTCCAGAGAGCAGTAACTAGAATCAGTATGGATAGAGATAAGAAATATCAAGGGTGAGAAAACACTGATGGGAGTATTTTATTGGCTCCCTAACAGTATCTAAAATGCTGGACAGAGTATTGATCAAGAAGTAAGAGGCGCTTGTAACAAGGGCAATACAATAATCGTAAGGAACTTTAATCTTCATATAGACTGACCAAATCAAATTGGCTGAAGTTCATGAAATTTATTCAAGGTTGTTTCCTAGACCAATGCGTTGTAGAACTGACCAGGGAAGAGGATATTTTAGATCTTGTTTTATATATTAAGACTGGGTTAATTAATAATCTCATGGTAAGGGATCCTCTGGGAAAGAATACTCATAGCATTACAGAATTCTATGGATGCTTAGTTAATGACTATATCTAAGATGAAGATCAATAGATTTTTGGATTCTAAGTGAATCAAGGGATATGGGGAATGGTGGGAAAGTGGAATTGAGGTCAAAGATTAGCCATTATCTTAATAAATGAGGTGCCGTATATCCTACTCCTGCTCCTATCTATGAGCCTACATAAAGTACACACAATTCAGGCTGAAACCTAGGGACCTTAGCCAATTGGTGATCCTGTGCCAAATTCTTGGGATAGGATATCCTGTGTCTGTACAACAGAAGGGCCCTCCCTGCTGAAATTTCGAGTAGCTGTTCGGAGGGGGAAGCTGAGGGCTTTATAAAGGGCAGAGGAACGTCTCAAGTGATTTAAACAGGGAATTTTGAGACATATGAACATGAAGCTGAGGCAACAACACATTCAAGGATCTCAAGGAGGAAAGGAGGATTGGAAATAAATAGTAATCAAAGGGAATGGTTGATTCAAAAGTAAGCTTTTTTGAGCAAGGAAAGGGAGGCATTGATAATGTCAGCTCATGTATTGGCCAGAAAGTGAGAGGAACCAAGAGGGGAAGGAAATCAAGGATATGAATGCCATGAAAAGATAAGCTCTGAAATTCCAAGGGAAGACAGGTGAGAGACTGCAAGGAAATTGTTTACTGGGTTGCAGTAAGTAAAAACAATGGAGTTGGGACTGAATTTATAAGGAATATGGGGACGTTTGTATGGGAACAAAAGCCTGAAGATTGAAAGGGTCATGTTGTAATTTGCCTTTAAGGGATAGCAGCATGATATCACTAGAAGGGAAATGCATCGTGCAATCCAGTCTTAGTTTCACTTTTGCTTTAAGCAGAGCACAGACACACAGCTCTGATGCCTTCAAGCTTTATACCTATGTAGAACTGTTCTCATTTGTCTAGTCTTAATAAATGAACCCATATGTTTGCCAAATCCCTTATCAGTGATTGGTGCCTTGTGTCTGCACAGCAAATAAGCCCAAGGTATTATATCATTGTAATAATATGACAGGTCATGTCATAGATGAAATATTTTAATGCTCTTTGTACCAGAAACAACTATGGGTGGAATTTAATGCCCTTCTTTGAGGTGTGTTTGGAGGTGGGGAGGCATTTAAACTTGCGGGAGGGTGCCAGGTGGGGACCCCATTGCCTTCCCACCCCTTTCCCATTTAATTCTGGTCTTTGATCCCAGGGAAGGCCCACAGGTGGTCACATAGGTGCCTGAGAGGCAGTTAATACAGGCAGGCATTCCCCGAAGGAGGCAATGTGGGGCTCTTACCATCTTGACAGCTGGAAAGCGAGACCCCTCATCACCTGCATTAAATATCCCCCCATGACGCTGTTTGTAGGCAGTCCTGAGACCCTGACTGTACTTAGGCAAGTAGACTTGTACGCATCATTGAAGAGTTAATTCAGCTTCAACTGCTAATGCCAGTAATCTTCGAGCCATCATGGGAAACATAAGTGAAGTAAAAATGTGATTACTTTTTCCTCATCTAATCCTGAAAGGCATTATCATCTTCTAACACATGGCACATGGAAATTCAATAAAGATGAAAGTCTGGAGAATTATAACAGATCCTCATTATAACAGGGTTTGAAGAAGCTATTTGTTCAACTTTTGAGAATGTATATTTCTCAGAAATACAGGATTTTAATACTTATACAGTCAGTAGTCATACAGTTTTGATTGAAGCTACAGAGTTAGTGGCAATTTAGAACAGATATAGAGTGAAGCATGATGCAATCTAGGAATTTTAGCAACTGCCTTGAATAATTTATTTATGATTTTTTTTTCTCTCTACAGTCTTCCGGATAGAATCATAGAACACAGTTACGGCGAAGAAAAAAGGCCTAGTACAAACGTTGTATCCGTATTGGAGCAATCTACCTAGTACCACCACCTCATCTTTTCCACATAGCCCTGTGCATTTTACCTTACTGGATATTAATCCAATTCTTTCTTGAATGCCTCGATTGAACCTGCCTCCACCACAGGTCTAACACAGTGCATTTCAGATCCTAACCACTCACTGTGTAAAAAAGCTTTTTCTCATGTCGCCATATCTGCTTTTGCCAATTACTTACCAATTATCTTCCTGTATCTTATTAGTAAAAATGCCCACCACACCAATTAATACAAGGGAGAACTGCCTGGGAGATAATCTCATGACTGCATGTACTAAATTTGGCAGATTTCAGCTCAATATACATTCTACTAGTGAAAATCACGTATACTATTTAATATTATAATAAATTTAACTGTCAATCAGTTTCAATATCTTAAACCACTTAATATATTAACCCATTTAAAATAAACAGCTAATCGGCAATATTAAAATAGCTGACAGAGAGGAATTTGATACAAACATATTAAATGTTTGTATATCAACAAGGGTCCATTCTATCAAATTGTTTCCAGTTATCTGGATGGGTGCAACTGCATCTTGACGTCATCCAGGATAAAATTGTTTGCTCGATCAGTACCTTATTCACAGCCTTAAATATGCACTTCCTCCACTACTGCCGTACTGTGGCTGCATTGTGTACCATCTACAGAGTGCACAGCAGCAGGCCACCAATGCTTCTCTGGCAGCAACTATCAGCAACCAGAAGGACATGAGCAACAGATGCATGGGACACCATCACTTCCAATTTGGCCTTGGTCATACAAAATCACAGAATCACAGAACTGTTACAGCTCAGAAGGGGGCCATTCAGCCCATCATGCCTGCATTGGCTCTCTAAATGAGCATTATGATAGTGCCATTCTCCTGCTTTTTCCCCAAACCCTTGCACATTGTTTCTATTCAAATAATCATCTAATATCCTTTTGAATGCCTTGATTGAACCTGCCCCCACCACACTTCCAGGCAGTACATTCCAGACCCGAACCACTCATCGTGTGAAAAAGATTTCTTTCACATCACAATTGCTTCTTTTGAAAATCACTTTAAATCTGTGCCCTCTCATTCTTGATCTTTTTACAAGCAGGAACAGTTTCTCCCCATCTACCCTTTTCCAACAAACTCATGATTTTGAACGCATCTACCAAATGTCCTCTTAGGCTTCTCCTCTCCAAGGAGACAGTCCCAACCTCTCCCATCTATCTTCATAACTGAAGTTTTTCATCCCTGGAAACATTCTTGTAAACCTCTTCTGCACGCTCTCTAATGTGTTCACATCCTTCCTATTGTGTGGTGCCCGGAACTGTACACAATATTCCAGCTGAGGTCTAACGAATGTCTTATATTAGTTCAGCATAACTCCCTGCTCTTGTACTCTATGCTTCTATTAATAAAGCCCAGGATACTGTATGCTTTATTAACTGCTCTCTCCACCTGTCCTGCCACCTTCAATGATCTATGCACATATACACCTAGGTCCCTCTGCCCCTGCATCCACTTAAGAATTGTACCCCTTATTTTATTGAACTTCATTTACCACCTATCTGCCCACTCCACCAACTTGTCTATGTCCTTTTGAAGTTCTATACTGTCTTCCTCACAGTTTACAGTGCTTACAAGCTTTGTATCATGTGCAAACTTTGAAATTGTCCCCTGCATCCCAAGACCTAGATCATTAATATATATCAGGAAAAGCAAGGGGCCCAGTACCAACACAACTTGGACATGCATTGTTGTACTGCCATCTTTGCTTAGAATCTTGAAACTCTTCATCCAACAGCATTATAGGAGCACCTTCACCACATGGACTACAGCAGTCCTTGAAGAAGGCCCACCACCACTGCTCAAGGGCAACTAGGGATGGACAATAAATGCAGGTTTAGTCAGCTACCTCACATTCCGAGAATGAGTTTTTTAAAAAAAAAGCAAATGGCACAAAATCCCTCTGACTTTGAAGCACAAAAATTACACAACCTGAATAGGAGGAAACGTTTGGAATGGAACTGGTTCTTCCGAGTCTCTGTCCTTTTTCTGATCTGCTAAAATATCTCACGGGCAGGTCGTGGTTGTTTCTTCTGTTTATCCAATGCTAACATCAGAGGAGGAAGTGGGGCTTTGGGATAACAACAGGAATCCAAGTCAATTTCCTCATTCCTCAGGAGCTCAGACATGAAAGTTGGACTCTTCATATCATCTCTTCCCTGTCCTCTGTTTATGACCAGCACATACCACTGCTTAAAGTCTGACATTTTTATGTAATCCAACTCCCCTTATATTCATTTGTGAGCACATTTTGGCTGCCATTCAACAATCTGAGTTTATTAATATTGTTCTAGGTTCCTTCTCTCCTGTCTCTCCTCCTTTCTATTATCAGTCATGGTACCTTTCATTCATTTCATCTTGGGTACTTAGTGCCCCAATCTGTGCCCAACCCATCTGCCTTCCTACACTCTTGACCTTTTCCAAGGCTTCAATGTCCCTAGATCAAGCCCACAGCCTTTCTGTGTCTCTCTTGATATTCTCCATAGGGCCACAGAGATACCTATCATTATCATTACCTCCTTAAAAGCAACAAGTCCTCCTTAAATGCCTTTGCTCTCCACCTCTCTATCTTCTGCTTAAAACCAATCTCTAAACACATGTTTTTGATCACCTCTGCTAACATGTCCTCCTCTGACTTGGTATATATTTTTAACAATTGTGCCTCCATCACAGGACTTGGCTTTTTCTAAGTTAAAGGTGCATGTTAAGTGGAAGTTATTGCATTTAAACATTCCATCATGTAGTAAATATGATTTTAAATGTGATAAAATTTCTTTTAATAGCAAATGAAGATAGCTTTACTTCATTTATTGCTGATATTACATGTGATACTGATCACATGTTTCTGACACAAAAAGGGATAGTTGCTCACCAGATAAAGTAACAGAAGAGTTTAGGAATGCAAATGAAAGACCAGAGCAGAGGATTGTGATACAGCAGTAGTGGCCTTATGCATGAGGCACAGTTAAGGAGAGCTACCACGTTTGGAGCTCTAGGGCATTGCCACTGGAGGACAGCTGTGTCTTTCATAATAGTTACTTAACATTGTCGATGGAATGTTACAGCTTTAGGTTGTGATGGTTCACATGTAGGCCAGACCAGGTAAGCTGTTTATATGTCTGCTGTGTAACCAGCAATTCATATTATTGAATTTGGTGCAGAAGTCCCAGATACAATGCTATAACATGATGCTGATGCATTACTTTTACCTGGAGAACAAGGGACAAGTTCAACCTAGTCTCAATGATTAAAGTGCCCTCTGTCCAACAGCTCTTTAATGTTCAGCGTTCAGGATTGAGGAGACAGGGGCATAGTGGTAATGTCAATGTCACTGGGCTAGTAATCCAGAGGCCCAGACTAATGACCTAGGGACATGGTTACAACCCCACCATGGCAGCTGGTGGAATTTTAATTCAGTTAAGAAATCTGGAACATTAAGCTAGTCTCATTAATGGTGACCATGATTGTTGTAAAAACCTATTTGGTTCACTAATGTCCTGTAGAGAAGGAAATCAGCTGTCCTTACCTGGTCTGGCCTACATGTGATTCCGGGCTCACAGCAATGGACTCGTAACTGGCCTCTGAAATGACCTAACAAGCCACCCAGTTCAAGGGCAATTAGGGATGGGCAACAAATGGCTGACCTTGACAGCGATGTCCACATCCCATAAAGAACTCCATAAAGTAATTTCGTAATGGGAAAATACCAACGTCAGACTCTCAAGGAGTGCTAATGAAATTATGCTTAATGTGTTTTTTAATAGCAAGATTACAGAGCTTTGTCAGCGTTCCAGCTGTAATAACACCTATGCCCTCAGATAACTGGTTCTTCTTTACTTTCACTGACATTTCTCACTTTAATTAGCACCCAAACACCAGAGCAAATAATGGGACCTTCTATAACACGGAACAACAGAGACACAGGCACGCCAGTGTTCAATACTTCATAGCTGTTCTCTGACAGGTTGTAGATAAATATTCTGCTAAACTGATGGGTTATCAAATTCTGCTTTGGAAAACAGCTTAGATGAGCTTTCCCCCACTGTGATTAGCCACTTTGCTCTTTTTGTTTCCTTCCTTTCACACTGAAATTTTCAAAAAGCTCTCTTTAATTCTTATTGTAACTGCCCTCCTTTACCACTGGACTCCCTTGGGAAATGATTTATAGGCCTCATTACTGCAATCTTTTCTGTATCTCCAGTCATATGTCATAGAAATCAATGTAAATTTAGTTACACAAAGGAGATTTCACCCAACAGACAGCCAGCTCGACAAGATATACCTGTGGGAGCGCAGCATTGTATGGAACTCAGGTGTATTTCATTCAGCTTTGACAGATTTTGTCCTAACAAGATGTTACTTGATAACTGCACAATACCACAGTGCCTAAGTTATTTCTATTATATGTTGAATTTCATGCCACAAGTGTTAAAAAACTGTTAAATACATTTGGTTAGGAATTGGTCTGGCCTGTTTTTGGGCTTGAAGTTACTGATGTGCTGAGAGCGCACACCAGAACCCAGAGATCTGAGGCTCATCCAAAATTGGGCCTTGGTTTCATTATCATATCGATGGAGAGCTGCAGATGCAAATCAGGCATCCAGAGGCTGCTCATTAGTTTAAAGAAGAAGAATTTGGAGTGGCTACCTCTCTGACAGTAGCCGTCAGATATGTCATAGTGGTCAGCAGACAGAAGCAGGCCAATTGCAGTTTGACAGTGGTCCTCAGGATTTCTGTACTCCTGCTGCCTCACATTCGATATAAAAGATAAATTTGGTGGAAGCCTCCTTTTTGGATCATTGGGTAGGCTGCATTATGATCCAAAAAAAAAAGAGCAGAGCAGGATTGTTAAAAAAGAAGTGATCCCCAAAGAGGTCTGAGGGCCTTCATTACATATCAATGGGGCTTAGTGCCTGTTACCAGTGATTTAACAGGGGCAATAATATTGCCCATCTCAATAGGGGGTCAGATTTAGCTCAGGCACTCTTGGGGGGTGGTAACCTGAAAGTGACTCTTTTTTACCTGTTTTCTGACAGGCAAACAGACACAAGAAGAACTAATTTCTCCCTATCATGTGCTATCAGATTTGTGATGCAATTACATAAAGCCCTGTCTATATGTTGCATTTCATGCAGTTTATTATAATCTATAATGCAGGTGCCTTGGTACATTTTACTGCATTAAAGGTGTTATAAAAGTGCAAATTGTTGTTATAGTTATAATCCTGGGATTTTTTTAATGAACTGAGACAGAGATTTTACAACTCATTGTTTTAAATTTTCAAGTGCAACTGTTATTAGTCTGGTGTTTTCCAGTTTTGTCCAGTAAAAACTCCTGATTTCCATGTTGTAATAAAATTAATCACCAATAATATAAAGAAGGGTTTTATTATGCATTTGCACATTATTATCACATTATTTTACATTGATATGTGTCATTATGCTCATTTTTATTGTGTCTGAATATTATTTTACATTTGCTCATTTGCTATAATTACTGTTGAACAGCCGCCAAACCCTGGAGAGTCACCACTGTTAGACCTATCTTATAAGTACGTATTCATGTATTATGTGCTGCTAGGCATTATTGTGCATTAGTATTTATTCTGTTACAGCGAACAGAGCTTTAAACCTCACATTCAGGCCATTGCTAAAACCACCCTCTTCTGCTCTTGAGAATTACTCACTTAGGGTCGTATTTCATTCCAATCCTTGATAAAATCCTTTATCACTTTTGTGGATCAATTTCTCAAATGCTTTCGTGTGAGCCTGCCTCTTCCACAATTCACAGACTTTGTTACTTCATAACTCTGTGACAGGGGCTTGATTTTCCCAAGTATCCAAATTTGCTGGCAATACAAAGCTAGGTAGGAAGGTAAGCTATGATTTGATACAGGGCAGAATTTAATGTCAGCATTGTGGATCCTGGTGGCAGACCTGGCAGTGGATGGCATTGCCATTTAGGGTGGCAGCTGGCCAAACCCAATTATATGGCAGTTGGCCAATTAACAAGGTAGAAGCATGGAACTTGGAGAATCAAGTGTCGGGGGTGCGGAGGAAGGTGGTGATCCCAACGGCAGGTGATAGGAGCACAGGAACTGCACCATTTTTAAAGGGCAGCCACACTTGCCTGCAGTGTTGGAAAGCTTTCAGCTTTGTTGTGCCTGCCCACCATATAGCACAGACCACCAGCCTTTACCTGCAAGACGGAAAACATTCATCAGAAAGACAGAGGGCTTTCATCAGCAAGACATAATCCCTCATCATCCACACCTACATCCTTCCTCCCCAGTATCCGCAACTTTCAGTCCAGGAAGTGGAACAGGAGGCTGTCACCAGGGGAATGTCGCAGGGCAGACATGGGTGGCCCCACGATTGAGCAATGCCTCCCTGTGGATTCTCCTCCAGGTTGCACAGGAACAGAGGAGGTCTTGTTCCCAACAGATGGCCAGAAGAGTGCCTCCCGCCTGACCAAGGAAGCTGGACTTCCTCTGCATTGCCTGGGTGAGTCTGAACGAATGATGTGCACCCTGTGGCTGCCAGGTGGGCAACACACAATGGGTCTCTACGTGGGGAAGGATCAGCTAGGCAGGTGAAAAATAGTATGACCCAGCAGCCACTGCGTTCAGGTGCCAGACATCTGCTTCTTGGTGCCAGCATCCTCCAAAACAAATGAAAGCAGATGTGCGAATTAAACATTTGGGAGGACAAATCATGTGCCTGAGGATGCCAGCCCAGGAGGGGGCTAGTTGATCATAGTCTGAAACTCCCTTTTCCCTTCTGGCTGCAGGGGAAAAGGGCCCACAACACAAAAGAAAGGGTAAGGATGGTATGCTTGACATACAAACCCTGATACCTGCTGAGGAGGAAGCTCTTGACCTGGCTGGAGAGCAGGGAGGCTGGGCCATCACTGACGGAAAGATCAGAGGGATGGGCAATAACAGTGAGGAGGCATAGAAGCTGGTGTCCACCTCTGCCATGCATGGGTGGGAGAGGAGAATTGAAAGGCTTGTGCCCGAAAAGTTAGTGTTCACCCATAAGGTATCCCCACCTTGTGGAGGGATGTGATGCTACTACTAAAGTGTCCCTGCAATCCACCTCTGAGGAGGAGGACATCCAAGCATCAGAGGGTGCAGTGTCACATAATTTCCCTGCACCCTCCACTGACGCAGATACTCTCATGTCACTGGCTATGGGTTCCCGACTCAGCTCGGGTTCACAAGCTGGTGTGCAGATCACAGATATGCAGAGGCAACTGATGGAGGCTGTGACAGCCACGGACCCGACAGTGTTGGTGGAAAGGCTCATGCTGAGCCCCAGGCTGATGCCGGGCCTCTGGTATCAATCACTCTGAATCTGCTGGAGTTGCAACAAAGAAGAGGGGAACATCAGGCGGAGCGGACAGAGGGCTATGGCTCAGCCATGCATGGATAATAGAGAAGTCTATCCAGGCCACGAGTTCTGCTATGTTTCAGGTGTGTGCGTACCTGCCTTTCTCCATGGAGAAGCTGGCAAATATCATGGGGAGCCAGATCCAGCAGACCACTTAGTGGCTGCCAGGTGTGCATGCAGACCTGCTTTTGCCATGAGCTCTAGGCATCAATGATCAGGCAAGTGTGGGGAGGTGAGGGGAACAAGGTGCCTGGAATCCCCTCCACCTGCCCCTTCATCTCCAGGAGACAGGGATGTGCCATAGTGCACCAAGAGGGAGGAGGAGTGGCAGCTGCCACATCTGGCCGCTTCTGTCAAGGCGCTTCTCAGCACTTCTGCTAGTGGCCTGACTGCCTCCAGTGAAATCTGTCACAGGGGAGGCTTCTGAGCCGGTGAAAGTGCTTCTCGGTATGACGGGGCCCTCCGGGCCTTGGGAAACCAGAACAGGGCTGCCAAGGTCATCTCAGGCTATGGGGCATCACAATCAGCAGCCTACCTCCATCTCAGTTGCAGATGCCAAGGCTACACCTCATCAAATCACTCAGAAGCATGTTGGAAAGACAACTGGATGCATCAGGGAGGCCTGGGTACCTTTTGATGTTACTTATTGGTCTTTTTGTTTCATTAAGTTGTGCTGGTGCATTTATTCCTGTGTCCCTTATTCAGTGTCTTCGGGCTGGCACATGAGTCTGACAACCCTCTTTTACCAGTTTGTAGGGGTGAAGGCAGAGTATGACCATCTCCGTGCACGGGGCACTGGGCTTAGAGAAGCTGGGTGATGGACACTGATAAGCAATACGTCTGATGACACATGGTGTATGGCAGCCCGTTCAGGGGTGTGATGCCTGCTGTTAGGCAAGAAGTGGCTGCAATAGTTGATCATACCCGGAAGGACTTGAGCCCGGTTACATTGGATGTTGAGGGTGCATATTTTATTGCCCGAACTTTCTCTTCTACGGGATGTAAACCCATGGCATCCACCCTGTGACCCAGGTAAGTAACTTCTGGTGCTTGGAATGTACATATTTCCTTCTTTAACCATGTGCTGGCTTCCATGAACCTTCTTAGCACCTCCTCCAGGTTGGTCTCTGTTGACCCAGTGATCAGAACATCATCGAGGTTTATTACCATTCAGGGAAGTTCTTGCAAAAGACTCTCCATTGTTCTCTGGAAGATAGTGCATGCAGACGATACTCCAAAGGGTAGGTGAGTGTACTGATAAAGACCCTTGAGCATGTTAATAGTCACGTATTCTCTCGACTTGCTATTCAGTTCTAATTGTGGGTAAGAATGGCTCATATCCAACTTTGTATAGGACTTGCCTCTGGCCAGCTTTGCATATAAGTCATCCATCCTTGGAATGGGGTACTTGTCAAGTTTTGCTGCCTTATTTACAGTCAATTTATAGTCTCCACAAATGCATATGGTTTGGTCAGGCTTAACTACCGGAACTATGGGCACCGCCTATTCTGAGGATTGGACAGGTTGGATGATGCCCAGTTTTTCTAACCAGCACAGTTCTACATCCACCTTCTCCTTCAACGCATAAGGCACATGTCTGGCCTTAAAGAAATATGGTGTCGCCTGAGGATCCACATATATCTTGGCCTACACGCCTTTTAATTTTCCTAACTCATCCCAAAATGCCATGTCATATTTCCTTAGCAGTTCAGGAACTCCTCCTGTTTTCAGGTGAAATATCTCTGGCCAGTCAAACTCAATATTCTGTAACCAGTCTCAATCTGAAAGACTGGGTCCTTCTCCTTTCGCTATTATCACAGGCAGCTGGGCTGTCTGTAAGACACTGATACTGTGGCAATGCCATTTACCTGAATAGATTCTCTAGTGTATGTCTTTAATTTAGCAGTTGTCCACTCCAGGTTTATTGGCTGCCTACCTTCATTAGGTATTTGAAAGTGTGCTTTCCCACCACTGTATTTGAGGCACCTTTATCCACCTCCATTATTAATGGCTTCTCATTAATTTATGGCAGTAATGGCATTCTACCTCCTTGAATTTACAGGTGTCAAGTCCGTGGTCACCTCCACATCTATAACAACTCAATATCGGAGTCGCTGTTGAAGTGTTCCTACTAGGCCTTTTCATGTTCCTAACAGAAGACATTGCACCTTGCTTCGATGCTGTGGGTCTGGTTTTCATGCCACGCTTGGCGGTAGGTTCCTGCCCCATATGAAGAATGGTGCCATGTTGTATCTGTTGTAAAGCCTGCAAGTCTCTCACAGCACTTTCCATGGTGAGGGAGGTTTCTAGAGTGCTCTTAAAGTCGATATCAATCTCGGTAAGTAAATGGCGCTGTATGGCATCATCCTGAACTCCACAAACAAATTGGTCCTGCAGCATATCATTTAATACGTTCCTGAAGTTGCAGTGTTCTGTCAACTGCTTAAGTTCGCTACATAGGTTGTGATGGACTCTCCCGGGACCCTAACTCTGGAATTCAATTTTAAACGCTGCATTATTACAGGTTGCTTCGGCTGGACATGCATTTTCACGAGGCCCACTAATTCATTATAGGACTTAGAATTGGGCGTGCTTGGGACCATCAGGTTGCCAATGAGATTGTCTATCTCTGCCACATACACTCAAAAAGATGGCTTTCTGCTTTTCCTCCACGGTAATTTTGTTTGCAACAAAATAAAATCTGAGGCGCTCTACATACTGGCTCCAGTCTTCCATAGTCGCCATCATAAGGATCGATTCTGCTGAAGAGTGGCATGACTGGTGAGTATCTTTTCTTTTTTTTAAGATTCAATGTACTTGCGGTAACAAAGTGAGGTGCAGCGGCAGAGCTATTTTACCCTTGTCGTCAAATGTAATGACTCTGCGAAGTGGACAGGTTTTAACAAGAAACATAAACTTTATTACAGAGAGCTTTTCAGGTACTACATGCTTGATCTGGACTCTTGTCAGGAAGCCCCACCCCTCCCACCCCCCTCCGGATTGCCCGTGCTTAGGGTTCATTGGCCGGAGCTTCCCAAAACATTACATGACCCCTGATAGACAGCAGGAGAGGCTATACCTTCAGTTAATACACTTCCCTAATGCAGTGGTGTGTAGCTGCCTGGAATATCCTGCACATGTCTCTGGTGGATCCTTGGAAGGATTGAGAGGTGTAGAAATTCAGTGCTACAGTGTATTTTCAGCAGCACTGGCAGTGGATGCTCATCCTGTCCCATCCTGTCACGGGTCGTCCTGCAGTAAAGATCGGTAACGGGTTCCCTTGACAGGCGCAGTGTTCTCTGGCACTGACACTCCAACATCTTCAGGTAGTTCAGGTGACTTCGGAGCACACTGCCACATGGCTTAAGCCATCTATGGCTTCTCTCCTGCTGCCATTTCCCATGGCGTCATGGTGTGCCCTGTCCAGTCGCGGCCTGCACCTCTTTCTTCTGCTGCACCACTATTGGTGGCTCTGGAGCCTGGTGCACCCTTCCTCTGTGCTTCTCCTCCATCACTCACAGGTCCAGGAGGACTGGGTGGAGGTGTTCCATTTTTGGATGATATCCCCACTTTACTGGCTACTGCCCTTGGAGGGAATTTCCTCACTTATCCCTCAACTCTTCTCCTTTACAGGTTCTCTGGCTTCCTCTCCACTTTTGGTGGAAGTGTCCACTCCAATGGAAGGCAGGTCCACAATAGCTGACCTCCCCCCCCCACCGCCACCGAGTCTGAGGCCTCACCCAGATACTGCCACCTTTGACTGGTCGGAGATCTGACAGCCAGTGATCCCTGTGCACTGCACGTTAAATTTGGAAGGCAGCATTTAATATCAGTCAGGGGTATGTTAATTTGAGTTAATGACTTTTCTAACAATCTCAATCACCTTCCTGCTCTTCCAGGTGGTGTTGGCATCTCACTGCCTCCCTACCACCTGCATAATTCGGCACAGAGTCCCTGGCATTGGGCCTCTGATACATGGTCTCCCACACAATTCTATGGCCTATCCCCCAACCCTTCCCCCCCACCCCACCATGGTTCGCATTCCAGCATTGCATTAAATTCTGCCCATAACGTGGAGAAATATGAAATTATTCACTTTAGTAAGAAAAATGGAAAAGCAGAATATTTTTTAAAAGGTGGGAGGCTGGAAAATGTTGGTATTCAGAGGGACATGGTGGTACATGAATCACAGAAAGTTAACATGCAGCTACAGCAAGCAATTACGAAAACAAATAGTATAGGAACCTGTGTTACAAAGGGACTAGAGTTTAAAAGTTAAGAAGTCTTATTGCAATTGTATTGGTGTCATGAAGAGATATTAATGACTATAATGTTATTGGAAATTATTTTTAAATTGGAATTGTAGTAGAGTCTGTATCTATGTGTGTGCCTATGTGTGTGTCTGTGTGTGGCTTAATTGGATTAAAGCCAGCTAGTCTGGGTGCTTTGATGTATAGTAGTTTTGAGATGTCAATTAGATAAATATAAGGAGGAGAAGGCAAAGTGTAAATTTGCATTTGTTGAATAAACCATTCAAAAGAATGGGTAAAATCTTGCACCCAGCTGGAAGACACCAAGCAATGTGTTTATGTTACTAATAAAATTAGTGCAATGAAAATGTTATTGTTAGAAAATGTGACATTAAAAGCCAAATGATACAATGGAAAATTTACATTCAAAGGGGAAGCTAGGTATAAACATAAAGGAGTTTGTGTGCACTTTAGAGGTATTTAGGATCTAACCAGCCTGTAAGCCGACAACTGTGCCTGCAAAGGAAACAAATGGAGAAGAACTTCATTTCGAATTCATAAGGTCAAATGTGGTTTGCCTGGTGTCTGTTTAAAGTCTATGGGTTACTGTTGCCTTGAAGATTTGCCTGGGAGTGATTAATTTGGAGATTTAATTAAAAGTTATTATGGTAGTAATTTGTAGACACGTGTATGTGTTTAATTTGTTGTAAATTAATAAATGTTTCATTTTGTTTTATATAAAAAACCTCGAGGCTTGGTGGTCTTATTCCTGAACTCAGAGCTGCATCTCAAATATACCAATTGAAAATATAGGTTATGACAGTTGCTCAAGTTTCCCTCTGGGATTTAAACAACTCAGCCTTTAAGAATTGCTGTGTCACAACAATAGAGCCCTGGTGAGACAACTCCTGGAGTACTGTGTATAGTTTTGGTCTAAGGATGAATTTACATGCCTTTGAGGGAAGGCAATGAGTGATCACCAGACTGATTTCTGGAATGAGAGGATAGTTTTTTGAGGAGTAGATTACGCCTATATTCCCTAGAGTTTAGAAGAATGAGAAGTGATCCCATTGAAACAAATAAAATTCTTAAGGGACTTGACAGGTTAGATATTGGGAGGATGTTTCCCTTGGGGCAAAATTTTTATCTCAGTGGGCAGGCGTGCGCCTGACCCACTCAAGTGTAAAATGACGCGTCTTGACGTCGGGTGAGCCTGTTAAGGCCACAAACAAGGTTATTGAATTAAATTTTTCGCTGCCCGTCCAATCTTATGGTTAGCGGGCAGGCAAAATGGCCAAGGGCCTTTGCACTTTTTAGGAAACCTCATCCACGGGCGGGATGAGGTTTCCTAAAGCAAATAAAAAATAAATTAAAAAATTAAAATTCAATTAATAACATTATTTATTTCTTTATATTTTTTGGAAATGCTTCATCTCCCTGAGGCAGCTCTGTGCCTCAGGGAGATTATGAAACGTGCTTCGCTCGCACTCCCTCCTCCCGCCCGCACAGGCAGTACTGAGCGCTGCCACTCGTGTTTCACACTGGGCAGGCCTTAATTGGCCCAACAGCATGATATCGCCTTCCGACCTTGATCGTGGGTGGCTTCCTGCCCGCCCCTGCCGAGCCCGCCCGGCAAGCGAAAGTTTCTGCCCCTTGACTAGGAGTAACAGTCTCAGAATAAGGGGTCAATATTTTCAGACTCAGTTCAGGAGAAATTTCTTCATTCGAAGGGTTGTGAATCTTTGGAATTCTTTACTCCAGAAAGCTGTGGATACCCAGTTGTTGATTACATTCAAATCAGCGATCAGGAATTTTTAGATGCTAAGGAAATCAAGGGATTTGGCGATAGTGTGGAGAAGTGTAACTAAGGTAAAAGATCAGCCATAATCTTATTGAGCATTCTTGAGGGGCTAAATAATCTACTCCTGCTCCTATTTTTTATGTTCCTATATTCTTATATTCTGACCTTATGATGTGTGGGAGTCACTGACAAAGCGGCTGAAAACGGCTGGGTTTAGGCTACTGCTTTGAGGAGCTCCTGCAGTGGTGTCCTGGGACTGAGAGGATTGGTCTCCAACAACCACAATCATCTTCCTTTGTGCTGGAGGTGTCAGCTGTGGCTCAGTTCATAGCACCCTCGCCTTTGAATCAGAGGGTTGTGGGTTCATGTCCCACTCCCGGAAACCAAGAACTGTGATTGTACTCGAAAGAGTTGCAATCTGTGACTGTTGATAACTCAAAAGAGTTTCCTTTGTGCTGGGCATGACTCCAACCAGTGTTGAGATTTCTCTTTGATTCTCATTGACTTCAATTTTACTAGGGCTCTGAGCTGCCACAATCAGTCAAATACTGCCTTAATGACAAGGACAGTGATTCTCACCTTACCCCTAGTCCATATTTGAACTAAGGCTGAAGTGAGGTCTGGACCAATTGGTGCTGGTGGAACCCAAACTGAGCATCGCTGAGCAGGTTCTTGCTGAGTGAGCGTCGCTTGATAACACCTTCCATAGGGCGTTATTTGACCACATTGGATGTGACTTTTTTTTGTGGCCAGGACATACCTGGGCATTTTTTCAGCTTGTCAGCTAGATGCGGTGATGCTGCTGTATTGGAACAGCTTGGCTAGAAGCGCAGCTAATTCTGGAGTCCTACAGCCATTTCTTTATATCATGTGGGATAAATCAAATTGCCTCTAGGCTGGCATCTTTGATATTAGGAAGGAGGAGGCTAAAATAGACTATCCACTCAACACTTTTGGCTGAAGATGGTTGCAAATGCTTCAGCCTTGTCTTTTGCACAGGTGTGCTGAGCTCCCCCGTCATTGAGGATGGGGATATTGGTGGAGCCTCCTCTTCCTGTTATTTGTTTAATTGTCCACCACTGTTCATGAGTGGATGTGATCGGATTGCAGGGCTTTGATTTGATCATTTGGTTGTGGGATCACTTAGCTCTGTCAATAGCATACCATTTCCATTACTTAGCATGCATATAGTCTTGTATTGAAGCTTCACGAGATTGGCACCTCATTTTTACATATGACTGATGCTGCTCCTGGCATGCTCTTCTATATCCCTAATTGAACTGGGATTGAGCTGATTCTCTGGCTTGATGGAAATGGTAAAATGATGGATACGGCACATGTTATGGTGGATTATAATTTTTCTGCTTCTAATAGCCCACAGCACTTTATAGATGCCCAGTTTAAGCTTCTAGATCTGTTATGAATCTGTCCATTTAGCGCAGTGGTACTGCCACATAACATGATGGAGACTGCCCTCAGTTTGAAAATGGGATTTGGTCTCCACAAGGTCAATGTGGTGATCATTCCTACCAATAATGTCATGGACAGATGCATCCATGATAGATCGATTGTGAGGATGAGGTCAGGTAAGGACTTCTTTTGTGTTGGTTCGCTTACACCTGCTGCAGGCCCAGTCTGGAAGATATGTCCTTCAGGAGTCAGCTAGCTTGGTCAGTAGTGGTGCTACCATGTCATTCTTGGTGATGGATATTGATGTCCTCCACTCAGAGTACATTCATTGCCGTCCTTAGTGTATCTTCCAAGTGGTGTTCAACATGAATGTGTACTGATTCATTAGCTGAGATAGTGGGGCAGCTAGTAATCAGCAAAAGGTTTTCTTGCCAATACTTGATGTGATGTCATGGAATCAGAGTCTATTTTGAGAACTTCCAGGGTCACACCCTGCTGACTGCATAACACTGCCGCCACCTCTGGTAGGCCTGTCCTGCCAGTAGGACAGAACATGCTACCAAAGTCGTGTTTAACAAATTTGAATTTTTTGAGAAGGTGACCTGGAGTGTTGATAAGGGTAATGCATTTGATGTGGTCTACATGGACTTTAGCAAGGCTTTTGATAAGGTCCCTCATGGCAGGCTGGTCAAGAAAGTAAGAGCCCACGGGATCCAAAGCAAAGTGGCATGTTGGATCCAAAATTGGCTGAGAGGCAGGAAGCAGAGGATGATGGTAGAGGAATGTTTCTGTGACTGGAAGTATGTTTCCAGTGGGGTTCCACAGGGCTCGGTGCTGGGGCCCTTGCTGTTTGTGGTGTACATTAATGATTTGGACTTAAATGTAGTGGGTATGATCAAGAAGTTTGCGCATGATATGAAAATTGGTAGGGTGGTAAATAGTGAAGAGGATAGCCGTAAACTGCAGGATATCAATGGACTGGTCAGGTGGGCACAGCAGTGGCAAATGGAATTCAACCCAGAAAAGTGTGAGGTGATGCACTTGGGGAGGGCTAACAAGGCAAGGGATTACACTATGAATGATAGGACCCTGCAAAGTACTGAAAATCAGAGGGACCTTGGTGTGCATATCCACAGATCCCTAATGGTAGCAGGGCAGGTAGATAAGGTGGTTAAGAAGGCATATGGGATGCTTGCCTTTTTTAGCCGAGGCATAGAATACAAGAGCAGGGAGGTTATGCTGGAACTGTATAAAACGCTGGCTAGGCCACAACTGGAGTACTGCTTGCAGTTCTGGTCAACACATTATAGGAAGGATGTGATTGCACTGGAGAGGGTGCAGAGGAGATTTACCTGGATGCTGTCTGGGCTGGTGGGTCTGAGCTATGAGGAAAGATTGGATAGGCTGGGGCTGTTTTCCTTGGAGCAGCGAAGGTTGAGAGAGGGCCTGATAGAGGTGTATTAGATTATGAGGGGCATAGATAGGTGGATAGGAAGGCACGTTTTCCATTAGTAGAAAGGTCAATAACCAGGGGGCATAGATATAAGTAAAAGGTAGAAGGATAAGAGGGGAGTTGAGGAGAAATTATTTTCAACCAGAGGGTTGTGGGACTCTGGAGCTCACTGCTTGAATGGGTGGTTGAGTCAGAAACTGTCATAACATTTAAGAAGTATTTAGGTATTTGGTTGCGTTGTCATAGCTTCCAGGGCTATGGGCCAAGTGCTGGAAAATGGGATTAGTGTAGTCAGATCTTTGTCGACCGGCGCGGACACAGTGGCCTCCTTCTGTGCTGTAAACATCTATGAGTCTATGGGCAAAATTTTACGGCCCCGTTTCGATGGGGACAGGGCCATAAAATGCGGCGAGACATTATAATCCCCATTGACTGCAGCGGGAACGTAAAATCCCGCTGCTGTAAAATTCTGCTATGAGTCTATACCCAAAGATGGTAATAAAGGAATCCAGGACATTGGCTTAAATGTATAAATTTGTGAGTGTGATTTTGTCAAGGTGTTATTTGATTAGACTGTGGGATAGCTCCACCAATTCTAGCAGAAATTCCCAGATGTTACTGAGGAGGACTTTGCATGGTTCACTAGGCTGGGTGTGCCTTTGTCATTTACAATGCTGATGTTGACATTGGTCCTGTTTAATTCTTATTATAGCTTTTCATAGTAGTTTAATACAATTGAATGGCTTCCCATTTCAGAGGGAAGTTAAGGGTTAACCACATTGCTGTGGGTCTGGAATTACATATAGAGCAGACCAGGTAAGGACTGCAGATTTCCTTCCCTAAAGGACACTAGTGAACTGTTGAGTTTTTGATGACAATCAAATAGTGTCATCATTACAATCACTGATTTTTTTATTAGCTTTTCATTCCATATTTAATTAACTGAACTGAAATTGTCTAAATGCCTGTCCAGGCATTATTAATCCAGGCCTCTGGATTACGAGTCCAGGAACATGAGCATTATAGGCAGAATTTTACATTCGGCGTGCAAGGGCGGGCCCGTGATGACAAAATGACGTTGGGCATGCATCCCGACATCATCGCGCTGTCTTGCGATATTTCACTCGGCGGACACACGCTGGAGTCGGCTGTGTGCCCACCAATAATTGAAGGGCCGATGAAGGCCATTAACCAGCTAATTAACCCTAATTTTTATGCTGCCCGTCGAACCTTACGGCTGGTGGGCAGGCGAAAAGGCCAAATGGCCTTTATGTTTTTTAGGAAACCTTACCCATGAGCGGGATGAGGTTTCCTAAAGCTTTTACAAATTAAATAAAAAGGTTCTTTGAAAAATAAAAACATGTCCCATGAGGGGACATGTTTGATTAAATTTTTAATGTTTTCATTTAATTTTTTGGAAAGCACTTCAATCTCCCTGAGGCATGGAGCTGCCTCAGGAAGATTGAAGTACTTTTTAAAAAAATAAATAAATGGAATGAGCGCTGGACCCGACTCTCCCTCCTCCCCGAGCCCACACAAGTAGCGCTCAGCGCTACTACGTGTGTTCCATGCTGGGTGGGCCTTAATTGGCCCGCCCATGTGAAATGGCGGTGCCAAGCCAATGTAAAATCCTGGCCTATGCTATCATAACCACATATTGAAGCACTGATAATAAATGTAAAAATCACTGACTTTTCATATTCATAAGGCTGATATTATAAGCATAACTATTAACTCTAGTTTATTTTAACTCAACAATATTTAAGCTATGTTATTGCAAAACTGCAATTAAACCAATGCCACTCAGGAGAAACAGAGGTTATCAACACATCCTTAATTTTATTGGTGAAAACAAAAATAAGAAAAAAACTGGACGATATACTGCCTAACAGAAGCAAACCTTCTGTCTTTAAAAAACAATGCCATATCTTTTTCAAACCTTAATTTTATAACAATTTTTAATTAAACATTATTCTCTTTCTGATGTCTGCCCACATATGGGGATTTTTAGAGCAGAGTCATGTCTGAAGCCACAGTTCTGTGATTTAGTGCATACTCCAGCGTAGAATAGGTTGATATTTGTGGCTCCCT
Source organism: Cetorhinus maximus (assembly GCF_964194155.1). NCBI lineage: Eukaryota > Metazoa > Chordata > Chondrichthyes > Lamniformes > Cetorhinidae > Cetorhinus > Cetorhinus maximus. Next base: position 96,907,528 of record NC_135881.1, on the reverse strand, counting down.
GAAACAGTCAGATATACTGCTATAATATTCTCTAATTATAGTCAATTATTAATTCTCGTCAAAGCGATATGTCAACTAGGACTCTCTAGACTGAATTTTACGCTGGGTCAGTAGTTATGCCCCCTTGTATAAAGGACAGGGCTAAGCCCATCCCCACTTGGCTGGCTTGCCCCACAGCCATGAAATGGCCAACAGCCCTATAACTGGATTGAGGTGAGGCATCTGCTCCTTGCCAAGATGAAGTCCGCCTCTGAGAGTTGCTGGCCAATCGGAGGGCCGGCAGCACTCATGTCCCAGCAGCTCCACCGGGAGCAGTGGCCACTGCCGAGACTTCAGACGAAGGCATTCAGCGCTGCAGCTGGGTTGTAAGGTTAGTCTGAGGTCTTTCTGGAGTCATGCTGGCAGCCCCAGTGAGGGGGTGATGGGGGTAAGGGACATGGTTAGGGAAGGAGAGGGAGGGGGGTTACACCTTGGGGGGTCTCCGATGGGCATGTGGTGCCCAGCAAGGATGCAGCCCTCCCCACAGCCTGGCATCTATGCTTGCCAGGTTTTACCTGGCATTTTGGTAGGTATAGGCCTCTCCTGCCATGGGTAAAATTTCAACAGCGACAGAAGGCAGCCTTAAGTGCTCATTAATAGGCCACTTAAAGGGCCTCAACTGGCCCACAGGTGAGTGGTCTGCCCCACACTACCCTGCTGTAATAAAACTGTAGCAGAGGCAGGCGAGGTTGGGTAGGTGTTGGTACGGCACTAATGGCATCGTGCCCAATTTTACAGCTTCCTGTAATCTCGCCGCTGGAGGTGCTTTATCACAAGACTAAAGCTGCCTGACCATTGGGCAGGTATGAGAACTCTGCCTGAAAGGGGTATCTATATTTCTCAACTCTTTCAACCTTCACATTCCTCATTTTGTTATAAATATAAGAAATTCTGAATTTTTCTAAAAAGTAATTTTGTTACACACTGTACATTCCCGCATGTCAAAACCTGCCAACCATCCTTCCACATGCAACTGAGAATACGTCTGTGTGGCTGAGGACAATCTTGTAAAATTGACTGAAGCTGCCTCAGTCCCCACTGCTCAACATCCACCTTTACATAAATTGACCCAATTTTAAACATAAAAACATTTTGGTTTTGTTTATAAGATGGCTCATTTTCTTCCCATTTTTAATGTATGATTGATTAGTAATAACATACTTACGTGCATGCACATTGAGAATAGGCTTTTTACTTCAAATTCCTAGCATATCCATTTATTCCCAGCATTGCACAGAGCAGAACTAAAGTTGCAGAGCTAGAAATAATCTTTCTTTAAAGCTTGCACATTTATGGAAACACTGTAATCTTAATTTGTGGTTTCATTTTATATAAATCTTTGCTTCTTAAAGTATTTAAACATGGATTCTGTATCATCCATAAGCTGGCCATCCAATCATGGTCCAACCATTTTAAGAACATTTTTTTGATAGGTAGTTCATCTGCTTCAGATTGTCTTCAAAGTGGTTTCTAATTTTTCTCTATTATATTATGCTTGTGTTTCAAATTCTCAACAGTATACAAACTAAAATGAAACAGGTGAAAGCAGTTTTGAATCCAGACTTCAGCATTCCCAGTTATCCCCTGTTAACTGACCTCTAAAGGGTAGTCTTCCACCGTCCTCCTCAGCGGGTCCACAACCTGCCAGCAAATGAGGATGCAGAGATCGATGAGCAGCATCCCACCGACAATAATAAGCAGCTTCTGGTCCTTGATGATCTAATGAGATAGAAAATACTCTATGATGTTTCCAACATTCAAACAAAGCCATTTCACATACTTTCTCCAAAGTTAAAATTGAGACGACTAACTGAGCTCATTTCGAAGTTCAAACATTACCTTAAGTAACCAAATTCATTTAACAGTGTTTTAGGATTTGTTGGTAATAACTTCCTTATTTTGTAGAATGATGTTTACTTTGTCCTGATATTAACCTCCAGGTGTAAGAACCAAAAGGTCAGTTGCCACAAGTGAGCCTTCACATCATACAAACTCAAATCTGACTTTATAAGCATGTTATCTGATAAATGTAGCATTGCACACTGTTGAACAAAACACCTTTATTACGGTATGTTGCCTCCAGTCAGCAGGGATCACAGTGGCAGGTTGAGCCCCCATTCCAGGACTGGAACATGTGATCATAGCTGACCTTCCAGTGTAGTACAGAGGAAGTGCTGTACTGTCCTTTCAGGTGGACATTAAAGATCCACATCACCATAGACAAAGAAAATAATTAAAATAGTTTAATTGGTCATCTATCTTATGATTTTTAATGGCACTTCATTGTGTGCAAATTGGCTCAGTGTTTTTTCTGAATTCTATTAGTGACTCCGCTTCAAGAGTACTTCATTGACTGTGAAGTGTTTTGGATCACCCTGAGGTAATGACAGGCACTTTTAAATGCAAGTTCTTTCTTTTATTGGAAATGATACAAGTCCTCACTTGTCTTAAAAGTTAATGCTTAATGGAAGAATACTTAATATATCCAACTGCATGGTTCAGGTTGCCATCCATGCATCAGATTTACAAAAAAAAAACAAATAGTAGCAAAAGATCAACAGATGCAGATTCTATTAATTTACAACCTTAACTTACACTATATTTGATGAAACGAGATCTGGTGCAACTCTGCACATGCCGATTGGAATTTCCGAGCAGTATTTTGCCTTTGTATTACTGGTTCAGGTGCAGCCTTTCACAACAGTACAGCTCCTTCCTATCCTAGTGTTAACATAAAAGCAAAACACTCCGGATACTGGAATTCTGAAATAAGAACAGAAAATGCTGAAAAAACTCAGCATTTTCTGTTTTTATTTCAGATTTGCATGGCATCCGCAGTATTTTGTTTTTATCTTAGTGTTTAATTCATTGCCACTTGTTTTCCAGGAATGCCTACCTTAAAGAAGTACTACTCTTCTCCCTGGCAGGATTTCCATTTGTCTCTTTCGTGCTGTTACATCTTTGTCAATGTCCTCTTAGCTGTCACCTACCTTGACCTTCTGTCTTATTCCAGCTTCCCACTCCCACTTAAATGGTATAAAATCCATCACATTTCTACTTCTCTTTAGCTCTGAAGAAGAGTCATATGGATTCGAAATGTTACCTCTGTTTCTCTCTCCACAGATGCTGCCAGACCTGCTGAGTTTTACCAGCATTTTCTGTTTTTATTTCAGATTTCCAACATCCACAGTATTTTGCTTTAATGTTAGTGTTTAATTCATTGCCGCTTCTCTTCCAGGAATGCCTACCTTGAAGAAGTACTGTTCTTCTCTCTGCCAGTATTAATGTTGGTGTGCCATGAATGGATAATATCTAACAAAACTAGAAACCATATTATCACAGGGACCTCAATCACAATATGTTGATCTGACAAAGATGCTGGCATAGTGCGTCATTCTGAGCCTCTTGCCTCTACCACTCGTCATTTTCAAAAATTATTATGCAAAGCAGGGCTGTATCCATTGGCAAGGTCATTCCAGCTGCTTGGTCTTTCTGTATGTGTTGGGAGTGGGGGGTGGGGGTGGGGGGTTGGTATGGGGATCCAAAAGATTTCAGGTGCACTAAAATGGACAGCACTTTGCTTCAACAGAGTGCAAGTCCTTTATTATTTTTACACAGGATGTGGGCATCACTGGTAAGGCCAGCACTTGTTGCCCATCCCTAATTGCCCTGAACTGAGTGGCTTGCAAGGCCATTTCAGAGGTTAAGTTAAGAATCAATCACATTGCTGTGGGTCTGGAGCCACATGTAGGCCAAACCAGGTAAGGATGGCAGGTTTCCTTTTACTACAATTGATGATAGTTTCATGGCCACTGTTAATGAGACTAATTTTATATTCCAGATTTATTAATTGAACTCAAATTCCACCAGCTGTCATGGTGGGATTTGAACCCATGGACTGAATTTTCCCCCCGTCGGGGGAGCAGTTGATGGGCAGGCACGTACGGGTGCGCTTCCGATTGGCGCCCCCGATTGGAGGCGTGGCGCCATTTTACGTGGACGGGCCAATTAAGGCCCACCCAGCGTGATGTCCACAGGGAAGTGCTACGCATTCCCTGTGCGGGCGGGGGGGATTCCTAAAATCGAGAGTGCGCTCTTTCGCGCATGCGCACGAAAGAGCGCACTCATCTCCCTGAGGCTAAGTGCTTGAAATGTGCAAAAGCTCAAAATAGAAAAATAAAATTTCCCTAACATGTCTCCTCATGTGACAATATCACATGAGTTGGGACATGTTCATAATTTCCAAAAAAACATTATTAAAATTTTTAAAACCCTATATGAAACCTCATCCCGCCCGTGGATGAGGTTTCATGTTTTTTATACTTCCTGCTGGGGCTCCTGGCCTGCTCGCCGACCTTAATGTTGGACGGGCAGGTCCACTGATTACTTTAATTGTTCTGTCAATGGCCTCAATTGGTCAGGTCGGCGGGCACGCAACCGATTTTGCTGAGCCCCCGCCTTCCTGAAAATTTAAATGGGGCGCGGTGACGTCGGGAGTTCCGCCCGACGTCATCCCGCGTCATTTTACGTGTTGGCAAGCGGGCCCCGCCCCCCGCTCGCTGACGGTAAAATCCAGCCCCATATCTCCAGAACATTAGCCTAGGCCACTGGTCCAGCGACATTACCACTACACCACTGTCTCCCCTTAATTTTCAGTAAGAATTAAAAAAATGATGGAAATTACTTTAAATGTTAGTTATGTTGGCATCAGATCACTGTGGGGCATGTTACAACAAAATATTTAGGTGGAAATCTACACTAACGCAATGGTTGCATAAATCCAGGAAACTTGGGAGAATTTGGATTTTCCATGGGAAAGCAGAGCCATGTAAATATGTGGCAAAGACTTTTAGCAGACAAATGTCAGAAGCATCACAAACAATCATCGAAATTTGCAACCAGCTCAAAACCGGTGTAAATCAGTTACGCAAAAAATTCTCAGAAAAAAATGGTGCAATGCTATTCTTATGCCATAGTTCCGCAAAATCATTCATGCCAATGTTCATATTAGCACTAACAACATTTTGCATATTTTGCATTGCGTTTTCACAATATAGTTTAACACACTGTTTAGCTTAAATATTCTTAAGGCAACATAGTTAATGTCTGCTGATCTAGTCTGGCATGAATCCTGATCAGTGAGAAGAGGTAGGACACAATTTAAATTCTCCGTGATAGTTTGTGTTTAATTTTATGGCCGAGATAACCAATTATACAAGTAAATGAAAGCATTGGATGACAAATGCAGTGGATAAGGGGCATTAAACTTTATGCATTCTGTCCTTGTCCCACTTGGAATTGCAGTGAAGAGCCTTTTGTTTTGGGATACTGAAGAAAGGCAAATATCAGCTGAACATATTATTGCTTCAAAGAATTGCTATTCCAAATTATGGCAGTAGACAAATGTGTGCTCTGGAAGGTAGAGTTCAGACAAGCAAATGATTTATGATCTGTGTCAAGAGTAAAACAGCAACCTGAATGCAAAGCACCAAGGAATTATGTTATGTCAGCTACACTCAAAATCACTGCTGCATTAACATTCTATACTGCACCAACTTTTCAAACTCCGACAGGTGATATAGCAGGAATACCAGTTCTCAGTGTTCAACAATGTCACTTAGATAACAACCGCATGATGAGACAGACTGGTTTAATATATTCTCCATGAATGCCTCACAGCAGCACTGGAACAAATGTTTTTATGTGATAGCAGGATCTCCAAACTCAATGTTTATATCCTACAGTCCTAAATCTTTTACATTTATGCCAGGACGTTTGACTTTGGCGAGATTGTAAAATGGGTGACACCAGGTGTCGCCTGTCACACAGTCTGCGCACTGAAAAGTGGGCGATTTATAAAATGGGCGGCTGAACCACTGCCAAAAGTTGCCTGCCCGGGAATGAATGGTTAAAATCAACCCCAAAATCTTTGCGTGTTCCGGGTCATGGTACCAACCTGGAATACTCTTGTGGGCTCGCATCAACTGCTGATACATGCTGAACACATGCACAGCAGGTAGGATCTGTGAAAGTTACAGCAAGTGATACTATCCCACTGGTTCTGCCTTTATTCACTGTGTCACCGGGTTCTGCTCCCTGTCCTCAACAACATGGGGTGTAAACGTCCCAGATTTGCACTATGTGTGGAAGTGGGCAGAAAAAACAACTTTTTACCCGTTGGCCACAATGGCGCCTTCTCACACCGTATCATCCCAAACCCGCCACATTAATTATGCATTCCCGGGAAACACGCCATTTCGATGGCGGGTGTGCTCTCATTCGCCCACCACGCCATCACCTCGCCGCTTCATAATGCTGGGCGCAACATTTAAAGTGCAGCCGCGCGCACACCTCTCAGTGCTTCCAGCCCAGGGTTACTGCACAGTAGGCAGGATGGCCGCAAAAGGCAAAAAGACCGCAGCCTCTCAAAGACAGCTGGACCTTCCTCTCCACTCACTTGACCATCATCCATTGTGAGCAGACCCTCAACGGTGACTTTCCAACTGCTGTGAGCTGCTTCGCAGTAGCGCCATGTCCATGAGAATCCACCCAGCATGTGCGTTCCTTCAGTGTGCCGTTGCTGTCGGGCTCCAGCATGTCCTGCTCCTCGGGTGTCCACGGTGTGAGCAAGGCCCTGGTGGTAAGTCCCGACTCCTACACGTCACAATTGTCAAGACATTCTCTGGACCAGCATGTTTTCCTGCCGATGTGGGCGGATGATCCAGCGTGGAGGGATAATTCCAATGAGCTAGGCTTATAAAGATACGCTGATGTAATCCAATAAGGTTCCCGATATCCAATGGTGGGAAATGCGGCCCGCCATCGACGGGCTGAAAGGACAATCACAAACATTACCTCATGAAACCAATTTCTGGCCTTCTCGTCCGATCATGCCGCTGAACACGCCCGATGCCAGCGGGCACAGAAAATTCCGCCCTTGGTTGCTGGAGCCGCATGAGAGGTAAATGGTGGGAGGTGGGGGGAGGTAAATCATGGGGGTCAGGCTGTCAGACCCCAGCACAGGGGACGATGGGGATTGGGGTCCTGGGTGGATAGGGCAGGGCAGGGGAGGGGAAACATGGAGGTGGCTGGAGCTTTCCTGTCTTAAGACCAAGCAGTGTTACCTGCCAGGTTTCCAACCCATCGACGCCCCCGCCCACTGCCTGTGAGACAGTGGTGGATGCTGAAAGTGGCCATCAAGTGGCCAATAAGGACCTCAATTGGGACAAGGGTGAGCGAGCTGCCTGACTCCTCCCCCACTACTTGTAACATTGTGGTGGCGCAGGGGCATTGGGAAAGGCACTAATGGTATTTTACGGGTGCACCCCCACCTGCAAACATGCCTGCAGGGAGCGTAAACTGCTGTCCTATGAGTTTATAATAAATTCTGTATGTGCACCCTTAAGTTTCTTTGCTCCTTTCCAGTTCCTAGCTCATTACCATTTAAGAAATACATTGATTTATCATTCTGAGGTGCAAAGTGGATGATATTGCATTTCCCCATGTTCAACTGCACATGCCACAATTTGACCCACTCACTTAATCTATCAATGTTCCTTTCTACTCTCACCTACGTTAATTAATGTGCCACCTAACATATGTAGTCAGCAGATTTGAAAAGGCGCCTCTCTATTCCTTCATCCAAGTCATTTATAAATATAGCAAAAAGTTGAAACCCCAGTACAGATCCCTGGCAGACACCACAAGTGTTACGCTGCCAATTACACTCCATCCTCCATACATCCTAACAAATTCCCTATCCATGTAAAAAGGTTGCCTCCAGGTCCTTGTACTTCGATTTTTCCTAACAGTCTTTGTACAGTACCTTATCACCTTCCTTCTGAACATCCAGAAAATAACATCCTTAAGTCGTCCCCTATTTGTCCCATCAATGAGCTCCTTAAAAATTCATCTAGGATAGTTGGACATGATTTGCCAGTTACAAATCCTTCTGATTGGTTTGTATTTGTTCAAGTGTGCTCAGCCCCCAATAACAGATTTGAGTAACTTCCCACAATAGATGTTGGACAAATTGATCCAAATTTTCCTGATTTATTTTCCCTACTTTCTTAAAAATTACATCAATTTTCCAATCTAAGCAGACAATTCCTGAATCAAACCTTGGTTAACCATTGTCTAGCTAGAAATGGCATGAAGATATTTCTGGGAAAATGAAAAAGGCTAGTTGCAGTGCCTTCTGCTCAAAAATATTACTGTATCACTGACCAACACAATTAACAAGAGCTCAGCAATTAAGTCGATTGACTGTTTTTCAATTTTGAAAACCCTTATTGGATTCTTGTTTCCAAATTTGGTTCAAGTCCATGCCTGCATAATTGTTAGATCCTCAGGGCCACTAGGTTGTGACATCAATTAATCCTCTGAAATAATATCGCTTTTGTATTGAAATGCTGCATTGTCTATCTTCTTAAAAAGGCAAACTCACCAATTGCATGCTCCCAGTGGGCAGCCATGCTTGAAGGGCATTTGGGTAGGAAACACAGATACAGTACTGTAACAATAAATTCCTTTCAAAGTAATTCTTTGCTGGAAACTTGAATTTACACTTAAGTGTCAGTTTGGCTTATTTGGTAGTGCTCTTGCATTTAAGCCTGGAGGTTGTGGGTTTGAGCACTTCTCCAGGGCCTGAGTCTTCAGGTCAGTGTGTGAGGATGGGCCCCGCACACCGACGTGTAAAATGACGCGCAGTGATGTCGGCCATGAATCCCGATGTCACCACACGTCATTCTGTTCTTCAGTTCGGCGGGTGCACCGGAGTCGGCTGCGCGCCCGCTGAACTTCAAAGGCCTATTAATGCTATTAATCACCTCATTAAAGTCATTGTCGTGGCTGCCCGTCCAATCTTAAGGTTGGCGGGCAGGCGAAGAGCCCAGGCGGCCTTTGCATTTTTCATGGAAGCTCATCCACGGGCGGGATGAGGTTTCATTAAAGGTTTATAAGTTTAATAAAATTTTTTTATTAAAATTCATTGACATGTCCCAGCTCATGTGACACTGTCACAAGAGGGGGCATGTCTGAATAATTTTTTTCATTCTTTTTTTCAACTTTTCACAATCAAAGTAATCTACCTGAAGCAGCTCTGTGCCTCAGGGAGATTTCTGCACTCTTTTGCGCAGATGCACGAAAGAGCACAGACCCCAACTCTCCCTCCTCCCCCCACTGCCCACACAGGTAGCGCTGACCGGTTCCGGGTATGCATCACACTGGGCGAGCCTTAATTGGCCTGCCCACGTAAAATGGCAGTGCGCAGCCAATCGCAGGCTGCAATTGACTGCGCGCCCGCCTGCGTCCAGCCCACCCAATGGGGAGAAAATTCTCCCCCAAGACGTTGGCACGTAGGCCGGAAATTTCCGTCCCTGTTGGCATCAGGTGTCATGGCAGGCATGAGTGGACAATATGGCAGGAAGGCCAAAAATCAGCTTCACAATGTCGTGAAACCAGTTGGCGATCGTCTGCTCCACCTGTCAATGGTGTGCCACGTTTCCCACCGTTGGATGTTGGGAACGTCATTTTAATATATCTGCATATGATTTTAAGCCCTGTTTGCCACAATCATCCCCCCATGCTGGATCATCCGGGCAATCATACTGACATGTTTCACAACAGCATTTAAAAGGTGTGCACCTGGAGAGCTGGACTTCAAGGGGAACTTGGAGGTAAGTGCTCACTAACGTTGAGCAGCACTTTCAAGGGTCACCGTTCGATTTCAAGTTTGAGGCATCGCACATTCAGACGAAGGCACAGGCAAGTCACTTTTTCCTGGCCGGCCAACAGTGCAGTGCCGGGGCAAGGGCTGCCCTGCGGTCGGGGCGGGTTGGGGCTGTTGGTGGAGGTTGGTGGGGGTGGGGGGAGACGGGCATGGCAGCCCAACACGAGGCAAGTTTCGGGAGCAAGGGCGGCACTGCATCTAAGGCGAGTTGAGGGGGCAAGGCAGCACTGCGTCTGAGGCGAGTTGGGGGGTCCAAGGGGCAGGGCAGCCCGGTCTGATGGTAGTGCACAAGCACATGCCGGGGCTGGGGGGCGGTGATGGGAGGGGAGGGAAGTGGCCATGCATTAGGGAAACCTTGTATAAATTGAGCATTCCTCTGCAGCTGAGATAGTTGAGGTGCAGCCACATTGGAGTCAGGCCTCTAGCTTATCTGCCCTCTCAAGCAATGCAGAAGCCTGAAAGTGCCATCAAATATTACAAAGCTTTTCACCCCTCGGGCACAGGCTGCAAACTAATGAGTATTTTCATGGACTGTAAAACAATTGGACGACTGGGCAAGTTGTACAATCTCCTTGCAAAAGACGGCAGTGGAGCAGCCGCTGGTGGAGGCACTTCTGCAATGTCATCATTCAGGGTTGGACCAGTCTCCCCTATGGTTCAAGCTAACAATGCAGCCTTGTTGCTCGGGTTAGGAGAATGCCTGTGCTTGAGCTGAGAGCACAGCACGCAGTGGGTGAAGCTGCCACCAATCAGTCAGGTGGAGAGGAGCGGAGGTAACTGGGGTTTCAGGCAGCCGTGCAACTCTGGCCATCCAAGTGGTGGCCAGCACTCTCCGGAATGCATTAAGGGGCTTTCAGACTTAACCAGGAGAGGTTCTTATTACACCCATGCTAACCCACACATCTCTCTCTTTTATCCTGCAGGAGGAGTACATCAGGAGCACGGAGCCTGGTAACCTAGCTTTATGCTTCATGGTTTACAGGGAGTGTAAATGAAGGAGGAGAGAGCAACCGAGGCACCTGGCTGGACAGAGGGAGGAACAACAACCTCAAGAAGGGCAGCTGGGGCTCCTGCACAAGCCGCGGAAGAGTCACAGCGAGGCCTCGCTGGTCGGTGCCTTGCTAGACACACTGTCTATAGATGGCATTTGTCATTCTTGCAAATGACCGAAAACCAGTGTCGCCAAAGACTGCACATTTCCAGGGAACTGGTTGATCACATCTGCCACCTGTTGCAGGATTTGGCGCCAGAGGGACATGAAGGGCATCCACTGCCAGTGGCTCCACAGGTGACCTCTGTGGGATATCGCAAGCCTCCACCCACAAATGCATCCAGGCGGTTATGGATGCCATATTCATGAAGGCAGACAACTTTGTGCATTTCGCCTGGGATCAGGAAAGCCAGGAAGCAAAAACGCTGGGATTTTTGCAGATCTCAGGTTTTCCACAGGTGCAGGGTGCCAGGGTGGGGCACTCACGTGGTGCTCAGATCTCCATGGCAATAAGCGATCAACTACGTCAACCGCAAGGGCTTCCATTTGCTGAATGTTCAACTGGTGTGAGACCACCGCAAACAGATCCTGCAGGTCTGCGCACGGTTTCCAGGGACAGTCCATGACTCTTACATTCTCAGTTGGTCTCAGATCCCTGACATCATCCAGGGTCCACAGAGACTGTCGGGGTTGGCTTCTTGGGGACAAGGGCTACTCACAAATGATGTGGCTGATGACACCTGTGCGGTGACCTCAGACTGCAGCAGAGCGAGGGTATAACGAGGCTCATGCAGCAATTCGCAACTTGATAGAGCAAACCATCGGGATGCTGAAAATGAGGTTCCAGTGCCTGGACCGGTCTGGTGGAACCCTGCAATATAGTTCACAGAGGGTGTCGCAGATCGTCATCGCCTGCTGCACCCTTTACAACCTGGCACTGCAACGGGGAGAGGAGCTGGCTGAGGAGGAGATGGAGGAGCTGCACATCTCCTCCGATGAGGAAGATGTCGACAAGGGTGAAAGTGAGGAGGTCCTCAAAGGTGACGATGATGGTGATGAGCCATTGCAATGGCCAGACGAGGCAGGCGCGCTCGGGACGCCCTCATAGCTTCTAGATTTGTGGAGGATGATGATGGCATGCTGTGAGGAGGCACTTTCGATGCTCACATTGCATCTATGAACATATGACTCCAGTCTGACTGATGGCAGCGCAGATATCCTCTGTGCTAAGGCTCCTGTCATTGAGATGCAGCAGATGCCCATAGTCCCTGCATTCCAGAAGGATGATGACGACATGCAGTGAGGATACTCCATAAATTCTCACATAGCTTATGTGAATGGCTGCCTCCTGTCTGGCTGATGGCAGATCCCTTGTGTTCTGTGAACATGTTCATATCATGGAAATGCAGTGGGTAAACTTTCACTTGTCCTGATTCTATGGCATCCTTTGTGAGCTGAATCCTCACTTGGTTGCACACCGTCGACCTCACTGTCAGCACAGGAATGGTCCAGATCTTCGCCAGCCAACTGGATGACTCTATTTTCAAAGTCTGTGAGGACCTTGATTTCAGGCATTCCTCCACCAGTCTGCAAACTCTCCCTCTTGTTGCGTGCCAGCTTGTCCTGCATGAATATGCTTGGAGAGAGTGTAAATTGGATGCCTGCTAGGCCAGATGATAAGTATGCCTGGCAATTGTGGGTGGTGAGTGGTTCCATGGACGGGATGAGGACAATGAAGGTGTGCGTGAGGGAGTGAATGGTGATGTCCCTTGAACTGGCAGTGAATGAGATCCCTGTGGATGTGTGACAGGTTTGAGAGTGTGTGAGTTGAGAATGATGAGAAGAGTGATTTACCCTAGTGGAATGGAGGAGATCATTCATCCTCTCTCGGCACTGGGTGGCTGTCCTGGTGGCTGTCCTCTTTGCAGGGCGTTGGCACTGACCACCATGGTTACCACCTCCCATGCTGGATTGGTGACCTTGCTTGCTGGTATTCTCCCAGAGCAGGGGGTAGAGAACATCGCGGTGGGCCGCCAGTGTGTCCAGTAGGTGTTTGATAGAGGTGTCGCTAAATCTGGGGGCAGCATGTTTCCTCCCTTTGGCAGCCATCAGTTCCCAGCAGCTTCCTATCCCTTGAAGAGGGCTAGCTCTTTGCAGGGGTGGCCTTTAAATATGGCGCCTGGTTTACTGATGGCCTGAGGTGATGGCGGGGTGGACAAATCAGAGGAATCCCCACAAGCAAACTGGCAGTTTCCCAGGAATGTATAATTAATGAGGTGGGAATGGGACGATATGGAGCGAAAACCCACCATTGCGGCTGACGTGTAAAATGTCTTATTTCCCACCTGCTACTGCACTTAGTGCAAATTTGGGACGATTCCACCCGTAATCTAGGCTGTTGATTCAGTGCAACGCTGAGTGAACATTATAGTGTAAGATGTTGATCTTTTAAATAAGATGTTAAATCAAGGATCTGGTGACACAGGTGGACCTTAAAGATCTTATGGCACTATCAAAAGAATCAGGAGCTCTTCAGGTGCCTGAGTCAATATTCTTCCCTCAATCAAAAACAGATTAAATACTACATTTAATTTATTGCTTTTTGTGGAATCTTATCATGAACATAATGCTGTAACAACAGTCCCCTCCCTTCAAAAATAATTCAGTGCCTTGAGCTGTTTCGGAGATGGGATGTCAATGTATAAATGCAAGTTATCCTTTTAATTGGTCTTTTCAGGTCATTCCAGCATTTTGGGCAGCATTTTTTTTATTTCACTGAGTTTGCAATCATTTGTCCACTCTTAACTGGAATGGACTCTTTTTGCCCAGGAATAACATGATTCCTCAATGAGGAGATGCAGCTCCACTGGTGAGTGTTCATTCTGTTTTCTATGAATATTAATAAGCTGCTCAGTTATAATATCTGCCATTTATGTTCATGCTTGCCTCCAATAAGATTCTAAATATTGACCTAAACTTCATTTAGATTGTTCAGTGAAAGTGGCAGCCTGTCACTTTATTATATTAACAGCTGTCATCCTGTGGAATTGCAAATGATGAGTCAGAAGTTTTATTAGAATAGGGGAGTTATGCCATGAGAGATATGGGGATAGTCCTGAATTATTTGAGCAATGGAACATGAGTCTGTAGTCAGGCAGCTTTAGGATAGGATCTTAATGTCTAGCAATACTTTACTTTTTGCCTGCCATCTGGGAACACTGCTTTGAAGTCTAAACACTATTGCGGTTTAGAGTTCTGGGAGTATTGGACCAGGCCTGGGCCTTTGAACATACTTACGAACATACAAAATAGGAGCAGAAGTAGGCCATTTGGCCCCTCGAGCCTACTCCGCCAATCAATAAGATTGTGTCTGATCTGCTTGTGTTTCGAATTCCACATTTCCATCTACCTCCGATAGCCTTTGATTCCCTTGACTAACAAGAATCTATCTACCTCTGTCGTAAAAAGATTCAATGACCCCATTTCCACTGCCTTCTGAGGCAGAGAGTTCCAAAGTCACATAGTCCTTTGAGAGAAAAAATTTCCCCTCATGTCCTAAAAGGCAACCCCTTGTTTTAAAACAGTGCCTCCTAGTTCTGGACTCACCCACAAGAGGAAACATCCTTTCCATGTCAACCTTGTCAATACCATTCAGGATTTTATGTACTTCAATCAAGTCACTCCTCACTCTTCTAAACTCCAGTGGAACCAAGTCCTGTCTGTCTAACCTTTCCTCGTAAGACAATCTACTCATTCCAGGTATCAATCTAGTAAGCCTCCTTTGAACTGCTTCCAACACATTTATATTGTTCCTTAAATAAGGAGAGCAAAGCTGCACACAATATTCAAGGTACGGTCTCACCAATGCCCTGTATAACAGAAGTGTAACATCCTTGTTTTTATGTTCAATTCCTCACACAATAAACAATAGCATTCCATTAGCCTTCTTAATTACTTGCTGTACCTGCATATTAACTTTTTGTGACTCAGGCACCAGAACACCTAGATCCCACTGCACCTCAGAATTCTGCAGCCATTCTCCATTTAAGTAATACTCTGCTTTTTTATTTTTCCTGCCAAAGTGAACAACATCACATTTTCCCACATATGCTCCATCTGCCAGATTTTTGCTCACTCACTCAACCTGTCTATATCCTTCTGCAACCTCCACATGTCCTCTTCACAACGTACTTCCCTACCTATCTTTGTGTCATCTGCAAATTTAGCTACCATGCTTTCACTCCCCTCATTTAAGTCATTGATATAAATTGTAAAAAGTTGAGGCCCCAGCACAGACCCTTGCAGGACTCCACTCGTCGCATCCTGCCAATCAGACAGAGATACATTTATGCATATTCTCTGTTTTCTGCCAGCCAGCCAATCTTCTATCCATGCTAATATGTTACCCCCTACACCATGTGCTTTTATTTTCCGCAGTAACTTCTGATGTTGCACCTTATCAAATGCCTTCTGGAAATCCAAGTATAGCACATCTACAGGCTCCCCTTTATCCTTCAAATGCATGTTATTCCTTCAAAAAACTGAATAAATTGGTGAAACATGATTTCCCTTTCACAAAACCATGCTAACTCTTCCAGATTACCTTGAGTTTCTCTAAGTGCCCAGCTATAACCTCCTCAATTATCGATTCTAACATCTTTTCCACAACAGACGTCAAGCTAACTGGCCTATAGTTTCCTGTTTTCTGCCTCCCTCACTTCTGGAATAGAGGGGTTATATTTGCTACTTTCCAGTCAGATGGAACCTTTCCAAAATCTAGTGAATTTTGGAAAATTAACACCAATGCATCTAATTCCTTATCAGCCACCTCTTTTAAGATCCCAGGATGAAGTCTGTCAGGACCAGGAGATTTGTCAGCCTGCAGCTCCATCAATTTGCTCAGTACTGCTTCCTGAGTGATTGTATTTTCACCAAGTTCCCCACTCCCTTCCACCTCCTGATTTACAGCTATCATTGGAGTGTTTTTTGTATCCACTATTTCCTTATTATCTACTATTAACTCCCCATTCTCACTCTCTAAAGGACCACCACTCACTTTATTTACTCCTTTCCTTTTTAAATACCTGTAGAAACTCTTGCTATCTGTTTTTACATTTCTAGCTAGCTTCCTACTCTGTCCTACTCTAATTTGTTTCTCCTGATTAATCTTTTTGTCATTCTCTACTGTTTTTTATATTCTGACCAATCATCTGACTTACCATCTCATCTTTGCGCAGTTATATGCATTTTCCTTAAGTTTGATTCTTTCCTTAACTTCTTCATTTAACCACAGATGGTGCTTATAGTAGAAATATATGTATTCGGAGTATTCTGAAATATCCCCTTAAATGTCTGCCACTGCTTTTCTATTGATCTATCACATAGTTTAGTATCCCAGTTCACTTCAGCTAGCTCAGCTTTCATGCTCATATAGTTGCCCTTATTTAAGTTTAAAATACTAGTCTAGACCCACTCTTTTCTCTTTCAAAATGGATGTAAAATTCAATCATATTGTGGTTGCTGCTACCTAGGGGTGCCTTCACACTGAGGACATTAATCCACCTTGTGACATTACACAATACCAAGTCTAATATAACCTGTCCTCTGGTTGTGTGCAGAACATGCTGCTCTAAAAAATTATCTTGAAAGTATTCCATGAACTCCTCGTCCAGGCTACGACTGCCAATTTGATTTTTCCAGTTTATGTGTAGATTAAAATCACCCATGGTTATTGCTGTCCCTTTACCACAAGCACCCAATGTACTTCTTGTATACTTTGTCCTACATTGTGGTTGCTCTTAGGGGTCCTGTAGACTACTCCTACTAGTGACTTCTTTCCTCGACTATTCCTTTGAGATCTGTCAAGAGGGAGGACTGGGGCTGAGAATACTGGGATGGGAAGGTCCTGGTGCCGGGGAGCTGTCCTGGAATCAAGGAGCAATAGGACACAGGGTCTGGAATCTGACAGCATTATAAGTGGTCCCAGAATATCTCGGAGAATAGTCTGGGAGCTTATAAGCATTGGCAAGGCCTCAGAGTGGGAAATCTTGGGGAGGCATATCCTGAAATCCAATAATAGGAAGGGTGTTCCAGGGGCATCAAGGGGTGCATATTGCCAGATGAATAGCCCACCACAATTTGATGCCAACTGCCCTGAGTCTTTTCAGGTTGTTAGACAGACTGCCTTGTAATTTTCTCTTTTTTTCAGCCAGCTCCTGTCTTAACATTGTTGGTTTAAGACACTTTTTTGCATTGCTAGCATGTTTGGCAACTTAATTTTTGATTAAGATTTGAATTATTTAATCTTCAAAAAGCATTCACAATTCCATTGATTAAACAAATTGAGCTTTTGTACAAAGATTTACATTTAATCCCTAAAATTAATTCACTGTCTTTCTGAAAGGGGAAAATACCTTAACTGAATTTGAAACCAACTCAGAGGGAGGAGGGACTGGTCAAAATACAGATGTCTTCTTAACATATGATCATATGAACTAGGAGCAGGAGTAGGCCATTTATTGTGGCCTCAATTCCATATTCCACCTACTTCGACGACCTTTGACTCCCTTGCCAGTCAAGAATTTATCTACCTCTGCCTTAAAAATATTCATTGTCCCTGCCCCTCCCACAGACTCATGACCCTTTGAGAGACAAAATTTCTTCTCATCTCCGTCTTAAATGGGAGACCCCTTATTTTTAAACTGTGTTCCCCAGTTCTAGTCTCTACCACAAAGGTAAACATCCTTTCGGCATCCACCCTGTCAAGTCCCCTTAGGATCTTTTTTGTTTCACATTCTTCTCAACCCTAATGGATACAGGCCCAGCCTGTCCAACCTTTCCTCATAAGATAACCCCTCCATCCCAGGTATCAGTCGAGTGAACCTTCTCTGAACTACCTCTAACACATTTATATCCTTTCTTAAATAAGGAGACCAAAACTGTATACAGTACTCTAAATGTGGTCTCACCAACACCCTGTAAAACTGTAGCAAAACATCCCTATTTTTTATATTCTATTCCATTTGCAAGAAATGACAACATTCCATTTGTCTTCCTAATCACTTGCTGTACCTGCATACTAACCTTTCCTAATTCATGTACCAGGAAACCCAGACCCCTCTGTACCTCAAAGTTCTGCAATCTCTCTCCATTTAAATAATAGGCTGCTTTTCTATTCTTCCTGTCAAAGTGGACAAGTTCACATTTTTCCACAGCACACTCCATCTGCCAAATTTTTGCCCACTCACTTGCAGACTCCTTTTGTCCGCTTCACAACTTACTTTCCCACCTATCTTTGCGTCATCAGCAAATTTAGCAACTATACATTTGGTCCCTTCATTCAAGTCACTGACATAAGTTGTTGAGGTCCAGCACTGATCTCTGTGGCACTCTACTCGTCACATCTTGCCAACACGAAACAAACCCATTTATGCCTACTTCTGCTTCGTGTTAGCTAACCAATATTCTATCCCTGCTAATATGTTACCCTCTACACCATGAGCTCTTATTTTGCATAGTAACCTTGTCAAATACAGCACTTTTATCCACGTTGCTTGTTACTTCCTCAAAGAACTACAATAAATTCCCTTTCATTAAACTATGTTGACTCTACTTGATTGTAGTGAGATTTTCTACATGCCCTGTTATAACCTACTTAATAGTAGATTCCAGCAATTTCCCTATGACAGATGTTTAGCTAACTGGCCTGTAGTTTCCTCTTTCTGTCTCCTTCCTTTCTTGAATAGAAGGTCACATTTGTGATTTTCTATTCTGATGGGGTCTTTCCAGAATCTAGGGATTTTAGAAAATTAAAACCAATGCATCTACTATCTCAGTAGCCACTTCTTTTAAGGCCCAATGATGAAGTCCATCAGGACCTGTGGACTTGTTAGCGTTTAGTTCTAATAATTTTCTCAGAACCTTTCAATGGTGACTGTAATTGTTTTAAGTTCCTCCCTTCCTTTTATCTCCTGATTTACAATTCCTTCTGGGATGTTATTTGTATCCATAACCATGAAGACAGACACAACGGGCGGAATTTTCGGTTTCCGAAACTAAGTGGTGTGGCAGGCGGTGTCCGCAGCATGTTTCCCGCTGGTTGGAGTGGCAGGAAATGGCGCCAGACCAGGTAAGGACAGCAGAAATGGCGCCCGATTTCGTGCTCGGAAGCAAATTAATTATGCATTGGCATGTATCTCACTGAATCAAATGCAGGGTCGGGAACTGATTTGTCCACACCACCATTACCGAATGGGGTCAAAGGTCCGGGCGCCATATGTAAACACCATCTGAGCACACACTTCTGGTGGAGGCGGTGGTGTAGAGCTTTGTCACCTGACTAGTAATCCAGAGACCCAAGGTAATGCTCTGGGGACCTGGGTTCAAATCCCACCATAGTAGATGGTGGAATTTGAAATCAATAAAATTCTGAAATTAAAAGACCATGAAACCATTGTCAATTCTCAGGAAAAACCCATCTGGTTCACTAATGTCCTTCAGGGAAGGAAATCTGCTGTCCTTACCTGGTCTGGCTTACATGGGACTTCTGACCCACAGCAATGTGGTTGACTCCTAACTGCCCTCTGAAATGGACTAGCAAGCCACTCAGTTGTATCAAACGGCTAAAAACAAGTCATTAAGGAATGAAAACGGACATCAATCCAGGCACCAGAAATGACAACGGCAAACTCAGCCCTGTCGACCCTGCAAAGTCCTCCTTACTAACATCTGGGAGCTTGTGCCAAAATTGGGAGAGCTGTCTCACAGACAAGTCATAACAGCCTGACATGGTCATACTCATGGAAACATACCGAAGATACAATGTGACAGACACCCTGGGTGTCACCATCCCTGGGTGTCACCATCCCTGGGTGTATCCTGTCCCAGTGGCAGTACAGAGGTATACAGTCAGGAGGAAGCGGGAGTCCTCAACATCGACTCTGGACCCCATGAAGTCTCATGGCACGAGGTCAAACATGGGCATGGAAACCTCCTGCTGATTACCACGTACTGTCCTCCCTCAGCTGATGAATCAGTGCTCCTCCATGTTGAACACCATTTGAAAGAAGCACTGAGGGTGGCAAAGGCACAGGATGTACTCTGAGTGGGGACTTCAATATCCATCACCAAGATTGGCTTGGTAGCACCAGTACTGACCGAGCTGGCCAAGTCCTAAAGGAGATAGCTGCTAGACTGTCTGCAGCAGGTGGTGCGGGAACCAACAAGTGGGAAAAACAGACTTGACCTCATCCTCACCAACCTGCCTGCCACAGGTGCATCTGTCCATGACAGTATTGGTAGGAGTGACAACCGCACAGTAATTGTGGAGACAAAATCCTACCTTCACACTGAGGGTACCCTCCATTGTGTTGCGTGGCACTACCCCCATGCTAAATGGGATGGATTTCAAACAAATCTAGCAATTCAAGCCTGGGCATCCATGAGGCGCTGGGGCCATCAGCAGCAGCAGAATTGTACTAAACCACGATCTGTAACCTCATGGCCTGGCATATCCCCTACTCTTCCATTACCAAGCCAGGGGGTCAACCCTGGTTCAATGAAGAGTTCAGAAGGGCATGCCAGGAGCAGCGTCAAGCAAACCTAAAAATGAGGTGTCAACCTGATGAAGCTACAACACAGGACTAAGCCAAACAGCATAAGCAGCAAGTGATAGACGGAGCTAAGCAATTCCACAAGGATCAGATCTAAGCTCTGCAGTCCTGCCACATCCAGTCATGAATGATGGTGGACAATTAAACAACTCACTGGAGAAGAAGGCTCCACAAATACCCCCATCCTCAATGATAGGGGAATCCTGGCACATCAGTGCAAAAGATAAGGCTGAAGCATTTGCAACAATCTTCAATGAGAAGTGCCGAGTGGATGATCCATCTCAGCCTCCTCTGGAGGTCCCCAGTATCACAGATGCCAGTCTTCAGCCAATTTAGTTCGCTGCATGCAAAATCAAGAAACAGCTGAATGCACTGGATATTGCAAAGGCTATGGGCTCTGACAACAATCCGGAAATAGTACTGAAGACTTGCACCCCAGAACTTGCCACACCCCTGTCCAAGCTGTTCCAGTACAAACACTAGCATCTACCTGGCAATGTGGAAAATTGCCCAGGTATGTCCTTTACAGAAAAATCAGGACAAATCCAATCAGGCCACTCACGGCCCCATCAGTCTACTCTCAATCAACAATAAAGCGATAGAAGGAATCATCAACAGTGCCATCAAGCAGCACTTGCTCAGCAATAACCTGCTTACTGATGCTCAGTTTGGGTTCTGCCAGGGCCAGTCAGCTACTGACCTCATTACAGCTTTGGTTCAAACATGGACAAGAGAGCTGAACTCCAGAGGTGAGGTGAGAGTGACTGCCCTTGACATCAAGGCAGCATTTGACTGAGTGTGGCATCAAGGAACCCTATCAAAACTGCAGTCAATGGGAATCAGGGTGAAAACTCTCCGCTGGTTGGAGTCATACCTGGCACAAAGGAAGATGGTTGTGGTTATTGGAGGTCAATCATCTCAGTTCCAGGATGTCACTGAAAGAGTTCCTCAGGGTAATGTCCTAGGTCCAACCATCTTCAGCTGCTTCATCGATGACCTTCCTTCCATCATAAGGTCAGAAGTGGGGATGTTCGCTGATGATTGCACAATGTTCAGCATCATTCGCTGCTCCTCAGATACTCAAGCAATACATGTCCAAATGCAGAAAGACCTGGACAATATCCAGGCTTCAGCTGTCAAGTGCCAGGCAATGATCATCTCCAACAAGAGAGAATCGAACCACCACGCCTTAACATTCAATGACATTACCATCACTGAGTCCCCCACTATCAACATCCTGGGGGTTACCATTAACCAGAAACTGAACTGGACTAGCCATATAAATACTGTGGCTATAAGAGGCACTAGGAATCCTGGGGCGAGTAACTCAGCTCCTGACTCCCAAAAGCCTGTCCACCATCCACTCGGCACAAGTCAGGAGTGTGATGGAATACTCTCCACATGCCTGGATGAATGTGCAGCTCCCACAACACTCAAGAAGCTTAACACCGTCCAGGACGAAGCAGCCGCTTGATTGGCACCACATCCACTAACATTCACTCCCTCCACCACCGACACATAGTGGCAGCAGTGTATACCATCTACAAGATGCACTGCAGGAACTCACCAGGCAGCCCCTTCCAAACCCATGACTAGAAGGTCAAGGACAGCAGACGCATGGGAACGCCACCACCTGAAAGTTCCCCTCCAAGTCACTCACCATCCTGACTTGGAAATATATCGCCGTTCCTTCACTATCGCTGGGTCAAAATCCTGGAACTCCTAACAGCACTGTGGGTGTACCTACGCCACATGGACTGCAGCGGTTCAAGAAGGCAGCTCACCATCACCTTCTCAAGGGCAACTAGGAAGGGCAATAAATGCTGGCCCAGCCAGTGACACCCAAATTCCATGAATGAATAAAAAAGCAAAAAACACACATTTCGCTCTCTCCAGCCCAGCTGCCTTCAGGATACGTATAGAAATAACTGCAAAGAAAAAGAAGGCTGCACCCAGGTTTAGTAAAGGCTCCTTTCAGGCTTTAATAAAAGGTGTACGCCAACACTACAACATGCTGTACCTAAGGGATGGGTCCAGGAAGCACACCAGCCTTACACTCCGTCCTGGGAGTTGATAGCAATTTGGGTCAGCACAGCTGGCAGTCGCTCCCGCAATGCTATCCAGTGCAGGAAGAGGATGAATTATCTCATCCGCTCTACCAGGATAAATTAACCTTCAACTTACTCTAATCTCACACTATCATCATGGTATCATGCACTGAAAGGGCTGCACTCTTCATAGATTTCACACATGAGCAGGGGACACGTATCAGCACTGGTTGTCTCACGAATACTTTCACATCACCACCATCTCAGCAACGTGCTGCACAAACTCCATCCTCAGCTCTTCCTGAGGAGGGCTCACCGCACACAGGAAGCTCGCATGCTTTTCAACCTCTGCTCCATCCCCTCTCATCACATTTCTTGCTTTTGTCTTCATGCAGCCCACACTTGCCCACAACAGCAGGGAAAAATCCCAGATGTGAAGAGGGATGATCAACATCACGGAGCTCCATAAATTTGAGGAGGATGCTGCCAAGCTGGCTGGGTGGACAAGGATCGCTCCTGTGTGGTAGGTGGAACTAGATTCACCCAGTGACCTAGTACGGATAAGCCCTCCATGAGTTGATCACATCCTGACATTCACAGTGAGTGACATGCAATCTTGTATTCTGCCTGCTCATGAACTAAATCTGTCTTCTCTCTCTTACAGGCACCAGCAGGTCCATGCAGAGGAGGAGGGCCAGCACAAGTCCCAGCCCCCAGCCCACCTCAGAGGAGGAAGCTGAGGAGCCATCTGAGGAAGATCCGTCACTGCATCACCTGCACCCTCCACCAGTGCAGAGACACATACCTCTTTGCTGCACTGTTTGCGCTGTTGTGTCGACTTTCACTTCTCAGAGTGCAAGCATACAGGGTTCACCACTGACCTTTCTAGAAATCATGGCCTAGTGAATCATGAGGGTTGAAGGTGCAAGCCCAAATGCAGAACTTGCTGTCGATGTGACTCATTGTAAATCGTAAATCCCTTTCAGTGCAATGTCATGGCACTAAGGGACAGGAGGAATGTGGCCATCTCCTGTTGCCTGCACCTTATTCCTCCTGGAATCTTGAGTCTATCAATGTGTCACATGCACATCTTCCACATCATGCTTCTTTGATGGCATCATCACATGGAAGCTCACCCTCATTTCCTTCATCAGGTTCCTGGCTCTCCTCTTAATTGTCCAAGGAACTCGCAACCTCCTCCATTTCTCCCTCTGGCAAGAGATCCCCACTTTGAAGCGCCGGATTGTGAAGGGCACAACACACCACTTCTATGCGGGGACCCTCTCAGGAGTGTACTGCAGGGTCCCACCTGAGCGGTCCAAACACCAGAAGTGCATCTTCAGGATGCCAATGGTCTGCTCGATTATGGATTGTGTGGAGCTATGTGCTTCGTTGTGCCTCTCCTCCGAGGCACTCTGAGGATGACACATGGGTGTCATGGACTTTCGTTTGAGCATGTACCCCTTATTCCCAAGCAGCCAGCCCTGTACTCACTGAGGCCCTTCAAATACTTGAGGCACCTGGGAGTGACTCAGGATATATGACTCATGGGAACTCTTAGGATACCTGGCACAAATGTGCACGATGTGCTTCTGATGATCACACACCAACTGAGCGTTCAGGGAGTGGAACCCTTTCCAGTTGATGAACATCAGAGGCTGATGCCATGGGGCCCTCTTAGCCACATGTGTGTAGTTGATTGCACCCTGCACTCTAGGGAAGCTTGAGATAGCTGCAAAGCCATTAAATCCAGCAGCCTGGCTAGCTTCAAGCATGAACCTCACCTAATGATGAGCCTTACTGTAGAGGGCATCTGTCATCTCCTTGATGCATTTATGTGTGGCAGTCTGCGAGATGCCGCACAGGCCCTCTGTGGATCTCTGGAACGACCTGCAGGCAAATAAATTGTGCGCAGTGGTGACCTTCAGGGCCACAGGCAGGGGATGCCCTCCCAATCAGTGGGGCATTAGATCCTCCTGCACCAGACCTCTGGACGAGCACAGACATGTGCGGCATTTTCTCTCGCTCAGATAGGAACATCTTCTTTGGTTGACCCTTGGTCAAGTGAGTCACCTCTGTGATATGGGTCTAACCTATTCAACCTCTGGTTCTTGCTGGGGCTCCCCTGGACCTCAGGCTCCTCCCGAAGCTGCACTAGGCGGCGCCGGACCCTTCTTCATCTCCTTCACTCCATGAGCACCACCAAGAAGGCAGCATTGAGCCCAGGCTCCATTATTATTTGCTCCTTCTCTCTGTGGAATGATAGATATAACAGATTAATGAATCACGGGGAAAGATAGTAAAGCTCCCACTTGCAAACAACACGTCACTGTCATGGCATCGAGCTGCGTCTGCGCTACTAGCCTTGTTGCTGATACAATCTTGTAGCTGAGGTGCAAACTCACAGAGTGAGGTGACCAAGATGCCAACCCTGACACTTAACATCTCAATCCTACAGAGATTGGAAAAGGTTTGGACACATTAATGATATACGCCATCTTACCAAACTCACTCCTCCAATCTCAGATCTGGCATACTGATTTAAGTTAACTTGTACATGAGTAATGACTGGATTCCCTTTGGCCTGTTATCCATGCCAATTGGAGAAAGCACATTAGAGGCTTTCATTATTAATCTGGCATGTGTAGCAGCTGTGCCTCCTTAATGTTTGCCTGCATTCCCGATTTACACATTCCTGTGTGTTAATACTGAAATGGAGTGACTGTTTTGTGAGGCCAATGGCTCCTACAGTCTCTCTTTAAAGTGCTAAAAATGGCAATGACTCCAATAGAACCTTCTCAAGGAGACCTTCCACTTTTCTCTCAGCTCTGACTTCATTTCAATGTTTTGACTGCAAGCAGGTTGAAGCTGCCCCATAAAATGGGGCTCTGAGTATAGCCCTGGGCTCCTTCCACACTGACTCCAACCTCTCCCATCCAGATTCCTTTCCAGTTTCGATTTCTGACTGCACCATAACTTCGACTTGACAAGATGGTGGTGCTCAGATTCTACTATGAGACCAGCTTTAAGGCTCCCTCCATGACTGTTACTGTCCCTCCAATCTTCCTGGAACCCCACGGTGCGCAGGTAGAGGTGCCTTCCGTTATTGTCCAGCCTCCCCTAATAATCCCAGATCCCATTGTTATTGTGGTTGATATTGCAAACCCACCCACCAGAACCCATAATTGTAGATGCCCTAGTGCCCACTGTGGACCTTACCCCTCACCATCTCGAGGCTGTGTGCATGGCCATGCACAGAGGAGATGCTCCCCCCACCCCAGGAAAGTTTTGAATAACCCCCTCTGTATTATGTTTTCCCCTTTACAGGCTGCAGATGCATCCCCCTAATCCTGACCATCTCATCTGCAGCCCAGTACCAAGGCAAACACAACCATGGCCAGCAACATTGAAACCGTGACCACACCCTGCACACCAAGCTGTGCCTTTTTCCAATTGAGCACACAGCTCTTGCCCGTGTCTGGAGTGGGGCTACGATGTGCGAGCCAGGCATGGCCCTGCAGCATGGCCTACAAAGCCCCAACACTCACTTCACTCTGGCACCCTGACTACTTGGCCTCAGACCAGGAACTATGGCTGGGATTCTCCGGCCCCGCAGTGGTGGAAGCCGCTTCGGGGATGTGGTGGCTCAGCCAAATTCCATCAACTTTCGGCGGGATCGGATGATTCCCGTGGTGGGTGGGGTTGGAAAATCCCCCCCATGCCTGTCTTTCTTTCTCCCATTCCTTCCTGACTGCTGACAATACATTGTTTCTCTTCCCCTCCCCATGAGTCTCTGTGCAACAGCTCCCTTGTATGGAATCTTTTCCCCTCTCCCATCTCCATGAGTCTTTGTGCAAGCCTTACCCTCTTGTGCCAAACCAACACAAGCACCCTTCATATTCCTGAATCTGTTTGCTTCCCTTCCAATTCATGTAGTTCTGTTACCATTCCGCCCCTACTGTGTCTGTATTCCTGTCTTTCCTGTTCGGCTCCAGCTTCGCCACCCTTGGTCTCCCCTCTGCCTGCCATTGCTTCCCCTCCCCAGTCTCCCCAACTCCACCTTTTCCCATTGTCCCCCATGTCCCCTCCCCTCCTCCTCCCCTCCTACAACCTCATATTTTCCCATTGTTCCTCATGTCTCCTTCCTTCTTTCCAACCCCCCACTCCACCATGGTCGCAATGCTGGTCTCTATGAGTGTTGCTGCCCTGCCTGAGTGCCCATGGAACACCCTCCAAAACCAGGGAGGAAGGCACCCGCCATGAAGGTGGTGAGGGTAAAACTCCAAACTGTTTTCCCGCTGCCGGGTTTCCGATTTTTGGCCTCTCTCCAAATTTTCTGGCCTTGCCTGCCACAAAACCCACCGTGGGCTAGGGGAAAATTCTGCCCAAAATATTTGTTCAATTCATCTGCCATTTCCTCATTTTCCATTATTAATTCCCCATTTTCACTCTCTAGTGGACCAACGCTCACTTAGTCTTTTCCTTTTCAAATATCTGTAGAAATTCTTACTATCTGTTTTTATGTTTCTAGCTAGCTTTCTCTCATACTCTAATTTCTCCCTCCTTACTAATCTTTTAGCCATTATTTGTTGTTCTTTATACTCTAACCAATCTTCTGACCTGCCACCCATCTTTGTGCAAATATACACTTTTTCTTTCAATTGGATACTATTTTGAACTTCTTTAGTTAGCCACGGAAGGTGTGTCCTTTTCTTATGCTATGTTTCAATTCAATTGGAAAGAAAAATGAAGAAAAGAAATACATTCTTGCCTATAATGTTTGTTTTGCGTTGTAAATACCATCATAGCTCCTTAGATAATGATGCAGTCCGTGCCTTCTGGACAACATTTAGGCATGGGTTGATAGGCCACAAGTGACAGTTTTGGCACATGAATGTCAGCCACGACCATCGTCAACAAAAGAGACTCAAACCACCTCCTCTTGACGTTCAATAACACTACTAGCACTGAATACCCTACCATCAACATCCTGCCGGTGGTGGGCGGGGGAGTGGGGGAGCATGTGGGGGCTGCTGGTGGTTACCATTGGCCAGAAACAAAAACTGGACCTGCCATAGAAATACTGTGGCTACAAGTACAGGCCTGATGTGGATATTCTGCAGTGAGTGACTCGCCTCCTGACACTCCAAAGCCTGTCTACCACCTACAAGTCAGGAGTGTGATAGAATGCTCTCCAATTGCCTGGATGAGTGCAACTCTAACAATACTCATGAAGCTCAACATCATCCAGGTAGAAACAGCCCACTTGATTGTCACCCTATCCACCACCTTAAACATTCACTCCCTCCATCACCAGTGCACTGTGGCTGCATGGTGTACCATCTCCAAGATGCTCTACAGCAACTTGCCAAGGCTTCTTCAAAGCAGCCACCTAACCCCTGACCTCCACCACCTAGAAGAACAAGGGCAGCAGATGAATGGGAACACCACCACCTGCAAGTTCCCCTCCAAACCACACACCATCCTGACTTGTTTCTTCATTGCTGCTGGGTCAAAATCCTGGAAACCCCACCCTAACAACATTGTAGCTGTATCTACACCGCATGGACAGCAAAGGTTCAAGAAGGCAGCACACCACCACTCTTACAAGGGCAATTAGCAATGGTTAATAATTGCTGGCCTCACCATTGACAACCACACCCCATGAATGAATAAAAAGAAATTTATGTATTTTTAATCAGAGACAGAGTAAACACCCCTCTGATAAAAAATGAGACAATAATGACAGAAATGTTGCAGGTTTTAATATTTTAAATATGACATCTCAGAGAAAATGTTAGAAGCTCTTATTAAAGATATCATAGCAGGGCACTTGGAAAAATTCAAGATAATCAGGCAAAGTCAACATGGCTTTGTGAAAGGGAAATCATGTTTAACCAAATTATTGGCGTTCTTTGAAGAAGTAACATGTGCTGTGGATAAAGGGGAACCAGTAGATGTGGTGTACTTAGGTTTCCAGAAGGCATTTGATAGGGTGCCACATCAATGTTTATTGCAGAAAATAAAAACTCATTGTGTAAGGGTAACATATTGGCATGGGTAGAAGATTGGCTAAATAACAGGATTCAGAAAGTAGGCATAAATGGGTCATTTTCTGGTTGACAAGATGTAACAAATGGTGTGCCACAGTGATTAGTGCTGGGGCCTCAACTTTTTACAATTTATACAAATGACTTGGATGAAAGGACTGAAGGTATGATTGATAAATTTGCTGATGACATAAAGATAGGTCGGAAAGTAAGTTGTGAAGAAGACATAAGGAGGCTACAAAGTGACATAGATAGGTTAAGTGAGTGGGCAAAGATCTGGCAAACGGAGTATAATGTGGGAAAACATTAAATTATTCATTTTGGCAGGAAGAATAAAAAAGAAGCATATTTTCTGAATGGTGAGAGATTGCTGAGCTCTGAGATGCAGAGGGTTTTGGGTGTGCTAGTGCATGAATCACAAAAGGTTAGTATGCAGGTACAGCAAATAATTAGGAAAGCTAATAGAATGTTATAGTTTATTCCAAGGGGAATTGAATACAAAAGTAAGGAGGTTATGTTTCAGTTGTACAGGGCATTGGTGAGACCACATCTGGAGTACTGTGTACAGTATTGGTCTCCTAATTTAACGAAGGATGTAAATACATTGGAAGCAGCTCAGAGAAAATTTACCAGACTAATTTCTGGAATGGGCAGGTTGTCTTATGAGGAAAGGTTGGACAGGCTAGGCTTTGTATCCATTGGAGTTTAGAAGAGTAAGAGGTGACTTGATTGAAAGATGTAAGATCCTGAGGGGTCTTGATAGGGTGGATGTGGAGAGGATGTTTCCTCTCGTAGGAGAATCTAGAACTAGGGGTCACTATTTAAAAATAAGTGATCACCCATTTAACACAGAGACAATAATAATTTTTTTTTCTCTCAGAGGGTTGTAAGTCTTTGGAACTCTTTTCCTCAAAAGGCGGTGGAATATTTTTAAGGCAGAGGTAGATAGATTCTTGGTAAGCAAGGGGGTGAAAGGTTATCGGGGGTAAGTGGGAATGTGGAGTTGAGGTTACAAACTTTTCAGCTGTGATCTTATTGGATGACGGAGCAGGTTTGAGGCGCTGAGTGGCCTACTCCTACTCCTGGTTCATATATTTGCATATTTGTAAACTTGCCTAAAACTTATTACTGAATCCAGCATACTGTACTCATGCGCATGCTCCTCTCTCCTTTCGTCCACCATGGCACCACTATTTAAAACCCTCTTCTTAAAACTGTGCTTGTCTCTCTCCCTCATTCAACCTTTCTCGAAACCCATCTCTTCAATCAAACCTTGGATCACCTTTTCTTGGATTGGTCTTCTTCCTTACATTTATCTGTGAAATTCCTTGGGTTGTCTCTTCATGTTTCAGGTGCTACAAAAAAGTAAGTTGCAGTTGTGGGAATAAATTTCTAAGAATTCAATCTTCAGTTTATTCTGAAGTTCTTTGGGAAAAGCAAGAGAATGTGAGGTGACACCCTTCTGCTTTAACTGCAAGAAACTTACTTTTGCTTGGTGGTAAATTCTGGAAAGGCACAGCCTCAGCATTCACAAGTATGACTGCCTCCTCCTTGAAAACTCCTCTGGGAAAAATATCCACTCAGTCTAATGGGTGAATTTCTGTGGCGGTTTTTCAGCGTCCACTGTAACTTCAGCAGAAGAGCTCCAGAAACCCTATGAGCCACATATTTCCCACTTCCAGTTCCTTCTTCTGCTTTCAGCCAGTAGTTAACAAAAGGCAATGGCAAAAGTGACATACTGTACCTTGGGATGCTTTTCAACTTTATAAGTGCTACATAAATGTAAGTTATTGTTATTTCAGGAAATAAATGTTATCCAAGGTGAGGTGCATGTAGCTGCAAAATTTTGATGTATTGCATCTGTAAAGTGTGTTTAGTGTCAAGGCCAGGCACAGATTTTAATCGCCTGAAGAAATCCTTTATATGGCCCAAAAGCAGAAGATCTTTTAACGTCCCTACCTTTTCATGTTGCACCATTAAAATCTGAAAGAAAATTACAACAAGGGATGATAGAATATAAAATTATGCCACTGTAGCATTCAGGGAAAGATTGAGTAAGCAGTGTAATTATAATCACAGGACACTCTGAGCAGTTACTGTAGACACAGCACTCAAAGCACTGAAACTCTGTTTTCTTACGTAAAAATAAACCAAAGGTGGAATCTGCAAGCTCATCACACATTTTATACTTAAGGTGTTTTTGGACAGCCTTAAAAGTACATTCTTCATTTAAAACCTTTGATGTAGTTACTCATTAAGAAACTAAACTTTATTAAAAATATATGCTGGGATTTTCCATTGCTCAATAAAATGACTAGAGGAAACATTGCAGGCTGACGAAACGCAGATTGAAATTCTGGGTGCATTGGTATTGTTGTCAACCTAAGTGGATGATTCCAGTTATTTGTAAAAATATTTAGTGATTTGGTGGTACAAAGCTTGAGTATTGCTGAAAAAGGGTATTTAATCGAAGTTTTTCGTCTTGGACTCATCAGGACAATCATAAGAATACCAATGTCAGGGGAAGCAACAACTTTATACTGTATGAGAAGAGACTGCTGATTGGCTGGCAAGTGGACTCTGATTGGTAGAGGTGTTGCCATGGATAATGCACTAGTTAATGGTGACTGACAGTTAGCTGCCAAGCATTGTTTGAAATTTAAACCAGGCAGCTTGACTGTGATTGGTCAGTGCATTTCCCTGAGGAATGAATCAGCAAATGGCTATCACTTATTTTGTCTGTATCTTGCCTGTTGTGGACAGTGAAAGGGACATGCTTTTTGATATGGTCTGCTAGTTAAAAGACTGGCAGATTGTATCAAACAGCATATCCCTTTTACTGTTTGCAACTGGTGGATCGTGTCAAACAGCATGTCCCTTTCACTGTTCACAATAGGGAAGGTACAGACCATACCCAACCAGCCCGTTCTTGTGAAACTCAAGACATAGTCTTCAACACTAGATGTGATTCAGCAATTGGACAACATTTGCTAAATAATCCTCAGTGTGCTAAAACTTACACTGACCACCAATTTAAGATTGTCAATCGGGCCCACAGTGTGGTGCATTTGTGTGTTCTGGAAACTACATATATTAATACACAGGGGCCTCTTCTTTACAGACAGAAAGACCATTTACGCATGTTGCGCCTGTTTCAGCTAAATAAAATAAGTGATAGCCATTTGCTGAGGTTAATTCATCTAGGCAATGCCTTGACCAATCAGAGTCAAGCTGCCTGGTTTAAGTTTCAAACAATGCTTGGCAGTTAACTGTCAGCCACCATTAACTGGTGCATTTTCCATGGCAACATCTCTACCAGTCAGAGTTCACTTGTCAACCAATCAGCACTCTCTTCTCATACAGTATAAAGCTGTTGCTTTCCCTGACATTGGTGTTCTTGTGATTGTCCTGATGAATGCAAGGCAAAAAGCTTTGACAAAATGTCTTTTTTCAGCAGTTTAAATATTTATTACTACTTTGGTATAATTGAATATTTTTACTCTGCATGTTTGTTTTAAATAAAACACTAACCAGATACAATGCAGGAGTCCTCATGAGATCATGATAATGCAGCTATCTCTTATGATTTGAGATGAGCATTAGGATTACGAACCTTGAACTTTTCCCTGCCTAATTCTGAAAGCTTTCCCAAAATAACCATGAATACAGGGAAAGGAGAGCCTTTCAAAATCAATAACAATGTCTCTGAAATATAGGCCATAGATATAGATATGGCCTCCACTGTAAAACTGGGTACCATGCCAGCATTTCCAGCGCCTACCAGTGGCAGAAGGCCATTCACCTGTGGTCTAATTAACGCCATTAAGTGGCTCCTTCTGCCACCCTGGAATCTTACCCGCAGTGGGGAGAGGGGGAGGGATGGAAGGGAGACCAGCACCAAGTGTCCAGCCCATTAACTTCAGCTTAGCTTCTCTGCTTTAGTACTCAATGCCTTTATTTCTCTCTGATAGTCCCTCAAAGTGAGAAGGACGCTTGCCACGGAGTGCAGCCCATGGCAAGAGCTTGCGCATGGATTCTTTTAATATGGGGAGGCTGTTGGGTTGCAGCTACCACATGGTTCTGGCTGACCATGAGACACCCACTCTTACCCCCTGCCAGAGGCGCACTGGAAGGATTTTCAGGTTGATAATCAAACTGTCTGGCCATGTTATGAATGCATCCTCCATGGCCATCAAGTGCTGGAGTAGGACTTGAACCCAAAGTTTCTGGCTCAGAGGTAAGGACAATACCATTGAACCACAAGAGCTATGCATCTATTTATGAAGCTGAAGATCCCAGATGACATTGTGTCTTTGCTGGCTATCCAATTAGCTACACTTCCCTGCTTTTTCCCCGTAGCAGCACATATTTCTCTTTTCCAAGTCCGTATGCAATTTCCTTTTGAAAGTTTCGGGTAGTACACTCCAGATCATAATAACTCACCGCTTAAATAAACTCTCCTCATCTCAACCCTGGATTTATTTGCTAATTATCTTAAATCTGTGTACTCTGCTTATTGATTCTCCTGCCAGTGGAACCATTTCTCCCTATCTATTCTAACAAAAACCCTTATAATTTTGAACACCTCTATTAAATCTCCCCTTAACCTTCTCTGTTTTAAGGTGAACAATCCCAGGTTCTCTACTCTCTCCACGTAACTGAAATCCTTCATCTGCAGTGCCATTCTAGTAATTGTTCAGTCTTTTCATGGCCTTGACATCCTTCCTAAAGTGTGGTGCCAAGAATTGGGCACAATTGGGTACTGAGGCCTAAGCAATGTTTTATAAAGGTTCACCATAACTTTCTTGTTTTTATACTCTATTTAATAAAATCTAGGATCGCATATGATTTTTTAACAGCCTTCTCAAGTTCACCTGACATTTCCAAAGACTTATGTAGTTGAACCCCAGGTCCCTCTGTCCTTCTAAAATTATATCATTTCGTTTATGTTGCCTTTCCTGTTGCATTTTTCATTCCAAAATGTGTAATTTGCCATGTGTCTGCCCATTTCACCAGGGTGTAGAACAAAGATAACTCGAGCAGAAGCTCCCTTTAGAATTACAATCTACTTTCTCAGGCTGTAAATCATTCAAACAATTAATTGGTTGAAATATCTATGCCCTCCTTCTCCTCTTTTAACAATACATGGCTCTTTCAGTTGCGGACAAAGTTGGTACCTGAAACATCATCCTGTCTTGTCTACAATGCTGGCTGATTTGCGATATATTTCCAGCACTTTCCCGTGAGAGATAATAAGAGGGCAGGAGTTGTATTAATGGTGTTGACTAGGTGTGAAAGGATTACAGTTTTAACTCCATGATCAAAATAGTCGCATGTTAATATATTCAAGTTAGTGTTAATGATAGAGAAATTCACAATTTGCCCTAGTGTGAAAAGATTCAGCTTTGTTGTGGTTATTAATTCCAGATTAGCTGTGTCTGGCAAGTGTACTTCACTTTAGAAAAATGTGAGAGATTAAAAGACCATCAACATTGCCTTCCTGAAAATTTGCATGAAATTGCTTTTCTTTCCTCAATACATTTTACGTGATGTGAGGTCAGATTTTCTTCTTAAATTATGTCACTTTTTTGCATAACTTGTTCCATTTGTCATTCCTGCCACCAAGTTAAGCCTGGTTGTAAGTTCTTTTTGTTCTTGAGAGGCAGTTGACAATGGCACGGCAGCATTTAATGTCCACTCTTATTAGCCAAGGGCATTTAAGAGTCTATCTCAGTGCAGCGCTGAAATCACATCTCAGCCTGACATCTACTGTTCCCCAAAGACGTTAGTAAACTAGTTAGGTTTTTACAAACATCTGGCAACTAAAATGGTGAATTTCTAGTACTAGACCACTAATTACCAATTTGTCGCTTGGTAGTACAGAACTTGAGTATTGCTGAAAAAGAGACATGCTGTCAAACCTTTTCACTTGCACTCATCAGGATGGACACAAGAATGCCATTTTCAAAGGGTACAACAATTTATACTGCATGAGAAAAGAGGTGCTGATTGGTTGGCAAATCAGTTCTGATTGGTCGATTTGTTACCATGGCAAATGCACCAAGGCACTTATGTTCCCCATGCTTTTGTTTATTCAAAAGAGATGCAATGAACTCAAAACATAATGTCTAACATTAAATGTGATTTTGTGATTGAGTAGCACTTGCTGAACAATCCTTGAACAGTCCTGAGAGTGTCATGAAGAACACTAACAACCAATTTAAGTTTATCAGTAGGGCTTGCAATGTGGCTCACTTACACTTGCTAGAAGCTACACATATTCATACGAGGTCCTCTACACTAACAAACAATATCCTCTATACTAACAAACAATTAGCTGACATGGTGAAGGGTGTCCTGAATTTGGGAAAAGATGTCGACCCCACAATCATGTCTGCTGTGATAGGACAGGAGGTGGACTTAAATAAGTGGAGTGACGTGTAACATGTAAAAGTGTTGGTGCCAGAAATATATTACAGTTTATCGAAAACAGTTCAGTGAGGGGAGGCTGTAAGGAATGCAATTTTGTGGGGTCCCCATATGAACAAGTGAGCAATGTGAAACAGAATCCTGTGGAGCCCCCAGATGCATTCATCTGCTTATGTCCCATTTATGAATGGAGACAAAGTGTAGTCTTGGTTGGAAATAAACTTGATGGGAAGCCTCGCAGGTATTGGCTGTGAATGTTGAGATCAAAAAGTCTTCCATTCATCGTGACCCAACTCAGTGCCTGGTACAACCTGACTGGGATCAAACTGAGCAGCAAGTGTTAAAGAGGATGACCCTTATATTTGAGGCAGAGCGTTGTTCTGAGGTAAAGAAAGATGCTGGGGGAGCAGGAAAGAGAAAAGGGAAATTGTATGAAGTCAAAGGCCACCCCCCTGTGGAAGACTCCCAGGGTAAGCAACGCAAAAAGCAAGGGAAAGACATTTGGCCTCAAGATAGTCATGTGTCTTACAATAGCAAGGGAGTTGGTTGGGGGGGGGAGGGGGGTGCCTCCAGCAGTAGCCCCCCTCTAACTGAGGGCACCCCCTTCCTTAAGGTCCAGTGGCCACTGGACCTCTCTCCCCCACAAACCTGCTGGCCTACCTCCCAACAGCCTAATCGCCCACTTTCCACTCCCCGCAGGACCTCCCTAGCCTTCTTGATTGGGACCCCGAAAATCTCAGGCATCTTCCTGAAGTTCCTCTTCTGTCCACTGCAGCTCCTGTCACTGCAGGGACAAGAGAGCTGCCGGCCAATCAGGTTGGCTAGCAGCGCTCTAAGGCTTGAGTTCCTGCAGAGTGAGGGGTGGAAGTCCTGCCTGCAGCCACTTAATACTCATTCGAGCGTGAAATGGCTGCGAGGCACTCGGGATCTCCGGGTTTGTGTTCCCTGCCGATTCTTCGGATGGCAGGGAGGGGAACCCCGCCATCTGAAATATTCAGGCCAGGATCTCCAGACTGCCCCTGCACTGAGAGTTGTGGATCTTGTGAAGAAATTTTACCAGGAAACTGCAGCCATGAATGGAAGACAGAGTGCAGTATTATTGCAGGAGATGATTAGTAAATTAAGTCCATTCTCATATGTGTCCAGGGTCCTCACAGATGTAGAAAAGGGGTACTCTGTATGTGAGTGAGTTCTCTTGGCAAATTTTTGAGCCTAAAGTATTTCCAGGTGTTCACATGGGCTCAGGGGCTGATTTTGTTGACCCACCATACCCCCATTAGACTGCTTGTAGATGGACGGTTAAGGGATGGTACAGTTTCCAGTCAAAGAATCCCTTTGTGGGCTCTCCTCTGGGGATCAACTGAATCAGGGTACAGTGGCTATAGGAGACTCAGCTGGCAGTCAAAATGGCCTTCCAAGGAATGTCCCATTTATGGTCAGTTAAGGGAGCCTGGAAAGCAGTTATGGGACTAAAGAGTGGAATTCACCCAAAGGGGATATGTGGATGACTTCAGCTCAGTGGTTAAGGGAGAAAGGTGAACAGGTTGTGGAATTAATGACCCCAAGGCAGGGGTGGAGTTTTCTTTGATATTGCCCCCCAGCTGACCACCCAACAGGGCGAACTGGCAACAGTAGTGTGTGTGGAGAATCATGCCACTGAGTTCCCTCCACCTTATACCATAGGCTCTGATTCTATGCTTACCTGCAATTCGTGCACTGAATATTTGGCGATTTAGGAGCATAGGGGGTTTAAGTCAGCTGATGGGTGACCATTGACCAGAACACCATTGCTAAACATAATCCTTGAAGCTACAAGGGAAAAACAGGATTAGTACTATACACACAAAGTAAAGGTCCTCTCTATAACAGAGCATTGGTGGAATGGTAACAAGAGGGCAATGAATTAGCCAAATTGGGAGCAGACAAATGCACCCCTTGGGATCCTTTCCACTCAGGATGATGGTGGTGGAGGCTCAGAGAAAGGAACTGACAAGAGAGGAATATTTTTCAAAGTGAATAAACAGGTAGTGCCAGAAGGATATGGAGAGCAGTTTGTGCAATTGGCACATGGAGGCCCAAGGGTTGGACATCTGGGGCCGGTGGAAGTTGGGTGGTGGTCCCACTTGAGAGAGACTGTAATTGACTATTGTGCAAACAGCTTGCTATGTGCTGCTAACAGTCCTGGTCCCCAAGAGCAGAAAGCCCCATTGGTCATACCAGCTGGGTGGAAGGTCCATGGCAATATGCCCAAATTGATTCATCAGACCACTGCCCACTACCTCAGGGGGAACAAATAGTGCCTAGTGCTGGTCAATGTCTTCTCTAAGTGGGTAGAGACTTTCCCTTTGAAATCAAACACTGCTTTGGCCACAGCTAAGGTGTTGGTGAAGCAAGTATTCATCAGATGAGGACTGCAGAAGGAAGTGGATCATGACCAGAGAACTCATTTCACCAGACAGGTCATGGAGGCTCGACATTATGAGGAGTAAAAGGAAAGCTACATATTTCCCATAATGCCCAATCATCTGGGAAGCTGAAGAAGGAACTGAAAGACTTCAAGGACTGGGCACTCCCGTTGGTCCTGATGAATATCTGTACTACTCCATGCGAGAGTATGGGCTACTGTCCCCATAAGTTGATTTGTGGTGGAGTTGTGACAGTGATGGAAAGTGGTGGTTATGGATTTGGGATTGGACTATATGATATCTCTCAAAAGGGTGGGAAAAAGGGAAACAATGAGGATAATCCCATTGTCCAAAAAATGGAGGATTGAGAGTGGAAACTATGTGGGCCTCTGGTAGAGAGATTAATGACACCACGCGAGCCTATGATCCATGCTTCAATGAGTCATTGTACAAATTAACCATAATGATATCCGAAGGCCACAGATTGTGCATAGAGTGTGGGACAAATGAAGCTCGGTTGCAGAAAAATGAAAGAAACCAAACAGCCCAAAACCATAACACAACAGGAATGGTTAGCACAATGGGAGAAAATGGACAGGTGCTTGGTCGGAGGAATTTTTGGACTGAGGATCCATGTGTGTGAGAAAGTTTTAACGGATGGGTGTAGTGTGACTGTTAGCCCAGTGGACTAAATATCCAACACCCAAACACCCATCTCACAGGGAAATGGGTGCCAAGGATTAATCTTGTCCCACCTCAGCTGGAGGACCAGTGAACTTGCTTGGTCACTGTCCCCATCTGTATAGTGTTGTATCATGATGTTCACCATGAGACAGTCACTGTCATATTGAACTTCATCGATTTGGGGCTGCCACAGCTTTGCAAAAGGGAAACTCAGTGGCTGATGGAAGTTTTGATGTGGGAAGTTGGATAATTTTTGGGTCCGGAATAGTGGTGATTACAGGACCCATAGTGACGATTCAGAATCCTCACATTCAGGAAAGGAGGACAAGTCCTGGTGTAAAAGATGTGGGCTGATCAATAACATGGTAACAGTGTTTAATATGGAGGCATCCCTGGTAAATAGCATAGATTTAGCAGCAGTGAATAAGAAACTGGGAGATACTAGGTCACAATTGAAATGGATATTACAGGACACGAATACTAATCAGAGTCAGGAACTAAGAGAGGATCAACTTATGACCATACATTTACAAGGTACATACAATTAGAAGACCATGCATCAAAAATTAAGCCCCCAATAAGGAAAGACCGGAACACTTCCACCAAGGCAGCACAAAATGACAGGCGGATTCATCCCAGATTTGCACTAAGTACGGTAGCGGGCAGGTAAAACGGCTTTGTGTGTGATAGTGAGTTTCAATCCATATCGTCCCAAACTTGCCGCATTACTTATGGATTCCCAGGAAAGACGCTGTTTCCATTGCGGGCAGACTCTGATTCGTCCATCACGCCCTCACCTCGCTGCTTCATCACTACAGGTGCTATATTTAAAGTCCAGCCGCGCACACACATCTCAGTGCTCCCAGCCCACGACTGCTGCAGGGAAGATGTCCATGAAAGGCAAAAAACACTGCAGCCCTCAGGTTTAGTGACGCATCACTGGAACGCCTTTTGGATGCCGTGGAGGCCCGCTGCAATGTCCTCCAACCCCTCTCTGGCCACAAGATGGGCAGCAGCATGGTCAATCAGGTTTGGGAGGCGGTGGCAGCTGTGGTCAGTGCCAACACTCTTCAAAAGATTACAGACACCCAGTGTCGCAAGAAGATGAATGATCTCCTCCATTCTGCCAGGGTAAATCAATCTTCTCACACTCTCAACTCACACACTCACAAACCCATCACACATCCACAGGGCCCTCACTCACTGCCAGTTCAAGGGACATCAACTTTCACTCTCTCATGCACATCCTCATTGTCCTCATCCTGTCTCTTCGACCACTCAGCACCAACACAGGCCATGCATACTTATCATGTGGCCTGGCAGATGTCCTGCCTACATTCTCTCAATCTGTATTCATGCAGGACAAGCTGGCACACAACAAGAGGGAGAGGTCACAGAGTGGTGGAGGAATGCCTGAAATCAAGGTCCTCACGGACTTTGAAAATAGAGCCATCCAGCTGGCCGGTGATGACCTGGACCAGTCCTGTGCTGACGGTGAGGTCGGCGCTGCTCTACCAAGTGAGGGTCCGGCAGTGCAACACCCATCAGATAACCATGCCGTGAGTGATGTGTCCTGTTTCACAGGCCACTGCCATGCACTAATTATCTCTCCTTGCTTCTGCAGGCACATCTGCCGAACAGCCGACAGAGTCCATGACCCAGGACCTCCAACCAAGCCCCGAAGAAACCTCTGAAGAGGAATCTGAAGGCACCCTGCTTGAAATCCCACCACAGCGCTAACCCCTTCCCTCCACCAGCGCAGAGACACACATCTCAGTGGGACCTAGCTTTAGAGTAGCCTCGGGATCACAATCTGGTGAGCATATCGTACTGTCTGATCTACAGCAGGTGGCGGCAGGAACTTCCCCGGTGTCTGACACTCAGAGGTCTGCTCGAGGCCAGAAAATTGCTGAGTCCGAGTCAGATGACGAGCCTTTGGACTCGGTCCTGTCACAGTTGCTGGAGCTGCAAAGGCAAGCTCGGGAACATCAGGAAGGGATGTCCGCTGCACTCTTCAGATTGCAAGGCACAATGGAGGAGTCCGTCCACCTTCAAGCCGAGGTGATAGCGCCGGCTTGCCAATGCACCAAGGTCAACACTGGTAAGGTGGTGGCCGCCATGGCGAACTTAGTCACCCCTGCATCGCCACGCAGGCTCAACTCCATCGCTGATGCCATAATTGACTTCCAACAGTTTGTATGCAAGTGGGTTGCAGGGCAGTGCGATCTCACTCCAGCTATCCCTTCTCCTCAAGGGCATGGGATCATTGGTTATCCATAGGGAGGAGGATCAGCAGGTGTCCCCCTGCCAGGGCCATCCATCCAGGTGACCCCGAGAGTGTCCAGCCCATCTGAATCCCCTCTTCCTGTGACTTCAGCAACTCCAGCTCCACAGGCCGAGGAGGGTGCCACTGCCACACAGCAGGACCCTGAAAGCAGGCCGGGGCCCTCCAAGTCGCAGCCGCCCAGAGGAAGCCCGCCAAGGTCATCACGGACAGGGCATAACAGTCAGCAGGCTGCCTCCGCCTCCGCCTCCACTGTGGATGTCTGGGGAACACCAAGACATAGCAGCAGGGTTAGGAAAGTTCAGAAGATATAGTTGCATAGCCTGGGCATGGGTGTTAAACACTTGTACGTACTGTTCACTATTGTCAATAAACTCCCAAGAATGTCTCCCTGCCTACGGCTCATTCTCATGAGCAGTGTTCATGTCACTCAGATGTGAAACCTTTCTGCACAAGATAAAGGCAGATGTCAGTCCCTCACCAACACTATTTAAGTCATGAGCTACTTACAAGCTAGTCATTGGTTGATTTCTTCTGGCTTTTGCCACAGTCCTACAAGGTTTTGGTACTTTTTACAGTTATTCAAAGTTGCCAAAGTCCACACGGAGTGGTGTGGCAGATATTGAAGGACATCTTGGTTCAAAGTTTCTGCATAAATTAGTTGTTCTCAGACATGAATGCACTAGCAGAATATAGCATAACTTGTTAATTGTATATTAATTGGGTGTTTAGTTGTACTCAGGATTTACTTGTGCTTCCATATATAGGGAAATTGGGGCAGTAATGCCCCTTCCAAATGTGACATTTAATTGGTAATGGCTACCAAAAAAGAGTATGGGAACAGATTGCACCTGTGGTGGTTGGGCTAGGTAGTGTATGTTTGTAGTGTGTGCCCTTTAA
The DNA here is from genome assembly GCF_964194155.1 of Cetorhinus maximus. NCBI lineage: Eukaryota > Metazoa > Chordata > Chondrichthyes > Lamniformes > Cetorhinidae > Cetorhinus > Cetorhinus maximus. The sequence continues at coordinate 96,866,357 of NC_135881.1, read as the reverse complement.
ATTCAAGCTTTTAAGTACTTAAAGACAATGCTTCAATTCTATCCTTCACCACCTGGCTATCTGAAGTGCAACATGACTGGGAGAATGAACTGAGGCCATGCAGAGTAGGACAAGCTGGCGGAAGAAGGTGGAGGAGGATGGGTGGAGGAGGAGGAGGGGAGAGGAGGATGGGAGCCAAGAGAGACACGTCTGTGCTTCAGTGAGGATGTCCTCACTGACATCTGCTATCTGCTGCTGCCACAGACGTAACCTTAGAACAGGGCATGGACATTGCCAGTGGCTGTCAAAGTGATTATGGTGATGAACACTTGTGTGTTTGATTCTTTTCAGAATGAAGCTGGACATATTTGCTACATCTCACAGTTTGCTGTCCACTGTAGTGAAAGGGAGACCATTGACACTTTGTATTCAAAGAGAGATCATGACATTTCACTCTCCTTGCCAGAGGTAACAGGCAGAATGAGTATAGGCTTCATAGTCATAGAGTCATAGAGTTATACAGCACAGAAACAGACCCTTTGGTCTATCATGTCCGTGTTGGCCATCAAACACCTATCTACTCTAATCCCATTTTTCAGCATTTGGCCCATAGCACTGTATGCTATGGCATTTCAAGAGCTTATCTAAATACTTCTTAAATGTTATGAGGGTTCCTGCCTCTACCACCTCCTCAGGCAGTGTGTTCCAGATTCCAACTGCCCTCTGGGTGAATTTTTCTTTCCTTAAAGCCCCTCCAAACCTCCTGCCCCTTACCTTAAATCTGTGCCCCCGGGTTATTGATACCTCCACTAAGGGGAAATATTTCTTCCTATCTACCCTATCTATGCCACTCATAATTTTGTATATCTCTACCAGGTCCCCCCTCAGTCTTCTCTGCTCTAAGGAAAACAACCATAGCCTATCCAGTCTCTATTCATAGCTGAAATGCTCCAGCCTAGGCAACAACCTGGTGAATCCTCCATGCACCCTCTCTAGTGCAATCACATCCTTCCTATAGTGTGATAACCAGAACTGCACACAGTACTCCAGCTGTGGCCTAATGAGTGTTTTATACAGCTTCAACGTAACCTCCCTGCTCTTATATCCTATGCCTTGGCTAATAAAGGCAAATATCCCATATACCTTCTTAACCACCTTATCTACCATTGCTGCTGCCTTCAGGGATCTATGGATATGTACACCAGGGTCCCTCTGATCCTCTGTACTTCCTAGGATCCTACCATTCATTGTGTATTCCCTTGCCGTGTTAGTCCTCCCAAAATGCACCACCTCACACTTCTCAGGATTAAATTCCAGCTGCCCATTTTACCAGCCAATCTATATCGTCCTGTAATCTAAGGTTTTCCTCCTCACTATTTATGACATGACCAATTTTCGTGTCATCTGCGAACTTACTGATCATACCTCCTATATTTACGTCTAAATCATTAATGTACACTACAAACAGCAAGGGTCCCAGAACCGATCCCTACAGTACACCACTCGTCACAAAAATCGCAAAAACAACCTTCGACCATCACCCTCTGCCTCCTGCCACTTAACCAATTTTGGACTCAATTTGCCAAATTGCCCTGGATCCCATGGGCTCTTACCTTCTTGACCATTCTCCCTTGTGGGACTTTGTCAAAAGCCTTACTGAAGTACATGTAGGTTACATCAACTGCATTAACCTCACCTACACAAATAGTCACCTTCTTGAAAAATTCACTCAAATTTGTTAGGCATGATCTCCCCTTGACAAAGCCATGCTGACTATCCCTGATTTAATCCCTGCCTCTCCAAGTAGAGGTTAATCCTTTCCCTTAGAATTTTTTCCAATAGTTTCCCTACCGCTGATGTTAGACTGGTCTGTAATTACCTGGTTTATCCCTACTACCCTTCTTGAATAATGGTACAACATTTGCTGTCCTCCAGTCCTCTGGCACCTCTCCTGTGGCCAGAGAGGATTTGAAAATTAGTGTCAGAGCCCCTGCAATCTCATCCCTTGCCTCACATAACAGCCTGGGGTACATCTCATCAAGACCTGAGGATTTAACCACTTTTAAGCCCGCTAAGACGGTAATACCTCCTCCCTTTCAATGCTAATTTGTTCAAGGATATCACAGTGCCCCCTCTCTGATTTCTACACCGACATTGTCCTTCCCCATAGTGAACACAGATGAAAAGTAATCATTCAAAGCCTCACCTGTGTCCTCCAGCTCCACGCACAGATTGCCACTTTGGTCCCTAATGGGCCCTACTCTTTCCCTGGTTACCCTTTTGCCCTTAATATATTTATAAAATGCCTTGGGATCTTCCTTTATCTTGCCTGCCAGTGTTTTTTCATGTCCCCTCTTCGCTATCCTAATTACTTTTTTAAGTACCCCAACCCCCCCCAAACTTTCTATACTTCTCTAGGGTTTCTCCTAGTTTCAGTCCTCTTTATCTGCCATAAGCCTCCTTTTTTGCCCCACTCAATCCTCTATATCCCTTGACATTCATGGTACCCTGGAATTGTTGGTCCTACCCTTTAGCTTTACAGGAACATGTTGGCCCTGAACTCCCACTATTTTCGTTTTGAATGACTCCCACTGGTCTGATGTAGATTTTCTTACAAGTAGCTGCTCCCTGCCCACATTGGCCAGATCCTGTCTTATCGTATTGAAATTGGCCTTCCCCCAATTCAGGACCTCTATTTCGAGTCCATCTTTGTCCTTTTCCATAACTACTTAAAACTTACAGAGTTATGGTCACTATCCCCAAAATGCTCCCCCACTGACGCTTCTACCACTTGCCCGGCTTCATTCCCTAAAATTAGGTCCAGTATCACCCCTTCTCTTGTAGGACTTTCTACATGCTGGCTCAAAAAGCTCTCCGGGATGCACTTTAAGAATCCCACCCCCTCTAAGCCTTTCACACTAAGACTATCCCAGTTAATATTGGGGAAGTTGAAATTTCCTACTAATATTACCTTATTATTTTTCACTTCTCTGAGATTTGCCTACATATCTGCTCCTCTATCTCCCCTTGACTGTTTGAAGGCCAACAGTACACTCCCGGCAAAGTGATTGCCCCCTTTTTGTTTTTAAGTTCTACCCATATGGCCTCATTTGAGGAACCTTCTAAGATACCATCCTTCCTTACTGCAGTAATTGACTCCTTGATCAATAGTGTAATGCCACCTCCTCTGTTATACCTCCCTCTGTCATGCCTGAAGACTTTGTACCCTGGAATATTGAGCTGCTATTCCTGCCCTTCCCTCAACCATGTTTCTGTGATAGCAACAATATCATATTCTCATGTGTTAATCAACACCCTCAATCCATCTGCCTTACTTGTAAGACTCCTTGCGTTAAAATAGATGCAATCCAGCCTTGCATTATTCACTTGTGCCTTAACAGATCTATATTTGCTCTACCTTCCAGACTGACTTAGTTTCTCTTCTATATTTGGCTGTGCATCACCCCTACTGTACCTCCACTCTGTATCGCATCCCCCTGACAAATTAGTTTAAACCCCCCCCAACAGCATTAGCAAACCTCCCCGCAAGGATGTTGGTCCCGTTCCGGTTCAGGTGCAACACGTCCGACTTGTACAGGCCCCACCTTCGCCAGAAACAGACCCAGTGATCCAGGAAACTAAAGCCCTCCCTCCTGCACCACCTCTACAGCCACGCATTCATCCTCTCTATCCTCCTATTCCGATACTCACTAGCACGTGGAACAGGGAAAAATCCAGAGAATACAACCTTTGATGTCCTGCAATTCAATCTGCTACCTAGCTCCCTAAATTCTTGTTGCAGGACCTCATCCCTCTTTCTATCTATGTTGTAGGTACCAATGTGAACCACGACCTCTGACTGTTCGCCTTCCCCCTTCAGAATGCCTTGCAGCCATTCTGTGACATCCTTGACCCTGGCACCAGGGAGCCAACACCCCATCTTGGAGTCTCATCTATGGCCGCAGAAGCGTCTGTCTGACCCCCTTACTACTGAGTTTCCACCACTATTGCACCTGCGCTCTTACTCCTCCCCATAGCTGAGCCACCCAGAGGGCCGTGAACTTTATTCTGGCTGCACTCTCCAGAGGAACCTTCACCTTCCTCATTTTCCAACACAGAAAAATGATTCTTGAGTGAGATGCACTCTGGGGTTTCCTGACTACCTACCTGCCTCCTTTCTTCTGACTGGTGGGCACCTATTCCCTCTCTGACTGCACTTCCTTAAGCTGCAAAGTGACCACATCTAAAAACTTGCTATCCATGTAACCCTCAGCCTCGTGGATTTACCGCTGTGTCTCCAGCTGATGCTCAAGTTTCAAAACCCGTTGCTCAAGCTGGTCAAGCCGGGGGCACTTCCTGTACATGTGGTCATCCAGACTGCAAGGATTGTCTTAAGAATTCCCACATGCTGCAGGCTGTACAACACATGGGACTGAGCTCCCTTGCCATACATTTTGTTGTTTTTAAATAAAAGACTATTGCCTTAGATTTAAGCCAAGTAGAAAACTATTTAGTTTTTCTTAAAAAAAACAAATACTGAGAATCTTACCTTTTGTAACGTCACTTCAAAGTGGAAAAAAACAACTTACCCGCTACCTACCAATCAGCTCTCTCCCTTGGAGTCCTGACATCATTCCTTTCCAATTCGAGCGCTGCTGAGTGACAGCAGTCTGGGCTGGCCCACTGACAGGCAATAGCATGGCTGCTGGGGGAGTGGCTGTTTTCCTGTGAGACGACAACGGGTTCATGCTTCATGGAGCCACTGCCACTCCCCCAGGGCAACACCTCAGCAATCATAGTCATGTGTTGGAGGACAGATTGCTAGACTGTTGAGATAGCCTGTAAGCCCCTTTGCAAACTGTAATCCACTGCCATGATGGCAGCCAGCTAACCTTTATAATGACAACACCAATATTCAGACTCTGAGTGGCTGCTGCTTGTGTTGTCATGGAAGCCATGTCATTGGCCATCAAACACTGCATCATAGTTGGGTCAACAAAAGTGGGAATGGAGTTGGCCACCATTCCGAAACAGGAAAGGTTGGGCTCTAAGCTCTGCATAAAGCTTTGTGCCGACATGGTGCTGGACACCTCCATGCTCCTGGACACTGACTGCAGGCCTTCTGGCAGGCTTTCCAATGCACCCAAAGCATTTGGTGTGCATATTCTTTGTTGTGCACATTCTTCAGCCTTGTGTTTGGGTCTTTTGGTCCCATCAGATATAAGATATCTCTCCTACTTTCCACTTCCTCCACAGCCTTCAGCATGCAGCAATCATTCAAATGTGCAGGAAGCACATTGGCATACTTCCTCGTATTACCAGGTCATGCATAATAATCTGAATGCCTGTTTATCCCATTTAGCTCTCAAAGAACGGTTTGGTGGGGCAGAGTTAGGAAATAGGGCACAAATGATGGTAGAGTTCAGGAGTGGCTGCTAGGATGGCTGAAAATAGCTTGTCCTTTTGTGCCTTGAGTGAAGTGTCAGGGAAGACTGACGAGAGGCAGAGTTCAAGAAGCAGAGTTGACAACACAGTAAGGCACAGCAGCACAGAGGGAAACACAAACATAGTTTGAAAGAACCAGCAAGGAAGTAAGAGCAGGTTACAACAGCTTTTTTTGAATGAGCTATTGTGGAAGAAATAAGAACGGAGCTTGGCTGACTGACAGAGTATAAATGGGAGTAAAGAGGTGGAGAAAAAATGAATGGAATTAATGTTTAATATTAAATTAGCACTGTAAAACTAATTTACTAATCTGGGAAACAAGAAAAAATAATTTAATAAGGTAAAATAATGGGGAACATGTGCCACATCCCAACACTGGTGGAAGGACACAGTGGCAGGCATTATAGCATTACCTATTAAAAATACCAGATAGTCATTACTGACAAGTACCAAATAACTCACAAGCCTGTTTGAATTCTGACCACAAGACACACACACACATACACACACAGACACATTTTTTAAGAAACCCATCTGTTGCAGTATATAGAAGTATACAAAACTGAAAGGAAACCATTCATATTCTAATGTGCAGGGAAACATCCCTAGCAACAGAAAATATCTTCCAGTTGACTTTAGGATAGTCAAATGAAGTATTAAAAAAGAGTCTGTCTAATCTCGAGTTGACTTAAGAGGGTGTATGACTACAGCAATTGCAACTTGTTACCTTAAAGGGACGGACTAAGGTTCACACAACTGCATAACAACATATTGTGTACTACATAATGCTAATTGCTTTATAAAACAGTATATTTTCTGATCTATTGTAGGTAGCACCACAGGAAATCTGCTGGAATATTATTACAGATTGAATTGAATTGTGAGTATTCAGTTCCCCACCTTTTTCTTCATTTTCACATTTTTAAATATGGCGTGAACTCTCCATGTTTTTGCAAACATGGCTCCGAATGCTGTGGTGTAGCCGACTGTAAGAATCCAGGTTCTAACCTGAATGACAAGAAAAAGATGAATGAGGATAAAGAATAAAGAATATCCTTTAATTGCCCCTCAAAACAGCTAATGTTTATGATCATAGAACATAATTTACTCTTAAAGTATTTCACTCAATTAAAAAATATATAATCAGAAAATCTATTATAACTTTCACCCAAAATTAAAAACTTGCTTCATTCGTTCTGCATGCTACTCACCAAACTTTACACAGGAATCAAGAGTGATGCAACTTTATCTTTTAAGTGCATTGTTATTTTGCCTTCCACTTGTCCTTTAATGTGAATTGAGAAATATGGGTTTGTCCCAATGATTCATCTTTATAATTAGTCTGTTAGGAATTCTTAGCAAATAGTATTATTTATAAGACAGGTTAAAGACAATGACCTGAAATTACAGCATGGGATATAATCATGTAAAAGTGTAAGCTCCAATATGTTAGCAAGGGTATTAACCTGATAAGAATAAACAATTAAATGCCTTCACTGTCATTGAGGAGATCAATGTTTGCATTCTAGTATCTCATAACAAGCTCAGAAACATGATTTCTCATTATGTTTTCCTTAAAAACAAAGTACTCATCATATTTGTGAGAATTGTTTCGTGAGCCCTTTGGAAAAAGGTAAATTTTCTACTATGATCTTGGCATACTCCTTTGATACAACACAACTGCTTGAACTAAATGTAATTCTCTGATATTGTTTTACAGCACTGAAGTCAATTTTCAAAAAAACATATCAGAATGAGTGGAAAAATCAAAATAAATAAGTAAATAAATTGGACCCCAAAATGAGACGGATATTCTGGAAAAGGCTATTTAACATAAAAATGCTTATTTCCATCAGGTGAATCTTGTGAATAGCCTGCACAAAAAGATAAGCATCATTGAGAAGTTCTTTACAAAAAGCAGCCCTGACATGGAGCACTGGCAGAAATTGTACAGTAAGAAAAAAGTTGCCATTGAAAAAAATAATAATTCAGAAATGTGAAGCACTCTTTCAAGTGAAGAATCTATCCCTGCTATGTCTCCATAGTTCTGTGGGTAAATGCATTGCATGGTGCGGTACTGAGTCACACAGACCAGGAAAATCTAATTCTTGATCTGCTCTGGGTTAGCTGATTTCAGCTGGACCATAATTATCTGCATTGCCCCTGCACAAAAAAATGGTGACAAATTCAGACAGGTTTCCAGATTTCTAATTACTGTCAGGTAATGTTTACAGGGAGGGCTTTGTGTACATTTGTATGTTTGTTAAGAACAGAAATGGGCTCAACTAAGATGGCCCCCATAGTTGTACTATAAATACGAGAGCCTAGGCTCACACACGAAGAAGAATAGTTAACTGGGAGAGGAGGCTGAAGACTAGTGCTGCCTCTGGAACCAAAGCCCAACATGGGCCACTGTCGTCCAGAGGAGAGTCGAAGGGGAAAGAATGGGAGTGAGGATTGGCTCAATAAACATGAAATGAGAACATAAATAGGGCATTTCAATCTTTAGACTTTTAAAGATCCACTTGTCAAAGCAAACAATGAATATATGCTTGTAATATATGCTTTTCAGATGACATAGAATACTAAAGGCTTGTGCTCCAGAATGAGCCGTGCCCTTGGCCAAGCTGTTTCAGTAGATACAGCACCGGCACCTACCCAATAACGTGGAACATTGCCCAGGTATGTCCTGTCCACATAAAGCAGGACAAATCCAACCCAGCCAATTACCGCCTCATCAGCCACCCCTCGATCATCAGCAAAGTGATGGAAGGCGTTGCTATCAAGTGGCACCGACACAGCAATAATCTACTCACTGATCTCATTTTGGATTCCGCCAAGGCTACTCAGTTCCTGACCTTAATTAGAGCCTTGGTCCAAACATGGGCAAAAGAATTCAAGAGGGCGGTGAGAGTGACTGCCTTTGGCATCATGACAGCATTTGACTGAATGTGGCATCAAGGAATCCTGGCAAAATTAAAGTCATTGGGAATCAATGGGAAAAATCTGCATTGATTGGAGCCATACCTGGCACATAGGAAGATGGTTGTGGTTGTTAGAAGCCAATCATCTCAGTCCTAGGACATTGCTGCAGGAGTTCCTCGGAGTAATGTACTAGGCCCAACTTCTTACCACACAAGTGCCAGACAATGACCCTTTCCAACAAGAGAGAGTCTAACCATCTTCCCTTGACAGTCAATGGCATTACCATCACTGAGTCCCCCACTATCAACATCCTGGGACTTAGAACCAGAACTGGGGCAGCCATATAAATACCGTGGCTACAAGAGCAGGTTAGAGGTTCATAGTGGGAGACACAAAAAAAAAATCCCAAGAATATTAGAAAATCAAGAGGCAAAAGGGAGGGAGGAACTTAAAACAACCACAATCACTAGAGAAGAAGCAATGGGAATACTAATGAGACTTAAGGCTGACAAGACTCCCGGACCTAATGGCCTACATTCTAGGGTCTTAAAAGAAGTGACTGCACGGATCGAGGACCGGCTAACTGACAGGAAACAAAGAATCGGGATAAATGGGTCATTTTTAGGAAGGCAAACTGTACCTAGTGGAGTGCCACAGGGATCAGTGCTGGGCCTTAAATAATTCTTCCTCCTCCTTTTCATTTCTCTGTCCGAAGGCAGGTCTGACCCACAGAGCCGCAATCTTCACCATGGGTAGGGCAAGGAGGCAGGTCCTGAATCCGCCCCAACTGGAAAGGGGATGGAACCCCCTGCCGTTGGCACCAATCTGATCCACACCAAGTATCCAACCGACTGATTCCCTGAGTTTCTGTGGCAATGCGCACTTTTACATACACATTGTACTCCGGAACGATGAATAATGATGATAGAGGCTCCAATTTTCTTTCCATCTCATGACTGACTAGGAAATCTCTCCTGCTCTTACTGCCTGCCACTGGCATGTGTTGGGAGAATTTGAAGATTGACACTCAACTTGTTTGGCCACATTATGAACACACTTTCCTTGGGCATGAAGTCCTGGAGTGGGACTTAAACCCAGGGCTTCTGGCTCAGAGGCTGGGATGCTACCTACTGCACCACAAGACCTCCCTTCCTCAACAATTTATGATATATATATGAATGACTTGGATGAAGGGACCGACTGTATTGTAGCCAAATTTGCTGACAGTACATAAGTAGATAGGAAAGTAAGTTGTGCGGAGAATACAAAGTGTCTGCAAGAGAAATAGGGCAGAATTTTACCACAGTGGGATGTTACGTTCCTGCCGAAGTCAGTGAGGTTTAGAATGTCTCGCCGCATTTTACGGCCCCGTCCCCACCGAAATGGGGCTGTAAAATTCTGCCCATAGGTAGGTTCAGTAAGTTGTCAAAAAAGTTGGCAGATGGAACATAATGCAGAAAAATGTGAGGTTGCCCACTATGGTAGGAAGAACAGAAAAGCAGAATATAATTTAAATGGGGAGAGACTGTAGAATGGTATGGTACAGAAGGACCTGGGTATCCTTGTAAATGAATCACAAAAAGTCAGCATGCAGGCACTGAAAGAAACTAGGAAGGCAAACAAATGTTGGCCTTTATTGCAAAGAGGATGGGATATAAACGAGAGAAGTCTTGCTATAATTATACAAGGCATTGGCAAAAATCCTAGGGTACTGTGTGCAGTTTTGGTCACCTTACTTAATGTAGATATACTTGCATTTGAAGCAGCTCAGAGAAGGTTCACTAGGCTGATCTCTGTGAGAAGGGGTTTGTTTTATGAGGACAGGTTGAGCAGGTTGGGCCTGTACTCACTGGAATTTAGAAGAATGAGAGATGATCTTACTGGAACATTTACAATTCTGAGGGAGCTTGACAGGATAGATGCTGAGAGGGTATTTCTTCTTGTGGGGGAATCTAGAACGATGTGGCTCAGTTTCAAATAAACAAGCTCCTTTTAAGACAGAGGTGAGGAGGAATTTCTTCTCTCAGAGGGCTGTTAAGTGTTTGGAATTCTCTTCCCCAGAGAGGAATGGAGGCTGGGTCATTGAGTTAGATAGGTTTTTAATTGACAAGGGAGTCAAGAGTTATGGGGAGGCAGGCAGGATAAAGGACTTAAAGCCACAATCAGATAATGGCAGAGCAGGCTTGAGGGTCTGAATGGCTTACTCCAGCTCCTATTTCTTATGTTCTTATTTCTTTCCTGAATCAAGCGGTGTTGTTTGTTCCATTTTTATTTCTGGTAGCATTTTTTTACATCATTTTTTACATCACAAGATTGTTTGAATTTCTTGGGACAGGGGTTAGTAGTATTCTCTTGTTGGCAGATTTAGGGTTAGTCTGTCAATTAGTGAGCACCTTTGAGAACTGAACTTGGTAAACCACCAGCTGTACCAAATTCAAACAGGTCAGCAGGGCAGCATGGAGAACACAAAGAAATGCAAAGCACTAATTTCATACAGTTAGTTTGCAACTTAACTAAAATTAGTCAAAACTAAAAACAGCTAATACATGTGGAAAATCTAACTTTTGCAACTGTATACAGCCTTTACAGATTTGGTAGACTACTATTATGATACTAGGCTTGTAATCCAGGGGTTGTGAGTTGAGGTCCCATGATGGAAACGCTTTTAATTACACTACATTCATTTTTAATTTAAGTCTGTAACTTCTCTTGGGGGAATACTTCTATGTGCATTTCACAAAATAAATTTTAAATTTAAGTCTGTAACTTAGCTTTGGAGAGCTCTTTTATGTGTAATTAATTACACAAAATTGGTTTTAATTAGCAAATGTGATAGTTTGATACAGCCAAAAGTCTACAAAATGAATAGTTACGTTTTCAACAAGGTCAGTAAGGTTATGGTGTGAAAACAAGTTTCCCACAGAGGCATAAGGTTTTGTCTCTCCTGTATAGGGAATACTATAACCAAAAAACTTTGATCTTTTACACTGGTAGCTTTGGCGTAAGTAGGGGAAGCAGATGTTATCTAACGTTAAATGAAATTCAGTAGATCGTTCTGTGTTTTCAAATTTCATAATTATTCTGCCTCTCACCTATCTTCGTAGCTTTTTAACTCGTTCCATTTTTTTGATACTGAGGAGGTACTTTATCTTTTGCATAAAAACAGTTATTTTGTCAATGTTAAGATCACACCTCACACTCTTGGATCCAAAATACATTTTATAATAGATCTTATTAACCATGTAACCACTGGCACAGACACGATGGGCTGAATGGCCTCTTTCTGTGTCGTAACCTTTCTATGGTTCTATCTGTGAAAAAGGCAGCAATGATAAACTAGGGTGAAGGATAAATGGGTTATTATTAATTTGAATGTTATTATGAATGTTAAGCTCTCAACACTGTTAAGCCCTGTGACTCATGTTAATAGAGTGCTGTGTTAATAAATTGTTCTCAAGTTTAAATATTGCCAAGTCCAACAGGGTTTGGTACAAATTGAGCATATGTAGTTTCTATCATATTATAAAAAAGGCCACTAACCTCCAAAATCAAGCAGACATAAAATCTACATGAGAAATAAGTATCTCATTTCATGTTGAAATATAAAGTATATCATATAGATTGATTGGCCAAAAACAAATCCAATTAATTCAGTTGCCAATAAATGGTGGCAAACCAGTTATAAGCTCTTTCTTTTCCAACTGTAGTTCATCCTCAATTAATGCAGTTTATTTTTTTCTCTATTTTGGGTTTACCCCGTTAAAAATGTTTCCTTGGTTATGAAACAATTCCAAGAGGGCCTGCAAAATATAGGCTATTTCATCCTATGTCTACAACAATTTATGATCCTCCTGCTTTGTACCATAAAACCAAACTTAATTAGTTAATTCTAAAGGTGAAATATTAAAAGGTTTTCTCAAGAACTTAAGGAACTGAAGGTGTCAGACAAACTCTGTTATACTCAAAATTTTCAGCAGACTTCACTTCTTTCTCCCCTTTCCCTTGATCTCTCATGACTGCAATTACAATCCTGTGACTTCACTAATCCTATTCTGATATCACCTCCCTTTCTGGGAGGGCTGTAAATTGTTGCGCTACATAAAAAAAAATTACAGCACAATAACACATTTTGATACTCTGGCCAGTTATAACAATACTTCTACATACAATAGTTAACTCAACTATCTATTATCTACACAAAATATTATGACAGGGTCACAAACATTGTTGTTTCACCAGGACTGTCGTGTTTGAAATTGGGATCTCTTGCACCACCACCCCAGGATTGTTATTTTCCTTTGTTTCTCCCACCGGAAAGTGCCAGAAGGCAGGCAAACCTATTAAAATGGCTATCTGATCAATCTTAGGACAAGTGAAAGGGCTCTAGTTGAACGATTTACAGTGCATCATCCTTTGTTCAATTTCAGTAAAGCTATTAAAATATCGGCTAAACACATAGCGGAAATTTGATCTCAGGTACTTACTGTTCTGACAGGAGTCACAATTAACTGTAATTATGATGCTTAAAAGCGATCTTTCAGAGCAAATGTGGGATAAAATAACTTTGCACTTGATTTTATTATTAAAGTTCCTGCAAGTTCACTAAAAATTCACAACAAGTGCTAAATTGAGTCTGTGCTGACAGCCAGACATTAAAACAGGCCTGTATTTACATCTTAAGAGTTTGGTAAATCTTTCGCAACTTAGAAATTTGTGAAAAGAAATGATGGCACTTGAACATAATTTAATTACGATGAATCCGAGATTTGGCTTTTCTTTTCCTCAAAAAAAATAGTAGCCGTGCACTTTATCAGGAAGACAGTTGCCTCTAAATTCCATGCTGCTGGGATAGACTAAAATCACATATCAGTGGCTCAGTATATAGAACATTTCATTGTATCCTTAGCTTGTTCGATAACCTTGATGCTCCTGACCTGAAGCCAATACCCAATTCCTTCATCACTAGCTTACTAGTATGTATAGATGCAATGCAACAACTCACCAAACTTACTTCATCAGCACTTCCAAGCCCCACAATATCTAACCTCTAAGAAGTACAAAAGCAGCATCATATTGGGAACACCATCACCTGCAACTTCCCATTCAAGTCAGACACCTTCCAGATCTGGACATGTGTCTGTTATTTCTCCATTGTCACTTGGCCAACAACCTGGAATTGTCTACCTATGATCATCAGCACAAGGAGTTCAGCAATTCAAGGGGAAGGCCCATCACCTTCTCAGGACAACTAGAGGCAGGCAATAAATGTTACCAAGCCAAGATCATCCACATCCCAAGAACACATTTTGAAAATAAGTTATTAATATTACTGAAAAGAGAGACACATTGCAGAAGCTTTTCATCTTGCACTCATCAAGACAAACAAAAGAATGCCAAATTTCAATCAATCACAACAATGCTACAGGAGATAAAGGTGCTGCTTGGTTGGCAAGTTGACTGTGATTGGTTGAGGAGTTGTATTGGAGAAAACAATGGGGAACTATCAGCTCCCCAAGCTCCTGGGTAATTCAAAAAAGTGAGGGGGTTGTATGTTCAGTTTGATTGACAGCTTGAATAGGTTATTAAAGGGTTAGCTGTCTATGGTGCGGAGTTATGAAAACAAATGTTTGTTTTTATAAGGGATCAAGTACTTGAACAGATTTAAATGTATTGAATGGGGTTTCTTGAATGAGAGGTTTTTTTTATATAGTGAAGATTGTACTAAATATTCAGAATTTTATATTATTTCACCTTAGCATGACTCCTGAGGTTTGCCCATGGTTGGTACTGGTGAATTGGCATGGAGGGTATAAGGGCAAGGGGTGGTGGGTGGGGGCAGGAATTGGCACTAAGTTGGCATAGGAATTATAAGGGGTTATTGGGGTGTCTGGCAGCATGGGTTGGCATACATTGGCTTGTATGGGCATGAGGAGCGGGTGGTTGCGGTGATGGTGCATGAAGGGTAAGGGCTAATGTTTAAGAAAACAACTGGAATGAAGTCCCTGAGAACCAAGGTGGGCCTCTTAACCAGCCTGTCTTAGCATTCCACAGCCCCTGTGGCCATTTGTGGGCTGGTGAGACCAACTCCACCACAACCTCCCACCCCCCAACACCCCTACCCTGCCGCCCAGAATCTGCCATTCAGGGCACTTGTTCCTGAGGTGGGAAATTTCTCAGCTCACCACACTCACCTCAGAAGCAAAAATCCAAGCCGCTGTTTGATTTGTTAAGTTGTTTGCTGGCACATATGGCCTATGCACCTGGAATTGCACCAGCACTGAAATTCAAACATGATATCGGTCTATTGTGTCATAGGTAGAAAGCCTTTTAGGACTGACAGTATCATCCTGTTAGTGGAAAATACCACTCATGTAGCCACTGCAGAGTAGCAGCACAAAATGGCTTGCTCAAGCTGTTCAAATTTTTGAGATATTTTGCCTCTCCAGGGTAATTTGAGGGTATTTTCCCATTGCTTTCTCCATGGCAGTGCCACAGCCAATCATAGTCGACTTGCCACCCAATCAGCATCCTTTTCTCCTATTGTATAAATTGTTGTCAATAATTTGAAATTTGGCATTCTCATGTTTGTTCTGATGAGTGCAAGACAAAAAACTTCGGAAATATGTTTCCTTTCAGCAATAGTCAAGTGCTATGCTACCAAGAGACTGTAAGTACTATTATTGCTCAGAGAAATATATATTAATAAATCCTGCCTGTGCAGTACTTACAGTACAGAGGGTCTCAAATGTGTTAGGCATAACAAATGATCCGTCAAGGCCAAAAAGGAATATGGAAGCATAAGAGAGCATTCCCCCAAGGATAATAAGGTTGTTCATGTAGGGGCTGGACATCTTTATCAACCTGCAGAAAGGAACAGACAATTGGCAACTTTAGTTTTAACAGGGTCATTCTTTGGTTCTTGTAGTAAAGAACGGTCTTTGTTATACAACTAATGATCATGGCTATCTCTTTTTATTAATTCATGAAGAACTTCTTAAATAAACCTGCATAAATGAGATTGAAAACTATCAGATCTGTTTAAATTTGCATTTTGGAAAGTAAAACAAACATAGATACTTAGAAGGACTTTAAGCTTCCAAATGATCGCAAGCTATAAAACAAGAATGAATAACTACAATATGGGGAACCATGACATCCAACATTCTGGAAAACAAAGTCCATTTAACTGAAAAATGATTTAAAAGTAAATCTACATGTAGGGATGGAATCCCCCTTTCCCCAGCAAAATGCATGAATGTCCTGCACTTCTTGAACTGCTAATGAAGATTCTGGATTTTTATAATGTATGAATTCTGAAAAAGATAGCTCACTAGCAGTAACAAGAGGATGATCACTTAATCACAACTCACCTACAATAATGATCCCTGGAAACTTCTAAACAGCAAACAAACTATTTAAATGTTGAAAGTGCAGAATGTACAACTATAGCTAGAAAAGGATAAATGCCAACAGATTTACTCAAATCCTATTGGCCAATAGTAAACAGGCAACCATTTGCGATTGCTACTTGGGAACAATGCAATTGAAAAATGTTCAACAATCTATTGTTGCTTTATGATGACCACTGTTTGCTGGTAACTACAGAAATAAAAAAAATCAAGTAACAAAACACCTTTCAGGTCACAAGACATCCCAATGTTCATTTCCCCACCAGTCTCAACTGGACCTTCTTTGGGACAGATCCTCAATCTGTTGGGAACAGAATTACCCATGCCAGAAGTGGCAGAGCAACTGGGGAGAGAGGGGCGGTTAATTCTGCCTGGGAATCCACTGGCAAGCTGGTGTGCACAATGAGAAAAGCTCTGCTGGCCTGGGAGTTGATAGGAGCCCAGGGCCCACCTCATGGTTTAGGTTTGACATCCTGGATTTCTTTTTAAAATATTGTATTGTTTAGGTCCCTTAAAGAGGGAGATTGATTACCATGACCCATGTGTTTCTGGAGGAGGGCTCTGCAATGCCCAGAGTGTGCAACATCGCCTGCATTTTGCAACCTCTCCTGATGGGCAGGTGCCTGAGATATGCCTCGAATGCTGAAGGCACCTGCCAGGATTACTAAAATGAAAGACTTGGAAGTTTCTCTGGCAAGTGTGAGCAATGGAGGTTTCCAGCAGGTACGACCCAACGTTTGTCAGATGTTACCCCCATGGATTTTTGGGCTGTTGTATTTGTGCTAATATGGGAGCTAAATCTGTCACTTTGCGCTATAATGTGATAGTCCTTGTGTATGCAAGTATCTTAATACATTGTTAATGGACATGCTATCAAAATAAATTGTTGATGATCTTTTTTGAGCCAGCTTTTTGACCAACAGCTTTTTGACTGTTTCAAATGTTCATATCATTTGCCAATAATCTTATCAGCCAACAGTAAACAGTTAACCATTTTGTGAGTACCACTTTTGAACAATGGCAGTATTGAGCACTGTGGGGTGAAATCTTATTGACTTAGTTCCTGCCAGAATGGGAAGGCCGTTTTCGGGGTTGGGAACCTGATTTTCTGATGGATAGGCTTTGCTGAGTTCTTTCCCAGAGCAACAGCAGTCGCATCCTGCCTCCTGGCTTCCCATCATGTTCATTCAGTCAATACAAGGATTTCTAGTTAAAGGGACCACAGCATTGGTAAGAAAGGCTCACCAGCACTTGGAATTTTGAGGCTGCAGTAACCTCAGGAATGGAGGGGAGACCTGGGAAGATTGCTTCCCAGCTCTGTCACTGGAGCTCCTGCTGTAGGATCTGAGGGGTTGCGGTCAGGCAAGCTCTCCCAAGGACAACTTTTCCAACCAGGTGTGAGTGGAAGTGGCTGAGGAAGTCATCAACAGGATTGTTTCCTCCAGCCTGGAGACATTACAACAGGATCCAGGACCTCAGAAGGGCAGGAAAGGTGAGTGACATAACACTTTCACAAAGCACCACACTCTGACTGTCCCAGCATTCTCATGGACAGAACTCATCAGGAAAACACATTTGCAGCTCTTTTCATTCCTCTCTCTCCAGGCACCTCACATTCCCAACATTCACATTCACTCTCAACCTATTGTCAACCCATGCCTCACAGTCACCATCTACAAATGTTTTCCTTTCCCCCTTCCCACAAACACTTACATCTCTCCGCTTTCACTCCTTACAGGAGGAGGGAGAACACAACTTGGCAAAAGGTACAGATGCAGAGGTAAGGGGTTGGCCCTCCAGTGACAGGCACTTTGTCATTCATTGGCAATGTTTGCACACTTGCTCCACTGCAAAAGAGGTTTTGGTCCAAGAGGCTGCAGCTGTGAGCAGTAACCTGCCATGAGAGCCTGAGTCTCCTGAGGTGCTGGTGCTCAGGTTGTCGAGAGAGATGATCCTCTGCCTGTAGACCCTGTGCTGGATCCGGCCTCCATTGGGCTGGACCTTGGTGTCCATTCCATGGAGGGCTAGTTGTCTGAGGAGAAGACAGCTGTTGCTGCTGCTACTGTTGCTCTTTCAGCTGCTAAAGCTGTTGGTGGTGCTGTGGCCTGTACCCTTGATCCTCAGCAGAGGTGAAAGGCGGAATTGCATAGGATGCTCCCATGCAGTGTTCAAGGCTGGCAGCAGGGAAGTGCAGCTGAAAATGAGTGAAGTGCAAGACAGGTGACATACCTTCCATAAAGTTGGCAACCACTTGTCAAGCAGTGAGAACACTCTCAGAGGAAGTGCTTTGTACAGTGGCCTCTCAATGGCCATGGCTGGAGCTCTTCAGTGTAAATGATCAAAGCCTTCCCAGCCTGTCAGTTTCACTGAAGAGGCTCTTTCCGCTATGTACCCAATTGCCTCAGTGACCCTGATGAGGTGTAGACACAGTGCGAAACCTGTCTGCAATTGGGAAAGAAGGAATTCATGGTTATAAATGTTCTTAATTGCCTTTTAAGTTGGGTCAATTGTATTTCCCTCCAGACCCAAGGGGGTTCCCCACTCGAACTTGGAAACTGCCCCAGGGAAAGCCAGAAGAGGGAGGGATGACATTGGAATCCTGATCCAATTTCAATTTTTGGGTCTTTACTATCTTGCACGCATCAAATCCTACCTCCACTTGGCTGAGAAAATTCTGTTCTTTGGGAACAACGTAACTGAAAAATGTTCTTCTATTATTAGTTTATGATAATCAGTGGCATCTGATAATCACCAAAACAAAAGAAAAGCATGATTTATGAAGCAATTTTCATGTCACAGGGCATCCAAGGTGTTTCACACCCAATTAATTACTTTTTAAGTGCAGTCACTGTTTTGCAGGCAAGCATTAGAGTCAATTTGTAAAACAGCAGGACAGGCACCATAAAAATGCAAGTTTGTTTTTTTTAATAAAATATATTTGCACCATTTATCACTGAGACAAAGTTTTGTGATATACTAAGTAGCATAGGCAGGACCGTAACATGATCAAGCGACATTGATAAATTAAGTGAGTGGCTGAAATGGTGGCAAATGGATTTTAATGAAGGTCAGTGTAAAGTGATCCATTTTGAATCCAAAATAGATAGATCTGAATGGGCCATAACTTCCCAGCTCCCCAGTGTCGGATTTTGGGGGTGCCCCAAAGATGCGCAGGGGAACGCCTCTTGGAAGTTCCCAGGTAAGGGTTTGCACAGCAATTGCCCAGAAGTGCTAACTTCCTCTGGACAATTGCGCTGCTGTGGGAACTATCCAAAAATGTGATTTAAATTGCAAACTTCAGATGGTTCCACCAGGGTTACATCAATAGAAAAAGTGAGAAGAATTTAAACCTCTTCTAACTTCTAGGTAACTATTGTAAGCACCCAGACCGACCCCATGGGACTCCCCGACACTCCCAACCCCCCACACCCCATCCCCCCATAGGACTCCCCCATCCATGCTCCACTAGGATTCCCCCACCAACCCCCCCGAGCTCCAATCCCCTCCAACCCACCTGATCTCCGACACCCCCACCTCCAACCCCCGATGGCTGACACACCAGACCTCCGACATCCCTACCCCCCCAACCTCTGACCCTCCCCACCCCCGACACCCCCACCACCCAACACTAACCTCCGACCCCCCCGACCCCGATCTCTGACCATCTTCACCCCGACATCTGGCCCCCAACCCCCACCCTGACCTCCAAACCCACCCCACCGCCCATCCGCCAACCTCCAACCCCCCAACCTCTGACCATCCCTGACCTCCGACCTTCCCAGCCCCCGCCCGCTGATCCCCCCGCCCTCCAATCCCTCAACCTTCGCCCTCCGATCCTCCCCATCCTCCAAATCCTATTCACTTACCTTGGACACTTAATCTTCTCCATGGCCTGTCAATTTCACTGGGCCCTTTAAACTTACTTGCTTTACGGCAGCAAGGGTTGTAAAAAAGGGGGCGTGGCCTCCTTGAATCCACCAGAGCTGCACTTCGCTGGGGCCTGTGAGGAGCTTTTCGATGCAGCTCCGGTCAACAAAAGGGTCAGCGTAATTTTCAAGAGCTTATAAGAGTGCATTTATTTCTTCTAATTCCTGCGGGCCACCTTGATCTGATGCTAGTTGGAAGTTACGGCCCATTATTACATAAATGGTGAAAATCTGGTAACAGTGAGATTTAGAAGTCCATTTAGAAGTCCAAACAGCACTGTGGGTGGACCTACACTACATGGACTGCAGCGGTTCAAGAAGGCAGCTCACCACCACCTTCTCAAGGACAATTAGGGATAAGCAATAAATGCTGGCCTAGCTAGTGATGCCCACATCCTTAAATGAATTTTTAAAAAAACCACTAAAATGTAGCAGTGTGGTACAAAAAAAAATCAAAGGTTAACCTTTATACCTAGAGGTCTAGAATATAAAGAGGTGAAAGTTTTGCTACAGCTATACAAAACTCTAGCTAGACCCAATCGAGCGTACTCTGTATCATTCTGGGCACCACACCTTAGAAATAGTATTTTAACCTTAGAAGGAGTGTAGCACAGATTCACCAGGATGTTACAGGGTTCCAAGGTTTGGACTCTGAAGGAAGTTTACATAAACTAGGCTTGTATTCCCTGGAATGTAGAAGGTTAGCACTCAAGAAGCTTGACACCATTCAGGATAAAGCAGCCCACTTGATTGGCACCACATCCACAAACATTGACTCTCTCCACCACTGATGCACAGTAGTAGCAGTGTGCACCATCTATGCAGCACTGTGGGTGTACCCACACCACATGGACTGCAGAGGTTCAAGAAGGCAGCTCACCACCACCTTCTCAAGGGCAACTAGGGATGGGCAATAAATGCTGGCCCATCCAGCAAAGCCCACACCCTGTGAATGAATAATAAAAAAAAAATAATTGATTAAGGTCTTTAAGATGTTGAAAGGAATTAATAAGATAGGTAGAGAGAAATTTTTTCTGCTGAGTGAGGGAGTCCAGGTCAAAGAACGTAAGCACGAGTTTTTGCTTCCAGATCAGGAGTGCAGAGTTGGGACAATTCCCAACTTCACAAACCCAATCCTGGAAAGAGTTCCCCAGATGGCTGGACTGTTATTCCAGGAGGGGTGGGGAGTGAAATGGGAGACAGGCCTGCTGCTGCTGGAAAGGGTTCGGAGGCAGCACAGGAGCTGCCAGATGCGGAGGTGGGCTGGGCAAAAAGGTCCGCCTCGGTGCTCCGGGACTGTGAAGAAAAGAATGAAACAGCCCCCCAACCTTCACCCCTCACCCCCCTCCACACACCCCCACACACTCCCCATGCCCCATCCATGCCAACCCATGCCACATCATGCCCCTCTACCCACCTCCATGGCCCCTCATACTCTCCATTCCAACATATGCTCCTCCATCCATCCCCATTGCCCCTCATGCCTCCATGCCAATCAATGTCCAATCTATGTCTATGTTTAACCCGCCCCTGGTTCCCCCTTGTGAAAATGTTGGGGGTCATGACTTCCAGTTCAACCTCTGGAGCCATTTTCACAAATACAGAGCCCCGAATTTTCCAGCTCCTCACGCCAGTGAAATCTCCTGGTGCTGCCGATGTGAGCGGAGATTGCAATGGTTTGCCGGCTGCTCCGCGGGGGATCCTGCCACGGTGGGGCTGGAAGATTCTGGCCAGGGAGCCTCTCCATCTGTGTGAAAATTCAAGCTGTCACCTTAAAAACTGAATCAGGTCATTTGGAGAGAAGTCACGAAACACCTCTTCAAACAAAGGGTGGTAGAAGGCTGGAATTCCCTTCTTCAAAAGGCATGCGAGCTCAATGAATAATTTTAAATCTGAGCTTGATAGATTTTTGCTAGTCAAGGATATATATAAAAAAATACAGAACCAGGTGAAGGAAGTCAAATACATTTCAGCCATGATCTCAGTGAATTGTGGGACAGGCTTGAGAGGCTGAATGGCCTAATCCTCCTCGTAGACACCAGAAACTGATATAAATAAATGTATTTTGGGCAATTCTTGGTATATAAAATGAAACCAATCCTTGACTTAGTGATGTTCAGTTTTTAGGGGTCAATTTTATGTCTTAGACTATAGTTTTGAAACCTAACAATTTTTTCAAAGCAAATGCAATCAATATGATGAATGACACAGAATAAATATTTCAGAGGTTGATGGCTAAATTTGTCACTGGACAATTGCAGTGGCATTTGTGAGAATAGCATATGTAGAATCATTAACTTAATTGAAATGCAGTGGAGCCCTTCATCTTTATGTAATAGTTATGATTAATTCAGTGCTATGGAGTTGGAAAACAACAGCTCATATTGCCTGGTCAGAAAATATGATTACCTTACCTGCCACAATGTTCAAAACTGCATCAACTGAAAAGTATCACAAATCAACATTTTTTGAGGCGGGAGGGATGACCCTAAAGCTCCTTAGAAAATAAATGTTTTCCCATTAGCATTTTCCTTTCTTCTCAGAAATGTCCACAGCCACCATCTTTGATTAGTTGCTTTAAAGTGGAATAGCAATCATCAATTTGATAACTAGTTTGAATATTATCTTACTGTTTTTCTTTCGTTTAATTTTTCTCACGCTCCCCAGAGTATCTATTATGCTCAATGCCTGGGGAACAGAATGGATCTATCAATTTCTCTGATAATTATGGCGATGAATGGACATTTTCCCATTCATTTACCTCAGTAATGCCATGTAGATCTGGATTAAAATATTCACTTCACACTTTGGCTGTCGAGCTGTGAAATGCTACACAAACTCTTCATTAATGACCTTAACAAGCACAAATTAAATTTGGAGGAATAGTCAGAGAAATGTTGAACATGGTCAGGTGGTCTGTTAGTACTTGCTTCCCAGATTCCACTACATTTTATGAACAGCCACAATTTTGATAAATTTATTAAAATAAGGAATTAATTTCTTGCATCAACACCATACAAAATCTTATTTCCATGCATCACTATTCCGCAACTTAATTAGCAGAATTTCTTTTTAAAATTGGTATTTTCCAATGTTATTTAATAGCTTGACTGTTTCCATTGGTAAAAACTGAAGATTGATGTTAGGTGCACAGTTGAAAAGCAACATTAATTCAAGGTCACTCACCAGCAATCGAAAGAAGTCTGAAGCCTATTGTATCAAATGCTTCCTCTTTAACCATGTAATTCAACATTAATGCTGTGCACTACATTCTTATATTGCTAATTTATTTCTTGATATTGTGCCACGTGCAACTGAGTAGGCTCACTGGCAGCATTTAACTCTGGCAGGATAAGTAAACTATGCAGCAAATTGCCAAGTTCATATTTATTCATCATGAATATCACAAAATATTATAGAGCAGAAGGAGTGTGTTTGGCCTGTTGTACCTACACAGCTCTCTGGATGTGTCATCCTGTAAATTCATTTGTGAGAAGTGGGCGTTGCTGGCATGACTGCCATTTACTGCTCATCCCAACTTGCCTGAGGCGGAGGTGGTAGTCCCTTCCTCTTGATGCAACTGGATGGCTTGCTAGGCCACTCCAGAGGGCAATTAAAATTCAGCTACCTTGATGTGGGGATTGGAGGCACGAATAGACCAGAGTGGGCAAGGATGGCAGGTTTTCTTCTCTAAAGAACCTCAGTGAACAGCTTGATTTTTTTTTTAGGGCAAACCAACAGCCTCACAGTCATTTCTGAGGTTCAAATTCTCAACATGCAACACTGTTTCTGTGGGCACTCGTCTGGCTCACTGTTGTAGTTATGGTGGTTTGTCAGGAGAACCATCATGAAATTTCAGAGCCATGACTTTAGTAAAATTTTCGATTAAAAATGCCAGTTGCCAAATAGGAATAGGAATCAAAAAAAGGTTAAAGTAGCAGTTTTACTGCAGGCATGATCTGTCCTAATTTTATGCACTCATAACTGTTATTTTGTGTCACTTAGGCTGAATGTGAAAACTGTTATTTTGTGTCACTTAGGCTGAATGTGAAAAATTGCTGCTGTGGTGTGATGGTCTGATGTCATAGCAAGTTGGTGTACTTGCATACTGTGCCATGCAGCAACTGGATACGAGTTTTGTTGGCCATCTGGAAGCGACGTAACATGAAAATAAAGGTTCACGAAAATATCAAAGGACAAGGATAGAAACTACAATAAACACCAAACTAAAGATGTTACACACAAATACATCAACAACACAACAGTAACTGCATTTCTCAAAATTACAAATGATAAAGAAGCGCAGAATGTTACATTACAGAAAACAGAAAAAGATCATCTGACCTATCACATCTGCATTGGTCCCTTTCTCCACGGCCAGAATTTTATACTCCCCCACCGATGGGTTTTTGGTGGGGGTGCAGGGAGCATGAAGTTGAAGGAACGGAATTCCCTCTGGGTTCCCGACCGCTCCGACCACACAGCGATTTTACGCTAGGGTGGGCAAGGCATCGGACAGGAAGCCCACCCTCAAGTTAGGTCCTTAAGAGGCCAATTAATGGAAACTTAAGCACCGTTTCCAGGCCAGCCTCAAATTTTAGGCTGGCGGAAACATTGAATCTCCGTGGGGGAAGTCCAAAATGCAACAGAGTTACGCCCCGGGTGGAGAAGGGAGTGGGGTGAGGGGACTGCCTCCATCAGAAGCCCCTTCTGAAGTTGGGCACCCGCCTACCCACCCCTTCTTAAGGTCCATTGACCTCCGGACCTTCCTCCCCTCCCGGCCTCTACCCCGATACCCTGATTGCCCGCCCCTGCTCATGCCCTCCCATACCTTCCATACCCTCCCCATCCTGGGACACCTTCAACTTACCTGGGCCTTTGGTTCCCAGACTTAGGCCAGGGTTTTCCCCTCGGCGATTTGGGGGTGGGGCCCGCTCGCCGAGGGGAAAATGACGCGGGATGATGTCGGGAGGAATCCCCGATGTCATCCCGGGCCATTTAAATTTTTAGGAAGGTGGGTGGACAGCGAAATCAGCTGTCTGCCCGCCGACCTGTCAATGGCCAATTGAGGCCATTGACAGGCTAGTTTAGATAATTAAAGACCTGCCTGTCTAAGCTTAAGGCTGGCGGGCAGGCCAGGAGCCCCAGTGGGCTCCAGGTTATTCATGAAACTTCATCCATTGGCGGGATGAAGTTTCATGTCCGTTTTTTAAAAATGTAATAAATTTTAAGTGTTTATTATTAACATGTCCCATCTCGTGTAACATTGTCACATTAGGGGGCATGTTAATAATTTTAATATTTTCCTATTTTTAGACTTTACTTACCTTTCACAAATCTCCCTGAGACAGGGCTTTGCCTCAGGGAGCAGTGTGCTCTTTTGCGGGCATGCGTGAAAGAGCGCACTTTGACAGTTGGGGTTTCCCTCCACCCCCCGCACAGGAAGCACATAGCGCTTCCTGTCGGGCAGGCCGCTGAGTGGGCCTTAATTGGCCCGCCCACTCAAAATGGCGGCGGGCCCTGTTTCGGTAGCGGGGGTCGGCTCTCCGCCCGCTGCCTAGCCGGTGGGGCCAGCACGCCATCCGAGGGCAAAATTCTGCCCTTACTCTCCGATGTGTTGTTGTAGTTCCTCTTCTGTGCACAGCAGTGCAGATTGGTCGGCAACTCTCTAGGGCGGGACTTCCTCCTGATTAAGGGGCGGAAGACCTGCCTGCAGCCAATGAACACTCACTGAAGTGCAAATTGGCTGCGAAGCAGTTGGTGTTGGTGGGGAACACAAGACCCCGTCATCCGAAAAATTCATGTTGATATGTTTAATCCAATGCTCTCCAAAACCTTTAATACTGTTCTTTTAAAAGCAAATTTGTAATTTTTTTTTAAAAAAATGATCAATTTCAAACAATGCCTTTCGGTAAAGAATTCAACTTTCTAATCACCTCTGTAAAGAAAGATTTTCTAATTTTCCCTTCAATTGTGAACATCTTAAATTTGTTACATAGAATTACATGGGACAGAATTTCAACTAGCCAGTGGGGTGGGACAGAGTGTATGTTCAGGTCCGGGTGTTGTGGGTTGGGTGGAGTTGGGGAAATAAAGTCCCAAAGAGTGGCATCAAGTTGGAAACCTACCAAGATCTTCCCCACTTCCAGGTTTAAAACAGTTGGGTTTGCAGGTGAGCGGGAAACATACATGGAGCTGTCGGTAAAGTAATTAAAATATTTAAATCCCTAATTCATTCAAAATATACTTTAATAGCCAGCGCATGGGTTTCTAGACTGTGTGGAACTTGCCAAAGTTAAACAGGCGAGTGCACGTTGGAGAGTGCTTCTTCAGTAAAACTGACAGGCTGGGAAGCCTTCAAAGAGTGAAACTAAAGAGTTTCAGCCCTGTCTAGGTGAGAGTTTGGTACTTACAGCACATCTTCTGAGAGTGTGCTTTCACTCCTTTCAGGTAATTGCCAATCTCTTGGAAGTCATTTCACTTGTCTTGGACTTCATTCACCTTGATCTGCACTTTCCTGTTGTTAGCTTTCACAGCAGCATCGGAGCAGTTTATGCAGCTTTGCCTTGGACCTCTGATGAGGACCAAGAGTAGAAGAAGAGAGGATAGACACAGAGATCCAAGGCAAGCTGCTGTATTTAGCTATGTTTACATCTTGCAGATGCTTCATAGCTAAATAGAAAGGTAGCTATTATATTTTATTGACCCAAAAGCAAAGACAAGATGGAAACATGATAGGTCTTATATTTGGAGGGATTTGAGTTTCAAAGAAGTGTGAAAACAATGGAACTTGAGATGAAAGGGAAAAAAGGTATTTTAGAGTTACTATGGAGAGCTGTTTGAGCTGTAATGGCTGGAGCTGGAGCTAGGCTGTTGAGTTTGAGCTGTGAGATGGAGCAGCTGGAGCTTTAGCTGGGGGAGGATGCAGTTTGAATCAACTATCCAGTGAATCCAAAAAAGTCTTGGGCTGTAAAAAGCAGTTTTATTCTGAAGTTTGGATTTCCACAGCAGTGTGGAAGAGAGTTACAGGTCATGTGGTATGCCTTTATTGAAGCTACAGCAGTTTGTCTTGAGTAGTATTACTAGATTTTTTTTAATAGTTAAAACCTTTAAGGGGTTGTTGTCTAGAAGATGTTTATTTGTGAGTCTGACCAAGTAGAGAGTCTTTTTAGGGGAATGTTTTGTAAGACTAGGTTTAACTGTGTATCTGTAATCTTGTGTGCTTTTACTCTTGACAGTAAAACTTTTACTTTTAATTTTTAAAATCCCAAGTGTTACTGAACATGTTGCTGCTCAGATCAGTACATCCTCTTCTTGTTTGCAGAATACAAAGAAAATAGGTATGGCCCATAAGCCAAGCTTCCTCTGGGATTTGGTTTGCGCAGCAATTAATACCTGCTTTAGTCATAACATTCATCCACACTGCAGTGTTACACATGGGCCTAGGTGTAGGCCTCATAGCTTGAGAGGCCATGCATATTTGTGCAGATAATATTGGCTGTCCTCTTTGCACACTATTTTGGTTGCATCTGCATTCCAGGTGTCACTGGCTGTGCTTTGTGTGTTGAACAGAGCTATATAGAAACCAAGAATGTTGCATGTGGCACCCACGTCAGAAATTGGATCTTTGGCCAGAATGGATGGTGGTGCAAATTCTTTCAACAAGCTGTTGGTGCACAGTTATAGGCCCCTAATGCACAAGATGCCTTTTCTGCTTGTATGCTACAACATCCAATTCTATCAGCACGTATAGGGTTTGAATTCTGACATCATTCCACTCTTGGCATTGTGGGCATCATTTGACTATGGACAATTTGGCAGCATGGCCCCTCATTTACAGTCATTGGCATTCATCTGAGGAGGTCCTGTTGTGAATGACTTATTACCATGTGTGTTTGCAATATGATGAGGCCCATGTTTATGATGCTAAGTTTCAGCCAAATGAATGTGACTGAGTCCAACTCATTGATGGTCATTGACCTGAACCACATCTTTAAAATGCCGTGTCCAGGGTGCAATAGACTGTACACATGTGGCCATCAAGGTGCCAGCAGGTGAGCCCGGTGCCTTCGTCAACAGGAAGGGCTTCCACTCCATGAACGTGCATATAGTGTGTGATCACAGGATGCAGATTCTACAAGTCCACACACCCGGCCGCATTTGCTGCCGCTGCTGCGTCGTGGACGACTCCAGAGGCACATCATCAGGAACTGACTGAGCATGTGCCTGGTCCCCTGCAGTTCTCTGACTGCTGGCGCCATGGGCACTCTCTGTCTCTACCAGCTCCTCCAGCGACTGTGAAGTGCCCTCACCGCTGTGCTCCGGGACACTAGCCAATGATCAAATTCCCACCGAGGCATTAGTATCTACGCTGGTGCTTCCATAAGCAATGGTCAAGCCATGTTACAAAATTAAATAATTTAACATTCAGCACTGCCAAGGCCGTTGGGAGGACAATGCTGACCTCTCTGCTGGGCTTACATATCTGGCCATGCCTCACCGCCACCAGTGGACCTGGGCACATGGCACCTCTCCAGGCCCAGGGCCTCCTGCTCAAACCAGCTTAGAACTGTGCCTAGCCACCTCCAGTCCTCGCATGCTCTGCCGCGTTATGAGCATCCTTCTTCTGAAAATGAGAGACGAGCATTGATTTGTGCAAATTGCACATGGACTCTGTTCGCGCACGGCCCACCCCAACCAGAGTGGGACATATCAGGGCTCCAGTGCCTCCTCACCCCACTGCTGCTGAACACTCACACAAAGATGCTAAGTCTGTTCCCCATCTCCCCCACCTCTCCTTGGACACATGCTGCCTACATCACAATAAGCCCCACACGGTATATCCTTCCATTGCAAGGAGGCGCAAGCATGTGGAGCGCAGAGCGCAGATGGTTCGGTGCCACACCACCTTGAAGCTCCTCTCCCAGCATGTCATCACCCTGGCATGGACATGTCCTGGAGTTCAAACACAGTGCCTAGGTGCAGTTCCTCCAGGTTGACCCCACACCAGTCATGTGGGACTCAGTGTAAAACATGCTGCGGGTGCCGAACCCATCTCTTCACCAGCCTCTCAGGGTGACCTCAGCATGTGCAATATCTGTTGGCCCACCCAGCGAAGGACATATGCCGTCAATGATTCATTGCAATCACTACACTCAGGCTTGGCAGGGTGGGGTGGTGACAGCAGGGGGGGAAAGCCGACCTGCTGGATTAGATGCCCAATGCCAACAATGTCCTCACCCTGCCAGAGCGTAACAGGTCGTTGAAGTGCTTGTGACACTGGATCCAGGTGCGCTGCACCACGTCGCGGGGAGCTCACCACCTCCACCACCTCCTCCCAGGCACGTTTCGTCAAGTGGGGGGGCCTCCTCCTCCCATCCCGGGGGACAAGCACCTCCCGCCGTGCTGCCACCTCCAGGAGGAGGGTGGCAAGGCAGTCATCGGAAAAACGAGGGGCATAGTGGCCCCCCGCCCTACCCTCCAGAGAGGCCTGCTCACCAGAAGCCCTCTGCTGTGGCCTTGCACTTGCCATTGTGAGCAGCCTAGAAAAGGCTGCCAGGCCTTCATTTAAACAGGCTGCTAGGTCTCCATTGGACCCAGTGGTCTGCACACGCCCACCACCGCCCGCCCACTCCCGCTATCCTCGGGAGTCGAGAAATATGCTGGACCGGCCTGCGTAAAATGGCAGCATGGACCCGATCGCCACCTGTGATCGGGTCCGTGCCCACCCGTGCCCGCTCCCGCCAACCGGAAAATTTGGGCCCTGGGTGCATGAGTCAGTCGGGGCAAATATAATTGCCCTACAAGACCAGGAGCCCCAACTTCATGCTCCCTTGGATTAAGGAAAGACCGTTGGAATTTGTCTTGTGCCACTTCTGGGTCAGTGAATAAAATTTTAAAGTTAATTCCACAGGTACCCTACCTCTCCAAAGGGGTCCTCTTGCTATCCAAAGAAATATACCAAGATCAGACCTGCTCTTGCCAGGTCGACTCTGCACACTTCAGGTTTTAACACTCCTAGGCTTCCAAAATCCAACTAGGGTGGAGGCAGCTGATGATTTAAATGGCCAGCTGCCTCCGTAAAACATGCATGCACAAAATGCACCATGCCACCATTCCCACCTCGCAAAAATGGCAAGTGTTCGGGAGCAGGACTTAGGAGTTTTGGCCAGTTCTGCTATCTTTCCCATGACTGCGAGGTTCTCCGTTTGTGCCGAAAATCTGGGCCTGCATCTCTAAATGGGGCAGAGGAGCAAAAGGGATTTAGGGGGTACCTATTTACAAAGCACTAAAAGTCACAACGCCGGTTAACAAGGCCATTTCTAGATTCACTTCGAGAAGGTTATAACTGCAAAGTAGAGAAGTTATGTTAAACAAAGCTAAAATACTGCAGGTGCTGGAAATCTAAACAAAAAAACCCAGAAATTGCTGGAAACACTTAGCAGGTCAGGCAGCATGGAGAGAGAAGTAAAGTTAGCATTTCAGATCGATGAAAAATCAAATTTTTCCGTCCTGCCAGTGACGGGCATCATCATGGGTGGGACGGGAAAATTTCGAGAGCCTTCCCACCCTGCCTGCGACGATGCCTCCCACTTGAACCGTTGACTTTGTTTCTCCACAGATGATGCCTGACCTACTAAGTATTTCCAGCAATTTCTGAATGTATGCTAAACCTGTGTAACATTTTAGTTCGACCACATTTGGATTACTGTACATACTTCTAATCTCCATCTTACATTTTGCTTTGGAAAAATTGGAAAGAAGATTTAGAAGTATGATACCAGAACTGGGAGGATGTAATCATCAGGAACAGTTGAAAAGGCTGGGCCTCTTTACTCTAGTAAAGGGAAGGCACAGTGGTGACCGAATGGAAATCTTTAACATGATGAGGTTTGGTACGGTTGATATAGGGAAGATATTTCCACTTGTGGGAGAGTCAAAATCTAGGTGCCATAAATAGGCACCAATAAATCCAATAGGGAATTTTGGAGAAACTTCTTTACCCAAAGAGTAGTTAGAATGTAGAACTCACTACCACATGGAGTAGTTGAGGCAAATAGCACAATTGCATTTAAGGGGAAGCAAGATAAACCATGGGAGAAAAGTGGATTTGTTGATAGGGTTAGATTAAGTAAGGTGAGAGGAGACTCTTGTGGAGCATAAACATTGGCTCAGACCATTTGGGCCAAACAGCTGTGCTGTGCATTCAATGGAATTCAGTGTAGAAATGGTCCAAAAATTGTTGAATTAACCTATTTACTTAGTTTTTAAGTTTTCTACCACATGGTGTTCAATTCAAGTAACCCTGGATGTCCATTAATATGGGTAGTCATTGAAGTAGCATTCACTCAGTACGAAGGCCGGAAAATGATTTGAGGGGTTAATTGCAACAGTTACAATATTTTCACAATGTGCCCATCAGAAGTGTGCATTATCTGTAGAAGAAGTAGAGACCTGTCATTATCGGTCTCTGCTATTGTTTCTGTATCATTGTGCCTCATAAAATATCACACACAATGTATTGGCATGGAAAATTCGCCTTAGAAATACACATCATTACAGGAAAATGTCTTTACACACAAGGTAAATACAATATATTTCTCCAAACAACATAAATACAAAAGGAAGATAGTTTGAATTTTGAATTAGGTACTGCGTGAATAAACAAACGTTTCAGAGACATGGACCACAAATATCTACTGCAAACAATAATAGAACTTGTAAGAAATTATGCAGACTAAAGCTTACAAAATAGATGGAAGCAGAACAAAACAAATGCCTGAAAGTAACATTACCAACAATACTGGAGATAGGCAGCTGGAGAACAATGAAACAGAAACATTTAGAGATGTGGCTGAACTATTAATATGCTGGCTAGTCCTAAGAAATGACATTTCCCTTAGCTAGCCTTTTACAGAAATAAAATATGGCTCTTGTCTGCAAAACTGAAACAAATAATACATTGTAATAAAATATTGAATATTACTGAAATATTAAACATAAAGATTTTTTTAAAAATCAAATAAAACTCAAACATTTACTGCAGGTTGCCCAGATTCTGTATTTTCCTATTATTTCTCTTCTTCTCAGCCGTCTCTTTGTTACAATACATAAGAACATAGAAATTATCAGAATTAGGAAAGGGCATCAAGTCAATTGGGATTATTCCAAAGTTTAAAAATTATAAAAAAAACCCATAAAAATAGTCTACCCTTGCATCAGTTGCTTCACTCATTTTAGTCAGGATAGCATGATGTAGGTGATATTATTTCAGCCTAGGGCCATTCCTGGCAGAAATTTGTAATTTAAATACATTTCCTGTTAAGCTCCAGCCAATAGCTTCTCACTCCATTGTCCCTCAGTGACTTAAACAGATCAACGCAAACTCATCCAAAATTAAAATTCAACCATTCCTTGTGCTACACTAAGCTCTGCCCTCCCTTCACCCTCATGGACCTACAATGGGTCTCTCCAATCCTTAATACATCAAATTTGAAATCCCCATCATTACCTTCAAATCAATAAACTGCCTCACCTCAGCTTAGCCTTTCAACCTCCTCCAGCCTCACATATTCACCTTCAATCCTCTATCCTTTCACTCTGGCTTCATGTGCATCACTGCTCCACTTACTCAATACTGCTTACAGAACCTTAAACTGCCTCAAACCTATTCTCTGGAACTCCCTCCCTCAAACCATTCTGCTGCTTCACGTTTCCCTATCTTTGAAAACCTACTCAAAATAATCTTTTTGACCAAATTTAGTCAAGTCTCCTAACTCTCTCCTGTCAGGCTCTTTATTTGTTCATTTTTTGGCTTCTTCTCCTTCTCTAAAGCACTTGGAGACATTTTCTACATGGGAGGTTGTATGCAGCCTGCTTTTTACTTTATTTCTCAATAAAATCACTCGCATACATGGCAAAACACAGAATCATCACAAATTAATTCCAGCATGTTTCATGGAGCTGGCAACTGCAAAGGGCAAATCTTATGGGACGAAGATCCAGTGGTTAAGACAGCCTTCAACACCACAGAATATAGAATAAATTCCAACATGTGTGCCAGCTGTGGCTCAGTTAATGCTTTCATCTATGAATCTCAAGGTTCTGGGTTCTAGTTCCACTCCAGGGGCTGAATCTTTGGCTCGGCGAGCGGGGGCGTGGCAGGATGAGGTTTCATGAATGATTTAAAATTTTCAGAAATTTTTTCTTATTAAAGTTAATGCACATGGCGCAGTTCATGTGACAGTTTCACACGAGGGGACATGTCATAAAAACTTTGACAACACTTTATTAGGCTGTTAAACTTAAAATGAATCTCCCTGAGGCATCTCTGTGCGCGCGAAAGAGCACACTCCCGACTCAGGCAACACCACCTCCGCCCCACCCCCAGGGGGCCCACACAGGGAGCACTCAGCGCTTCCGGATGCACGTCACGCTGGGTGGGCCTTAATTGGCCCCCCCATCTAAAATGGTGGCACCCAGCCAATCGAGGGTGCCTATCAGCTCCGCGCCCACCCCTGCACAATCCCCCCGGATGGGAAGAAAATTCTCCCCCAGGATTTGAGCACAAAACTCAAAGCTAACACTCCAGTGCGGTACCAAGGGAGTGCTGTATTGTCAGACATGTTGTCTTTTGGATGAGACATTAAACAGAGGTCCCCACCTGCTCTCTCTTGTGAATGCAAAAGATCTCATGGCACTATTACAAAGGAGCAGGGGTGTTATCTCTGGCATCCTAATCAATATTTATCCCTCAATCACCATCAGAAAAAAACAGGTTATCTGGTCATTATCACCTTATGTGATAATGTTTATGTTTATGTGAGCTAGCTGTGCACAAAGAAGTTGCTACACTTCCTATATTACAACAGTGACTACAACTTCAAATGTGCTTCATTGGCTGTAAAGCACTTTTAGGCTGCAGTGGTTGTGAAAGACACTATATAAATGCAAGTGTTCCTTGTAAAATGCCATAGTTTAAATATTTATAATGTATGATGATTACATTTCCTGGTGAGCAGTTACTTTATTCATTCACTCAATATCATTCAATAAATTCATAGCAATTACATGGAAACAGTTAATTCTCCAGCATGAGTGCTATGCAGCACTTACTGTCAGCACTTGCATACTAATTGCTCCTGGCAAATCCATGGGCTTGGTTGAATAAAACTAACGCCATGAATTTCATAACACATGCTGAAAATTAATGGCTATCCCAGATCAATGGCAGGACTGTAATCTTTAATTCAGATGAAGAATAAAACCTATCTGAGTAGTATTTGGAGTTTTATGATGTTATCTGAATTCTTTAACGTGATTTTTTATAATGTAACAGTATTAATTTTTTTCTCCCCAGGAAGAGTTTAAATAAAGTCCTTACTTCTGATTTCGATTTTTGATGTTGAAGAAGAGAAAAGCACTGGACATGAACATTCCTAAGACAGTCAAAGCAGAAAGAATACTGTAGAGTGGTAGGGAAATCTTGCGCAGCTGTGGCTGTATAATAGTCCTGTCCTTTGGAGGTTCAACACCTGAAAGCAGAAACAGAAGTTATAATTTAAAATGATGAAAAATACCATTCACTGAACTTCACACTGAAGTATTTCACATAATCCATTAAATTAAATTATCAAAATCAAAAACACACTGCACTGGTTGCCTTGCCAGCCTTGAAATCACCTTTTAGCCATGGATCAACATCAAAAGGCACAAGCCATCATACTCTAGTCTACACTCATCTGACCAAGGATTCATTATTCAATTATGTCTTTAAAATAATGCATTTCATTTTTTTAAAGCAAACGCTATGGGGCTGATGAAGTGGTTTTCATTCATCAGACATCTCAATTGCTTGCATTCCACTGAGCTACTCTCACCTGATAATGTGAGGCCCACTCATTCAATTATCTTTGTTGTGTTGCTGATGCTTAAGTATGTTGTGCCATGGAGTCAGGGACAAGAATGTTGGACAACAACAGCTGTTAAGGGCTGATAACTATGCTTGAGGCATTGACACTGTTTATCATTTCAGAATCTTGAGACATAAAGGCATATTTCAGAAACTAGCTGCTGGGCCAAATAAAAGGAAGGTCAAAAAGGAAGGACTTCCTTGTTACAAGGACCCAGGAATAAAATTATATAAAAATCAACTACTTGGATAGATAAAGGGAATTCAGTAAACATAGCATCGATGGATTTTCAGTGGGCATTTAATAAGATATACCACGTGAGGCTTGCTACAGAAATGTAGATACATGATATAAGAGGAAATAGAGCAACATGGAGAGAAATTTGCTGATGGTCAGAAAAAGAGCAACTGTGTGTTGCTTATATTGGATAAAAATTAAAAATAGCGAAAGCCAGGAGCCAGTGCTCTGTTGGCTTTTATTTGCTTAAATAAATGGATTTGTTCATAAGGATACAGAACAAAAAATTGAAATTTAACAGTGACACAAAAGTAAGAAATTTGGCAAACAATGAGGAACACTGTAAAGTCTTCAGGAAT
Source organism: Cetorhinus maximus (assembly GCF_964194155.1). Taxonomy (NCBI): domain Eukaryota; kingdom Metazoa; phylum Chordata; class Chondrichthyes; order Lamniformes; family Cetorhinidae; genus Cetorhinus; species Cetorhinus maximus. The sequence goes on along the minus strand of NC_135881.1, from coordinate 96,831,165 downwards.
GGTGGCAAAGTGGTTATGTTACTGGATTTGTCTTTCATCAGCCCTTGTTCTGAAGGTTGGCTACACTATGGACAATCTTTCTCCACTGATTTCTATTCTCCGCTGCCCTCACTGCCTGTTCCATAGAGAGGCCAGTCCGCGAGGCTAGTAATCCGCTTAATTAAAGAAAATGTGGAGAGAAAGCTAATATCAGTAATGGTGACTGTAACCAATGAATTGTCATAAAAATCCATCTGGTTCACTAATGTGCATTAGGGAAGGAAATCTGCCATCCTTACCTGCTCTGGGCTATATGTAACTCTAGACCCACGGTAATGTCTTTCCTGCCCTTTGAATTGGTCTAGCAAGTCACTCAATTGTATCAGACCGCATGAGAAAGTACAATGAGAATAAAACTGGAGGGACCACCTGGTATCGATCTAGGCATTGGATTTGGACGTAACAAAGGCACATCCAGCCCAATAAAGATCTCCGGCTAAATCTGGGAACTTGCGCCAAAATTGGAAAAGTTGTCCCACAGACTAGTCAAGCAACAACTTGACACTGTCATATAGAATCAAACCTTACCTCTATCACCATTTCTGGGTATGTCTTGTTCCACTGGCAAGGTAGAACCACCAGAGCTGGCGCACAGTGGTATACAGATGGGAGGGAATGGCCCTCACAGTTTTCAACATTGACTCTCAATCCCATGAAGTTTCATGCCATCTAGTCAAACATGGACAAGACAACCTCCTACTGATTAGCATCTACCTTCTGTGGTATAAGGGGTTAATTCTAACTGTGTAATATGCTAATGAGACACAGTGTACATCATCACAGGAAGTTTTTATTTTATTTTATTTATTCTTTCATGGGATGTGGGCATAGCTAGCAAGAGCAGCATTTGTTGCCCATTCCTAATTGCCCTTGAACTGAGTGGCTTGCCACAGCATTTCAGAAGGCAGTTAAGAGTCAACAACATTGCTGTGAGTCTGGAGTCAAATGTAGGTCAGACTGGGGTAAAGATGGCAGATTTCCTTCGCTAAAGGGTACTAGTGAACCAGATAGGTTTTTACAACACTTGGCAGTGGTTTCAAGGCCACCATTACTGAGACTGGCTTTTCAAGCAGAAGTGGAAGACTTGACCATACAAAAGTGGAAGAGGCAGGAAGAGTTTCCTTCAACTGCCCCAGCTAACTGTGCTTGGCATGGCGGGATAAAGCACAGGTGTGAAAATTGTCCCGCCAAAGAGGTCAAATGCCATTTTTTCAGGAAGAAGGATCATTTTCAGGGCAGTGTGTCGCAGCAAGAAGCTTGTACAGAATAAGCAAAAAGAAAAGCCTTTGAATTGTGGCAAGGTCCATGAAGTGGAAGATACCAATGATATTGAGATGCTTTTAATGGAAAGATCCAGGGACCAAGTGGAAGCTACTGGAGTGCTGATATCCTAGTAGAGGAAAACAAGACATGCTTTAAATTAGACACAAGTGCAACAGTTCCAATTCTTTCTGATGCTGAACTGTGCTTGGAGGGAAGTTCTCTTCAGCCATCATGCAAAAACTACACAGGCCAGGAGGTATAGAACTTAAGGTCATAGGACAACTGAATGCAACCCTTCGATATAGAGAGAAAGAGAATCACTGAAACCTTGGGCAGAGTTTTACGTCCCGCGGGCAGGTGCATGCCCGACCTGATCGGGCGTAAAATTGTGCGAGAAGATGTCGGGCGAGCACCCCAATGTCATCGCGTGCTCGCACAATTTTTCACTCGGCAGGCATGTGCAAAGGTCGGGAGCGTGCTCGCCGACAATTAAGTTCACTAATGGCGCAATTGTCTCCAATTCTTTGTGGCCTGTCCAACCTTAAGGGCGAGTTGGACAGGCGGCCTTTACATTTTTCATCAAACCTCATCCAAGGATGGGATGAAATTTCCGTTACGAAATAAAGTAAAAATAAATATCTGCGGAGAACATTTTGATCATCTATATTTTCAGGTGCTTGATTGTGGTGCATGGATTTTTTTTTGTTGCAGCTTTTTAAGCCTTTATTTGTTCATTTTCAGGTCTACAGCTCCCTGAGGCAGCTGTCTCCCTGCAGGGAGCTTTCTTGCAGCGTTCACCCACGTCCGCGGAAATGTCATTGCTGCCCTCTTGCTGCCCCAACCCCAACAGCGCTGAGCTTTTCAGCGTGTGTTTCACGCTGGCTGGCCGTTAATTGGCCAACCAGCGTGAAATCATGGTTGGGGGCCGATCATGGTCCAGGGCCCGTTTCCTGACCACTTCTGGGCCTGCCGATTGCTGCACCCACCAAAGGTAAAATTCAGGCCCTTATATGTGATCCTCTGATCCTGAACCAGAGTTGTTCACTCTTAAGCAGGAAACCTTGTACTGGCTTACACCTGATTTGCAGAGTAGAGGAACTGAAAAGCGAGAAAACCAGCCTAAAAAGTTCAGAATTGCATTTCCTCTAAGCTGAAGCAAGGGCTATTTCACCTGACACTGAACCAACAAGTTGGTGATCAGGGATGGTCCCGGTGCCAAAACCCAACAGATCGATCAGAATTTGTGTAGATCCTATACAGTTGAACAAAGCACTTCAACATGAAGTTCATCCTGTGTCGTCTGTGGACAAGAGATTAGCTGAATTGGGAAAGAGCTTAATCTTCACAAAGCTAGATGCAAATACTGGATTTGGCAACTTTTATTCATTCATGGAATATAGGCGTCACTGGCTACGGCAGCATTTATTGCCCATCCCTTACTGCCCTTGAGAATGGTGGTGTGCCATCTTCTTGAATGTTGCAGTCCATGTGTTGTAGGTACACCCACAGTGCTGTTAGAAAAGGAGTTCCAGGATTTGACCCAGTGACAGTGAAGGAATGGCAATAAAGTTCCAAGTCAGAACTTCCAGGTGGTGATTTTCACATGCATCTGCTGCCCTTGTCCTTCTAAGTGTTAGAGGCTGCTGGTTTGGAAGTGCTGTCGAAGAAGCCTTGGTGAGCTGCTGCAGTGCATCTCATAAATGGTACACACGGCTGCCACTGTGCATCAATGGTGGAGGGAGTGAGTGTTTGTGGATGGGGTGCCAATCAAGTGGACTGTTTTGTCCCCTTGATAAAGAGTCTAAGTTGCTCACAACCTTCATTACATCATTTTGGATCTTTTGCTTCAACAGACAACTATTGGCATCACATTTGCACCAATGGCAAGCATTCTAGAAGGACTGGTTGGAGTTGTTTGTCACATGGATGATGTCCTGATCTATGGATCTACTCATATAAAACATGACACTAGAGTGCGAGCTGTGCTACAGCACCTACAGGAAGCAGGGCTTATGCTCAGCAACAAATGTGAATTCTCACAGCTGACTGTCAAGTTCCTTGGGCATATTGTGGATGAATCTTGAGGATGGCAGAGTTGATCCACAGGAGACAAGAGCATTCAAGGAGTTTCCAGCTCCTCGGAACGTGACTGAGCTCCAGGGATTTATGGATACAGTAAACCGAGTCGGAAAGTTCTTGCCCAAACCAGCTGTTGTCAATGAGCCACTTTGTCAGCTGTTACAGCAGGACAATACACAGAGCTGGAGGAAGCACAGCAGAGCTCCTATTAAGAAAGTCAAAGAGATGCTGATATCACCTGATATTTTAGCTCACTATGACCCAGAGCTACCCACTATCATTGCTGCTGATGCATCTTCCACAGCTCTTGGGAGCTGTACTCTTTCAAATACAGACAGATGGAAAGTGTAGGCCAGTTTACTACACATCCCATTCACTGACAGAGACTGTACAGAGGTATGCAGTGATAGAGAAAGAAGCACTCGCTACTTGTGAAAAGTTTACAAATTATCTTCTTGGTCTTCAGTTCAAGATAGAGACAGACCACAAACCCTTCGTGATACTCTTAAATTCTAAGGAATTAGCAAAAATTCCTCCACGAGTACAACGATTCAGACTGAGGGTGATGTAGGTTTGATGCAAAGACAGAGTATGTTTCAGAGAAGCAAATTACAGCAGATGCTTTGTCTCGTATCCCAGTGGCAATGCCTGAGCAAGGTGATGTAGTCGTTGTTGAAAAGGTGGAAACCTTTGCATCGACAACAACTACAACTCCACAACTAAATGAAATCAGAGATGCACAGGAATCTGAAGAAGAATGTGCTCAGGTCAGAGAGTGGCCAGCATACATGCCACACATTCCCATTCTCAGATCGTACTGTACGAACAGAGGGGAAACCTCAGTGTAGTTGATGATTGGCTCACCTATGATGAGAGATTGGTCATTCGGCGAGTTCACAGATTTGATATACTACAACAACTGCACCAAGGACATTTGGGCATCACAAAATGTTGAGCCAGAGAAAGATATTCTGTTAGTGGCCAGGTCTCTCAAAGTTGTTGGAAGAGAAGATATCAAACTGTATTACATTCATTGTCAGGAGCCAAGAGAACCATTGATGTAATTTTCATTCCCATCATGACCATGGGAATGTCTTAGGATGGACCTTTATGAACACAGAAGTGAGATGTTCCTGATCATAGCAGACCACTACTCAAGATGGATAACAGCCAAGCAACTGCAGGGTCACACTTCTGATTATTGCTGAAGAAGATATTTGCAACACATGGGAACCCAGACATTGTAATCTCAGAGAATGAACTGTGCTAATGAATATTTCAAAGAGTTCACAGCATTGTCAGGATTTGTCCATGCTACCAGCTCACCAAGATATCCTCAAACCAATAGTGAAGCTGAAAGAAGAGTGCATACAGTGAAAACATTGCTGAATAATGATAACATCCAACTTGCACTTCTGAGCTATCATTCAACTCCACTCCAAAATGGTTCAGCAACACGTGAACTCTTAATGAGAAGAGGACTGAGAACTCAACTCCCTGTTTTCCCACACACACTCATGCCAAGCTGATGACTTGGACTAGGTGAGGGAGAAAGAGGATGAGTATTGTTCTAGGCAGATGTGGACTATGACAAATGTCTCATGGCAGGTAACCTGCCAGACCTCCAACCAGGAGAGCCAGTTTTGATCCAATATCAAGCTTATGGTGGACAAGTGGTTGAACATATCCATGGCCTTAATTCATCCAAACAGAGCATAGCACGGTGAGATGGAACAGATGTGCACGAGGTGCTACAAAGAAGCAACCATCTACACAGATGAAACAGTCATCTGGTAGGGATGAGGGGCTTCAGTTATGAAGATAGATTGGAGAAGTTAGGACTGTATTCCTTACAGTAAAGAAGGTTGAGAGGAGATTTGTTAGAGGCATTCAAAATCATAAGAGGTCTGGACAGAGTAGACAGGGGGAAACTGTTCCCACTGGTGAAAGAATCGAGAATGAGAGGGCACAGATTTAAAGTAATTAGTAAAAGAAGCAAAAGAAGTAAAACATTTTTATGTAGCAAGTGGTTAGGGTTTGGAATGAACTGCTTGAAAATGTGGCGGAGGCAAAAATGGAATATTCAAAAGGGGCTTAGACTGTTATCTGAAAAGGAAAAATGTGGAGGGTAACAGGGAGAGGGTGGGAGAATGGCACTAGGTGAGTTGCTCATTTGGAGGACAGGTGCAGACATGGTGGCCAAATGGCCTCCTTCTGCACTGTAACAATTCTGTGATTCAGAAAGCAAACAGACCAGAGATGCTGCGTCATCTACCAATCTAGATCACTACTGGACTGGTGAGCCTGGTTCATATATTAATTCTCCTTTTGCTCAGCAGAGTCTGAGAGATCACCCGTAGGATTCAAATCCCCAATCTCCTAAAAAGAACCTGAGGACATGTTCAGGTAGACTAGTGAAACCGCCACAGTGGATGTCCCTATGAAATAGAAATGGAAGTCAGAAACTTGGCGAGGGATGTTGTATAATGGGGAGAATCAGAGATTTGGATGGGATGTAGTATAGGGGTTAATTCTAAGTGTGTGAAATGCTAATGAGACACAGTATACACCATCACAGGATGTGATGCAACATCTCTCTCTCTTGTACAACCTTGTGGTTAAAATATAGCTCACAGTAAGAGATGTTCCAATAAAGTTAACGTTTTCCTTACCTCAGCAGACTCTGTAAATATTCTGTGTTAGCACAACAAGACCAAGAATATTATACTTACCACCCTCCATTAGCTGATGAATCAGTACTCCAACATGTTGAACACCATTTGAAAGAAGTACTGAAGGCATCAAGAGCACAGAATGTACCCTGGGTATGGATTTCAATGTCCATCATGAAGTGTGGCTCAGTAGCACTACTATTGACTAACTCAGCTGAATCCTGAAGGATACATTTGCCAGACTGGGCCTGCAGCAGGTGCTGGGAGATCCAACAAGAGGAGAACCTATTTGACGTCGTCCTTACCAATGTACCTGTCGCAGATTCATCTATCCATGACAGTATTGGTAGAAATGATCACTGCACAGTCCTTATGGAGATAAAGTCTCCAGCACATGATGTGATAGTGATGTTAGCAGATTTTTCACAGGCGAAGGTCATGGGAAGGCTCATCTCTGTGGTAGTTGACATGATCATTTGTGACTGAAGAGACTAATCCTTGATCTGCAGGCTCTTAAGCAGTTGGACCACAGAAATCCTGGGTTGGAGGGGCTGTGCTATAAGCAGGCTCCTTCCGTTGTCTGCACCTTTCTTCAGCAGCCTCGCATTTGTTTGTTTTGGACCTGCAGGTTGCTTTCCTGGATGGCGTGTGCCAGCTGTCTCTTTTGGGAACCTCCTGCTCCCACACCCTTTGGTCAATGTCAGCCAGAGAGAGCTGTCTTTTCAGCTGGTCTGTGAAGCATTTGTGAGGTGCAACTCAGTCTGGCATATCAGAGCATAATTCACCATAAAGCACTATTTTTGGCATTCTCGAACCCTCCATGTGTGACACCTACCCTGCCCAGCGCAACTGGCATTCCAAGAGAATATATTCAATGCTGGCAGATTGGCTCTGTTGACGACTTCACTGTGATGTAGTTCTGTCATTTAATGTTCATGATAGATCGAAGACAGCATTGATGGAAGCACTCCAACAATCGCATTTGTTTTTTTGTACAGAAACCTTGAGCAGAATCTTGTGCCCTCCCCCATGGTGAGTTTGGTGGTGCAGTGGACCCGACCACCTTCCTGTCTCCACCCTAATAAAGTCCATGGTGGGAAGACCAGCTTTCCTGCCTCACTGCCAATTGAGGTATTTAAGTGGGAAATTAATGCTCACTCAAGGGCCTCAAGCTCACTGTCACTGGGTTCTTGGCAGGTGGGACTTCTCACACCCGGGGTCCTGAACCCTTGAAAGGCCTGTTGGTGACCTCACAATTGCCTGATTGTCTCGAAATATGGCAGGCTTTGCCAGGAGGAGTCGATTGCTGGCTCCCTAGCCAGCGGCCAAGACCTCCGTTGCCTCCATAAAGTTCCCCCTGAAGTGATGCCTGCATCTGGTAGGAAGGCCCATATACAGCTCTCAAGGTTTTGTAGGAGGATCTCATAAAACTCATATCTCCATACATTTGTATCTTCTCGCTGAACGCTGTTCGCCAGTTTTTTTTACATGGCTCAGACGTTGGTTTGCAGAGTGCTGCAGGCTTCCCTACACACAACTTTTGTAACCTGGTCATCAAGGAATGCAAGCAATCATTTGTGGAAGGAGTTTTTCTTTTGAAGAAGTTCTTGGATTTCTATGTCATTTTCATCAAACCAATCTTGATTTCTTCTGGTTGAGAAGCCAGCCACTTCTGCCGTTGTTTCTCGTTGGACAGATTTCAACTATTCCCACTGCTCTGCTGGGTTAATACCACTGCCCCGAGTCAGGTCACCACAGCGTCTGTCTTCAAGCTTTGTCTAGAAATCTGCTTTTACTTCTGGTAGGTGGAGTCTATGGACTTGTAGTTTCCTTGTTTGTGGGCCTTTCCTTTTGGGTGATGGCTTGATTCCAAAGGCAATTATAGTATGAACCAGCCTATGGTCAGTCCATTTGTCAGCACTGGGCATAACTCTGGTGTGATATACATCACGTTGGAATAAAATAAAATCCAAATATAAGAGAAATATCTGGAATATAATCCAAAAGAAATCAGTGCTTTGAGCATGACGCCTCTAGGTGGTCTTCTACTGGAATAGAAAATTAGTGATGCTGAGTTCATGCAGAATTGCAGCATAGGTCACCCATTTTCATTACAGTTGCCAATGCCATGTCTGCTCAAGATATCTTGCCAGTGCTCTTGGTCACACACAACTCTTGCATTGAAATTTCTAGGTATGATGAGCTTATCCTTGGGGATTCAGTAGGAGGTTGTATAGATCAGGGTGGAAGCCATCTTTAGTTACTATATCGGCTTCTTGGGTAAGAGCATATATGTTGCTAATGGTGGTGAAAGAGTTGTCCTGGATTGGTAGTTGTAGGGAGATGAGTCAATCCAAAAAAACCAACGGGGATGTTCTGAAGCCTGCTGGCAATACAGTTCTTAATCATTAATCCAACACCTGAGAGGTCCATCTTTCCTTTCCTTGCTACACGCTCTGTCAATGATCCTTGCTCTGTGGAATGAACTTCACTGACTGCTGCACTGTCAATGTCCAGTTGGGCAAGCTCTCTGGTTACGAATGCAGAATATCTTTAAGGGTGACTGTGGTCATCCCAATCTGTAATTGTGTGGCACTACCACTGTGCTAAATTGGATAGAGTCAAACTGACATAGCAGTTCAAAACTGGGCATCCATGAGGCATTGTGGACCATCAGCAGCAACAGAATTGTATTTCAAGATTATTTGTAACTTCATGGCCCAGTATATCTCTCACTCTACCATTACCATCAATCCAGAATACTAACTCTGGTTCAATGAGGAGTGTAGGAGAGGACGCTAGGATTAGGGTCAAATGGGATGGCCAACCTAGTAAAGCTACAACACAAGACTATATGCATGATAAACAGTGGAAGCAGCATATAACAGACAGAGTCAAGCTGCAATCCTGCCACATCTAGTCATGAATAGTGGTGACAAATAAACAACTAATGGGAGGAGGACGCTTCATGAACATCCCCATCCTCAATGATTGTGGACTTTAGCGCATCAGTTCAAAAGGCAAGGCTGAACCATCTTCAGCTAGAAGTGCAGAGTGGATGATCCATCACGGCCTTTTCCTGAGGTTCCAAGCATCATAAATGCTGGTTGTCAGCCTATTTAATTCATTCCATGTGATATCAAGCAATGGTTAAGAGCATTGGATACAGCAAAGGCTCTGGGTCCTGACAACATCCCGGCTGCAATGTTGGAGACTTGTGTTCCTGAACCAGCTGTGCCTTTAGCCAACCCCTTCCAGCATAGTTATAACACCGGCTTTTACACGGCAAAGTGGAAGATTGCCCAGGTATATACCATCTACAAAAAGCAGGACAAATCCAAGTCAGCCAATTTCCACCCCACTAGTCTATTTTCAATCATCTGCAAACTTGTGGAAGGTGTCATCGACAGTGCTATTAAAAGAAACTTGCTCATCAATAACCTGTTCATAATCAGACTACATGGACCAAATTATAGCCTTGGTCCAAACATTGGCAAAAGAGCTGAAATTCAGAGGTGAGATGAGGGTGACTACTTTTGACATCAGGGTAGTACCCTTCTGAATTTAGCATCAAGGAATGCTAGTAAAGTTGAAGTCAATGGGAATTGGGGGAAAAGGTTGCCATTGGCTTGTGTTATACTTAGCATAAAGGAAGGTGATTGTGATTGTTGGAGGTCAATCAACTCAACTACAAGACATCAGTGCAGGAACACCCCAGGGCTGTGTCTTAGGCCTTAACGTCTTCAGTTGCTTCACCAATTACCACCCCTCCATCAGAAGGTTAGAAGGGGAAATGTTTGTTGATGATTAGAGTATTCAGTTCCATTCACAACTCCTCAAATAAGAACACAAGAACACAAGAAATAGGAGGAGCTGACCATACTCGGCCATATATCAAGCCTGCTCCACCATTCAACATAATCATGGCTGATCTTGGGCTTCAACTCCACTTTCCAGCCAGCTCCCCATATTCTTGAGTCTAAGCTAACAAAAATCTGAACAACTCAATCTTAAATGTATTCAACAATGAAGCATCCACAAGTCGCTGGGGTAGAGAATTCCAAAGATTCACATTCTTTGAGTGAAGTAATTTCTCCTCATCTCACTGATCCTAACTGATCAGCCCCTTGTCCTGAGACTGTGCCTCTGTGTTTCAGATTCGATCAGCGGAAGCGATCTCTCAGCGTCCATCCTACTAAACTCCTTCAGAATCTTGTATGTTTCAATGAGTTTGCTTCTTTTCTTCTAAACGTCAGGGAACATAGGCTCAATTTAGTCTGCCTCTCATCATAGCACAACCCCCGCAGCCCAGGAACCAATTTAATGAACCTTCACTGTATCGCCTCCAATGCAAGTATATTCTTCCTTAAATATGGAGACCAAAACTGTGCATAGTACTCCAGATGTGGTCTCACCAAAGCCCTGTACAATTATAGCAAGGCGCCTTTATTCCTGTACTCCAATCCCCTTGCCATAAAGGCCAACATGCTATTTGCCTTATTAATTACTTGCTGTACCTGCATGCTAATTTTCTATGTTCCTTGTATGAGCACATTTAGCAGTCTGTGCCTGCATGCAACAAGACATGCACAAAATTCAGGCTTGGAATGATAAGTGGCAAGTAACATTCACACCACAAAGTGCCAAACCGAAACTGTGTCCAACAAGAGAAGGTTTAACCACCTCCACTTGACATTTGAATCATCCACAATTAAGATCCTGGGATTACAATTAACCAGAAACTTAACTGGACCAGCCACAGCGAGGAGTGTGATGACTTCCTTTTGCCTGGATGGGTGCAGCTCCAACAACACACAAGCAGCTTGACATTGATTACTGATGCTAGAGATTTAACTCTGCAGTATGTGGGGGAATCCTGAATTGCAGACTCCCACCTTAGTCTCAACAAAGGGATCATGTATGAACATTTTGCTGTCCTACCTTGAAACCTAAGAGTGTTGTTAATTAATTCCAGGGAGTCAGCTATGGCATTATATTCTCCAACTTTAACTTCTACTTTATCTGTAAAGAAAGAGGGAACATTGCATTCACATACATGCCACTAAACAATTGTCATTGTAAATGTTATATTTTCTGATTACAATAATTCACACTTGGCAGATCTGTTTTTCTGTACCTGTTCAATAATCTGGCAACAAATAACTCCCATTTTATATTTAAAATGTTCAATCAGACACTGAATATTTGGTTCAGACTGAATGAAAATGCACAGATTTTCATACACCCGCAAGTTAAATTGGAGTAGAAATCACCTTCTCATTAAAATTCCTACTTATATCTGTTAAACAAAATATTAAGCCTTTTCAGATGGATTGTTTCTTGTTCGACTTAGATACCAAAAGTAAACGTGTTTGTGAACCCCTCCTTTGTTCCTGAATGCATCAAACCAATCAGCACAGTGAATCATTGAAGCCAAATAATTTTAATTATTAATATACATGAGCAGATTTTATGATTAGGCACTCCAAGTGCAGAACTTTCTCTCAGGGAGCATATCAGGAATTCGATCATAGATCAACGCATCCAATTCACAGGCAGTGGAGTTCTCTGCCCAGGCTTTAACATTTCTTTTTCTTTTGGTGTTATACTCAGAAGATAGTGTCCAAAATGATAGAGGGTGTGTCTAAATCTTGTTGATCTGTGTAGGAATATCTCTTTCCTGGCAGTTTAATGGAGAGAGGCAATGGAGAGATTCTCTTGAATATAGGAGTGTGCCTTAAATCCCTGGTCTATTACTGACAAGAATACATTAGGTTTCGACTGATCTGTTGGTGATTTGAGGTCTTACTGTGCCAGAGTCTGAGTAAACAGCACCGGCCCACATTATAAACACATATGGCATCACTGCTGACTCTCATTTCATTAATGTATTATTTTCTGATAAAATTACTTATAACTCAGAATCACAGCTTGCACCAATTTGTAAGTTTCCTTTACAAAAACAGAAAATGCTGGGAAAACTCAGCAGGTCTAACAGCATCTGTGGAGAGAAAGACAGAGTTAATGTTTCGAGTCCGTATGACTCTTCTTCTCATCAGCATCCGCAGTATTTTGCTTTTATGTAAGTTTCCTTTGTTCACTGAATAAGTTTACTTGTCCATCCGGAGTTAAACTTGGGACATTTACCTGATAATCAACTCTATACAATCATCTTTCCTTGGTAGCTTTGTAAGTTGTGATAACTTCTACCACATTTGTCTCCAGATCATATGGTGCTCTCACAGTTCTGAACCACGCTGCCAGTCTGTACTGCTGTTTAGGGCTGGTGCCATAAGTGCCAAATAAAGCAGGCTTTGTTACACCCATCTCATATAACACTCCTCTACTTTACCAATCATCAGGAGTTTTAAACACTGTGCTGTTCTATTAATAGGCCACAAGCTGCTTTTCTGTTTCAACATCTTACTAACCTTCCTTTGTTTATTTTTGCAAAGTTCCTTTTGTAGCAATTTGAAACACTGAAGCATTTCTCCCCAAATTCAACTGTTTAGCTAAATACTTCTCAATTTCAAAGGTGGCTTAAACATGCAGGGCGGAATTTAGTTGAGCCCGCCAGAGCAGGCATGATGACGTAGGGGGTGCTGGGAGACTCAGGTGAGAGTACCAGCATCAGATTCACGGTCGGGAAAACAGAATAAAGTTGGGGGCGGGACGGGCCCAAGACGGGAATGCTGCTGCCGGCGGAGTCAACTGGTGACTCAGGGATTTAATGGGACTCGCACGGCTCTCCCGTGTCTCCCGAAGGCCATCTAGCAACCCTGGGGTTTACCTGTGTCCTTGTACCGGATGCCCCTCATTGTCAGGCGCTCAGTGCTCAGTGGAGGGATCCAGCATTAGGAAGTGGGGGGAGAGACAACGCTGAAAGCCAACCCCTGCCCTTGCCTCTGACCTCCCTGCACCTGTGTCTCTGGTGACCCCCTCTCTGCAGTCCCCATGCTTCCACATTCATCTTTGTCCAGGGATCCAGCAGTAATCCTCAGGCTGCGCTTGGCAGCATTACGGCAGCAGCCACTCTTCCTGGTGGCATCACTGGAAATGGAGAGCTGCCAGCCTCTGATTGACTGGCAGTTCTCAAGGGGAGGGATTTCCATTTCACTGGAGGCTCGATTGCGTGAGAGGCCTGATGCTGGGCAGATAAGTGCTTGAGGACATTTAAATCACACTGGCCTCCCCCATGGAAGCTCCAATGCAGGGTTCCCACCTGTTCTCCAACAGATGGGGTGAGGGAGGTGTGTTGGCACACACACACCCCCCCACCCCCCACCCCCTGTTGCTAACACTAAATCCCAGCTGCGTTTTCTACTCTACTTTCTTGCAATGATGACTGCCCTCGAGTTATTGGAGATTTTTTCTCACTGAGATCAATTTTGCTAGGATTCATTGGTGGTTTACTCAGTTAAATGTTTTCTTGATGTCGAGGGCAGTTACTTTCATTTCTGCTCTGGCTTTCAGCTCTTGTACACATATCTGGATCAGGATGGGGAAAGATCTAAAGCTGAGGGGATCTGGCAGAACCCAAACTGAGAATCGCTGAGCAAGGTATTGGTGAGTAGGTGTCACCTCAAGGCAGTATTAATTTGCTGATAAATTGGAGGAAATTGATAGGGCAATAATTATCTCAAATTAACTCAAATTTATCCTGCTCACACCTTTTAGGCATCTCTTGCTCAGAATATATGTTAAAAACCGATAATGGCCAGGTCTTTCCCATGGAAACATGGTTAAATAATCCTAAACCATTATACATCCATGGTGATGTGTAAACAAAGGCTATAGTAAAAGCACTGATCAACAACTGCTTTATAACTCAGATTCATAGAAAATACAATGAGCTTGGTTTCTGATATGAATCTTGCTTCTCTTCTAAATCAAACTGTTGTTCATATTACAACAGCTGCACCAGTGTTTATGATAACCAGCTCTTCTGATCCTATTAATGTCTACACAATTTATATATTCTTCCTGGGATGGTCTAGCAATCAATGTTGTACAAGTCTTTCAGAATGAAAACATCAGCACTGGGAAAATTCTACATGTTAAGAATCTCCTTTAAGTAAATCAAGCAACTGATGCACTACAGTATTTGCCCAAAAGGTCAATTCTCTTGCTGTTAGAAATTGGATCTTGAGGAGAATTTAAAGCAGTATTTCTGCTGAATTGAGGAATTTTCTGTATAGGCAGGAAGAACAATAGGTGGAACTTTAACTAAAAAACAGACAATCTGGGTTAGATGGAGAGTTAAGGTCTCTGAAGCCTGTTTCTTGACTCAAGTATGCGCCGAGCTTGCCCATTTCCGGAAGATGGGTAGGGGATCAGCCCGAACCAAGGAAGAGGGATACAACTTTAAACATGACAATGAGGTTGTGAACCACATTGTCATTCTGCTTTTGAAAGTTAAATGTTGTTGGCTGGATTTCCCAATGTTGAGAAACGCGCAGCTTCCTCGAGGCGAGGACTTGGTGGATTCAGAAGGTTTAGTACCTTCACACCCACTTATTGGAGCCAGATGCCTGCCTGAGGACCCACCATGATTGTGCCCCCCTCCCAAGAACTTTCCCTACAATGCCTCCCCACTTCCTCCTCTGCGACCAACCAGGCCCCAATCCCCCCCCTACCATACCTTTCCCTAGGATCAGCAGCCTCTGATCGACCACACCCACCCCGCTCCGCCTGTCCACTCCACCCTGTTGGTTTCCATGTCCCCCCCCTCCCAGATTAACCCAACCCTCAGCACCCCCCTGACCAACTGCAGTCATTGGTGACTGGCTCCCTGTACGGAAAGCCCAGCTGGCCTCTGGACAGGGAATCAATCATTGAATTTAGGGGCATGCTGAGTTCAAGCTCTACAGCGCGTGGAGGAATCTCAAATTACAGGTCCCCCTTGATTTTCTGACCAATCCACTCCTTGTGGCTCAGGTAGGTCAAATTTTTGCTCAATAAGTGGGAAAAGGCTCCTTCAGTACTCTAAAATCTAAATATTGGCCTGGAACTTTAAAGCTGGTACCAGTATAAGAGACCATGAAGTTGTTTCTTTGTTGATAAAACCCAATGGATTCACATGGTGAATGGTAATACATTGGTAATGTAACTGGGCTAGTAATCTGAAGGCTTGGAATAATTCTCCAGAGATATGAGTCAAAATCCCACCACAACAGCTGGGGAAATTTCAATTCAATTAACTAACAAATCTGGCATAAAATGATAGTCTCAATAATAAGGATCATGAAACGATTGGATTGCTGTAAAAACCCAGGGGAAATCTGACATCCTTAAGAAGTCTGGCTTACATGGCATTCCAAACCTACACCGATGTGGTTGACTCTTAACTGCCCTCTGGAATGGCCCATAGCAAGCCACTCAGTCGTCGGCAGCTCACCACCACCCGCTCAAAGGTAATGAGAGATGGATAATAAATTCCGGCCTTGGCAGCAACACTCACATCGTAGGAATGAATTTTAAAAATTGTATTGGCATTAGCGAAGGTGAGAAAAAGACTCATGAGAATGGTTCCCAGCTTGAGCACCTTCAGTTATGTGGAAAGATTGGAGAATCTGGGGCTCTTCTTGGAGAGGAGAAGATTAAGAGACTTGATTCAAAATCATGAGCGATCTGGACAGAGTAGATAGGGATGAACCGTTCTCATCCGTGGAAGGATCGCGAACGAGAGGACTCTGATTTAAAGTAATTGGAAAAGAAGCAACTGCAATTTGAAGAAAAATGTTTTTATGCAGCAAGCGGTTAGGATCTGGAATGCATTATGCGAGAGTGTAGTAGGGGGAGATTCAATGGTGGCCTTCAAAAGAGCTTTGGACAATTGTCTGAAGAGAAAAAATTTTGCAGGGCTATGGGAATGGGACTAGGCGAGTTGCTCTTGCAGATGGCTGGCATGGACAGGCATGGCCTCCTTTAGTGCTGTCACCATTCTAACAGCCTTTGGGATAGGAAACCTACTTTCGTTTTGACAGTGGGAGCACAGCCTGAGACCAGGACCAGGCTGCGTCCAAGGCAGATGATGAGCCTCTGGAGTCATCCATCTGGCAGCAGATGCTGGATGTCCAGAGAGATCTGGCGGAGATCCATGAGGGTCTGAGTACCATGGTTTCCATCATGGAGGAGTCCACACAGAGCATGAGTTCTGCGCTGACCCTTAACACCGAGTGCACAGCCTCCTCCATGGAGAGGGTGGTGATTCTCATGGAGAAACAGCTTCAGGAGCAGACTCGGGGGTTCCTGGGGTTGCACTAGGTCCTGCAAGCCCTCACACAGGCAATGACCTCAGTAGGTCAGTGCCATTGTGAGAGATGGATGAGGCACCTAGTCTCCCTGCTAGTTCCCCATCCATCAATGGTGAGCAGGGAGGTGCAAATGCACCTGACACTGACAGACGAGCTGCCTGTCGTGTCTATGGGCACTCTCAGGGCGCTCTAGATGAAGGCACTGGCTCCTCTACCCCTCTGCGAGTGGCTGCTGCATCTGATGATGCAGCGATGACTGAGGGGTGCCCAGCCATGAAACTGGATGCACCCTCCCAGGTGGAGACTACTTAGGCGCTAGCGGCCAGAAGACGACCGCCAAGGTCATCAGGACAGCAGAGTCAGCAGACTGTCTCCAACACCACTGTCAGCGAGGGGGGGGGGGGGGGGGGGGGTGTAACCAAGACACAGCACCTGCAGACTAAGTTGAAGGCACAACAGGGGCGTGTCACGGGTGACATTATTTGCATTAATAATTTTGCCATTTGAGTTAGGGATGGACATTCTGTTTGTTCTTTGTTTGTTCATGTGAAGTAACATAAACATTTATTTGATTTAACTGGGCTGAGTTGGCTGGATGGTGTGGATGGGTGCCAGGTGCAGCAGGTTTATGAAAGTATGGCTGCCTGATCACTCTAGCCGCTGGGTAGTGGTGTCTTTGGCGTGCCCTCCCACCTTGGCCTCCCTGCTGGCCTTGCACCAACTGAGCCCGTGCCTCCTCTTAAAGATCTGTCACTGGGATACTGCCCTCACTCACCTGGCCTTCTCTCCCTCCTGCCCCTCTCTTCCTCTTCAGAGGAGGTTCCACCAGTGGAATACACTAGCCCCATTAGGTGGAGTGCAGAGGAGCAGTGCCTTGAAAGTGAAGGAGCTCTGTGCTGTAAAACTCAGGGGAACATTCCAGGGAAGATGAGGACCTGAGATGCTGAAAGGCAGGCTTGGCAATCAAACGAGATGCCAAGAAACTGGCAATGACAGAGAAAGTGCTGCTGCTCCTGGAGCCTTTTATCCCGCCCGTGGAGGAGGAAATGATTGAAATGTGATTCGTGCCCAACCACTTTGCCCGTGCGACAAGCTAAGAATCACACAGACAACATAAAATCGTGGGCAATAGGCTTTTTAATGACCTTAATTGGCCCTTTAATTATCGGTGGGTGCTGCTCTGACTCCCCTGCGTACACGCTGCCCTCAATATTGCACCAGTGCACAGTGGGACGCACGCCTGATGTCATTTCGCGCAATTTTACATGTGTTCGGTTCGGGCACGTGCCAAACCTTGGAACGCGAGATTCAGGCCCTGGTTTCCATGACACTGCCTGTCGATCTTTGCATCAGCAGACGCAAGGCAACAGTGAAGCTATTCAAGTGCTTTTCAATCATGTTCTCTATTTGACAGACATCCTGTCCAAGCTGGGAATGGAGTTGCAGATTGTATTGCAGCATGCTCAAGAAACAGTAGACATATAAAGATTATCATGTTGGATTCTGACATACCTTTATATGGGGCTGTTTTGCCGATGTGCCTAATGCTGCCACTCATTCCAAGGCTGATCATATGATTGAATGGTGGAACGGACTTGAGGGTCTGAAAAGCTCCGTGACTGATACTGGAGGGCCACCCCCACACACATGTCCCCCTGCTAGGTCTCTGCCTCTCCCCAGGGTTTTGTGCTCTGCTCTCCTACAAGGAGAGAAACAGAGAAGTGTGAGTGTCCATAATGGATTTTGTGGGTAGGAGGCAAGGGCAACATTTGTGGAGGGTGACTGTGAGGCATAGGTGTGAGACATGGATGAGGGTGAGCACTGGCTGCACAGGCAGGGATGGGAGGAGGTGCCTGGAGAGAGAGGGATGATTGGAGCTGCAAGGTGTGTTGGCCTGAAGCGTATAGTCAAAGACGGGATGCTCAGAGTGTGGGGCTTTGCACCTGAAAGTGTTATGTCACTCATTTTCCTGCCCTCTGAGGTCCTGGATCCTCTTGTGCACTGTCTCCAGGTTGGATGGAGCTCACTCCTGCTGCTGGATTCCTTGGCCTCTTCCATGCATATCTGCTTGCTTTGAGAGGCTGGCCTCCTGCTCCTTGGGAAAGATCACCTCACTGCAGTGCCTCAGATCCAGCAGCATTCTCTTTCCCCTTCCTATGTTTGCTACAGCCTCAGGAATCCTTGTCCAGTTCAGCCTTTCTGACTCATTCTGACCCTTGGTGTTCGCTAAAATAGAAATCTGACAGATTTGGTCCACCCTCCCACTCACACGCAATGATTGGTCAGGAAACCCAGAAGCAGGGTACTAATGCTATTGCTCATTAAAGAGCCAAAGCAAAAATGGCTGCAGATTCTATAGGGTTCCTGATTCACTGTAGCTCTCACCTTTTCGGTTGGGACCATCAGTTGAAAAATATAGGTTATGACAGTTGTTTAAAGTTTCCCTCTGGGATTTTTCTGGGACGGGGAGCAGGGACAGGATTCCCTCCGATTTCCCGCCCGACCTGACCATGCAGCGGTTTTACGCTGGGGTGGGCAAAGTCTGGGATGGGAAGCCCATCCTTGCCCCAGTTGAGGCCCTGAAGTGGCCAATTAATGGCCACTTAAGGGACGTTTTGTGCCGAGCATCAATTTTTAGTCTGGTGGGACCACTGCATATCCATCAGGGAAACCCGAAAATAAAGCAAGTTAGATCTTGGGTGGGAAGGTGGGGAATGGGTGCATCTCCATCAGAAGCCCCATTCTGACTGGGGGGCACCCTCCCCTTAACACCTGCTGACCTCCAGACCACCCTCCCCCCTGCCCCCAGCCTCTCCCCCAAGACCCCAATCACCCCCACCGGTGACCTCCCAGCTCTGGAAACCCGGGCACTTCTCTTGCCCTACGGTTCCTGGGACGTGGGGTGGAATGGTCCCAGACTTGCACTAAGTGTGGCAGTGGGCGGGAAAAAGGACTTATTACCCACCGGCCGCAGTGGTGGCTTTTCACGCTGTATCATCCCAAACCCACCTCATTAAATATGCATTCCCAAGAAACACGCCGTTACAATGGCAGACAGGCTTTTATTCGCCCACCATGCCATCACCTCGCTGCTTCATCATGTTGGGAGACATATTTAAAGTGCAGCCGTGCGTACACCTCTCAGTGCTTCCAGCCCACGACTGCTGCAAAGAAGACATGGCCCTGAAAGGCAAGAAGACTACAGGTCCTTGGTTTAATTATGCATTCCTTGAGCACCTTTTGGATGCAGTGGAGGCCTGCCGTGATGTCCTCTACACCCACTCTGGGTGAAGACCAGCAAGCAAGGTCCCCAATCCAGCATGGGGAGAGGTGGCAGGGTGGTCAGCACCAATGCACTGCAAAAGAGGACAGCTACCCAGTGCAGAAAAGGATGAGTGGTTTCATCCGTTCTGCCAGGGTAAGTCAACCACCTCATCACTCTCAACTCAGATGCTCACAAACCCATCACACAACCACAGGGATCTGACACCTCAAGGGACAACATCACTAACTCTCACACACCCTCACATATCCATCAGGCTCATATCCTCGCAAGCTCACATTCTCGTGCTGTCCATGGCTCTGCTCACCACACAAACATTCCACGCAGTGCCATGTGTCCTGCTCACGCTCTCTCCATATGTTTTCATGCAGGAGAAGCTGGCTCACAACAGCCAGGAGAGGCCCCAGACCGGGGGTGGAGTAGCCCACGTTAGGCCCCTCACTCACTTTGAGGAGTGTGCCATCACGCTGACTGATCAATGTGGACTGTGCCTGCGGTGATGGTGAGGTCGGTGGCAGACACCCACATGAGGATCCTACACCACATCATCCCTCCCCCAATGAGGCTGTGAGTGCTCTCCCTTCTGCTTTTGACTCTGCTGATATGCATTAATTATCTCTATTTTGGTTCAAAGGGACCTCTTCTAAGCGACTGACACACTCAGCCAGCCAGTCCATCAGCTTCATCCAGGCTCTCACCTCCAGCCAAAAGAACTCCTTCTCCATTGAAGAGCTGGAAATAAGCAGCCTGGAAGACCCATCACAGCGCTTACCCATACCCTGCACCAGCGCAGAGACACACACCTCGATCTAGTGCAGCCTCGGGTTCACAATTTGGTGGTCACCGCACAGACATGTGTCCGCAGCAGGAGGAGGCAGGTTCAGCCGATCCCCCCGGCACTCGGAGGACTGCTGGGGAAGAGGCCTCTGTGGGGTCCGAGTCAGTTGACGAGCCTCTGGATTTGGACTTTCAACTCATCCTGGAGAGTCAGCAGAAGGCAGGGAAACATCACTCAGAGCTGTTGGAAGCCCTCAACAGAGTGGCTCGCGAGTTGGAGGAGTGTGTCCACCTGCTTTCTGATGAAGTGGTGCCCATATGTGTGCATATGAAGGTCTCATGCGGACGATGGCGGTAGCTATGGAACCCCTGGTCCAGCAGAACGCGGAGATGCGTGTAGACCTGCAATCCATCACAGTAACCATGAGTGAGTTCATGCAGTGGGAAGGCGAGAGGGAAATGGGCCACCTTGACATCCCTTCAGGTCTTTCTTCCGCTCAAGGAGTCAGGCCATGGCCCTCAGGCATCCAAAGGGAGGAGAAGTGACAGCTGGACAGCCCTGGGTCATCTCAGAGGCTGTCCTCTCCCTCTGAGTCCCCTTTGCCTGTTACCCTCTCAACTTTGTCTTCTGTCACTGCAGAAGGAGCAGCTGGCCCACAGATGGGCAGCCAAAGCAACCTGGGCCCCCAAGGCCTCGCCTCTCCAGAGGGCCCACACCGAAGTTATCAGAGGCAACAAGGCCAACTATTGCATAGGCTGTCTCCACCCCTGATGCAGATGTCAGGGCAGCAACTAGAAATCTGACCCAGCAACACTGAAGGAACGGCAATATATTTTCAAGTCAAGGTGGTGAGTGCCTTGGAGGGGAACTTCCAGGTGGTGGTGTTCCCATATGTCTGCTGCCCTTGTCCTTCTAGATGGTACTGGTCATGGTTTTGGAAGGTGCTGTCTAAGGAGCCTTGTTGAATTCTTGTAGTGCATCTTGTAGATGGTACACACTGCTGCTACTGTGCGTCAGTGGCGGAGGGAGTGAATGTTTGTGGATGTGGTGCCGATCAAGTGGGCTGCTTTGCCCTGGATGGTGTCAAGCTTCTTGAGTGTTGTGGGAGCTGCACTCATCCAGGTAAGTGGGGAGTATTCCATCACACTCCTGACTTGTGCCTTGTAGATAGTGGACAGGCTTTGGGGAGTTAAAAGAGGTGAGTTACTCACCACAGGATTCCCAGCCTCTGACCTGCTCTTGTAGCCACAATATTTATCTGGCTAATCCAGTTCAGTTTCTGAACATGAAGAGAGCCCTCATTCTGAAAAATTCAGGCCTATTCTTCTGTTTTACTCGTCCAATTCTGTCCTGGATTTATTGTTGGCCCTACTGCTCAAAAGAAATCAAAGGGTGCAGTGGCCAGTTCCCCTCCAATGTCTCCCTCGTTATGTGCTGTTTTCTGCTACAAAAGCATGTATTGCTTACTTACCATTAATTACAGTACCAAGAGAGACCACTCAAAGACAGAACCATACAGCTCAAACATGCTGATCGTGGAAGCAGTTTTCAGGGAGTTGTTCTGTTGAGCTATTGGCTGGAAAGGATGCTTGGCAAGGGAGGTGATGGAAAATGTGTAGTGCAGGGTATTGATCCTCCAGGGGAAGGTGGAAATAAAGTCCTACATTTGACCCAACACACATACAGAAAAAGATGGTGCCTCCTGAGCTGCACTTGATGTAGCACGAATTCTATCACCTCTTCATCGAAGTAAGGGTTTCCATTTCTCCTGTTGCGAGGCTTAATATTCACTTTAAACTTCAGCACCTGGAAATATGAACAGATCCAGGTGCAGTGCATTTAAGAAGCACCCTTCCTAATCCTAGGTCAGATGGAGGGTCAGGGAGGAAAGTTGATCCTAAATGTGAAACATTTCACATTAAAATCACCTACAGGGAAAGGAAGAACGAGTAGCACTTCACAATTTAAACAGATTAAGTCTGGGATGGGGATCCACCTCCTTATTCTAACATGATTCTTTCCTACATAAGCAGATCAAAGTACCAGTTTAGCAGGGATTGGTGAGCAAATTATGTAATTGGTATTTGAGTTTTGCACCACTCATCGTAATACAAAAACAATATACTGCCGATACCAAGTCCTGCAGCCAAGTTGAATTTGCTAAACATTTAAAAGGTAACATTGGCAAAAGATAAAAAGTGTTCACAATCAGTACTGAGCAACAGCAGATGCTCTCCATGCCTCATGAGCAGCATGCTACTGTTACCAGCTTTTGATGCGTCCATTTTTTTGCTCCATGGCAGATCATTTTGAAAGCCATCTGCTCACACCTCCATTCAGCTATGTCGTTTCTTTTTAAAAAATGAGATTCACACATTCGAAATTATTTCACTTTCTGCATGAGGTACCATTGATCATTGTAATGTTAATCCACTATCATATGTTTTATTTTAGGTTGTGGTAGATTTTTCCTTGGGTCTTCATCACAAACCAATCCTAAATGCAGCTTGCTGCCGCTGCAAACCAGATGTGCTTTAAATTGCCTAATATCTGAGTAAATGTAGCAAGATCCATGGATTAAAAAAGAAAATCAATTCCAATTTACTGTAGACATACAGATAAAGAAGTGGGGATTGCCCTGGGGTTCAAATCAGGGTCAGGGTTGGGCCTGGCCTGTGATAATGGGGGAATGAAAGGTGACGGGGACAGACAGATTGTACTTCCGGGAATTAGGAGGGAGCCTGCAAACACTACCCTCTACTGATGTAGCCATAAAGCACTGAAGTTCCATTCCTCAAGGTCCCTCTCCCAGCCTACTTCAACAGCAGAATTCCATGATGGGTGCAATCCTGGTGTAACGACTGAGATTGCACATCAATGGATTTTCTCACCTCCTTTCTTTATTGTTTATTTTAAATGAGGACTCAGATGAGCTTTACAGATAAACTGCATGTATGTGATAAGGAAATGGTTGTGAAATAAATGAAAATATTACAATATCTAACAAGAAAAAGCAGAGATATTGATTCTTTGAAATAAAAAAAAATCTGCCCATATGACTGGCCTCCTGATTGAAGTTGTTTGTAGTTTTAGGCAGGCTGGGAGTGCTGAGGTATAACATCTCAGTGCCGAGTCTAATCCTTCCATCAATCCTTCTGTTCAACAATTTCATCGGAGTAACACTAAAAGTTCCTAGCAGCCTTCTGAGGGCAGCTATAAATGAGTACACTTTCTTTCAGTTGTTTTTGGTTATTATAAAATAATAGATTTGCACCAGCAAATTGTGATTGTCTTGGGAGTCCTGACTGCAATCTACGCAAGAAATTTAAACATGTAGAAAGCTATGTTTAAATTTTTCACATGAATTACAAGCATTGAATTTTTAATAACTGCAAGTGAATCACAAGTTCCGGCAATCTTTCATAATATCGGCTTATCCTGCAGTATTCACAAACCCAGTAGCAATAGATAAGTCAGAGGTGCAAGATCTTTGTCTCTCCTCACATACCCGAGATATCCATTTGTACCAAAATACAAACATGGCTAAAAGTGACAAGCTGCCACTGGGGCCTTAGTGAATGGCCAAGTGGCTTTAATATATGTTCTCATCTTTCTTATTCCCTTTTCCCTGGATTATTTTTATCCTGTAGGATTTGTGTGTTTTATTTTGCTATCTGGTTTGTCTGAGCACCCACAGTATTAATTTAAGCCTTCTATTAAATCCATAAGCCTTATAAATTTTAACAGAAGATTACTGAAATAACCTGAGTAACCTCTTGCTTCTAGTTGGTCAAAAGAAAATAAATGTCAGACATGGCCAGCACAGCGCACCAAGAAATCACCAAACTTCAGATAAGGGGGTAGGAGCTCATGATCGCTTACGTCAGGCTACTGAGTAGTAAGTAAGTGAGCTTGAAGGCCTGTGTATTCCTGTCGATATGACAAATCCCCTTCCAAATACTCCAACATATTTAGTAAAGTCTTATAGCTCAGCTGATAGTGAAAGAAATTGGGCTTTAATTACTTCAGTTTGTGTGGTTTTACCTGGTAGTAACCACCTATGAAGTGTAATCATCTCATTTATGGCAATCCTGTACTGTGGCACAAACAATTTCCATGGTAACGTTAGTACAATTTGGCAACAAGGCAAGGTAGGCAGTGGAATCATTGAAGCAGAGGTGGTTTTTAATTCTTTTTGAATATGGCATTAAGACTAACCAGAGATATATATACAGATATATACCTCGACTACAGCTCCTCACACCCCGCTTCCTGTAAGGACTCCATCCCATTCTCTCAGTTCCTTCGCCTCCGTCGCATCTGTTCTGATGACGCTACCTTCAAAAACAGCTCCTCTGACATGTCCTCCTTCTTCCTTAACCGAGGTTTTCCACCCACGGTCGTTGACAGGGTCCTCAACCTTGTCTGGCCCATATCCCGCGCATCCGCCCTCACGCCTTCTCCTCCTTCCCAGAAACATGATAGGGTCCCCCTTGTCCTCACTTATCACCCCACCAGCCTCCGCATTCAAAGGATCATCCTCCGCCATTTCCGCCAACTCCAGCATGATGCCA
The DNA here is from genome assembly GCF_964194155.1 of Cetorhinus maximus. Taxonomy (NCBI): domain Eukaryota; kingdom Metazoa; phylum Chordata; class Chondrichthyes; order Lamniformes; family Cetorhinidae; genus Cetorhinus; species Cetorhinus maximus. The sequence continues at coordinate 96,806,221 of NC_135881.1, read as the reverse complement.
CCACCAAACACATCTTCCCTTCACCCCCCCTGGCGGCATTCCGTAGGGATCGTTCCCTCCGGGACACCCTGGTCCACTCCTCCTTCACCCCCTACTCCTCAACCCCCACCTATGGCACCTCCCCATGCCCACGCAGAAGATGCAACACCTGCCCCTTCACTTCCTCTCTCCTCACCGTCCAAGGGCCCAAACACTCCTTTCAAGTGAAGCAGCATTTCACTTGCATTTCCCCTAACTTAGTCTACTGCATTCGTTGCTCCCAATGCGATCTCCTCTACATTGGAGAGACCAAACGCAAACTGGGCGACCACTTTGCAGAACACCTGCGGTCTGTCCGCAAGAAAGACCCAAACATCCCTGTCGCTTGCCATTTTAACACTCCACCCTGTTCTCTTGCCCACATGTCTGTCCTTGGCTTGCTGCATTGTTCCAGTGAAGCCGAACACAAACTGGAGGAACAGCACCTCATCTTCCGACTAGGCACTTTACAGCCTTCCGGGCTGAATATTGAATTCAACAACTTTAGATCTTAAACTCCCCCTCCCCCCATCCCCACCCCGTTTCTTCCCCCTCCCTTTTTTTTCAATAATTTATATAGATTCTTCTTTTCCCACCTATTTCCATTATTTTTAAATCTACAACTAATACTTTGTTAGTCTCTCCACCCCACCCCCACTAGACCTGTACCTTGAGTATCCTGCCATCCATTCTTAATTAGCACTTTTCTTAGATAATATCACCACCTTCAACACCTCTTTGATCCTTTTGTCTGTGACATCTTTTGATTTTCTGCTCCTATCACTGCTTGCTTATCCCTACAACCACCCCACCCTCAACTTCTCTCTCCCCCCGCCCCCCACCTTAGACCAGCTTATATTTCACCTCTCTCCTAACTATATTTCAGTTCTGCCGAAGGGTCATGAGGACTCAAAACGTCCACTGTTTTCTTCTCCACCGATGCTGCCAGACCTGCTGAGCTTTTCCAGGTAATTCTGTTTTTGTGTCAGAGATATATTTTATTGCCGCAGTGCAAAATTTCAAACATCCCCTCTCTCGTGTATATCTTGAGTCCCGAGCACTGCAGTATGACAATTATGTATCTAAGTGCCAAATCTTGGATTAAAAGTGTCAAAAAGGCAGGGAAACCAGGCAGGTTTCCATTTATATCCTCACCATTGTTTACAAGCGATGAAGTAGTATGTGTCTCTACTGGAAATGGGGGGAGGAGATCCGAGACTAGTGAAAGATGTAGTGTCAGGGCACTTTTTCCGACCTGCTTATCTTGATTTTCTCCATTATACTGCTTGATTTTGGCCAGTATAATGGAGCCCTTTGTGTTCGTACCATTAGTCAGGTTTCTTGTCCTCATATGTCCTCCATATAAACATAATGATAAATGAAAGCCAAGCCTGATGGAAGGTAATTTGTCCTGACAAGTGGAGAATTCACTTTGGGACTTAAGGAAAAAGTCCAGATGGGTGATAATTTTTACATGAATTGCTACAAAATTAAAGCTCAGTTTGTTTTAAGGCCCTAGTGCCTGGCAATGGCGGGCATAGTGAGCATAGAAGCGGAAGCCATGGGCCTAGGTGAAGCTGCCACAGATGTGGGCCTTCACAATTGTAGAAAATGTTCAAATAATAGATGGAGCCCCGAAGCGACAACAATCTTGGAAAAAGTTATCAGGGAAAGCATAATAAACTGTTCACAAATGCCAGCTTACCTTGAAACTGTGAGAATATGATGGTTCCCATTCGCTCTCCATTTCTAAACACAACTTGCCCCTGTCAACAAAATGACAAAATAGTTTTAAAAAGGGAGAGGATGTCAAAATGTAACAAGGATCTGGAAGTTAAGAAAAATAAATCCGTCATCCAATATGTTTTAATATGGATTTAATGTATCTCTTTTGACCCAAAAAATCCCCATTTTTTTCATAAGCCACAACATCCCTTCAACACAAACAAGTCCAAAGGAGAATGAATTTATAAGCAATCCAGCAAGCAAGGCAGATTTACAACCAGCAAATTTCAAAACATTCGGAATTGAATACGGTTGTGGCGAAATAAACGAGAACATCACTCACATTGTCATGACAATAACTTAAAAGAAAAATCGAGCCAGGTTCACCTTCATGAACTTCAGTGCAGACTTCCTTTGACTGACAATATGATTTGCTTATGCATTACTGCCTGCTAGACGAATATGTGAACATACGAACAAGGAGTAGCAGCCGGCCATTCAGCCCCTCGAGCCTGCTCCGCCATTTAATAAGATCGTGGCTAATCTGATAGTAACCTGAAATCTGCATCTCGCCTACCCCCAATAACCTATCACTGCCTTGCTTACCAATTATCTATCCAATTCTGCCTTAAAAATATTGAAATACTCTTCTTCCACCACCTTTTCAGGAAGAGAGTCCCAAAGACTCACAACCCTCTAAATGAAAAAAATTCGCCTCATCTTTGTTTTAAATGGGCGACCCCATATTTTTAAACATTGACCACTAGTTCTAGATTCTCCTACAAGAGGAAACATCCTCTTCACATCTACCCTGTCAGGACCCTTCAGGATCTTATATGTTTCAATCAAGCCACCTTACTCTTCCAAGCTCCAGCGGATGCAAGCTTAGATGAGTTATGGAGAAGAGTATTGGCCCAGATTTTGCATGGTTAATCACTTTGAGGGTGACAGTACTTACCATTAGTATAGATTAAATTGGAAAGCAACTTCTGTGGCAGAATTTTACGGCCCTGTTTCGGCAGGGACGGGGTCGTAAAATATGGTGAGACATTCTAAACCTCATTGGCTTCGGTGGGAATGTAAAATCCCCTGCTGTAAAATTTCGCCCAGGTGTCTGCACATGTGCTGTAAGAGATATTGTGCTTCTCCATAGGTGTAATGTAGCAGTCCTTGCCGATAGGCTCAGCATTGAAAGGCATCCAAGGGGTACTTGCCTACTAGTGTCTTGCTAAAGACTGCAGAAAAAATTAAGTTTGGGATATTTGAATGTAATTACATGTGTAATAGCATGATAACTGATAATTACTACCAAACAGCCTCTCTGGCCCTGAAAATTAATTCTACAAGTAAGGTGTTTCATTCCTTCAGAAGTTAATCACTGTTGGAGGTTTAAAAAAACATTTTTTTTTTCTGACTGTCTCTTTTATCTCTCTCTTAATCTTATGGGTGGAAATGTCCCAGATTTGCACTAAGTGTGGTAGCGGGCAGGAAAATAGATGAGTTACCCGCCGGCCGCAATGGCGGCTTTTCACACCTTTTAATAAGATCAACCCAATTGCACCTCATTAATTATGCATTCCTGGGAATCACAGCTTTCAATGCCAGGCAGGCTCTCATTTTCCCACCATGCCTTCACCTCGCTGCTTCATCACACTGGGCACCATATTTAAAGTGCAGCTGTGCGCACAACTCTCAGTGCTTCAAGACCAGGACTGTACATGGAAGTCATGGCCCCAAAAAGCAAGAAAACTGCAGCCCCTTGGTTTAATGACGTGTTCCTCGAGCGCCTTTTGAATGCAGTGGAAGCCTGCCGTGATGTCCTCTACCCCCACCCGGATGAAGATCAGCAAGAAAGGTCGCCAATCCAGCATGGGGGGCAGTGTCAGCAGTGGTCAGTGCCAATGCACTGCAAAAGAGGACAGCTACCCAGTGCCAACACAGGATGAATGGTCTTATCCGTTCTGCCAGGCTAAGTCAACCACCTCATCACTCTCAGCTCACATACTCACAAACCCATTACACACCCACAGGGATCTCACACCTCAAGGGACAACACCACTAATGCTCACACACACCCTCACACCTCCATTGGGCCCATTTCCTCTCGAGCTCACGTCTTCATCCCAACCATGGCTCCGCTCACCACACAAACATTCCATGTGTCCTGCTCAAATTCTTTCAATCTGTTTTCATGCAGGAGAAGTTGGCTCACAACAACAGGGAGAGGTCCCAGGCTGGGGGTGGAGTGGCACACATTAGGCCCCTCACTCACTTCGAGGAGCGTGCTATCGCGCTGACTGATGAGGGTGTGGACTGTGCCTGTGGCGACAGTGAGGTCGGCGGTGAACAACCACATGAGGATCCTGCACCACATCATCCCTCTAACAGCGCAACTCCTGCTTTTGACTCTGCTGCCATGCACTAATTATCTCTACTTTGGTTCACAGCGAGCTCTGCCAAGCGACCGACACCCTCAGCCAGCCAGTTCCTCAGCTCCATCTAGGTCCTCACCTCCAGTGAAGAGGACACCTCCTCCATTGAGGAGCTGGAAATAAGTAGCCTGGAAGATCCATCACAGCGCTTACCCACACCCTCCACCAGCACAGAGACACACATCTCAGTGGGACCTAGATCTAGAGCAGGCTTGGGTTCAGAATCTGGTGGCACTGCACAGACACATGTCCACAGGAGGAGAAGGCAGGTTCAGCCAACCTTGTTGGCACTCGGAGAACCGCTAGGGAAGAGGTATCTGTGAGGTCCAAGTCAGATGACGAGCCTCTGGATTCAGCCTTCCAACTCATCCTGGATAGTCAACAGAAGGCGGGGGAACATCACGCAGAGCTGTTGGAAGCCCTCAACAGACTGGCACACCAGTCAGAGGAGTGCGTCCGCCTGCTCTCTGATAAAGTGGTGCCCACATGTGTGCATATAGAGGTTTCCATAGGGAGGTTGGCGGACGCCATGGAGACCCTGGTCCAGCAGAATGCGGAGATGCACGCAGACCTGCATTCCATCGCAAGAGTCTTGGGTAAGTTCCTGCAGTGGCAACGCAAGAGGGAGGGGCACCTCGATGTCCCCCCCAGGTGCTCTTTCCCCTCAAGGAGTCAGGCCAGGACCCTCGGACACCCGAAGGGAGGGAGAGCAGCAGCTGGACACCCCTGGGTCATCAACTCAGGAATCTCAGAGGCTGTCCTCTCCCTCCGAGTCCCCTTTATTTGTGACCCCCTCAACCTCATACTCTGTCACCGCAGAGGGAGCAGCTGGCCCACAGGAGGACAGCCAAATGGCGCAGTGGCCCCCAAGGCCTTGGCTCTCCAGAGGCAACAGGGCCAACCATTGCTCAGGCTGTCTCTACCCCTGCTGTGGATGTCAGGGCAGCGCCTAGAAGTCTAAAGCGTTCAAAAGTTAAGACATTCTGAGCACAGTTGTTTGCAATGGATAAATACATTTTGTCACTTTACACTCTGAAAATATGTTCACTTTCACTGAATAATGTGTAATAGTATCTCTCAGCTTCATTTACAGGCTTCGTTAGTCGTTCCCCTGCCCCCCTATATACTAGCAGTTCAGCTGCACCCAACCGGCCCAAGGGTGATTCTGGAGGTGGTGTGTGTGTGTGTGAAAGTGTGTGTGTGTGTGAATGTGTGTGTGTGTGTGAGTGTGTGTGTGTGTGTAAGTGTGTGAATATGTGTGTGTGTAAGTGTGTGAATATGTGTGTGTGTAAGTGCGTGAATATATATGTGTGTGTGTGTGTGTGTGTGTGCGCGCGCACCTTTCAGAGCCTGGTGCAAGCACTCTCCACACACACTCATCGTTCCTGCACAACACTCATCTCAATGTCCTGAGCATTTTCACTGCTGCCTGCTGGGGTTCGCTTTCAGTTGTCTATCTGAGCTGACCTGCATCTCCACCCACCCAATGATCACTTTCCCATGTAGCACCTGATCTCACCCACCACGACTCTCGTTTCACTTTCGACTTAGCAAGCATGGTGTGTCTAACATTTTTCTTCAGGTCCCCTGCCCTTTCCCCTCCCCCAGTCACCCATTTTTTTCCCCATCACTGTTGACCGCACCCCCCCAACCCCCTGCCACCCCCGGCATCACCTTCCACCTCCCCACCATCGCCTACCAGCCACAACCCTTTTCTTTCGGGGATGTCCAGGTGAATGTGCACATTCCCTTCCATCCAGAAAATTCCACCTCCACCCACATTAAACTCCTGACCTCCTTCCCACCCAGGGTCCATGTCTGCCTCCCAGTCCCCACCAACCTCTCTCACCATCCCTTCTACCGTTGCACCCTCCTCCTCCCCCTCCCACTCTACCACCGGACCCTGCCATCAGTCATTCTCACTATTCCCTCCTACCACACCCACCCTCAGTTTGCTCCCTAGGAGGCAGTCATGGACTCAACAGAGCCCTCCCTCGCATGTTAACCTGGACATCCCCCCTCCAGACTCCTTCCACTCTTGGAGCTTCTTCCCTCCTCTTCACTCACCCACTGGACTCTCCACCCTTACTTCTTCCACCACTCTTACTCGTTCCCTTCTCCGGACTCCTTCCTCCACCCTTACTTCTTCTGTCAGCCTTACTCCTTCCCCTCTCTGGAATCCTTCCTTCATCCTTACTCCGTCCCTTCTCTGTACTCCTTCCTTCCCCCTGGACCCCTTTCTCCCCCTGGACTCCTTCCTCTCTCTGGACTCTTTCCTTCCCCTGGTGCCCTTCCTCCCCGTCCCAACCTCACCCTCTCCAACACCTTCGTTCCACCCCTTCCATCCTTAGCCCAGACACCTTTGCTCCCCCCACCTCACACCCTCACCCGCCAATGCCTTCGTTCCTCCCTCTCCAACCTCGTGCCCCCCAGCCGACACATCTTCCTCTCCCAGTCGTACCTGGACCTCCCCCTCTCAGCACCTAGTATATTTTCCCCTCCTAAGCACAGCTGGACCATCCTCTACACCCCCTTGATGATCATCCATTATGAGCAGACTCTCAACAGTGGCTTTCCAACTTCCATGAGCTGCTTCATGGCAGAGCCATGTCCATGAGAATCTACCCAGCATGCCATCGACGTTCCTCAAGGATCCCGTTACTGTCGGGCTCCAGCATCTTCTGTTACTCGGATGTCCGCAACATGAGCAAGGCCCTGGCGGTAAGTCCCGAATCCTACATGTCACACTTGTCAAGACGTGTTCTGCACCAACGTGTTTTCCGGCTGACGTGCTTGGATGATCCAGTGTGGAAGGATGATTCTAGCAAGCTGGGCATATAATGATATGCAGATGTATATCAATGAAGTTCCCGATGTCCAACAGCTGGAAATGTGGCCTGTCATCGACGGGCAGAGAGATGGATGATTGCAATTTTTGTCCTTCTTGCCATATTGTCTGCTCACGTCACTAAACACACCCGATACCAGCGGGCACGGAAAATTCTGTCCTCTATGTCTCTCCAATCTATATTCCACTTTGTGTACCTGATTTAAATCTAATTTATACTTCCTGCTTTACACATCCTAATTTGTAAGTAGATGAGGTTTGAGTGAGTTACAATCTCGCCATATGATCCCCAGTTTAGATTCTTCAACCTACTTTATTTGTTGCCTGCTAATAGACACCACTGGTGTCCTCTGGAGGGCATCACACTGAATCAGCTGCCAGATTAGAGCCAGGCTCCACTCTAAGGGCAGAATTTTCCCCCCGATGGGGGGGCAAGTTCAGGAGTGGGCGTATAGAGACACGCCTCCGATTGGCGCCCCCGATTGGTGCCGCGCTGCCATTTTACGTGCGCAGGCTAATTAAGGCCCACCCAGCGTGACATCCGCTAGGAAGCGCCAAGGGCTCCCTGTGTGGGCAGGGGGGATTCCCTGAGCCAAGAGTGCACTCTTTCGCGTGCATTCGTGTGAAAGAGCGGACTCATCTCCTTAAGGCTAAGTGCTGCCTCAGGGAGATCGGCTCCACATTAAAAAATGTTAAAAATAGAAAAAAAAAATTTCCCTGACATGTCCCCTCAAAGTGACACTGTCACATGAGTTGGGACATGTCCATCACCTTTAGTTACACTTTTATTAAAAATTTTAAAACCTGCATGAAACCTCATCTGCCCGTGGATGAGGTTTCATGCTTTGTCTAATGCCCGCCAGGGCTCCCGGTCTGCCGGCCAACCTTAAGGTATTAATAACGTTAATTATTTGTCAATGACCTCAATAGGCCATTGACAGGTCGGTGGGCACACAGCTGATTCGGCTGAGCCCCCGCCGACCTGAAAATTAAAGTGAGGCGGGGTAACGTCGGGAGTTCCGCCCGAAGTCATCCCACATCATTTTATGATTCGGCGAGTGGGGCTCGGCCCCCCGCTCGCCAAATCCTGGCCTATAGCTCGCAAAAAAACATTGTTGACAATTGTCAGCAAGGTGAATGTCGAGAATTGTTCCTTTGTTAGAGGCTCAAAAATCTGTGCCAATATTGAGTTTTGAATATATAGACTCAAGCAGAAAAACAAATAAAAGAAACAAGACATCAGGAGTTGAAGAAACCCTGAAATGATAACATGCCCAACAAAAACCTTGGGCCCACTGTCATCCCATTTTGATTCTATTCCCCGAATTGCATCCTCCTGTTTCCACCACCAGACCCCACCCTCATACCTAACCTGGCAGCTGGCTTAGCGTGAGACAAACAATAAAAATGACACAGTTGCCAGATTGCCAGGGCCACTATATTTCAGTCTAATTGCCACCAGTGTGAAAACTGACTTAAGTACATAACAATCACATTGACCTTTGACTTTAATGGAGGTGGAGCTGTGATAAGTACTGTTTAACTGTTTTCATCCATGTATCGGTGAAGTGCTTGAAAAATCTCAAAAAACATATAGTGGAATGATTAATAGCGTGAGTCATTTACTCCATAACTTCCTCTTTCTTTAATACTAATAAAGGGCCTTTATGCTGTAGATGTGGGGTTGCAACTGTGTAAGTCCCCAGGAAAGTCTGGGTTTGTAAGCTAAATAAGACTAAAATTTTAGGCCAGGTTGATGAATAATGTAGAATTTTTGTGAAGTTTTCTAATCTACTGCCATAACTTTATGAAAGATTGGCGGAAACCGTATACAAATGGCTTAAATTCCCGTTTACTGAATCCCCTCGTACTAAAAGAGCACTGCAATGGCATAGCATCATAGTTGAGGCAATTCTCATTCACCCTTGTAAGCTTTCCACTACAAATCGCTGATTAACAACTAGGAGTGGGAAAACTAGCTGATTCTTCCTCAATTCAAATGAAACACTGCAGATAGTGGGAATTTAAATAAAAACTGAAATGATAGAAACATTCAGCAGTTCAGGCAGAATTTGTGCAGCGAGAAACAGAGATAACATTCATTGACCTGAACCATTCCACTTAGCTACTCGACCTGCTGAGTATTTTGAGTGCTTTCTGATTAGTCCCTTCAATTGTGCCCTAACACTGTTCTGACTAAGATCAGCTAGTTTTGCACAGAGCAGGGATCAAACCTGTGAACTTACTGACCTAGAATATTCTGGACTGCATTTTTACTTGAAAAGTGTCTGTAAGTTAAATATAGTGACCAAGAGTTGTGGAAAATAAAGAGTAAATGAAGGTGTCAGGTCAATAGTAACTCAGAAGAGAAAAAGTTGGTGGAAACGGAACAACAGCTTTGTATAATTTTACCTGCAAAATGATACACTGAATATGTGTCTGTCTGTATTAGTTATAGTTTGTGGTACTTAATACTGATGTTAATAAATACAGTGGCTGTCAAAAGGATATAAATGAGCTTTTACATTCTCCAATAAATACAAGTAAACAGTGCAATGACAGCAACAGACACTTGTATACTTCTTTTATTGAAGTGTTGTCATTGTTATGCAAGCAATATCATAATCACTTTGTACAATCCCCCAAACAAGAAATGGGATGAAGGGCCAATGAATCTTTTCTTGACAGTTTTGGTTGACAGGTATGCAACTTTGCCATGCAACCTTTTATAGCCACCTGAACAGGAGAGGGGGGCTTCAATTTAACATCTCTTCTGGAAGGTGGTACTGGCATTAATGCAGCATTCAGCTTAAAATATATTTTGGAGTGGAGTTTACACACACAGCCATCTGTCTTGGAGATGAATGTTACCAACCAGTCCAAGCAGACAATTCTTAAAATAGTGGCAAAAGAATTTCATATAAAAAATGTGGCAAGGCTGGTTTAAACCCCTAAGTTTCAAAGGCAGTTGGGAATTATTCACATTAGTTTGAAGTCTTGATTGCCCTACCAGTTGGAAGTAATGTGTGTTTCTAGAGTAGCTGAAATAAATTATTTAGTTAAATAGCTTTTTTTTTAGCCCAAGTCTCTGAAAGTATATAGTTTCCACTCTAGGAATGGACGGTTAATTCATAATTTACTTGGTGCATTAGTCACTTGACACATTAACTTAATAGGATCCGAACCTGTGGGGAAATCATTATCAGTTAAAATAACAGCATGGATCTAGCTTTAGCTTCATTAAAGTGTCAGAGATTGTCTCAATGTAAATACAGAGAGAGAACATGAAGACTTGTACCCATAGGGCATAATTTTCCATTTTGGAGGGGGGAGAGCGGGTGTGGGCGCAGATAGGCGCGGACCTGATCGGCGCCCAGGCTCAGGTCCGTGCTGCCATTTTACGCGGGCGGACCAATTAAGGCCCGCCTAGCGTATTTGCCGACTCCTGTGGATAGCGGGAATGGGCAGGCGGCGGCGAGCGTGCACAGACCGCCGGTCCAATGGCGACCCGGCAGTCTGTTTAAAAGAAGGCCTGGCAGCCTCCTGTAGGCTGGTGACAATGGCCAATTCAAGGGCGCATCACAGGGGGTCGGCTGAGCAGGCCAGGCTGGAGGGAAGGGCAGAGGAGCAGGGCAGGCTGCAGGGTCTGCCACAGGAGCAGGGCAGGCTGCAGGGTCTGCCACAGGAGCAGGGCAGGCTGCAGGGTCTGCCACAGGAGCAGGGCAGGCTGCAGGGTCTGCCACAGGAGCAGGGCAGGCTGCAGGGTCTGCCACAGGAGCAGGGCAGGCTGCAGGGTCTGCCACAGGAGCAGGGCAGGCTGCAGCGTAGGCCAGCAGGGGGGCCAATGCGCCCCTCGCTTTTCAGATGAATGCCTTGCTGTCTTCCTCGAGGAGATGGCAGCACGGCGGGAGGTGTTGGTCCCCCAGGATGGGAGGAGGAAGCCCCCTTCACATGACGAAACGTGCCTGGGAGGAGGTGGCGGAGGTGGTGAGCTCCCGTGACGTGGTGGAGCGCACCTGGATCCAGTGTCTCAAGCGTTTCAATGATTTGTTGCGCTCTGGAAGGGTGAGTACCATGTTGGCATTGGGCATTTAACCCAGCAGGTAGCCTTAGCTTTGAGGCCACCCCCCAAGTCTTACTGTCGTGACTGCATTGAATCCTGTAGAGCATTTTTCCTATGCTGGGTGGGCAAGCAGATAGTGCCCATGCTTACATCAGCCTGAGTGATTCATGAGGAGATAGGTTCTTCCCAGCACCATGTGTTGCTCTTAGTCGCACATGACTAGTCTGGGGGCAACCTGCAGGAGATGCAGCTAGGTGCATACTCAGAACTCCAACACATGGTGATGGTGGAAGGGGAGCCTCAAGGTGTCGTGGCCAAGAACCATCTACTGCTATTGACGCTGCACGTAGTTGCGCCTCCTTGCTATGGGAGCAAAGACCGTGTGGTTCTTAAAGTGATGTATGCAGCATGTATCCAAGGTGGCTGTTGGGGGGGTTGGGAGCAGGCGTACTAGCTTTGTGTGACTGATCAGCAGTAGCGTGGAGAGGAGGCACTGGAGGCCTGATATGGCCGACTGTGGTTGGGGTGCGGCGTGCACGTGCAGAGTCCATGTGCAAATTGCCGCAATGAATGGTGTTCTCTCTTTCTCAGGAGAAGAATGCTCATAATGCCTCGGAGAGTGCAAGAACTGGAGGCAGCCAGGCTCACCTCCTCATGTCAAGCCGCTTCGAGCAGGAGGCCCTTGACCTTGAGAGGCGCCATGCATCCAGGTCAACCGGTGTCGGTGAGGCTGGGGTGGAACGGCCAGGTATTTGAGGCCAACAGTGAGATCCGCTATGCCCTCCCAACATCATAGCACTGATGATTGTAAAATTTGTTATTGTTGCAACATTGCTCGGTCACAGAGTGATAGAGTCAGAGGTGTGGATCACAGAAAAAGGTCCTTTGGTCCTTCGAGGATGCCCGGGTCAAACACATTCCTAACTATTCTAATCCCATTTTCCAGCACTAGGCCCATAGCCTTGTATGTCATGGCATCGCAAGTGCACATCCAAATACTTATTACATGTTAGGAGGGTTTCTGCGTCTATCACCCTTTCAGGCAGCGCGTTCCAGATTCCTACCACTCTCTGTGTGCAAAAGTTGCTCATCACATCCCCTGTAAACCTCCTGCCCCTTACCTTAAATCTATGTCCCCTGGTTACTGATCCCTCCATCAAGGGGAAAAGTTCCTTTCTATCGACCCTATCTATGCTGCTCATAAGTTTATACACCTCTATCGTGTCCCCCTCAATCTCCTCTGCTCCAGGGGAAATAACCCCAGTCTATGTAATCTCTCCTCATAAGTCAAACTCTCCAGGCCAGCCAACATCCTGGTAAACGTCCTCTGCACTCTCTGCACTGCAATTACATCCCTCCCATGAAGCACATTTCAGAACTGCATGCAGAACTATAGCTGTGGCCTAGGCAGTATTTTCTGCGCTTGGAACATTACCCCCCTGCTCCTATTCTATGCCTCGGCTAATAAAGGCAAGTATGGCATATGCCTTCTTAAACATCTTATGTACCTGTACTGCTACCTTAAGGGACCAGTCGACATGCACACCAAGGTCCCTCTGATCCTCGTTACTTCCCACGGTCCTACCATTCATCATGTATTCCCGTGCCTTGTTTCTCCTGCCCAAGTGCATCACCTCACACTTATCCACATAACATTCCATTTGGCAATCATCAGCCCATCTATATCCATCTGTGATGTAGTGCTATCCTCCTCACTATTTGCCACCCCACCAATGTTCGTGTCCATTGGTTCTGGAAGGTTGAGCGCATAATGAGCCGGGGGAAAGGGATGAAGTGCGTTACTGTGTGCACGCTAACTGATCCACGTCCTTGTTGTTCATTTCAGCATCATCAGAGCATGGCCAGCAGGAGGAGCTACAGATGCCCACTCTCACACCTGAGGGCCCTCAACTGTCAACTGCGTCACGCCATTTCTGCGAGGCAGGCACCAGCGCAGATACTAGCAGCTCGGTGGGCATTGGAACATCGGCTAGTGTCCCGGGGCACAGTGGAGAGGGCACTTCACAATCGCTGGAGGAGCTGGCAGAGACAGAGTGCTGCTGGCGCCAGCAGTCGGAGGACTGTAGGGGACCAGGCACATGCTCAGTCGGTGCGTGATGATGTGCCTCTGGAGTCATCCATGATGCAGCAGGTGCAGGGAATGCGGCCGGGTGTGCGGGAGCATCAGGGAGTGTTGCATGAGACCATGCTTTACTTGGTGTCCGTGGTGGAGGAGTCAATGAGCGTCATGGCAGAGCATCATGCTTCCTCTATGGAAAGAGTGGCGAATCTCATGGAGAGAGGCCTCCAGGAGAACAATCAGGTCCTCCTGAGGTTACGCTCGAACCAGCAAGCCCTCACTGCAGCATTGGCCACAGCTGGTCAGTGCCAATGTGGGAGATGGTGTGGGCTTCAAGCTTCCCAGCTCATTGCCCATCCATCCACGGTGAGCTGGGAGGTCTGAGGCGACCTCACATTGGCGGAGTAGCTGCCTGTCGTATCTGCGAGCTCCTCGCACAGCGCTCTGGATGAGGGCACCAGCTGCTCCACCCCTCTCCCAGTGACCGCTTCATCGGGTGAGGCTGCGACGACTGGGGAGATGCCAGCTGTGCAACTGGCAGACAACTCCGAGGCGGGCCCAGCACAGGCTCCACGGGCCAGAGGATGACCGCCAAGATCATCAAGGCCAACAGGACAGCAGAGTCAGCAGGCTGTCTCAGATGCTACTCCGAGCGATGGGGCAGCACCAAGATGTAGCACCTGTAAACAAAAGCATAAGGCACCTTAAGCACACCATGGGTTTCTCACTGGTGCTTTTGTGTTGGCCCGAGATTAGGTCTTCATAATTTATTTTTGCTTGCTCACAGTGTTGTTTTGCAATTGGGAGAATATCTAATGTTAAAATTAAAATTCAGATGTGTGACCATGGCTGAGGGTGGCTCGTTTGTTCTGCATGTGTATGTTTAAGAAAAATGTCATGAGTGTTTGTTTGGACATTCAAGTTTATGTCCAAAGCCCTTAGTTCCTGCTGATGACCTGACAGATTTTGCACTTAGGTGCCGAGTATGGATGCGCCAGGCAAGGCTGGTCCTTTTGATCCATTTGTGTGGAGCTAGCTGAAGGTTCATTGGATTAAAGTCTCCCGGGTGTCCCTGCCTCCTTGATGTAGTCCCAGGTCAGCGTCTACCCTCTCAGCATTCCCCTGTGCTTCCTCATCCTTAGAATCAGTGCTGGACTCATCGTGTGCAGCCGCAGACACTGCGTCAACGTCTTCATCGTCCACTGCGTCCCTCCTTTCCAGTGCAAGATTGTGCAGAGCGCAGCATGTAACCACTATCACCGAGACACGACCTGGGGGGTACTGGAGTGCACCTCCTGAGTGGTCCAGGCATCGGAAGTGCATCTTGAGAAGACCAATGGCTCTCTCCACCACAGACCTTGTGGACGCGTGGCTCCAATTGTACCGCTGCTCAGCTTCTGTTCTTGGATGGCGGAAGAGGTGTCTTAAGCCACCTTTTGAGAGGATAGCACATGTTACCCAGCATCCATCCATCCAGCCGGGCTGGAGCACTGAAGAGCCCCGGCACCTGGGAGTGTCTGAGGATGTAGGCGTCATGGGAGCTGCCTGGTTATCTTGCACAGACTTGCAGAATCAGCATCCTGTGATCACACATTATCTGCACGTTCATGGAGTGGAAGCCCTTCCTGTTGACAAAGGCACCGGGCTCACCTGCTGGCGCCTTGATGGCCACATGTGTACAGTCTATTGCACCCTGGACAGGGGGTAAGCCAGCAATGGCCACGAAGCCTCTGGCTCGCAGTGTCTGGATTACCTGGTCCCAGTGGAAGTGGATAAAGGTCAATGCCCGTCTGAACAGAGCATCTGTAACCTGCTTGACACAAGTGTGGACAGCTGATTGGGAGACACCGCAAAGATCACCCACCGAGCCCTGGAAGGAGCCAGCGGCATAGAAGTGGAGGGCAACTGTGAGCTTCAGAGCTGTCTCCAGTGGACACGTCAGATCCCATACCGAGGCTAAGGGGAGGCTTCTGGAAAGCTGCAGGCCCGCTAAAGATTCCTGACTGCAGAGTGCTGACCTGAAGGTTCAAAATACACAGAAAGCTGCTAGAATGCGTTCTGAACTACTGCAGATCACACAGGCAAGTTTAAAATACTTTCTCCAATAAATGCTCCACAAAGCAGATTGACAACTCCACTGAGTCCTCTTATCCCGCCCGTGGATGAGATTCATAGAAAAGTCTCTTACCCGTCTGCCCGCTGTGTCTGTGCGCTGACCCGAAGATCGCACGGGCACCTGAAAATCGCCATCGATTGACAAATAAAGGGCCTTAACTAGCCTGTTAATTAACGACGAAGAATATTGTGAAGGCGCGCGGTGACGCCGGGACACTCGCCCGCCCCCCTGCATGTCAAACTGAAAATTCTGCCCATAGGGAAGAATCTTACCCTTTTTGGGTGGGCTCGGTGGGGGTGGGCGGGGTGGTTGAGAAGCCGACTGCCGCCCATGATCGAGGCTGGAAGGCGATTTCGCACTGGCGGGTCAATTAAGGCCCACCCAGCGTGAAACGCGAGTGGCAGTGCTTAGCACTGCCTGTGCGGGCAGGGGGAGGAGGGCAAGTGGGGCGAGTGCAAACTTCGCGAGTGCACACTTGAGTATCTCCCTGAGGCACAGAGCTACCTCAGGGAGATGGAGAGTTTTTAAAAAATATATAGAAGTTAAAAATGCTATAAAACATGTCCCCTCAAGTGACTCTGTCGCATTAGCAGGGACATGGTATTAATTAAATTTTAGAATTTTTATTTTATTTTTATTTGCTTTAGCAAACCTCATCCCGCCCGTGGATGAGGTTTCCTAAAAAGTGCAAAGGCTGCTTGGCCTTTTTGCCTGCCTGCCAAGCGTCAGATTGGACGGGCAGTGAAAAACGTCAACACGAGTCATTTTACGCTCGACCAGGTTGGGTGCGCACCTGTCGAGCTAAAAATTTTGCCCATAGTGGGTGCCTCTTTTTTTTTGCAATTTTAACATCAATCAACAAAGACGAAATGGGGCCAATATAGTATAGCTTCTAAAGAGATTTTATTGAAGCTAATAAAAGCTCTTCCTCACAGAATGAAAGATTTTGACATGTGACTGGTTCTGATCACACCATGTTGTTTACTATGTGGCTGAAAAACCTTACGCTCTAAAAGCTATTGGCACGGTCTGGGAATTGTTCCCACAGCTCCAATGTCCTGTTCCACTAAAATAGACTTTCCATGTAGGGCTGTCTCAAGCTGCTGAAATATTTAAATAGAGATAAAGTCAAAAAAAATAGTGAAAATCTATGACAAAAATGGAAACTGATGTAAATACACAATGCCCATTATCATCTGAAAAGAGGAAAGTCAAGATAATGCTTCAGGTAGAGACACTTTGTTTGAACCACTGTGAAGAGATATTTAAAATTAGAGAATATAAACTTATTCAAGTGATTGTTGTGATAAAATACAAATGCTTACCTTAAATTGGTAGCCGTAGGCTGGGAACTCCAGTTCCCAGGAGGCCTCTGGCCTCCTGTACATACGTCAGCTGGAAAATGGCTACACACGTGCAGTTCAGGGTTTTTTTTTTAATGAGGTTCAGGCCCTCTGCGCACATTTGCAGTTAGTGTTTTTATGTTCCCTAGGCTGGGTTCCCTAGGCCTGCGCAGAAGGAAAAGTAGCTAAAAAGTGACATGGCGCGAAATGGCAAGTCAGGTGACCTGAACAGGAGGGCGATTATGAGGGTGTCCCTGGGAGCAGGACGAGGTGGGCTGGGGGGGGGGGGGGGGAGGGAAAAGGTCCCAAATCCAGGAGTGGGACACAAAGAGGTCCAAGAATTAAGTCCCATGCAGAGATATAGACAGGGATCAGAAAGATGTCCCAGAAAGAAGTCACCGGTAAGGGACAAGGACAGAATTTTCTGGGAGAGGAAGACCCAACAGCAGATTATTTGAAGTCCTTGAATAAGACTACACTAAGAGAGTTAGCAAGCAAATTGTATGTAGAAATAAAAGCAGGATTTCATAAAGATGGTATGATTAAAGTAATTACCCAGCTTTAGAATTAAAAGGAGAGAGACGTGAAACAGGTGTACCACGACTAGAGTTAGCAAAAATTCATTTTCAGATGAAGTAGCTTGAGATGGAAAGAGAAAGAGGAATGAAAAATAACACGAATTGGAGAGGGAAAAAGGGAAAGGGAAATGAAATAACTCAAATTAGAAAGAAAGGACTAAGAAAAAAAAGAGCAAAAGCTTGAACTTGAACTCCAGGGAGAAAAGTTAGTGAAGGGGGAGACACATAAGGAAAGAGACAGAGAGCTCCAAAGAGAGAAAGAAAATTGGCAGTATGAATTGTCTAAAGGCAAGTTTATATTAAAGGAAGAAAGAAGCGATAATGGTTCAGAGGATGAGTTCGATTCTGCTGAGAATTTGATTTAACTAAAAATCTTCATTTAGTTCACAGAGAATAGAATTGAAAGACATTTTACCTCATTTGAAAAGATAGCTGTGAAGTTGAAGTGGCCAAAAGATGTTTGGGCCTTAATGTTACAAAGTCTCCTGTCAGGATTAATTATGAATGTGTACACTAATCTGTCAGAAGAGCAATCTGCAACTATGCAGTGGTTAAAAGGGCAATACTCAATGCTTATAAGCTTGGTCTGAAGCTTATCAGTTAAAGTTAAGACCGTAAGGATAGAGCCCAATCAGATGTTTGTTGAATTTGCACGAGAAAAAGAAATGCTGTGGGATCAGTGGTTTCAATCACTGAAGTTAGAGAAAAAGAGTTGAGAATGTGAGGGAAATTATGATTATGGAAGAATTCTGAAATAGCATTCCAGTAGCCATTAATACTTATCCAGATGAGCCTCAAGAATCAAATATTTGAGAAGTGACACTTTTAGCTGATACCTATGATATCTCGCACACAGTTACATATGGGGAAATGATCATATGAGAATCAACAAGGAAATTGGAAGAATAGAAAATCTGGTGATGGAAAGAGTACTAGTTCTAGGGAACAGACAGAAGGATGTCAAAATAATAAAGATGATAGGCTAGAATCTATAAGTAATGTAAAGATAATAGTATGCTTCCATTGCTATTAAATTGGAATACGGAAACTAGCTGCTGGAAATTAAATGGGGGAACCCATTGCAGTAGTGGGAACGCTTAAGTAATCCTCAGAAAAGGCTGTACCAGAAAAGGAAATGGATTTTAAAACTGTAGCAGTGGTATAGCTGAAACATGTTCCCCCAGGACCTACTAGAAAGGGGGATGTGGCTCAGGATAGTCAAGAAAATTCTTTCTTGACTACTGCTAGAGGGAGTCTGGATACTGGATGTTCAGGATGTTTTGTCTTAAAGGGAGAAGCATTCACTTACTCCTCCAACAAAATAAGTAAAGAAATTAAAATTTTCAGAGACATTGGGGCAAATCAGTCAATGATGGTGGCTGATGATACAATTTATGTTCCAGATAGTTAGATGAAGGAAAAGGTATTAAAAGGAGATATTCATGGAATTTATTAACCTGTTCCTTTGTGTCAACTCAATTTACAAAGCGACTTATTAAACGGAATGGTGGGAATTATTCCTAGGTCACCTGTTGAAGGGGTAGATTTTATTCTTGAAAATGATATGATGTGAAGTATAGAATCAACTGAAGTGCATGCAGAATTGTGAATTAAGAATTGTCACTGGAAAGGACTGAAACCGCAAAATAGTCTGGGATGGTCAAAGACCGGAGATACTGATTTACAAGAGCTTGCCAGTGTTGAGACACAGGGGACGGCAGCCGGAATCCAGGCAAGTGGATGGTTTGAAAAGACCAGTTAAAACCTGCAGAGGAGTGCAGTGATATGATTCATAAAATATGTAAAAGAGTTGAAATGTTGGAATGAGCAAGAAAAATCCAGAGTGGCTAAGTGGTTGATGTTGCTGGAAGAGAATTTGCAATTTATCACACCTTTTCCTTGGAAGAAAGGAAGGTTTACAGTGAAGGTTTCTTTACAATGGCTGAACATTTTCTTTATAATAACTTAAAATCACAAACTTCTAAGAGCAAAAAGAAACACAAATGATGAGTTATGCTAATTCCATGATGCTTAAATTCTGCTAATATTACTTGTTACATATATTGGCTTCTGTTTTGATTAAACCTTTGTAATATGACGTGTAGTTATATAACAAATTGAAAAGTTTATCTGATTGGTAAGTGATAAGCTATTTGTTAGAAGTTTGTGATTTTAAGTTATTGTAAAGAAAATGTTAAGCCATTGTAAAGAAACCTTTACTATAGTGAAGATTTCTTTCTCCCAAGGAAAGATGTGATAAAATGAAAATACCTTAAATTGGTAATCGGAGGTTGGGAACTCCAGTTCCCAGTGGGCCTCGGATCACCTGCGCATGCGCTGGTTGGGAAACGGTCACACATGCGCAGTTAATATTGTTACATTCTCGAGGCCCTGCCACTGCGCGCCTGCACACAAGGAAAAGAAGCAAAGCGAAAAGACGCAAAATGGCATGTCAGGTGACCTAAACAGGAGCTCTATCTGGAGGAAGGTATCCCAGGGAGCAGGACACAGGAAGGGGACAGAGATAAGGTTCCAAACCAGGCAGTGGGACAGAAAGAGGTCCCAGAAGAAAGTCCCAGGCAGGGACAAAGACAGAGATCGGAAAGGGATCCCAGAAGGCAGTCACAGGTAAGGGACAAGGACAAAGACTAGAAACAGATCATATTAAGTAAAGTTGAGAGAAAGGGGCAGAGAAATAGGCTCCAAATTAAAGAGGGAGAGCTGCAAGGAGCAGACTTAAATCAATGTGGGCTTGATAGAAGCCCTGAAGATCCAAGGAGGCAGCTGAAGGTTGGTGACTCCATGCTGCTGGCCATAGGTGCAAAGGTACCCTTTTGGAGCAGTGGTTTGCTTGGCACAACTGAGGATCTGGTATTGTGCTTGGAAGGTGAAGTTTGAGTGTACTCGGAGATCCAAGGGAAAGGAATCTCGGAAGGCGAGATTGAAACCCTGGAGATGGATCCTAGTTGAAGCCTTCCAAGTGGCAGCAACATTTGGAGAGAATTCCAAGACAAATTCTTCATATCTGGAGGTTGGAAACCCTCTTGAGAAAGGCAGAGTTTCAGCGAGATTTGTTGGCTCATAAAGCGACAAATACCTGGGTGGGTTCTTGAGAAATCAATGGAATTGGCTTTGGTTACATTTGTAATTTATTTTGGAGTGTGGTGTGTCTGATCACAGTTCACCTGCTAATTCACATGTACTGCATACTTATCCTGAATATTGGAGTGTAAGATAGATACTGTAAATTGTTTTATCTTTCTGAATTTGTATGTGTCTGTAAAGATATTGGTGGGGTAAAAGAATAGTGTGATTTGAATCATTTTCTTGTGTTAGTATTGAGATCTTTCCTACATTTTTGTCTGGTGTAATATAGTTCATTTTCCCTGTTTAATAAATGCTTTATTTTTGTGTTAAAAGTTCATTAGTAGACTCCTGTGAATTTGTTCAGTAGCTTTTGTCCACAGTTTGTAAAAGAAACATAAAAAGTTAGGATCAATCAAGGCCATGTTTCACTCTGGGATCTGACTTGTCCAGTATTAAAATCAGTATCTAATCATAATCTTGTGCATAACAGAATTGTCACTAATGAAGAAAATGAGACTGCCTATTGTATGCTTATAACTTGAAACTTATGTTGTCCTAAAAGAAATAAAACAGAAAATGCTGGAAAAACTCAGCAGGTCTGGCAGCATCTGTGGAGAGAGAAACAGAACTAACGTTTCGAGTCCGTATGACTCTTCTTTACAGAATGCAGAAGAGATATGGAACATACTTTGAGACACCAAACGCAATGCCACACTTTCTATTCATGAGAAGAGTGGAAAAATGCTGACTGCTTTGAGGCTAACACACTGTGATAGAACCTGACATTGAAGTCTAGCAATCCACTCTCATTAATTACAAGAAACATCCAAGCAAGAACACTCTAAATGCACTAAGATCCACCTGAACTAAAGTCCAACAGACTTCTAGGCGGTGCGCCAATGACTATTGGTTACAGGCAATTCTAGGGGCATTTATGAAGGGATCAAAAAAGCAACAGGTCCATCAGCAAAGAAAATGGCTCCATTGAAAAGAAAGTCAGGAGAGGTCATCACGGACTGCAATAGACATTTGGAGAGATGGGTGGAACACTACCTTGTACTCCAGAGAGAACACGGTCACCAAGGAAACTCTAGACACCATAGAAAGCCTTCCTATCATGGCAGAGCTGGATATTGAACCCACAGTGGAGGAGCTTAACAAAGCTATTGACTCATTGCCATTCCCAAAGCTCCAGGTGTTGATGCTATACTGCCTGAACTCATCAAGCACAGGAAACGGACACCACTGTATGAACCTCTCTATCTCTCCTGGAGGGATATGCCCAATGCAAAGGTTATGACCCTGTACAAAAGCAGGGGTAATGAAACAACAATCAAGGCAAAGCATCGTGGAAAAGTTTTTGTCCATTTTGCCCTTGTGAGACTGCTAATCCTGGCTAAATACATTCACCCTGAATCCCAGTCTGCTTTCAGAACTGGTAGATCTACAATTAACATGATCTTCTTAGTCCGGCAGCTGGAAGAGAAATGCCATGACCAAAGGAGACCACTATATATTGCCTTCATTGATCTCACCAACATATTTGACCATGTGAGCAGAGGCTGTCTATTTAAGCTGCTGGGAGAAATTGGAAGTCCTCTGAAGCTGCTCATTGCGATCTCCACTTTCCATGACATTATGATGGGTAAGATCAGCTATGGCGGGACATCATGGGGACCCTATGAGATCCACAATGGGGTCAAACAGGTTTGTTTTATGAAGTATTCTTTTCACTTTGCTGCTGTCATATGTCTTCAGGTCATCTACAGAGAGTGTCTACTTACATACCAGAACTGATGGAAAGCTGTTCTGCCCTTGCTTGTCTGAGATTCAAGACAAAGGTGTGCCAAATCCTCATTAGAGAGTTGCTCTATGCTGACGATGCCGCACTAACATTCCACACTGAGAAACATCTGCAGTGGCAAATGGACAGACTTTCTCACACCTGTGAAGAGTTTAGTTTGACCATTAGCATCAGAAAGACAAATATCATGGTCCATGTCATGAAGCTATTAATGTATATATTTTGGAAAATATTTTTCTTTTAAAGTAGAGATTTACTCTGTGGGTATGTCTTAATTGGATTAAAGACAGCTAGTCTGGGTGCTTTGATGTGCTAGTCTGAGATGTAAATAGAAAGATAGCGTGCATTTGCATTTTTTGAATAGAGCATTCAAGAAGTGGGGTGAAAATGCCCACTCCAGCTACCAAGCAATATGTTTATATTACTAATAGAATTGGTATTATGAAAGGGGTTTCATTATTAAAAGGTGAATTTCAAGAGATTGTTGATACAATGAGAATTTGAATTCAATCAGTGGTGGTAGGTACAACTTCAGTAGATTTCGGGTGTGCAGGCAGAGGCAATTTAAGTTCAAAAGGCAGCTGCAAGCCTCTGACTGGCTCCACAGTGAAAGGAACCTTATTTTGAATTTGTAAGGTGAAAATGCTTTGCCTGGTGCTTGCTAAGTCTATGGCCAGAAATTTCCCCCCGTTGGGGGGTTTGCGTGAGGGCGGGCGGGGACGGGGGCGGAGGCAGGCGCAAACCCGATCAATGGCCCCCCATCGGGGTTGTGCCGCCATTTTACGGGGGCAGGCCAATTAAGGCCCGCCCATCATGACGCGCTGTGCACTCCCTATGCAGGCGGTGGCGGGGGGGGGGGATTCCCTGAGTGGTTCCCTCCGCTCTTTCACGCATACGCGCGAAAGAGCGCAGAGAACTCCGTGCCTCAGGGAGATTTGTTTCAGTCTTAAACTTTAAAATAAAGGATTTTTAAACTTTTAAAACATATCCCCTCATGTGACACTATCACATGAGCTGGGACATGTCAAAGTATAAATTTTTATTAGATTTTAAAACAGTTCATGAAACCTCATCCCGCCCGTGGATGAGGTTTCATGAGAAATGCGAAGGCCGCCTGGGCTCTTCGCATGCCCGCCAACCTTAAGGTTGGACGGGCAGCTCATTAACTTGAGTTAATTAGTTTTTACCAGGCCTTAATAGGCCTTTGACAGCTCGCTGGGTGCGCAGCCGACTTGGCTGCACGCCTGCTGAACTGACAATCTAAATGACACGCAGTGACATCGGGACGCACGCCTGACGTCACCGTGCGTCAATTTACGCGTTGGTGAGCGGGCCTGGCCGCCCGCTTGCCAACGGGAAAATGCTGCCCTATGGGTTGCTGTTGCCTTAATGGAGATTAGTTTGAGAATTTGTTATAAGTTATGATAATAGTAATTTGTAGCCATGTGTACATATATTTTAACCGTGTAAATTAATAAAATGTTTTAATTAGTTAATGTATAGCCTCGAGAACTAGTGGTCTGATTCGTGAGTTTAGAGTCGCATCTCAAACATAACACTTGAAATCCTTGGTTATGACAGTTGTTTAAAGTTTCCCTCTGGGATTTTTAAATAACTCTGCTTTACCAACTGCATAGGTCATAATAGTGCAGGATATTGCCATACCACTATTTATCAGCAAGACAATGTGCTGCTGGGGGTTGCTGATACTTTCACATATTTAAGCTCCACAATCACCAACAATCTATTACTTGATGCTGAAATCAACACTTGCATCACAAAAGCTGCAGCTGTGATGTCCGAACAGATTAAGAGAGTGTAAAATAACAGTAACTTCACTGAAAACACCAAACTGCGAGTCTACCAAGCCTGTGTCCTCACCGCACTCCTCTACAGTAGTGAGGCCTGGACAACATATACTAGGCTGAAGAAAAGGCTGAACAATTTCCACCTTTGCTGTCTCAGAAATGTCCTCAGCATCTCTTGGCAGGACAAGGTCACCGACTCAGATGTGCTGAAGTGTGTTAATTCCATCAGCATACACTCATTGCTAAGCATTTCAGCCACATTCATTGGATGGTTGTGGCCATATACCCAACAACCTTCTGTATGGTGAACTGGCCACTGGATCACGACTTCCTGGGCATCCCTATCTCCACTACAAAGATACCTGCAAGCAAGGCATGAAGGTGGCAGACAGTGACACTGACAATTGGGAGACAGTCGCTGATGGCCACAACCTTTGGAGGCTGATTGTTTGGAGGGGCATTGGAAGAAGTGAGCAGGGACCTGACCTTAGGGAGCCAGGCAGCTGACGCTGTGAGCCTCCCCTGACTGACATTTAAGTTTAAGTCGCTGTGCCAATTATGTCATCAGACCACAACTTTTGTTTTTTATCTGAGCTCCCAGCTTCCTTTTGTGGGAGGCTCATTGATAGCCTGATTTGGGTTTATAAAGATAAGATGGCCAAGAAGCCACAAGCGGGATGAGCCTAAAGTTTTTATTGAATAAATAAAAAACCTTTCCTAAATATCTAAACATGTCCCATCTCATGTGACACAGTCACATGAGGGGATATGTTTAAATAAATTTTTAAACAATTTATTTAATTACTTCGATATCGATTCAATCTCCCTGAGGCAGCTCCAGGAGATTGAAATGCTCTTTCGGGTGCACGCACAAAAGAGCGCTGGCCCCGACTCTCCCTCCTCCCCCTGCCCGCACAGATAGTGCTGAACATGACAGCTCACGTGTTATGCTGGGCAGGCCTTAATTGGCCTACCCACGTAAAATGGCGGCGCGGAACCGATTGCGGGCGGCGATCGGCTCTGTGACTGCCCCCGCCCGCCAAGCCCGCCCACCGCCTGAAACATTCAGGCCCATGGAAATTAATGAAATTCAAATACTGGTACATCATGGCTTTAACATTTACTTGGGGCTTTGAAGGGAACCTGAGGGGAAGCAGGGTAGGATTTGTGGATGAAATACAGATTTCCTGGACATTCATAAATTTTATTGGTGGAGAGAAGAATCATCAATGAAGGGAGTGGAATGGTCAGAGGGCAGGGAGTGTGGAGGCAGTCAACAATTAATCAGGGGCGGAGTTGGGGACAAAGGGTGGTGCGTATCAGCCAATTGCAGGATGTGTAGAGGGATTTTTGTTGGGCCTGGGGGAAGCACATATGCTCCTCCTGGCTCACTAGCAGTGTGGCAAATACACTTACCTTGTGCATCCAAACTTTCTTACCTCCTTTTACTTGCCAGGTTTCCTGAATCCTAGGAAACCCAGCCTTTAAGGTTAAAAATAAAAATCCTGTTAAAATGGAAGCACGCAGCCATTTGACAAGTTTCACTGACCTACCCACCTTCTGAGAGCAGATAGTTTGCATGCACTCATGCCCACACACCTCCTGATGTCTGTCTGCCCCTTTCCTTTCCCACATCCTGCCTGCCCATTGCACTACCACTCCTGACCCACCTCCTGTGAGTGGATTGGCTGCCTGTCCTCTGACCAGCCTCCTAAGAGTGGATTGGCTGCCTGCCCTCTGACCAGCCCCCTATGATTGGATTGGTTGCCTGCCCTTTAATCAGCTTCCTTCCAGTGGATTTGCTGTCTGAGACCCCGACCCCACAGACCCACCTCCCAACAGCGGATTGGTCGCCTGCTATCCCCAACTTTCCTCTGTTAAAACTGGAATTTGACAGGTTGGAGTTAGGTTTGAGATTTAACTTTTGAAACCATAGATTTGGTAGCCCAGTCCCTGCCTGCTAATTGTGAATGACTAATGAAAACATGCAAATGGACTGCAACAGTTCAAGAAGGCAGCTCACCACCATCTTCTCAAGGTTAATTAGGGACATGCTCGCCTCGCTGGTAATACCCACATCCCATGGACGAAGAAAAAGAATGTATAATTTTTCAAACCAGCAGAAATGGATAAATTCACACTAATGAAAGAAATCAGTTAATCATGAAGCCTCCAAAGTAATTAACCCTTAACACTTCTCAGCCCGCTAACAAACTACTTAATCAGTTTAAATCTTTAAAACATTGTTACTTCAGCTGTGAAGTACACAAATCCAGAAGAGAATGGCTGAAAGCAAAAAAAAGCAGGTTTAAAAGTGCTTCAAACTTAGGCACAGGAGTGGGAGGAGGGGAAGATGGTGGTAGAGATAATGGTATTGTCTCTAGACTAGTAATCCAGAGACACAGGTTGATGCCTGGAGACATGTGTTCAAATCCCACAAGGCCATACGAGTGCAGCTACAATGCTGGCATCTGTAAGTGTGGAAAATTACCCAGGTATGTCCTGTCCACAAAAAGCAGCACAGATCTATTAATTACTGCTGCATTAGCCTCCTCTCCAGCAAAATGATGGATGGTGTTGCTGATAGCAATAACCTGCTCATTGCTCAATTTGGGTTCCACCAGTTTAGAAGAGATTAAATCAAGAGGTGAGGTAAAAGTGCCCTAGATATCAAGAAATCCATTTCCCTGACCTTGTGTCTAGGCAACAAAAATTTAAAAATGACGCAAGAACATTGCAATAAAAAAATTAATAGGACTACGAATAGAAAAATACCAAGGTTGGACTAAGTGGTATATAATTCCTAGCAAATCATTTTCTATATTTTTAAACACGTTTAACCTTTAATCATCCTCCAGTTCTTAGGCACAATTCTCATTTCCAAAGATATCCCCAGGCTAGTCTCTGGCAATGTTGATGACCTATGGGGTTAATTGAAACCAATAAATTGACAAATTTATCTAAAAATAAGACACTTAATAACTTTATTTCTGTTTTGTTGTGTGGCTGGGGTCTAGATGGGGGTTTTGGCAATTGTCTATTCTTCCAACGTGTGCTACTTGAATCTATACATTCTCAAAACCATCACTCTTTATTTACAGCAAACATTGACACATTTGGCCCTCCAAACAAGGTTGGAGCTTCTCCTCCTTCCAGATCTCTCTTACTTCTCTGTCATGTGATCTGATATCATTATTACATCAACATCATGTATGCTTCTGATATTAACCCCTTACTCTACATCTCCTCCCAAGTCTTTATCCCTATCATATATACATGCTCCTAAATCTCCCCGCAAAGTCTCAGACTTCACAGGGTTATGCTCTGGGGACCCGGGTTCAAATCCCGCCATGGCAGATGGTGGAATTTGAATTCAGTAAAAATCTGTAAATACCCATCTGGTTCACTAATGTCCTTTAGGGAAGGAAATCTGCCGTCCCCACTTGGTCTGGTCTACATGGGACTCCAGACCCACAGCAATGCAGTTGACTCTTAAATGCCCTCTGAAATGGCCTAACAAGTAATTTAGTTGTATCAAACTGCTACAAAAGGAATGAAACCAGATGGACCACCTGGTATCGATCAAGGCACCGGAAACAACAATGGCAAACTCAGCCCTGTCGACCCTGCAAAGTCCTCCTTACTAACATCTGGAGGCTAGTGCCAAAATTGGGAGAGCTGTCTCACAGATTAGTCAAGCAACAGCCTGACATAGTCATCCACAGAGAATCAGACCTTACAGATCATGTCCCAGACACCGCCATTACCATCCCTGGGTATATTCCCACCGGCAGGACAGATCCAGCAGAGGCAAAGGCACAGTGGTATAAAGTCGGGAGGGAGTTGCCTTGGGAGTCCTCATCATCGCCTCCAGACTCCGTGAAGTCTCACGACATCAGGTCAAACATGGGTAAGGAAGCCTCCTGCTGATTACCATGTAACGCCCTCCAACAGCTGATGAATCAGTGCTCCTCCATGTTGAACATCACTTGGAGGAAGCACTGAGGGTGGGAAGGTCACAGAATATACTCTGTGTGGGGGCTTCAATGTCCATCGCCAAGAGTGGCTAGGTGGCATTACTACTGACTGAGCGGGCCGAGTCTTCAATGACAGCTGCTAGACTGGTCTGCAGCAGGCGGTAAGGAAACCAACAATCTGTAACCTCATGGCCCAGCATATCCCCCACTCTACCATTACCATCAAGCAGCAGGGCATGCCTGGAGCAGCACCAGGCATACCTAAAAATGAGGTGTGAACCTGATAAAGCTATAGCACAGGACTACTTGCGTGCCAAACAGCAAAAGCAACAAGTGATAGAGAGAGCTGAGCACTCCCACAACCAACGGATCAGATCTAAGCTCTGCAGACCTGCCACATCCAGTTGTGAATATTGATGGACAATTAAACAACTCACTGGAGGAGGAGGCTCCACAAATGTCCCAAACTCAATGATGGGGGAGCTCAGCACATCAGTGCAAAAGAAAAGGCTGAAGAATTTGTTGCAATCTTCAGCCAGAAGTGCCGAGCGGATGTTCCACCTCGGCCTCCTTTGGAGGTCCCCAGCATCACAGATGCCAGTCTCCAGTCAATTCAATTCACTCCACATGATATCAAGAAACAGCTGAAGGCAATGGATACTGCAAAGGCTATGGGCCCTGGCAATATTCTGGCAATAGTACTGAAAACTTGTGCTCCAGACCTTGCCGTGCCTCGAGCTAAGCTGTTCCAGTAGAGCTACAAAACTGGCATTTAACTGGCTATGTGGAAAATTGCCCAGGTATGTTCTGCACACAAAAAGCAGGACAAATCCAACCCACCAATTACCGCCCCATCAGTCTACTCTCGATCATAAGTAAAGTGATGGAAGGGGTCATCAACAGTGCTAACAAGCAGCACTTGCTTAGCAATAACCTGCTCACTGACACCAAGTTTGGGTCCCGCCAAGGCCACTCAACTCCTGACCTCATTACAGCCTTTGTTCAAACGTGGACAAAAGAGTTGAAATCCCGAGGTGAGGTGAGAGTGACTGCCCTTGACATCAAGGCCACATTTGACCGAGTTTGGCATCAAGGAGCCCTAGCAAAACTGGAGTCAATGGGAATCAGGGGGAAAGCTCTCCACTGGTTGGAGTCATACCTAACACAAAGGGAGATAATTGTGGTTGTTGGAGGTCAATCATCTTAGTTCCAGGACATCATTGCAGGAGTTCCTCAGGATCGTGTCCTCGGCCCAACCATCTTCAGCTGCTTCGTCAATGACCTTCTTTCCATCATAAGATTAGAAGCGGGGATGTTCGCTGATGATTGCACAATGTTCAGCACATTTGTGACTCCTCAGATACTGAAGCAGTCCATGCCCAAATGCAGAAAGACCTGGACAATATCCAGGCTTGGGCTGACAAGTGGCAAGTAACATTCATGCCACAGAAGTGCCAGGCAATGACCATCTCCAACAAGAGAGAATCTAACTATGTTCAATGGCATTACCATCACTGAATCCCACACTATCAACATGCTGGGAGTTACCACTGACCAGAAACTGAACTGGACTAGCCATATAAATAGTATGGCTATGAGAGCAGGTCAGAGGCTAGGAATCCTGGGATGAGTAATTCACCTCCTGACTCCCCAAAACCTGTTCATCATCTACAAGGCACAAGCCAGGAGTGTGATGCAATACTCCCCACTTGTCTGGATGAGTGCAGCTCCCACAACACTCAAGAAACTTGACACCATCCAGAACAAAGCAACCTGCTTGATTGGCACCACATCCATTAATATTCACTCCCTCCACCACCGATGTACAGTAGCAGCAGTGTGTACCAGCTACAAGATGCACTGCAGGAATTCACCAAGTTTCCTTAGACTGCATCTTCCAAAACCACGACCACCACCATCTAGCAGGGCAAGGGCAGCAGATAGATGGGAACACCACCACCTGGAAGTTCCCCTCCAAGTCACTCACCATCCTGACTTGGAAATATATCGCTGTTCCTTCACTGTTGCTGGGTCAAAATCCTGGAACTCCTTTCCTAACAGCACTCTGAATGTACCTACACCACATGGACTGCAGCGCTTCAAGAAGGCAGCTCATCACCACCTTCTCAGGGATGGGCAACTAATGCTAGTGCAGCCAGTGAATCCCGCATCCCATGAATGAATAAAAAGTAATCTCTGAGGTACATTGACCAATCTCCCCAGTCTCATTCTGATCTGCTTTTGAGGTTCTGGATATTCCGTGCTCTCCCTTCTGTTGGTGTGAGTGATCTTCTCCTGGGTGGCTGTAAAGCTTCTACTAAGTCTTTCTCCTTCTTCAGTAGGGACTGAGCAGTAAGCCCAAGTTCCCACTTCCCACAAGGTCTCCAAGGATATTAAGGCATTACGGTTTCTCTTTATGATACCCTGATCTGTCTCAATCCTGTACAATCTTGGTTGTTGATTTTTTTCAATGATTTTGCCTTCCTCCTGTTGCTCTCAGACCCATTCTCTCTCTCTGGCCTTCAGCACTGGTAACTCATGTGCTCTATGCCTGTGATTAAAGTTCTGAGTCTGGTTGCTTCTCTGTTCTTCCTCACACTGTTTTATCCTCTTGTGGTCACCATGGTGATATTGGGTTTGTGTTTCTACTAGAGATGGAAGCTGTGTTCTCAATCTCACACCCATTAGTAACTTTGATGGTGAGATTTTGTATTGGTGAGATTCAATAGCTCAGAAGCGCTAGATCAAGGTCTTCATTTTTCTTCAATAAAGCTTTGATGGTTCGTACTCCTCCCTCAGCTTCTCCATTCGCTTGAGGATATTGAGGTGAACTGGTTACATAAACTAAGTTATTTGCATTTGCAAAATTGTGGAAGAGCTCATTAGAAAATTGCGACCCCACTGGTCAGACACTATCGTGACCAGGGTGCCATATGTTGCATAAATTCTCTTGAGGGATTAGATTACTGCTTCTGCTATGATACTATGCAATCTGTAAACTTTAACCCACAACAAGTAGTAATTAATGACAACATGGAAGGTTTTCCCCTAAATTCAAATAAGTCCATTCTCAGGCACTCCCATGGTTTTGATGGATAAGTAGAAAGTAATAGTGGTTCTTTTTGTTCTTGGCTGTTTACAGCACAAGTAAGACAGCTAGAAATAATTTCTTCTGTAGAGCAAATAATGCCTGGTCACTAGACTGATTGCTGTGCTCTCATACAACATTTTGCTATACCCAGATGACCTTTGAAGAATATTAAGCTGAAGTGTTGTCAGTATGATTATTCTCTCGTTAAAGACTTGCAAGTCGTCAATTACAGTGAGTGCTTGAGCTGTTCAAAGTACGGCCGTAGCAATGGATTAATGGGGATATAGTCTGGCCATTCTTCCAGACAATACTCTCAAACTTGGAGACACCTTCATCTCATTGCTGGGCTTGTTTTATTTCCATTTTTACAGTAGCCAGCAAGTGCTCAGTGATTAAGGATGTATATGCTTCAACCTCCTTGATGAAGTGTAAAGCCTTTTGCTTGGTTCCTTCTGATGGTATTTATGACAGTATACCTGCCGTTGTTTCATATTTTCCCTTTCACATACACTGTGATGGACTCATATCTCATCAATCTGTATTCTGGGTGGTATCTTCACAATTTCTTTCATGTTCACAAGGGTGACGAGTAGCTTATGGTCTGTTTCGATTGTGAAACACAACTTATAACAAAGCCTGAGAATGTTTTTGCACGCTCACATTGCTCCAATTTTTTCTTCTTTTTTCTCTATGCGTTTTGTTGTTCTGTTCCTGTTAGTGACCTAGAGGCATAGTAGACTGGTCTATGCCTGCCATCTCTCTGCACTTGAAATAAAAGTGTCTCCAGACCTGTAGATGTTGCATCTGCTGTTACTATGGGGGTTAATTCTGGGTCATAATATGCCAAAATTTCAGAAGAGATTAAAAGTTGTTAACCCTTTCAAAAACATTTTGCTAGTCCACATTCCAGCACGACTGTTGACCCTGTCTGAAAAGCTGTCTGAAGGGCTCATTGACCTCTTCTAAATTTGATAGGAACTTGCCGACTGGTTGATCATCCCGAGGAATCTTTGAAGCTCAGTTATGTCCCTGAGTTGTGGAAATTCTCTGATTACTTTTGTTTTTGTGGATCAACTGAGATTCCAGTGGCTTGTACTATGTGATCTAGAAACTTGATCAAAGGTTTAGCGAGCTCACATTTTTCATTCATTGTTAGGACTGCATCCTGTAAGACTCTCAGGACTGCTCTGACTCTGTGATCATGCTCTTCTCTTGTGCAGCCATGGATAAATATGTCATCCATATGCATATTACCCTTTCCATACATTCTAGACTATGAGATATTGTTCTCTGGAGCAGGCACCATTCCAAAGGGCATTCTACTGAAACAATAATGACTGAATGGAGTTATAAATATGTTAAGCAATCTGGATTCATTGTCCAGAGGCAACGGCCTAAATTTGCTATTTGCATCAAATTTAGTAAATAAAGTACTCTTGGCTAATTTGGCAAGGCTCTCATTCACTGAGGCTGTCAGATAGATCTCATGTTATACTGATTTGTTTAGTTGAGTTACTCCATTTGGCTTTGAGACCATAACCATTCCCGTTCCCGGACAACATTTTGTTGGCATGCTGACCAATGAGATAACCCCTTGCCTCTGCATCTTTTCAATTTCATTCTTGACTTTGTCCAAGAGTGGGTTAGGGACTTTCCTCAGTGTAAAGAGGAAAATTGGTTTAGCATCAGCTTTTAGGGTGATATGATACTCGGTCTTTAACTTCCCTAGGCCTGTAAATAATTGCAGAAGTTCATTTCGAAATGCACTGCTATAGTTCTCATTGGCAACTTTTTCCACTTTATAGGTTGATTTCAGCTTTAGGCATGCCTTTCTGCTTAGTAGCGAGCACTCTTGATTTTGGATGAGAGGTTCGATGATTTCACAGTCTTTATATTTCAGCTTTGTCATGAGTTGGTCCTTGGCTTTTAAAGTTGTCCCACCAGGACCTTGTAATTTGATAGGTGAGGGCTGCAATGTAATCTGATTGACCCATTTGATTTCATCTAATAAACAGAAACCTCTGCTCCTGTATCTCTTTCAAACTCTGTGGGGTGTCTATCCTCTTCTTTATATTACTCCAATACTTGTTTTCAGCATCATTTACCTCCTCCAGGAAAATCAATTCCTTTGCTTGTGGTTCTTCCACTTCTTGTATGTGGCTCTGTTTTAATATGTT
This sequence comes from Cetorhinus maximus, assembly GCF_964194155.1. Taxonomy (NCBI): domain Eukaryota; kingdom Metazoa; phylum Chordata; class Chondrichthyes; order Lamniformes; family Cetorhinidae; genus Cetorhinus; species Cetorhinus maximus. The sequence continues at coordinate 96,773,074 of NC_135881.1, read as the reverse complement.
CTGCCTCTTTTTACAGGTTGTTAGCATTAATGCACGACAAACAGTTTTGAACTGGTCTATTTTCCACAGTTGTGGCACTCTGCCCACCTACGCCCTCCACAACCACTGGACATTCTACTCGTTTGTGCGGTTTGTTCCCACCTCACCGAAGGCATTTCAAAATGGCAGTTGTCGCACTTTTCTCCGTTTTGGCAGGCTTAGGCTTTGGAGTGCTTTCTCTTTTAGGGAACTGTATTGTGTCACTTGATCTTCTCCATGGGACCTCTCTTTCCCCACAAACTAACGTCCAATTCTGTTTCTTGAGCTCTGTTTGTCTCACAGTCTGCATGCTTTCATTAGTGTTAAGTCATATCTGCTTTTCAAGAGGTCTGATAATATTTCATCTAGGACCCCGTAATCATAGTTCTTTGCTAGCCTACAGAGATCGTTGATGACTGAATCTATGCTTTCACCTGGTCTTTGCCTTCTTTTATTAAATTTAGCCCTCGCTGTTATTAAGTTCTGATAGATGCTGCAATAAGAGTCAAAGGTTGCAGAATTTCTTCATAAGAAGTTGAAGTCTCCTTAATCCCCTGCCTTGCTCTCATGTCATCAGTGATAGATCCTACTACCTAAAGTAGTGTACTAACCAGGTATTTTTGATCTCTTTTGTGCAGTCCTGAAGCAGTTCTGTACCTTGTGCGCCTTTTTCTCCAGTTGTCCCAGTTCTGCAAGCCTTCTAAACCCTGAAATAGTTCTGGGAGTGATAGTGTGGAATCCATGCTTCTGCTGATCCCCGACATTGTTCCTGCTTCTGTGCTACTGTTTGCTGTTTCAGGCCTGTTCTTACTGCTGTCTGGTCTCCAGATCTGTGTCTACGCTTGTAACTGTTGCTCCCGTGATGTTTCAACATCTTGGTGAGTTTTTTAAAATTTTTCCTTCCTTCGAAGATGTCTTTTCTTGCCAGTCCAGTATCCTCTTTTTAAGGTCTGCTGGGTTTTTTACTTGTTGCCACCATGTTTCAGTGTGTGGTCTGGGTCTAGATTGTAGTTTTAGGGATTTTCTACACTCCCAACATATGCTGCTCGAGTCTATAGTTTCTCAAAACCATTATTCTTTATTTGCAGCAAGTATTTACACATTTGGACCTCTGGACAAGGTTGGAGCTTCTCCTCCTTTCAGATCTCTCCTACTTATCTGTGATGTGATCTGACATCATTATTACAACAGCATCATGAATGCTTCTGATGTTAACCCTTTAATGTATAATTTCTGTCGTCCTTGTTGTAATATTCCTTTAAAGGATATCAGCAGGACATTGCTAAAAGGGAAATGTGTCATGTGATCCAGTCTTAGTTTCACTTTTGCTTTAAGCAGGAGAGCAGACAACACAGCTCCTAATGTCTCCAACCTATACAACAATGTAAGACTGTTCTTAAGTGCCTAGTCTTGATAAACGAACCCACAATGTGTTTACCCAATCCCATATGAGTGATTGGTGCCTTTTGTGTTGTACAGTAAATAAACCCATGGTATTATGTAATTATGAGAACAAGGCAGACCTCTATTCTCTTTTCCATTAAGGAAAGAACTTGCACCTCATGATGTCTCAAAGTGCTTCATGGTCAATGGAGCACTTTTGAAGTGCTGTCACTGTTGTAATGCAAAAAAAAAACAATAATCATTCACCATCTCATTTTACTTTTTCCTTGATCTAGTCATATTTATTTGTTCTAACCCAACCCCTTTGAAAATTAACAAATTCTGTAATTATCTGCTTTTTTCTTCCTTCTAGCTTTCACTTTGTTTGAGCCAAGAAACATCTTTCAAAAAAATGGTCTTTCATTAATGTAAACGAAGTTCACAGGCTAGCTTTTCAGTCTAAAGACTGTTAATTACCTTGATTGGCTTGGTCACATCTACAATCATTGGTGTGCAAAATTGTTTCAAACCAGTAAAGGTAACAGACAGATGAGTAATTCAGTTGGCAGCATAGCTCAATTGTGTCCACAGGAATCAAATTGTCTCCAGTGTGCTAAAAGCCCAATTAAAAATCTTTCTGAAATGCTTAATTGATATGATAACTATAAGGCAGTTAAACATTCAACCCAAATAATCAAGAAAGGTCCAGCCGATGCTGTGAAATTATGTTATTTTCCATTGAACTGGATACTTGAATTAAATCGGTGAACTGAAATTGCTTCATCACTAGCTTTATAGATATCTCTTTTTAGAATAATTTTCGTCTGTTTCTTCGATCTCCCAGAATGGGCCAACAAAAAAATGATTGGATAGCTTGCTTGCAGGCCTCCAACAATGCCGTTCAGAGCTGATTGTAGCAAAGCACTGAAGCAAACTGATTCTCCCACTGATTTCCCTTCCCTATCTGTCAGTCCTTCACTTGATGTCTCCCCAGCTGTTTAAATTAGGTCAGGAATTTAGGATCAGAAGATTGCATCTGGTCCAACATACTGCAGTACTCCATACTTCGTACCTCCAAGAAAGTATCTCTCAGAACCTGGCTCCAAAACATATTTTCACTCACTAATCCTTGCTGTCAGCTGATTGACTATTTGTGGTAACATGAGGACTTCTTATTCCAGCCGGAATTTATTTTTACTTATTTTGAATACATTACCTAAAATGTACATTTCTGCAGTTTTTTTTTCCAGGGGTTAAACAATACGTAAGTAAATGCAAATTTTGCCACTGTATCCTAGCTACAGTTCTGCTGTCATGACATCAACCACTCTAATCACAAAGAAAATTATCAGTTAAGTTCCGTGCTGCAAGAAAGAAAAGCAAGAAAGACTTGCATTATATATCACATTAATTTTCACTACCACTAAATGCCTCAAATCACTTTACAGCCAACTTATTAAGTATAAGATTTTCATCTGTATCCATTGTTGTGATGCAGGAAATCAGGCAGCCAGTTTTGCATCAGAACATAGGAACATAGAACTTAGGAGCAGGAGTAGGCCATTCAGAATTCGAGCCTGTTCTGCTATTTGATTAGATCATGGCTGATCTGACTGTGGTCTCAATTTTGCTTCCCTGTCTACCCCCCCATAACCCTTGACTCCCTTGTTGATCAAAAGTCTATGTGGCTCAGTCTTGAATAAATTCAATGACCCAGCCTCCACTGCTTTCTGGGGAATAGAATTCCATAGACTAACAATTCTCTGAGAGAAAATAAATTCTCCTCATTTCCATCTTAAAAGGAAGAGTCCTTATTTTAAACTGTGTCCCCTAGTTCTAGTTTCCCCCACAGGAGCAAATATCCTTCTGGTATCCAACATATCAAGTCCCCTCAGGATCTTACATGTGTTAATAAGATCACCTCTCATTCTTTTAAACTCCAATGGATATCAGCACAACCTATTCAACCTTTCTTTATAAGGTTTACAGCGAGAGCGTGTGAGAGAAAAAGCATTGCCATTTACAGCGAGAGTGTGTGAAACAGTGGGGCCATTTACAGTGAGAGAGTATGTGAGAAACAGCAGGGCCATTTACAGTGAGAGAGTGTGAGAGAAACAGCATGGTCATTTACAGGGAGCGAGTGCAAGAGGAGTGGGGCCTTTAACAGTGAGAGAGTGGGAGAAGAGTATGAGACAATTAAAGAGCGCGAGAAGGAAAAGAGCCCAGAGAGCAGCTGATTGGTGAGTAGGATTGGTGAGTATTTCTTGTCTTTAAAGTAAAATAAGGTCTTTAGTTTATGTTTAGACCTCTAGTCTTTTTTTTTTTCTTTTTCTTAAAGATAACTTATTAAGTATAAGATCATTACTGATGTGTATAGAAAATAATTATAATAAAGTGTAAAGAGTGGGGATACTAAAGTAATTAATTAATAAATTGAATAAAATACGATAGCGATGGCAGGATGGGTGATGTGTTGCTGCTGCAGCATGTGGGTACTGCTGGACACCAAGGTAATCCAGGACACATCTGTACCAAGTGTTTGCAGCTCGAGGAACTTCGGATCCGAGTTAAGGAGCTGGAGTCTGAGCTGCAGACATTGCGCCACATCAGGGAGGGGGAAAGTTACCGGGACACTTTGCTCCAGGAGGCAGTCACACCCCTCAGACTAGATAATTCAAATTTGGTCTGTGATCAGGGACAGAAGGGTGTAACTGCAGGTGAAACAGGTTTGGGGACCCAGGAGCCTTGGCCCCTGAAACTTTCTAACAGTTACAAGGTTCTTGCAAGCTGTGTGGAGGAGAGTGGGGACTGCAGGGAAGATGAGCGAACTGACCACAGCACCATGGTACAGGGAGCCCTTCAAGTGGGGGGAGGAAATGGGAACGTAGTAGTGGTTGGGGACAGTGTAATTAGGGGGATAGATACTGTCCTCTGCAGTCATGAGCGTGAGTCCTGAAGGCTGTGTTGCCTGCCCAGTGCCAGGGTTAAGGACATCTCCTCAGGGCTGGAGAGGAACTTGGAGTGGGAGGGTAGGGATCCAGTTGTCGTCATCCATTTTGGTACCAAGAACATTGATAGGACTAGAAAGGAGATTCTGCTGAAAGAATTTGAACAGTTAGGAGCTAAATTAAAAAGCAGAACCTCCAAGATAATAATCTCGGGATTACTACCTGAGCCACAGGCAAACTGGCATAGGATAAATAAAGTCAAGTTGTTAAATGCGTGGCTCAAAGATTGGTGTGGGAGGAATGGGTTTCAGTTCATGGGGCACAGCCACCAGTGCTGGGGTAGAAGGGAGCTGTTCTGGTGGGACAGGTTTCACTTGAACCGTGCTAGGACCAGTGTCCCGGCGAATCGAATAACTGGGGCTAAAGAGAGGGCTTTAAACTAAATAGAGGGAGCTACGTAGGCTTACAAAGCAAAAGGATATGGCAACCTTGCAGGACAGCTATTTAGGTAACGATACCCAGAGTGTGACAGGAAGAGACAGAGCGTACAAACATTAAAAAAAAGCAGCAAATAGGGTCAAAAGGGGGAAAAATGGTAAAAAGGCAAAACTAATGGCTCTTTACTTAAATGCACAGAGTATTCACAACAAAATAAATGAATTAATGGCACAAATAGAGGTTAATGGGCATGATCTTATAGCCATTATAGAGACGTGGTTACAAGGAGATCAAAGCTGGGAACTAAGTATTTAGGGGTATGTGTCTTTTTGAAAGGACAGGCAGGAAGGACAAGGTGGTGGGGTAGCTTTGTTAGTGTAAGATGGAATAAGTATGATAGCAAGAAAGGATCTTGGATTGGAAGATGTAGATTCCATACGGGTGGAGGTAAGAAATAACAAAGGGAAGAAGATACTGGTGGGAGTAGTCTATAGGTGCCCTGACAGTAGCTATATTGTAGGACAGAGAATAAATCAGGAGGTAATGTGGGCATGTAAAAAAGGCAGTACATTAATCATGGGTGACTTTAATCTTCATGTAGATTGGGAAAATCAAATAAGCAGAGGTAGACACGAGCAAGAGTTCATAGGGTGTATTCGGGACAGATTCTTAGAAGAATATGTTGTGAATCCAACCAAGGATCAGGCTATTTTGAATCTGGTAATGTGTAATGAGGCAGGTTTAATAAATGATCTCAGAGTAAAGGATCCCCAAGAAAACAGTGACCATAACATGGTAGAATTTAGCATTCAGTTTGAGAGTGAGAAACTTGGGCCGGGAACAACTGTGCTAAACTTAAATAAGGGTAATTACATTGGAATGAAGGCAGAGTTGGCTGGAGTGGACTGGGAAAGGAGTTTAGCAGAAAAGACGGTTGATGAACCATGGCAGCCATTAAAGAAAATAGTTCATGACTCTCAACAAAGATATATCCCAGTGAGGAAGAAGGATTCAAGGAAGGGGATAAGCCAACTATGGTTAACCAAGGAAGTTAAAGACAGTATCAAATCGAAAGAAAACACTTATAATGTGGCTGAAATTAGTGGTAAGCCAGAGGATTGGGAAAGTTTTAGAAACCAACAAAATACGACCGACAAAAAATAAAGAGGGTAAACTAGCAAGTGTTATAAAAATGGACAGTAAGAGCTTCTTTAAGTATATAAAAAGGAAGAGAGAAGTCAAAGTGAACATAAGCTCCTTAGAGAATGAGGCTGGGGAAATAATAATGGGGAACCAGGAAATGGCAGAAAAGTTGATTAAATACTTTGCTTCGGTCTTCATGGTGGAAGATACTAATAGCGTTCCAAAAATACTAAATAATCAAGGGGCAAAGGGTGGGGGAGGGAAGAAATAAATACAATAACTATCACTAGAGTAAAATTATTAGGAAAATAGAGAAAAAGTACTAGGGAAGCTAATGGGGCTAAAGGTCGATAAGTCCCCTGGACCTGATGGTTTGCATCCAAGGATATTAAAGGAAGTAGCTACAGAGATAGTGGATGCACTGGTAGTAATCTTCCAAGAATCCCTAGACTCTGTAAAAGTCCCAGAGGATTGGAGAATGACCAATGTGACACCCTTGTTCAAAAAGGGAGGGAGACAAAAAACAGGTAACTATAGGCCAGTTAGCTTAACATCTGTCATTGGGAAAATGTTGGAGTCTATTATAAAGGATGTAATAGCAGAGCATTTAGAAATACATAAGCTAATCAAGTAGAGTCAGCATGGCTTCATGAAGGAGAAATCATGCCTAACAAACTTATTAGAATTCTTTGAGGAGGTAACAAGCAGGATAGATAAAAGGGAGCAGTAGACGTAATATATTTGGATTTCCAAAAGCGTTTGAGAAGGTACCGCATATAAGGCCACTTCATAAGATAAGAGCCCATGGTGTTGGGGGTAACATATTAACATGGATAGAGGATTGGCTAACTAACAGAAGACAGAGAGTTGGGATAAGGGGGCCATTTTTGGGATGGCAACCTGTAGCTAGTGGAGTGCCACAGGGATCAGTGCTGGGGCCTCAGTTATTTACAATATATATCAATAACTTAGATGAGGGAAGTGAATGTACTATCGCCAAGTTTGCGGTTGACACAAAAACAGTTTGGAAGGCACGTGGTGAGGATGACACAAAGAGTATACAGAGGGATATAAACAGGTTAAGTAAGTGGGCAAAGACTTGGCAGATGGAATATAATGTGGGAAAATGTGAGGTTATGCACTTTGACAGGGAGAATAGAGGAGCTGAATATTATTTAAATGGAAAAAGACTGCAGAAAGCTGCAGCACAGAGGGATTTGGGAGTCCTTGTGCATGAATCCCAAAAAGCTAACATACAAGTTCAGCAGGTAATAGGGAAAGCAAATGGAATGTTGGCCTTTATTTCAAGGGGAATGGAGTTCAAAAACAGGAAAGTCTTGCTAAAACTATACAAGGCACTAGTTAGACCACGCCTAGAATACTGTGAACAATTTGGTCCCCTTATCTAAGGAAAGATATACTGGCATTGGAGGCAGTGCAGAGAAGGTTCACTAGGTTGATCACGGGTATGGGGGGGGTGATTTTCTTATGAGGAGAGGTTGAGTAGGCTGGGCCTGTACTCATTGGAATTTAGAAGAATGAGAGACAACCTTATTGAAACATATAAGATTCTTAGGGGGCTTGACAGGGTTCATACTGAGAGGTTGTTTCCCCTTGTGGGAGAGTCTAGGACCAGAGAGCATAATCTCAGTGAGGGGGCACTCATTTAAAACAGAGATGAGGAGGAATTTCTTCTCTCAGAGGGTAGTCAATCTGTGGAATTCTTTACCACAGAGGGCTGTAAAGGCTGCATCGTTAAGTGTATTCAAGGCTGAGAGAGACAGATTTTTAAGCAGTGAGGGAATCAAGAGTTTTGGGGAAAAGGCAGAAAAGTGGAGTTGAGGATTATCAGATCAGCTATGATCCCATTGAATGGTGAAGCAGACTCAATGGGCTGAATGGCCTACTTCTGCTCCTAGGTTTTATGGGCTTACTTATGGTCTTATGGTAAGCCCTTCAACCCAGGAATCAACCTAGTGAACCATGTCTGAATTGCCTCCAATGCAAGTGTATCCCTCCTTAAATGAGGAGACCAAAACTGTATGCAATACCCCAGATGTGGTCTCACCAAGGCCCTGCACAGATGCAGTAAATCTTCCCTACTTTTATACTCTATTCCCCTCGCAATAAATGTCAACATTGTAATTACTGTCCTACTCACCTTCTAAATCCATACTAACATTTTGTGATTCATGTACTGGGACACCCAGATCCCTCTGTATCACTGAGTTCTACAATCTCATTCCATTTAAATATTTTATTGCTTTTGTTGTGTACAATAAACTCTATATTAAGTGCAATCAACCAAGCTGACTTCAAAATCATCCACAAAGTACATAATCACAAAAAATTATACTCTTTCCTGAAACATTTGTAAGGTGTCACCAATCCTAATGGAGAAAAATCTCTCAGAACTGAAATCCTGGCTCAGATTATCGCTACCAAAGAAGGAAGCTTGAGTCTAGAAATTATCCAACTTGCTGGGACTGGGTCAGTAGAAAGGGCCCCTGAATTGCGCGTTTTTGTTCCGGGGTGGTGGGTACGGGATGGAGTCATGCCCGCCGACCCCAGAAGCAGATTGTATGTGGCCAAGGTGGCAGCCGAGTGCTGAAGCAAACTGGTTAGAAGGTCCACCTCGGTTCTCTGGGATTTTGTCCCAGTTGTTTTGTAACATTTTAGGCCCTCTAGCCCTCAACAAAAGGTACTAAAAACATTCTTGTCAGTGACACCTGTGTGCCAAGAAAATCTTGTAAAAAAAGAAATTAATAGAAATGATTAGTTTGAATAATTGCCCACCATAGGCTATAGTCCAACACAATTCCTCCTAACATCTTATTTCTCCAATTGCAAGCAAGCTTATGAGACAACATCCTCCAGTCACCCTGCTACCCCCCACTCTCCATCGTCCCTTATTCCCTCCATGCCAACTCATTTCAACCCATGCAAACCCATCCACCCCTTTGGGCCTTATGTCACCCATGCCAACTCACCCAGTATCCATCTTGGACAGAGAGCAGGAGCCATGTTGATGTGAAATAAAATAAAGTACTAAAAATCTAAGATAAAAGCAAAATACTGTGGATGCTGGAAATATGAAATAAAAACTGAAAATGCTGGAAAAACTCAGCAGGTCTGACAGCTTCTGTGGAGAGAGAAACAGAGTTAACATTTTGAGTCCATATGACTCTTCTTCAAGCTGAATTTTATAGTAAAAATCTAATACAATCTTCAATATATTGGAAACTCCCATTGTTGACTGCTCATTCAAATCTTTTAAATCTCAAGTGGTCAATCTCTTATACAAACAAGCTTCTATTCTTACCCCACATCAAATACAGTTAATCCTTTAACAGCCTCCTTGAGCTGTCAGTCAAACTGTGATCTCATAGCCACCTGCTGAGATAATTGTAGCCTTTGGAAATTAAGCTAAGCTTTCATAAAAAGCCCTTAGTAAAATGTCAAGAAACAGCTATTGAAACTGATGGAACAGTTTTTTTTAAAAAAAACTATCATTGACACCTGCATCTTTTATTTTCATTTATAAAAGGCTGGGGATCTAAATGACTTAACATCGTGACACTCAGACCTTAACTGTACTTCGAGAGCATTTACGTCTGCTCCGTAAACTTGTGACTGCCACACTGTGGGCTAAAATCCTTTCAACAGCCAAAATGTAGTCTGTTTGAACTCAGCACTGAATTCAAATGGCCCTGTTAAGTTTGGGTTTCTGTCATGTGTAAATCACACCCTGCCCCTTTCTCCTACTGGCAAAGAATACATCTGTCAGAAATGGGGGCGGGTCCTGCCCACCATTTTGGAAGCTCCAAGGAGTTTCCACAACTCCTGGAAAAATCCAAGCCCTAGAATTGGATTGAAAGAACAGTTTCACTAAATGGTGAAATTTCAATAAAAAAACAATTTTTCTTCGTCCAATGGTAATAATTGTTCATATTTTATCCAGTAGCTTTATGCACAAGAATAAAAATGTAAAGATTACAATTGGAATAGATTTATGTTACACAATATGAACAATAATCAAAAATAAATATACATTAATTCCAGATGTTTGCTTCAAGGGGAAGCAGAAATATCTTGTGGCATTAACTCAAAATAGTTATTTATATTTCATTTAAATCTTTAATCTAATTGACATAGAAATACTTAACCATTAGATTGATGTTATTTTGTTCCCCACAGTCCTCTGTTGTACCCTCAAGTCAACCAGAGTATCCACCATCAGACCTATTGGATTTGTGAAGCTGGCATGTTCCAAGCTGCAGACCTCATCAGAATTGGAATCTGTGTCCCTATGAAATATCTATTTATGAAAGTAACTATTTACAGGATACACCTTTTAATGAGCTGGTTTACTAACCTCAATATAGTGGGAAATATAAACAAAAACCTGTGAAAACTCTGCAATAACCTATAGTATATTAATCTTGAATTTGGTGTGACTTTCTCTAACATCAAATTTACTTCCTGTGATGTCTCCACTGAACTTTGTCAATAATCTTCATTAGAAAACAGCACGATTATCACCAAATGACGCTATGGGAGATCTGCTATTGATGAGTTAAAAGCCACCGTGATGTATGGTTAAACACAGAGAATGCATATGCTAAAAATTTCTATTTCTAAAAACTTTTCACTTCCTATCCACTGTCAATGTACCTACACCACATGGACTGCAGCAGCTCAAGAAGGCAGCTCATCACCACCTTCTCAAGGGAAATTAATTATGGACAGTAAATGCTAGCCTAGCCCGTGATGCCCACACCCCATGAAAGAATATAAAAAACACAAATTCAGCTGACCATTAAATAGAATTATTGGACTTCTGAAGTGAAAGCTTCAGAACAGCAACAGCAATCATGAGAAGGCCAATGCTCCCTACTGATTCTCTTTAATATCAAAGTAACAGCTCTTATCAAGTGTTTCATTTACTGCTATTTTATCTTGAAATGTTCAAAGACTTGAGGGGCTGTTAAAAAATGGTGATGTAACCAGGATTATAACTATCATGCTAAACATCCAGAGGATAAAAGCAGAAGCAAATCAAGAACAAGTCTGGCGTTCAAATTCAATCAAATCAAACCTGACCGAGAAAGGTTACAAGTCTTTCTTTAAGAGAGAGGTATAATGTGTTGAACTAAATCCTTACAATACAATAATGAACAAAATGGCCTGGTCTTTATTCTCTTGCCAATGTATTCCTTTCTGAACATACTCTCTCCTGCATGAGGTACTATTTCACCAGCATCAGTTGCCCTCCAATAATTTGCCTGAGACAATATAATTAATGTGTGAGCTCTCTTAGGCTATTCAACAACATCACAGCAGAGTCTGAACTTCCAGCAATCAGGAGTGGGAAACCTGTAAAATGTTTACTTTCTAATTTAAGGACAGAGGTATCCATAACAAAAATAAAAATACCTGGAAAAACTCAGCAGGTGTGACAGCATCTGCGGAGAGGAACATAATTAACATTTCAAGTCCGTATGACTCTTCAACAGAACAAAGGAAAAATGGAAAAGAGGTGAAATATAAGCTGGTTTTGGGGGGACAAGTAGGTGAACAAGGCAAAAGAGAGAGTCGGAGAGAAGAGCAATACATCTTCAAGGTAGGCATTCCTTGAAGAGAAGTGGCAGTCAATTAAACACTAAGACAAAAGCAAAAAACTGCGGATGCTGGAAATCCAAAACAAAAATAAAAATACCTGAGAAAACTCAGCAGGTCTGACAGCAACTGCGGAGAGGAACACATTTTAGTTTATCTATTGCCACCTTGGCAGAAATCAAGTAAGTTCCAGATGTGACTCAGCTGGTAGCACTCTCAACTCTGAGTCAGAATGTTGAAGATTCATGTCCAACTGCAAGGGTGGAATTTTCACACGTTGGGCATCATGGTGCCCGTGAGCGGACAATATGGTGGGAAGGCCAAAGATCGGTTTCAAGCCATGGTGAAATCAGTTTGCAATCGCCCGTCAATGGCAGGTCGTCTTTCCTGCTGCCGGACATCAGGAACTTCATTTTCATACATCTGCATATCATTATAAGCCCTCCCCGTCGGAATCATCCCCCACGCTGGATCACCTGGGCACATCGGTGTGTAGATCGTACATAAGCGACGTGCACCGAACGAGCTGCACTTCTCTCCAGACCTCAAGGTTTGTTTGCTTACCTTGCTTTGGGCAGCATTCACAGTCATCAGTGCCAGCCTTCACAGGCAGCACCACATCACTTTTAGAGGGGCTCACGGGCAGGTCTTTACTTACCAGCCGTAATGCGGGGGTGGCTTTTCAATGGCTGCAGGGCTAGATCTTGTTTGGGGAAGGTGGAGCAGTGGCCTCAGGCAAGGGAAGAGGCTGCAGGGCGAGGGCTGTCCTGGGGAAGTGGGGTATCCCAGGGTGTGTGTGGGGGCAGGGCAGATCTGTGCAATTGGCCTCAAGATGGTGAGGGCTGAGGAAGCAGTCTCCAGAGGAGATGAGGCCATATGGAGATGTGATGATGACAGAGTGAGTGGTGATGTCCCTTGAGCTGGCAGTGAGTGAGATGCCAGTGAACGTGTAATGGGCTTGTGAGTGTGTGAGCTTAGAGTGATGAGATGGTTGCCTTATTCTGGCGGCACAGGTGAAATCATTCATCCTCTTTTTGCACTGGATGGCCAACCCCTTCTGTGCAGTATTCGCACTGACAACCACTGTCACCGCCTCCCAAGCCGGAGTGATGAGATTGCTGGACCTCCTGTGGCTAGAGCAAGGGCGGAGGACATCACAGCAGGCCTCCAAAAGGCATTCCAGTGACAGGTCACTGAACTCTTTCTGGATTTCAGGGCCATATCTTCTCTGGAGCAGTCCTGGGCTGCAAGCATTCAGAACTGTGTGCGTGGCTACAGTTTAGATATGGCAGCCAGAGTGAGGAAACGGCGCGGTAATGGTGTGGCGAGCGATTCAGAGGTCACCCACCAGCGAGACAATATGTTTCCTGTGGCTACATAATTAATGAGGTAGGAAGCAGACAATATGGTGTGAAAAGCCGCCAGTATAGCCAGTGGGTAAAACGTCCTTTCTCCCGCCCGCTACCGCACTTAGCGCAAATCTGGTATGATACTGCCTCAAGACATGAATGCAAAATCAAGGCTGACACTCCATTGCAGTACTAAGGGAGCACTGTGTTGTTGGAAGTGCAGTCTTTCAGATGAGATGTTAAACCAAGGTCCTGCCCATCACTTCTCAGGTAAGCGTAACTGATCCCATCATAAAATTTTGAAGCAGAGCAGGGGAGTTATCCCTGATGTTCTAACTAATATTTGTAGTCAACCAACATCACAAAAAACTGATTATACAGTCATTGTCACATTGCTGTTTATGCACTGCTTCAGCGCTACACTTAGTTTTTGTACACAAATCCTGAGTGCGTCTTGAAGCTGAATTGGTGATTCAGAGGCCAGAGTGCTATCAACTGAGCCATGGCCGACACAAAGATACCAAATTGAAAACTGTTGTTAGCCCATCTGCAATTCCTTACTGGGTGAGAAATCAGCTCTAACAAGTCAAATCAACATACATTGTGTATGGTTTCAACTTACATTAAAGAAGTTAATAATTGCACTAAAATAACACAGGCAAGAATTAAACATTTACCAGTGCACTAAAAATAGGACACAGTGGAAATTAATCCCATTATGCCAAATAGATTTGAATATAAACTTATATCAGAAAAAAATCTAACAGGGTTAACTTATTGCTTTTTAAAAGCTCATTCTCATTAGTTATTGAGGATCAAACTTGCTTGCAAGTTTGCCATTTAACCTCCACTGCAATTGCATCAAACAAGCATTTTATGAATTTTAAACAATAGGCATTAATAATCTGAATGGGCAGGGGGCAACAGGTTGGGACTTTTGAAAAGCAAATGACGCACATTCCTGGTGACCGTAGCACTGAATTCCCCTAATTGATATAACAATTTAAGATTAATTTTGCATCCTTTTTAATATTAAGCACATACAGCCTGTGCAGGCTGTGTAAAGTATCCAGACCAGATTGTAATGTTATTGATAATAATTTGCTGTGCGTTTCCAAACTACTGTTGTTGTTAAAACAGCGACATTTAGTGGGGGAAAGGCTGGGTATGGGACCAGGTGAAATGCTCTTGCAGAGCGCTGGCATGGACATGATGGGCCGAATGGCCTCCTTTTGTGCTGGTAGCATTCTATATAATAAATCTAACAAATTGCTTTCCACAATTCAACATCAATTCTAGCACAAAATTACGGCTTAGATGTCTTGCTCAATTTACAGGCTCAACTGTCCAATATGGTGGGTGGTGTGCATGTGTTCCATGCCGAAAGTGTAGTGGACCTGGTATAGACTGAAATATAGGCATCCAGTGCACCATGCCTAACACGGGCATTAGGCCTTTTCCATTTGCAAATAGGGGGCTTAACAGCTCCTCCAGGACTCCTTCTTAAAATTAGGGTTGCCTGAATGCAGTCAGCACCAGGCAGCCAATGCTACTTGCGGCCAGACCAATGGCTCTTAGAAGGGACAGCTGTAGGATACCACCACATTCCTTGGCAAAACAAAAACAAACTATTAACACAGGAAAAGTGCTGTATTTTTTATACTCAAACTCCAAAAATTCATGTTGGGGCATATTGGGCAAAATTGCTGAAATATATCAGCCAACAACCTCGAAGAGCTCAGTAAGCTTTCTATCTCCACTATTTCTGCCAGTTTCCTGGCTGCCAAGTAAGGGAAAAAAATGTCCATTTGCTCCTTAAGGCAAATGGAGAGTAGTATAGTAGTAGCGATTCTCCTAGGTAGGAACTCGCCCTCTGAACTTGAAAGACAGCCTATAATAGTGTTGGCACAACTGACACACTAGGTGAACAGAGGCATACCAGCCTCCACAAGCATGTATGCAGGCCCCATCAGCAGCATTCCATCACGCAAGCAGTTTGCACTTGGTTTTAAATTTTCCCGCATCAGTCTCCTTGCTCATGAACTAAGATGAAGACAACTGGGGTGTTTGGGAGTGGAGTTTGCCATGTTTAGAATAGGCACTCGGAATTCCAGCAGTCACATGCAAGCAAGTGGTGAAAATGTATCTAAAATGGCATCTGCTCCTGCCGAAGTTGTTTAACGATGTGCCTCTTGCTGTCCCTGTGGGGTTAGTTCTCAAGGGTACTGTCAGATGTGATGCTGGCATAACTGCTTTGAGAAATTTTGCAGCTATTATCTTTCTCAAGCATTAACAAGTTCCAAGATAAGCTCAAGCTTTACTGACCTGGATGGTGGTACCAATTGAGAAATTTCAGATGAAGTCCAGAGTAAAGAATAAAAAATATCAACCATTGAAACCCAAAATTACAAAAAATCTTTCTACAGAGAGCTAAAAGCACCAACCTGCATATTGTAAATCCTATGGATAGTTAAAAGATAGTAGAATTCATCTATTCAACTGATGCCGCACAAGAACTTGCAATGGCTTTTCACAGTGACTGAAGGTAATGGTTTATCTTCCAGTCTCTTGGTGAGCTGAGATGACAAAGCTGTCACAGCTTCTTTTTGTTTTGTTGTTCAACAAAATGAGACAATCTTTGTAGTGGCTGATGTGTTGTAAGTTAAATGTTAATTTATTTTAATTTTATCTTCCAATCTAACATTCAGAGGATTTAGGTTGTAATTCTTGTTCTGCTATGAGATGTTTTACTGTTTTTCTTTGCTTCACTTTACATTCATTTCACACCTCTTAAGTAATTCATTCTTTCCTAGTTGTGCCACTAGGTTGAGAACTCAACACAAGCACATTGTTACTGTTCCTCTTCCACAAAACCAGAGGTAAAGTTTTGGAGCCATGTGTAAATTTTTATTTATTCTCTTTGGGAAAGCTATGGCCTCCACAGAAGTTGCTGCTATGCTCTGGCTCTGATTAGAAATTGTCTAAGGAGAATCCACAGCGAAATAAAAATCTTTATTCTACAGCTTCATGATGAAGCTCATTGGCTGCTCTGAACTGATTTTATGTCAAAATGGGGATCATTGTTGGTTAGCAATTGCCATAAACCTTCTTTGATCATGGCCAAAGTAGGCATTCAACAGGAATTTATACATATTGTGCCTTTAGTACAGAAATTTGTTCCAAAGCATTTTGCAAAGGCAGCAAGGAAAAATTAACACTGAACCCAAGGAGGAGTTATTATTGTTGGGCAACAAGGTGGCAGTTGGGATATAATGTGGGAAAGTGTAAGGTTATTCATTTTGGTAAGCAAGAACAGAAAGGCTGAATATTTTTTAAAAAGTGTGAAACTTGTAATTGCTGAGGCTCAGGGAAACTTGGATGCAATGGTAGAAAGAACACAGAGAGTGAGCATGCAGGTACAGCAAGCAATTAGAAAAACAAATTGCATATTAGGCTTCATTACAAGGGGATTGGAGTACAGGATTAAGAAAGTCTTGTTACAATTGTATAGGGTTTCGGTGAGAACATACCTGGTGTATTGTATGTAGTTTTGGTCTCCATATCTAAGGAAGAATATACATGCATTGGAGGCTGTTATATTTCAGCAATTTTCCCCAATATTCCAAAACATGAATTTTTGGAGTTTGAGTATAAAAAATACAGCACATTTCATGTGTTAACAGTTTGTTTTTGTCTTGCTAAGGAATGTGGTGGTGACCTTCAGCCATCCCTTTTGAGAACCTTTGGTGTGGCCACAAGTAGCAGAAAAGGTTCACTAGATTGGTTCCTAGGATGACAGAGTTGTCCTATGATGGGAGACCGAGTAAACCGTGTCTACATTCTCTGGAGTTTAGGTGATCTCATTGAAACATTCAAGATTCGAAGGGGCTGGGGTATCTAGAACATAGGGGCCCAGTCATAGTATAAGGGACCGATCATTTAGACTGAGATGAGGAGAAATTTCATCACTTGAGAGGATGGTGAATCTTTGGAATTCTCCACTTCAGGGCTTATAGATGCTCCACCATTGAATATATTTAAAGCTGAGATAGACAGATATTTGGTCCCTCAGTGAACCAAGGGATATAAGGAGCAGGCAGGAAGGTGGAATTAAGCATGAAGATCAGCCTTGACCTTATTGAATGACGGAGCTCCTATTGCTTATGTTCTTACAGGAACAACCAAAAGTATAATCATAGCGACAGGCTTTTAAGAATATGGGAAAGGCAAGGTTTTAGAGAGGGAAAATATGGAAGGTGGAATAGATGAGTTATAGAATTGTAGAGTACAGAAGGGTGTCAATCAATCTTTTTGGTCTAGCAGTTCAATTAGTCCATCTCGCTTGCTCTTCTCCCCTATCGCTGAAATTTATCTCCTTTGAGTATTTCTCTAATCCCCTTTTGAAGGCAACCTATCAAACAGTGAATTCCAAACCCTGACTACTTGTTACATTAAAAAGAAAGCCTCATGTCACCTCTGATTCTTTTGCCAATCACCTTAAATCTGTAGCCTCTGGTAATAGGCTATCAATTGTTCAACCTTTGGAAAGTTTCTCTTTATTTACTCTATCTAAATCCTTTGTGATTTTAAACACCTCTATCAAATCTCCCCTTAGCTGTTTCTGTTCTTATTTGACTGACCCAGCTTCACCAGTACCTTGAATCTTTTTCAAGACTTCACTTCAGCAGATCGTGACTTTCTGTCACCTTATGGCTTTTTGAGCCATAATTCTTAGTTTCAATGATAATATTGTACAATATTCAGAGCACTGCAATAATTTTTTTCACAGGAGAATTATGATGAAACTAAACCTGAGATCCAACCACTGAAGCATTCTCTTATCTTACATAGAAACATAGGGGCTGAATTTTCAACTGGGGGTCAGGAACCCAACAGCCAGATGAATTCTGTGTCCCGACTCCATGACTGAGTTATGTTGCTCTTGTAATGGTATTTTAAAATTCAAGCAGCCTAATTGGCCAGGGGGTGAGCTCAGCACCCCATCAGCGGCATCGAACATCTCCAGGTAGGCAGGGGGGGGGAGCTGCCTGCCTGGTGCTAGCAGCAAAGGCAGGCAGCAGCCATATTGAGGCCTGCTACTACCTTGCTGAAGAGAGCAAGATTCTTCCTACAGGACCAGGAGCATTGATAGCAATGAAAGGGGCCATGCAGGCTAGATTATGGTAGGGTGGTGGAAATAGAGCAAGGAGGTCCAGAAAAGATTTCCTTTAAATAAATGTAGAGAATATTTTTGATGACCTCACAGTGAACCCAGCAGTTGTGCACTAACATGCACTAGACTGTTTGGGTCATTGAATTAAAGATTCAAAAGTGCAATCACAAACACACAGGCTCCTTAAAAAGCTTAGTAAGGGGCCATTAATTGGCGGTGAGTGGGTTCCTCATTCCTGCCACTCTGCAAGCACTTTGGAAATTCAAATCTGTCCTGGAGGCTTCGGAATCCCAAGATAGCCTCTGGGACTGAAATTCTTAAATCCTGTCTTACCTGGTCCCGACCACATGGCCCTTTGAAAATACGGCCCAGGACATCTGTCCTTAGTAATTTCCTCCTGTCTTATCCGTGCTAACATTTTCACTCCTGACATTGGACATTACACCTTTCTGTTTCATCTTCAGCAGCCAATCATTCAACTGTGTTGCTCCTGCCCTCTAGAATTCTCTATCCAGTTCCTTACATCCTGACACGACTCAACTGTTAAAAATCTCCTTATTGGTCGGCTTCTATCCTCTTACCCCCTAACACCATTTCCCACATTAGGTGTCCATTGTATCCCTTTCCTTCTTATTGCAAAGGCACAAGAAATGCTTTTAAAATGCAAATCATTGATATTGAGCACCTTGGAAGTTGCTTGATGAGCTCTCTGGTTCTGCATATTATATTTTGGCTGAAAATGAATGGACAAGCACAAGGGAGGAATCAATTACAGGTAGTATTGCACAGCTCCTTGTCTTGGAATCCAGCCTTGCCTGAAACCTTTTCCTTTAAATAATTCAGTTGCGTATAACTGTCTCCAAATGAAGGAATCATTCAGGTTCTTTATAGTGCTGGGTCTAGGCAGATCAGGTGAATGGTTAAATCGGTTATGTACCAGATGTGCTCATCTGTTCTGCTTGAAGCTGAGAAAATGAAAGTGGAGGTGATTATGTGGTTGAGCAAATTAATCACTGCAGAAGTATCATGGTAAAAGATCTGCTGAAGACTATGTAGTGGGAACATGAAATGCAGTTGTAAATGACTTGGAGAGTTCTTTCTACCCTGAAGGGTAGACACAGAAGGAAGTGGTGTTAAAAAAGGAGTAGGGAGCAGTGGGTGGTGAGGGATGCAAAGAAAGTCAAGACCACAAGGTAGAGAGGCCATGGGAGATGGTAAGGTTGAGTATGTGGCTGCTATTATAGATTAAACTGTTTAATAGGAGGGAAACATATAGGAAGGACAGGAGAGAAGTGGCATTAGTGGAGAGGAGGAAAGGTGAGTTGGGATGCCGATTGAAATTATAGAGGGTGAGCATTTGCTCAGTAGAGAAAGGAAGAAAGAAGGGGAGGATATCTCCATGGCAAACTCATTTTTTTCATTCTTTCATGAGATGTGGAAGTCGCTGGCTAGGCCAGCATTTGTTCCCCATCCATGATTGCCCTTGAGGAGGTGGTGGTGAGCTGCCTTCTTGAACCACTGCAGCCCATGTGGTGTAGGTACACCCACAGTGCTGTTAGGGAGGGAGTTCCAGGATTTTGACCCAGCCACAGTGAAGGAATGATGATATAGTTCCAAGTCAGGATGATGTATGGCTTTGAGGGGAACTTGTGGGTGGTGGTGTTCCCATACATCTGCTGAACTTGTCCTTCAAGGCGGTAGAGGTCATAGTTTTGGAAGGTGCTGTCAAAGGAGCCTTGGTGAACTGCTGCAGTACATCTTGTAGATGGTACACACTGCTCTGTGCCAGTGGTGGAGAGAGTGAATATTTCAGATGGTGATGGGGTGCCAATCAAGCGGGCTGCTTTGTCCTTGATGGTGTTGAGCTTCTTGAGTGTTGTTGGAGCTGCACTCATCCAGGCAAGTGGAAAGCATTCCATCACACTCTTGACTTGTGCTTTGTCGATGGTGGACAGGCTTTGAGGAGTGAGGATATGAATTACTTGCTGCAGAATTCCCAGGCTCTGAACTTGCCTTGTAGCTATGGTATTTATATGGCTGGTACAGTTCAGTCTCTGGTCAATGGTAACCCACCAGGATGTTGATGGTGGGAGATTCAGCAATGCTCATTGCCTGGCACTTGAGTGGCGTGAATGTTACTTGCCACTTGTCAGTCCAAGCCTGAATGTTGTCCAGGTCTTGCTGTATATGGACACAGACTGTTTCAGTGTCTGAGGAATCGCAAATGATACTGAACATTGTGCACTTATCAGTGAACATCCCCACTTCTGGCCTTATGATGAAGCAGTTGAAGACGGTTGGGCTGAGGACACTACCCTGAGGAACTCCTGCAGTGATGTCCTGGAGCCTGAGAGTTTCAGCCTCCAACAATCACAACCACCTTCCTTTGTGCTCGGTATGACTCCAACCAGTGGAGTGTTTTCCCCAGATTCCCATTGATTCCAGTTTTGTTAGGGCTCCTTGATGCCACACTCGGTCAAATTCTGCCTTGGTGTCAAGGGCAGTCACTTTCACCTCACCTCTGGAGTTCAGATCTTTTTCCCATGTTGAGACCAAGGCTGTAATGAGACCAGGAGCTGCGTGCCACTGGCATAACCCAAACTGAGTGTCAGTAAGCAGCTTATTGCTGAGTAAGTGCCACTTTTTAGCATTATCGATGACCCTTTCCATCACTTTACTGATGATTGAGAGTAGACTGATGGGGCAGTTATTGGCCTGGTTGGATTTTACCTGCTTTTTGTGGAAAGGACACTACTGTACTGGGTAAATGTCAGTGTTGTAACTGTACTGGAACAGCTTGGTTAGGGGTGTGGTTAGCTCTGGAGCACAAGTCTTCAGTCCTATTGTCAGAATGCTGAGAGGACCCACAGCCTTTGCAGTATCCAGTGCCTTCAGCCATTTCTTGATATCACGTGGAGGGACTCTTAGCTCTTAGCTGAAGACTAGTATCTGTGAAGTTGGGGACCTTAAAAGGAGGCCTTATGAGATGAATCACCCACTCACCACTTCTGGCTGAAGTTTGTTGCAAATGCTTCAGTCTTGTCTTTTGCACTGACTTAGTAGGCTCCCCCTTCATTGAGGATGGGGATATCTGTGGAGCCTCCTCCCCCGGTGAGTTGTTTAATTGTCCACCACCATTCACGATTGGATGTGGCAGGACTGCAGAGCTTAGATCTGATCCATTGGTTGTGGGATCACTTAGCCCTGTTTATCACATGCTACTTATGCTGTTTGGCATGCAAGTAGCCCTGTATTGTATCTTCACCAGGTTGACACCTCCCTTTTAGGTATGCCTGGTGCTGCTATATACAAGGGGGATTTAAGCCTGGGATGGTGGCAGGGAAGTTGGGAAACAAAGGAATGGGGATGGGTGAAGATAGGAATTTGTTGTGCGGACACAAAGCAACCAGTAGGAAAATGAAAGACCGCAAGGTTGGGTGAAAGGAAGAGGAGGAATCCGGAGAGAAAGGCCCAAAGATAAGGAGAGAAAAGTAATGAGCCTAAAACATGCACATGACAGGACACACAGAAATCAGGCATGGCTGAGATTAGGAGAGACATTGTCCTGCTCTTCAACAGAGAATATAGAGGTGATGATAGAAAAGAGTTCAAAGTCTGGAGGTCCTTTGGTATACAAAGTGGACTCATCCATGAACCTGCGAGCATTTGGGAGTTGTACGTTGCTGGATGTTGTACAAAGAAATCAGAGGAACTGAGTGTCAACTATGAGCTAGTTGAGTTTGATCCAAGGGTCCAGTGGAGTTGCATAACAGCTGTGAGCAGTGTGCACCAACAGGTCCTGTATACCAGCAGAGAAGGAGGAGCAGTGGAATTGAAACCCGAGGTACACAAGCAGCAGAGTCCATGGGCCGAGTGGTGGGCAATACTAAGTCTAAAGGACCAAAGCAGGTGAGGGAACTGATTTGAAGAATTGCTATGGGTGGGGAGGAACAAACAAGGTTGGGGGCAGCAGGAAGAGTTTGAGGATATGATTCAATCCTGTCTAGAATGAATGGGAATCTAGCAGATAACAGCAAAATAGAGATCAAATATCAACATGGGAAGAGGATACAGAGAAAGATGGGAACCTGCAGGAATGAATCAGAACAAAGTCAATATAGGCCAAGAAATCCCACTAGTAGAACAAAAAATAAATCCCTTCAGAAGTAGAACAGGCTGGAATAGAGGCAGCCCAGCAACAGCAGACCAGTCAGCTTAACCTCAAAGGTGGGGAAGCTTTTGGAAATGATAATGCGGGACAAAATCAGTAGACATTTGGGCAAATGTGGGTTAATTAAGGAAGGTCAGCACAGATTTGTTAAGGGCAAATTGTGCTTAACTAACTTACTTTATATTTTTGATGAGGTAATTGCCTTCCAAAAGGCATTTACCGATCACCTGTGGCAAATGAAATTTAATGCAGAAAAGCAGGAAGTGATTTATTTTGGTAGGGAGAATGTGGAGAGACAAAATAAAATAAAGGGTACAATTCTAAAGTGATTGCAGGAGCAGAGAGACCTGGGAGTATATTTGCATAAAATATTGAAGGTGGAAGGGTAAGTTAAGAGCGTGGTTAATAAAACATACAGGATCCTGGGTTTTATGAATAGGGGAATAGAGTACAAAAGCAAGGAAGTTGTGATAAACCTGAAGAAAACACTGGTTCAGTCTCAGCTGGAATATTACATCCAGTTGTGGGCATTACACTTTAGGAAAGAGGTGAAGGCATTAGAGAGGGTGCAGAAAAGATTCACAAGGATGCTTCCAGGGATGAGAAACTTCAGTGATGTAGATAGGTTGCAGAAGTTGGGACTGGTTGAGAGGAGATTTTATAAAGGAATTCAAAATCATGAGGGGTCTAGGCAGAGTAGATAGAGAGAAATTATTCCCATTTGTGGAGGATTGAGAATCAGAGGACACAGATTTAAGATAATTGGCAAAAGAAGCAGTAGTGATTTAAGGAAAACCTTTCTTTATGCAGTGAATGGAAATCTGGAATGCACAGCCTGAGAGTATGATGGAGGCAGGATCAATTGAGGCTTTCAAAAAAGAATTGGATCATTGTATGAAAAGGAAAAAAATGCAGGGCTATGGAGAAAAGGTAGGGCAGTGGCGCTGGGTGAATTATTCTTGCAGGGAGCCAATACAGACATGATGGACTGAATGGCCTCCTCCTGTGTTGAACCATTCTATGATTCTATATGAGAAATTGGCAGTGACGATTGTGGACGCAGCAAAGTCTAGGAGCCAGCAGAGAAATGGAAGTCAGCACAAGAGAAAGAGGATTTCTAGGCAGGGCTCAACATAGAAGCAAAGGAAAACAAAGGCAGCAGTGTATTGAAATACCATCCTGAAGCCCAACAGGCAGCAGGTGGAGGTTAGGCACTGTAGGCTGAAACAGAAGAAGGGGACATTATAGAAAAGGGAATAGATGGCTGTGGATGGAGTAGCAAAGGAGATGAGCTCAGTTCGGAGCTGCCAGCCTAGTGCTATCACTCCATGCAACATCCATTTAAAAAAATTTAGAGTAGAGTTTCCACAGAGGTACTTCCAATCTTCAGCTAACTTTGTCAGAAATCCTGGGGAAAGGGTGTAAACAATACCTTTTTTCTTTAACTTAGACAGAGAGGAACATATCCTCCTTTAACACTTCCCTTCCACTCAGAAAGTAATGCAAGGTTGCACTGGGAAAGAATATTCACCCTTTAATTGCTA
Source organism: Cetorhinus maximus (assembly GCF_964194155.1). Lineage (NCBI taxonomy): Eukaryota > Metazoa > Chordata > Chondrichthyes > Lamniformes > Cetorhinidae > Cetorhinus > Cetorhinus maximus. The sequence continues at coordinate 96,749,288 of NC_135881.1, read as the reverse complement.
TTAAGTTTACCAAAAACCCATCTATTTCTATGGAAAAAGGTTCAACAAGCACAGGTGAAGTATATACATATATACAGTGTTAGGGGGAAATAAAGGAATACAGTAATGGTCAAGGGACTTGATTTAAAATATCCCAGCATGCAAAACCACAATTGCTAAGTAGTTAACATTTAAAGTTCAGGCTGGGACAGAGAGAATGCTGAACCTTGCACATTCTCAGGGCTTGCAATCACCAGCAAGGTCCTGGGAGTTAGACTGGAGTCAGAGGGTGACAATAACATAGATTAAGTGTGCTCTTCAACAGATAGGGGAAGGACAGATGGTCCCAGCTTAGATAGGAAGGCAGGTCTCTGCCTGGGTGAAAGTAGGGTTACCTTTGTACCAGAGACCTGTCTGTTTAATGTAAACCTATATGTTGACAAGATCGGAATCTGGAGGATGTTCTTGTATGTGACCAATAATTTATACATATGGTGAACACTTGTAGCTTAGCAGAGTACTGTCTCAAGCTGCATTGAGATGGTGCCCTCCTTTCAATTGCTCGAATAAACGACCGTAACCTGTACCCGAGTCTCCTGTGGTCCGTTCATCAAAGACACTGCAACATATAGGATACATAAAATCAGCTGCTTCATCAATGACCTTCCTTCCTTCATTAGATCAGAAGTGGGGATGTTCACTGATGATTGCACAATGTTCAGCGCCATTAGCGACTCCTCAGGTAGTGAAGCAGTCTATGTCCAAATGCAGCAAGACCTGGATAACATCCAAGCTTGGGCTGACAAGTGGCAAGTAACATTTGTGCCACACAAGGGCCAAGCAATGACAATCTCCAAGAAGAAACAATCCAACCATCCTTCCTTGACATTCAATGGCATTACCATCACTGAATCCCCCACTATCAATATCCTGTGGGTTACCATTGACCAGAAACTGAACTGGACTAGCCATATAAATACTGTGGCTACAAGACAAGGTCAGAGACTAGAAATCCTGTGGTGTGTTACTCATCTCCTGACTCCTCAAAGCCTATCCAACATCTACAAGGAACATGTCAGGGGTGTGATGGAATACTCTCCACTTGCCTGGAGGAGTGCAACTCCAACAACACTAAAAAAGCTCAACAGCGTCCAGGACAAAGCAGCCCACTTGATTGGCACCCCATCCACAAACATTCACTCCCTCAACCACTGACGCACAGTAGTAGCAGTGTGTATCATCTACAAGATGCACTGCAGAAACTCACCAATGCTCCTCAGACAGCACCTTCAAACCCCACGACTGCTACCATCTAGAATGGCAAGGGAAGCACCTTGAAGTTCCCATCCAAGCCATGCACCATCCTGACTTGGAAATATGTCACTGGGTCAAAATCCTGGAACTTCCTCCCTAACAGCACTGTGGGTGTACCTACACTACATGGGCTGCAATGGTTCAAGATGGCAGCACACCACCACCTTCTCAAGGGCACTTAGGGATGGACAATAAATGCTGGCCTAGCCAATGAAGCCCACATTACGTGGATGGATAATAAAAAAGCAGTTTCTGAATAGAGACAGTCACCTTCAGTTGACAATAATACAGTTAAATATATGCATTGCCATTCTCGTAATGAGAAAAAAAAAGCTCTGTAATATTTTATCTGTACGAAGAAGATTAATCCTAAACTTTTTGACAGTGCAATTAGAATATCACCTTCAATCCAATTAAATATTTTCTTTCATTTCATGATGGGACACAGATGATGTGGTTGAATGCTGTTTAATTCTAATTTGCCGGGTGGAATAACCACTGGAGAGACATAGATTCTGTTCTGCCATTCAGCTCGATCATGGCTGATCTGAATCGTAGACATTGTCCAGAACAGCCTTGTCCAAGCCTTTTGCTCAGGGGGGCCAGATTTCCATTTTCTTCTCAATCAAGAGGCCGATGTACAAATTTTAGAAAGATAAGGTTTGGCACAACGTTAAACATGAATTTCAAAATAAAGTTGTGGTGTGAACAAAAGAAGCAACTTGCTGGGCAAAAATAAAGCAATGTCAAAGCAATAAATTGATAATTAAAGAGTAATTAATAAAGATCACCATGAGAGTATGAGAGGGACAGAGTCTGTTTGTCTGGCTCACTCCCAATCTCTTGATGCTCACTCACTCACCCACCATGTGAATGCGTGTAATTGTGTTTTGGTGTGTGGGGGTGAAGGCGAGCACGCACACACACAACACACTCTCCCCCCATGCACACGTACTCACTCTCATTTCCCTCCAAACACGCACACACACTCACTCTCCTCCAAACACACACACAGACTCACTCTCCTCCAAACACACACACACACTCACTCTCCTTCAAACACACACACACACTCACTCTCCTCCAAACACACACACACACACTCACTCTCCTTCAAACACACACACACTCATTCTCCTCCAAACACACACACACACTCACTGTCCTCCAAACACACACACACACTCACTGTCCTCCAAACACACACACACACTCACTCTCCTTCAAACACACACACACACACTCATTCTCCTCCAAACACACACACACACTCACTGTCCTCCAAACACACACACATACACTCACTCTCCTTCAAACACACACACACACTCACTCTCCTTCAAACACACACACACTCACTCTCCTCCAAACACACACACACACTCACTGTCCTCCAAACACACACACACACTCACTCTCCCCCAAACACACACACACACTCACTCTCCTCCAAACACACACACACACTCACTCTCCTCCAAACACACACACACACTCACTGTCCTCCAAACACACACACACTCACTCTCCCCCAAACACACACACACACTCTCCTCCAAACACACACACACACTCCTCCAAACACACACTCTCCTCCAAACATACACACACTCACTCTCCTCCAAACACACACACACACTCACTCTCCTCCAAACACACACACACACACTCCTCCAAACACACACTCTCCTCTAAACACACACACTCACTCTCCTCCAAACATACACACACTCATTCTCCTCCAAACACACACACACTCACTCTCCTCCAAACACACAAACACACACACTCCCCTCCAAACACACACACACTCACTCTCCTCCAAACACACACACACTCACTCTCCTCCAAACACACACACACTCACTCTCCTCCAAACACACACACACACTCACTCTCCTCCAAACACACACACACACTCACTCTCCTCCAAACACACACACACACACACACTCTCCTCCAAACACACACACACACTCACTCTCCTCCAAACACACACACACACACACACACTCTCCTCCAAACACACACACATTCACTCTCCTCCAAACATACACACACACTCACTCTCCTCCAAACACACACACACACTCATTCTCCTCCAAACACACACACACTCACTCTCCTCCAAACACACAAACACACACACTCCCCTCCAAACACACACACACTCACTCTCCTCCAAACACACACACACTCACTCTCCTCCAAACACACACACACTCACTCTCCTCCAAACACACACATACACTCACTCTCCTCCAAACACACACACACTCACTCTCCTCCAAACACACACACACACACACACACTCTCCTCCAAACACACACACACACTCACTCTCCTCCAAACACACACACACACACACACACTCTCCTCCAAACACACACACACATTCACTCTCCTCCAAACATACACACACACTCACTCTCCTCCAAACACACACACACACTCACTCTCCTCCAAACACACACACACACTCACTCACTCACACATAGAAACACGGGGCTGAATTTTACACTGATCGGGCGGGAGTGTACCCGACCCAATCGGACATGAAGTTACGTGAGATGATGTCATCCCACGCCGCAATCTGGATGAGATTTCCGTGATGAAATAAAATATGTATAAATTTCTGTGGACAGCATTTTCATTTGTTAAATTTTCAGGTGACTGATAATGATGCATGCACACTTTTTTCAGCTTTTGAAACCTTTATTTTTGCTGTTTCAGGTTTTTAGCTCCCTGAGGCAGCTCTCTGCCTTCAGGGAGCTGTTTGTCAGCGCTGGCCCATGCCCGCATTGACGTCATCACCTTCCCTCTTCCCACACCCACTGCGGCAGCGCTGAGCATTTCAGCACGCGTTTCATGCTGGCTGGCTGTTAATTGGCCAGCCAGTGTGAAATTGCGGTTGGGGGTGCTGATCACGGTCAGTGGTCTGTTTCCCAGCCTATCCCAGGCCCGGTAAATGTGCCTGCCCACCGAGCCAAAAATTCAGGCCACTCTCTTCCTCAAACACACACACATGCACACACACACGTGCACACACACTCACTCTCCCTCTCCCACACGCACTCACCCTCTCCCACACGCACTCACCCTCTCTCACACGCACTCACCCTCTCCTGCATGCCCCCCCCCCACCGGCTTGCACTCACCCTCTCACCCTCCCTAGTACACACTCACCCTCCCCCGTCGCACTCACCCTCCCCCGCACGCACTCACTCACTCCTGGACTCACTCAATTGCACTCCCTCTCTCTCCCACACCGAGTCTTCATCTACACCACATACCGCCCACCCCCATTCCCACAGCATCACATCCAGCCTCTTCCAGCCCAGCAGTGAGTTTCTCCTTCCCCCACCTGGCCTGGAGAGAGTCTCTCCTCCACCCCACCCAGGGCATGGCAGTCTCTCTCCCTCTCTCTCTCTGTCCCCAATACCTCTGTTTCTGGAGTTCACTCGCTGCTGCCAGTGTTGCTGTTCCTTCAGTCACAGACTGCCTCTCTCCCACATCCCACACGGGAGAGGAACAGCCTGTGATAGGAGGAGCAGTTTCTTAAAGAATCTCCCACTGCACTTACCGGCATTTTGGAAAATACCTCCGCGGGCCACTTTGGGGGGATTCACGGGCCACGTCCGGCCCTGGGGTTGGATGTTGGACAAGTCTGGTCTAGTGCATTTTATTGATTTATATGGTCATTGGTCTTACTGTTCCTCAGATATTCTTAGATCACTTTGCCGGTGAAAAATTTTAAAATCACATACCAGGAATCTTACCCAACTTAATAAAAAGATCAGTAGATTTTTTTCCCCAGCTGTCCAAGTTGGGGATTGCTGAATTCTCTTGATCTCTCAGTCTCACTTCTGAATCCAAAGCCATCTAACCTTAACTTCCATTTAGTAGCTGGCAAACTTATTCAAAATTTACAAACATTTATGTAAACTTTATGATGGTGAAGCAATGAAGCTGATTCCTAGGATGGTGGGATTTGCCTAATGAGGAGGGATTGAGGACGCTGGGCCTGTATTTTTAGAGTTTAGAAGAATGAGAGGCAATCTCATTGAAATATTCAAAATTCTTACAGGGCTCGACAGGGTAGATGTGGGAAGGATGTTTCCCCTGGTTGGGGGTGGGGTCTAGAACCAGGGGATATAGTCTCAGGTGGGCCGTTTAGGACTGAGATGAGGAGGAATTTCTTCATTCAGAGGATGATGAATCTTTGGAATTCTCTACACCAGAGGACTGTGGAGGCTCAGTCATTCAGTGTGTTCACGACAGAGATCGATAGATTTTGAGATAGTGAAGACATCAAGGGATATGGGGCAGTGTGGGAAAATGGCATTGAGGCAGAAGATCAGCCATGATCTAACTGAATGGAAGAGCAGTTTCAAGGGGCCGACTGGCCTATTCCTGCTCCTATTTCCTATGTTCCTGTGTATGTCATAATGAATAGCCCCAAATTCCAGACAAGTTCCAAACATTCACTGCAGACATGGACTAAGGGTTAGATTATGAGGAAAGATTGCATAAACAAAACTTGTATTCCCTCGAATACAGAAGAGAAAGGGGTTATTTGGTTGAGATTTTTAGATTTAAAAAATGAACTGATAGGGTAGAGAGAAAGTTTTCCACTGGTGGAGAGTCTGGGACAGGGGAACATAATCTTACCAGTCAGGAGAAAAGTTAGAACACGTCGTGCAAAGGGTGGTAGAAGTTTGGAACTCTCCCACAAAAAGCAATAGACCCTAGCTCAGTTAATAATTTTAAATTTGAGATCGATTGACTTCTGCTAGCCAAGGATATGAAAAGACATGGAGCCAACATGGGTAAGTGGAATTAAGATACAGGTCAGCTATGACCTGATTGAATGGCAGGACAGGCTTAAGGGTGTGAATGTTGCTACACCTGACATCGCTGAACTATTGGGCCAGGATATATCCTAGTGAGCATCCAACTCTTCCACTGCCAATTTAACAGCCAGGCCTATTTAGCAGCTGTGTGCTGACTTTCAGAGATTCTACAACCAATGGATCAGATCCAAGCTCTGCAGTCCTGCCACATCCATTCGTGAATGGTGGTGGACAGTTAAATAACTCACTGGAAGAGAAGGCTCCACAAATATCCCCATCCTCAACAATGGGGGAACCCAGCACATCAGTGCAAAAGATAAGGCTGAAGCATTTGTAACAATCTTCAGCCAGAAGTGCCGAGTGGATGATCCATCTTGGCCTCCTTTGGAAGTCACAGCATCACAGATGCCAGTCTTCAGCCAGTTGATTCACTTGACGGGATATCAAGAAAGGGTGAAGGCACTGGATACTGCAAAGGTTATGAGCCCTGACAACATTCTGGCAATAGCACTGAAGACATTTTGCTCCAGAACTTGCTGTGCTCCTAGCCAAGCTGTTCCCGTACAGCTACAACACTGGTATCTACCCAGCTATTAGGATGTTTCTAGTTACAGAGATGTTTATGACAACAAGTAGTGTTTAATCGAATGTACACACAGAATACAGACACAAGCAAACATGGACTCCTGCAGTGAGGAATGTGTCACACAATATCGCCCTCACAGCAGCACCCCCAGAGTACAAAAGTTCCTATGACTAAAGTTCCTTTCTAGACATATCATTATACCGGCAATGTCAAAAATTGCCAGGTGTCTCCAGTACACAAAAAGCAGGACAAATCCAACCCGGCCAATGACCGCCCCATCAGTCTATTCTCCATCATTAGTAAAGTGATGGAGGGTGTCATCAACAGTGCTATCAGGCGGCACTTGCTTAGCAATAACCCACTCACTGACACCCAGTTTGGGTTCTGCCAAATATCCAGGCTTGGGCTGACAAGTGGCGAGTAACATTTGTACCACACAAGTGCCAGGCAATGATTATCTCCAAGAAGAGCGAAGATAACCATTGCCCCTTGACATTCAAAGGCATTACCATTGCTGAATCCTCCCACAATCAACATCCTGGGGGTTACCATTGACCAGAAACTGAACTGGAATAGCCATACAAATACTGCGGCTGCAAGAGCAGGTCAGAGGCTAGGAATCTTACGGTAAGTAACTTACCTCCTGACTCCCCCAAGACTGTCCACCATCTACAAGGCACAAGTCAGGAGTGTGCTGGAATGCTCTCCACTTGCCTGGATGAGTGCAGCTCCAAGAAGCTTGACACCATCCAGGACAAAGCAGCCCACTTCATTGGCACCCTATCCACAAACTTTCACTCGCTCCACCACCATCGTACAGTAGCAGCAGTGTGTACCACCTACAAGATGCACTGCAGGAACTCACCAAGGCTCCTTTGACAGCACCTTTCAAACCTACGACTACTACCATCTGGAAGAACAAGGGCAGCAAACAGTTGCGAACACCACCATCTGGAAGTTCCTCTCCAAGCCACTCACCATCCTGACTTGGAAATATATCGCCGTTCCTTCACTGTTGCTGGGTCAAAATCCTGGAACTTCCTTCCTAACAGCACTGTGGGTTCAGGGAGTCAGCTCACCATCACCTTCTCAAGGGAAATTAAAATGGATAATAAATGTTGGACTAGCCGATGACGCCCATATACCATGGATGAATAAAAAAACCAAAACTGCCTGTAAATTGGGGTAACAGTCAGTTTCTGGTACAAGGCAACAGCAAAAGCTCATAGAGGGTAACCTATAAAAAAATGCATACTTAACCTAGTCCTCTTCTGGCCCTGCCTCTGGCTCCTGACAGCCATCACTGTTCCCCTGTTAAAGTCTCAGATAAAATAATGCTTGTTCCCTGATAATCCCATCGGAACCCATTCTGAATATTTAAAAATATTGCCTGCAGCTTTGGGTTAATGTCCTTGCTTCTGGCTATTTAAAATTGCACTTGAACAGGACTGGAATGGAGTGTGTAAGTTCCCTGATACATTTTAGCTGTTGCCTTCCCAGAGTAGTTGTAAAGAATTAAAAACCGACCTATTACTTGTCAAGCCTTGAACTCCAACTCTAGACAAGCCCAGACATCAGGGACGCCTCATATGCCAATTCTCAACTGTTTGCGAACTCAGAATGCAATTAATGGTTTGACCTTATAGTTAGCTGCACCTCTAGCCCTCTAACTCCAATATGTTCCTAAACTCCAGCTTCCGGTAGACTTTTAGCCTTAATCTCTTGTTAAGCTTTATCTTAGCCTCCCAGGCAGACCACCACTCATCTCCAGGCAGACCTCCATTCTAAACACAAGGCACTGCCTAAATCCAAGCTCTAGGCAGATCTTAATTCCAGTCTTAGGAACTCCCCAACTCTAATCTCCACACATGTTCCAATTTTGCTCTACAGGAGTTCCCAACTCCAACCTCAAGCCAAACGATCTCCGGAGGCAGAGGCAACCAAAGATCAATTCCCGCACACTTCCTCCAAAGTCTACTGGAATGGCAAGGTCCAAAGTTTAAGACTTTATTACATAATTCCACATCGTTCCAGAAGATGGAGTAATATCAGTGCTCAACTGATACACTTCTGGCTAAGATATAGCAGATCAGCAAGTTAGAACATGTGCTGCTGAAACAGTGGTTTGGGCAGGAATAGTTATCTTGTAAGGGTGGTTTGTCATTAATCTTTTTCAAACTCAGTTCCAAGCAAACAGTCGACAGACAAGCTGTTGGAAATTCATCAGCAAACTCAGAACTTGCTAATTAAACACCAAATACCACTTACTAGGAAATCAGAAAGCAGCAACAAAAAATGGTCAGCGACCTGGAATGTTAACGCACTTTCCTCTTTCCACAGATGCTACCTGACCTGCTGGGTATTCCTGGCAAATACCACCATTTGTTGTTGAGCTATACTATAAAACAAAACACTGTTTGACAGCAAAATTGTTTGCACAATGACCTCAGCTTCATCTTTGTTCCAAGTTGCAGTGTGAAATTGCTTTAAAATTGAAGACTATCCTTCCTGCCCAGTAATGAAAATTTGAAGGACAGACAGTGAAGTCTGGGCAGGGTCAAGATAAAATTAGACTTCTTTGTTGGTGAAGCCTATTTTGTAAAGATGTTTCCATGGGCAACATTGTGTTCCCTCGTGTGCAGGCGAGGCAGGGAACTTTGATGAAAGTAAAATACCGCGGATGTTTGAAATCTGAAATGAAAGCAGTAAATTCTGAAAATACTCAGCAGGTCTGGCACCATCTGTGAAGAGAGAAAAACAGAGTTAACAGTTCAGGCCGATGACCTTTTGGAGCTGGGAACAGTTGGATGTAATAGGTTTTGAGCAAGTGTCGGGGGTGGGGGGAGGGTGGTGGTGGTGGTGGGAAAAAGAGCAAAAGGAAAGGGAACTTGGATGTGTAATTGAACACCAGTCACCCAGCATTCTGGCTGGGATGTATCATTTGTTCCATTCTAGAGGCAGGCAGTGTTACCTTCAAGCTGGTTGCTAAAATGTAGAGGCACTGAAGGTAAAAGCCTTCAGAGCTCAGAAAGTACTCCTGAATTCAGACAATGTACACCTCAGAGGACAAAAGCCCTGGCTGGGCCAACATTCTTGCTGAGGTCACTAGAGCTAGCAATTCCAAAGACCAGTTGTGATAGTTAAACTATGACCTGATAACATTGAAGTCACCCTGATAGCTCTAAACTGGCATCAACCTCCTCATCAACAGAGTGGTGGCAGGAATCAGCAAAAGTGGGCTGCATTTTATGGTGGGGCTGGTGGGGGGGGGGGGGGGGGGGGGGGGCAGGCCTGAATTTTTGCACAGATGGAGAATCTCTCCATCTATGTGAAAATGCCGGCGCTCATTTGAACTGTCAAAGCTGTCAAGGGATTTAACTCTGCTGGGCTTTAATATTTCTTAAAAATTGCATTGAAAAAAATAAATGCTTGATATTTCACTCTTGTCTGTTGACATAAGCCTGAGGGCTACCATTATAGGACTCGTGCTGCATGACTGAGTTTACAACCTAACATCATCACTGTGGGGTCTCTCTTAAGTGAGCAGTTTGATTAATAGCTATGCCTGGTTATAGAATAGAAATATTTGTATTCATAAGAGATTAGTTGAAGGAATTTCTATGAATTGAGTGTTTTTTTAAAATCAGTGGTTTCTTTAATAGTGATGTCTTCAATAGACAGATAACTAATTTATGTTAGCATGGCTCCTGAGGATTGCCCATGGTGGATACTTGGTGAGTTGGCATGGAGGGGATTAAGGGCAAAGTGTCGTGGGTTGGGGATATGGGTTGGCATGAGTTGGCACTAAATTGGCATGATGCTCTAAAGGCCCAAGGGGATGAGTGGGGACAGGAGTTGGTATAGGTGGTATGAGGCACCATAGCAGTTGGATAGAGGGGCATATGGTGGCATAGGCGGAATGAGGGGGCATGGGGGTGGGTTGAGGGGAATGAGGTGGCATGGGTTGGCATGAATGGGGCATGGGGTGTGTTTAGGGTGGGTGAGGGCTGGAGGGGTGCTTTTTGTTTTGTTCATTTTTAAAATAAACTCAACAAAGTGCTCGGGTAATGAGGCAAGCCTTCTGCCCAGCCCGCCTTCACACCTGGCATCCTCTGCACTAGTTCCGGGGTGGTGGGCCCGACTTCTAATACAGCCTGGCAACCCCACCCCCCGAGGGGGTTCTGAAGTGCAGGTGGCACAGAAGGAAGGGGGGATTGACATCATGGGGGCATGCCCCTGATGTGCACAGGGCACCCACCCTCACCCCCCCCAAATGAGCTGCCCCCATCTTTCCTACCTTTGAACATGTAGGCCTTTAAAAATGGCCTGCCCACTCCTGCCTGACTGCCCACGCCAGCAGCGTTATGGCATGGGAATCATATTATTCAGGTCAATAGGCTTGTTAACAAACCTAAATGATCTTTAATTATTTATTTACATATGGTGGGCTGGCTGCCAATTTCGGTACCCACTGTCTAGTCTATTATGGGGGTGAGCTCAGGCATGGGTGGGAAGGTGGTGGGCTAGCCACCCGACATATTTTGCATGCACCCCCACTGGAAACACGCCCGGAAGGAGCAGATAAAATCCAGCCCAGTGTCATAAAGCAAGACTGCTAACCAGTTTAAAACAGTGAGAGCAGAGCCGGGATTTTCACAGCTTAAAGCAGAGAGAGGAGAGCTGGGAGCACACAGAGAGTGGACCTGCATGAGAAGGGCAGCAGCAGTGGGAGATAATAACCAGTGGCAGAGAGCCCCTTCAACCTGGTGGGGGAGTCCAGAACCAGGGGTCACAGCCTGAGGAAAAGGGGTAAACCATTTAAGACTGAGATGAGGAGAAATTTTTTCACCCAGAGAGTGGTGAGCCTGTGGAATTCGTTACCACAGAAAGTAGTTGAGACCAAAACATTGTATGCTTTCAAGAAGGAGTTAGATATAGCTCTTGGGGCAAAAGGGAATAAAGGATATGGGGAGAAAGCGGCAGCAGGCTATTGAATTGGATGATCAGCTATGATCATAATGAATGGCGGAGCAGGCTCGAAGGGCTGAATGGCCTACTCCTGCTGCTAGTTTCTTTGTTTCTATGTTTACCTATCAGAGCCGAAGTGTGACGTCACAGGAAAACAGGTTGTTGATTGGTGGGTATCTCTTCCCTGTCTTTTTTGATTGACCAAGTGGCTTAAATCAGGAGATGTTATTACAGCTGAAGAGTACAGTTAAGAAATCCACTTTTAAAGTACTTAACATCCAAATTAATTAATTAATTAGAATAGATATGGCTGGGCAGGCGATGTGTTGCAGCTGTAGTATGTGGGAGCTGGTGGATGCCGGTGCAATCCATGGTGACCACATCTACAGCAAGTGTTGGCTGCTCGAGGAGCTTCGGCTCAGAGTTGATGAGCTGGAGTCCGAGCTGTAGACGCTACGACACATCAGGGAGGGGGAGAGTTACCTGGACACTGTGTTTCAGGAGACAGTCACACTCCTTAGATTAATTACATCGAAACTGGTCCGTGGTCAGGGACAGGAGGGTGTGACTGCGAGTGAGGCAGTTATGGGGATCCAGAATTTAGCTTTGGAGGAGCCTCAGCCAGTGCTCTTGTCCAATAGGTATGAGGCTCTTGTTCCCGGTGTGGTCAAGGGCACAGATTGTAGGGAGGATTAGCAAACTGACCAGAGCATCGAGGTACAGAGTGCCATTCAAGTGGGGAGAGAAAAGAGAAATGTAGTATTAATAGGGGATAGCATAGTTAGGGTAATAGAAACTGTTCTCTGCAGCAAAGACAGAGAGTCCCCAAGGCTGTGTTGCCTACCTGGTGCCAAGATTAAGGACATCTCTTCTAGGCTGGAGACGAACTTGGACTGGGAGGGGAAGGATCCAGTTGTCGTGGTCCATGTAGGTACCAACAACCAGGTTGTCCGTAAAAGAGGTTCTGCTGAGGGACTAAGAGCAGCTCAGGACTAAACTAAAAAGCAGAACCACAAAGGTAATAATCTCCGGATTACTACAAATTGGAGTAGGGTACATAAGATTAGAGAGGTAAATGCATGGTTCAAAGATTGGTGTGGGAGAAATGGGGCACTGGCATCAGGGGGAAGGAGAGAGCTGTTCAGTTAGGACGGGCTTCATTTGAACTTTGCTGGGACCAGTGTCTTTGCGAATCATATAACTAGGGTTGTAGATAGGGCTTTAAACTAATTACTGGGGAGGAGGGTTCAAGTGAAGGGAAGTTTAAAAAATCAAAAATAATTGAGAGAGCAGAGGTGCAGGGTCATGAAGAGGCGGATGATAATCAAAGTGTGATAGGAAGGGGCAGAAAATATAAGCAGAAGAGTGCAGCAGAAATTAGAACCAGAATGAGTAATAATGGTAAAAAGTCAAAGCTTAAGGCTCTTTACCTGAATGCACTTAAAATTTGTAACAAGATAGATGAGTTGACAGCACAAATAGAAATAAATGGATATGACTTGATAGCTATTACAGAGACATGGTGGCAGGGTGACCAAGACTGGGAACTCAATATTCAAGGGTATTCAACGTTCCGTAAAAATAGGCAAAAAGGAAAAAGAGGTGGGGTAGCTTTGTTAATAAATGATGGCATCAGTGCGGTGGTGAGTAGTGATATAGGTGCAATAGATCGTGTTGTCGAATTGGTTTGGGTGGAAATAAGGAATAGCAAGGGGAAGAAATCATGGGTGGGAGTCGTCTATAGGCCCCTGAATAGTTGCCTCACTGTAGGACAAAGTACAAAATGGGAAATAATGGAAGCATGCAAGAAGGGAGCTACAATTGTCACGGGTGATTTTAATCTGCGTATTGACTAGACAAATCAGATAGGCAGGGGTAACATGGAAGACAAATTTGTAGAGTGCATCAGGGATTGTTTCTTAGAGCAATACTTTGCAGGACCTACCCGGGAACAGGCTATTTTTGATTTAGTAATGTGTAATGAGGTAGGATTAATAAGAGCTCTCATAGTTAAGGATCCTCTGTAGGGGGTAGCGATCACAACATAGTTGAATTTCAAATTCAATTTGAGGGCGAGCAACTCGGATCTCAAACCAGTGTCCTCAAATTAAACAAGGGCAAATACAAGGGTATGAAGAAAGAGTTGTCTAAGGTGGGCTGGGAAAATAGACTAAGGGGAAGATCAGTGGATGAGCAGTGGCAGACATTTAAGGAGACATTTCATAATGCTCAGCAAAAATTGATCCCAGTCAAAAAGAAGGACTCGGTGAGAAGGATTAACCACCCGTGGTTAACAAAGGTAGTTAAGGAGAGTATCCAATCAAAAACTAAGGCATAATAAAACAGAAGCGCTGAAAACTGGTGGTAGGCCGGAGGATTGGGAATTTTTTTGAAACCAGCAGCAGGTGACTAAAAAGATAATAAAGAGAGAGAAAATTGATTATGAAAGTAAATTGGCAAGAAATGTAAAAATAAACAGCAGGAGCTTCCATGGGTATATAAAAAGAAAGACAGTAGCTAAAGTGAGCGTGGGACCCTTGGAAGATGTGACTGGAGAATTGATAATGGGAAACAGGGAAATGGCAGATAATTTAAACCAATATTTTGCATCGGTCTTCACGGTGGAGAACACTATAAATATTCCAAAGATATCAGATAAGCAAGGAGCTAATGGGAGGAAAGATCTTGTAACAGTCTCTATCATGAGGGACAAAGTATTTGACAAATTAATGGGACTAAAGGCAGACTAGTCGCCAGGCCCTAATGGCCTGTATCCAAGGATTTTAAAGGAAGTGGCTGCAGAGATAGCGGAGGCATTGATTGAAATATTCCAGAATTTACTTGATTTTGGGAGGGTCCCAGCAGATTGGAAAACCGCTAATGTGACACCTCTGTTCAAGAAGGGAGGGAGACAAAAAGCAGGAAACTATAGGCCAGTCAGCCTAACATCTGTCGTTGGGAAAATGCTAGAGTCCATTATTAAGAGACAAATAGCAGGACATTTAGAAAGGCTTAACACAATCAGAGTCAACATGGTTTTGTGAAAGGGAAATCATATTTGACAAATTTGCTAGAGTTCTTTGAGGATATAACAAGCAGAGTTGATAAAGGGGAACAGGTCGATGTAGTGTATTTGGATTTCCAGAAGGCGTTCGATAAGGTGCCACATAAAAGGTTATTGCACAAGATAAGAGCTCACGGTATTGGGGGTAATGTATCAGCATAAATTGAGGATTGGTTAATACACAGAAGACAGAGAGTCGGGATTAATGGGTCTTTTTCAGGTTGGAAAGTCGTAACTAGTGGAGTGCCACAAGGGTCAGTCCTAAGACCTCAATTGTTTACTATCCATATTAATGACATGGAGGAGGTGGCAGAGTGTAATGTATCCAAATTTTCTGACGATACAAAAATAGGCATGAGGGCATGTTGCAATGAGGACATACGGAATCTGCAAGGAGGTACAGACAGGTTGAGTGAGTGGGCAAAAACTTGGCAGATGGAGTTTAATATAGGAAAGTGTGAGGTCATGCACTTCGGTAGGAAAAATCAAAAGGCAGACTATTATTTAAATGGAGAGACTCCAAAAAAATGCAGCACAGAGGGATTTGGGGGTTCTTGTGCATGAAACACAAAAAGTTAGCAAGCAGTTTGCAGCAAGTAATTAAGAAGGCAAATGGAATTTTGGCCTGTATTGCTAGAGGGTTGGATTTTAAAAATAGGGAAGTCTTGTTACAACTGTACAGGATGTTGGTGAGGCCGCACCTGGAGTATTGTATACAGTTTTGGTCCCCTTATTTAAGAAAGGATATATTGGCATTGGAAGCAGTTCAAAAGAGATTCACTAGGCTCATTCCTGGGATGAAGGGGTTGACTTATCAAGAATGGTTAAACAGGTTAGACCTTTATTCATTAGAGTTTAGAAGAATGAATCTTATTGAAATGTACAAGATTCTGAGGGGCTTGACAGGGTAGATGTTGAGAAGATGTTTCCACTAGTCGGGGAATCTCGAACTAGGGGGCATCGTTACAAAATAAGGGGACATGATTTAAAACTGAGATGCATAGGAATCTCTTCTCTCAGAGGGTAGTAAATGTCTGGAATTCTCTACCCCACAGAGTTGTGGATGTTAGATCACTGAAAGAATTTAAAGAGGAGGTAGATAAATTTTTGAAATATCAGAGAGCTCAGGGCTATGAGGAGCTGGCATGAAAGAAGAGTTGAGGCCTGGGGCAGATCAGTCATCATCTTGTTGAATGGCAGGGTGGGCTTGAGGGGCCAAATGGCCTACTCCTGCTTCTATTTCTTATGTTCTTAATGACACATCAATTTAGCAATTGAATCATGGAAATCAAGCATATGACCCCAAGCAAAGGGCAGAGTTTTATGCGCCCAGGCAGGCAGGTTTGCAGGCGGGGGAGGGGGGGAAGCCCATAAACTGCCATGTGTGCCAACCTGGCCCCTACCTGCTCACCCCAGTCCCCGCTACAATTTTACGAGCGGCAAGGCAGGCACCAGATGGCCTGCGCACCCTTATGCCAATTAATGGCCACTTAAGGGCTACTACCTGCCTCTGTGACTATTTTGTGGGCACCAGATCTAGGCCAGCAAAGGGTTAGAAACCTGACAGGTAACACTGCTCGGGCATTGAGGGGGTGGTGCCTCCTCTTTAAATAAGTTCCCCTCTCAAACAGCAAACATCCCCGCTTTTCTCCTCCTCCACTGCCTTCTCCACTATGACCTTCAACCCCCGATCCCCTTACCAAGCCAGCAGCCTGACTCTAGCGAGAGCCCCACCCTACCCCACCCCCCAATCCCACGCCATTTATCTTGCATTCGGCTCCAGCAATCAATGTTTCTGGGGATTGGGTGCAATTCCATTGGTGGCCACCATTCCTAGTGGTGCTGCTGGGACCAAGGAGCTGCTGGCCATCCGATTGGCCGGCAGCTCTTGGCAGCAGCAATTTCTCCCCAGATGGGGATTGAGGTCTCACCCCACGGTAATTAATGTCCCAATGGACATTAACTCAGTGCAGGCTCACGGGACTGTGCAGAAGCGGACATTTTGCCCGCTTCTGCATCCATCCACAGGACCCGCACACTGCATGTGAAGTCCAGCTCCATTGAGAATGCAAGGTCATGTGGAGTTGTGTAGCTGTTTCCCTGAACAGTGCACTTGTCTGTGCTTCAGGCAGGAGTAGAGTATGTTATGCCAAAATCAGGGGAATTCTTCAGGTCTTTCTCTCCATGGGTACTGTCACCTTCATTATGTTAATTAGCTAAATCTGGAATAAAAGGCTAGTATCAGTAATTATGACCTATTGGATCATCATAAAAACCCATCTGGTTTGCTAATATCCTTTAAGGAAGCAAACCTGCTCACCTTGACTGGCCTATATGTAACTCCAGACCCACAATAATGATCATCCTAGCAAACATTCAGTTGTAGAAAAGTAAGTGGCTCACCATGGTAAAACATAATGCATAGAAATTCATAAGAAATAGTGATTCATAATATAATCAAATTCTATCCTATGAATAATAATGGACCAAATGAGACTTTTTTTATTCTTTGCACGGATTGCCCATGTTCAGAGGGCATTTAAGTTGTTAACATTGTTGTGGAGTCATCAGGTAAGGAGCAGATTTCCCCCTAAAGAACATCAGTGAACCAGATGGGTTTTTAACGGCAATTGGCAATGGTTGTTATGTGGTCATCATCAGACTTTTGCCATTGTGGGATTTGAACCCAGGTCCCCAAAGCATTACCCTGGATCTCTAAAATACTAGTCCAGTGACAATACCACTATGTTACCACCTGCCATTGAGAAAACCTGGAGGCTTTCTCTAAATAGGAACCTCCTGTGGTGAGAAAGCATTCCCTTGATCTTGTTCATCCAATTAACAAACCACTAGAATAGAAAAAAAAATGAACAGAAGCCAGAGCAGTTATTCCCATTAAAAAGTGCATTACTGAGGTGCTACAGTTAAGACATCATTTTGCCAACATGTGATGACAATGCTGCATGTGGGAAGAGTTGTATGTATTGTGCAACAAAATGTAAGACTTTTTAAATGAGGAACAGGTTTATCATTGTGTTAGATACAACACAAATGCTCATGTATTCCCATTTTACTTCCATGTGTTGTGCCAAAAAAATTATTTTCAAAAAAAAATTTAGTAGCAAAATTAAAATTATCGCTTGAAAATTGTATAGATTATTTGTGCTGCACAGATTGAATTTGTTGCAGGAAAAACACCTTTGCAGGCCAATATGATAACTGTTAAAATGAAATCATGGAGCATGCTCTGTCTGAGAAAGTTCCTAAAAGGCATTGAGTCTTTAATTGAATGTTTTCACTGATGAGTATCGTCATAATTCTCCAATTTCCCACCCCAATCCACATACACCCTAAAATCTTCTGAATTGTATCTGGTCTTTACTATTAGCAGCTATAAATGAGACTAGTGTTACCAGCTGTTTAAAAAAAATTCTTTCATAGGACGTGGGCATCGCTGGTTAGGCTAGCATTTTTAGTGCCCATCCTAATTGCCCTTCAGAAGGTGGTGATGAGCTGCCTCTTTGAACCGCTGCAGTCCATGTGTTGTAGGGACATCCATGGTGCTGTTAGGGAGGGAGTTCCAGGATGCTGACCCAGTGACAAGGAAGGAACGACTTTTTGTCCCATAACTCTGCAAATTAGCCCTCTTCACTACAAGCCCAAATGACTTTTGAAAGTGCCGATGGAATCTGCTTTCACAGCTCTCTCAGGTAATGCATTCCAGATCTTAACAACACTCTGTGTGAAAACATATCCCCATGTTTCCCCCCTAGTTCTTTTGCCAATTAGTTTATATTTCTGACCTTGGGTTACTCACCCATATTCCAGAGTAAACAGTTTCTCTGCATTTTCTCTGTCAAAATCCCTCATAGTTTTAAATACCTCTGTGAGGTGGCCCCAGAACTTTAGTGAGAACAATCCCAGTTTCTATCTCCCAACATAAGTGAAGCTTCTCATCCTGGCAAACCTCTTCTGTACCCTCGCTAAGGCCTTGATAGCATTCCTAAAGTGTGATGCCCAGAGTTGTATGCAATGTTCCAGCTAAGGCTTAATCTATGAGTTGCAAAGGTTTAGAATGTTCTTTGATTTTTACAAGCAAGAATTCCATGAGCTGAATTTTAGGCTTGTTGGGCGAGCGCGATTGACAGGACTAAAAGTGGATGTGAAATCCATTCCCGCCCATGTTCAGCTTCTGACAGCAATTTCACGATGGCTAGCCAATTAACTGCTGGCCAGGTGAAACATGCACTGAGAGAGGCATGGTGCGTCTGGGGGGTGGTGGTGGGGGAGGGGTGGGGGGGGGCGCAGTGGGCAGCAGGATGAATCTAGGTGAGGTTGGGGGTTTAAAAGGAGTTCTCCGAAGGTTATTAATCATTGTGGGATCTGCTTCATAGAGGTGTTGAGATTTTCCAAGGGTCAGACCACTGTGTTGATATCCTGAGCTGTTAAGTGTGCCTCAAATGTGTCTTCTGCACCCAGAACCCATGCCAGGTGGGATGGAAATGCCGGAGCTAGTCTGCCCCCACTTTTCAGACGAGTGCCTGAGGGCTCAACTGGAGGCTGTCAGTGCATATCGGAAGATATTGCCACCACAAGATGGCAAGAGGAGGCCACCATGTTTAACTAAGACAGCACAGACAGACGTGGCAACTCTCGTCAGCGGCCATGATGTAGTCCGAAGGACATGGATGCAGTCCAGGAAGAGGCTGAATGACATTCTGCGCTCTGCCAGGGTGAGTATTGATTCCAGATGTAACCAAGGGGAGATGTGTTTGTGGATGGCAGCACTTGCTGGGGCTCATGGGTGTGAATTCTCAAGCTTAAATTGGCACATCTTCCTGGACCGATAAAGACGGCATGTGATTAGACCAGATGGCTGGCATGTATGTAAGGGTGAAGTGCCGCAATGTGATGGACCACTGAGCCTTTTTCTTTGTGAGGGGGAGGCTGGTATGTTCTGGTATGAAGAAGGGGGATCAATGAAAGCACTTCTGTCCTTACAGGAGAAAATAAGTTACAATGCACAGGAGCGAGAGCGAATGGGTGGTGGTGTCCCAAATCTGCTGATATTAAGTCAGGTGGAGGAGCAGATCCTTGCAATGGCACGTGAATGTGGAGCCAGGTCCACTGTTCATGGGGAGCAGAGGTCTCGGAGAAGGGTGAGCAGTGGACAGGGAAGAGGTAGGGGGAGGGTATGAGAGATGTAGACAGTGGTTGTAAGACTGACATGTGAAATCCACTAATCCCCGTCGCTCATCCATTCAGTAGTCTTTGCTCAGCCAGATGTCCATTCTGAGAAGCAACCAGACTGCATTCTTAATGCTGCTCAAGGCTTAAATATGTTTTCCCTCGCTCAGATGGAACATCCTCTTGACCGCAGAAGGACCCCGAGGAACCTCCCTTGACATCAGAGGATGACCTACAGCTAGAGGCACCTGTGCCACATCTTCCCTCTGCACCATGCACCAGCACAGATACAGGTGCGTCGGTAGGTACAAGCATTCTGGAGCAGATGGTAGTGCACACTGGGGAAGCCAGGTCACACTTGCTGGAGGAGCTGGAAGAGGCAGAGAGCCCCAGTGCATCAGCAGTCAGTGGAATGATGGAGACCAGGACAATGCTGAGCCTGAGGCAGATGATGAGCCTCTGGAGTTGTCTATTAGGCGGCAAATGCTAGGTGTCCAGTGGGATGTACGTGAAGATCTGGCAGGGATCCCTGAGGGCCTGCATGCCATGGTCTCTGTTTTGGAGGAATCCATGCAGAGCATGAGCATGGTGTTATCCCAGAGCTCTGAACACACAACTTCCTCCACAGAGGGAGACTCTCATGGAGAGGCAGTGCCAGGAACTCGATAAGGGAGACTCATTCCGGAGGACATTGCAGTGAGCCCCCTGAGCGGTCCAAGCAATGAAACCTCATCTTGAACAGGCCAATTATTCTCTCAAGTATTGCCCTTGTGGAGGCATGACCACAGTTGTAGCTCTCCTCGGCTAGAGTCCTTGGGTGTCTTAGCAGTGTCATCAGCCACCTATTTAGCAGATGGCCTTTGTCCCCCAGTAGCCAGCCATCCAAACGTGCTGAGGCAATGAACAGCCTTGGCACCTGGGAGTGACACAGGATGTAGGCATCATTGCAGCTTCCTGGAAAACTGGCACAAACATGCTTGTGGTCACACACAATCTGCACATTCAGTGTGGAACCACTTTCTATTTACAAAGGCACCCAGCTGTCCTGCTGGCACCTTGATGGGCACATGTGTGCAGTCAATGTCATAGAGTCAGAGTCATACAGTTATACAGCACAGAAACAGGCCCTTTGGCCCATCGTGTTCATGTTGGCCATCAAGCACCTATCTATTCTAAGCCCATTTTCAAGCACTTTGCCCATAGCCCTGTGTGCTATGGTGTTTCAAGTGCTTATCAAAATACTTTATAAATGTTGTGAGGGTTCCTGCCTCTACCATCCTCTCAGGCAGTGTGCTCCAGATTCCAACCACCCTTTGGGTGAAAAAAAAATTCCTCAAATCCCCTCTAAACCTCCTAAACCCTTACCTTAAATCTATGCTGCTTGGTTAGTGACACCTCTGCTAAGGAGAAAAGTTTCTTCTTATCTACCCTATCTATGCTCCTCATAATTTTGCATACCTCTATCAGGTCCCCCCTTAGCCTTCCCTGCTCTAAGGAAAATGACCCTGGCCTATCCAGTCTCTCAATGTCTCTCTGAATTCTCGGAAAACCTGCTATTGCAGCGAATCCTCTGATTCTCTCTGCCTGGCTGGCCTCGTCTGTCCTGAAGTGAATGAAGGTGTTGACCCTTTGGAACAGTGCATCTGTAATCAAGTTGATGCAGCTGGACACAACACATTGCATGACTCCACAGAGATCTCCCACTAACACCTGGAATGATCCTGGGGCATAAAAGTTCAGGCCACTGTCACCATCAGAGTGGCCACCTACACAGTTTGAGGCTATTTCAGGGCCGATCATGTCGCAGAGAGAGGTGACTGTTTCCCTCGAGAGGCGGAGCCTTCTTCGGCACTGAGCCTCTGTCATATCCAGGTAACATGCTCACTGCCTGTACACTCTACATGCTGGGTATTGGCGCCTTCTCCTGACCTTTCTCCCTTGCAAATCCTGTTGGCCCTCCACCCCTTCTGGCTGTGCCTCTCGGTCCTGAGGGCAAACTCTAGGATGGTGCCTGCGGGTAACTGGCCTCCTCTCCCTTATGGCCCTCTTCTCCTCTTCTGGGAAGGTCCCTCCAGCCGAGGACAATCATGCCTGACTTGATACTTGCACAAGTTGCAGCAAGAAAGTAACTGAGAATTATCCACGTAAACCTAGATTTTCCAAAAAACATTCTATAATCCACCAACTACCGACTTACTTCAAAACTCTGAATTCCTCACCTCTCTAACATCTTCTGGGCCTTTTACCCCACGCTGGATGTAGAATGAATGAAAAACATGAAGACCACCTGGCCAATCGGCCCATGTGCCAAGCGTAAAAGGCAATGGGCCACTCAAAAATTAGAGCTTTAATGGCCTTAATTGGCCCTTTAATTGTCAGCAGCTGTGCTTCTGATTACCGTGCGCACCCGCCGACCGAAATATGCAAGGCAGCTCGATAATGTCATCACGCCGCATTTCGCGAATCATCATGCCTGCTGCACGTCCCCACAGCAAAGGTAAAATTCTGGCCTATGTTATTTTTTAAATACCTAATAAACTTGCCCTGTCACCTTCAAAGATTTGTGAATATGCGTCCCTAATTCCCTCTGCTCTTGCACCCCTCTAAATCGTACCATTTCGAATACATTGCCTCTCATGTTGTTTCTCCCAAAGTGCATTACTTTACACTTATCACATTTATTTGCATCTGCAATGTGTTTGTCCATTTCATTTGTCTGTTTCGATCTTGAAGTCTGCCACTGTCTGGCTCATTGTTTACTACATTGTTAAGTTCTGTATCATCCACAAACTTCAAAATTCTGCTCCCTATACCCAAGTCCAGGTCATTTATTTACATGAAAAGCAATGGTCTTAATACCAACCCTAGGGGACCTCCACTGCATATTTCCCCTTCAGTCAGAGAACTATCCATTTATTGCTATTCACTACTTCCTATCTCTTAGCCAATATGTATCCACGTTACCACCACCCCTTTTATTTCATGCACTTCCACTTTATCAAATGCTTTTGAAAGTCCATATATACAACACCTCCTGTACTAACTTCATCAAAGCTCTCTGTTGCTTCATCAATGTACTCAAGTTAGTCAGAAACAGTTTAACATTAACAAATCTGCTGACTGTCCCTTACTAATCCATGCTTTCTAATTAAGAATTGATTTTGTTCTTGATAATGGCCTCTAATAGTTTTTTCCACCATTGATGTTAGACTGACTAAACTTTCATTACCAGGTTTGTCCTTCTCTGCTATCCAGGGTAGATTGAAATATTGCGGTCAGAGCTTCTGCTATCACCACCCTTACTTCCCTCAGGAACCTAGGACATATTCTACCTGGACCAGTGAGTAATTAACTTTGAGTGATGTCAGCCTTTTTATTACTTCCTTTCTATCTATTCAATATCTCTAGTATGACCCTATCCTCTTCTTTCATTAAGACAAATGCAAAGTATTCATTTTGTACCTCAGTCATGCCCTCTGCCTCCATACTACATATATGTAAAAACATGTGAAAATGAAATTGTGTCAGAGAACTGGGGGACAGGTAATGCAATTCCTATCTTTTAAATGAGAGATAGAACAATTCCAGAGAACTATCGACCAGCTAGCTTAATGTCAGTGACAGGAAAGATAATGCAATCCTTACTCAAATCATAATGGAAAAAATTGAAAATATAACAAAGAAGGCAGCACAGAAGAGGGAAGGGCACACCTGACCAAACTTATTGAATTATTTGAAGGTACAACAGAAAGAGTTTACAAGGGTAATGCAGCAGATGCATAAAAGATGGGTTTTCAAAAGGTTTTCAACCCAATAGACTCATGATAAAGGTCAGAGTATGTGGAATCAGGGAACAGTAGCAGAGTAGGCAGTAGCTGACTACAAAACAGAAAACAGGGTTAAGAGTAGTTACTGAGACTGGCAAAAGATGGAAAATGGTATTCCATAATTAACAGTGCTGGAACAACTGTTGCTCACCTTTATGTTAACAATCAGGGCTCAGGGATCAGAAGTACTACGGGTACAGTGTCTCAAATCCAGTTGTCCAAAAACCATAGTTGTCTGAAAACCAGACATTTTTGAGTGTTCTATGCATCAATTTTAATTGGGCAAAATAACCTAAATGGACAATTTGACTAGGTGATGCATTGGTGCAGTGTGGCGCTAGACTAGATATCTACCTCACTGCTTGCATGCTGCTCTATTCCTGTATTCTGATCAACCTTTGACCCCACTCAGCTTGGTCAAACCAGACCTGAAATCCAGCAAGATCCAAAATCTGGCATGGTCTCAGTCCCAGGGTTGCCGGTTTTGAGACACTGTACCTGCATTTTAAACTTTAGGAGTGACACAAAACTGTGGGTTAAAGTAAAAAGGAAGATGGTGTGACAAAATATACAAAAACATTAATAAATTTGTCATTTGCACACACATTCTACAAATGAATTTCAGTATGAATATGTGTTTGCTAGGAAAAATAAGGAAGCCATATACGCCCTGGAAAATAAGAGTCGAAATGGGATAAGGGAGCAAACAAATCAAGGGGTACATGTGCACAACTCACTAAAAGTAGCAACATGGGTTAATATGAACATGAAAAATAAAGCTCTCGAGTTCATTTCTAAAAGCAAAGTTATGTTGAACTTACACAGAACTTTGATTAGGCGACACTAGGAGTATTATGTACAGTTCTGGTCTCCACATTGTAAAAAGGATCAAGAGGGACTGATGAAATACAATAATCATTTACAAGGATGCTACCAAAACTGAGAGGATATACCTACCAAGGAATATTGAATAGCCTGAGGCTTTTTTCTCTGGAAAGAGAAGGCTGAGGAGGTAACCTGATAGAGGTCTAAAATTATGAAGAATTGGTTGGGTTGTTGTGGGGGAGATATTTCCACTTGTGGAGAAACCAAATTAATGTCCCTAAACATAAAAGTCACTAATAAATCCAATAAGGAAACTTCTTTAGCCAGAAACTAATTAAAATGTGAACCTTGCTATCACAAGTATTTGTTAAGGTAACCAGGATAAATACACTTAAGGTGAAACTAGACAAACACATGAGAGTGAAAGGAACAGCTAGCTTCACCTGTTGCTCAAGTGTTTGTGATACCCTGCCTTTCCAGGGTAATCTGAGGTAGACTGGGCACTTTTCAGGGCTGAAAGTGGCAGCCTTAGGCTCGTTCATAAATGTGAGCAATATACAATGTGAAATGATCTGATTGGGGTAGCCATTATCTTGCAGGATGTCTTTGATGCACCCTATTTTGGTTTCAAGCTTGCATGGTGAGCAAATGGCTCAGGCCCTATTTATGAGGTTGCCGATAAGGCCAATTTGATAGCTCATGCAACTGTAAGAATCCCAACGCGTGTATTGACCAGTGAAGGTAGGCTTGCAGTAGACAGTGGCCCGAGCCATTTGCTCACCATGCAAGCTTGATGCTGAAATAGGGCACATCAAAGACATCCTGCGGGATAATGGTTACCCCAATCAGATCATTTCACGCTGTATATCGCACAAACTCATGAACGGGCTTAAGGCTGTCATTTTCGTCCCTGAACAATGCCTAATCTGCCTCAGATTACGCTGAAAGGGGAAGGTATCTCAAAAATTTGAGCAACTGGTGAAGCTAGTTGTTTCATGCTGCTACTATGCAGTAGCAACACATGTGGTATTCACCGCTAACAGGATGCTACCGTCAAACCAAAAAGACATTCTGCCTATCACACAAATGAGTAACATGCTATGTGAATTTCAGTGTCAGTGTGATGCTAGGTATCTAGGCCATATGTCCCAAAGACTGGCAGATCATATCAAAAAGCATGCCCCAGCCGCTGTTCGCAACGGGCAAGGTACAGACCATACCAGACCAGCCCATGCTTGCAAAACTCAAAACACAGTGTCCAACATTAGATGTGATTCCATGATTGGACAAAATTTGCTAAATAATCCTCAGTGTGCTGAGAATTACGCTGACACCCAATTTAAGATTGTCAGTCAGGCTCGCAATGTGGCACATTTGCATGTACTGGAAGCTCCATATATTAATACACAAGACCCTGTTCTTTGCAGACAGAAAGAACATGTACATACATTGCACCTGTTTCAGCTAAACAAAATAAGCGATAGCCATTCACTGGTTCAATCCTCAGGACAATGCCTTGACCAATCAGAATCATGCAGATTTAAATTTCAAAAATGCTTGGTAGTTAACTGTCAGCCACTGTTAAGTGGTGTATTTTCCATGGCATTACCTCTACCAATTGGGAGTCCACTTGCCAATCAATCAGCACTCTCTTCTCATACTGTATAAAGTTGTTGCCTCCCCTGACATTGGTATTCTTGTGATCATCCTGATGAGTGCAAGACGAAAGCTTTGACAAAATGTATTTTTTTCACAAATACTAAAGTTCTGTACTATCAAATGACTATTTATATTGCATTGTTTGAATCAGAGCTTCAATCAATCATTCATAAATTTATCTCTTCTAGAAATCCAATGCAAAATGTTATCTGTCTTATAAACTGGCTCTAAGGCATCAGACTTAATGGGCTTGATTCTGTATTCTGGACTCGGAGCAGCTACACATCAGATGGCCACAAATGGAGGTGAGGGAAACCATAAATTTAAATTTCCTGGCCAAGGCCAACCACCATTTTCACTGTTCAGGGAAACATCGTTGGCCTGAGGTGCATCCAAAGTGATATCAGGTTCAGAATTTTAAATGCCTGTCTCAATTTTGAATTTCCTTGACTTGGAAATCTTCACTGAGGCAGGTAGTTTCCTAAAGGCTTTGTGAAACATGGCAGGTCAGTCAGTTCATAAACCCTGGGGGAAGCCTGTTCTGGAGTCGGGAACCTTTTGGAAGATAAGTCTAAAAGGTGTTACCAACTTCAAATGTCATAATTAGATGCTGTATGATAAGCTCAGTATGTTTTTAAGGTTGTGATTGATCAAGGGTTCTGTCCTTAAAAGTTAAATGACCAGCATTGTGTAAGTCTTCAGATGCATTGGAGTACTTTCTTCATTTGGATAGAGGGCTCTTATGCATTTCACAGTATTGAGAACTATATATTAATGTAATGTGTCATCTGGACCCTGTGCTCTGATTTTTACATTTATTTAAAGTCCAAACATCTGTTGAGACTTTGAAAAAAAATGAATAGCTACCTGGCTTCTTTGATTGAAAGTCCATCTTGAAAAAAACTGAACATGTGGCTAGCCAGCTGTTCAGTCAATTTCAAAGCTCATATTCAGTTTTGGAGAGTTTGTTTATAAAACTGTGCAATGGACTCTCATAATGAATGCTTGACTGAGTTCAAATCCCCACTATTCAGCTCAGAAGAGGTTGTTTACACAGCTGTCAAGGGGACTGTGAGCCTTGTTTGATTGACAGTTTATGACCATTTAATATGATTATGTTCCTTTGATGTTATTTTTGAATGGCTGCTTATTTTGACAGATTTATGAGCACTTAAGAGGAGTACATTTTTCCAAGTGGAGCTTGAATGGCTGTGTGTTTTATTGATTGTTTTATAAGCTCCTAAGAGGAGCAATTCTTTTTCCAAGTGGAGTCTGAATGAATGATTGTTCATTTTGGTGGTTTCATGAGTATCTCAAAAGATTTTCAAGTGTTATAAGGTTCATGAATTTGTCCATTATGAATAGTGGGTGAGTAGGTATGGAGGATGAAGGTAGGATATGGAGGGTACATGGCTGCATGGGAGATACGAAAGGGCATGGGGGTTATGGAGGATTCATGAGGTGGAGTGATGGGGGTGGATGGGAGGTGAGAGTGGGGTGAGGGGGGGAGGGATAGGGGGTCATTTGTAGAACTGGACTGATATCCCAGAGAGTGGAGGAGGGTCTCCTAGCCAGCTAGCCTTGGCATCTGCCCGCCTCTGTTCCCACCTCAGGCTTGCTTTGGGAGGCAGCAACCCTGATTCCAGCCTGACCCCAACTCCCCAGGGAGAAAATAACATGTGCATGTGGGAACATTGGGAAATGGCTTGACTTACAATTCCCCACTCTAACATGTAAATCAGGCCCAACAGCTCTGGTTTCATTCAATGATCAGTATCATTGACTTTATTCCAGAAATGGTATCAAAATCGAGAGAATTAGGGTGATTGAATGATGAACAGGCTCCTCTGATTTGCATAGACTATAATCAGGAATATAGGTTTGTCAATTAAGCAAAAGCTATTCTATAGATTCTATAGATAAACTATAATAAATAGGCAGACACTTTAATGAGATAATATACTGTGCTTTAGCAAAATTTTAATCAATTTTTTCTAAATTTCAATGACATTCAGCCTTTAAGCAAAGTTAAAATCTACAAACTCCATAGAGGTTCTCTCGATTTTGATACCATTTCTGGAATAAAGTCAATGATACTGATCATTGAATGAAACCAGAGCTGTTGGGCCTGATTTACATGTTAGAGTGGGGAATTGTAAGTCAAGCCATTTCCCAATGTTCCCACATGCACATGTTATTTTCTCCCTGGGGAGTTGGGGTCAGGCTGGAATCAGGGTTGCTGCCTCCATATGTTTTTCTGTTAACCTGAACCATTCCTACTGGTTAGCAATCATTGTTATTTTGTTTTAGGTAAAAGATTTACGTTGGTCAGGGACAATATTGATTTTTAAAAAATAGATCTCTCCAGTAATAATTTACATTTATCTCTTACGTGCACACTAAAGTATTTCTTTACAGCAAGTTAAAGTCAGACCAGAAAATATTCTTTGAAAACTAACACCCTTATATAGACTAAGACTATAACTGGAATAGTATGAATATTGAGATCTTATATGTTAGATAATATGGTACGTCAATTTCTCTAGAGGCTCATACTCAATGGCATCTTTCCATATTGCTGTAATTTGGATGAATAACTCTGTACCAAGCTACACAAGGGAATGGAATCAAAACTTGGATAAAATGAGCAGGTTTCTATTTGCCTCTAGTAGCACAATGTATTAACAGTGAATGACAAGGAATGTCACTGCAATCTACCTTTGAAATCAAACTTTCATATCAGAAAAAAATGAGATAAAACACAGATTACAGAAGATGCAATCAGTTCAAATAGTTTCTAGTGAAGCTTGAGGCTGGATTTTTAGGGGCGCTGTATTCCCTGCCCCCAACCGCCCACCCCCACCCTCCCCACCTGCTGCCTAAAAAGTCAGTAGGGAGCCCACCCACCAAAACGTCGGCTACCCCACAGCCCGGCAGTGCCAAATAAAGGAAGTTGCCAAACAAGAGGAGGTTAAGGAGCTGAACTTCCAGGTTAAGTCCAGGGTATCGGCTGGGCCTGGTTTGTAGGTCCTAGCAAGAGGGTTGAGGGGCTGAGTTTGAGATGCCAGGGGGTTGACGGTGGTGGGGTGGTGGTGGGCTAAAGGAGAAGTATGACTTGATGGAGGGGGGGCAGGGTTGCCTCTGATGGGCACAGGGAAGTCCGAAATAAGGTTATTTTCCCTCTCCTTGTCTGACACTAGCCCACACACTAAAAGCTGCCAGGCTACCCACCTGGCATAGTCCTCCTCCTGCTGTAGGTAAAATAATGG
Organism: Cetorhinus maximus; assembly: GCF_964194155.1. Taxonomy (NCBI): domain Eukaryota; kingdom Metazoa; phylum Chordata; class Chondrichthyes; order Lamniformes; family Cetorhinidae; genus Cetorhinus; species Cetorhinus maximus. The sequence goes on along the minus strand of NC_135881.1, from coordinate 96,719,756 downwards.
CAGAGGCAGAGTGAGGCACTTAAGTGACCATTAATTGCCGGATTCTGGCTGGTTAGCAGGCCTAGATGTTACCAGTGGGACGCATGTATACTCCCTTGGCGTAATCGCTGGAATGCTGAATCATGACTGAGACTGAGTAATAGCAATTCCCAGTTTAGGGAGTCCTTGCCCCCATCGTTCAAACGCCTTGCAAAAGGTAAACAAAAAGGTCAATAGTGGTACAAGTTGACTGAAAATTAGCATTTTTTTTTCCTGTTTAGCATAATCTTTGGGCAACAATTTGGTACAAATTGTTGCAGGCATGTGCATAAACAGGGATATAGGAATGAATATTTTCCTTTCCTAGAGTGCAGTTAAATCCATTGGAATGGACAGCCAAGTGGTCAGTCTGTCACTAATTATAATCAGAAGCACAGAAATTGCCCTTCATGGTGTTTTTGTTTCTTGATCTAATGCTGATAAAATGCAATTTTAATTTGTTAGATTAGATCTCTAAAAGTTTCCAAACATCGTTACATCCAAAAGTTGAAACATGCTTTAGGTTGATTTCCTGTACTTATAATTACATTAGATCAGAATTCTTTGTTGCTTTCTTCCATGGATTTAACTGCATCCTAGGAAAGAAAATTATACATTTGGACCAACAGTGTGATAATATACATTCATCAGCTCTCAGGTTGTTCAGTTAAGCAGTCAGTTGAGGAGGTGGTGGAGCAAGGGAGGGAGAAGAGGGCAAAAGAAACACAAGACCTGTGTCAAGTCCATCTCTTGTCAGAGATTCTGCGATGGTGGCCCAAGAAACCACTCTACTATCTCTTGCTCTTTTCCACTATAAACATTCTGGAGCTTGCAGCCTTCTTAGTATCTCATGACAAAAGCAATTTGCAGAATGTATCCTCACTCCTTCTAGCCTTCCCAAGCATCAGCCAAGAGATTTCAATGCAAGGGAGTTAGAGAAGGAGGGAGGAGTGCATTGGGTTAGCAGGCGGTGCAACAGGTGAAAGAGGATATTGCTGACTGGAAGGTGAAGAGTGCTAGAGAGCCTGGGCATCTGCAATGCATGGTTCCTGTACTTAAAAGAATAATGCTTGGTGCAGGTACTTTTAGGCAGCATACTGCAGGTAACAGCTAAGGTAGAGGAATCCACTAGCAGCATGCGCAGCACATTAGAAGACCATTTAACCACACGATTATCCAGCATGACTTGATGTTGCGGCAGCAATGTCTGAAATAGGTCATGTTATACACATGGCCACATGAGTACCATTTTGATCTGATTTTCGTGCAGATTGGTGGCTTTGCTCAGCATAATTATTTTATTATCTTGTGATGTACAGCCTCCAGCATGTACGTCTCAAAGCTTAACTGCTGTCCGACAAGAAAGACCTCACTGCCAAAAGCTTTCTTCTGATATAAAATAGCAAGTCTGCCCATGTCCTCTTGCTACTTAGGTAACTTGGAGGAGCACTAGATTATGTTGAAGAATTCAAACATTAACCTGGGCTCCGGAAGAAAGCAGGGTTGTAAGAAGCAGGCACACATACATAGTATAGCTAGCAAGTAAAATTATGTAAAACTGAAGTGTTAAGGTATGCTGAGACTTTTTTTGAGAATGGTTGAAATGGCGTTGATGAAATGGCATAATTGGAGGTTGTATGCATTGATGAGCACAACAAAACATCTGTAAATGATGACAACTTGTGGTGGGAAGAGGAATAGGAATATTCAAACAGATGACAGTTGGTTTACTCAAGACAGGAAACTGCATATCAGATTGACCATTGGTTCTGCTTTGGCCTCTTTAGGCTACTAATCCTCTTGCTTAAATGGATCCTTGCTCCTTGTAGCATCTTTTGGGAATGACTCTTTGTAATTTGAGCTGTACAATAATCAGAACAGCACAATCCTTGACTTCCTCTTCAGACCATATGTTAGGACACCTCCAGACTGAACACACATCTTAAGTGTACCTTCAATAAGCCTATGATGTGACCAATGGTAGAAGAATGGATTTCATTATAGTGCTGCCAAGCGAGATTCCTAGCAAAGTGCATTGCTGTCAACAGCTAACACTGTTAAAGGATAACCTTTAATGCAGAGGAGTCATCCAGAGACCTGCCTATCTTGATTAAAGAGTAATCGATTTGTCGAGTTCCTTCCAATGTAGGCATGATTGCAGCTGTCAGGGCAAGATGATATTATGCAGGTAATGAACAAGTTTCACAATGAAAACTTGATATCCTTCCCTCTCTGGATATTGTTTAAGGCAGTGCATATGGCCATGTGAGTGCCATATATGACTCCTATGACTTGCTGAAAATCCTGCCACTTTGTAAAATAGCCATGCTCTGTCATTTTGACAAACAGCTGTCCAGGGGAAAACTGGTGAAATTACTAACTCCATAGAACAATGCACCTGTATACAACTGTTCAGCTATTTAACCTAATACAGGACTTATGACTTTAACTCTGGACTCTCTTTTATTGTCTCCTCTCTATTCCTCATTCACCACTAGGAAATATACATTCTAACTATAGCTACATAACCAGTCCATGTAACTTAAGTTTTCCTTGTATACACTCACGTGTGCACTTTGGATATTGTTCCAAACCCAAGCCCGTCTCTTCAATTTCTCCTTTATTATTTTCCTTCCTCTTTTTTCAGTCTATCCCTCTTAGACTCTTCTGTCCCGTCATTATTCCTTCTTTCATTTCTCCCCTCTCAGGTACTCTGCTTTCCCAAATCCCGACCACAAATCTTTAGCACTCCTTGATCTACCTACTCTTCTGCCACCATCCCAGGATTGACTTCCCGTTAAATAAGCCCACATCAGTGAATGAATATATTTCCCTTTAAAACCTATTTCTACCTCCAGGGAACTAGTGAGCAACCTTGGCTGTCAGTTTTAATTTTGTTGTGATTAAAACTCACTATGGTCCATAACTTCTGTTCTCCGGGGCGTCGTACCTTGTAGAAATACATCCAATGGAACCTAGCCAAACTTTTGAAGAGTACAATCTTTACTCAGCTCAGCGCAAACAGTGGATTCTGGGAATTACTGCTGGATCAGGAGTCAAAACTTCTAACCACCTTCATAACACACTTTGGACGTTAGTGTTTCAACCATCTGCCTTTTGGCATCACATCCACGCTGGAAATTTTCCAAAGGACGATGTCCAACATACCAGAAGATAGGGAAGACACCATATGCCACATAGATGACATTTTAATTCTCAACAAGGAAGACAACAAAGGAAGAACATGACAAAAGAGTAAGAGAAGTATTAAGAGCGCTGCAAGATCCTGGCTTAACACTCAATGGCAAATGTGAGTTTCCTATACCCACTATTAAATTCCTAAGCCATATTATATGGGCAACAGGAATCACTGCAGACCCACAGAAGACAAAAGCCATAGGAGAATTCCCATTGCCCAGGAATATCACCGAACTACAAAGGTTTATGAGTATGGCTAACCAACTGGGAAAATTCCTACCTCACCTAGTTCAAATATTTTTTTGTGACAAGACCAGGCATGGTGCTGGACTGAGCATCAACAGCAATCCCTGGAACGAATCAAAACAATATTGATATCATCAGAGATCCTAGATCATTATTATCCTGAACTTCCAAATATTTTAGAGGCAGATGCATCAGCAACAGGACTGGGAGCAGTGTTATTCCAGGTCCAGAGTAATGGAAAAAGAAGACCCGTCTATCATGGTCCTTAACTGAGATTGAGATGATGCTGTCATAGAGAAAAAAGCCCTCACAGTGACTTAGGCATGTGAAAAATTCTCTGATTATGTCTTGAGCCTAGATCACAAACCACTGGTAACTTTGTTGAACACCAAGGAAATCGCAAAGATGTCACCCCGAATCCAGAGATTCAGATTGAGGTTCATGCGATACGACACTACAACAGAGTATGTGCAGGGTAAATACCAAACTACAGTCAACACTGTCATGGATACCCGCTAACTACCCAGAACAAGAAGATAAACTTTCATTGAGGAAGTCGAAGCCTTCATGATATAACCACTCAGTACTTGCCAGCAACAGAGCGGAAGCTGCAAGAATTTCAAAAGGCTGAAAGGCGAGATGAAGAAAGCATGCAGATTCGCACATACTGCCTTGATGGATGGCCATGGTATGTCCCTAGTAGCTCTGTCCTGAGGCAGTACTTTGAACAACATCACCACATTAGCATCATAGATGTCCTCTTGGTCTATAATGAGCAATTGGTAGTGACATGAGCTCTCCACCTGGAGGCCCTGCAGAGGACATCTTGGCATTACCAAGGGCTGAATCTTCAGGCTGGCGTGCGGGTGGCAGAGTCCGCACGCCAGTGCTTAAAATGTCGCGCACTGACGAGCGTCCCGATGTCAGCATGCGGCATCGCGATATTTCGGTTGGCGGGCGCGCTATGCAGTGGGACATGCGCCCGCCATTAACTAAAGGCCTTGTTAAGGCCCTTAACTCTCCAAGCGACCAGGATTTTGAGGGGCCCGTGCAAACTTCGGCTCGGTGCACGCGCCCAACGGGCAGGTGGGTAAGTGATTTTTTTACAAGCTTCATCCAGTGGCGGGATGAGGTTTGATATCGGAATTATAAAATTGTAATAAAGTTTTTGTGTATTTCATTAACATGTCCCATCTTGTGTGACATTTTCACATGAGGGGGACATGCTAATGATTTCTTTTTTTCTATTTTTAATGTTTCAATGCCTTTCAGCGATCTCCCTGAGGCAGCACTTGGCCTCAGGGAGATGTGTGCTCTTTCATGCGCATGCACGATAGAATGCACTCTGGCAGTTGGGGAATCCCCCTCGCCCGCACAGGAAGCGCATAGTATTTCCCTTCGGGCGGCACGCTGAGCGGGCCCTAATTGGCTCACCCACTTAAAATGGCAGCAGGGCCCGTTTCGGCGGTTGCGATTGGCTGCCCGCCCGCCGCTGAGTCAGTCGAGCCTGCCCGCCCATCAAGGGTAAAATTCTGCCCCAAGTGTCAGGCCAGGGCACAACAGTCTGTATGCCAGGTATCTCACCCTCTACCAAAAACATGGTTTCCAACTGCATCACCTGTGCCATTCACAGACAGGAGCAGAAAGAGCTACTTCTGCCTTCCTCTTTCCTATCCGGGCCATGGAAATGCCTTGGTAAGTACCTATTGAAATTCAAAGGGAAAGTGTTTCTCATTGTTGTATATTATTACTCCCACTGGACAGAGGTGCAAAAGCTACATGGCCTCACCTCTGAAGCCATTATAGCCTCTCTGAAGAGGATGTTTTCCACATGCAGCATTCCAGACATTATCATTCCTGACAATGGGCCACAATTCGCCAGTGAGTGTTTCCAATCCTCTGCAGCAACATGTGGATTTGTCTAAGTTACAAGTTTGCCGAAGTACCCTCAGCCCAGCGGAGAGGCTGGAGAGGAGTATGTACTATTAAAGGGAGGAACTCAAGAAAATTACAATCACAGGGAAGTGGTACTGAGCAAATTGTTGGGGCTGCAAGCTGACAAGTCCCCGGGTCCTGATGGATTGCATCCTAGCATCTCAAAATAAGTGGCTAGTAAGATAGTTGATATGTTGGTTTTGATTTTCCAAAAATCCATAGATTCGTGGAAAGTTCCATTAGATTGTGAAATAGTGAATGTAATATCTTTATTAATAAAGGTAGAGAGGCAGAAGGCAGGAAACTACAAACCATTTAGCTTAACATCTGTCATAGGGAAAATGTGAGAAGATATTATTAAATAAGCTATAGCAGGGCACTTTGATAAATTTAAGGTAATCAGCAGAAAAACATGGTTCTGTGAGAGGGAAATCATGTTTAACCAATTTATTAGGGTTCTTTGAAGAAGTAACATGTGCTGTGCATAAAGGGGAACAGTTGGATGTACTGTACTTAGATTTCCAGAAGGCATTTGATAAGGGGTCACATCAAAGGCTATTGTGGAGAATAAAAACTCATGGTTTAGGGAGTGGCATACTGGCATGAATAGAAGATTGGCTAGCTAACAGGAAGCAGAGAGTTAGCATAAATACATCTTTTTCAGGTTGGCAAGATGTAACAACTGATGTGTCACAGGGATCAGTGCTGGGGCCTCAAATTTTACAATTTATGTAAGTGACTTGAATGAAGAGAGTGGATGATCGTTGCTAAATTTGCTGGTGATACAGAGATAGGTCAGAAAGTAAGTTGTGAAGAGGACATAAGGGGACTATAAAGGGATGTAGATAGATTAAGTGAGTGGGCAAAGATCTGGCAAATTGGGTATAATGTGGGAAATGTGAAATTATCCATTTTGGCAGGAAAAATGAAAAAGAAGCATATTATCTACCTGGTGAGAGATTGCAGAACTCTGAGATGCAGAGGGACCTCGGTGTCTTAGTGCATGAATCACAAAAGGTTAGTATGCAGTTACAGCAAGTAATTAGGAAAGCTAATAGAATATTATAATTTATTGCAAGGGGAACTGAATACTAAAGTAGAGATGTTATGCTTCAGTTATATAAGGCATTTATGAGACCACACCTGGATTACTTTGTACAGTATTGGTCTCCTTATTTAAGCAAGGATGTAAATGCATTGGAAGCAGTTCAGAGAAGATTTACTAGACTAATATCTGGAATTTGAGAGTTATCTTCTGAGAAAAGATTGGACAGGATAGGCTTGTATCCGCCGGAGTTTAGAAGAGTCAGAGGTGACTTGATTGAAACATATAAGAACCTAAGGGATCTTGACAGGGAAGATGTGGAAAGGGTGTTTCCCCTTGTGGGGGAATCTAAAACTAGGGGTCACTGTTTAAAAATAAGGGGTCATTTATTTAAGACAGGAGGAGATTTTTTTTTTTCAGAGGGCCATGAGTCTTTGGAACTCTCTTCCTCAAAAGGTGGTGGAAGCAGAGTCTTTGAGATTATGATATTGAGATTGGGAATGTGGAGTTGAGGTTATAATTAGATCAGCCATGATCTTATTGAATGGCGAAGCAGGCTCAAGGGGCCGAGTGGTCTACTCCTGCTCCTAATTAGTATGTTCATATGTACAAGGCGTTCAGCAGAAAACAGATCTGAACAAATTAGATTGAATATGGTCGCAAATCAAACATAAATGACAGAGCTGATTGGCATCAAATTTTTGTCTATCAGAGGCATACTCAACAAAGTTATTTAATAGCATAATTGGCATAAGAATGAATTGTACATTATAGATTGGGCTATGGGCAGATTTATGGAAATTAATGAAAACCAGAAACAAAATCAGGGCAGCAGTGATGTTCTTTAAAGCTGCATTGGGGTTATCAATGGGTATAGTTTATGCTAATACCTGTTCTCTAAGGATCAGTCTAAAACAATTTTCAGCAATCTACTACACAGCGCAGAATATTCGCTAAAATGATTATCACAACATGCTAAACAGAAGGAATACATTACTAAGTAATGTACATAGAGTACATTGGGTTATTTGCTTGCTTAAAAATTGGGTATCAAAATGCCCTCCAAGCAGGAGAATTAATGCACGATTAGAAGTACTAGGAGGTCAATCGCAATCTTTTTGCAGTTTGTAATTATGGCGTAAGCAGGCATTCTTTGTTGTTTTTATTAAAAATGAATCCCAAAATGATTGCGATTTTCTTCAGCTCCATTCACAACATACCTAACATTGCTTTGTTTCTGATCTCTGAGGACCATCTTAACTTTCTGCTGTGTGGGTGTGAACAAACCAAATAGCTCTTTTTCTTTTATTCGTTCATGGGATGTGGGTGTTACTGGGAAAGCCAGCATCTATTGCCCATCCCTATACAACTGAATAGCTTGCTAGGCTATTTCATTTCAGAGGGCGGCTAAAATCAATCACATTGCTGTGGGGTCTGGGGTAAAGACAGCAGATTTCTGCCCCTAAAGGACATTGATGAACCAAATGGATTTTTACGACAATCCAGTACATGGTCACCATTACTGATATCATCGCTTTTTATTCAATTAATTATTCTAGATTTCATTAATCTAATTTAAATACCCAGCTGCCCTGGTGGAATTTGAACACATGCTGCTGGATCATGAGCCAGCCTCTGGATTACTAGTCTAGTCACATAACCTCTATGTTACCTCTCTAACAACAGTTTTCATCCTTTTCTTTCTTATATCATTATTTATGGTTAATGCTTCTAACTTTCATTTCTTCATCCTGCTAACATTCTCTCAAAACCCATTTACCACAATGTATTCTAACACTTTTCCAGGGCTTCAAATCATTGGAGATACTCACTCCCCTCAGCTTTTCCTTTCACTTACAATCTATACACTTCTAAAACAAAACATGGCTTATAATCATTTAACAGCTGCTTCGGTGTAACTGGCACAACAACAGGATATTATTTACACATCATCATCAACAGCAGCCCTGTATCCACTGGAATTGCTGACAGGCCAAAAAAAGGTCTGTGTCTCATCACCCATCCAGAAACTATTCATTTCTTTAGGCTCCAGCACGATAGAATTTCAAGCCCAACATGTTTATATTTCACTTAAATATTGTTTCAATTATTATTTCAGTTTAGGGTTAATATTTCAGTAATAAGTTGTCAACATATGATTAACAATTTCCAATTCATCATTTTGCATTATAAAGTATAATATGACTTCTTTAAACATAGTAGCAGCTGGGAAGGTGTGGGTGGAAGTGAGTGATAGTTTGCTGGTGAGTGCAGTGGATTACAGCACCATCCTTTCATTCCTGGAACCGGATTCAAACCTGCTCAGAGATTGCACAGTGAAAAATAATCTTTCTCTACCAGTTGTAGGTGTTTCAGAATCCTAAAGCCTTTGTGTCTGTTTAAGTGCTGGAATACATCCGCTAGGAACTGCTGCCATTGATCCTTCTGGACTAGTTTGGTTAGATGGAGGTTCCTTTCTTTAAAAATTACTGTCAGGTGCTCAAGCCACTATGAAAGTATCTTGGGTGCCCAGCAGAGCAAGGTGCAGGTAATGTGCTGGCTGGATGCTTGTGTCTATACTGGCAGCTCCAGTCGAAGTTGTTACAAGTCTATGTAAAGATAGCCATTTTCACATGACAGATAAGCTTTGACTTCAGGAGTCCAGGTTGGGAATCTCAGGTATTGCCCACATATGCCACTGGCAAGACTGGTATAACCCATTCCTCCCAGTATACTGACAAAGGAATGACAAAGGCAAGAACTAAAAATTCCAGGTTTAGAAATTTCCTTTACTCAGCCACATCCCTCTGGCATAAGAAACTGTTTTTATAATGTGATTATGCCAGGAATGTACTGAAAATGTCCCAAAAATTCCAGACTTTAACTTGTACTTGGTTACATTGATAAAGCTGCCTCTTTTGCATCCAGAGACTAAAATTACTGCAGTTGTAATAGGAGCCTAAAGTATTACTTCAGAGTTGATTAATGACTAAAGCAAGCATACATCTATACAAAGCGGTTATAGAAATTGACCATCTTAATTGGAATGATGTAAGGAAATAAATCCAGAGCTCAACATATTTCATAATTTGATACAAATTGACAGATTTTTAGACTCGATCAGATGGGGCTCAAAGATAGAAAAATTATTGGGTTGAATTCAAAAATTCAAAGTACACTATTCAAATATAGCAGTGGGAACTATGCTCACCTAATCCATATTAAACAATGGTTGTGTGATGTTGACACTGGTTAACGAAAATCATTGTGTTCTATATCTCAAAAGCAATGACATTCCTTTTGGTCAGTGAACTGAATTGCTAAAACTTTCCATTGAAAAAAAATGTTGGCAAAGGGATTAGCATCTTCATTGTGAGCAATCCACTCTCTACAAAATCAATTCTGATGACATAAATGCTCTGGCATTTTTCCAAGTATAATTTACTCTTTGCACAAATTTCTATCGTGTATCTCAAGAACACTGTGTAAGGTAATGTTCCAACACAATCGTTTTCCACTCTCAAAGCACTTGTACAGTGATGGAAGTATGGGCAGGATACCCAGGAAAACCCATTGTCTGTCAGAAGAATGCATGTGATAAGGGCATTAGCTGTCCAAGGATCTGATACCCATTTCCCCTTCAGTCTGCAGGAGAAAATGGCCTATAACACCAGAGAACAGGCAAAGGCAGGAGGAGTGCCCAACATAAGGACATTCACACCTGCAGAGAGGAGGAGGTAGAACTGCCCAGATGGCAGTGCGGCTGTGCATTGGCAGACGTGGAAGCAGGAATTCAGACAAAAGAAAACAAGGAAGCCTTAAGCTTGATGTCGACCACTGAGCATAAAGGAGACGTGAGTCACAGGGGGATGGGAAGAGGGATTGTGAATAAAATGAACCTAATTCTTTGCCTTCTCCAGTCTAGGTTTTCACATTCAAGAACACAAGAATAGGAGCAGGAGTAAGACATTCGGCCCCTCGATCTTGCTCCGCCATTAGATAAGATCATGGCTGATCAGATTGCGGACTCAACTCCACTTTTGCATTCTTTCAATGATGCCATATTTCTCCATTTTGTCTAGTTCAACCTTCAATTTGTCTTGTATGTGGATGCTGCACTTATGTGGTGGATCAATTGACAAACTTGCATTCTCCTGCAAGTGTAATAGTTGCAGATCCCTTGAAACTGCCAATTTTGTCAAAACATTCTGGATATTTCAATGTTAGGTCATGAGCTGAGGTACTGGGAATAGTTTCTGAGGTTGATCTTCCTTGTGATGTCTGGTTGATTCCGTGGATTGTCACTATTACAAGGTCACAACATCCTGGTAGACTTGCAATTGCTGGGTCTTTAGTTTCCGCAATGTAGAACATCTGTGACACCCAAGAAGGTTGATTGCACTTGCACTCCAGGACTATGGATCCTGCCCATGGGATTAGTGAACCATTATATGCTGAAAGTTTCACAGTAGTATGTTTCACCATGGCCTTCCATGCCTGTGGATACATGTCTTTCAGAATTCACAAAGGTATTTTGTCCTGTCTCAACCTTGGCCAAACAAATAGTTATCGACTTTCTTGGGGCAGATAATTTGAATCTCGGCAAACACTTTGGACAGTGTAATAGCATTTATGTTTTCCACAAGATTGATGACGTGCAACGTATTCATTGATCCTCATCTCATTGACAAACCAGAAAATGATGATGATGTGCACAATCACATCATGTATATGTTTCCGGCAGGATACTGGCTGGTCATTCTTATTGCATGAAGGTGCTCATCGTGTACAGTCTGTTTAGATCAGTGCAAACCTCTTTGTAGCTGTATCAATGCACTGCTGCTGCTGATGGCCCTTTCAGCTACATGCCTTGCAGACTTGATGAAAAGTCGGGCATTTCTTTGGTACCTGCAGAAGACTGCACCTTCCACATGTCTTGCTAAGTTTGGGTGTTCTAGTGAGTGTGTCAACAATCAGTGTTGTACTTAGCTTTGTTGACCTGCAAGGATCGCTTTGTATTTATGCCCATCCTTAAGTAGCTCTTCGATACTATATGTTTTGGACTTGTCTAGCAGACCCATGAACGCAAATGTTATCACTAGCTCAATAATTCCGTCTGCTAGCTATGTGTTTGAAAAATCACAGTACATGCCCTTTTCTCTGCATCTGCTAATAAAATGGCCTATAGAATCTGTAGGCTGCTGTCATATAGTAGATGAATATGGAAATTTTATCTGATTCTGAACCAGTCTTCCAATGTAGTCCATATCTTTTGGGGGTCCTTTAGCTCTTCTGTTATTAATCCTTACGTGTTCAGCCTGTGTAGACCTTCATTCCTGATGGCTAGGAGACTTTTTATGGCTTGCTTGCCTGGTTCACACACACCTGAACCAGGGAACCATAGCTCTGTATTATGTTTAAACATTTTGAATTCGAATAGTGGGTCAGCTGCATCCCACTTCAAACTGGGGAATTTTGTGAACTTTCCAACAATATCCCTTTAACCTTCCTTCTTCTGTAGTACCTGGGATGAGTATCACTGTAGCCCCTTTCATACACTTTTCTGAGGATCTGCCCATGAAGATGAGATGTGGTGGGAATGCACCATGGAGTAATGGAGTCCTTGTTTTCTATTAAATTTATTGTTTAGCAACTCCCGAAGCCATCTATTATAATCACCACCTTTTCTGGCCCGATTTTTATGACTTTTTTCTGTTTTCTTAAAATTTGAATCCCCTTGCTCGCTATCAATCTGGCCCACACCCTGGTCTCACACCTTTCCTGACTGAGCTAACCCGGTGCTGGTCCTCTCGATGCACTGTCCCACTCATATAACTGACAGGCTATGCGCTGCAATCTCACTACAAGGGATGTATCTGCTTACCAGCTCTTTACTTGAGCACTAGCTTAATGCTGTGTCTTCAAAGCTTTTTTTTGCGGTCACGATGCCGCTTTTTCAAAACTCTCCGACTCTCTGAGTTCATTGTAGTCTGACCTAAATGTCAACGGTCTTCTCATGCCTTACAGCATGATCTAAGGCTGTTGACCATGTCCTACCTGTACTTAATCTTGCTGCCAGGCTATTTGAGCACCGCTGATCACCATGTCATGTTATTATTTGTAGGGGGTTGGTTAGCTCAATTGGGTGGACGGTTGGTTTGTGATGCAATGATGCCAATAGTGCAGGTTCAATTCCTGTACCAGCTGAGGTCATCTATGAAGGCCCCACCTTCTCAAAAAGGGCCTATGTGAGAGTGGAGGGCAGGACAGAATAAAGGACAAAAGATTTGTGGTACAAAAGCCAAAGAGAAAGTACAGGTGCAAGTATAGAAACAAGAGTTGTCTCAATGAGGTGTGAATAGCAGGATAGAAGCCATCCGAATGCAAAGTAAAGGAATTAAGAGGAGAAAAAAACTGAACTAGCAAAATAAAAAGTGTAAATCAAATGGGGGCAAAGGTTATAATTCCTATTATGAGGTTAGAAAACCTCATTTCTAACTTTTCTTATTTCTGATGAAAGGCCACAGACCAGAAAAGTTAGCTCTGTTTCCCTTTTCACAAATGCTGCCTGATTTACTGAGTATTTCCAGCATTTTCTGTTTTTATTTCAGATTTCTGAGTATTAGTAATTCAGAGACTTTAATGAATAATCCCGAGAATGTAACTTCATATTTCGCCTTGACTTCCTTTAGAGGAGGAAGCCTGCTGACCATACGTGGTTTGGCTGATATGTGACTACAGTCCACACCATGTGAGCACTAGCTTGGTGCTGTGTCTTCAAAGCTTTTCTTTGCAGTCACGACACCGCTTTTTCAAAACTCTCTGACTCTTTGGACAGTCTCTCAATTATATCAAACCATTGAAGCTCAAGAAGGCCCACCTTCACCTTCACCTTCTCAAGGCAAGCAAATGCCGTCAAACCAACATCCCATGAACAAATAAAAAAAAATGCTGGCCTTGTCAATGAGTCTATATCCCAAAGCTGAATTTGAAAAGAAATTCTTATGCCTCTAGGTAGAAAACAAAATGTACCATATTTGATATGTTCACCATAAATAGGTGGGTACCTACACAGTACAACCACATGGTTCAAAATGAGTGTTATGCAAAGTGAAATTTGCTGTCTCCACTAAATTTTCCATAGTAATCTCAGTACCATAATTAAAGAAAACATCAGACACAGATTTTAATATTCCAAAGAGATCCAGATAATTAAAAGGAAGTTTTAGACTAAGTGTCAAAAATCCTTAATGCCTCAAGAAAAGCTCAGAAGACGTTTCAAACCATTGACAGCTTTTGCAAAGACTGAAGAGGGAGGAGCGATGAAGTGACAGGCAAGAAAGGAAAGGAAGGGAAGATGCAGGCATGAGCTTGCACTGAAGTGATAATATAGCCCAGCACTTGAGGGTAGAAGATTTATTTTTCATGCAACATTGGAATACGGACTGCATTATCACAAGTGAGTTTTGAAGCCAAGATACTTATGGCATAGAATCATACAGCACAGGAGGTGGCAAATTAACACATTGTGCCTGTGAAGGTTCTCTGAAAGAAATAATTACCAATTAGTCCCTTTGGCCTGCTCTTTTAACATAACCCTACAATTTTTTTTCCTTTTGAAATATGTATGCATTTCCATTTGAAAGTTACCATTGAACCTGCTTCCACTACAGGCAGTGCATTCCAGGTCATAACTTGCTGAGTAGTAAATTAGGTATTCACTTTAAGAATTGAATTAGAAGAGATAGTTTTGAGACAAACTCATGTGGATTAATGTGCCAAATAGCTTCCATCTATGCTGAATTTCCTATAATTCTATGATTTTGATGAAAAGGTGTTCAATGTGAGCAAACTAGTACACTGTAAGCTCTCCAGTCCAGAAATCTTTTGTTCAAAAATACCAGTTGTCTGGAAATTTTGGGAACAGACCCAAACAACTCATGGCACCATTTTAGTACAGTACTGTGGAAGATAAGACATGAAAGATACAGTATTTGGGTAAATAAAACTATTTTTATTATTGTATTATAATATTCTATCACTGCTTTATGCTTCAGGTAAACATTTATTTCTTTGGTGTTTTCCATTTCATACACTTGTGGTTAGGCATTCTAACGTTAGTCTATCATCCAGAAAATTCCAAAATCCAGAAATGACTTGGTCAAGCATTCTGGACTGGAGAAGTTACTGTGTATTGCTTATAGTGGACTACCAGACCCCGAGTGAAAGTCAATCCCAAATTCCCTGACGTTCAGACTTAACCATGTTAGGTGATGTTATGTTGGGTAGAATCAACATGGATTTACGAAAGGGAAGTCATGTTTGACAAACCTGTTGGAGTTTTTTTGAGGGTGTTAACAGCTGGTTAATAGCAGATAAGGGGGAAATCGGTGGATGTGGCATATTTGGATTTTCAGAAGGCTTTCATAAGGTCCCACACGGAAGGTCAGTAAACAAACCTAGAGCATGTGGGATAGGGGGCTAATACATTGACATGGATTGAGGATTGGTTAATGGGCAGAAAAGAAAGAGTAGGAAAAAAAACGAGTCATTCTCAGGTAGGCAGGCTGTGGATAGTGGGGCACCGCAAGGATCAGTACTTGGGCCACTGCTATTCAAAATCTATATCAATGATTTGGATGCGGGACCAAATGTAATATTTCCAAGTTTCCGGATGACACAAAACTAATCGAGAATGTGAGTTGTGAGAAGGATGCAAAGAGGCTTCAAGGAGAGTTGGACAGGTTTATTGAGTGGGAAAGAACATGGCAGATGGAATATAATGCGAATAAGTGTGATGTTATCCACTTTGGTAGGAGGAACGGAGGTGAGAGCATTTCCTAAATGGTGAGAAATTGGGAAGTGTTGATGTCCAAAGGGACCTGAGTGTCCTTGTTCATGAGTCACTGAAAGCTAACATGCAAAAAGGCTGTGACAGGGTAGATGTGGGTAGAATGCTTCCGCTGGCTGGCGGGTCTAGGACCAGGTGACACAGTCTCAGATTAAGGGGCAAGCCATTTAGGACTGAGATGAGGAGGAATTTCTTCACTCAGAGGGTGGTGGATCTTTGGAATTCTCTACCCCAGGGGGTAGGACTTCACTCAGGACTTTGAGGCTTGCTGGCCTACCTTGCTTCAGGCAGCACTCATGATCATCAGCACCACGCTTCATGGGCAGCACAACATCACTTTTTGCAGGACTCACGGGCAGGTCTCTATTTATAAGACCAGCTGTAAGGTGGGGGTGGCTTTTCATTGGCTGCAGGGCTATGGCTTGCTTGGGGAAGGGGGAGGAGAGGCCTCAGGCAAGGGAAGAGGCTGCAGGGCTAGGGCATTACCGGGGAAGTTGGGTATCCCAGGGTGAAAATTTAGAGTGATGAGATGGTTGCCTTACCTGGTGGCACGGATGAGATCATTCATCCTCTTTCTGCACTGGATGGCGAACCTCTTCCATGCAGCGCTGGCACTGACCACCTCTGCCATCGCCTCCCCAGCTGGAGTGGTGACACTGATGGTCCTCCTGCGGCCAGAGCGGGGGCAAGGGACATTGCGGCGGGTTCCAACGGTGTCCAGAAGTCATCCCAGAGATGCGTCACTGAATCAGGGGGCTGCAGTCTTCTTGCCTTTCAGGGCCATGTCATCTATGTAGCAATCCTTGGCTGGAAGCATTGTGGGGTGTGTGCACACCTGCACTTTAAATATGGCACCCAGTGTGAGGAAGTGTCAAGGTGACAGCATGGTGGGCAAATGAGAGCCCACCCGCCATCGAAATGGCTTGTTTCCCAGGAATGCATAATTAATGAGGCAGGTTTAGAATGATATGGTGTGAAAAGCCGCCATTGCAGCCGGCGGGTAAAATGTTCTTTTTCCTACCCGCCACTGCACTTAGTGCAAATCTGGGATGATTCTGCCCTTCATAATGGAAAAAGATAGAAATTGTGCAAATGAAGTGCCTCAATAAATATTTTTATTTTTTATTCATCTCACGAGAAGCAGACCGACCTACAAGGCGTAGTTCAACTTAACCAAACTGAAATGAAACGATTTGAAATAGAGCCGTTAACTGAACCATTTATTTAATCTAATTCCCTGTCTCAGCAGAATCACAAATCTGGAATACTGGATCTTAATGACCACCAGATGGTGTACATGCCAAATCTGAATTTGCATCAGTTTTAACATACACCATATTTTTTTCACTTAAGTTTAAACATTATTTGTGAAAATTTTCTCTCAAAAAGAATGATAAAAAGTTAAGGGAAATAAGGTGTTTTAAAAGAAACTTAACCAAAATATTGCATACAAATATGATTTGAGATTGTGGTTTAAGACTGACTGTTCCAGCATAAAGCCTATACAGGAATTTGTTTCTTACAAGTATGCAATTAAACATTGAAAATCCAGCAACATCATTAAAGTTAGCACTCAACAATTATTTCATTGGGCTGTGGCAAGCTGTTCCATGCATGGCATATGTGTTGCCCCTTGTCCATCCTGAAAAGGCTGGCAGAAAGATATTTTGTTACCTCTGTGGTCAAATGAGTGGTTATTATTCAAAAGTTCTCCATATAGTTTTATTTCCAGGTTGCTTACTCTGCGAATGTTCTTCTCCCTCAAGACTCCCTCAATCCCTGTTACCTGCTAACAATTTTTCTTGTACTTTTACCAAGATAATTATTGAGCTACATGCACTGAACGCTCTGTGAAGGCACAGAGCTGCCTCGAGGAGCTGAAGAATTGGAGGAACATAAATAAAGATTTTAAAAATGTTAAAAACAGGTCCCCTCATGACCCTGCACATGTGACAGAGTCACATGTTATAAATCAGATTTAAACATTTTAATTTTATTTCTAATTTCTGTTGGAAACCTCATCCCGCCAGTGGATGAGGTTTCATAAAAAACCCAAAGGCCACTTGCCATTTTCGCCTGCCCGCCAACCACAAGGTTGGACGGGCAGCAAAAAATTGCATTTAATTACTACTTTAATGGCCTTAATAGGCCTGCTAATTGTCAGCGGGTATGCTGCCAACTCCTGTGCGCACCCGCTGACCAAAATATTGCCGTCATTTTATGCTCGAGCGGGTCGGGCGTGCGCCCGCCTGCTCAGCGAAAAATTCTATCTTGGGAAACAAGGGAAATAATATGGCTTTAGACAATATAAAATAAAGGGTACAACTCTAAAGGGGGTGCAGGAGCAAAGGGGCCTGTGTGTATATGTGTATAAATCATTTATGGTTGCAGGCCAGGTTGAGAGAGCCTTTAATAAAGCATGAAGTACCCTGGGCTTTATTAATAGGGGTGTAGAGCAAGGTTATGTTGAATTTATATAAGTCACTTGTTCAGCCTCAGCTGTAATATTGCATCTAGTTCTGAATCACAGAATCACAGAATCACAGTGCAGGAGAGGCCCTTCAGCCCATCGAGTCTGCACCGACACGTGAGAAACACCTGACCTACCTACCTAATCCCATTTACCAGCACTTGGCCCATAACCTTGAATGTTATGACGTGTCAAGTGCTCATCCAGGTACTTTTTAAAGGATGTGAGGCAACCCGCCTCCCAGGCAGTGCATTCCAGACCGTCACCACCCTCTGGGTAAAAAAGTTTTCCCTCACTTCCCCCCTAAACCTCCTGCCCCTCACCTTGAACTTACGCCCCCTTGTGACTGACTCTTCAACTAAGGGGAATAGCTGCTCCCTATCCACCCTGTCCATGCCCCTCATAATCTTGTACACCTCGATCAGGTCGCCCCTCAGTCTTCTCTGCTCCAACGAAAGCAACCCAAGTCTATCCAACCTCTCTTCATAACTTAAATGTTTCATCCTAGGCAACATCCTAGTGAATCTCCTCTGCACCCCCTCCACAGCAATCACATCCTTCTGGGTGCTACATTTTAGGAAGGATGTGAAGGCTTTAGAGAGGGTGCAGAAAAGATTCACGAGAATGGTTCCAGGGATGAGCAACTTCAGCTAGAAAGATAGATTGGAGAAGTTAGGACTGTTTTTCTTTGAGAAAAGGAGGTTGGGAGGAGATTTGTTGGAGACATTCAAAACCATGAGGAGTCTGAACAGAGTAATAGGGTGAAACGGTTTCCCCTCGTGAAAGCATCAAGAATGTGAGAACAGATTTAAAGTACTTACCAAAAGTGATATGAGGAGAAACTTTTCTACACAACAAGCGGTTAGGGTTTGGAATACACGGCCCGAGAATGTGGTGGAGGCAGGCTCATTTCACGTGTTAAGTTGTAATATCATCTAATCAAGATGCTAACTGAACAAGTACGTGAAGTATTCAAAAGAGAATTAGACTGTTATCTGAAAAGGAAGAATGTGCAGAGTTACACGGAGAAAGAGGGGAATGGCACTAGGTGAGTTGCTCATTCGGAGAGTCGGTGCATGCATGAAGGGCCAAATGGCCTCCTTCTGTGCTGTAACAATTCTGTGATTAAATGATAATGAATTTTAAATTTTTCAGCTCTTCACTTACAACAAATTAGCAGTCTTTCCCAGATGTCTTTGGTAACAGACAGACAGTGTTGCAAAAATGAGCAAAATGACATCAAATGCATCAAAAAAGCTGTTTGTGGGATCAAAAAGCATATAGTTCAAAATCTGAATAATCAAGATCCCCTCACACAAAATGTGTCCATTATCTGGAAATGATTAACGCACTTGATAAAACAAAGGAAAGGCTAATGGCAGTGAACCAGGTATCAACAATAGCCAAATGACACCAGCTAGACAAAAGACAGAAAAGAGTAGAGTACATCTGCCAAATTTAATAAAGCTGAGAAAGTCTATAATTCGGGAATACCGTACATCCACTTCACTACCTTTACTATGCTCCAATTGTCAACTTGGGTCACTTTATATCACTGCTGCTTTGTAGTCAGAAAGTTATAGAGCTAAGCCCTATTTTCTGAGCAGATAAGCTAGGCTCATAATTCAGTGCACTACTGAGGGAATGCTGTCTTGTCAGAGCCGCCATCCTTCAGGCAAGACATAAATTAAGGTGCAACTTCCAGGAGAAAGGGACTCAGGTTACAAAAGCTGTCATATGAACAGCTGCAAGGACAGTTGGAAAGAGGATTGGTGGTAAATGTTATAGCAATAATTATGTTAGGACACAAAAAACAATAGAAGACTCCATAGGGCTCTTAATGGACACTACTGGGCAATCTGCTAAGGCCCACAGGACTTTGTATCAGTCTGCACTCCAATTAACAATGTTCAGTTACCCTTAAAATCTTGTGCCAAAATTGGGAGCATTAAAGTAGATGCGTATGTAGTCTAGAACAGAAAAAGAGGTCTGAAAACTAATAACGATGGCTGGGCCAGATAACATTTTCCCCAGAATGCTTAAAGAAATGTACCAAGTACTAAGTGAGTCTCTGCTTTATGGGCAGGATCTTCCACTCCCATCAGCAGTGTGAATTGTGTCAGGCAGGGGCACTTAATTTGGTGTGAATGAAAAATATCAGTTTACTGCCGTGGGAAATTAGATTGGAATTTTGTTTTCCCGATTTTCAAGGCGGCTTAAAGGTGGATTGAGTTTCCCGCTGAGCAATGTCGGGAACCGCATTTCCATTCATGAGCATGTCATGAATGCTCAGTAAAATGCCAACTCACTGGAATCACATTCCCCCTCCAAATTAAATGCCCCGCCAGCGGCTAATGCAAATGTTCTGTTTCATTACTATATATAAGCAGCAAGCACCTGCAAACTTAAGGAGGTCAGTAGATGCTTCTTTCGCCTTCCTGTCACACCGTCACTGAACTATACCAGGCCCCTGTAGCACAAATAGTGCCAAGGCTTGGCATGGGAGGCATGAGTAGAGGGGAGGGGTGAGATACATACAGTGGCAGAAGTGTGTACCATTTACAAGATGCACTGTAGGAGCTCACCAGGACTCTTTAGGCAACACCTTCCAAATCCATGACCATTACCATCTAGAAGCACAAAGGCAGCAGATAGATGGGAACACCACCACTGGAAGTTTCCCTCCAAGCCACACACCATTTGAGTTGAAAATATATTGCCATTCATTCACTGTTGCTGGGTCAAAATCCTGGAACACCCTCTCTCACAGCACTGTGGGAACCTACACCACATGGACTGCAGCTGCTCAAGAAGGGAGCTCACCACCACCTTCTCAGCGCAGTCAGGGATGGGCAATAAATGTTGGCCTGGCCAGCAACACCCACATCCCATGAACAAATTAAAAAAGGTACAGAGACAGCAGTGACAATGCCTCTATCCTGCTGCCCCACAGAGAGAAGGAGCAGAGGCTGTGGAGGGGGCAATCTCTGAACCATGCCCTCTGTCCACTTGGAGCCAGATCCCTCCATGCTCCCTGACAGTGATAGGAGGTTGACCAGCAGGCCATCCAATGCACCCTCCATCTCTATGCGGATGCCTAATCAATGTTCTTCTGTGTGCTGCCCCCATCGAGGTCTCATCCAAGTCTTTTGCAGCAGAGTTCATCTGCCATTACACCCTCCACTGAACTGGAAAATGAACCACCTCTTACCCGGCCTGATTGCTGCCTAGTTGTGCCTGGTGATTCACCATGTGCTAATCTCAATTCGATGCTCGCCTTCAAGGTACGTGCAGTGCCAGCAACTGAGCCTGTGGTTTAAAGTGTCAGGTCTGTGTGCTCTACTGCTGTTCACTTTCTTCCTCTTGGGGATCCCATGGCTGGGCTGGTGACAGATCCTGTCTGTTTGAAAGCAGGAAATCAGGAGAGGAAGGTTTGTGTGAGAGGAGAGGAGGGGGGTTGGGGTGAAATGCAGGAGGTCACACCAGCAGCAGCTTGCTCATCATAGTAGACAGCAGAAGGGTGTGATGTAGTTGATAAAAGCATAAGGCAGGAAAATGCCACCACATTCAACGATCTCAGTGACACCAGATGCAATTGACCTGGAGTCAGGAAATGTATGGTTCTTGTCCCTAGCCGGCTCTGCTCTTCTCCCTTCTATTGTGGGAGGCTTTGTCCTGCTGAAGAGAGGACAGGATGTCAGTGGTTGAGTTGCACTGTGTTTGGGTGATGCGCCTGCCATGAGAAAAAATACTTGCATTATATTGCGCTTTTCATCCCAATGCACCTTACAGTCGGTGAGGTACTTTTTAAATGTAGGCGTTGTGTAATGTAGGAAACCTAGCAGCCAATTTGCTGTTTGTGGGAGCTTGCTGCTCAATGTGACAATGACTAGACAATAGATGAAACTTCCCATGCCCATTGGTGTGGGCATGAGCGGACAATATGATGAGAAGGCCAAAGATCAGTTTCACGATGTTGTGAAACCAGTTTGCAATCGTCTGCTCTGCCCGTCGATGATGAACCACATGTCCCACCATCAGACGTCAGGAACCTCATTGTAATACATCTGCATATCATTATAAGCTCAGCTCGCCAGAATCATCCCCCCACGCTGGATCATCTGAGCACACCGACATGTTTCACAACTGTATATAAGTGACGTGCAGCTGGCACTTCGCTCGGGATATTGAGGTTTGTTTGCCTACCTTGCTTCAGGCAGCACTCACAGTCATTAGCGCCAGGTTTCGCAGGCAGCACCACATCACTTTTAGGGAGGGCTCATAGGCTGGTCTCTACCCACCAGACCGGCCATGAGTCGGGGTGGCTTTTCAATGGCTGCGGGATAGGGCTGTACTGGGGAAGGGGAGTGTCCTAGGGTGCATGTGGGGGCACAAGTTGATCTGTGCAACTGGCCTCAAGGTGGTGAGGGCTGAGGAGGCAATCTCCAGAGGAGATGAGGCCAGATGGAGATGTGAGTGTGTGTGTGAGAGAGTGAGTGGTGATGTCCCTTGAGATGGCAGTGAGTGAGATGCCAGTGAATGTGTGATGGGCTTGAGAGAGATTAGAGTGATAAGATGGTTGCCTTCCCCTGGCTGCAAGGATTAAATCATTCATCTTTCTGCATTGGATGGCCAACCTTTTCTGTGCAGCATTGGCACAGATCTCCGCTACCATCGCCTATTAAGCTGGAGTGGTGATATTGCTGGATCTTCTGCGGCTAGAGTGGGGGTAGAGGACATCACAGCGGGCCTCCACTGTGTCCAAAAGGCATCCCAGTGAAGCGTCACTGAATTGGGGGGCTGCAGTTTTCTTGCCTTTCGGGGCCATGTCATCTATGCAGCGATCCTGGGCTGGAAGCATTAAGAGGTGTGCGCGTGGCTGCACTTTAAATATGGCACTTGACGTGAGGAAGTGGTAAGATGACAGCGTGGCAGGCAAATGAGAGCCCGCGATTGGGGTGATACGATATGAAAAGCCGCCATTGAGGCCAGTGGGTAAAATGTTCTTTGTCTCGCCCGCTACTGCACTTAATGCAAATCTGGGATGATTCCGCTCAATGTGTTTTGGTGATGTTGGTTGAGGAATAAATATTGCCTAGGGCCTAGGACACCAGGAATAACCCCCCTGCTCTTCTTCAAATAGTGTCATGGATCTTTTACATCTGAGAGAAAGGATGGTACCTCGGTTTAACATCTCAGAAACTCTCTCTCTAGTGCTCTGGAGAGCACAAATTCAATTATGACAAAGTCCTGCATGACGCAGAAGGCACTGAAACAATCTTGAGCTTATGGCATTTTTCTGCTTTTCCTTGTGCCCTTCAGATTAAAGCATTGCTGTGGACATGATGATGCTACACAGTGCATTGTGTCAACCTATCCATTCATCATCTCTGCTGAAGAAGCAGGACAGCTAATATAGTGCCCTTGCTGCTTATTTTCCCTTTCCTCTGAGAAACTATTCATTTCATTTATGATGGAATTGAAAGAATCTCTAGGTTGCCCGCCTGTCTAGTTTCTGAGTGGGAGGTCTGAAAATTTCAAAATTTAGAAGCTTCATACCAGGCAGGCAGTTGTTTACGCCTGTCAGGTATGAAGCTAAGTCCATAGCCAACATTAGGGGGCAGGTGGCAGGAGCGGGTGTCTGAGGTGCTAAAATCTTTCTTTGTGTTTGGACCTCATTTAAATGCTGCTGGCAAACTGCAGCCACCAAACATGCACTCTGCTTTTATGGGAGGATGGGTCATTGGCCAGCTCCCTGCTGAGTCATCTGGTAGGTCAGCAATGCGGGGGAGGGGGGGAGGGAGTGGGAGCAGAAGGTTGACCCTAAAGCAGATTCCTGCTTGTAGCAGCCGCAGATGTCCTGTGCTTAGATTTGGTCAATGTGTGTATCAAATGATGTAAGTCAATGTTGAAAATAATGATCCCAAATAATGCTAAGAAAAATTCCACCAAATCTCAAAGAAATATAAATGATGGAATTTGTAACAGTAAAACTATCATTTCTTTATAATGCTGTGTTAACAGTACAAAAACAGTTAAACCAGAATTCCCTAAACAGCAAATTAAAAGATGCTTTTCAATAGCTGGGTAAATAGTAAAATGCAACTTGAATGAGTTGGGGCTTACTCTGCTTGGCTATCAACCTTTTTAGATGAGAAGTCGATCATGCATTTGACCAGCCAAAAATTGATACTGTCTCTTTCCTCTCACTCTAATCTTCTTCATGCCACTTCTGGTGCCTTAGGGTCGAATTTTACCCCCGTCAAGGGTGGGGGGTGGGGTGGGGGTGGGGGTGGACCTGATCGGCACCCATGATCATGTCTGTGCCACCATTTTATGTGGATGGGCCAATTAAGACCTGCCCAACGTGACGTGCGCCCGAGAGCGCTGTGCACTCCCTGTGCAGGCGGGTAGGGATGTCCCTGAGTTGGGGCCTGCACTCTTTCATGCATACAGGCAAAACAGCACAGAAATCTCCCTGAGGCACAGAGGTGCCTCAGGGAGATTAGTTTTAAGTTTAAACAGTGTAATAAGGTGTTGTAAAAAATTTTAGGGCATGTCCCCTCATGTGAAACTGTCACATTAGCTGGGACATGCGCCATAATTTTAATAAAAAAATTTCTGAAAATTTAAAATTAGTCATGAAACCTCATCCCGCCTGTGGATGAAGTTCCATGAAAAATGCGAAGGCCGCCCGGGCTCTTTGCCAGCCTGCCAACCTTAAGGTTGGACGGGCAGCTTTCTCAATAGGCTTAATTAGTTCATTAATAGACTTAACAGACCTTTGACAATTCAGCGGACGCACAGCTTAGTCGGCTGTGCGTCCGCCGAACTGAAAATCTAAATGATGCGTGGTGGCGTTGGGACGCACGCCCAATGTCAGCCCGCGTCATTTTACGCCTCGTTGAGCAGGCCCCGCCCCTGTTCACCGAGCCGAAGACGCAGTCCATAGAAATATAGAAAATAGGAGCAGGGGTAGGTCATTGGGCCCTTCGAACCTGCTCTGCCATTTAATATGATCACGGCTGATCCTTTATCTCAACGCCATACTCCCGCTCTCTCCCCATATCCCTTGATGCCTTTAGAGTCTAGACACCCATCTATTTCTTTCTTAAACATATTCAGTGACTTGACCTCCACAGCCTTCTGTGGTAGAAAATTCCATAGGTTCACCACCTTCTGAGTGAAGAAGTTTCTCCTCATCTTAGTCCTAAATGATCTACCCCATATCCTAAGACTGTGAGCCCTTGTTTTAGACCCCCCAGCCAGAGGAAACATCACCCCTGCATCCAGCTTGTCCATCCCTATCAAAATTTTATACAGGCTACAGTTCCATGGGCACCGGATGTCCTCCATTACCTCATTTAAATGTCCATTATTCAAATGTAAGCAGACATGGTGATTGCAGCAGGCTATTTAACCATGAGTGACATTCCACCAGCCCAATTCCATTTGCATAGAGCATTTGCAATCATACACTTTATAGTAGTGGTCATCAGATAGTAATGAACAGCAGAAGCCTACCTGATTTTAATCATCATCTCCACACCTTATCCCTGGATGTTGAGGCCATCAGCCCAGTAATATTAATTAATGTAGAACTGGATTAATTTTTCTACTTAGTCATTCATGGGATATGGGTGTCACTGGCAAAGTCAGTATGCCCATTTCTAATTGATGCTGAGCGCTTGGTGGTGAGCCACCTTCTTGATTCGTTGCAGGTGAAAACATGCGTATTGTGCTTTTAGGTTGGGAATTCCAGTATTTTTACCTAACAATGATGCAGAAATGTCAAAAATGTCCAAGAAAGGATGTGTGCAAAGGAGAACTTGGAGGTGGTGGTATTCTTATGTACCTAATACACTTGTCCTTCTTAGAGGCCACCAGTTTGGGAGATACTGTTGAAGAAAAATCTGGGATTTTCTTTGTGGAGTACAACCATACAGATAATGAGCAGTTTATTTCCTAACACAGTGATCAAAAGTACACAATACCATGCTTACCATGTATTAACCCTTGCAGCACTGAATCCTTCTTCTGTTGTATAAATTTCATGGACAAGCTATTTACTCACCAGTCTAAAGGATGGTCTATCAGAACATCAGAGAGAAAAAAAAATCTGCAAACCATCTTGTAGCTGCGGCAGAAGGTTCTGTTCTCAATATCAAAACATGTTTTGTTTAAAAATTGGTCTAAATCAAGAAACTTGTTAACAGAATGCACTGATCTGCTGATAGAAACTTCATTTTAAGGCATTGAAAGTACTGGAGCTGTTACTCAACATAACCAACCAGCCGCAGCACAAGATTTTGGGGATGATTATTTCTCATAAAGAATGATGAATCCTTAGAATGGTTCCATCTGCATGTTTTCATAACAAGAGCAAATTCACAGCTATTCTTTCTTAGTCATCATGTTGAAAGTACAGGTAATTTTAACGAATATTGATACGTTTTGTCTTTAATATTAGTATTAATTGCATTTTAGATTTTTAGTTGAACACTTGTTATTCTAACTGCACTGATGTTTAGCCATTCTGTAAAGATGAGCCTGCAGCCTAACAGTTTCAGTGTGGCTGTGCGGAAATGGGTGGATTACCGATCTCCATCTCTAGCCCTGAGCCGCATCCTCTTAGCAAACACTGGAAATTAAAATGTCAATTTGCTACCATCCAGCTATATTTATCTGGTCACAATTTCTCATGTTAAGGATGTGGCAAAGAAAAATCAAGCAATATTTGAAATGTGAGGTGAGAATTACTGTAGATGTTAGGATATAAGTCGATTTTTGAAGCCTCGAAAAATTCCTCCAAAAACGGGGTTCGACTGGTACACCGAGTAAAACACTGAACTGTGGCATGGGTGTGAGTGGTTACCATTTTGAAATGTCATCAGCATCCGCACAAAAGAGTGGGGGTATCGTAAACTCCCGTGCATCCTTGCAACACAACTCTTATCACCTGCTTGATCCCTTGCACCCAGCTATAAGGTACTGGTAAGTAAAACATGCACTTGTAGGATGAAAAATTGAGGTTGACTACTGAAGCAAATATAGAATGTCATGGCTGAAAAGGTGGTGGGGGCAGGAGAGGCGGTGTCAACTTATACGCTAACTGTGTGCAAAACCATGATTTTTGTAGCTGAAGAAATGGGGTCATCTTATACGCCATGATTTATGATATGGAGGAAGAGATTTGCAAACATGATTGACCATGGTCAAACTACAATATATGAAATGAGATTACAGAATGATAAAAGAATTAAAAGTACCTGAGCTAGAGCCAGATCAGGTCAAGGATCCCAAGTAACTCTAAACATTCCAAATCTCCCAGTTTAACTATTGTGCTCCAATCCTAAAAACTAAACACCTGACTGATTTGTTTTTGTAAGACCATACTGCTGTTTCATATTTTCAACATGCAAACTCTTTCAAGCAGGAAAGTTTATTAAATAATAGGATAGGGATCGAGGTTTGCTACTGGTGTTCATTAGAATAACTTGATGATCACCGAATAGTCTTTCAAAATTAGAAATGCTCAGAAGTCTTTACAGCGATAATGTCCAGACCATTGGGAAACATCAGATGGATACTCTCACATGGTGCAAGAGAGAAAAGTTACATCCTTCAGAAACCCTAAAAATCCATTGGATCACATATCTCTCATTAGTCCTTGTGGAAAACTGGAGAATATATACCTCCCTTTATAGTATAATTTAGTAGAATACACTTCCTATTTAAGCAATCATGAGCCTAGGTGAATGTAAATAGCAGATATGATCATATTCCCAGAAGTCCAGAGAACGTCTAATATTCCAAAGGCAGATCAGAAAAATGTTGCAGGTATCCACACTGGGAAGTCTCTCAATATAATTAAGAACTAGTATATGACTGAAAGTTTGTTACTTATTATCAATTGCAAGTTCACTAAATGCTATAGCACATATTATAATAAGACATCCAAGCAGATTAGTTCTACAGCAATATTTCCTCCAGTTCAATCTTTTGAGTCTTACATTAGATTTCTAAACTCTAGATCTAAAAGAAATAAAGATACAAGGAGGCACCAATGAATAAAAGGTTTCTGATCAGCACCAGACCTCTTCATCACGTGTCTGTGGTGCAAGTCCATACCAACCCTTCTAAACTCTTGGCAGTAGATGCTATAAATTAAGATTGTTAAATTATAAAGTTGCTTCAAAGGCTTGCTTAACTTATAGTTCATCATCACATAATATGGTTCCTTCCTGGTCTCACACACATTTTCTCTCCAACTTGCCTTTACAATTGACAAACCAAATAAGATGTCTATCAATAATATACCCGCTAATTATTTTTGGTAGTGCATAGTTGATTCATTTAAGTGTGTGGGCCCTTTAATTTTTTTGCGCGGCTGAAACTTAAAGGGATCAAATTTCAGGTAGCTATGCAATCGTGGGGGAATATTGTCCATCAAACTTCTATCATGGTTTCTATTTGATAAGTCAATGAAAGAGAACACCATTGTGTTTATTCTATTTATGCCTTCTCCGTGCTTTCTGCAGTTGAAATATTATGATGGTTTTAAATTTGTTCATTCATTTCAATTGAAAAATGATGATGTCTTTCAACCAACCAATCAACTTCCAGCATTCAAATAACATGGGATGAAATAGACATTAATAGTACCCAAAGGAAAACAGTCAAAGATGACAATACTCACCGTCACCCCAAAGAAGTTGGTCTCATTCATGGAATCTAGAAAGATCTGGCCAAGGTCCTTGTTCACATAATTGAAGTCCCGGATGGTTTGTGGATTGCCAAGACGTTTCAAACTATCCATTGCTCGCTGTAATGTTGTGGCAATTACCCAGATTCCATCATATGCAAATCCATGGAATTTGCTATACTCAGCGCTACCCCTCATTTTATTGTACTCTTGCTCATATTGTTGAGGTGTCTGCAGGAGGTTATGAAAAGATTAGAATACCAATATTAGTACTTAGACAATTTTTTAAAAAGACAGTGTGACATGAGAAATTTTGACTTCTTCCAGTGGCTTTTTCATGTCTTCATGCATCTCCCTCACCTTAATTTTGTTTTTCTTTTCACCTTATTTTATGTTCCCCCCTCCAGAGTAATATTATCAATGTTTAAGGAATGAAATTCATGTGGTTGTAGCTTCCTATTGAAAAGAGTTTGTATACTTGTCATTTGTGGTTTAATTCTTAAGTTTCTTTCACAAGTTTGTATGAAAATTATAATTGTTCAAAGAAAAGGTCAATACTCACCAGCCCAGATATTGTCCTGATGTCCTTTGTACTAAGCGGCTCAAAATCCACAGCTACATATCCTTCCATGGCAGTGAGTAGGTTTTTCACGTTACAATAACTGGAAGCAACTGGTTTCCACCAGTTTAACTGATACCAGCCTGGGATGATCCACTGGTATTTAATTCCATACATATTCTCATGAAAGGCCTAAAAATAAAGAAGAAACCAATTTGATTGATTTTATTGAAGACTGAAGATTGAATTATTCCTAGAATAGTGAGTTATAAGAGATCTTATTCAGTTGTTCAAAATTATGAGTGGTTTTGATAAAGTAAATTGGGATATATGTTTCCACTTATTAGTGAGTCAATAACTAGAGAACATAAACTTGCAACCTCACCAAAAGAATGAGGAGAATTGTTTTTAAACAGAGAGTTAAGACAAATAATCTCTGATGAGAAAGAGGCTGGAAGTGGAAGCAGGAATCATAATCGCATTTAAGAGAGAAACGGATAAATATTGAAAAAAAATTAACTGGGTACAGGAAAAGTGCAGAAGAATGGAAGGAGCTATAGAGCTCTTTCGGAGCGATGACATAGGCATTATATTTGTCATTATAGACAGACGCTTCAGTCAAATAAAATTCCAATACTTTATATTTCTCTTTTTTAAAAAATAATTCATAATTTACATCCAAAATTTGTTTGCATATAATACCGAGTGAAGTTTTTTTTGTCATTTGTCAGGCTCATGGCTAATGAATACTTTCAGCAGAATGTGACCAATCAGGGTGTAGTTGTAATTACATTGGTTACACATTTCTTCAGTAGGTAAATGAATTGCTTAACTTGCAGAAAACTCACAATTGTGAATTCCCTGATGCAGTCTACAAATGGAAGGAAAATTCAGCGCGAGTAAAATTATATACATTCTGGTTCACTGCCCAGGATGTGTGTTTTCTTCTTGTAAATATTTGCAAAACTCATCCAATTCCCTTCCAACAGTCTGCAGTTCACCCTTGATGGGATCCCAGAACTCAATACCATTAACAGCCTTCAGCTCAACCACCCATAAAAGCCCTCAAAGGAATCCCTAATTAAATCTTCAATGAAACCCCACACATTGAAATCAATATAGTTAAGGCTGACTTGTCAGTTGTTTATTTCCTTTGCGTGAATCACTCATTGATTATTTTCATTTGTATGTGCCTAAATTAACACTTAGACATGACTTCTTCCTCTCCATATTAGAATAATTTATCAATATACTTACAACTGAGAAGTTATTCATTCTTAAATGGAGAGAATAGCCATAAAATGGAGCATAAAGGCCAGATTTTCAGTTAAATAACTCGCCATTTAAAAATGGCAGGCGGGACCTGATTCCGGGATTCCCACCTCCATTCCCAGGGCTGGCAGTTTTCATTGGCGCAGGATAACAGTGTAGGTAAAGATCCTGCATTCCCAATTTGGCCAGTTTCATTGTGGGATAGGCATCGCCAAGTCCCCTGCAATTTTCATGGAGTTAGGCCAGCTTCTCCATGACCCTTGGTTCATGACCCCTCAGAGGAGTCATGAACCATGATCTGGATTTGGGAACTTTTTGAAAGATAAGTTCAAAAGGTCTTACCCATGCCCTCATCCACTTACCATGACCTCTCATATCCTCCATGCCAGCTCAATGCCAACTCATGAGGAGAGAAATCATTGTTTGATTGACAGCTCTGGCTCTCTGATCTATTCTATCAATTGCACAATGTTAATTTACACAAGATAAAGAGGATTCAGTTTTTGCAGTTTTTGTTATTAGTACATTAAAAGGCTGCTTGATTGACACTTCCATAAACTGTAGTAAAAAGAGTTTTTTGTAAGAAAATTATGAATCAATGGCTTTCATGAAAGCTTATTCACACATGCCATTGTTACTATAGAGTTCATTGGTTCTGTAGAGAATGTATACTGGGTGAGATTCATTCCACACAAGTGCCAGTCTTTAACAAGAGAGAATCTAACCATCACCCTTTGACATTTAATGGTATTGCCATCGCTGAAACCCCCGATCAACTTCCTGGGGGTTACTGACCAGAAACTCTCAGAGTCAAAGAATTTTAACGGCACAGGAGGAGGCTATTCGGCCCATTATGTCTTCACCAGGTCTCCAAATGAGCATTAGGACCTAATGCCATTGCCCTGCCTTTTCTCCGTACCCCTGCACATTGTTTCTACTCAAATAACTATCTAATGCCCTCTTGAATGCCTCGGTTCACCCTGCCTCCACCACTCTTCCAGGCAGTGCATTCCAGGCCCGAACCACTCATTGTGTGAAAAAGTTCTTTCTCATGTCACATTTGCTTCTTTTGCAAATCACTTTAAATCTGTGCCCTCTCGTTCTTGATCCTTTTACGAGCAGGAACAGCTTCTCCCTACCTACTCTGTCTATCCCCCTCATGACTTTGAACATTTCTAACAAATCTCCTCTTAGCATTCTTCTCTCCAAGGAGAACAGTCCCAACCTCTCCAATCCATCTTTGTAACTGATGTTTCTCATCCCTGGACTCATTCCTGTAAACCTCTTATGCACTCTCTCCAGTATTCTCATCCTTCCTAAAATGTGGTGCCCAAAACTGTACACAATACTCCACCTGAAGCCTAACAAATGTTTTATATAAATTCAGAATAACCTCCTTTTTCTTGTACTCTATGCCCTATGAATAAAGCCCAGGATACTATATGCGTTAGATCTATGCACATATACACCCAGGTCTTTCTGCTCCTGCACCCTCTTTGAAATTTAACCCCTTATTTTAGATTGTCTGTCCATGTTCTTTCTACTGAAATGGATCACCTCACACTTCTCCGCATTGAACTTCATCTGCCACCTATCTGCCCACTTCACCAACTTGTCTATGTCCTTTTGAAGTCCTGCACTGTCCTCTTCATAGTTTACAACACTCGCAAACTTCGTATCGTCCGCAAACTTTGAAATTGTCCCCTCCACACCTAGATCTAGATCATTAATATATATCAGGAAAAGCAAGGTCCCAATACTGACTCCCGGGGAGTTCCACTACAAACCTTCCTCAAGTCCACAAAATATCCACTGACCATTATTACCTGTTTCCTATTTTTCAGCCAATTTTGTATCTATGTTGCTACTGTCCCCTTTATTCCATGAGCAATAACTTTTCTCACAAGTCTGTTGTATGGCATTATGTCAAATGCCTTTTGGAAGCCCATGTGCACCACATCAACAGCATTACTCTCATTGACCATTTCTGATACTTCTACAAAAGCTCCAGCAACTTGGTTAAACATGACTTCCCCTTTAGATATCCATGCTGGCTCTTGTTATCAACTGGTATTTTTCCATGTGACTACTAATTCTATCCCAAATAATTGGTTCTAGAATCTTATCTACCACTAAAGTTAAACTGACTGGTCTATAATTGCTAGGCTTATCCTTACAACCTTTTTTGAACAAGGGCGTAACGTTTGCAATTTTCCAGTCCACCGGCACCTCCTTGGAGTCTCAGGAAGATTGAAAAATTATGGTCAGTGCCCCTGCAATTTCTATTCTAATTTCTTTCAATATCTTTGAATGCATCTCGTCTGGTCCCGGTGCCTTGTCAACTTTAAGTACTGACAGTCTATTCAACACTTCGTCTTATCAATTTTGAACCCTTTTAGTGACAGAGTTTCCCCGTTTGTCACCATGGCCTATGTAGCATCTACCTCCTTGGTAAAGACGGATGCAGAGTATTCATTTGATACCTCAGCTATTGCCCCTTTGTCCATGTGTAAATTCCCTTTTAGGTCCCTAATCAGCCCTTCTCCTCCTTTTACTACCCTTTTACTATTTATATGCCTACAGAAGACATTGAGCTCTTCCCCTTTATGTTGGCTGCCAGTCTTTTTTCATAATCCCTCCTTACTTCTCTAATATGCTTTTTCACCTCCCCTCTGAACCTTCTGTATTCCTCTTGGCTCTCAATTGTATTTTTTACCTGACACCTGCCATAAGTACACTTTTTCTTCTTTACCTTAATTTCGATTTCCTTTTTCATCCAGGGAGCTCTGGATTTGTTTGCCCTACCTTTCCCTTTTGATGGAATATACCTCGACTGTGCCCAAATGAATTCTTTTTTGAAGGTTCAGCTGTAGTATTTCCCGCCAATCTTTCATTCCAGTCTATCTGGCCCATCTCCGTTCTTGCCTCATTGAAATCGGCTCTTGCCCTGTTAATTATTCTTACTCTGCATTGCTTATCCTCCTTTTCTATCATCATCCTGAAAAGTACAATACAATGATCACTGTCCCGTAAATGTTCCCCCACTTGATCTACTTGGCCCACCTACTTTTCGAAAACCAGGTCCAACGGTATGTCTTGTCTTGTTGCATTGGACACATACTGCTGCTGAAAGTTCTCCTGAAAACAATCTAGGAACTTTTGCCTCTATTCCCCCCTTTACACTACCACTGTCCCAGTCTACATTCAGGTAATTAAAGTCACCCATTATAACTACTCTGTGATGCATGCATCTCTCTGTAATTTCCCTGCAGATTTGTTCTTCTATGTCCTTCTCACTATTTGGTGGTCTATGGACTACACTGAGGAATGCACCCTTTTTGTTCCTTAGCTCTGGACAAATTGATTCTGTCTTTGAACCCTCTGGGACATCCTTTTTCTCCAGCACTGCAACGCTTTCCTTAACCAATACCGCCGCCACCCCTCCTCTTTTCTGAACACCTCGTGCCCAGGAATATTTAACACCCAGTTCTGCCCTTCCTTGAGCCAAGTTTCTGTCATCACTACAACATCATATTACCACATGGCAATCTGCGCCTGTAACTCCCCAATCGTATTTACCATACTCCGTTCATTCACATACATGCATAGTAACTCAGATTTAGATTTTGTTACTTTCTCCCTCACCCCGACTTCACCTATTAACTTACTATTCTCTATACTAGTGCTATCTGTCCCTTCCAGCATTTTGTGCACCCTGGAATTCCTCTTGAATATTTTCTCTAGGTTTCCACATTCCTGCCAAGTTAGTTTGAAGCCCTCCCAACAGCACGAGCAAAACACCCCAGAAGGGACTCGGTCCCAGCTCTGTTCCAGTGCAACCCGTCCGACTTGTACAGGTGCCATCTTCCCCAGAGCCAGTCCCAGTATCCCAGGAATCTAAAGCCCTCTCTCCTGCACCATCTTTCCAGCTACTCACTCATCTGCCTTATTCTCCTATTACTGTACTCACTGGCACATGGCACTGGGAGCAATCCGGAGTTTACTGCATTTGAGGTCCTGCTTGCTCATTTTCTATCTTGCTCCCTAAATTCTGATTGCAGGACCATATCCCCCTTCCTACCTAAGTTACTGGTACAAATGTGGACCACAACCTCTGGCTGTTCACTTTGCCCAGAAGAATGCCCTGTAGCCGCTCTGTGACATCCTTGACCCTGGCACCAGGGAGGCAACATACCATCCTGGAGTCATATCTATAGCCACAGAAATGCCTGTCTGTTCCCCTAACCAATGAATCCCCCATTACGATAGCTCTTTCTTTCTTCTTCCTCCCCACCTGTACAGCTGAGCCACCCATTGCGGTCACCCATTCCCTCTCTGTTTCCAGGCCCTCAAGCTGTGGTGTGACCACCCTCTGAACGTGCTATCCATGTACCTCTCAGCCTCACGAATGTGCCACAGTGACTCCACCGTCGCTTGAGCTCTGAAACCCGGAGCTCAAGTTTCTACAGCTGGCAGCACTTCCTGCACATGTGGTCATCTAGGACACCGGTAGCGTCATATTACAGGACATGCATTCTGCTTGACTGAGCTCTCCTGGCATGTCTTAACTCCACTTACATTAACCTTATTCTATTTTGGATTATTTATATTATTTGATTATAGTGGCCTTAAACTCCCCTTATTCCTGGTGCTTCTTAGTTGAATCCAAGTATAGCAACTTGTTTAAAAGTATTAAACTTTTCTAATTTACTCACCTAGTCCTCCTTACCAAGGCTGTTGCTCTTCTTTCGGAGGAAAGGTAGAAAATGACAGAAACACCTCCTCCCTCCTCACTGAACTCCCTCAGTCACTTCCGCTCTTGAACTCTCGCCACTTCTCGTGCTGTTTTTATAGCTCCTCAGCTCTCCTCTAGGTGCTGCTAACTGCCTGGCTTGGGGTCCTCCTCTCACATTCTCCTCTAGCTGCTGCTGATTGCCTGTCCAAGGATCCTCCTCTTACACTCTCCTCTACTGAACTGGACTAGCCATGTAAATACTGTGGCTACAAAAGCAGGACAGAGGCTAGGAATCCTGTGGCAAGTAACTCACCTCCTGACTCCCCAAAGCCTGTCCACCATCTACAAGGCACAAACCACAAGTGTGATGGAATACTCTCCACTTGCCTGAATGAGTGCAGCTCCAGGAACACTCAAGAAGCTTGACACCATCCATGACAAAGCAGCCTGCTTGATTGGCACCTACTCCACCAACATTCACTCCTGTATCACCAACACACAGAAGCAGCAGTGTGTACAGTCTAAAAGGTGCACTGCTGGAACTCACCAAGGCTCCTTAGACAGTGCCTTCCAAACCCACAACCGCTACCATCTAGGAGGACAAGGGCAGCATACACATGGGAACACCACCACCTGAAAGTTCCCCTCCAAGTCACTCACCATTCTGACTTGGAAATATATCGCTGTTCGTTCACTGTCGCTGAGTCAAGATCCTGGAATTCCTCCTTAACAGCACTGTGGGTATATCTACACCACATGGACTGCAGTGGTCCAAGAAGGTAGCTCACCACCATCTTCTGAAGGGCATTTAGGGATGGGCAATAAATGATGGCCTAACCAACCACACCCACATCCCATGAATAAATGAATTTAAAAAATGGGCATTAAAGTGCCATAGGTTGGCATGAAGGATATGAGTGGCCATGGGGAGCTTTGTTGGATAGGCATCTGTAGGCATGGGGGCATGGGTAACACCTTTTGAAATTGCCTTTCAAAAGGTCCCCTTACCCAGATTATGGTTGAAGTCACCTCTGAGGGGCTATGAACCATGACTCATTGAAAAGCTGCTCAGACTCCACGACAATCGCGGAGGGCTAGGAGATGCCTATCCCCGCAATGGAGCTGGCCAGGTTGGGAGTGCAGGGTGTGGGCTCGCAACCCACACCAGCCCACACCTTTATCCCACCTTGACAAAAATTGGGAATGGGGCCGGAAATCCTGGAATTGGGTCCCAACCACCATTTTTAAAGCTCCTCAGAGTCTCCACATCTGCATAAAAACCCAGACCAATATTTTGGGTCGAGTCACTTTGAAAACTTATTTTGTTTCTCTCTCCACAGATGCTGCCTGATCTGCCAAATATTTCCAAAATTTCTTTTTTTATTTCAGAATTCCAGAATCTGCAGTACTTTTTTTAATTCATTCATGGGATGTGGGCTTCGTTGGCTGGGTCACCATCCCTAGTTGCCCTTGAGAAGGTGGCGGAGAGCTGCCTTATTGAACCACTGCAGTCCATGTAATGTAGGTACACCCACAGTACTGTTAGGGAGGGAGTTCTAGGATTTTGACCCAGCGACAGTGAAGGAACGGCGATATATTTCTAAGTCAGGATGGTGAGCGGCTTGGAGGGGAACTCCCAGGTGTTGGTGTTTCCATCTATCTGCTGCCCTTGTCCTTCTAGATGGTAGTGGTCATGGGTTTGGAAGGTGCCATGGAAGGAGCCTTGGTGAATTCCTGCAGTGTATTCTGTAGATGATACACACTGCTGCTACTGTGCGTTGGTGGCGGAGTGAGTGAATGTTTGTGGATGTGATGCCAAACAAGCAGGCTGCTTTGGTCCTGGACAGTGTCAAGCTTTTTGAGTGTTGTGGGAGCTGCACTCATCCAGGTGAGCGGGGAGTATTCCACCACACTCATGACTTGTGCCTTGTAGGTGATGGTCAGGCTTTGGGGAGTCAGGAGGTGAGTTACTCATCGCATGATTCCTAGCCTCTGACCTGCTCCTGTAGCCACAGTATTTATATGGCTAGTCCAGTTCAGTTTCTGGTCAATGGTAACTCCTAGGATGTTGATAGTGGGGGATTCAGTGATAGTAATGCCATTGAACATCAGGGGGTGATGACTGGGTTCTCTCTTGTTAGAGATGGGTTTTTACAACAATCAACAATGGTTTCATGGTCATCATTAGACTCTTAATTCCTGATTTCAATTGAATTCAAATTCCAACACCTGCCATGGTGTGATTCAAACCTGAGCCCCCAGAGCATTACTCTGGCTCTCTGGATGACTAGTTAAGTGACAATACCACTATGCCACCACCTAAGCTTTTACTAGATGTGCCAAAAAGAAAGTTTGCTCACATTGCAGTGCACAGAAATGATCACAGTTTGCACAGAATTTCCCCTCAACAAGCCCTTAAAGTTCTTTTTTCAGTGTTCATTTTTTGTCTTTTTAATTTAGGAGAATTATAGTTCAGCATATATTTCACTGCCAACCATACTTACTCAGCTGTTAGCACATAATAAATGTTTTGCCAGCAGTTTCAAGAGGCAGAGATAATATTAGCAATGGAAGCAACCCAACTGGTTCACTAATGTCCTTTAGGGGAGAAAATCTGTCGTCCTTACCTGGTCTGGCCTACATGTGACCCCAGACCCACAGCAATGTGGTTGACTCTTAAATGAAACCTCTGAAATAGTCCAGCAAGCCATTCAGTTGTAACAAACAGCTACAAAGTCTCAAAAAAAGAATGAAACCGGGCAGACCAACCAGCATCGACTTATGCACTGGAAATAACAATGGCAAACTCAGCCCTGTTGACCCTGCATAGCCCTCCTTACTAACATCTGGGGGCTAGTGCCAAAATTAGGAGAGCTGTCTCACAGACTAGTCAAGCAAAAGCCTGACAGAGTCATCCTCACGGAATCATACCTTACAGATAATGTCCCAGGCACCACCATCACCCTCCCTGGGTATGTCCTGTCCCAACAGCAGGGCTGACCCAGCAGAGGTGCCGGCACTGTGGTATACAGTCGGGGGGGACTTGTCCTGGGAGTCCTCAACATTGACCGTTGAAGTCTCATGGCATCAGGCCAAACATGGGCAAGGAAACCTGCTGCTGATCACCATGTACCGCCCTCCCTTAGCTGATGAATCAGTGCTCCCCATGTTGAACACCACATGGAGGAGGCACTGAGGGTGGCAATGGCGCAGAATGTACTCTGGGTGGGGGACTGCAATGTCCATCACCAAGAGTGGCTTGGTAGCGCCACTATTATCCGAGTTGGCCGAGTCCTAAATGACATAGCTGCGAGACTGGGTCTGCAGCAGGTGGTGAGGGAACCACCAAGAGGGAAAAACATATTTGATCTCATCCTCACCTGCCACAGACGCATCTGTCCATGACAGTATTGGTAGGAGTGCCCACTGCACAGTCGTTGTGGAGGCGAAATCCCGTCGTCACATTGAGGATACCCTCCATCGTGTTGTGTGGCATTACCACCGTGCTAAATGGGATGGATTTCGAACAGATCTAGCAACTCAAGGCTAGGCATCCATGAGGCATTGTTGGCCTTCAGCAGCAGCAGAATTGTACTGGAACACCATCTGTAACCTCATGGCCGGCATACCCCCACTCTACTATTACCATCAAGCCAGGGGATCAACCCTGGTTCAATGAAGAGTGCAGGATGGCATGCCAGGAGCAGCACCAGGTATACATAAAAATGAGGTGTCAACCTGGTGAATCTATAACACAGGACTACTTGCGTGCCAAACAGCATAAGCAGCGAGTGATAGACAGAACTAAGTGATCCCACAACCAACGGATCAGATCTAAGACCTGCAGTGCTGCCCCATCCAGTTGTGAAGGATGTTGGACAATTAAACAACTCACTGGAAGAAAAGACTGCAAAAATAACCCCATCCTCAATGATGGAGGAGCCCAGCACATCAGCACAAAAGATAAAGCTGAAGCATTTGCCACAATGATCAGACAGAAGTGCCAAGTGGATAATCCATCTCGGCCTCCTCCGGAGGTCCCCAGCATCACAGGTGCCAGTCTTCAGCTAATTCGATTCACTCAACGTGATAGAAAGAAGCGGCTGAAGGCACTGGATAGAGCAAAGGCTATGGGCCCTGACAATATTCCAGCAATAGTATGGAAGACTTGTGCTCCAGAACTTGCTGCACCCCTAGACAAGCTGTTCAAGTACAGCTACAACACTGGCATCTACCCAGCTATGTGGAAAATTGCCCAGGTAAGTCCTGTAAACAAAAAGCAGGACAAATCTAACCCGGCCAATTACCG
This sequence comes from Cetorhinus maximus, assembly GCF_964194155.1. NCBI lineage: Eukaryota > Metazoa > Chordata > Chondrichthyes > Lamniformes > Cetorhinidae > Cetorhinus > Cetorhinus maximus. The sequence continues at coordinate 96,680,413 of NC_135881.1, read as the reverse complement.
CCCCATCGGTATATTCTCGATCACCAGTAAAGTAATGGAAGGGGTCATCAAAAGTGCTATCAAGTGGCACTTGCTGAACAATAACCTGCTCACTGATGCCCAGTTTGGGTTCCGCCAGGGCCACTTAGCTCTTGACCTCATTACAACCTTGGTTCAAACATGGACAAAAGAGCAGAACTCTCGATGAGAGGTGAGAGTGACTGCCCTTGACATCAAGGCAGCATTTGACGAGTGTGGCATCAAGGAGCCCTAGCAAAACTGGAGTCAATGGGAATCAGGGGGAGAACTCTCCGCTGGTCATAGTCATACCTAGCACAAAGGAAGATGGTTGTGGTTGTTGGAGGTCAGTCATCTCAGCTCCAGGACATCACCGCAGGAGTTCCACAGGGTAGTGTCCTCGGCCCAACCATCTTCAACTGTTTCATCAATGACTTTCCTTCCATCATTAGGTCAGAAATGGGGATGTTCACTGATGGTTGCACAGTGTTCAGCACCATTCGCGATTCCTCGGCAACTGAAGCAGTCCATGTCTAAATGCAACAAGACCTGGACAATATCCAGGCTTGTGCTGACAAGTGGCAAGTAATATTCATGCCACACAAGTGTCAGGCAATGACCATCTACAACAAGAGAGAATCCAACCATCGCCTCTTGATGCTCAATGGCATTACTATCACTGAATCCCCCACTATCAACATCCTAGGAGTTACCATTGACCAGAAACTGAACTGGACTAGCCATATAAATACTGTGGCTACAAGAGCAGATCAGGTGGTAGGGATCGTGCGATGAGTAACTCAAATCCTGACTCCCCAAAGCCTGACTATCATCTACAAGGCACAAGTCAGGAGTGTGGTGGAATTCTCCCCACTCACCTGGATGAGTGCAGCTCCCACAACATTCAAAAACTTAACACTGTCCAGGGCAAAGCAGTCCACTTGATTGGCACCACATCCACAAACATTCACTCCCTCCACCACCAACGCACAGTAGCAGCAGTTTGTTCCATCTACAAGATGCACTGCAGGAATTTATCAAGGCTCCTTTGATGGCGCCTCACAAACCCACGACAACTACCTTCTAGAAGGACAAGGGCAGCAGATAGATGGGAACACCACCACCTGGGATTTCCCCTCCAAGTCACTCACCATCCTGACTTGGAAATATATCACCGTTCCTTCACTGTCGCTGGTTCAAAATCTTGGAACTCCCTTCCTAACAGCACCGTGGGTGTACCTACACTACATGGACTGCAGCAGTTCAATAAGGCAGCTCACCACCACCTTCTCAAGGGCAACTAGGGATGGGCAATAAATACTGGCCCAGCCAGCAAAGCCCACATCCCGTGAATGGATAAAAAAAAAGCGAAGGGGTGATGTTAGTTGGGTAACAACATTACTCTGGGGCATTGACTGCTTTCAATTATCTTCAGCTCTCATCATATTCCACAAGTTCTATTCAACATCTTTATGCTTTAGATGTTGCTTTTCATTCTTGCATAAGCCAACAAGATGAAACTTCTCCAGTGCATTGCAGTGAGGGGCCACAGGTTTATTTTCCTCACACCTTTCAGGTGGATTGTATGCCTTCCTCATACCATTCAGGTGGATTGTATGCCTATTGTAGAGTTAGTCAAAGTGGAATTCTGCATTCTCATGAACCTCCCAGCAATTGTGTTGAGTAACATTGTTGAAGCCCTCATCAACAGGTCACCTGCCTGAGTAAGTCTGGTTTGGGAAGAAAGTTAATTGATCTGTTATAAGCAATTTTTTCACACAACACTAATGATACACACAAAACAATATGAACACACAGCACTCTGCTTTCCCTCCTTACAGGAGGTGAGAGCACAAAACTCAACGAGTGCGAGAACCCAGGGACAGGATTTTTCCCTTCCTGCCGTCCAAGGAGTCAGGGGCAAATGCATCCCTGCTGATACTGGCTGCCCCGCAGCCATTTAACACTGCAATCCACCTGGATGGTATGAGGAAAATAAACCTGTGGCCCCTCACTGCAATGCACTGGAGAAGTTTCATCTTGTTGGCTTATGCAAGAACGAAAAGCAACACCTAAAGCATAAAGATGTTGAATGGAGCATTAAATTGACTGGAGTTGTGACTTTTGCCCTTCCGTAAGGAGGAAGATGCGTCTCAGAGAGCTGCCGGCCTATTAGATTTTCCCAGTAGTGTCAGAAGCTCCAGTGGACAGGACTGGGACTACAAGCAGTCCCCAGAGTCTAAGTCCAAGGAGTCCAGGACCAGGCAAGTGTAGGAGTCTCAGGCCAGGGAGGGGGGAGGGGAGGTGAAGCCCTGGGGTTCGGGCAGAGGGATGGTGAGGGTGTTGGTGGAGAGGTCAGGGTTGCAGGGAGGTAGTGAGCACCTGCAGGAAGCCAGACCTTGTTGGGGGAGTGCCCAATGTTTATAGGAGGTCATTGATGGAGACAACCCCCCCTTCCTGCCCAAGGCCTGAGCCAGGGTCACTTTCTTGGCTTCCTCCCCTGTTGCTGAACCCCTCTCGCCAGCCTGAAAACTGAGGCTGGGCAGGAAAAGACCCTGGTCATGAACTTGCCGTTTCAGGGCCTCAATTAGGGCAAGGGTGAGCAGGCCAGCCTAGGCCTCTCCCATTCCACCATAAAGTTGTGGAGACTTTGGGACAGGCAGGAGCCCGGTAGGAAGGCCATCTGAGGAATTTTATGCCCCCCCCCTCCACCACACCGCCTGCAAACCTGCCAGCGTGGGCATGTAAAATTCTGCCCTGGGGTGTGGGAGCGTGTGCACTGGCCCTCCAGTGACAGGCACCTTATTGACCACTGGCAATGCATGCTCACCTGCTCCACTGGGAAGGAGGCCTTGTTTCAGGAGGCTGCTTATGTCAGCAACGAACTGCTACCTGAGCCTCCTGAAGCACTGGTGTTCAAACGTCGAAAGAGCTGATCCTCTGCTTGTGAAGTCTACGTTGGGGGTCTTGTCTCCTTTCAGCTGAATCCAACTGTCCTTCTTCCCGTGACTGTGGGGTGCTAAGTGGCTGTGGTGAAGGCAGCTGGTGCTGCTGCTGGTTTTGCTTCTGCTGCTGCTGATACTTTGGCAGTGGTGCTGCATCTCCTCTTGCGCATCACCAGAGGTGCAAGGTGGATCTGCGTAAGCTGCTCTCTGTGCCATGTTGAAGGCTGGCAGCAAAGAAGTACAGCTGAAGGTAAGTGATGTGCTAGACAGGGGATGTGATTTCCAAGGATTTCGCAATCTCCTGTAAAGCAGCGATAGCACTCTCTGAGGAGAAGTGCTTTGAACAGCAATGCTGTACGTGGCCATGGCTGGAGTTCTTCACTGTAACTGATCGAAGACTTCTGAACTTGTCAGTTTCACTGAAGAAGCTCTTCCCACTATGCACTCGTGTTCGTGCTGGTGGGTTGGTAAACAGTCTCTGGTTGGGAGATCTAGAATTCAGGGTTCAAAGAGTTTCTGATTGTTTTTTTTACGTACCTTAATTACTTACCCAACAGATCCAAAGGGGCTCCCCTCTTGCTTTTAATTTTGCCCTTGTGAAGATGTCGAGATCCTGCCCTGAAGGAAATTTCAGGGGGTTTAACTCCTCTGTGTATGCAAACGCACCTCCCTTTGCCTGGGAAACCTCTCCCCAAAATCTTCCATGGCTTGAATTTTTTGGATGGCGGAGTTCCCCTCCCTGCCATCCGAAGAGTCAACGGGGAACACATCCCCACTGGCTCCGTCTTCCCTCGAGCCATTTCATGCTCGAATGAGCAGCATTTAGCTGTAGGCAGGACTTGGCCCCTCACTCGGGAGGAAGTCCCACATGTGCCAAAGTCAGAAAGGAGCTTCTGATAGAAGTGCCCTGCCCACCCTTCCCACCCCAGATCTATGTCTGTTCATTTTCAGGCTTCCTCCACGCCGGGTAAATCCTACTGCCGGCCTAAAAATTGAGGCTGGGTGGGAAATGGCCATTAAGTGGCCTCAATTGGGGCAAGGGCGGACATCCTGTCTGAGGCCTTGCCTGCCCCAGCGTAAAATTGCCACGAGGTCGGGACAGGCGGGAACCCAGAGGGAATCCCGTTCCTTCAATATCACACTCCCCTGCTGCCTAAAAACCTGCTGACAGGGGAGCTTGTGATTCAGGCCCATGAACCAGATAGCATTTTAGAACATAATTTAAAAAATATAGACCTTGACACACTTAATGGTTGTAACTTGGTGCAGTTTTATTAATACAACAGAATATGGGATTACTACAAAAATAAGCATTTTAATCAGTTTGTCTATAACCTGTAAGCTGTGAGTAACCCCATTTTACACTGGGGGGGTGACAGGGAGGTGGGGGGGTGGTTCAGTTAGTAAATCCACACTAAATCATCAGTGTTCGCTAATGACACTTAAAATGGACTCAGTTTACTGCTCAATCCCCTGTCGGAACCAGATGTTTGTAGCTTCCGCTTTGTTTACCTCAGGCTCACCCCATACAGTGTGCCCAATTTGGTTTCTTGACAATCCAGTGCAGTGCTTCCCTGGATTTTCCTTTAGCCCAAATATCCTTTGGCTGTCTAATATAACTTCTACTTTGCATAAATGCAAAACACAGCCTGTACTATAGACAATAACACAGTGGATGCGAGGTTTCAATGCTTGATCCAGGAGTCTTCAAAAGATAGCGTGGATCTCACGCAATCTAAATATGACAGTTTACTGGTAGAGCTGCTCGAAAGCCGCAAAAACTGATTTCTCTTTTAAAAGGATCTACCAAACCCTTTAATCATACCCAAGGCGGTAAGATAATTGCTTTCCCGATTACCTCAATCTACTCATTCACTTAGGGCATTGGGAAGTATTGAATTTGGATACCTCATTCAGTTTGTGAAAATCACTATGCGATTACCCCCTCCACCAGGGGGAATCCAACCAATCCTCCAGTCCTATGTGCCTGCAAGGCCCACCTGTCTAAAATTGAATGTACTGACCAGGTCTCACAATAGTGCAGTGACCTGCAAGAAAAAGTGATGTGCAGCTGTCTGCGAGACATCACCAAAGTCCACCATCGACCCTAGGAAGCAGCAAAGACAAAGAAGTTCAAAGGCAGAGTGACTTTAACAACTTTCATGGCAAGGCATGACGAGCAGTGCTGCAAAGTCTGAGGTCTTTCTCAAAGAGGTTACAAATCTGACACTAACTGCCTGGTTAGGAGCAGTCTCCTCTCACAGTGATATTCTGCCACGCCTGGGTAACCTCTTCTTCAGTGGCACTCATTGTTAAGGGTGTGACTCTGTTGGCCTACTGCCCCTCTTTCCTCACCTCTGCCCTCTACATGGTTGGGATTTTGCATTTGCTCATGAGGACATTGATCCTCATTGCATTTGGTTCCTATCTCTGAGTATCTTAATCCCATGTTCAGCCTTGTTTGCAGTCAGACCCCTCGTATGGCCTCATGGTCCCTGGAGAGACTCAAGTATGCACAAACCACTTGGCCTGCTAACTCAGCTCACCCAATGGCACCTGTCTATTGCCTCCTTCCACTTGAACTGTTCCTGATCCCTTGTGCAACCCATGCATCCCCACAAAAATTCCAAACTGACCCTTGACCAGCTGACAACAAGCTTGTTAATAAGATCAATTGGCTATTAGGATTACCAGGTCCCACCTTCTCCTGTTGGTTATAACAGGGATGGCAAACTGGCCTGATGACTGGCAGCACCAATTTTCACGCCTGTTCACCCCCGTACTCCCCACCCCCCCATAATCAGGGCAAAAAATCCTGCCTGTCGTCTCAGCTCATGCATTTCTCTGGGGCCAAATTAAAATGAAGGTGTCAGAATTAAATTGGAAAAACACTCTAGGCAATTTATGTGCTTTATTTTTTTATTCCAAAATCCTCATTACTAATTTTGATTTATACTTATAACATTGAAAATATTCTAAAAGTCCAACCATCGGAATTGGACAATTTTCTGAGTTCTCACTGTCAACAAGAAGCATTTCCCACTGATCACATATGTCAACAAATCATGGGTTTATTGCCTTCAGTTTTCCATTCAATAATGGAAGTTGTGGGTGGCACACCAGAGATTCCAGATTTGTGCAGTTAGTAGCAAATACTCCACTGTAGTACAAACACTGCTCATCATTTTTTTTTGCATTGGTGTTTTTGCAGTCTTTTTGCACTTTTGCACTGCTTAATTTTCATTCTCAGCACTAAGAATATAATCAGAATATCTCAGTGTGAAATTCCCTCTGCTGGCAAATGTAAAAATGTCAGAATAAGAAAAATGGCTTTTCCTGACCTGTATTTAAAGCAGCTTTTTCAATACAATAGTTGCCAACAGGAATTTCACTGCCTTTGACTGACCTTGTGCAATCTTGATTATTCTCAAGATGATGACTATGGGCTGAATGTTAAAACCCAAAAAGCAGATGGTTTGGGGTCAGATTGAGATTAAAATTTTGGAAATCTGAACTCTAACTCCAGCATGCCCAGTTCTGGATTTAACCCTTGACCAGTAAATGAACTGAACCAGCCATATATGCTCATCGGATTCACGCCGGTTGATCAAGTTAAATCTAAGACATAGCTGCTTTCTTTGCTGGAGAGTGCTTATTGAATTGGTTCACAGTCAACACTACTCCCACTCCAGAGTGTCCCAGCTATCCCCATTTATACTCTTTTGACACCCCTTCATTTATGGGTGTACAAATACCGATCACCTGTTTAACAATGTAATTGCCACTAAAGCTTAACAATGTAATTAATAGGACATTGACAATATAAATATTGTGACTTCAAAAGCAGGTCAGAGGTTTGGAATATTGCGGTGAGTAACTCACCTCCTTAAAGCCTGCCTGTCATTTACAAGGCACAAGTTAGGAGTGTGATGGAAAACTCTCCATTCGCATGGATGAGTGCAGTAGCAACAGCATTCATGAAGCTTCACACCATCCCGACAAAGCAGCTTGTTTGATTAGCACCCCATTCACCACCAATGCACAGCAGCAGCAATTTGTACCATCTACAAGATGCACTGCAGTAACTCACCAAAGCTCCTTCGACAGCACCATCCAAATTCGCAACCTCTGCCACCAAGCAGGACAAAGGCAGCATGGGTAACCACCGCCTACAAGTCCCCCTCCAAGCCACAATATTTAACTTCAGGGGACAGAAATCTGACTGGACCAGCTCTATCTTACAAAACACATTTCAGATTAGCCTAGTGCCTCCCTATATGTAAGTGCACCTGTCTGATCAAACAGAATGAGAACTTAAGCTTTTTCTCCTGAAGAAACTAATAACAGAAAATCTGATAAGAAATGGAAAAATATACAAATTGCATGCTGTAAATGAATCTATATCTAAATCTTTCTATTAGACTCCACACAAAGGAAAATAGATACTTAGCATTACACTGATCTTTTTGTTGAGCTATTTAAAATTTTCAATTTTACCAGCCCAGGTTCTGCTAGATTTCCAACCTGGGTGCTCCCAGGTCTTAGGTTTAAGGCCTGCAGTTGTCTGCCTGCCATAGTTGGAATATTTGTTGTTAGTTTTACAATCAGAAGTTAAAATACTGGTCAACATTGTATGTAAATATTTTTGGTCACACCTCACTGAAATGCTGTAAACCATTTACCAACACTTGTAAAGACCAAACACAAATCAAAGGCAAACACTTGTAAAGACAATGCTGAGTTAAGGTCAATATCTTAGGGCCAATTTTTAAAAAAATGATGTCAGAGTGCAATATAACTTTTATTGCAGTTTCAAATGTTTACATATGAATACTGCTGCTTAAATAGATAAGGAATGGTTTTATTGTCCACCAAATTATACAGGCACAAAGCAAAGATATTTTTATATATCCTTGTGCATGACTGTAAATGGCTCATCTTCCCTTTTCTGTTCAATTTTATTTATTATTTAATCCTGGCAAATAATTCATATTTTTTTCATGTGGCTTCCATTTGTCATTACTTCTCTTTGTTTGACAACATCATAAAAAATATCAACAATGCTTATTTCATAAAATTGTATACCAACTTTCTGCTTCATTTAGTAAGCAATTATCGACACCAGCTCCAATATTTTGACATAAGTTTCCTTACTGTACAAGTAATTTGATGTTTGGAACAAAGGATGCTGATTAATGCTAATATCACTGCTTCATACTTACACAACAGAATACCTTTGCTGCCATGTTCTCGTCAAACTGGCCAAGAATAATTCGGACATCGTTATCCTGTAGTGAAAGAAAGCATTATTATTCAGAAAGAAAAGCAGGCATGACATTTGGTGTATTAGGTTAGATGACTATTTAAGAGCAATATGGGTACAACAGGGCACAGAACCAGTAAAAATACAATTTGTTATAACTAGCACTGTATTGGCTTTTTGAATGAGTTTGTTTTGGATATTTTCCCAGCTTGGAACTGGTGGTAAATTTACTAATGGGCCATGTTAAATGGAAAACTAACAGAATGAGTTACATACAAATTCAAATTAGAATTCAATTAAAATTCAGTAAGTCAATTAAAAGTGTTCAGCCTATAAATGCAAACTCTAACAGCAAATTCAAGGAAAACGATATTGGACTGAGGACTACAATTACACTTGTTATTTGTGACTTTAGCCAGTATGGTCTTGGCGCTGTGGGAATGTCAGAATGCAGAATTGAGGGACCTGAATAAGGAATGGTGAAAAACTTGGCAGCATCATTGCAAGGCAACACGTTCCAGGGCTTTGGAAAGAACAGGGAGACTGGAGATGGGGCAATGTTATTGAGAATGAAGAACTGAAGAGTGGGTCTCTTGAGGAGGGCTTAACAGTGCTCTGGAAGAATATGTGGTCAATGTCAGAGGAGAGAGACACATTGACCATGTTGGTGAGCATGAAGGGCTAATATGATGAAATTAGGTAAGAAGAAATAGTGACAATTGATGGAACGGATGTCAGGCTTCATAGACAAGGTATGTATACTGAAGGTTGAGAGGCAGATAAGACTACAAAGAATGGAACAAGTGAAAGGGATAGCTGAAAGTCGAGGGGCAGAGAAAGTGGCAGCAGTTGTGGAGATGGCTTCAGCTTTTATGAAAAGCTCATAAGTCGCCTACTATTATGATGTGAATAGCAAATATACCGCTTGATCAATCAAAAAGTCTCTACATTAAAAAAAAATAGATGGGCATGGGAGTGGAGGAAATCCAGAAAATTTAAAAGGGAATTCTTTTCATTATTCTTTCACAGGATGTGGGCATTGCTGGCTGGTCCAGCATTTATTGCCCATCTGAAATTGCCCTTGAGAAGGTGGTGACGAGCTGTCTCCTTGAACCGCTGCAGCGTATGTATTGTAGGTACATCCACAGTGTTGTTAGGGAGGGAATTCCAGGATTTTGACCCAGAGACAGTGAAGGAATGGCAATATAGTTCCAAGTCAGGATGGCGTGTGACTTGGAGGGGCACTTGCAGGAGGTGGTGTTCCCTTACATCTGCTGCCCATGCCCTTCTAGGTGGTATAGGTCGCATGTTTGGAAGCTGCTGTTGAAGGAGCCTTGGTGAGTTGCTGCAGTGCATCTTTTCACTTGTTCTTGTGTGTTTTGGTGGCTAGGATACATGTATTGCTCATGCTTAGTTGTCCTGAGAAAATGGCAATGGACCTTCATCATTTTCACAAATGAATTACTTTTTAGAATCAACCACATAATGCGTAGGTCAGATTGGGCAGGTCCAGCCGATTCCCTTCCCTAAGGACATCAGTGAACCAGTTTTGTTTTTACAAGGTAACTGGTAGCTTTTGTGGTATTTTTTTTCTGCTGTCAGTCCAAAAGTGATCAGTCTTATGGAATTCAATTCCACAACTTACCTTGATAAGACTTGGGGGACAATTTTCACGTAAAATGACATGTGGTGAGGTTGGGCGTGCGTCCTGACGTCACCACGTCATTCCGATTTTTCGTTTGGTGGGCGTGCAGCTGAACTATCAAAGGCCTGTTAGGGCCATTAATAAACCAATTTAGGCAATTGAGAGGGCTGCCTGTCCAACCTTAAAGTTAGCAGGCAGGCAAAGATCCCAGGCAGCCTTTGCATTTTTCGGAAAACCTCATCCATGGGCGGGATGAGGTTTCCTGAAGATTTTATAAAATTAATAATTTTTTTTTGGCAATTCATAAACATGTCCCAACTCACATGACACTGTCACATAAGGGGACATGTCTGAATAATTTTACTCTCTTTTTTACAAACTTTCAATTTGAATTTTATCTCCCTGAGGCACAGCTCAGGGAGATTTCTGCGCTCTTTCGTATGCAAGCTCTCCCTCCTTCCCTGCCCACCTAGGTAGCGCTGCTTAATTGGCCCGCCCATGTAAAATGGCAGCGCGCAGCCGATCGCGGGTGGCGATTGGCTCTGCGCCCACCCGTGCCTGCTCCTGACCGGCCTGCCTGACAGGGAGAAAACTCTCCTTCGTGCCAAACAGAGGTATTTAGACAGTTGGCGGTGTTAGCAGCTTTATGGGCTGACATTTACACCAACCCCGCCCCCCCACCCCACCCCCCCCCCCCCCCCAACCCGGGGACCAGATGGCAGGTGTGGGGTTGAGGGGAGGGGACGGTGGCTGTTAAATTGGATGTCATGCCAGGGGCACTGTTTTTTTCTATTATTCATTTACAGGCTGGGCCAGCATTATTGCCCATCCCTAAATGTCCTTGAGAAGGTGATGGTGAGCTGCCTTCCTGAAGTGCTGCAGCCCTTGTTCCCAGTCGCAAACTGCCCGCCTTCACCCCTGCTGCAGCTCTATCATCTGTGCTGCAGGCGTTGTGTGGCTGGCTCATGGTCTGCCAATTAAGGCCCTTAAGTGACCAAATACTCCCACTAACACTGAGATTTTAGCCACGGTGGGGGAGGGGGGATGCCCATGCCAAGTAACCAGCCCACCACCTTTCACTGGGTGGGCTGGTGGATGGGCAAGAGCATATTCTTCCTTTTTGGGCTCCCTGTGCCCATTAGAGACCCTGCTCAAGGTATCTCCCTCTCTCACATTTCCCCACCTGCACCCCCCACCCTGTCAACTCCAGATTCCCACTCCCCTCTCCCCGAGGACAGTACAAAGGAGGCTACAGCAGTGAATTCAATTCTAACACAACATACAGGGCCAAGAGTACAAACATATGATCTCATGAGGTCAGGTGACATAAAATGTGCCCATCTCACCTTCAAATGTATTGTATCAAGTGTGCCTGACACTCAGAATGACATCCATCATACTGTCTTAAAGTGGTTAAATACTTATCAACAACACTGCTGTTGACGTACTTAGCAGCTATGATTTAACTGAGTGACAGGTCAGAGTAAAAGGGCAGAACAGCCTACATGTTCTTGCATTCCTATGAAGTAGCATGGCGCAATCTCCACTACCGGCCTTCATCTGGGAGCATTGCTTCACTCATAGCCTATTATATTAGTCTCACTTAAAGCCACACAAATTGCAGGTCCAGGCTGCATGCAGCAGTCCAAGAGGTGCAGTTAACAGCAGGAGCCTTTCAGGAATCCTAATGGAGCACAGCAGCCAGCCACCTCATGCACTCCTATGTCTGATTCAGGAAGCTGGGAGCATGACATTACACAGCTTTACAGTAATCAAATTGATAAAGAAATAAAGCATTTAATAGCATGCCTGCTGAGTGCTCCAAAAACAAAGAAAGTTACAACAGTGTACTTTATTAAAATAATGGTTAAATGCTGCCAGGCATGCAATGGATAACCAGCAATATCATAATGCGTTTGGTTTGTCCCCTAGGTTAATCCAATAAATTGTCTCTGTCATTTCTTACAGTTCTGAAAAATACATTTTTTAAGTGTATATAGCTGGAGGATAACATGTTGCACTTACTAAGATATACATGAAACACATAAATGATACTGATGCTGAAAAATCTGTGCAGCTTCAAGGACTATCATACAATGTGAATTGAATCATTACTTGAAACTGTTCTATATGTTTGATAGAAAGAAGGCAGGATTTTCCAGTGGGCTTTGGGGACCCTGACATCAGGACCACATCAGGGTCCTAACACTAGCCTGATCCAAGACAGCTATTTTCAAAGAGATGTGTCCTAATTGGCTGCATTCGAGTTCACCGTCCAATTCAAGACAGTGGGCGGGCTATCGATGCTGCCAGCTCAATCGCAGTGCCAGCAGCTCTAGAGATTCAGCAGCCCTTTTGAGCAAAGTGGGTGCTGCTGCGACAGGTAAGTAGACCCACGGGTGCCTCAAAGTGGAGGCTCCCTCAGAGAGGTGAAAATAATTACATTTTTCAGAGGGGTCAAACAGGCAGGCCCTTCCAATTGGAGAGGAAACCCCTCCAGTGGCAGCAGTTAGTTGCCTGTGCTGCCTATGCAGCCAGAAGCCCCCTCTTTATTGGATGGATGCTCCACCTCTGTTGGCCCCGGATTACTGCAGGGATTTATTAAGCCTCCATTAAGCTAGTGGTCTCCGCACAGTGGGGAGGCTGCTCTGCTGCCAGCAAAACACCAGTGAGTGCTCTAAATCGCCCCTAATTGGAGCATTAAATGTGCAGATTGGCTGCTTGCCACTTCACTCAGGAATGGCAGGAATGCATTGGGGAACCAGCCTGGTACAACTCTTCACTACTTTCCCAAACACCCACCTACACTCTCCCCACCCAGGGCCAGGTCAAATGTGCCAGAGATTCCACAATAAGCTGTTTTAAAAATCTATGCAACAGGGCCCAGTGACAGAGTTTGCCCTTCTTCTGATGCCAGTGCACCCGCCTCTGGAGGTGTTCCCCACTGCACCTCCATGATGAGGACGTCTGCCATGTGCATCTCAGCTGCAACCAGAGACAAGTGAGCAGGCCTCCTCATCTAGGGCTACACTGTATAGAACTGGCCGAGAGTGGAGGGTGAGTCAGGCAGAGCACTGAATGAGATATTGGAGTTATTCACCTGTAAATGTGCCTTTTTTCTCTTAGTCAACACAATTGACACATGATGCTAGATGTGTGAGCTTCCATTTTTTAATGTTAACCACTAGGAAAGGGAGACGAGGCGGTGAAAGGAATCAAGGATCCTTGAAGGGGATAGTGAAACTTCTGGACGGTTGTGTATCATTCATTGTTGGTAAGTTTCCTGGCTGCATTTTCAATGGAAATGCTCTCACAAGCAATCAAAATGCCAGACCATGCCTCCCTCTTAGGTTGGAAGGGCTCAGCTCAAACATGCCGGGATCAGATGATCCCTGGTGTTGACAGCATCCTGCCGAGAACCTCAAGCACCGTGCCAGACCCAGCCAGATCCCTGCGCAGCCCCTGTGTTCTGCATCTTCTCCCCTCTTCCTTCTCTTCCTCCAGTGAGCTGTATCATTCCACAGCCTCACCCTGTTCAAAGTTCACAACTCTCTTAGGGCCATGTTATGGAGGGTGCAGCAGAGCACCACAATGTATGAGACCCTTGCAAGCGTGTACTGCAGCGTGTCATCTGGCCGGTCCAGGCACCAGAACAGTATCTTCAAAAGCCTGATTGCTTGCTCAGTGGTGGACCTTGAGAGCAGATGGCTTTGGTTATATAGCCTCTGTGTCTCTATCTCAGTGTCTTGTAAAGGGGAGAGTAGCAATCTCTTCAAGGGGTATATTGTCCCCTAGAATCCATCCACACACTTCTAGAAGACTGGTGTTTATGTTTCAGTCCCAGGGATAAAAATCTAGAATAGGCAACGAGTCAGCTGATGAATGTATAATCTTCAAATTTCCAGTTACACTCTAGTTTTTTTTTATTCATGGGATGTGGGCTAGGCCAGCCAGCATTTATTGTTCAGAGGGCATTTAAGAGTCAACCACATTGCTGTGGGTCTGGAATCACATGTAGGCCAGACCAGGTAAGGCTGGCAGATTTCCTTCCCTAAAGGGCATTAGTGAACCAGATGGGTTTTTATAACAATCAGCAGTGGTCATCATTAGACTTTTACTGAATTCAAATTCCACCATCTGCCATGTCAAGATTCAAACCCAGGTCCCCAGAACATTACCCTGGGTTTCTGGGTTACTAGTTCAGCAATGATACCACTACCTCCCCCAAAGCTCACTGTTAACCTTAGTTCGTGGCCAGCTTCAAGTAGGCATGATAAAGCAGTGTAGAATGACTGGTTTGCACAGATTGTTTGACTCTTGTTATGAAATACTCCGGAAGAATGAATAAATTCCTTTTTTTTCCAGTCCTGAGGTTGGTCATAACAGAGTTTGAATTTTTTAAAGTTGTGACCTTTTTAATTCAGTATGGACTTGACAATATGTGAAGCTATATGAAGAAATATGCCAGCCAGATCTCTTGAGTTAACAAGTAAGGAGTTCGTTTTATTGTTAAAACCTTATTCAGGTAAAATTATAAGACTTAGTAAAAGGTAAAAGGTGCATGACACGCACACACGTAGCATGCAAAACAGAACAAGTTACAAGGTTGAGGAAGTGGAATTGGTAAGAGTTAAAATCCATTGGAAATAAAGAAATCTACGTTCTGAAGTTCCTTTAGTGGTCTAGAAATTCCAGTGAGGTTGCAGTTGATGTAACCTGGGAATTTTCCTGGACACAGTCTCTTTTAATTTTTTTAAAATTCACTTATGGGATGCGGGTATCGCTGGCTAGGCCAGCATTTATTGCCCATGGTCGTGGGTTTGGAAGGTGCTTTCTAAGGAGCCTTGGTGAATTCCTGCAGTGCATCTTGTAGATGGTGCACACTGCTGCCACTGTACTTCGGTGGTGGAGGGAGTGAATATTTGTGGATGGCGTGCCAATCAAGCAGGCTGCTTTGCCCTGGATGGTGTTAAGCTTCTTGAGTGTTGTTGGAGTTGCACTCATCCAGGCAAGCAGAGAATATTCCATCACACTCCTGACTTGTACATAGTGGACACGCTTGCAAGGAGTCAGGAGGTTAGTTACTTGCTGCAGGATTTCTAGCCTTTGACCTGCTCTTGTAGCCACAGTATTTATATGGCTAGTCCAGTTCAGTCTCTGGTCAATGGTAACCCCAAGATGTTGATAGTGGGGTTTCAGTGATGGTGATGTCATTAAATACCAAGGAGCGATGGTTAGATTCTCTCTTGTTGGAGATGGTAATTGCCTGGCACTTGTGTGGTGCAAATGTTACTTACCACTTGTCAGCCCAAGCCTGGATATTATCCAGGTCTTGCTGTATTTGGATATGGACTGCTTCACTATCTGAGGAGTTGTGAATGGTGCTGAACATTGTGCGATCATCAGCGAACATCCCCACTCCTGACCTTATGATGGAAGGAAGGTCATTGATGGAGCAGCTGAAGATGGTTGTGCCTAGGGCACTACCCTGTAGAACTCCTGCAGTGATGTCCTGGAACTGAGATGATTGATGTCTAACGACCATAATCATCATCCTTTGCGCTTGATATGACTCCAACCAGTGGAGAGTTTTCATCCTGATTCCCATTGATTCCAGCTTTGCTGGGGCTGTGTGATGCCACACTCAGTCAAATGCTGCCTTGATGTCAAGGGCAGTTACTCTCGCCTCACCTTTGGAGTTCACCTCTTATGTCCATGCTTGAACCAAGGCTGTAATGAGGTCAGGATTTGAGTGGCCCTGGCGGAACCCAAACTGGGAGTCAGTGAGCAGGTTATTGCTAAGCAAGTGTTGCTTGATAGCACTGTTGATGACCCCTTCCATCACTTTACTGATGATCGAGAGTAGTCTGATGGGGCGGTAATTGGCCGGGTTGGATTTGTCCTGCCTTTTGTATACGGGATGCACCTGGGACAGTTTCCACGTAGCTGGTTAGATGCCAGTGCTGTAGCTGTACTGGAACAGCTTGGCTAGGGGCGAGGCAAGTTCAGGAGCACAAGTCTTCAGCACTATTGCCAGAATATTGTCAGGGCCCATAGCCTTTGCAGTATCCAGTTTCTTTAGCCGCTTCTTGATATCACATGGAGCGAATCGAATTGGCTGAAGACTGGCATCGGTGATGCTGGGGACCTCAGGTGGCAGCTGAGATGGGTCATCCACTCAGCACTTCTGGCTGAAAAGTGTTGCAAATACTTCAGCCTTATCTTTTGCATCAATGTGCTGAGCTTCCCCATCATTGAGGATGGGGATATATGTGGAGCCTCCTCCCCAGTGAGTTGTTCAATAGACCACCACCATTCACAGCTGGATGTGGCACAACTGGATGTGGTACAACTGCAGAGCTTAGATCTGTTCCGTTGGTTGTGAAATTACTTAGCTCTGTCTATCACTAGCTGCTTATGCTGTTTGGCATGCAAGTAGTACTGTGTTGTAGCTTCACCAGGTTGACATCTCATTTTCAGATATGCCTGGTGCTGTTCCTGGCAAGCCACCCCCTGCACTCTTGATTGAATTAAGATTGATCCCCTGGCTTGGTGGTAATGATAGAGCAGGGGATATGCTAGGCCATGAGGTTACGGATTGCGATTGAGTGCAATTCTGCTGCTGCTGATGGCCCACAGCACCTCATTGATGCCCAGTCCTAAGTTGCTAGATCAGTATGAAACCTATCCCATTTAACACGGTGGTAGTACCACACAATATGATGGAGGGTATCCTCAATATGAAGACAGGACTTTGTCTCTACAATGACTGTGCGATGGTCACTCCTACTGATACTGTCATGGACAGATGCATCTGTGGCAGGCAGGTTGGTGAGGATGAGGTCAAGTATGTTTTTCCCTCTTGTTGGTTCCCTCACCACCTGCTGCAGACCCAGCCTGGCAGCTATGTCCTTCAGGACTCGGCCAGCTGGGTATGTAGTGGCGCTACTGTGCCACACTTGTTGATGGACATTGAAGTGCCTCATCCAGAGTGCATTCTGCGCCCTTGCCAGCCTTGGGGTTTCCACCATGTGGTTTTCAACATGGAGGAGTACTTATTCATCAGCTGAAGGGCGACAGTACGTGATAATCAGCAGGACACTACCCTGTGTCTCTGGATTACTAGTCCAGTGACAATGCCACTATGCCACCACCTCCCACTTATTCCAAAGTGGTAATTACTTGGAAGTTCCTTGTGATTGAAATTCTCTCTCTTTGTGATGTGTACCAAATGTAACAGAGATATGGTTTTGAACTTGTGAATAGCAGGGAGAGAGAGATGATTCTGCAGTCTTCTTCTAGATGTTATCGGTGCCTTCTGAAGACTCTTCTTCTGGCTGTAACAAAAAGACAAGCTTATAATCATAGCTTTTCACAAGTGGGGTTCCATTCATATGACAGCTGTTGTTGGCACACAATGGAGGGCATTCCATATTAACAAAGGAGTTTAGGTTTTCTATTGTCAAAGCTATCAAGATGCCATTGAATCATATAGAGGGTCCTTATCACCCTCCTTGCATAATGAGTTTTGTTAGTCCTTCTTTGTTCCTGGGAGTTTCTGGAGTCTGGTTGCCTATTTTCCTTATGTTTTGCAGTGAATTCAGATAATGGTAGGAGTGATGTACATCACGTAAACTGCCTAGACATGTCCCCTGGCAATCCGCTTTCAGAGGCTTCTAGAAACTTGTAGGTCAGGTGACTTGTACAGCCATTTTGAAACACAGTTCTAGCTGTTTCTTTTACTTTTAGAAAAAAATCTAAGGCATTACACAAGCCAATGAAATTAACGATTAATATTCCACGTTGCACACGACACATCGTTGTGACACTCTGAATTCACTATGCAGAAAATTGCTAGTGAGAACCAATGCACTACAACCGCCTTGCAAAGTGCATCAATATATCAATACGCTTAGCTCACAGCTTTTCTAGCTCATTCAGGAAATAAATATAAATAATAATGTTATGGAACTTGACATCTGTCCAACCATATGGTATACTTCAGTTTCTATCCAGTCAAGTAAATTGTTTTCAACTTACTAGTGGATGGGGGAGTAGATTTGAGATGTAGCAAAGTCATAACTACATTCTTTACAAATGTATTTCAATTTTATTATGCCGTGCACAGATTTCTTAAGCAGTTTCCCTAAAACTTGTATTCTACTCTGATATCAGTGACTGGAAAGAGACCTAAGGCACTTCTCAAGCTAAAAAAAGCCAGAAAAAGAATTAGATCTGACAAGGAGCCATTAGCATAGGCTCTATAGAGGTTAAGTCAATTACGCTGAGGAATTGTCATCCTTGATGGAAAGAGAATTTTGTGCCTACAGTTGATGTAATTCCATTAGGTAATAATTGCATACATCCCTCAACCTATAGCATGCTTTCCCAATTGGATGGCTCCAGACCAGCTCCAGGCTAGTTTGAAATTGCTACCTCATGACAGTTGCATTGTAGTGTTTCAGGACATACCTCACATTTCATTTCACCACAATGCCTTGCTAAAATGGAAGTGGCACCCCATTTTTCATGTTATTTTAAAAAATATTTTAATTCACTTTTGTGCCAAAGTCCCAGAATGGACATTACATGTACCCTGCACAAAAATCTCATTTTTATTTTCAATATTCTTGTTCACCCTAAGTTTAATACTCTATTCAAATCTCTACAATGTTGGCTGCAGAATTATGTGTTTGACTCACCAGTTTATTCTTAGCTGGAGAATGCTCCTCACTCAATGCTATTTCTTCTGACCTCTCCACTACTCCGTGCTGCTGCTGACACAGTGAATATGCCTGCTCAAACAGCAACAGCCAGACTTGGGTCATGTTAATGCTGGATGCATTGAACATTAATGGGGAGTCAACCTCTAATAACCTGAACAGGGGGAAAGAAGCGCATGGAGATTTACATCTGCCTCATGACCTGAAAGTCAATGACCTAAATCTATGGGTGTTAATTAACTCAGTGCTTAAAATGTGAAACTATTGTTTATTTTTATTACTCACTCTTGGGATGTGAGTGTTGTTGACATGACCAGCATTTACTGCCTATCACTAATTGCCCTTGAGAAGGATGTGATGTAGGTACACCCACAGTATGTTTTACTGTATTGGTTTGATACAACTAAATGGCTTGTTACACCATTTCAGAGGGCAGTTAAGAGTCAATTACATTACTGTGGATCTAGAGTCACATATAGGCCAGACCAGATATAGACGACAGATTTCCTCCCCGAAGGACATTAGTAAACCAAATGGGTTTTTATAAAAATTCAAAATTTTCATGTTTATTACCAATGAAAATAATATTTTATTTCAGATTAATTCATTGAATTTAAATTCCCTCAACTGCCTTGGTGGAATTTGAATTTGTGCCCCAGGAATATTCGTCTGGGCTTCTGAATTACTAGTCCAGTGACATTACCACTATGCCACCATTTCCCTAGAACAGCAATCAAGAAAGCAAATAACATGCCGAGCTAAGATAGGCCAAAAGAATGGCAAATGGTAGGAAATAAATGGCATCATGTTCTTGCCATACCACCTGGGTTTAATTGTTTCAATTCTATTCTCTCAAACACAAGGAAGGCATTCAAACCCTAAAGATGCTGCAGAGAAAAGCCTTGAGGTTGATAAGACTGAAATATGATGAAAATAGGAGAAATCTTTAGATTTTTAGCCTTGAAAGGAGCTAAGTGAGAACTGTATAGGGAAACGCAAGTTAGTCATAAGTGGTAGAAAACATATCCAGAACACCACTTTAAATTAAATCAAAACAAGGGACACTTGTTCAAATTTAGGCTAATGTCGAAAGTTCCTTCTGCAGGGTGATCAACATGTGGAATAGTGGAGAGAGAAATATTGGAATAATTTAAGAAATGATTGAGGATTGGAGGGGAAGAGTGGAACTGTAAGATTTTTTTCTTGATGGTACTCCCGTGTATCTTTCTTATGATCTTGGGAACACTTTCCAACCCTTCGAGCAATGGTGACAGCCTCTCTTCAGATCTTCATTACAGCAATCACTTCTGAGTCCATTATATCAGCAGTTGTTATTTATTTGGTACTGCCTTAGAATATTCACCTTCTCTCCAGGCGTTCTCCTCAGAAACGGAACTGTGCAATTACCCAAAGGCAGACACCTCCGATCAGCATAAAGGTTCTTCTCTATAACAGCTTCAAGTGCACAGGTCTTAAAGCATCATATTGTCCTCAGCAACTCCTGGACTCAGTGCTATCAAGCAGCGTGTCCCTACAGTGTTCCTAGATCTACTCCTTTGAAGCAAATTATTTTACTGCAGCAGTTTCAAGGGCAAGTCCCAAGAGCATATAAATCAATCAGCATGATCCTCCCAAATATCATTAAAAGCCACACTGGCACAGTCAAACCTGGTTTATCTGAACTATTTGGAAATGCACAATTTTTTTTCAGATTGCAAATCAGCAGATTAATGAATCAACACTGAAAACTAGTGAAACAATTTAAAATAATATCAACATTATTAATTATTTTTCAAAAAGTGTTAAAAAGCTCAGTTGCTGTTTAAAAAATTAAAACTGCTTCTTTCACATGCTTCAGCATTATGAATAATGTTTAACATGACTAGTCCCTTTTCAAATCAGAGTTTAAAATGAAGATATTGTAAATCTTTGTATGTTGAAGTGCTGGTAAGCCAAGCATGTGTTGTTAACAAACAGATACAGCTACCAGCTAGTGATATATTCAACAATGTATGCTCTGAGGTACAATGATATAAGTACTGGTACATTAATGATTTAGAGGGCAGAGGTTTAACAGGTTATAAGGGAATTAGAAGCTGGTCTCACAGTGGGTCATTTTAACCATAAAATGGGCAATATCGAATCAGCCCAGAATGCACTCATTTGATTTTCCTCTCAATTGAAGAAATAAAGATGGGTTAAAAACTAAGGCCAATGATGATTAACATCAGGACAATCATTCAGATTCAGAGCACAATTATATTTGAAAAGATTGAGAAACGGAGAAAGTCATTCTGATACCCAGGTATTTGGATTAACTAATCAAGACCTACTGTTATGATCCCCGTAGCAACCAATAATCTTTAAAAAGAAATTCAAACTTCCGGTGAATGACTGAAATAATCACACAAGACTTCAAGTTTTAAAAGACTTTTATTGTAACAAACAAACTAAAAGCAACATTCAGTTCTGTTGAAGGGTCATGAGGACTCGAAACGTCAACTCTTTTCTTCTGCGCCGCTGCTGCCAGACCTGCTGAGTTTTTCCAGGTAATTCTGTTTTTGTTATGGCTAAACACTATTTCGGTAGGCAGCTTATACTTTAAACTACAGAAAAATCCCCCATTTAACTTTTAGACTTGCTTAGAATTAGACTTAGTTCCTCCAGTCCTGTGCAGGACAATGGGCAGGAAGATTCTAGCACCGACCCAGCTCCATCACAGTTTCTTCGGCTTCAGCCCAGGTGGTGCCCGCTCTTGGAGGTCCTCCTTAAATGTATTTTGCCAGGTCTTTTTTGACCAGCCCCATCTTCCTTTTCTATCTGGTGGTGTCCATTCTACTGCCTTTCTGGCATGGTGTAAATCCGGGAGGCGAAATACATGCCCTACCAGTCTCAGTCATCTCTCCAACATGATGTCCTGCAGGTACTTCTGATTTTACTACAACCGAAAATCTGCATTCTATGGTTATACTTTACTCTGTCCCTTAAGTGGACGCGTTATTCTCCAGGAATCAGTCCAAATCTCTTCTCAGGTCCTTTTTCTATTTCTAGCCAGATAACTTCTACTCCCCGAACTGACTTTCATGATGAGGGACAAATTAGAGATCCCTCCCTCTAGCCATAGCTGGGCAAATCTTACAGTTTTGTTTAAGCCCTCACAAGCTTGGTCTCTTCAATCCAAGTGTGAATACCACCCACATCCTGCATGGCAACCAATAGGGACCAGTTACCTCAAACTCTCTCTTCTCTCTTTCACTCTGATCCTGTCAGTGAGGTTCAGTGATATTTTAAAGAAAATCTGCAACTCGATCCTATAGTGGCTTCCTACGGGCTCTTCCCCGCTCAAAGCACATCTCCATGGCAACCTTAATCACATGGTCCTTGTATCCAGGTAGCAATGCTAATTAGCTATTCTCCAGACCCCCAAATCCTTTCTATCTTGGAATTAAATATACAGTTTAAAGTTCAGCTGTTTACAAAACCTGATACACCTCCCTGGGACTTGGAGACTAACAGTCTAGCCACCGTACACATCGTTTACAAGTGTGAATATCTTGCACCTCCTTCCCAGTAAGACAACCTGGGTCACATTTTAGCCTTTAACAACCATGCCACTCAAGCTTGTTGCCAAGCAGAATTCACAACAGGTCACATGACCCCCTTTATTCCTCCGTTTCACCCTAAATTACAGAGACAGTCCCAAAACATAACAATCTTACAAACTTCATGTTTGTAACAACACTAAACCTGATCACTCTGTATGTAGCTATTGCCAAAGAATCGAGGAAACCTATTCTAATGAACAAGGTGTTGGATGGCACTGAGAATGATTTGTCACCCAATGGTCCTTTTTGTTCAGCTGTCCCGTTATCATTAGAGACTGGTCTGTATGCTTCACAATGTTTAAACCCAATACTCAGGGAACCTTAGTATTCTTAAGCAGAAGTCCACTGTAGGCTGGGCTGGGGGAGACCTCAGCTTTATTGCCACCCCTCTATTGCTAAAAACACATTGGAAACATCTTTCTTATTCCACATCTCCAGGTTTATGAGCACCACTAGCAAAGGTTGTGGGAAAGAAACTCCAAGTCACCCACTCTGCTCATGTTAGGGTGTGGTCCAAGAAAATTAGGGAGAAGGAAGATTATCTATAACACAACTTTCATTGGCCAATTGCACATGCATGGTAAATGAAAAAAAATCAGAAACCATTGACAGATCCATATTTTAATACTATTCTTGTTGAAGGAAAGTTGAGAAATTATGTAAGTGGAGCTTTCCCATGCTTGGGATACAGTGACATTTTAGCATTTAGCGCTTTAGTCATTACTCCTTCTCATGATTTTATCATTCATAAGTTACCAAGTGAAATAAGCTGCAAAGAAATCTGCTACACCACTGCTGGAACACAGCATTATCTGTGTATTGTATTATGAGGATTAATTGAATATGTATATGAAATGATAGTTTGCTGCAGTGAAATCTTAACTTTACTATCCCTCATCACTTCAAACCAACTTAACTATCCTTAGAGTATGTAATTTTATATAATCTCAAGCTCTATGTGATGAGTGCATTTGATAATATACACATTATTTTCACACAAAATTGTATCTTTATTTATTATCTTAGGACAGAAACAAATGATACTTAACATTCCGGATTTGTTAGGTTACTGTGTGTTGTAGGGTGGCCGAGTTGTACTTTAATGATAGAGTTGATCTGCAGACACTTCTTGGGTGGAAACATTAAGTTTATTTATAATATACTCAGCAGCAACTACACGCATGCTTTCTTTATCTCTACACTGACTCTGAGGTAGCCCAAGCTAGGTTCCTATTATTTACTACAGGTCATGTGATCTTCCTTACAAGTTTTATACTTGAAGGTACATTACAAACTAAATAAGACCATAATCACTACATTCCTCTCCCTTTAACTTGGTTATACATATTATATTTACAAGTACATATTTTATCAAGACAACATAATGTTTACACTGGGAAAGGAATTTACAAGTTCAGTCTTTCAGGTGGTTTCCTGGTACATGTGGAACTTCCAGCTCCATAACTTCAGATTCTTTGTCAGGAACCTCCTTTTCCGGAGTCGCCTGAACATCAGGTGTTTCGATGGGCACTTGCAGTTCTGTATTCTCAACTCTTACATGTCAGTCCTGGGTTGAGTAGCCTCAACAGGAAATGCAGGCCCGGTCATGATCACTGGTGGAACCAAATCTTGGTGATTCATCTCTCTCTTCCTTTAATGGTCCACATGTTTATGGATCCAGCCTTCCACCTCCACGTGGTGAGATAGAGGTCCAGTCGCCACAGTTATTTCACCTGGCAACCGCTTTGGTCCTTCCCCGAAGTTCTTCACGTATATCGACTCTCCCACGGTAAATTTCCTCTCGCGACTATGCCAGTTGTGTCTTGTTTTATGGCTTCCCTGACTCCTTTCCCTCTAAATTCGGCATTATTAAGCTCAGTCTCATCTTGAGACGGCGTTTCAACAATAACTCTGCAGATGTGACACCTGTTGTGTGAGGGGTAGTCCTGTAATGAAAAGGAAAGTGCGCTAGCTTGGTTGCCAAGGAATCACCAGTTAGCTTTTTCATGCCTGCCTTGAATGTTGGAACTGCCCTTTTGGCCAGTCCATTTGAGGAAGGGTGCAGTTTTCACAAGAGTGATACTGTTGAGGTTGATAAACCGTTGAAAGTCAGCTTTTGTAAATGCCATGCTATTATTGGAAATGGCTACTTTTGGTAGTCTGTGAATGACAAAACTCTGAATTAGTTTCTCACTTATAGTGACCAACGTTGGTGACTTCACATTGATCCCAGGAAAGGTCCAACGTTGCCAAAGTATAACTGCACCCAGGGTCTACACGGCAACTCCTATGGGTGTAACGGAGCTGTCACTGGCAACTTTTGCAGTTGCTGACGTTGCACACAGTGCTTTACTGAACTCTCTATTTCGCCATCCATTCCAGGCCACCATAGATAGCTACGTGCTATGGTCTTCATTTGGGAAATTCCTGGATGGGCACTGTGTAGTTCAATTAAAAGTGGCTCCCTTCCATTTGGAGGAACTATCACTCATGCTTCACACAATAAGATGCCATCCTGGCTGGTTATTTCATGTCCTCTGTTGAAGTACGGTTTCATTTAGCCAGATACGGGCTCATGTGACCAACCATGTAGCACTTGTTCTCATACTTGAGATAGGATTGGGCCCGACTTGTCCAGTCTCTGATCTGTCGAGCACACACCAGTGAGGAATCTAAAAAATTTAACAGTAAAACAAGTTCCTGTGGAACTGGGACATGCTCATCACTTTCTTGTAAAGGTAAACGACTAAGGACATCGGTGTTTGTGATTTGATTTCCAGGCCTATGTACAAAAGTGTATTCATAAGCTGCCAGAATTAAGGACCATCATTGTATTCTTGCTGAGGCTATGGATGGTATAGCCTTGTCCTCACTAAACAATCCTAGAAATAGTTTGTGGTCTTAAACGATTGTAAAATGGCAGCCGCATACCTTCTGGTGAAATTTCTTGACACCAAAGATGGTCGACAGGCCTTCTTTTTCTATCTGTGAGTATCCCTTTTCCGCTGTGGTGAGCATTCTTGATACGTAACCTATTGGCCGTTCCGTGCTGTTGTTCATCCAATGAGAGAGCACTGCTCTCACTCCATAGGGAGATGCATCACATGTCAGCACCAATTCTTTTGTCTGGTCATAATGCACTAATAGGTTGGACGAGTGCAACAATTGTTTCACCTTTATGAAAGCTTCTTTCTGGGCGGCTCCCAAGACCAACGTTGGTTCTTTTTGAGTAGAGAATGCAGGGGGGGCCAGCCCTGTAGACAAATTGGGTAAGAATCGCCCGTAATAGTTGATCATTCTGAGGAATAATTTGAGCTCTGAAGCGTTCTTTGGTGCAGGTGCCTCTCTGATGGCTCTCACTTTCTCCTCAACTAGGTGGAGGCCCTGTGAATTTCCCAAGTGACCCAAATAGATTACGTCCCTCACTTGGAATGTGCACTTTTCTATTTTTAAATGCACTTCAGCTTGCAAGAAATATTTTAAGACTTCTAAGTTTGCCAAATGCTCTTTTTCAGTGAATCCTGTCACCAAGACATCATCTAAATAGACTAGAACTTGGGGCAGTCCCTGCCGTAAGCTTTCCATTGTTCTCTGAAAGATGGCACAAGTGGAGGAGACACCGAAAGGCAATCGTGTATATTGGTACAACCCTTTGTGGGTATTAATTGTGACAAATTCCCAGGAGACATTATCCAACACCAATTGTTGATAAGCATGACTCATGTCAAGCTTTGTGTACATTGTCCCTCCTGCCAGCTTGGCATACAGGTCTTCGATTTTTGGAATGGGGTTCCTGTCCAGTTTGGCTACTTTATTAACCATCAGTTATTCAGACGCTTTGGTCGGGTTTAAGAACGGGGGCTATGGGTGCTGCCCATTCTGAGAACTGAACAGGTTGTATAACGCCCAGTTTCTCTAGTCTGTTCAGTTCAATGTTGACTTTTTCTCGCAGGGCTTATGGCATCTTTCTCACCTTCATGAAGCAAGGGGTTGCTTCCTGATCCACATAAATCTTGGCCTGCAGGCCCTGGATTTTCCCCAGTTTGTCCTTGAAGACGATGGTGTACTTCCTAAGTAGCTCTGATAGCCCATTTGTTCTCAACTGGAAAATTTCAGCCCATTCTAACTTAATCTCCTTTAACCAATTTTGCCCCAGGACCTGCTACCATCATCAAGGTTAGCTTTTCCAGTTGGCTTCAATATTGGACAGTTACTCTGCTTATGCCTTTTACTTGAATGTCTTCACCCGTATATGTTTTTAGTTCAGTGTCTGTTTCTTCTAAACTTAATTGATGTTCACCATTATTCAAATGTCTGAAGGTCTGTACCCCAATTAATGTAGTGGAAGCTCCCAAGTCCACTTCCATTCTAACAAGTTTTCTATTTACTTTCACTGTGACAAATATTGGTTCTGCCTTTCAAACTTTCAGTTTAAACAAGTAAATGTCTGAATTTGTTGTTTCTGGCTCTTCTACATTGTAGATTTCATTGTGCTTCTTCTTTTGTTTACAAACCTGCTTGAACCTTTCCTTGCATTGCCTCATCATACGTCCATTTCTATAACAATAGTAGCATTCGATTTTTTAAAACTGTCAATCACTAAAGACTGATTGTTTCCACCTTTATTAAAATTATTCTTCGATTTCGCTGGTAAGTTATTTTTCTTTATTCTTTGGTTAGCGGGGGCTATTTCCCGCTTCTTGGCAGAGTCTTGCTTTTTTGCGCCCCTTTTGGCTGAGATTTCCTGCCTGATGAGGAGGACAGCGCCATTTTGCGCAACCTGTATTGCTTTTGAATCTCTCACTGGGCTTTCCATGGCCAGCACTATCTCTAGTGTCTTCTTGAAATCCAGATTCACTTCCAGCAATAATATTTTCTAAATGGTGTCCTCTTTCACACCACACACTAAATGATCTTTGAGCATGTCGTTCAGGGTCATACCAAGTGTTCCGTTAGCTGCTTCAAATTTGCCATGTAGCATGCAATTGTCTCATCCAGGGCTCTATTTCGTGAATTAAACCTGAACCTTTACATCGCGACTGAGGGCTTTGGTTGAAAATGACCCTTCACGAGGTCCATCAATTCATTGAAATTCTTCAGATCTGGGGCACTGGGTGCCATCAAACTTTGAATCAGACTGTAGGTTTTGCTCCCACAAGTAGTCAAGAGGATTGTTCACCTCTCCTCTTCCCCCATAATCTCATTCACTTGAAAAAAGAATGCGAGGCATTGTGTATTGAGACCAATCATGTGTGGCTGGTTCAAAAGGATCAATGCTCCCAAATTGTGGCATTTTGAGAGGGGATAACTTCTTCAATTCTAACTGAGCTTGCTACTTACAATCACTGGGTGAGGTACAGTGCCGATTTCTTTTTAACTTGATTTCTTCCGTTCAATCCTGTTTTATCCTCGTCACCAGTTTGTTGTAGGGTGGCCAAGTTGTACTATTAATGATCGAGTTGATCTGCAGACACTTCTTGGGTGGAAACATTAAGTTTATTTACAATATGCTCAGCAGCAGTGCTTTCAACTTCAACTCTATCTCTACACTGGCTCTGAGGTAGCCCGAACTAATCTCCTATTGGGTACTACAAGTCATGTGATCTTCCTTACAAGTATTTTTCTTAATGATACATTACACACTAAATAAAACCATAATTACTACACTGTGGAATCTATTCCTTATCCATGGGGCAGAATTTTCTGGTTGGCATGTGGGGGCGGGCCCCGCACGCCGACGTGTAAAATGACATGCGGTGATGTCGGGCATGCATCCCGATGTCACCGCACGTCACTCCAATCTTTAGTTCAGCGGGCACGCACCAGAGTTGGCTGTACGTCCGCCGAACTGTTAAAGACCTATTAAGGCCATTTAAATATCAATTTAAATAGTTAACATAGCTGCCTGTCCAACCTTAAGGTTGGCGGGTAGGCAAAGAGCCCAGGCGGCCTTCACATTGTTCATGAAACCTCATTCACGGACGGGATGAGGTTTCATGAAGGTTTTATTAATTCAATAAAAATTTTCATGAAAATTCATAAACATGTCCCAGCTCATGTGACACTGTCACATGAGGGGAAATGTCTGAATAATTTTCTTTTTTCTTTTTTTCAATGTTTCATTTTGATATTAATCTTCCTGAGGCAGCTCTGTGTCTCAGGCAGATTACTGCGCTCTTTCGCACGCATGAGCGATAGAGTGCAGGCCCAGACTCTCCCCCCTCTCCCCGCCCGCACAGGTAGCGATGAGCAGCGATCGGCTCCATGCCCGCCTTAGCCCACTCTCGACCGACCCGCTCGACAGGGAAAAAATTCTCCCCATGGATATCTTTTAATGTTTAAAAATAAAACAGACCTTTCAACATTTGCTAATGGGTGCACCAATGATCCCACACAGCAGGACAGTCAAAGTAAGCCAACCCCTGGGTCCACAGAGGACACCGGCCAAGGTCATCCAAGACAACAGGGCACACTGGTCAGCAGGCTGCCTCCACCCCTGCTGCGGATGTCGGGGGAGCACCTAGAAGAACTGGTAGGGAATGCACGATTAAGAAAATATGATTCCACATGCGGTTGTACGGGTGCATTATGATTGTTAATGTTTTTACACTTCTGTAAATAGAGTACACTTGCACTTCAATGTGGCCTGATGTGGTTTAATTGTGATTGATAGTCATTAAGCCTGTGCGCACCTGCCCCCACCCCCTCAGCCCCATCTTCAGGGGGACACTCCAGGCTGGGTCCATGTCTCCCGGAATCATGCATGTGCAGGGGGGCAAAGGATCTTTGTCAGGGCCCCTGAGAGCCATGTGCAAGAAGCCTCCCGCGCACGCTGAGCCTTTGCCCTTTACAGACTCATCTGTTGAAATGCTTTGTCAGTACTACATGTTGGGGCTCCCCTTCAGTTGTTGAGCTGACCTGTGAATCTGCCCATCGCCACTGAACCAACTCCCATGCAGCATCTCAAGATCTCCACCTCGAGGCTCTAGATAATTGTCCAACAACTAGGAGAGATAGATAGGAATCCAACCCCTTCTAACTACCCCCGTGACCCAAACCCTTCGCCCCATAGCCATTCACCCTCCTAGTATGACCTTAGACCTTCCCACAGTCACCCTACAACCCTCCCTCATCACCCTCCATCCCATGCAGGTGAATGTCCATGTTCCCTACCTCCTGAGGAACCTACCCCGTAATGATAGACATGTTCCCCCTCATCCTGCCTACCCCCAGAATCTGTTTTCACATCTGTGTCCCTTCCAACAACCTTCAATGTCCCTTCACGTGTCATCACAAGACCCCCCACCTCCCACCCTACCAGCTCCCACTGCCCCGTTTAACCCTCACAATCCCTTCCTATCAACAATACCCTCAGTATGCCACTCCCAGACTCATCGGTTGACACTCTCTGAACCCCTTTCCCCTCTTCCCCCCATGCCCATTCAAACCTGCACACACGCCCATGCCTGTTCACACCTGCACATCTCCCCATGCCCTTTCACACCTGCACACTCCGCACTCCACCAAGGCCCTTCCCGCCCTCCCACTCAAATCCACCTCTCCCATTCCACAACCCCCTGTCACTGTCCCTTATCACCCCCAACCTCCACTGCCCCCCTTCTAGGCCTTCCCACCTCATTGTTCCTCTCCTCGCTCTCTAATCACCCCCCCAGCACAGACCATCGCCACCCAGAAGTATCTCATGCAGCTGACCATCTCCTGTGGTGAAGATCCACATCCTGGAAGTTTCTGTGGTGAAGATCCGCATCCTGGAAGTTCCTGTGGTGAAAATCCACATCCTGGAAGCTCCTGTGGTGAAGATCCACATCCTGGAAGTTCCTGTGGTGAAGATCCACATCCTGGAAGCTCCTGTTGTGAAGATCCACATCCTGGAAGTTCCTGTGGTGAAGATCCACATCCTGGAAGTTCCTGTTGTGAAGATGCACATCCTGGAAGTTCCTGTGGTGAAGATCCACATCCTGGAAGTTCCTGTGGTGAAAATCCATACCATGGAAGTTCCTGCAGTGTGAATATCCACATCCTGAAAGATCCTGTGGTGAAGATCCACATCCTGGAAGATCCTGTGGTGAAGATCCACATCCTGGAAGATCCTATGGTGAAGATCCACATCCTGGAAGATCCTGTGGTGAAGATCCACACCCTGGAAGATCCTGTGGTGAAGATCCACACCCTGGATCGTCATTTTGACGCCGGCGGGGAACTGATGTTTCAGCTCCCGCTGTTGTTCCCCGCCACCCACCACTAAACTCGCCACTGTTGGGACTGGAAAATCCCAGCCAAAGACTGCTTTGATGAATAATTTGCATAGAACGGTTCCTGTGATGGTTTTAGTTATTTATAAATGCTGTGCCTGTCTTTGTAATATTGTAAGGTTGTGTTTTTGCTGCAGTGAGTCTCCAATGCTGCAGATACGTCCGCGTTAGTCACTTGGCATCATGTACCAGATTCTACCATGAGTTCATGGTAACCTTGTGACACCAGATGGTTGGAAGAACATATTTACCATATTTTGAACATGATAGTTCCCTGCACCCCTATCCATGAATCTGCTACCCAGTGTAATTCAGCCCCATCCCTTCCTATCAGGACCATCTGAAGCGCTCCAGCATCAACTGTGCTCTTTCTACCCTCTGAGGACATAGCCGTATTCCTCAATGTAGTTTTAATGAGTACCCGCTCCCTTTGGTTCAGGCCCCACATCTGCCACTTACCATGTTTCTTTGCCCTGTTGCCACCTCCATTCCCGGACCTGTATATCAGTACCTGGCACCATGCTCACCAACTCTCCTATGGTTTCCCAGCCTTACATTGCAGCACACTCAGTCACCAGGAGTGAGAATTCCCCTGCTCAATGTCAGTACAGACCCAATTCTTCCCCAATGAAATGTGAGCTTTTTCTTGCTCAAGGCAGGTGCCAAGCCCATTTCCTTTGACACTCTTTTGCCTCACTATTCAGCTTCATCCTCTCCCAAAGCACCACCTCTCTCCCAGTCCAAAGCTCGCAGCATATTGTAGCAGACCACTGATGTACAAGCACCAATCAAAACTGCGGCTTGAACAACCATGACAGCAAGACTGTGTGTTCCAAAGTCGCAATACATTTCAGCCCAAGCCTACTCTTTTTCACAATCCAGGCCACAATCCCCACTCCACTGGGCCTTTCGTTAAAGCTGCCAAAAAGATCAAGGAAACCTGCATCTAACTTAGAAATAGCACCAAAGCAGCATTCTACGTCCAACACAAGTTTTCTTAATCTTATTAGTGCAATAAAAGTATAAGCTGAAGATGGCAAGGAAATTCAGGACCAATGTATTTCCTTTTTCTCATCAACTTTCTACTCTCCTCCCCCTTTCACCCTCTAGGGCAGGACTCAAAGGTACAAGCATCTGTTTGTTGCCTCAACAAAATGGCCATTCTTGATGAGTGAGCTTGGACAGGGCTGGTAGATTTCTTGATGACAGGAGGCATCATGACTGATCCTAATGCCACCTACACCTGACATCTGGCAAAATACCATGGATGCTGGAAATCCGAAATAAAAACAGAAGAGGCTGGAAATACTCAGCAGCTCTGGCAGCATCTGTGGAGAGAGAAGCAAAGCTAATGGGCTGGATCTAATAGAGCCACTGGCTGGAGAGCAGGCAGGAGCCCCGCATTGACTCTTTTCTGTAAGATTGGCTAAGTTAAGTGCCACTCAGACACTTAACTGCCAGCTACTAACGGGCTACCTCGGGGACGGAAGTCCCGCCTGCTAAGAGCTGCCAGCCAATCAGAGGCTGGCAGCTGTATTAAACAGCTGCGCTAATGGGGAGGCGGTGGCTGCTGTCGGTATGACGGTATGACACTCGCCTGAGGCCGAGTGTCATCACTGGATCCCGGGCCATGAGTGAGTGAAGGCAGCAGGTGGGGTGGGGGTGGGGTAGGGGCAGTTCACAGGGTGGGGGTCCGGTGGCAGGAGAGTTGGAAGAAAGGGTAGGATGGTTCTTAGCAGCACCTCACTTCCTGACACGGGGTCCCTTGATCAGGCACAGAGTGCCCTTGAACAAGGGACATCCCCCTCCGCTAGGGAGCTGGAAAGCAAACACACCCGAGTTTGCTTGTCATGGTCCCTGCATGGTGACCCCCACCCCCGCCTGCCACTGCGGCAATACTAGCAGAGGCGGGATGAGGTGCTTAAGTGCTCGTTAATTACCCACTTAAGGGCCCCAATTGGCAATGGGGCAGGAAGGCCGTCCGTGGGCCTCCCTGTCACAGACTCAATCATGGTGGAGGTGGGAAGGCAGCTGAATCCCCAGCTGCCACCCTCTTGCCTGATTAAATGCTAGGTTCACGTTGTTAACAAAATCTCAAAAATGATGAGCGAGAGGAACTTCCATCACTTTAGCCTGTGTTAAATTGGAATAAACATTTCACAGGTAAACAAACAGTATTCTGCCAATTACCCCTTCACAATTTAATAAAAGATGGTGGAAATGCTACAAAAATCTGTTTTTAGAGTTTGCATTCTTTTCTTGGCTTACTGTTAATATTTTCCTTTACTTACCCTAAGCTTTCTGACGCTCAGGCAAGGATCATTAGAGAAACTCTCAGTGTCTGCGATTTGAATGTCTGCTTTCTCCAGTTCACTGGTCAGATCATTCCTCACCTGTCAGCACAGAAGAGAGAGAAGATTGGTAACAACTTTACAAAGAACTGATGGATTCTTATTATTAAGTTTTCATACAGTACACACAGTTGGATTAATGTATTAGTATTTTTCTCCCAAGTCAAAAGCCAGGAAAAAGATTAATCAGATCAGCAATGATTTGAAACAACTATCTTTTATGAAATACAACTATACCACTTCAATTATCAATATATTCATCATCTGAATTGGTATTAAGTGCTACATAAGATGATCAAGACACATGTGTAGCGCTCTTGCCTCTGAGTCACAAGATTCCAGGTTCAAGTCCCACTCCAGAGCTTGAATACATAAATCAAGGCCTCCATTTCCTAACTATTATCCATGGCTCGTGTTGGAAAATGCATGTGCTTGGGTCAATCTCACCCATAATGCCCTGCATACAGTCAAACAGCTTGTTTCTACTGTCAAGATTTGTGAGGTATGCTCTTTTATATGAGGTATTGGCATCTGTGAAAGTTTATCACAGCAAGAGGAAGGAAATCCTAAACATTCTGAGAAAGGAAAGAAAGACTTGCATTTATATCGCTCTTTCCATAACTACCGGACATCCTGAAGTATTTTATAGTTAATGCAGTACTTTTTAAAGTGTAGTCACTGTTGTAATGTAGGAAACGTGACAGCCATAGCAAGCTCCCACAAATAACAATGTGATAATGAACGGACAATCTGTTTTTCGTAATGTTGATAGACAGATGAATATTGGCCAGGACACTGGGAAGAACTCCTCTGTTCTTCAAAATCAAGGCTGACACTCCATTGCAGTGGTGAGTGAGTGCTGCACTGTTGAAGGTGCTGCCTTTCAGATGAGGCATTAACCAAGGCCCCATCTGCTTGCTTGCATGGATGTAAAAGATCCCATGACACAATTTCTGAGCCTTTCTGATTCTATAAGGAAGAGGGATAAAAAAGAAACAGAGACAAAGGGGTAAATTTTCAGGCCACAATGGTGGCAGGCACGGAGACAGTCGAGCATGGAATTTTGTGCTCCAGCCGGTGTGCCAATTCCCTGACTCAATCTCACCTTCAGGCCATTTCCCTGGTGGCAGGATGATGGTGGGGGTGGGGGTTGGGGTGGGGGATGAGGGCGGGGGGGGCGTTGGAGGGTCACAGCAGAGCTCCTTACGCACAATCAAAAGGTAGCTGAAGTGATATTAGGACTTTTTTTTTGTTATTTTTATTTTATCTTTTATTTCTATTTTTACAATTGTTACACCTCTCAGTTAACTTTTCATTGAGTTAAACATTGAACAGAATGATACTCATTTCACTGTGGGAGTGAGTAGCAAAGCTGTACCCAAGAGAACATACAGGGTAAGGCATTAAACCTGCAATAATATATGATAAATATTGTTTTTTGTAGAAGTGTAATTTACTAGAGCTTAGCAGTAAACTCCCCAATAACATATGCCACTATCTTTCATACATTTCTAAAAATCAGAGTGCTTACTACCCTTCTTTAAATTAAATCCAGGATAAATATTTTCAAACGACTGCATGTATAAATGTACATTGCTTGAATACGTTAGAGCATGTCTTATAAATTGGGTAAATTACACTGCACTGGAAGCCCCAGTATAGAGTAATTTACCCAATTTATTAAATGGAGCAAATTCCATGCATTCAAAGAATATTATTTAAAAAATCATGCCAACTTGTAGAGGCAACATAAAGGATCGTAGGATATTCCTTCCAGTACTATTGATGTGCCACTGCCTGCAGAGGTGAAATTTCAGCTAAGTAGTCACTTAATAAAAGTGTTAACTGAAATGTGGTTAATGATTACAGTTTAATACAAAAATTAAACTTAATGATAAATATTGAAAGATAACTTCGATAACTTTATAGAGGTAAAGACTGATATCAGAGGATGTTTTCATAAGATTGCATAACTCATATGCAATGACACCAGTGGTGGAATCTTCCCAGATTTACACTAAGTGCAGTAGCAGGCGAAAAAAACGTTTTATCCGTCGGCCACAATGGCGCCTTCTCACGCTGTATCTTCCCAATCCCGCTACATTAATTATGTATTCCCGGGAAACACGCCGTTTCGATGGTGGGTGGGCAGGCTCCAATTTGCCCACCACGCCGTCATCTCGCCGCTTCATCACGCTGAGCGCCATATTTAAAGTACAGCTGCATGCACACCTCTCAGTGCTTCTAGCCCAGGACTGCTGCAAAGAAGACATGGCCACGAAAGGCAAGAAGACTGCAGCCCCCAGGTTTAGTGATGCATCCCTCAAGTGCCTTTTTGATGCCTTGGAGGCCCACTGTCCTGTACCCCTGCTCTAACCACAGGAGGGGCAGCAACATTACCACTCTGGCTTGATAGGCAATGGCAGTGGTGATCAGTGCCAATGCTGCACAGAAGAGGCTGGCCATCCAATGCAGATAGAGATGTTTTTGTTAGCAGTCCTCAACCACCGGACCCATACAGATTTTGCCCTTGGCGCTTCAGGGCATAGGCCACATCCACATGGTAACAATCTTACGTTTAGTGTGTTCTGTGTAGGTGACTGAGTCCCGGATGATATTTTCCAAGAACATCTTGAGACCCTCACGGATTTCCTCTTAAATGAGGCGGAGATGCGTTTAATGCCTCTATGTTGAGCAAGGCGGCGAATGACGGGTTTAGTGATTCCCTGGATATTATCTTGAAGGACTTTCGGTGCTGGTTAGTGCCACCTTTACCGAGACCTTTACCGTCTTTGCCTCTACTGGACATCATGCCCAGAGACATAGTTTTGTAATGACCAGTGCAGATAGAGGATGAATGATCTCATCCATGCTCCCAGAGTAAGGCAACCATCTCATCACTCTAAACTCACACACTCACTGCCAGCTCAAAGGACCTCACCACCCATTCCCTCACACATACCCTCACATCTCCATCTGGCCTCATCCCCTCTGGAGACTGCCTCCTCAGCCCTCACCCTCTTGAAGCCACTTGCACAGATCAACATTTGCCCCCACACATACCCTGGGATGCCCTCTTTCCCCAGTACAGCCCTCACCCTGCAGCCTCTTCCCTTGTCTGAGGCCACTTCTCCCCCTTCCCCAAGTAAGCCCTAGCCCTGCAGCCATTGAAAAGCCACCCATGCCTTATGGCTGGTCTGGTAGGCAGAGCTGCTCATCATCCCTCATAAAAGTGATGTGATGCTGTCTGTGAAGCCTGGCACTGATGACTGTGAATGCTCTCCAAAGGAAGGTAGGCAAATAAACCTTGAAGTCCCGAGTGAAGTGCAGCCCGCCATATGCACGTCTTATATATGCTGTTGTGAAGCATGTCGGCGTGCAATCACGCTGAAGTGGGGGGACCATCCAGCATGGGGGGATGATTCCAGCGGACTGGGCTTATAATGATATGCAGATGTATTACAATGAGGTTCCCGAAGTCTGATGGAGGGAAACGTGGTCTGCCTTTGATGGGCAGAGTGGATGTTTGCAAACTGATTTCATGCCTTCTCGCCATATTATCCACTCATGCCGCTGAACACACCCAATGCCAGTGGGCACTGAAAATTCCACCCCAGAAGTGAGATTAGATTAGCACTGCAACAGTCATTTTGACTCAGCAGTTACTAGGCTTGTCTGTTGTCAGTACAATTTATTTGTAGATAAAGGCAAAATACTGCAGATGCTGGAAATCTGAAACAAAAACAAAAAATGCTGGAAAAGCTCAGAAGGACTGACAGCATCTGTGGAGAGAAAGACAGAGTTAATGTTTTGAGTCCATATGATTCTCCTTCAGAGCTAAAGAGAAATAGAAATGTGGTGAAATATATACTGTTTAATGGGTGCAGAACAGATGAAGCTGGATAGAAAGCCAGTGATAGGTGGAGGCAAAGGAGAGATTGCGAAAGATGTCATAAACAAAAGGTCAAAGGGTTGTTAATACTCCATCATCACCCCCAACACCCTCCTATGGCACCCTCCTGTGCAATCGCAGAAGGTGCAACACCTGCCCCTTTACTTCCCCCCTCCTCACCATCCAAGGGCCCAAACACTCCTTTCAAATGAAGCAGTTCTTCACTTGCACTTCCCTCAATTTAGTCTACTGTACTCGTTGCTCTCAATGTGGTCTCCTCTACATTGGAGAGACCAAACGCAGACTGGGTGACCGCTTTGCGGAACGCCTTCGGTCTGTCTACAAGCATGATCCAGACCTCCCTGTCGTTTGCCATTTCAACACATCACCCGGCTCTCATGCCCACATGTCCGTCCTTGGCCTCCAGTGAAGCTCAACGCAAACTGGAGGAACAGCACCTCATCTTCCCATTAGGCACTTTACAGCCTTCCGGACTTAACATTGAGTTCAATAACTTCAGACCACAAAGTCTCTCCTCCATCCCCACCCCTTTTTGATCCCCTCCTTTTTTCTTATTCATTTTATTTTTAAATTTTTATTTATTTTTTCACCCCGCTTATTTTCATTATTATTATTTTTAAAAATTATTTCCATTTTTATTCATTGTTTTGCCCCCAGCTTTTAGCCTTTTCGATCTTTTTTCCCACCACTGTCCCCTCCCCCCACCCCACCCCCACTACGGCCATCTGTCACTTTCCAGAGTGCTTACCCTGGTCCGGCCATTATCACATTCTGCTTCCCACTCTTAATGTCACCATTAGCACCTCCTTTAGCCAGAACCACCACAATTAACAGCCCTTTAACCTTTTGTTTATGACACCTTTCGCAATCTCTCCTTTGCCTCCACCTATTGCTGGCCTTCTATCCAGCTTCACCTGTTCTGCCCTCCCCTTAAACAGTATAAATTTCACCACATTTCTATTTCTCTTTAGCTCCGAAGGAGAGTCATACGGACTTGAAACATGAACTCTGCTTTTCTCTCCACAGATGCTGTCAGACCTGCTGAGTTTTTCCAGCATGTTTTGTTTTTTTTTCCAGTTTATTTGTAACTTGTTTTAGTAATATAGGGCAGGATTTTGAGGTCATTGGTGAGCAGGCCCGGGAACGGCTGGGAAACGGTCCGCTGCCTGCGATCAGTGCCCGACCACAATTTCACACTGGTGGGTCAATTAAAGCCTGCCCAGTGTGAAGCCTGGCTCTTCGCTGGTCAGGAAGGGCCAAGCGGGGGTGGGTGCCAGTCGGCCGCCGGGTCCAATGTGACATGGTGGCCAGTTTAAAAACAGCCCAAGCAGCCCCTGAACGTCTCCTCTGCATCTTCAACATTGAAGTCATGGAGCCGAGTGTGGCTGGAGATGCCAGGCGGGAGGGCAGGTCAGGTGGGCACCCAGACCCCCTGCTTTTTGTATAAGTGCCTTGCCATCCTGCTGGAGGAGGTGGCTACCAGGAGGGACACCCTTGTCCCCAGAGATGAGAGGAGGAGGCCACCACACCTCACCAAGAGGGCACGGGAGGAGGTAGCACCACTGGTGAGCAGCCATGCATGGGTGCAGTGCCAGAAACAGTTGAATAATCTACTGCACTCAGGAAGGGTGTGTACCATGTTGGCATGGGTCAATGTGTTGAAGCCTTAAAGGTTGGTCATCCCCCCACCCCCGTGGACTTCAGGGGTGTTAGAGTCTGAGTGCCAACTGTCAATGACGCCAGAGCTGACCAAGAGTGTGAGCCCTGACTGCTTGGACTGAGTGCCTTGTGGCTCAGAACATAAGAACTAGGAGCAGGAGTAGGCAATTCAGCCCCTTGAGCCTGCCTCACCATTCAATACGATCATGGCTGATCTCATTTCAGACTCAACACCAATTTCCCACCCTCTCCCCATAACCTTTCAACCCATTACTAATAATATTTAATTCCAGATATTTTATTGAATTCAAATGGTGGGATTCGATCCTGGGTCCCTGGAGCATTACCCTGGGTCCCTGGTTCAGTGACAATGCCACTATGCCACTGCCTGCTTCTAAGATTATGATAACCAGGAATAGAACCCGGATCAATTGATTGGGAATCAGTTATGTTCACCACTCTGCCACCGTCACGACTCGGATGTGCCCTGCAAGGTTTCCCTCAGCTGGGGTTGGCCAGGCTGCAATGGCGCTGCAGGTAGAGAGTGAACTAATCAATGCTCCTCTGTCCTTTCAGGAAAAGACAAGCCATAATCAGGATGAGTGGGCATGTACAGGCAGAGGCCTGCCCAACCTCCTGCTACTTGAGCTCAAGAGCTGGCATACTCCCCATGCACCTGGTGTGGAGAGGCAGGGGTGCCAGACGAAGGTAAGAGTACAGTGCACAGAGGTGAGAGTTTCGGATCATGCAACCTTTCTACTGTCGTCCCTTCATTGATGGGAGCCTCGAACCTGGAGTCCCTATTGGTCGTTGAAAGACGATGGCACCATGATGCAGATCTCCATTGTCTCACCAGCGTGCCAGGCATGCACAGTGACAGTGTGATGATGTTAACTAATGACATGTCCTCGTTCTCTCTTTTAGGTTCACCGGCAAGCAATCATTCTGTGGACCTAAAGGGCCACCCATGACGCCAGAGGACCACCAGGTTTTAGATGCACCTGTGTCACACACCCGCTCTCTGAAGCAGGCATCAGCACAGATACCAGCGCCTCGGTGGACATTAGATCGGCGGCTAGAATGTTGGGGCACATTGGTGAGGGCGCTTCACGCTTGATTGAGGTGCAGGCAGAGGCAGAGAGTACCCAGGGTGCCGGCAGTCGGAGGACTGCTGGGGACCAGGACAATGCTCAGTCAAAGGCAGATGATGAGCCTCTGGCGTTGTCCATTAGGTAGCAGATGCTGGATGTCCAGCGAGATGTGTGGGTGGATCTGGCGGAGATCCATGAGGGTCTGTGTACCATGATCTCTGTTGTGGAAGAGTCTATGCAGAGCGTGAGCACTGCGCTGACTCTCATGGCCGAGCGCACTGCCTCCTCCATTGAGAGAGTGGCGACTCTCATGGAGAGGCAGCTCCAGGAACAGAATCAAAGGTTTCTGAGCTTGTGCTCAGACCTGCAAGCCCTTACTCAGGCACTGACCTCAGGTGGTCTGTGCCAGTGTGGGAGATGATGAGGCACCCAGTATCCCAACTAGATGCCCGTCCATCAATGGTGAGCAGGGAGGTCCAGAG
Source organism: Cetorhinus maximus (assembly GCF_964194155.1). Lineage (NCBI taxonomy): Eukaryota > Metazoa > Chordata > Chondrichthyes > Lamniformes > Cetorhinidae > Cetorhinus > Cetorhinus maximus. The sequence goes on along the minus strand of NC_135881.1, from coordinate 96,640,466 downwards.
CGATCTCACATTGCCGCGCAACCTGTTTGTCGTTTCTGTGGGCTCCTCCCAGGGCTCTCTGGGTGATGGCAGCAGCTCCTTTGCCCCTCTGCCAGTGACCATGGCATCTGATGATGCTGCGATGACTGGGGAGATGCCAGCCATGGCACTGGTTGCTCCCTTCCAGGTGGGGCCAGCACAGGCTCCACCGGCCAGAGGACGACTACCAAGGTTATCAAGGCCAACAAGACAGCAGAGTGAGCAGGCTGCCTCCAATGCTGGTGCCAGCGAGGGAGGTCGCCAAGATGTAGCACTCAGAAACATAAGTTAAAGGCACCATGAGCCCAAGAGGAACAGTTCACGGGTGATTTTCTGTTCATTTATGTTTGGTTTATCTTTGCTGCTCTGGGAATGAAGACCAGAGAAGGTTATGTAAATTTTTCTGGTTTGTCAAAATGAGATAAATTTTGTTTATGTCCTAATGGCCTGAGTATGCTTCACCTTTGTATATTTTTGGTGCAGAGTTTGCCAGTATGTAATGACGTGAGTGGCTCTAAACTTTATTGCACAGGCACTGAGTGGACTTTGGGTTCAAATGAAAGGGTCATTTCAGATATCTGGGATGGAGGCAGCTGCCCTAGCTTGCAGATGAAGCTGATCTTTGGTAGCCTAGCTGAAGGAGCATTGAATCAAGGCGTCCCTGGTATCTCTGCCTCCCTGGAGTTACCGAGGTCTGCCTCCGCACCCTAAGCTTTCTCCTCACTGTTCTCCTTTTCTGACTCACTACTGGCCTATCATCTGTGGCCTCTGCAGCTGCATCATGATCCTCTTCCTCCAGTGGGACCCCCTTTGCCAGGGCCAGTTTGTTGGGAGTGCAGAATGCAACCAATATCAGTGACACTCGCCCTGGGGGGTATTGTAGCGCTCGGCCTGAACGGGCATCGGAAGCACATCTTGAGAAAGCCTATGGTCCTCTCTATCACCTCCCTTGTGGAGGCATGGCTCCTATTATAACACTGCTCAGCCTTTCTTCTTGGTTGGTGAAGAGGCGTCATGAGCCACTTCTTCAATCGCAGAGCATCCCTTGTCACCCAGCGGCCATTCATCCAGTTGAGCTGGAGAACTGAAGAGCCTCAGCACCTGGGAGTGTTTCAGGATGTAAGCGTCATGGGAGCTGCCAGAGCAGCTTGCATAGACTTGCTGAATCTGCATCCTGTGGTTACACACTATCTGCACGTTCATGGAGTGGAATCCCTTCCTGTTGACGAAGGCTCCTGGCTGACCCTCTGGCACCTTAATGGCCACATGTGTGCAGTTGTTTGCATCCTGGACGTGGGGGAACCCAGCAATTGCTGCAAAGCCTCTGGATCGCTCAGCCTGGCTGGCCTTGTCCGTATGGTAAACAGTAAAGGTCAGTACCCGCCTGTGGTAATCTGAGGTGCAATGCACCTTTAAGAGAATGTAAGCAGACTAACCACATGATTGTATTACCCAATTGCTGTGTAGCACGGGCTACATTGTTAAGCAGTAGTTTTAGAATGGGTTTTGGCTTGAGAAGCACACGTGTTTTAGTGCTCCATTACTTATGTGAATAAACAGCATGTGCTTCACTTTACAATGGTCTCTTTGTCTACATCATCTTGATTGCCAGCTCACCTCACTTATCAGTAGATAGGTGTGCAACCGTGTTTGCTGAACAAGCGATCCAATAGAAGGAACATAATGACTGGCGATGAGGCAAAACACAAGTCGAAAACACCAAGGAAAGCCGCAGGAATTAAACGGAAATAAATCAGCCGTACCTTGCAAGGCGATTGTAAGTACAGCCTTCATCACAGTCGTCAAAATCATTTCCCTCCAGTATGCCACAGTTTGGCCATATCAAACCGTTTGATCAGACCATCGATGACTGGTCACATTACATTGAACGCTTTGCGTTCTTCTTTTTGGCCAACAACATATCAGGGGAGGAGAAGAGGCGAGCAATCCTCTTATCAATGTGTGGTAGTAAAACATATGGCCTAATTCGTAGTCTAACGGTACCCAACGCTCCAGATTCCAAGAGCTTTGATGAGTTGGTAAATCTTGTCTAAAGCCACTTTCAGCCATAACCCTCAGTAACAATGCAGCATTTGAAATTTAATTCGAGGTGTTGCGCCCCTGGAGAGACAGTCGCTTGCTATGTAACAGCCTTAAAATAATTGACAAAGCACTGTGAGTTCAGGATATCAATTAGTGACATGTTAAGAGACCGATTAGTGTGTGGGATAATGAAGACACCATTCAAAAAAGGTTGTTGTCAGAAATGAATTTAGACTTGAGCAAGGCACTGGAGTTGGCGCTCGCAATGGAGAGCACAGTCAGGGATTCAGAAGTAATCAAGGGAGCATAAAATGGCGCCGTCCTTCACATCGGGAGGGAAGCACCGGTTAGAAATGGCGCGGAAGCACAGGGCTCTGTGGAAAGTCAGGAAACAGCCACCATTAACAGACCAGCAAAAAACAATGGTTCAACAGAGAAAGCCTACAATAATAATGGTAGTAATGGAACCCGACAACCTGCAAACGAATGACAATTTAAAAGAATTGAATGTTTCTTCTGCCATCGTAATGGACACATTATGCAACATTGTAATGAGAGGTTAAGTCAAAACTTTAAGCAAAAAGGTAGAAATCATGAAATCAACATAATAGAGGAACCAGAAGAAACAGACTCAGATATTTATTCACTATTCAACTTAAAATGGGTAAAACAGCCAAGCTATATGACAGTGAAAGTCAATGAGAAATCCATCTGAATGGAGATGGATACAGGGCATCCACGACAGTTATAGGGGAACATACATTCAAATATCTAAATGGAGAAGACTACCCATTATAACTGGAAAATTCAGACGCTAAATTAAAGATGTACACTGGTGAAGGCATATGTGTAAGAGGCATATGCAAGATTCCAGTACAGTATGGAAATCAGTCTGTTAATCTACCCCTAATAGTGGTAGCAGGGGAGGGTCCAAGTCTACTTGGTCGGAACTGCCTTAAGGAAATAAAGTTGGAGTGGACTGGGACTTTTCAACTCAGGATGAAAGATTTGCAAAACGATTGCAGAAATATGCCTCTGTGTTTAGGAAGGAGCCTGGAAAGATTCAGGGGTTGTAAGCTAAAATCCACGTGGATCCTGAGGCAACCCCCAGATTCATGGAGGCCAGTACCCTTTGCATTGTGAGAAAAAGTTGATGCCGAATTAGACAGGCTGGAAAGGTTGGAAGTCTTACAACCCGTACAGTTTTCCAAAAGGGCAGCACCCATAGTTCCAGAGTGTGCGAATATGTGGGGACAACAAATTGACCTTTAGCAAAGTGGCCAGACTTGATAGGCACCCTATACTATCCTATACCGAAAATTGATGAATTGTACTCCAAGCTGGCAGGGGGAACCGCATATACGAAGCTCGACAGGAGCCATGCTTACCAGCAAGTCGAACTAGAAAAGACCTCTCAGGGCTTAGTGACTATCAAAACACATAGGGGTTTATACCAATATACCCAGTTACACTTTGGACTCTCATTGCCGTGTGCAATTTTCCAACGGACTATGGAAAATTTACTTCAAGGGCCCCCATGTTGTCCTAGTAGCAGGACTAACTGATGTAGAACACCTGGCTAACCTGGAAGGGGCGTTGAAGTGTTTTTCACAAGCAGGAATATGTTTGAAAAGAGGAAAATGTATCTTCCAAGCAAAAGAAGTGGTTTACCTGGCCATAAGGTCAACTTGCAGGGCCTTCACCCAGTAGAAAAGGTGAGAGCTATTCCTGAGGTGGCAGCACCGAAAAATGCCACAGAACTCAAGTCCTTCTTGGGAATGATTAACTATTATGGCAGTTTTCTCCTAAATTTGTCAACAGTACTAGCTCCACTATGCGGTTTGCTCAAGAAACACCACAGGTGGTCTTGGCAAGCTCCACAACAAGAGGCTTTTACGACGGTAAAATGGTTGCTATGTTCATCGGCCCTATTGGTACATTTCAACCCAAAGAAAGAATTAATTCTGACCTGCAAAGCATCCCCTTACAGAGTAGGGGTAATACTCTCCCACCGGATGGCAGATGGCTCCAAACAGCCCATTGGTAACGTCTGAAGAATACTCAGCGTTGCAGAACGATGATTCTCAAATCAAGAAAGAAAGCTTATCCATTATGTTTGGCATTAGGAAGTTCCACCAATACATCTATGGTCACCACTTTACCAGTGTATCTGACCACAAGCCACTACCTGGCTTGTTCGGCGAAGACAAGGCAATACCCCCAATTGCCTCTGCATGTATCCAAAGGTGGGTGCTGATTCTAGCTGCTTCCTAATATACTTTTATCTACCGGCCAGGTAGCCAGGTTGCAAATGCCAACACACTGAGCCAATTGCCTCTAAAAGACAACAACGCGAACGTCCCAATTACCCAAGAACTTGTTTTGTTATTAAACTCTCCAGATTCGTCATCAGTACATGCCAGATAAATAAGAGAGTGGACAGATCTCGATCCAGTTTTGTCTCACGTAAGGGAACAAGTTTTACAGGGATGGTCTAACAAGCCAAAGTCTAATGAAATGAAGCCCTATTTTAATAGGAGGTACAAACTCACCTGCCAGGGTGGCATCTTTCTGCGGGGAGCGAGAGTCATTGTGCTTCCGAGAGGAAGACAACCATTATTGACCAAATTGCATAGTGCTCGCCCTGGCATCTCTAGAATGAAAATGTTGGCACGCAGCTACTTATGGTGGCCAGGGATGGATACAGAAATCAAAAACTTAGTCAACAGCTGCATACACTGCCAACAGGGACAGAAATTGCCTCCTTCAGCTCCACTGCATCCCTGGGAATAGCCAGGAAGGCCATGGGTCCACCTCCACATTGACTACGTGGGGCCTTTTTGGGCACAATGTTCCTCCTGATCATAGATGCTCACTCGAAGTGGATGGATGTATATGAAGTATGATCACCCACATCTGCCACCACCATACACAGATTGCACCAGAGTTTTGCAATCCACGGGTTACTGGAAATGATAGTGTCTAATAAAGGAATGGCATCCACCAGCGGACAATTCCAAAGGCTTGCAAGTCTCAATGGCATAACACATGTTAAGACCTCGCCATACCACCCTGAATCCAATGAGTTGGCCGAGAGGGCAGTCCAGACGTTCAAGTCCGGAATGAAGGATGGATGGAGACTCTGTTGCAACTAGATTATCATGCTTCCTATTCAACTATAGGAGTACGCCACACACAACCACCAGTATTGCCCCCGCAGTTATTGGTGAAGAGATATCTCCAGACAATGTTGAATTTCATAAGGCCGAATTTATTGGGGAGGGTAGAGAGAAGCCAGGAGGCCCAGAAAAATGGACACGATTACCACAGTTATGAAAGAAGCTTCACTGTTGGAAACACAGTTTTTGCAAAGATCTTTGAAGATGGGCCCATATGGCTATCAGGTGAAGTTAGTGCAGTGGCAGGACCTCTTCCTTATCACATGTTGGTTGAAGGCTGGATAATTAGGAGACACGTAGATCACCTCAGGAAAAGGGAAACACATCTACAAGAAAAAATGCGCCAAGCATTCCCGTTTGAGTCTATACCACATGTGAAAGGAGCCCCCCTTGATTTGGAAGTACCTGTAGGATCCGTTGAGTCTGAGAGATTCGAAGAAACAAACTTACAGGTTCCTACTGGAGAACCTAGTGGACAGATGACTCCTGGGAGGGAGGCCCTGGATCCAAAGTCATAGAACTACGATGTTCAGCACATTTGAAGAAGCCCCCAGAGAAACTGAATTTGTAAATAGTTCATGTAAATAGTTGATATATTGTAAAGATTATAATTTGTACCTTTGAGTAAAGGGGGAGGGATGTGGTAATCTGAGGTGCAATACACCTTTAAGAGAATGTGAACAGATTCACCACGTGATTGTATTACCCAATTGCTGTGTCACCGGGGCTACATTGTTAAGCAGTAGTGTTAGAATGGGCTTTGGTTTGAGAAGCACACATGTGTTAGTGCTCCTTTACTTATGTGAATAAACATGTGCTTCATTTTACAATGGTCTCTTCATCTAAGTCATCTTGATTACCAACTCACTTACCAGTAGGTAGGCGTGCAACCATGTTCACTGAACAAGCGACCCGAGAGAAGGAACATAACTCCGTCTGAACAGAGCTTCTGTCACCAGCTTGGCGCAACTGTGGACAGCTGATTGGGAAACTCCACACAGATCACCCACTGACCCTGGAAAGAGCCGGAGGCATAGAAGTTGAGGGCCACTGTGACCTTCAGAGCCACTGGCATGGGGTGTCCACCCACACAGTCGGAGCTGATTTCAGACCCAATCATCTGCATCTGACAGATGGAGGTCACAGTCTCCCTCGCGAGGTAGACTCTCCTTCAGCACTGCACCTCGGACATATTGAAATAGCTGCATCACCGCCTGTAAACTCTGGCAGCAAGATAGGGGTGTCTTCTGCGGCCCCTTCTGCCTTGGACTACTGCTGGTCCTGCACCCCTTGTTCCTGTGCCTCTCCTCCCACAGGCCCCTCCCCTGGAAGCTGCGTAGGGACACCTGGCCTCCTCTCCCTTCTGCCTCTATCTTCCTCCTCAGAGGAGGTGCCACCCACGGAGACCACAATCCCCCATTACCAGGGTTATGGAAGGCTGTCTTGATACATGGTCAAAATCCTCTGGGGGCCTTGGAGTCACCAATGAGTCCTGAAATGAAGCCTGGAAATGTTAAGGCTGAAGCTCAGGACAGAGATGAAGCTGTCAGGTTCAAATAAGCAACTAGCAACAAACTATCTCCTAAACTCCCCACTATTCACAATGGCAATGCTACTGACCGTTGGATGAGGTTTCGTTAAATGTGGGCTGCCAGTCTGCCCATTTTGCCCATGTAACGAGCACAAAATTGCACAGTAAACGAAAAGTCGGGAACAATTGCCTTTTTACCTGCCTTAAGTGGCCTTTTAATTGTTGGCGGGTGCAGCTCTGCACGCGCCCGCTGACCTGAAGATTGCTCACGTGCGGGGTGACATCGGGATGCTCGCCCGACGTCATCTCACGTTATTTCACGTCCACTCAGGTTGGGTGCGCGCCCGCCCGCGAGGAGTAAAATTCTGCCCATGAGGTTTCTTTATTCTATGGAGGCCCATCTTATCATTCCAAAATGGAAATACACGGTTGAAACTGAAGAACTGCAGCAGCATTTTACTGCTTCTGACAGAAATTTGACACACCAGATTAAAGCCTAGCCATGTAGGCCTGGTGTTCATCAATTTTCAGACAAATGGAATTTAAACCAGGCTTCTGGCATTTGGTGGGCATTCATTATTTTTGCATGCAGCTCACAAATCAAAAACTTCAGAGGCTACAAATTGGATAGCCCTGTTTATTGGGCATGGGGGTCATGGTTCCCAACTTGCTTGTGCTTGTCAGAATGATTGTGACACTGGCTGGTGCACCTTCAATGCTGCTTTCTGCTCCTGGCTACTGCCGGTGAGCTCTGCACATAGAAGGAGGCTTCAACAATATTGTTTGCAGACCACATCATACAAGCAACCTGTTCTTCTTAAAGGCAACAGTACTTTAAAGGAAAGCTGCCCAAAATGATTAGTGCAATGCAAGTTTTTGCAAATTCTTGCAGAGAATGGGTTTCAGGGTGACAGATGTGGTGCTGGAGGCATTAACGATGGAGGTGGGAAGGAGGAGAAACATCATGGCCCTATAGGGGCCAGGCGAACCTCAAGGACCAACCTCAGGAGGCAATGGGAGCAGGTATCCAGGAAAGTCAACTTCCTGAGTCTGCACCTGAGGAGCTGGCAGCAATGCCACAAGAAGTCGATGTCAGTGAATACATCTTCACATGACATCTCCTACCAACATAACACCAACCTCTCAGGCTGCTCAATGATGCCCATTACTCACAAAGCAGCACTCCCTGGTGCTCAGGATTCATGCCTGATAACAGTCAGATACTCCATCTCACTCTCACACACCTACCAATGCTTCCAGCCTCACACTCACTTCTCACTGCCTACACATACCTCCAGCCAGTTCATCAATATTATCCCAACCCAGCATGGTCATACCATACTTTGCCTATCATCATCATACAGCCATGCAACCTCCTTGGAAGAACACGTTTCTTTTGTTTCTTGGTTTATATTTAAGTGTCCTGGCATGACATAACATTATAGCACTATTCAATTCCAGCCTTATGGCATTTGTCATGGACTAAAAGACCCATGCATTATAATCTGCAGGTCCTTCTGCCATGCAGCAGCTTTGACTGTGCAGTCCTGCATGGTGTATATATGCTTGGAATTGCATCTACCGAAGTGCATCAAACTACATTTGCTATATTAAGATACCACCAGATACATCCCCCATTGCACCTAGGTTGCCTTGCAATTTTAATTTATTTCAAGGTCTCATATCGCATACATATTTGTGCCACCCACAATCATACATATTGTACTTCTCACACCTTCATCCACTTGAAAAACTTTTTAATATTAGTGCTAACTTTGTCTTTTACTAGTTTGAACTTGTGGACCCTTGTGATGCGCTCGTAAGTTAATGGAAGATTGCAAACTTACATGCATCAGCAATTCAAAATTGCCAATACAATTAAGCTGGAAGTATAAGCAATCAACGGCACCACAGAGTGTCAGCTGGGCACCTCTCTCCAAAGCCAATAACAATTTCTAGATAGATTGTCTCACTTTCCCAAACGAAAACAAAGGGATTATTTTGGAAGGCAGCTAAAAAACTGAATGTTAAATTCATAACATATCTAACATTTTTCTCAATGAAATATAATGAAGATATTGTTTGAAGTTTCTATCCAAAGCCTGATTACTGAATATGTTGAGGAACTGCAATGAAAACATGACACCACAAAATATTAACAAAAAAGAGCAAGATGAAAAATTAGTGTAGAAATGAAAACTAAGCCAGTACTTAAACAACTTCAGACAATGTAACTCTCAATCATTCAGACAGCCTAACCTATTTCTATATATTACACAAGAACACTAGACTTGGCAGCAGGATTAGGCCTAATGGCCTGTAGAGCCTGGTCTGCCATTCAACACGATCACGGCTGGCCTCAACTCTATTTTCTCACCTGCTCCCCATAACCCTCAATTCCCTGAGAAAGCAAAACAGTATCTATCCCTGCCTTAGATATATTCAACAATGGAGCAACCACAGCTTTCTGGAATAGACAATTCCAAAGAACACAACCCTTTGAGTGAAGAAATTTCTCCTTATCCGATCTTCCCCTTATCCTGAGACTGTGCCCCAGTGTTTTAGATTCTCCAGCCAATGGAAACAACTTCTCAGTATCTACCCTGCGAAGCCCCTTCAGAATCCCACATATTTCAATAAGATCACCTCTCATTCTTCTAAACTTCAGAGAATATAAACCCAAGTTACTCAGCCTCTCATCATAGGACAATCCTCCATAGGGACCAATCTAGTGAACCTTTGCTGTACTGCCTCCAATGCAAGTATATCCTTCCTTAAATATGGAGACCAAAACTGCACACAGTATTCCAGGTCTGGTATCACCAAAGGCCTGTACAACTGTAGCAACATTTCTTTAATCCTGTATTCCAATCCCCTTGCACTAAAAGACAACACAAAGTTTGCCTTCCTAATTGCTTACTGTACCTGCATGCTAACTTTTTGTGTTCCTTGTACCAGCACACCCAAGTTTCTCTGAACATCAAGATTTGCAAGTTTAATGCTTTTAAAAAATATTCTGTTTTTCTATTCTTATGACCAAAGTGAATAAACTCATACTTCCTCACATTATACTCCATATGCCATCTTGTTGCCCACTCATTTAGCCTGCTATATTGCTTTGCAATCTCTCCGTGTCCTCCTCACAGCTTACATCTCGTATCATCAAAAATCTTAGATACATTACTCTCTGTCTCTCCATCTAAGTCATTAATATAGATTGGAAATAGATGAGTCCCAGCACTGATCCATGCAGCACCTAGTTGTCACATACTGCCAACTTGAAAATGGCCCATTCATACCTACTCTTTGCTTCCTGTCTGTTAACTAAGCCAATAGCTATGCTAATATATTACCCAAACTCCATGAGGCCATTTTATTTTTGTGTGGCACCTTATCTAATGTGCTTTGGAAATCCAATTTGGTATACTACATCAACTGTTTCCTTTATCTACCCTATCAGTTCCATCCTCAAAAATACTAAGAAATTTGTCAAACATGATTTCCCTTCAATAAAACCATTTTGACTTTGTCTGATCGTACTATGATTTTCTAAGTGCATTGTTAAGATTTTTTTAAGAATACATTTTGCACTTTCCCGATGACTGATGTCAAGCTAACTAGCCTGGCAGTTCCCTGTTTTCTCTCTCCCTCATTTCTTCAATGGTAGTGTTACATTTGCTAACCTCCAATTTGCTGGGACAGTTCCAGAATCTAGGGAATTTTGGAAAATCATAGCTTGCTCATACACTATCTCTGCCGCTATCTTTTTTACAATCCTAAGATGTAGGCTATTAAGGCCTGAGGATTAGATGTATTTTAGTCCCTTAGGTTTCCCCAGTACTTTATCTCTGCTGATATTAATTATGATGTAAATAATGTTAATTTCCTCAATCTTTGTAGCACATAGGTTACCCTTTATTTCTGGTATGGAAATTGCACCTTTTAGTGTGAAGACAGAGACAAAATATTTACTTAATGTCTTAGCCATTTCTTCATTCCCAATAATAAATTTCTCCAGTTTCTGCTTCTAAGGGACCAAGGTTTAATTTAGCTACTCTCTTACTTTTTATAAACTTGCAAAAGCTCTTACAATCTGTACTCAATTACCTTATCAATGTAATGCAGTGGCTATATTATGGTTTCTATAATCAGACTGGCTGTACTATTACCAATTGTGCATGGGACTAAGCATTGAAAATAACTTCTCAAAAAATCATTCTAAGATTCCCAGATGAATCTATGTGATCTCATACAGCTCATGCCTTTTTGCTTTACATACATTCAAAAACAACCATGAATATACTAATTATTCAAGAGTTCTCTTTCATGGGCATCTGGAACTTTTAAGTATAACATAATACCAAATGTATTAAAGTAGCTGAAGTCTAAAGAAGGTGATCACAGTCCCTTACTTAAACGATACATTCTGACATACATTCAGGAACATCTATTCTATGTCTAATTTTGTTGGCTGATTGTTATTCTCAGAGATAGTTGCATTGGTTATTTAGAGGAATACTCTTGTGCTGGAAAAGGCTGCTCCTAACTATTATGGGCATTTCAGGTCAAACATGGGCAAGGAAACCTCCAGCTGATTACCACGTACCGCTCTTCCTCAGCTGAAGAATCAGTACTACTCCATGTTGAACACCACTTGAAGGAAATACTGAACGTTGAAAGGGTGTAGAATGTACTCTGGCTGGTGGACTTCAATGTCCATCACCAAGAGTGGCTCGGTAGCACCACTATTGACCGAGCTGGCCGAGTCCTAAAGGACATAGCTGCTAGACTGGGTCCGCGGCAGATGGTGAGGGAAACAAGAAGAAGGAAAAACAAACTTGACTTCATCCTCACCTACCTGCCTGCCGCAGATGCATCTGTCCATGACAGTATCAGTAGGAGTGACCGCCGCATAGTCGTTGTGGAGACGAAGTCCCGCCTTCACATTGAGGATACACTCCACCATGTTATTTGGCACTATCACCGTGCTAAATGGAATAGATTTCAAACAGATCTAGCAACTCAAGACTGGGCATCCATTTGGCCCCATGGGCCATCAGCAGCAGCAGAATTGCACTCAGCCACAATCTGTAATCTCATGGCCTGACATACCCCCACCCTCCCATTACCATTAAGCCAGGCAATCAACCCTGGTTCAATGAAGAGTGCAGGAGGGCATGCCAGGAGCAGCACCAGGCATACCTAAAAATGAGATGTCAACCTGGTGAAGCTATAACATTGGACAACTTGCATGCTAAACAGCATAAGCAGCAAGTGATAGACAGAGCTAAGTGATCCCACAGCCAATGGGTCAGATCTAAGCTCTGCAGTCTTGCCACATCCAGTTGTGAATGGTGGTGGGCAATTAACCACTCACTGGAGGAGGAGGTTCCACAAGTACCCTCATCCTCAGTGATGGGGGAGTCCAACACATCAGTGTAAAAGATAAGGCTGAAGCATTTGCTACAATTTCAGCCAGAAGTGCCGAGTGGATGATCCATCTTGGCCTCCTCCAGAGGTCCCCAGCATCACAGATGCCAGTCTTCAGACAATTAAATTCACTCCACGTGATATCAAGAAACGGCTGAAGGAACTGGATGGTGCAACACCTATGGGCCCTGGAAATATTTCGACAATAGTGCTGAAGACTTCTGCTCCAGAACTTACCGTGCCCTTTGCCAAATTGCTCCAATACAGCTACAACACTGGCATCTACCCGGCTATGTGGAAAATTGGCCAGGTGTGTCCTGTACACAAAAAGCAGAACAAATCCAACCCAGCCAATTACCGCTCCATCAGTCTACTCTCCATCATCAGTAAAGTGATAGAAGAGGTCATCAACAGTGCTATCAAGTGGCACTTGCTTAGCAATAACCTGCTCACTGACACCCAGTTTGGGTTCCGCCAGGGCCACTCAGCTCCTGACCTCACTGCAGACTTGGTTCAAATGTGGGCAAAAGAGCTGAGCTCCCGAAGTGAGGTGAGAGTGACTGCCCTTGACATCAAGGCTGCTTTTGACTGAGTGTGGCATCAAGGAGCCCTAGCAAAACTGGAGTCAATAGGAATTAGGGGGAAATCACTGGTTGGAGTCATACCTAGCACAAAGGAAGATGGTTGTGGTTGTTGGAGGTCAATCATCTCAGTTGCAGGATATCACTGCAGGAGTCCCTCAAGGTATTTTCCTTGGCCCAACTATCTTCAGCTGCTTCATCAATAACCTTCCCTCCATCCTAAGGTCAGAAGTGGTGAAGTTCGCTGATGATTGCACAATGTTCAGCACCATTCGCGATTCCTCAGCCACTGAAGCAGTCCATATCTAAATGCAGCAAGACCTGGACAATATCCAGGTTTGGGCTGACAAGTGGCAAGTAACATTCGCGCCACAAATGTGCCAGGCAATGACCATCTCCAACAAGAGAGAATCTAATCATTGCCCCTTGATGTTCAATTCCCGTCACTGAATCCTCCACTATCAACATCCCGGGGGTTACTGAACTGGACTAGCCATATAAATACTGTGGCTACAAGAGCAGGTCAGAAGCTAGGAATCCTGCGATGAGTAAATCGCCTCCTGACTCAGCAAAGCCTGTCCACCATGTACAAGGCACAAGTCAGGAGTGTGATGGAATACTCTCCACTTGCCTGGATGAGTGCAGCTCCCACAACACTCAAGAAGCTTGACACTGTCCAGGACAAAACAGCCCACTTGATTGGTACCACATCCACAAACATCACCCCCTCCGCCACCGTCGCCCAGTGTGTACCGTCAACAAGATGCACTGCAGGAATTCACCATGGCTCCTTCGACAGCACCTTAAAAACCCATGACCACTACTAGAAAGACAAGGGCACCAGATAGATGGAAACACCACTATCTGGAAGTTCCCCTCCAAGTCACTCACCATCCTGACTTGGAAATATATCGCCATTCGTTCACCGTCACTGGTTCAAAATTTTGGAACTCCCTCCCTAACAGCACTGTGGGCGTACCTACACCACATGGACTGCAGCAGTTCAAGTAGACAGCTCACCACCACCTCAAGGGCAACTAGGGGCAATAAATGCTGGCCCAGCCAGCGAAGCCCACATCCCATGAATGAATAAAAAAAATAACACAGCTCAACAGCTCTCCCAATTTCTGATCCTTTGAAAGAGGACTTTTGGCTGCATTAATGCATAGTAAACTTTGCCACTAGTTATTGAAAAATATAGGGAGTGTAGCTAACAGTAGATTTATCATTCCAGAATACTTTCTGACATTAGGGCTGTATCACACATACCAACTATCAATTTTACACAGATGGTTTACCCATATTTGTGATCAAAAATCAGTGTAGAAATCAATTCAAATTCCTTCTGTTGTACCCATCACTACAATCACTGCCCGCACCTCATTGTTGCACTGCCTATACTGACTGGGCATGCACAGCCCATGGTGCTTCCTGTTTAGTACTCATCTGCTCCATCTGGAGCATGTTTACTTGGGAATTTGGACATCAGATCTATATCTGAACCAACTGTGGGCCCTCTCAGTAGACAATCAGTATTTGGTTGCTATGTTTATGATTGCACATGGAAGACGCAACTGTTCCATTCAATCTTCCCACACTTTGTGCCTCACTGTTTCAGCATTCTGAGCGAAACAGAAAGTCAGAGTGAACAGCGGCTGCAAAAGGACAGTGATGGAGATGGTAAATGATGGAAAAGTATAGAGAAAGGAGGCTGTTAGGATTTAATCAGTGTGTGTGAGGGAGAGTAAACTGCTGACAGCAAGGACAACTCAACATGAGTATCTTTATCCAAGAGTTTTAAACATGGGGTTTTTGGATTGATTTTTTTTCTTTCAACCACTTCTTTTCTTGCTGTTCCTTGATTTTTTTTTAAAGGTGCTTACTTGGAAACTTTGTTCTAATTGCTAACCGTGGTAAAGAACAGCATCTTACATCTTCATTAATAATTCCTAAAATAATTCACAAACTGGTATGATAGATAGAAAACAAAAGAAAACTCATATTGGATCTTTTATGAGCTCAGGATATCCCAAATTGTTTCACAGCAAATGAATTACTTTTGAGGTGCATCAATGTGGTAATTGGAAGAAACTTGACCAATTTGTGCACAGCAAGGTCCAACAAATGATCAGTTAATTTGTTTTAGTGATGCTGGTTAAGGGATTATAACTGGCCAGGACAACAATTCCTCTGTTTTTCTTCTAAAAGTGCCAAGGGATCTTTCACACCCAACTGAAAAGACAGGCACAGCTTCAGTTTACCATCTTATCCAAGTAACGGTACTTTCAATGGTGCAGCATTCCCTCAGTACGCATTGAAGTGCCAGCTTCAATTATGAATCTCTGGAATGGGGTTTGAACCTATAAACTCCTGACTCAGAGGCAAGGGTTTCATACAGAGTCAAGGCTGACCTGGATGTGAGTGTGAAACCTGTGCTCATATGTGTACATTATGGAGTTCAACATCAGGCAAGCGCTTTATTACAACAAAATATTCCAGAAATCACAAGGACAATTTGCGATGTTTGTAACAATGTTTTGATGTTCCTCTCTGACCCTAGTCTTTGTTCCCTGCTTTCACGTGGCCAACCTTCTCATTCAAGATATTTTGCACTCTGCATGTTCCTTTCCACACTTCAGGCTGGAAACATAACTTGAGTGACTACTATCCACTTCAACAAAATTGCATTGTGCAGGCAATAAACCTTACCATGTGTAACAGTGAGCCATTTGCAAGATGCCATGTATTCTGGACTAACCACTTTCCCTAGACACAGATATTCCTATTTATAGTATATTCCTGGAGTCCAGATTTTATGTGACCAGTGAGCTCAGCCATTGTCATTGTGGGTCTTAGATGACATGTTTCATGGTCTGTATTTATAAATAATGCTGGAGGCAAGGTTGTTGGTAAACTTTACCTTTTGTTGAACATTATACTAAGTATTTCTCAGCATACTCTGTTGTCATGTGATCTTACATCATTGATGATGTAGGCTATATATTTACTGTTTAACATCAGCCCTTTATACTGCATCTCCCCCCAAGTCTCTGACTCTAAATACATTATTTATATTATCCTACATCTCCCCCCAAAGTCTCTGTCTTCATCTCTGGTTCACAGACATAAGCATTGTGGTGGTTTCATCAATTTCCCCGACCTTGTTCTCAGCTCTCTCAGAGGATGTATAGGATTCAAGTTCTCCATGTTCTCTCTCGAACTTTGTACAGTAGTATGTGAATCATCAGACACTATTGGCTCTTTGTTCAGGTTGTCTTCCTGATCATATGGGTAGTTAATCCATTCCATTGTTGGTCCTATTCTTGTAGCTATAAGTGCACTTCTGTTTATTCTGATTGTTTCACTCTCAGTCTCTACAAGGTAAGTGGACTTTGTGATTTCTCCAAGATTTGGCCTTTGCAATTCTGGTCATGAATCCAGACTGATTCGCCTGGTTGGAGTTCCAGTAAATCATGCATTCTATGGCATTGATTATAGTTTCTAATTTGATTTGCCCAATATTCATCCTCCTTCTCCCTTATTCTATATTTGCTGCTTTGAGACTTGACATAAATGGGTGTGGAAGAACAGAAAGTTGAGTCCATAGTCTTCTTCCACCAGTAATTCTGATGAGACCAAACCATTCTGAAGTGGTGTGAAAAGTTGGTAGCTCAACAATGCTAAGTTGACATCATAATTTTTCTTCAACAAAGCTTTTACAGTTTTTTTTCCTCTTTTGGTCTTTCCATTAGTTTGTGGGCACCTGGGTGAACTGGTTGTGTGGACTAATCGATAGCCTTCTGTGAACTTCTTGAAACATTCATTCACAAACTGTGGGCCTTTGTCTAAAATGACTAGATCTGGAATGCCATATGTGGCAAAAATTTATTTCAATGACTTAATAACTACTTCTGAGATCAGATCATGAAGACGTTTGATCTCAATCCATCTGGAATAAAAGTTAATTAAAGGAATGCTTTGAGCTCAAAAGATCTGTTCCAAGACATTCCCATGGTCTGGATAGAAAGGAGGATACCATCAATGGTTCGCTTTGCTGCTGGTGATGGATTGCACAGGTGATGCGGCTCAAAATCATTTCCTCTAATGATTTTGAGATCCCAGGTCACCAAACGGAATTTTGTGCTCAAGCACAACACTTTGTGATGCCTGGATGTCCCTGGTGTATTTTCTGAAGGATCTCGAGTCTGAGCACTCGTGATATGACCAGTTTTTCATCATAAATCAGCAAGTCATCCCTGATACTGAGATGTCTTCATTACTCAAAATATTGTTTCAAGATGAGATTGTTTGGAATATATTCTGGCTATTCATTTTTGTAGTGTTGTTTGGTTTTTGCACATTCTTCATCTGCTTTTTGTGCCTTTTGAATTTCATTCCGCCTTTATGTTGTTGCTGGTAGTAATTTGGTGGTCAGCGGGGTATATGATTCAACATCTTCAATGAAATTTATGTCCTCCTATTCAGGCTTTTCAAAAGGAATGCGTGACAATGCATCTACTGTTATTTTTTTCCGTGGACAAAGTTAGGCTATCAGTTTCTTGCTCGATGCGAGCTGCTTTTCCATGTAATGGGCTTGTGGGTTCCTTCACATGCAGTTCATGGGAAATCTTCAGCCTGGCTTTCTCGATGATTTTACATGGTTCTATTAGGTTTTGGTGCTTCCACCTCATAGCCCTTGTTTCAGTCTTCTCAGGAGCTTTGAATAATTTTGGAAATTCTGTCCTGAATTCTGTCGGTTTTCCTTGGCTTCTCAATCTTCTTATTTTGTAGAAGAACTGTAGATCTGTGCAAGATTTTTACCTAAACAGTGAACACTCTTTGTTTTGGATTACATACAAAGTTTCTGTGATTTCTCTTCCTTTGTACTGAAGTTTAGCAGTCAACAAAAAGCCCCTTGACTTTCAGTTGACTTCCTCCTGGACCATGCAGTTGTATGGTCATTGGCTGGAGGAAATTTGGATTTAGCCACTGTTCTGTGTCTGACAGAATTGAAACTCCTGCTCCAGTGTCTAATTTAAAGTTTGTTTTATGTCTGTTGACCATAATGTCTAAGCTCCAATAGTTCTCATTTGATTCTGTAATTTCTTCCAAGAATGGCACTTCATTATCTTTTTCTTCTTCAACTTCTTGGATACTACATGATGTAAATTGTTTCTCCTTTAATTTTTGTGTTAGAAGCATTTTACTGCAGCATGCCGATTTAAAATGGCTTCTCTTCTTGTAGGGAAGACACTGCACATTTTTGGCATTGCATTCTTCATGTCGATGCAGCCTTTTCCTGCCACACGAGAACAATGAATCGTGGTGGCTACCACACCCTCTTCACACTTTCTCTGCTTTGGATTAGGTGCGCTGCTACTTTTGTGTCCTACAGACTGCACTGTGTCAGCTGTTTTTCTCCACAAGGTCTCTTTGTCACCTCAAATAAATATCTCATCTTGTTTTCTTATTTCTGCCTGCCTTGTTAACTGTACAGCCTTCGATAGGGCCAAATCTTCTCTTGGCTGCAGAAAATCTAATAAAGTCTCCTCTAAGACTCCTACAACAATGTGATCCTGAATTAATTCTGAGCTCCATATTCGCAATTCTCAGCTAGTCGATATAAATCATTAATGAAGGAATCTATGCTGTCTCCCAGTCTTGCATGTCTGTTAAACTTCACCCTTTCTATAATGGTGTTTCTGCTGAGACTAAAATAAGTGGCAAAAGCTTTGATGACCTCTTCATATGGCATGATGTCTTTGTTTATGTCCTGTCTGACCATTACGCTGCCTGCACTACTGCCTGTGGTGTAGAGAAGGGTACTGGTCTGTTGCTTGCTAGGCTCTTCTGCTAGTCCCGAAGATGTTCTGTACTTGGTAAACCGACGACACCAGCCCTGTCACTTCTTGGCTTGATCCAGACCTTCCACATGGTGGAAACACTCTGATAAAGGTAGGCTTCTCTTTACTGTAGTCTTTTCTTTAGTTATGTTGGCGATTTTCCTCCACTGTCCTTGTCCTGCAGTTGTTTCTCTTGCTGCTTCTTCCAGTCATTGGGCTCTTTACCTGTGTTTTCCTCTGTCGTCATCTGTTATCATCATTGTGGTTCTTGGATGAGGCTGTTCATGGTCTGTATTTATGGATAATGCTGGAGGCTAGCCAGTTGGTAAACTTTACCTTTCATTGAACATTATACTATGTACAGTACAAGGCTTAGCACAAGGCTTTACATAGAACTATCTAGCAGCATACTCTGTTGTCTTGTGATCTTACATCATGATAAAGTAGACTATATACTTAAATATTTAACACTAACCATTCATACTACAGGATCCAAATGGAAGTTATGGTTCTGAGTGCATATAAAAAATGCCAGGCTCATTAGAAGTGTAATGCTGCCAACATTTAAACAGGAAGGGGTTTGCTTTGCCTTTCAAGTGCGCTGCAAGAAAACAAGTTACCTTTAACAAAAAATATATATTTTTTTTCTGTAAATTGTCCTACATGTTTCTCAATAAAGTCGTGCTTAATGATTGTGAATTATTCTCTGGGCAGAATTTTGCCCTCGATGAGCAGGTGGGCAGCCGATCGCCGCCGCCAAAGCGGGCCCCGCCGCCATTTTGAGTGGGTGGGCCAATTAAGGCCTGCCCTGTAGGCTGCCCAACGGGAAGCGCTATGTGCTTCCTGTGCGGGGGTGGGGGTGGGGGGGGGTGGGGGCGGGGGTGGAGGGATTCCCCAACTGTCAAAGTGTGCTCTTTCGCACGCAAAAGAGTGCACACATCTCCCTGAGACTAAGTGCTGTCTCAGGGAAATCGGTGAAAGCTTTATAAACATCAAAAATAGAAAAGTAAAAAAAATTATTAAAATGTCCCCCTCATGTGACAATGTCACACGAGATGGGACATGTTAATAAATATGACTTAAACTTTCTTAAACTTTTTAAAAAAGACATGAAACCTCATCCCTCCAGTGGATGAGGTTTCATGTTTTTTCAGAAGCCCACTGGGGCTCCCGGCCTGCCCGCCAGCCTTAAGGTTGGACAGGCAGGGCCTTTAATTGGGTTAACTACCCTGTCAATGGCCTCAATTGGCCATTGACAGGTCGGCGGGCGCACAGCTGATTTTGCTGTGGGCCCACCTTCCTGAATATTTAAATGGGGCGGGATGACGTCGGGGGTTCCTCCAGATGTCATCCCGTGTCATTTTCGCGTCGGCGAGCAGGCCCCGCCCCCAAATCGCCAATGGGAAAATTCTAGCCTCTGAGTTTTTAGATTTGAACTAGTCTGACCTGACATCTATTATTGGACCATAGCTGTTGCTGGGGATTTCTCAACACCACATCAACATCTGCTTTACGGTCTCCAAAATATCAATTTTATTTTTAAATTGATATCATTTTACTTTACAGAATTATGTTATGGCCCAAGTACTGGACAATGCACCAAATTCTAAATGTCAACTTTCTCCAAGGGGTATGCCCCAAGAATCATCTCTCCCAGAACACCAATTCAATTCCCATATAGATGCATATTCTGAGTCTAGAGCCAGTGCAGCACTTATATTGGGATTGTTTCAAGTAGTTGTTGCTACTCTATAAAATACAGGAGACAAAAGAATTAGGCACTGGTTTGAGAGAGGTAGCTATTGGGTGCAGCATAGGTTATACTGTTCACTTTGCTTTGGTGCCTAGTCGGGGGAGAACGAATTACATTTACATAATGTCTTATCGATCTCTTAGGAATATCTCAAGCTACTTTACATATTTTTGAAGCAAAATAACTGTTGTTATGTAAGCACATGTAGCAGACAGTTCAGGTAGAATTTAATGTCAGCAACGGGGGCCTCGTCCACTGGATGAAGGGCTAGTTAGAGCCCCGGTAACCTCTTTTTGGGAAGAGCCGCCACATTAAATGCCAATCAGGCAGTTTAACTGGCCCTTCCTGGGATCAAGGATGCCGTGGGTGGAAGTCCCACCCGCTAATAGCTGCCGGCCAATCAAAGGCTGGCAACTGTGTTTTGCTTGGGAGCGCCACTGGAGAGGCAGTGGATGCTGCCAATACTGCACCCACCCAAGGACCTGGATCACCGAGGGACCCAAGCCACAGGTGAGTAATCATGGGGGGGCATCACTTGGTAGGGGTGACAGGGGAGCAGCTAGACAGCGAGGGCAGAGGAGTGGCTGTCATCAGGCCCCTCCACTTCCTGATGCGGAGTTCTTCGATCAGGCACTGAGTGGCTTTGAATAAGGAGCCCTCTCTGCTAGACCTCTTGGATTTGCTTGTTAGGTATCCCACATAACCAGTCTCTCACCTGTCACTATTTGAATACCAGCAGTGACAGGATGAGGCCCATAAGTGCGCATTTATTGCCCACCTATTTGGCCTCAATTGACAGAGTGGTGGGAAGGTCATCCACGGGGGAGAGGCGGGGAGGTGGTGGAGTCCCTACTGGCCCAATTAAATGCACCCCCCCACCAGCAAACTCTCCACAAGGGAGAGCATTAAATTCCACCATTTGTGTATGACAAGTTCCTACAAACAGCAACAAAGTGAATAGTCAATGAATATGTCAGAAAGGAATGTGGGCAGCAATTGCTCTTCTTTGAAGAGTGCCATTGGAACTTTAATATCCATTTAAAGAGGCAGCTGGAGAACAGCAAGAACTTGTCTTGAATACAGCACTTTGTCATATTCCCCTGACATTCCAAAGTATCTCAAACCATTGATTTGCTTTAGAAGTAGAATCAGCTTGTTCTGCAGAGAAATATGGCAGGCAGTTTGTGCACAACAAGCTCTCACAAACAGCAAATGAGTTGAATGATCGGTTCATTTATTTTGGTGGCATTAGCTAAGGGAGGAATGCTGGGCAAGACTTAGCAAGGTTCCGTGTTCTTCTTTGAATGGTATCAAAGGATCTTTTATGTCCACCTGAACAGACGGTTGGATTTTGTTTTTAATCATCCAAAAGTTGGCGCCTCTGACAATGCAATGCTCCCTAAGTACTACAGTGAAGTGTCAGCTGAGACTTTATGAATGGGGTTTGAACCTAACACCTTCCAAGTTAGATGAGCGTGTGCTACCGACTGTGCCAAGCTAATGAAGCAGAAATATGGCACAGTTTTCAGCTTTGTTAGCTTTACTCAGTTGGCAGCACATTCCTGGCTAATTTACAATAACATGCAGCAATCCACTCAATGCCGTCATCCAAATGGGAGAAATATTGTTCACTGTGTCGCCTGCCATTGCAAGATGGCCATGCAAGATAGCCACCAATACCAATGCCGACACAGCCTATATTTTTACTGTAAGTCAAGGACCATTAGCATGTTTGGCCCACTGTATTCAATATATGTGAAAGAGGATACACAATAAGAAATAAAGAGCGTCTGATTGCTTGGATCAGATGTGAGTGATTATACCAATTTTATCCACTGTATGAGGTCACACATTGCGATGGGAGATTTTTTTATTCATTCATGGGATGCGGGCTTCGCTGGCTGAGCCAGCATTTATTGCCCATCCCTAGTTGCCCTTGAGAAAGTGGTGGTGAGCTGCCTTCTTGAACCGCTGCAGTCCATGTGCTGCAGGTACACCAAAGTGCTGTTAGGAAGGGAGTTCCAGGATTTTGACCCAATGACAGTGAAGTAAAGGCGATATATTCCCAAGTCAGGATGGTGAGTGATTTGGAGAGGAACCTCCAGGTGGTGGTGTTCCCATCTATCTGCTGCCCTTGTCCTTCTAGGTGGTAGTGGTCGTGGGTTTGGAAGGTGCTGTCTAAGGAGTCTTGGTGAATTCCTGCAGTGCATCTTGTAGATGGTACACACTGCTGCTACTGTGCGTCAGTGGTGGCGGGAGTGAATGTTTGTGGATGTGGTGCCAATCAAGTGGACTGCTTTGTCTTGGGCGGTGTCCAGCTTCTTCAGTGTTGTAGGAGCTGTACTCATCCAGGCAAGTGGGGAGTATTCCATCACACTCCTGACTTGTGCCTTGTAGATAGTGGAATGGGTTTGGGGAGTCAGGAGGTGAGTTACTCGTCGCACGATTCCTAGCCACTGATCTGCTCTTGTAGCCACAGTATTTATATAGCTAGTCCAGTTCAGTTTCTGGACAATGGTAACCCCCAGGATGTTGATAGCGGGTGATTCAGTGATGGTAATGCCATTGAACATCAAGGGGTGATGGTTGGATTCTCTCTTGTCAGTGATGGTCATTGCCTGACACTTGTGTGGTGCGAATGTTTCTTGCCACTTGTCAGCCCAAACTGGGATATTGTCCAGGTCTTGCTGCATTTGGACTGCTTCAGTATCTGAGGAGTCGCGAATGGTGCTGAACATTGTGCAATCACATAGTGAAGACCTGCAGTATTAGATGTGAGATAACTTATAATTCTTATCTAGTGTAGCAACCTGTGGATCTACTCCATACATTTATTTAGTTGAAAAAAACATATTTATTATTTGGTTCCATTTTAGTAAAAAAAATAATGAAACCAGTACTCTGTCATCACTTTGAGCAGAATTTAATCCAGGCAACCAGGCTCTCACCCTACAGTCAGCCCTTCAGGCATTTAAGTGGCCACTGTCCGGCCTTCCCCTCAATTATGGGAACTGGGGGCAGAAATCCCACCCCCTCCAACAGCTGGTGACAAATCAGAGGCTGGCAGCTCTTCGCTGCAGGCAGAGACACTGGGTGGTAGCTGGCAATACACCCATCAGAGGCCCAACAAGGGACTCCAGTCCAAAGGTGAGTGATGGCAGGATGGGGTCGTGGAAGGGTCTGGAGACAAGGGTAGTGGTGTGGCTTTCAGCAGCCCCACCCCTCTTCTCGATGCCGGGTCCCTCAATCAAGCACTGAGTGCAAGGGGAACAAGGGACCCCAACCCCCAAAGGTTTACTTTTGGTCTTCCTGCGTGGCAACTCTGCCACCCCCACTGGTTGAAAAGCAGTGGTGGCGGGATGAAGGCCTTAAGTGGGCATTAATTGCCTAATTAAGGACCTCAATTAGTGTCCAGGTGGGAAAGCTTAATCGGGCCGAGGCTGGAAAGCGCTGGGGTTACTGGGGTCCCTGCCCAGCACCCTCCCACCTAATTAAATGCCCACCCCCGCCTCCAAACATGCCACCAGGGAGACTAAAATTTCACCTATTGTTGTTTTTGAGTCTTGGGGCAGGACTATTAGAAACAGCCTGTTGAGAAAAGCTGCTCAAACAACTAACATGCTCGGCATTTGTAAGAGCTCACTGTACCACAAATCAAGTACGTGTTACTGTGCAAATATTTGCCATGACAATTTCACACTTTTTGGTAGCTTTCCATTGAAGCTGTAATAAATATATTTTTCGCAATAACAGATACAATGAATTGATATCAACATGTTACCATCACTTTGTCACACAGGCCATGTTTTATTTATGTATAAACGATTTTTAAAATCATTCATTCACAGGATGTGGGCTTCGCTGGCTGGGCCAGCATTTTATTGCCCATCCCTAGTTGCCATTGAGAAGGTGGTGGTGAGCTGCCTTCTTGAATTGCTGTGGCCCATGTGGTGTAGGTACACCCACAGTGCTGTTAGAAAGGGAGCTCCAGGGTTTTGACCCAGCGGCAGTGAAGGGACGGCAATATATTTCCAATTCAGGGTGGTGAGTGACTTTGAGGGGAACTTCCAGGTGAAGCTTTTAAAAGAGCGCGGTGAGCGAGGGGAGTTCATTTTAAAGGAGCGCGGAGATTGAAAATAAAAGGAGGGGAAGCTGAAGAGGAGCGGCCAGTGTGAGAGTGGCCCAGTGAAGGAGTGGAGCTTTGAGGCTTTGGCTCAAGAGGCTTCGGCGAGCAGAGGCTGAGGATGAGCTTGCTCCCAGTGGGGTAGGGCCGGGTAAGCTCCTTTAATTAAATTAGGAGTAGGTAATGGAGGCAGTAGTTAGGGCAGTCGAGTGCTCCGAATGCAGCATGTGGGAAGTCAGGGACAGCACAATTGTCCCTGGTGACTACACCTGCAAGAGATGCATCCAGCTGCAGCTCTTGAGAAGCCGAGTTAGGGAACTGGAGCTGGGGCTGGATGAACTTCGGATCATATGGAGGCAGAGGCAGTAATAGGAGTTTCAGGGAGACAGTCACCCCTAAAGGCAGGAGGCGGGTAGCTGGGTGACTGTCAGGAGAGGGAGGGGGAATAGACAGAAAGAGCAGAGCACCCCTGTGGCCGTTCCCATCAACAATAGGTATACCGTTTTGGATACTGTTGGTGGGGATGACCTACCAGGGACAAGTTGTAGTGGTCGCGTCTCTGGCACCGAGGCTGGACCCTCAGCTCAGAAAGGAGGGAGGGAAAAGAGGAGAGCAGTAGTGATAGGGGATTCGATAGGTAGGGGGACAGATAGGAGGTTCTGTGGGAGAGATCGAGAATCCCGGATGGTCTGTTGCCTCCCTGGTGCCAGGGTCCGTGATATTTCGGATCGAGTTCTCAGTATTCTCAGGAGGGAGGGTGAGCAGCCAGATGTCGGGGTCCATGTAGGGACCAATGACGTGGATAGGAAGGAGGAGGAGGTCCTGCAAAGAGAGTTTAGGGAGTTAGGTGCAAAGTTGAAGGACAGGACCTCCAGGGTTGTGATCTCAGGAGTGCTACCTGTGCCACGTGCTAGTGAGGCTAGAAATAGGAGGATAATGCAGCTAAATACGTGGCTAAGGAGATGGTGCAGGAGGGAGGGCTTCATGTTTCTAGACAATTGGACTCTGTTCCAGGGAAGGTCGGACCTGTTCCGATGGGACGGTTTGCACCTGAACTGGAGGGGGACTAACATCCTTGCGGGTAGGTTTGCTAGTGCTGCTCCGGGGCGTTTAAACTAGATTTGCAGGGGGAGGGGAACCAGAGTGTTAGAGCAGATAGTGAGATAGTGAGGTGGAGGAGGGTAAAGGTCAAGCAAGGAATTCATGTATAGACAGAAATCAAAGGTTTGTATGGGACAGAAATGTTCTCAGGTGCATCTATTTGAATGCAAGGAGTATTGTCGGAAAGGCAGATGAGTTTAGGGTGTGGATTGGCACGTGGGATTACGACATTATTGCTATTAGTGAGACTTGGTTGCAGGAGGGGCAGGACTGGCAGCTCAATGTTCCGGGGTTCCATTGTTTCAGACGTGATAGAGGGGGAGGGATGAAAGGGGGAGGAGTGGCGTTACTAGTCAAGGAAAATATCATAGCTGTGTGTAAGCAGGACAGCCCGGAGGGCTCGTCTACAGAAGCCATATGGGTGGAGCTGAGGAACGGGAAAGGTGTGACCACACTAATAAGGTTGTATTATAGACCGCCCAATAGTCAGAGAGAATTGGAGGAGCAAATCTGTAGAGAGATAGCAGACCGATGTAAGAAACAGAAAGTTGTGATAGTAGGAGATTTTAACTTTCCACATATTGACTGGGACTCCCATACTGTAAAAGGGCTGGATGGCTTGGAGTTTGTCAAATGTGTTCAGGAAAGTTTTCTAAATCAATATATAGAGGTACCAACGAGAGAGGATGCAATACTTGATCTCCTCTTAGGGAACCAGACCGGCCAGGTGACAGAAGTATGTGTAGGCGAACATTTTGGGTCCAGTGACCACAATGTCATTAGTTTTAAGTTAATTATTGATAAGGATAGGTCTGGTCCTCGAGTTGAGATTCTAAATTGGAGAAAGGCCAATTTTGTGGAAATGAGAAAGGATCTAGGAAGAGTGGATTGGGATAAGTTGTTTTCTGGCAAGGATGTGTTCAGTAAGTGGAAGGCATTCAAAGGCGAAATTTTGAGAGTGCAGAGTTTGCATGTTCCTGTAAGGATTAAAGGCAAAGTTAACAGGCATAGGGAACCTTGGTTTTCAAGGGATATTGGCGATCTGGTTAAGAAGAAAGAGAGGTGTATAGCAGGTATAGGCAACAAGGAGCAAATGAGGTACTTGTAGAGTATAGAAAATGTGAGAAAATACTAAAGAAGGAAATCAGGAAGGCAAAAAGAAGACATGAGGTTGCTTTGGCAGATAATGTGAAGGTAAACCCGAAGGGTTTCTACAAGTATATTAAAAGTAAAAGGATAGTAAGGGACACAATTGGTCCCTTGAAGATCAGAGTGGTCGTCTATGTGTGGAGCCTCACGAGATGGGGGAGATCTTAAACAGTTTTTTTGCTCAGGAAACTGGCATAGTGTATAAGGAAGGATGGGAAACAAGCAGTTGTGTCATGGAACGTATAGAGATTAAAGAGGTGGAGGTGCTTGCTGCCTTACAGCGAATAAAGGTAGATAAATCCCCCGGGCCTGACGTGATATTCCCTTGGACCTTGAGGGAAACTACTGTAGAAATTGCAGGGGCCCTGGCAGAAATATTTAAAATGTCCTTAGCCACGGGTGAGGTGCCGGAGGATTGGAGGGTAGCTCATGTTTTTCCGTTGTTTAAAAAAGGCTCCAAAAATAAACCAGGTAATTACAGGCCAGTGAGCCTGATGTCAGTAGTAGGTAAATTATTGGAAGGTGCTCTGAGAGATCAGATATACAATTATTTGGACAGCCAAAGGCTGATTAAGGATAGTCAGCATGGCTTTGTGCGTGGTAGGTCGTGTTTAACGAACCTTGTAGAGTTTTTCGAGGAGGTTACCAAGAAAGTAGATGAAGGAAAGGCTCTGGATGTTGTCTACATGGACTTTAGTAAGGCCTTTGACAAGGTCCCACATGGGAGGTTAGTTCAGAAGGTTCAGACACTTGGTATCCATGGAGAGGTTGTAAACTGGATTCGAAATTGGCTGTCTGGGAGAAGACAGAGAGTGGTAGTGGATGATTGCTTCTCAGACTGGAGGTCTGTGACTAGTGGTGTGCCTCAGGGATCTGTGCTGGGACCATTGTTGTTTATTGTCTATATCAATGATTTGGATGATAATGTGGTAAATTGGATCAGCAAGTTTGCTG
Source organism: Cetorhinus maximus (assembly GCF_964194155.1). NCBI lineage: Eukaryota > Metazoa > Chordata > Chondrichthyes > Lamniformes > Cetorhinidae > Cetorhinus > Cetorhinus maximus. The sequence goes on along the minus strand of NC_135881.1, from coordinate 96,612,761 downwards.
ATGACACTAAGATTGGAGGCGTTGTGGACAGCGAGGAAGGCTTTCAAAGCTTGCAGAGGGATCTGGACCAACTGGAAAAATGGGCCAGAAAATGGCAGATGGAATTTAATGCAGAAAAGTGTGAGGTGTTGCATTTTGGAAGGACAAACCAAGGTAGGACATACACAGTAAATGATAGGGCACTGAGGAGTGCGGAGGAACAAAGGGATCTGGGAGTTCAGATACATAATTCCCTGAAAGTGGCGTCACAGGTAGACAAGGTTGTAAAGAAAGCTTTTGGCATACTGGCCTTCATAAATCAAAGTATTGAGTATAGGAGTTGGGATGTTATGGTGAGGTTGTATAAGACATTGGTGAGACCAACTTTGGAGTATTGTGTGCAGTTCTGCTAACTATAGGAAGGATATCAGTAAGATTGAAAGAGTGCAAAGAAGATTTACCAGGATGTTGCTGGGTCTTAAGGAGTTGAATTACAGGGAAAGATTAAACAGGTTAGGACTTTATTCCTTGGAGCGTAGAAGGATGAGGGGAGATTTGATAGAAGTTTACAAAATTATGAGGGGTATAGACAGAGTAAATGCGAGTAGGCTCTTTCCACTTAGATTAGGAGAGATAAACACGTGAGGACATGGCTTTAGGGTGAAAGGGGAAAGGTTTAGGGGGAACTTCTTCACTCAGAGAGTGGTGAGAGTGTGGAACGAGCTGCCATCTGACGTGGTAAATGCGGGCTCACTCTTAAGTTTTAAGAATAAATTGGATAGATACATGGATGGGAGAGGTCTGGAGGGTTATGGACTGGGTGCAGGTCAATGGGATTAGCGGAATAATATTTTGGCACAGACTAGAAGGGCCGAAAGGCCTGTTTTCTGTGCTGTAGTGTTCTATGATTCTATGGTGATGCTCCCAATGAAGGGCCTTGTCAACTTCGCCGGGAACAACCCGTCAGGAGCAGGATCCTGGGCCAGAAAAGGCCAATAAGGTAAGTTTTGTATTTATTTTTCATGTTTCTCTGTGGGCCAAAAGAGGCAGGAGTGTTCCTCCAGGCCTCACTGAGGAGACTTGAGCCTCCCTTTCACCTGGTGATCCCTTTCCTTGTTTTCGGCAGGACCTTCCCACAGTAATTGCCAGGGACTGTCGCCACAGGCATCAGGCTGTGGTCTCCTGTCACTTATTTAAGTTCCTGCCTGTTGGCCAGGCTGCCAACATGGCTCGCCGTCAGACCGGAGACTGCAGGATGTTATTTAAATGGGAGCTGGCCTTTAAGATCGGTAGGGCCTCACTTTTCTGGGTCGCCTCCGCAACACCGCGCATCTCACAGCTCCCCTATTAATATCGGGACCGAGAGTTTTCCAGAGTCAACTAACTTGCATAGTGTTGAAGATGAACCAGACACTGGAGGTGCATTTTGAAAAATGAATGCAGGTTAAGCTGCTGAAAGCAGCCTCATGCAGAAGATAGGCAGTCAAAAGATAAGGTCAAGTAGGTGTACAAATTTCACTGAGAGAAAGCTGAAATTACAACTGTTCGATGTGAAGAAAAGAAGAGGAAGCTGGTTAGAAGATGGGAAATAGACAATTTGGTCAGTAACAGCAGTAAATTCGAAAGAGATGCACTGCTTGTTTGTGCTACTCCTTTCAACTCCACCTGGCACTTCATTCAAAAGCACTGTGGTGAATTGCAGTCGATGAAAAACGATTTCCTTTAACAAATCCAGGTAAGGATGCGTCTATTTATCTATTTCTAGGATAATGGTGCGTGAGGATAGCTTGCTTTTGGCAAACTCTTGACTACAATAGCAACAACTTGCATTTATATACCACCTTTAATGTAAAATATTCCAGGAGTGTCACCAAACAAATCTTTACACCGAGCCACATAAGAAGATATTGGGCAGAATCGTCCCAGATTTGCACGAAGTGTAGTAGCAGGTGGGACAAAGAACTTTTTATCCACCGTCTGCAATGGTAGCTTTTCACACCGTATCATCCCAATCCCACCTCATTAATCATGTATTCCTGGGAAACACAGCATTTTGCTGGTGGGTGGCCTCCGATTTGCCTATCATGCCATCACCTCGCCCCTTCCTCCCGCCCAGGCACCATATTTAAAGTGCAGCTGCACACAGACCCCCTCAGTGCTTCCAGCCCAGGACTACTGCACAGAAGACATGGCCCCGAAAGGCTAGAAGACTGCATCCCCCCAGTTCAGTGACGCATCCCTGGGACGCCTTCTGGACAATGTTGGAGCCCGCCAAGATATCCTCTACCCCCATTCTGGCTGCAGGAGGCCCATCAGTGTCACTGCTCCAGCTTGGGAGGTGATGGCAGGGGTGGTCAGTGCAGAAGAGGTTGGCTATATAGTGCAGAAAATGGATGAATGATTTCATCTGTGTCGCCAGGGTAAGTCAACCATCTCATCACTCTAAACTCACACACTCACAAGCCCATCACATATTCACTGGCATCTCACTCATTGCCAGCTCAAGGGACATCACCACTCACTCTCTCTCACACACACCTTCACATCTCCATCTGGCCTCATCTCCTCTGGAGACTGTCTGCTCAGCCCTCACCCTCTTGAGGCCACTTGCACAGATCAACATGTGTCCCCACACACACCCTGGATACCCCACTTCCACAGCACAGCCCTCGCCCTTTAGCCTCTTCCCTTGCCTGAGGCCAATTTACCCCCTTCCCCAAGCAAGCTATAACCTTGCAGCTGTTGAAAAGCCTTATGGCTGGTCTCGTAAGTAGAGACCTGCCCGTGATCCCCTCTAAATGTGATGTTGTGTTGCCTGCGAAGCCTGGCGCTGATGACCGTGGGCTGCCCGAAGCAAGGTGGGCAAACAAACCTTGAAGTCCCAAGCAAAGTGCAGCTCACCAAGTGCGCATTGCTTATGTTCAGTCATGAAAAACGTCGACTCAGATGATCCAGCGTGAGGAGACAATTTTGGCAAACTGGGCTTATAATGATATGCAGATGTACTACAATGAGGTTCCTGACATCTGGTGGGGGTGGGCGCGAAACGTGGCCCACCATAGATGGGCTGAGCGGATGATTGCAAAGTGGTTTCATAACGTCGTGTAACCGATTTTTGGCCCTCTCGCCATATTGTCCGCTCATGCCACCAATGGTGCCCGGTGCTAGCGGGCACAGAAAATTCCGTCCATTAGGACAGATGACCAAAAGCTTGATCAAAGAGCTAAGTTGCCATTATCCTTCTTATAAAACTATTCCCACAAGAATCCCCAGGGTCCAAATTTCAAATGCAACAGTCGAAGATGATAGTGCCAAAAGTCTTAGTACAAAGACTATGAAAATAAAACAGCACCAAAATGCAAACTCAGGCAAAAAAATCCCTGCAACACTCTTTTCCTGCAGGTTCCAAAAATTTAAGAGAATCAAAAAGAAACATGTGAGACTAGTACAGAGGCCACCTACGCTTCCGGTTGGTGCAATGCATTGCAGGCCACTTGCTTTGTGTCCCACGCAGGGTTACAGCAGGAGAAGGACTCGCACAGGTGCATCCCCTCCATGTGCCAGAAGGCTTGGAGTTGGTGCCTTCCTGAAGTACCACAAAATAAAGGCTGAAGTGATGCCAGGATTCCTAATTTCAGATCCTATGTCCCTTCTTGCTCATCATTCTTCAAAGATCTGGTGTGAGGTTGCAAGGTAAATCAGCTTTTTGAACTTCTTCAATTTAAAAGTGCCTGAAAGTGCTCTGGAGTGTTTCTGGAGGTGCTGTGGTGCATTCCTGGATTTGCCAACGATTGGTGCTGCATCCTCATTTGGATGGCAGAGGAGAAGGTGACCTCTGTACACAAAGGATGCGAGAGTTGTGGGGGCAGCAATGACAGTGCCCCTGGGTCTGCAGCAGGGCAGGGAGATGGAGCAGGGACAGTGGAGAGGGCGGGTTCTGTGCCATCCTCTGCCATGTTAGAACTGGACCCCTCTGTGTTCCCTTATAGTAACAGGAAGCTGTCTGCCAGGCTAGCCAAAACACCAAGAATCTCCATGTGCATGCTCATCAGCGTCCTTCTGTATGCTGCCCTATTCAGGTCCTCTTGAGAGTCCTCTATAAAAGAACTCAACTGCGACCTTGGCCTCCGGGAAGCTGGTGCACAAAACATTGTTTCTCCTTGGCCTGGCTGCAGCCCACCTGTGTCCAGTGACTTATCATGTGCTGATTCCAACTCTATACTAGCCTCCAAGGTATGTGCAGTGCTAGTATCTGAGCTGCTGGTTGCAAGTGTCAGACCAATTGATGGGGCCTCTTCATCAGTCCCATGCTGCTGCTCTCTTTCTCCTCCTGTGCTCTTGTGGCTAGATAGATGACTGTTCTTGGTTATCTGAAAGCAGACTCAAAGGGGAAAGGGAAAATGTGAGGCATGTGAATTAGGGTGGGAAGCAATAATCCATAGTCGCACCATCAGTAGATTGGTCGTCATGCCAGATCCCAGGAGAAGGATATGCTGGGAGTTGAGAGGCGGTGTAAGACAAGAACATGCCCTTATTCCCCATGTTTTCAGTGGCGCCGGATGCCATGGGCTCTGTCTCAGTTGGCCCCATGATGTGGAGAACTATCTTCTCCATGGGGCTCAGGAGATTCAGATGTCTTTGTCCCTGCTGGCTCTTCTCTGTTCCTTTTTATTGTGTGACAACTCGTCCTACAAGAGAGGGAAGAATGTCAGTGGCTGTACTGTGTTTGGGTGATGTGCCTACCATAGCTGAATTGCTGGATGTATGTGGAAGTGGTAGGAGTTGAATGTGAGGCTGGCAGCATTGGTAGGTATACGAGGGTGAGGCAGGATGTCAGACATGAGTCTTAATTATCAGGGGGTCCTGTTGGGTGAGTGACAGGGCTGTGGTTCATTGTGCAGTGTGAGGGGTGGGTGATGTGGTGTGTAGGAGGTGTCATGTGAAGATACATTCGCTGACATTGACTGCCCCTGTGAGACCATCAGAGTTCTTCTGACACTGCCGTCAGGTCCTTGGGTCCAGGAAATGGGAATTGGCCTTCCTGCCCCCAGCTCCTACTCTCTTCTGAGGGTGGTCCTTGCAGGCCTCCTGGCCCACAGTGCATGCATGATGTCTCTCCTCCTCCACTAATGCAACCGCCATTGCATCCGTTAATCTGGAACATTCTTTCTGCCCTGGTATTCATTTTGGCATAATTTAAGTTGCACCAAACTCTTCAGTTAGTTTCCTTTTAAGGAGATCAGGCTGCCTGCATCACATGGTTTCCAAACAATCTTTCAGGACCTCCTGCTGAACGCAGAGGCTGCAGGCAGCATTGTAAAGAAGACAGAGGTGTGGGACCCATTCGGTCAGGCGTACACTTATGGAGATGAGATGGTTACCCCAAATCTGAGTGTTGCCCACCTCCACCTTAACGAGCACAGGCAAATTAAGAATCACAAATACCATGCCCAAAAAAGGGGGACATTCAATTCCTGGCCTTAGTTTTGTTTTAAGTACTAAATCCTGATGATTACTAGTTGATAAAATCAACTAGTAACTCGAGAGACATATTTTGCATTGCTACGACCGGTCCCCGGGTGAAGTTCCCCCAATTTGTTATGATCCTGGATGAGATACCCCAAATTGTTATGCTCCTGGGTTAGGAGGAATGAACTGGCTCCCTTTCTTTGTTCAACCCCCTTAGTTGGTCGCAACAAGGTTAATTTAAAAAGGATCCCTTCCCTCGTGAATACATTTTCCTAGTCCAGATGTATTTATGTTTTAAAAGGAGCCAATTTAACCAGGCTTTCTTGAGTTAAAGAAAGAGTGAGTTTATTAGCTCTTAAAATGCGAGGATAAAAAATGCATCACACATACACACAGACTAGAAATGAGAAGTGAGTCCAGAAATAAAAGTTAAAAAGGTATATGGATCAGTCTTTGGCTTGTCCGTGAGGAGCAGATGATGAAATGTTGCGGCCGTTAAGTTGGGTGACTCTGGTAGCGCTGACTTTGACAGTTGAGCAGTTAGTTTGGAGATTCTTGGTTCTGCAGGTCAGATGAAAGGAGTTGTCCTGTTTCCTTTTTGAATGTGGCTTTGCTGACTTGGGACTTGTCTCCAGTAATCAGAGAGAGAGGACTTTTTAAACTGCAAGCGCAGGGAAGCCTAGTTGATGTTCTTCAGCTGTGACATTCACAGCACACCCTCACAGACCAGGCCTGGAACACCAAAACTAGCACACAGAACTAGGTTTGTAGTTGGCTTTTTAACCCGTTTTGTTGTGTATTCCTGGAAGGGAAAAAACAAATATGTCTTTCACCCAGATCTGCTTCTTTTCAACTCACAGCGTGCCCACAGTCTTGGATATAACTCACAGGAGATGGTTTCTGCTAACATGATAATCAGCCTTCATTATCTTCACAACCACAGGAGATTACAGTTCAGTTTTTGCATTGCATCTTTTCCTTTGAAGTGTTTATGTCCAAAGTAGACCTTGGCATCTTTTTAGGTGTGACATGCCATTCTCTGGACTAGTTGGTCAAGTGCAATAGGAATTTTCCAGAAAGTGGTGACTTTACAGTCTCAGCCAGCTTTTGCTTGTATGTCCTTTCTTTTAAAAACACATGCCTTACTTAAAAGTTCAATATGTCCATAATTCGGGCTATGGTCCGCTGTGATGACAATATGGACAGGATAAATATCTGTTGTCTCCAATTGTGAATCACAGGAAATTGTCCATACATTCAAGGCCATCCATTAAATATCATTATATTAAAATGAAGCTCTGACCTGCTTTCAGCAAGAAGCTGTTGGGAAACACATTATGCGCAGAGATATGACATGCATGAGCACTGCCTCACTTATGACCTCCCCCTCCTCCCCACCAGCCCAAGCTTACTGCTGGCAGGAACTATTAGAAAATCTTTGCAATGGTGTGCAGACTGTGTGTAAAAATTGGATATTTCTGTAATGCTATTGTGGAGCTCGAATGAGGAACCTCCTTCTCTGCAGAAGCACTGATATCCTGCAGATTTTTTACACTGCGGTGAAATAGGTCTTTGTGCAATCAGGGCTTTCATTTTATAATGTACTTGAAATGTGTGACATTTATGGAAGAACACTAAGCTGTAGGTTACACCAACATCCTGAACGGGCTTGATTGTTTGGAGAAAAGCTTTTTTTTTTCAAAAGAAGACCTTCTCCAAAACAGCAGGCTAAATTTCATTCAGTGTACAAATGTACATCACAGCAGGAATGCATTTCCTGCAAGACAAATCCAGGGATCTATTATGTTGCTCCAAATTATAGAGTGTGGCATTCCAACTTTAAGTTGAAATTCTTTCCGCCCTACCAGTTCCATTGTGCTTCTCCTCTGTTTGCCTTACGTTAGTTTATATGTTAGGAAGCTGATGATGGAGCTAAGGAAAAGAATGAATCAGGTTAAGGAGACACTAAAAGCTCTGCAGGCAGAATTTAATGTCCTGCAGACAGGCGTGCGCCAGACCCGATTGGGCGTAAAATCGCGCGAGAAGATGTCAAGTGAGCGTCCCGACATCATCGCGCACTCGCGCGATAATTCTCACGCGGTGTAATTGGCAATGATTTTTCATTGCCCTTCCAACCTTACGTTTGGCAGACGAGCAAATTGGCCAGGCAACCTTTGCATTTTTCACCAAACCTCATCCAGGGACGAGATGACATTTCCGTGATGAAATAAAATTAAAATAAATGCCTGGACAGCACTTTTATCAGCTAAATTTTCAGGCGATTGATTATGATGCATGAACACTTTTTTCCAGCTTTTAGAACCTTTATTTCAGCTTTTTAAGGTCTCCAGCTCCCTGAGGCAGCCGTCTGCCTTTAGGGAGCGTTCTCGCAGTGCTCATCTGTGCCCGCAGAAACATCATCGCCCGCTCTCTTCCTGCCCCCACCACTGGCAGCGTTGAGCTTTTCAGCATGTGTTTCATGCTGGATGACCGCCACTCCCCCCACATTCCCCATGCCCCATCTATACCAACCCGTGCCCCCAGCCGGCCCCGTGGCCCCTCATACCCTCCATACCAACCAATGTCCCTCTGCCCACTCCCAATGACCCCTTATGAATCAATCCCTGTACAAGCACTGCTGTTCTGACATGTTAAGGTGTGTAACTATCACTCTAAACACGACTGTATGTAATCATAAGATTTGTGAACAATAATATTTACCAAGGTAGGTCCAGGGTACATAATGTTCAGTCTGACCTGCCATTGCCCTTCAAAATCTCCAAGTATGGCTAGATGCTCATGGTTAAAACTCTTAATGGTGCTATTAACGAGTTGGAAGAAACGGCAAAGATAGCTCAACATCTAAGGCTTGGATTTTCATAATGACACAGATTTCTCCATCATTGTGAAAATGGTGGAAGAGGCCTGAATGTGGAAGTCCTGCCCCCGAACAAGGCACCTACAAGTATGTGGGGGCTGGACTGGCCTGGGTCTGGATTTGCGCATCTGCATTTCGCAAACCCATGCCACCCACCCAGTATCCACCACTGACAGACCTCAGGACCCAAGTTGATATTAAATAAAATAAAGTTCGAAGTGTCTATTGCAGACATTATTTTTTTTAAAACACTCTCATTCACAAAAACCTATTTACATTCCTTCAACTACATTTAACTTATAACAACAAATCTTTAATTTAATTGCATAATCCCTTATAAAAACAAGCATTGGAATTCATAGTCCCACTTCAAACTGTGAAATGGCAGGCACCCTACTGTGATAATGGACCATTGTGAAACCAGTCATGCAGCACAAATCCAGTAATGGTAGCCCTAAAGCTTATGTCAACAGACAGTGTGAAATAGCAAGCAATCATTTTTTTTAACACTCCAGAGTTTTCTAAAAGGTTAAAGGGAAGGTGCTTAAAATGCCTGGCAGCTTGATAGCTCCCTTTGAGAGTTCATCTTGACATTTTTGACTGTTGTTTTCGGTAGTTCCAGTGAGCTTCATAGTTCCAATGAGTTTGTGCACTTTTTACGCACATTCATGCCTAATTTGAGAAACCCCCAAGGGCACCAGGCCTCCTACTTGACTTCCCCCAAAGGTGTCCCAGGACCATATCCAAAGGGGTACCTCACCTCTCCAAAAGGGTACCCTGGCTATCCAAACAAGTCCAAAAAGTTCAGACCTGCTTCTACAAGATCTAATATGTGCATGTCAGGTTTCAGGCACCACTCACACCAAAATCTCACATGAGTGGAGGCAGCTGTTGATTTCTATGGGCAGCTGACTCTGAGAAATGCATATGCACAAATCCAGACCCAGGCCCAGTCCCGCCCCCACATACTTGTAGGTGCCTTGTTCAGGGGGCAAGACTTCCAGATTCAGGCCTCTTCCACCATTTTCACAATGATGGAGAGGTCTCTGTCGTTGCGAAAATTCAAGCCTTAGATGTTGAGTTATCTTTGCTGTTTCTTCCAACCTATTAATAGCACCATTAAAAGATTCACCCATGGGAATCTAACTGTACTTGGAGATTTTGAAGGGCAATGGCAGGTCAGACTGAGCATTATGTACCCTGGACCTACCTTGGTAAATATTATGGTTCGTAAATCTTAGTATTACATACAGTCATGTTTAGAGTGATGTTTACACATCTTAACATGTCAGAACAGCAGTGCCTGTACAGGAATTGATTCACAGTAGACGTTGTGACTGAGTTGCACCATAAGCTGCAAAATGACGTGCAGCCGATTTATACAGAGATATCACTGCCAATGGCTGTGAATGTCATAACTGTCATCAACTTCAATCCCTTCAAATCGTTCACGTGTCACTGGGAACATCAACCCCATTAATCAATCGGGCAGGACAAAGGTGAATAAAGCAAGTACTAGATGTCTTGCTTGCTTGAGCATGGGAAAGCAGCAGTAGCATGAAATGGCTGTGAAATTTTATTGAATGGCAGGTTTCCCAAAGGCCCAATATATATGCTCCATTGCACAATTTTGATACCTACATGAATCAGAAAGAATTCCGTTCAAAACAATCAACTTATTTGCAACCTTCAGCATTATTATGTAAGTCAATGCTTGCATCCCAACTGGCAGTCACAATGCCTTCATTTTAAAACTATGGTGCTGCCAATACCTGTCCAACAAAATTATGTCTCAGGGTGGCTCATGGGTGACCAAGGTTATCCTTTGAAACCAGTGTTACATAGAAACATAGAAACTAGGAGCAGGAGTAGGCCATTCGGCCCTTCAATTCTGCTCCGCCATTCATTATGATCATGGCTGATCATCCAACTCAATAGCCTGCTCCCGCTTTCTCCCCATACCCTTTGATCCCTTTCACCCCAAGAGCTAGATAACTCCTTCTTGAAAGCATACAATGTTTTGGCCTCAACTACTTTCTGTGGTAATGAATTCCACAGGCTCACAACTCTGGGTGAAGAAATTTCTCCTCATCTCACTCCTAAGTGGTCTACCCCGTATCCTCAGACTGTGACTCCTGATTCTAGACTCCCCCACCATCGGGAACATCCTTCCTGCATTTACCCTGTGTAGTCCTGTTAGAATTTTATAGGTTTCTATGCGATCCCCCCTCATTCTTCTGAACTTCAGTGAATATAATCCTAATCGACTCAATCTCTCCTAATATGTTAGTCCCGCCATCCCAGGAATCAGTTGGGAAAAACCTTCGCTGCACTCCCTCTATAGCAAGTACATCCTTCCTCAGATAAGGAGACCAAAACTGCACACAATATTCCAGGTGTGGTCTCACCAAGGCCCTGTACAATTGCAGCAAGACATCCCCGTTCCTGTACTCGAATCCTCTGGCTACGAAGGCCAACATACCATTTACCTTCTTTACCGCCTGCTGCACCTGCATGCCACCTCTTGTAGTATTCCAGAACATCAGCTAAACATTAAGATAATGAAGTGCATGCAGATGTGGAAACTATATTGCAGGTGCTTGGCTAAATCTTGGAAAATGCTCAACATGGTTGGCTAAGGTTTCAGGAACTGTGACAGTATGCTGCCCACTGTGCAACCTTACCCTACCAAGGGACATCATCAGAGAAACCATAGAAGAGGAAGGCCCCCAGATTCTGCATGGCTGGATTATACAATAGTCCTGTTGATGTTGATATGACAACAATTCATGAAGGTCTCATCTATTATGCCATCTCTTAAGTTGGACATTAGACCAGGGATGTTTCCCATGCCTTCTACAAAGTGACTATACCTGCAGTATCTTAAATATTAAGGGACTTCCACAAATCTCCCATTCCAGCCACCTCGTGACATTTTACCAACCAGAGAAACAACCAGATTTTTAATAGTCAAACTTGTCTTGTTGCTTCTGTTTTGCTTTCCCATGACAGTGAATGATACATGTGGTCTTAAGTCTAATCCCGTGCTTCATCTAGCGACTAGCTAAGTGGCAAGGTTACATGAGGTGCTGCCTGCTATGTCTGCATATAGACACTTGAAATTGAGGTGGGCTTCTCTCCAAGTACCTGGGTCCTAATGTGGACCAGCCGCAGGCTTAGGAACCTCCACGGTTGGGTGAGTGGCCTGACCCTGAGTAACTCCAAGTGAATGTGCAGATATAGAATGGGGATTCGCAGGAGAAACCTGAGAACCACTTCAGTCATGCCTATGACTTACCATTGCCTCAACATGGTTACTAATTGGTAAGAGGACAGACCTAATGGCACCACAAAAATCAATGAAGCCATGCCTCATGGTTGCTTCTAGCCAATCCTCAAGTTTGTGAAAGAAGGAAAGAAATAAAGATAGCCCATTCCACCCTAGAAACTTAAGTCCTCACAATTATAGGCAGTTTAAGTATCCACGGGTTAGTTATTGAACAACCTTAGGGTCTCAATAATGGAGACTCAGGTACAGGCATCCCTGAAGTTGACACATGCTCTATGGTGCACTGCATTCTGTAGCAGTAATATGAAACTACACTTTACACAATCTTAAGGCATCCCAAAGCATTCCTCAGTCAATGAAGTACCTTCTACATGAACTCCTGTTGCATTGGAGGGAAATGCAAAGCTGAGCTGTTTTTTTATGATTGGACAACATTATGTAAATTTTAAAAGGTGAATTCAGATAGCTGTATTGTCAAAACAGTTCCTGGGGGTCAAATTCCTTGGGGATGCTGATCTTTTACTACAACTCTAGTTTTTGTTGTTATAACTGGATTGGAAAGCAGGTGTCCACCAACCCCCAAACGCACCGAAAGATATTCAACTTCACTAGATCTCTTGTCATTCCTGGGAATTTTCTGGCTGACTAGTCAGGGGTGAAAACTCTGTGCTCCTTGCTAGGCAATTGAGAGGCAGAGGCAGCTGCTCACATCTCATCCATCTAAGTGGTCACAATAATTAAAATTCTGATTAGTGAACTGTTGAAAGCAAATCTGATTTATTTTCGGAAAAAGAGTCTGCCTTTAATTAAATGAAAGGCCGAAAATCTGCTGTTCACACTTAATCTACCTGAATAGTAAAATTGATTAATTTGAATGTCTGCCCTGGGAGAGGGACTGTTTTGACCTTGAGTGTCAAGTCCTGCTTGTAATAATATAATTGCTGCTAGAGTTTACTATTCTCCAGTGCTTGACTACCTGGCTATATCCATGTTGTAGTAGTAAGATGCCCTCTGTGGAGTTGAAGCCCTCAAATTGTTTTCATCAAAGGTGAAGTTAACAGACTCTTAAAAGGACTCAAACAGGGTTAAATTGGCTAAGACCTGAAAACCTGAGGAAAGTGTGTGCAATTAACCTGCACCTGTTCATTGGGTTGCAGGCAGCACATTATTTCCATTGTTCAGAGGTTGCATTATTTGTAGATTGTGTATTATGCCATGTAACGTATAAAGTGGTAACAAACCCATTAACTTATGATCAGTAAGACAGCTCTACAGGTATTCTGGATTTTTATCTGTGTTTTGGGATTGAACTCCATGGCCAGAATTTTACATCCCGTGGGCGGGCCACGTCGGACCTGAATGGGCATGAAATCGCGTGAGGTGACATTGGGTGAGCATCCCGACATCATCGTGCACTCACGGGATATTTCGCTTGGCGGGCGGGCAGGCACAAAAATCGGACAATTAAGTGGGCAATTAAGCCCATTAACGGCCCAATTGTCAGCGGGTTTTTCGTGGTCTGTCCAACCTTACAATTGGTGGATGGGCTAATCAGCCAAGCGGGCTTCACATTTTTGATGAAACCTCATCCAAGGGTGGAATGAAATCTCCATTAGGATTTAAAATAAAAAGAATATATGGGGACTGTTTTTTAAATGAAATTTGCTTTTGGGTGCTTGATTTTGCTGCATGGATGTTTTGTGCAGAATCTTTGGGCTTTCTTTTATTATTTGCAGGTTTGCAGCTCCCTGAGGCAGCTGTCTGCCTTCAGGGAGCTCACTGGAAGCGCTCACCAGCACCCACGGTGACGTTGGTGCCCACCCTCTTCCTGCCCCCACCAACAATGTTGAGCCATTCTCCAGGCGCGTTTCACGCTGGCTGGCTGTTAATTGGCCAGTCAGTATAAGATCATAGTCGGGGGCTGATCGCAGGCGGAAGCGCAGCTGATCTCAGGCCCAATCACCTGACAAATGGAGGTCACAGTCTCCCTCGAGAGTCAGTGCCTCCTTCGGCATTGCGCCTCAGACATATTGAAGTAGCTGCTTCACCGCCTGTAAACCCTGGCAGCAGGATAGTGGTGTCTTCTGCGGCACCTTCCACCCTGGACTACCTGCTGGCCCTGCGCCCCTTGTGCCCGCACCTCTCCTCCCACAGGACCCCTCCCTGGAAGCTGCACTGGGACACCTGGCCTCCTCTTCCTTCTGCCCCTCTGTTCCTCCTCAGAGGAGGTACCACCAGCGGAGAGCACAACCCCATTACCATGGTAACAGAAGGCAGTCTGATACCTGGAAGTATCCACATGGTCTGAATCCTCCGGGGGCCTGGCAGATAGCAATGAGTCTTGAAATGAAGCCTGGATATACTAAGAATGAAACCCCAGAGATGAAGCTGCCAAGTTCCAATAAGCAACTATCTCCCAAGCTGCTCACTGCTCACACTGGCAATGCTGCTGACCCTTTGTGTCCCACTCTTGGATGAAGTTTCTGAAAATGTCAGCTGTCCACCTGCAGTTTTGCCCATGCGATGAGCAGAAAATCGCACAGGCAAGGTAAAATCACAGTCTATTGGACTGTTAAGGGCCTTAAGTGGCCTGTTAATTAATGGCAGGCGCCGCTCTGGCTCCTGCACGTGCCCACTGAGCGAAATATCGCTTGGGATGCTCACCCAACATCACCACACACTATTTTACTCCCGTTCGGGTCGGACACGTGCCCGCCCAAGGGACAAAAAATTCTGCCCATAGTAACACCATACATTGTGGGATAGACATTCCTGGATCTGTACACATGCCTCTGTGGGTAAGGCTGCGGAATGGCAGTCCAGCTCTAGTGTAAGTGAACTTCACTGACATCCCCATTTGTATCTCTTTTGCCTAACTTAAACACAAAGGAAAAGACGTAACTTTTTCCATATTCAGAAATTAGACCAGAGTAATCATCAAATAAATTTTAAGAACTCACTTTATGAAAAGCCAGGACTTCACTGCCTTTTACTGTCTATTTTATATAGTCAAGAGAGAGTACGACAGTCCTGGCGAAAAGATTGAGAGATATTATGAGGCCTCATTTGCATTGCATTCATATGAAAGTTATTAGATATTTAGCATGACCACATTTTAGGACAGCTAAGAGGTTACCCTTGAAATGACTGTACAGCACAACTTAAGCTGAAATCTGGCAAAGTGCATCTGCGCTTGATTTCCCTGCTTAGCATGCACAACGTCTTCTTGTGAAACTAATACTGTCAACTAAAAGGTTCACTTTAGATGACTCTAAGAAATTATTGCTAATTAGTGATCATTAGCAATCATGGCAAGTTTTTTTCAACAAAAAAAACAAGTATTGAAAGATGTTGTGGTTGACATGGTTATGAAATAAGGCAAATAAAATGAAAGGCCTTTTGCAATTCTGTTGTCTTAGCTGTCAATTTTTCCCTTCTTCACGCACATTATAGTTAGACGCTCATTTTTTCTACTGTTTCTATAATTTTATACACCTGTAATATCCAGTTTAAGTGCTCCTTGGCGAGTGGACTAGAATACATGAGTACAAAAATTCTAACTAAAAGGTAATAAATAAGAAATCAACCTCCATATCAATACTGCAGCAGAAATGTTTCAGTTTGCTATGTTGTTGCAGTTAAGGTTTTTAAAACACTAAGGCCTGAATTTTCGTAAAGATGGAGAGGGTCTCCTGCTTAAGCAAACATGCACTGGAAATCCGATTCGGGAAGCCCTGTCCCCGAACCTGGCACCCACCATTTTTGTCGGGGGTTGTGGTGGGGGGCAGGAGGGGTGTGGAAGAGGGGCAGGTTGTAGTTTGCATATCTATGGCTCATGAGGGCAGCTGCACATTGGAAAGTGCAGCTAGATCCAATTTTCCTAACTGGGATGTGCATAAAATAAGGCTTTAGATGCTTTAGATCTTTCAGGGTGATGTCTAAAGCTGCCAATGTTCTTGGGAAAGGTAGGGTATCCTTTGGGAGAGGTAAGGTACCCTTTTCGATAGGTCCAAGGACGCTTTTGGGAGAGGTCAGGTGCCATTTGGGGTTTATAAAAGTGGACATGAATGTGCCATAAAATATGGATAAACTCATTGGAACTGTCAAGTTGTCACAAGAGCTGTCAAGCTGTCAAGCCATTTAAATATCCTGCTTTTTAAATTTAAAAAATGCTGCAGTTTAAAAAAAAACAGTTCATGCTGTTTCACTCTGTCTGTTGACATAAGCCTGAGGGTTAACATTATGGGATTTGTGCTGAATGACTGATTTCACAACCTATCATTATCATAGTGGGGTGCCTGTCAGTTTACAGTTTGATTGACAGCTCCAAGTGGTTATAAAGCCCTTGATGTGGAGCTATGAATACAAATGCTTGTTTTTATAAGGGTTTAAGCACTTGAATGAAATGTTTGTTCTCTAATTAGTTGAAGGAATAGAAATGTAATGAATGGGTTTTTATGGATGAAAGTGTATTTTTTTGAAATAAAGTCTGCAATAGGCATTTAGAACTTTATTTCATTTCATCCCAGCATGGATCCTGAGGTCTGCCCATGGTGGGTACTGGGTGAATTGGCATGGAGGGTGTAAAAGTGAAAGTTGGTGAGTGGGGACAATGGGTTGATATGAGTTGGCACTAAGTTGGTATAGGGGCTAGAAAGGGCAATGAGGGTGTGTAGAAGGAATAGGTTAGCATAGGGACTATAAAGGGCCATGGGATGGGTAGAAGGGCATAAGTTGGCATGGAGGGGATGAGGGACAATGGGGGGGTGGGTGGGGGATGCGGTGGCATAAGCTGGCATGGTGAGGCACTGGGAGTGTGCGGAGGTTAAAGGGGCATGTGGGGTGAGGGCTGAAGGGCTGATCTGTGTTTTATTGTTTTTTTACAGCTGGGTCGAAGACCCAGATCACTGAAGCAGGCCGTTTGCACAACTTACCTCAACACTGTTTCCAGGGGTTACAGGCCTGAGTCCTGTTAACACTTCCCCCACCCCCCAGAATGAAAATTAGATGATCTGGCGTATTTTCTCCTGAGTTGGGTTTGTGGAGCTGGAAAGACTGAAGAACTCAAGAAAAGGACACAAGCAATGATTCTGCACTGAAAAGCCTCACTCAAGGAGCAAGAAACTGAGAAAACTCACCTGAGAAGCTCCAGCGACACGAAAGCCTGGCAGCAGAAAAAAGGCAGAAGTTAAGCACAAGCAAAAGTCTCCATTAAATCTCTGTGGAAGACAGCTTCAACAAAGCAGAGTCAGCAGTCAGCAGCTGGCAGGGCGAGATAAAATCCTTCTAAAGTTCCAGGCAACCCAGTCCTGTGAGCCATTTTTCCAAAATCCAGTCAGGCAGATGCTCCATTGTGCATTTCATTGGTAGCCCAAACTCCAACTCAGTGCCCTCCCTACATGGCATGTCAAGTCGAGGATGTAACAAATAAGGAAACAAAAGAGAGATCAAACACGGAGAATATTTAAAAAAAACAATAAATTGGGTGCTTTGCGATTCTTCGGCCTCCCAACCAGCTGGAATTCTACCCTCCACGAACCAATGAGATTCATTTTAGTTGCAGGGGGTTACCACAGCACCCCCAGTGGAGATGATGCCAGAGCTGGAACGACTTCCAGAGAAGTCCCTGCCTCCACCAACGACCACGGTGCAGATGGTAGAGATGCTGACCTATGCACAGCCCCACCAACTACCAACCAGCGTGCCGAAACCACAGCATCAGCTGGAACCAGGTTGCAGCCTCATGCAAACACAACTACACAAAGGTGAGTGACCTTCATACTCTTCTTCCATCCAGAGGACTGCTCTGCCTCAACCACAGAGAGCTTCCAGATACTGGAAAAGGTGGAAGAAGAAAAAGAAACACCACTGACAACCTGACAAACACCATTTTTGTCCACTCGGAAAGAAAGGGTCACCACTCGCTATAACAAATCACTGCCACATCAGCCAAACTGACCAGGCATGGTGCAGCATCCTTCAAAGGAAGAACGCATGAAGCCATGCCTACATCCATATTCAATCTTCAAACCACTTCCAAGATCAAGAGCCTCTGGAGCCTACCACTCTCCTGACTGGACAGCAAATGAGACCTAGCAAGGGTACAAGACGTCCAGACTGCCTGGATTTTCAATTTCAACGACTTGAAGGGGGGGAGATGGGGAAGTAAGAACATTGTTAATGCGTGCTGTTGTTGTTATAATGTTAATCATGAAGTAGTTTAGAGTTATAATTTTTTATAGTTGCAACTATAAAGTACACATGACTTATAACAATGTAAGATTTGAAGCAAACTGTAAGTAAACTAATGTCAGTCTATATCCAGAGGATGAAGACTTGGGGGGAGGTGCAGTAGAAGGATCTGGTACCTAAAGGGTTAACCTGGGACTGAGAAAAGTACTGCCCACATAGTGATGTATGAAGGCACATGACCCAGAGCTAAGGTCAGTCTAGAGATAGGTAGAAACATGTAAGGACCTAGTATGGGTTCTCACATAGCTTTACTCTCTACTGTAAATATGTACATAGTTCAGTAATGTTAATAAAGACTTCTTTGTAACTTCAGCAAGACTGCTTCATGGTGTTCAAACAGTACACATCATGGGTAGTGACAACAAAACATATGACAATCTTGCCAGGCAATTCCCATGGAGTTATTGTGTTGGGATTTCAGAGGGGTCCCGAAACACATTTTGGGGATACGCCTAGTCTCCAACTATCCAGAGACCAGAAGATCTGGACCAATACCTGTAATGATGGTGGAACTGCAATGCATAATGTTGTTTCTGTGAGGCTGAACTCCAAAACCCCTTTATCATAGGATATGTTTAAAGGTGAGCCATATTCTGTTGGATCACCCAATAACCCATAAAGTTGTAAAGGCAGCTGTTCTTTCCCATGACTGGTGTTTCACTAAAATAAGAGGAAAAGAAGAGACTTTTGAGGATGGAGGTGGGGTGGCAAGATAGAGGCTTCTGGGATAGAGTTGCAGAATGTATGGCAAATTAACTGTGATGGTTAATGACAACAGTGCAGTAGATGTTGCGGTTAGGGATTTTCAAAAGACATTTGATTAAGGACGATATAATAGACATTCGAAAAATAGAAATGTGTGGGGCAGGATTGTCCCTGGGGTCTTCAGGACCCTGCCACTCGAGTCAAATAGAGGTCAGAAGTCTGCACTATGTAGGAAATCACTAGGCTGCAATTTTCCCCCAATTAGAGGAAGGAGGGCGGATTCCTAGAGGCCGGCTGCAAAATTTAATTAATAGGCCTTTAATAAACTTAATTGGCTGCCTGCTGATCGGTGGTATGAAATTCCATGACTGCACACATCCAATTGGCTAAGAGATAAGTAGCAAAGAATTGTGGTGACAGGAGGTTTTTCTGACTGTAAAAATATATGCCGTGTGGTCCCCAGGGATCAGTATTAGGACGACTGTTTTCCTTCTTACATATAAAATGACCTGGAATAGGGGGTACAACTTTGAACTTTGCAGATGTAACAAAACTTAGCAAATAGGGAGCAGGGTAATAGCTGATTTCAGGATACAGACAGGACATAGACAAAGTGGTGAAATGGGCAGACACACGGCAGTTGTAGTTTAATGTGAATTAGGGTGAAGTGATGTACTTTGTGATAAACAGTATGGAGAGGCAGTATAATCTAAATGGTACTATTTTGAGACGTGTGGAACAGCAGAGAGATCTGGGGATGGACAGTCACAAATCATTTAATGTGTAAGGGCAGGTTGATAAGGAAAGTCCTCCTCACTAACATCTGGGGACTTGTGCCAAAATTGGAAGAGTTGTCCCACGGACTAGTCAAGTAAGAGCCTGACATAGTCATACTCACCAAATCATACTTTGTAGATCATGTCCCAGACACCAGCCCCACCATTCATGGGTATTCCCAGTGTAGCATGTGGGCATGCACTGCCAGTGGCTGCTAAGATGCTGGAGGGACAACCCCCCTCACCCTGGGTCTCTGCCTCTCACCAAGATATGTGCTCTCTTCTCTTGCCAGGAGAGAAAGGAGAGCGGTGTGAGTGTCCATAAAGGCTTGTAAGGAGGGGAGGGAAGGACAGCATTTGTGGCTGTAAATGTGCAATAGGATGAGGGTGAGGGTGAGTGTTGGCTGCTCAGGAGGGAATGTTAGGTGGCTGGAGAGAGAGGAATGGGTGAAGCTGCAAGATGTGTTGCCCTGAGGAGAGATGTGTAGGAGAATGCAGGGAAACTAAAAATATCATGTCACTCCTCTTCCCCACTCTCATGAGGCCCTGGGTCCTCTTGGAGCACTGTCTTCAGATTGAAGGAATCACACTTCTGCTGCTGACTGCCTTGGCCACTTCCATCTACACCTGCCTGGTTTGAGAGTTGGCCTCTTCCTCCCATCCATGGGAGAGTACATCTCACTGCAGCCCCTCAGGTATCACAATAGGGCCTTCACGTAAGAGTGGGAGACCGGTGAAGGCAGCCATCCCAGGTTCCTTCTCCTCCATTCTTGCAGTTGCTGCAGCCCCAAAAATTCAAGTGTAACCCATGTTGCGTCCCTTTGATGAGAAATCCTTCCTTTGACAGAATGGCTGCACCATCCTGCCTGCCCGCCCTAACTGGATGGGAAACTTGGAGGTGGGATGCTAATGCCATGGCTCTGGGAAAGAACATCAGAAAAGCCCATTCAGGTCCCTGACCAACAGATGATCTCACGATTCTGGCAGGGTCTAATCCTAGAAAATTCTGTCCCATGTTTCTAAACACCTGAAGGAGAGCATTAAGAATATAAAAGATGCCAGTGATGGAGGGGATGAAGAACATACACTGCCACAGAAAGATAGAGTTTGCATGGAGTGAGACCATGGAGGAAGTTGCAAATGAGATTAAGGATTTTTAATCCAATGCACTGGGAATACAGAGAGCCAATAGAGATTATTGTGGTAGGGCAAGTGGGCCTTAAGGTCAGGCATGTTACAGTGCCAAAATTTTGCATGTGTTGGCCTTTATGTAGGGTGCCTTCAGAAGGCGATTGAAGAGAACATTGGAGAAGGTGAGCCTGGAGATGACGATGATGTAAATGAATTCAGTAGCTATGGGCATGAAGAAGGCATAGAAGTTGGCTAATTTACAGAGGTGAATTTAAGTCGGCTTGGTGGTGGATGGGTTGAGGGACTTGTTTGATTCATTTATCGGATGTGGGCATCGCTGGCTGGGCCAGCATTTGTTGCCCATCCCTAGATGCCCTTGAGAAGGTGGTGGTGAGATACCTTCTTGAACCGCTGCAGTCCATGTGCTGTTGGTACACCCACAGTGCTGTTAGGGAGGGAGTTCCAGGATTTTGTCCCAGCGTCAATGAAGGAACACCGATATATTTCTGAGTCAGGATGGTGAGTGGCTTGGAGGGGAACTTTCAGGTGGTGGCGTTCCCATGTGTCTGCTGCCCTTGTCCTTCTATATGGTAGTGGTCGTAGGTTTGGAAGATGCTGCCTAAGGAGCCTTGGTGAGTTTCTGCAGTGTATCTTGTAGATGGCATACACTGCTGCCACTGTTCGTCGATGGTGGAAGGGGTGAATACAAAGATACAAAGAAATGTACAGCACAGAAACAGGCCCTTTGGCCCTCCAAGCCTGCGCCGATCATATTGCCTGTCAAACTAAAACATTTTGTACTTCTGGGGTCTGTATCCCTCTATTCCCATCCTATTCATGTATTTGTCAAGCTGCCTCTTAAACACCACTATTGTACCTACTTCCACCACCTCCTCTGGCAGCAAATTCCAGACACTCACTACCCTCTGCATAAAAAACTTGCCCTGTACATCTCCTCTAAAGTTTTCTCCTCTCACCTTAAATCTATGTTCCCTAGTAATTGACTCTTTCCCCTCTGGGAAAAAGCTTCTGACTATCTACTCTGTCCATGCCACTCATAATTTTGTAAACTTCTATCAAGTCGCCCCTCAATCTCCGTCGCTCTATTGAGAACAATCTGAGTTTCTCCAACCTCTCCTCATAGCTAATAACCTCCAGACCAGGCAGCATTCTGGTAAACTTCCTCTGCACCCTCTCCAATGCCTCCATATCCTTCTGGTAATGTGGCGACTAGAATTGCACGCAATATTCCAAGGGTGGCCTAACCAAGGTTCTATACAGCTGCAGCATGACTTCCCAGCTTTTATACTCAATACGCCTGCTGATGAAGGCAAGCATGCCCTATGCCTTCCTGACTACCTTATCCACCTGCGTTGCCACTTTCAGTGACCTGTGGACCTGTACATCCAGATCCCTCTGCCCGTCGATGCACTTAAGGATTCTGCCATTTACTGTATAATTCCTACCTGTATTAGACCTTCCAAAATGCATTACCTCACATTTGTCCGGATTAAACTCCATCTGCCATTTCTCCGCCCAAGTCTCCAACCGATCTATATCCTGTTGTATCCTTTGACAATCCTCTTCACTATCTGCAACTCCTCCAATCTTAGTGTCGTCTGCAAACTTACTAATTAGCCCAGTTACATTTTCCTCCAAATCATTTACATATACTACAAACAGCAAAGGTCCCAGCTCTGATCCCTGCGGAACTCTACTAGTCACAGGTCTCCTTTCAGAGAAGCACCCTTCCACTGCTTCCACTGTCTTCTATGACCAAGCCAATTCTGTATCCATCTTGCCAGCTCACCTCTGATCCCGTGTGACTTTACCTTCTGTACCAGTCTGCCATGAGGGACCTTGTCAAAGGCCTTACTGAAATCCATGTACATAACATCCACTGCCCTTCCATCGTCGATCATCTTTGTCACTTCCTCGAAAAACTCGATCAAGTTAGTGAGACATGACCTCCCCTTCACAAAACCATGCTGCCTCTCACTAATACGCCCATTTGCTTCCAAATGGTAGTAAATCCTGTCACAAAGAATCTTCTCCAATAATTTCCCTACCACTGACGTAAGGCTCATTGGCCTGTAATTTCCTGGATTATCCCTGCTACCCTTCTTAAACAATGGAACAACATTGGCCATTCTCCAGTCCTCTGGGACCTCACCCGTAGCCAGTGAGGATACAAAGATTTCTGTCAAGGCCCCAGCAATCTCCTCCCTTGCCTCCCTCAGTACTCTGGGGTAGATCCCATCTGGCCCTGGGGACTTATCCACCTTAATATTCTTCAAGACGCCTAACACCTCTTTTTTGATCTCAACATGGTCCAGGCTATCTACACACTCTTCCCTAGACAAATCGACCACTAAGTCCTTCTCTTTGGTGAATACTGATGAGAAGTATTCATTTAGTATCTCTCCCATTTCTTCTGGCTCCACACACAGATTCCCACCTCTGTCCTTGAGTGGGCCTACCCTTTCCCTGGCTACCCTCTTGCTTTTTACATATGTATAAAAGGCCTTGGGATTTTCCTTAATCCTGGTTGCCAATGACTTTTCATAACCCCTTTTAGCTCTCCTGACTCCTTGCTTAAGTGTCTTCCTACTTTCTTTATATTCTTCACGAGCTTCATCTGTTCCCAGCCTTCTAGCCTTTACGAATGCTTCCCTTTTCTTTTTGACTAATCTCACAATATCCTTCGTTATCCAAGGTTCCTGAAACTTGCCATGCTTATCCTTCATCCTAGCAGGAACATGCCGGTCCTGAATTCTTATCAACTGACGTTGATAAGCTCCCCACATGTTGATTTGCCCTCAAATATCCACCTCCAGTCTAGATTCCTCAGTTCCTGCCTAATATTGTTATAATTAGCCTTCCCCCAATTAAGCACCTTAACCCAAGGACTCCTGTTATCCTTATCCACCAATACCTTGAAACTTACTGAATTATGGTCACTTTTCCCGAAATGCTCCCCTACTGAAACTTCGACCACCTGGCCGGGTTCATTCCCTAATACCAGGTCCAGTATTGCCCCTTCCCTAGTTGGACTATCTACATATTGTCTCAGGAAGCCCTCCTGGATGCACCTTACAAATTCTGCATCATCCAAACCCCTAGCACTAGGTGATTCCTAGTCAATATAGGGAAAGTTAAAATCACTCACCACAATAACCCTATTGCTTTTACATCTTTCCAAAATCTGCCTACATAACTGTTCCTCAATCTCCCGCCGGCAATTGGGAGGCCTATAGAAAACCCCCAACATTGTGACTGCACCCTTCCTATTCCGGAGCTCTACCCATATTGCCTCGCTGCATGAGCCCTCCAAGGTGTCCTCCTGTCGTACAGCTGTGATATTCTCCTTAACCAGCAGTGCAACTCCCCCATCTCTTCTACATCCCTCTCTATCCTGCCTGAAACATCTAAATCCTGAAATATTTATCTGCCAATCCTGTCCATCCTTCAACCAAGTCTCTGTAATAGCAATAACATCATAGTCCCAAGTACTAATCCAAGCTCTAAGCTCATCTGCCTTGCTTGTTATACTTCTCGCATTGAAACAAATGCATTTCAGACCCCCAGTCCCACTGTGTGCCTGCTCTTCCCCTTAGTCCTACTGGCCATATTCACTAGTTCCCAGTCATTTATTTCACCTGCTGACCTATTGGTCTGGTTCCCACCCCCCTGCCATACTAGTTTAAACTCTCCTGAGTGACACTAGCAAACCTCGCAGCCAGGATATTGGTGCCCCTACAGTTTAGATGCAACCCGTCCTTCTTGTACAGGTCCCACCTGCCCCAGAAGAGATCCCACTGATCCAGATATCGGAAACCCTCCCTCCTACACCATCTGTTCAGCCACGCGTTCAGCTGCACTTTCTTCCTATTTCTAGCCTCTCTGGCACATGGCACAGGGAGTAATCCTGAAATTACAACCCTTGAGGTCCTGTTTTTTAACTTTCTGCCTAACTCCCTGAACTCCCGCTGCAGGACCTCGTCACTCTTCCTGCCTATGTCGTTAGTACCAATGTGTACCACGACCTCTGGCTGTTCTCCCTCCCCCTTCAGAATGTCCCATACCCGATCAGAGACATCCTGGACCCTGGCACCAGGGAGGCAACATACCATTCTGGTGTCACTTTCACGACCACAGAAGTGCCTATCTGAGCCCCTGATTAGAGAGTCCACTATGACAGTTGCTCTTCTGTGCTTTGACCCCCCCAGCTGAACAACAGAGCCAGCCGTGGTGCCACTTCTCTGGCTACTGCTGTTGTTTTCCCCTGATAGGCCATCCCCCCAACAGTATCCAAAACAGTATACATGTTAGAGAGGGGGACAGCCACAGGGAATTTTTGCACTGACTGCCTGCCCCTTCTAGCGGTCACCCATCTATCTGTCTGTACCTTGGGTGTGACCACGTCTGCAAAACTTCTGCCTATGGCGCTTTCCGCCACCTGAATGCTCCTAAATGCATCCAACTGCTGCTCCAACCGATCCATATGGTCTGTGAGGAGCTGCAATTGGGTACACTTTCTGCAGATGTAGTTGTCCAGGGCACTTGAAGCGTCACAGATTTCCAACATCCCACAGGTGAAGCACTTCACCCCAGCAACTGCCATTTCTAGAACTATTTAATAAATTAATTTAAATCTAATAACTGCTTATTGACTCCTTATTAACTATATGTTCCCTAGGGCTAGATTTCTACTATAATGTTTGTGGATGGGGTGCCAATCGAGCAGGTTGCTTTGTCCTGGATGGTGTCAAGCTTCTTGAGTGTTGTGGGAGCTGCACTCATCCAGGCAAGTGGAGATTATTCGATCACATTCCTGACTTGTGCCTTGTAGATGATGGACAGGCTTTGGGGAGTCAGGAGGTGAGTTACTCGCAGCAGGATTCTTAGCCTCTGACCTGCTCTTGTAGCCACAGTATTTATATGGCTAGTCCAGTTCAGTTTCTGGTCAATGGTATCCCCCGCACATGGAGTCTGCGATGGTAATGCCATTGAATGTCAAAGGGTGGTGGTTAGATTGTCTCTTGTTGGAGATGGCCAGTGCCTTTGTGACACGAATGTTACTTGCCACTTGTCTGGATATTGTCCAGCTCTTGCTGCATTTGGACATGGACTGCTTCAGTATCTGAGCAGTCACGAATGGTGAACATCGTGCAATCATCAGCGAACATCCCCACTTCTGACCTTATGATGGAGGGAAGGTCATTGATGAAGCAGCTGAAGATGATTGGGCCTAGGACACTACCCTGAGGAACACGTGCAGTGATGTTCTGGAACTGAGATGATTGATCTCCAACAACCACAACCATCTTCCTTTGTGCTAGATGTGACTCCAACCAGTGGAGAGTTTCCCCCCTGATTCCCATTGACTCCAGTTTTGCTCGGTTTCTTTGATGCCACACTCGGTCAAATGCTGTCTTGATGTCAAGGGCAGTCACTCTCACATCACCTCTGGACCTCGGATCAGAGCCAAAGAGGACACTGAGGTTGTGAGCCATTGGACTGGATTTTACAGCCCCCTGCCAGGCATGTTTTTGGCAGGGGAGAGCATGGCATATAAAATACAAGGGGCAGTAAGCCCACCACATTACTGCCTACCCCTGAGCTGTTCCCTATAATATGTGGTGGGTGCCATAAAACAGTTGGCGCGGGCAGGCAGACAGGAGTGGGCAAGCCATTTTTAAAAAATATTTTTGTAAAGCGGGAAGGAATGGGGGCCATCATTCGGGGGGCACCCATTCAGTATCAGGGGACACGCCCCCAAGATGTTACCCCACCCTTTGTTCCTTCCCACCTGGCCTCTCCAAAACAGGTCATCCCACCCCTCACCCTCTGCTCCTTCGGCTGCCCAATCCCTTCCCATCTAAGACCCTGACTTAACTGAGTCCAGATGCCATGGCTGCCTTCTCTGTGAGCCTGCTTGCAGACCCAGCAGCGCCCACTACTCAGTTCTGGCGCTGCTGGGACTGCTAGAGCTACCGGCCAATCTGATTGGCCAGCAGCTCTCAAGGGCGGGACTTTCTCCATTTATGTGCGGAATCCTCACTCAGCCTGTTTAGCTCATCAGCAGCACATTATGGCTGCGGGGAGGGCTTCTTTTCAGTCTGTTGGCCGACTCTTGCAATGAGCGTGGGGGTGCTGGGGGGGGGATCAAGAAGTCTGTCCCACCCCCTCCCACCTCCCCTGTAAAATCCAGCCCATTAGGTTAAAAATGAGTGAGCAGACAAGAAGGAGGGTGGAATCAGTGGTGGGACATGATGCTACTGAATTGCACTGAAGAGGATGGTTTCTGTTCTACAGATGCAGAGTTGGAGAAAGTATCGACTAAACTAAAACAGATTAGATAGATAGCTAGATATACTGAATATATTTTGAATACACTCACTGTTGTAATGTAGGAAATATGACAGCCAATTCTGGTACAGGAAACTCCCACAAACAGGAATGAAGTACTTGATCAGATCAAGTGGGAACTGTACCGTTGGGATGGTCTTCACCTCAACTATGCTGGGACAAGTGTTCTGGTGAGCCGTATATCTAGGGCGGTAGAGAGGGCTTTAAATTAAATAGTTTGGGAAGATATGATAAATTAAATCTTTTTCTTAGGCAGTCTCCCGGGGTCGAGGGCGACTTGCTTCCACACTAAAAATGAGTTCTCAAGTGACTGAAGAGTCCAATGCATCACGCATAGGTCACCTACAGTCTCAGTCACAGGTGGGGCAGATGGTAGTAAGGGAAACGGGTGGGTGGGGTGCCCGGGTTGCCATGCACTCCTTTCGCTGTTGATGCTTGGCTTCGCTAGCCCTTGATAATGAGACTCTGTTCACTTCCTTCCCGGACGCTTTCCTTCCACTTCGGGCGGTCTTGGCTCAGGGTTTCCTAGTTATCGGTGGGGATGTTGCACATTTTCAAGTAGGCTTTGAGGTTTTTTCTTGGCCACCTGAGGCCTGCTTGCCGTGGCAAAGCTTCGAGTAGAGTGCTTGTTTCAGGAGTCTCATGTCAGACATGCGGACGATGTGGCCTGCCCAGCGGAGCTGATCGAGCGTGGGTCAATGCTTCAATGTTGGGATTGTTTACCTGTGTGAGAACACTAATGCTGATGCACCTATCCCACCAATGGATTTGAAGGATATAGTTAAATAGAGAAGACAAGGCAAAATGGCAAGGTAGGAATAAGAGAAATAATGATCAGAGTGTGGAAGGAAGGGACAGAGAGTACAAATTTAAGAGAGCAGGTAAGGCTAGAGGTTATAAAAAAGGGGAAAAAAAGGCAGAACTAAAGGCTCTACATCAGCATGCATGTAGCATTCTTAACAAAACAAATGAATTGACAGCACAAATAGAAATAAATATGTATGATCTGTTATCCATAACAGAGTCATGGCTACAGGATGACAAAGAGTGGGACCTGAACATTCAAGAGTACATGACATTTTGGTAGGACGGGTAGCTACAAAAAGGTGGAGGGGTATCTCTGTTAATTAAGGATGACATTGGTACAATAGAGGGAGATGGCCTTAGTTCTGGAGATCAAGATGTAGAATCAGTTTGGGTAGAGATGAGAAATAGTAGGAGTCATTTATAGAACCCTTAACAGTAACCACACTACAGTGCAATGACCACAGCAGGTATTAATTGCTGCGCAAACCAAATCCCAGAGGAAACTTGGCTTACCGGCCATAACCTGTTTTTTTGAATTCTAATAATGAGAAGAAGACGTGCCAATCTCAGCAGTAAGAGGTCCAGTAATACTTGGGTTTTTAAAAATCAAAAATAAAAGTTGTATTATCAACAAAAAAAAAAGAAACCTTAAGCACACAGGATTACAGTTACACAATTAAGGATAGTCTTACAAAATCTTCTCCCAAAACTCTCTACTTGATTAAACCCACAAGTAACCATTTTCCAGACAACACCCCCTTATAGATATTTAAATATGAAATCCAGTAATATCACACAAGGCAGACTGCTGTAGCTTCAATAAAGGTGTACCCCTCTTCTTCTTTGCTTGGAATTCACTTCAGAATAAAATTGCTCTTGCTCAACTTAATTAAATCTCACACACACACGCACACGTATGCACATAGACACCCAGTCTTCTTTACAGTATAACACAAAATTGGACAAAATATTTTTTTAGAAATCTATTCTCACAATAGGACAGGGTATACTGGAAGAAATAATGAGGGCTTGTGAAAAAGGTATGGCAATAATCATGGGTGATTTTAATCTACATATGGATTGGACAAATCAGATTGGCAAAGGGAGCCTGGATGAGGAGTTCATGGAGTGTTTTCAGGACAGTTTCTGAGAGCAGCATGTTTTAGCACCAACCAGAGAGCAGGCTACAATAGACCTGGTAATGGACAATGAGACAGGATTAATTAATGACCTCATGGTGAAGGCACCCCTAGGTAGTAGTGATCAAAATATGATTGGATTTCACATTCAGATTGAGGAGAGAGGAATGGATCCAAGAGTAATGTTTTAAACTTAAATAAGGCAAATTATGAAGGCATGAAGGCAAAGCTGGCTAAAGTGATCTAGGAAATTAGGTTAAGGGATAGGTCATTAGAGATGCAGTGACAAACATTTAAGGAGATATTTCTGAATACTCAAAAAAGATACATTCCAGTGAGAAAGACTCTAAGTGAAGGGCACACCATCTGCGGCTAACTAAAGAAATTTAAGATAGTATCAAATTGAAAGAAAAAACATATAATTCTGCAAAGATAAATGACAGGTCAGAAGATTGGACTGAATATAAAGAACAGTGAAGAATGACTAAGGAGGGAGAAATTAGAGTACAAGAGAAAGCAATCTAGAAATATAAAAACAGATAGTAAGAGTTTCTACAGGTATTTAAAAGGAAAAAAAGTAAAGTGAGCATTGGTCCCCTAAAGAGTGAGAGTGGGGAATTAATAATGGAAAATAAGGAAATGGCAGATGAATTGAACTTGTCTTCACTGTACAGGATACAATTAACATCCTGGAAATAATTGTGAATCAGGAGGTGAAAAGGAGGGAGGAATTTATAACAATTACAGTCACAGAGTTGAGGGCACAAATTAACGCATGGAAGTATGATGTCATTGCTGTCAAAGAGACATGGTTTAGAGAGGGGCAGGATTGGCAGCTCAATATTCCAAGATATAGGGTCTTCAGGCGAGACAGGGAAGGAGGTAAAAGAGGAGGGGGTATCGCAATATTGATAAAGCAATCAATTACAGCAATAAGGAGGGATGACATCTTAGACGGCTCCTCAAATGAAGCCATATGGGTAGAACTGAAAAACAAAAAAGGAGCAATCACATTGCTGGGAGTGTACTATAGGTCCCCAAAAAGTCAGAGAGAAATAGAAGAGCAGATATGTCGGCAAATTTCAGAGAAGTGTAAAAATACTAGGGTAGTAATAGTGGGGGATTTCAACTTCCCCAACATTAACTGGGTTAGTCATAGTGTGATAGGTTTAGAGGGAGCAGAATTCTTAAAATGCATCCAGGAGAGGTTTTTAAGCCAGTACGTAGAAGGTCCTGCAAGGTCCTGGGCTTAATTTTAGGGAATGAAGCCAGGCAAGTGGTAGAGGTATCAATGGGGGAACATTTTGCAGATAGTGATCATAACGCCGTTAGATTCAAGGTTGTTATGGAAAAGGACAAGGATGAGCCAGAAATCAGAGTTCTAAACTGGGGGAAGGCCAATTTTAATAAGATCAGATATGATTTGGCCAGAGCGGACTGGGAGCAGCTACTTTTAAGTAAATCTGCGTCAGAGCAGTGGGACTCATTCAAGAAGGAAATAGAGAGAGTACAGGGCCACATATTCCAGTAAAGGCAAAGGGTGGGACCAAAAAACGCAGGGAACCCTGGATGTTGAGGGATATACAGGATTGGATAAAGAGGAAAAGGGAGGCTTATGGCAGATACCGAGGGCTCAAAACAGCAGAATCCTTAGAAGAGTATAAAATGTCTAGGGAGGAACTTAAAAAGGAAATTAGGAGAGCAAAAATGGGGCATGAAAAAAGATTGGCAGGTAAAATAAAGGAAAATCCAAAGTTATTTTACAAGTACAATAAGAGTAAGTGGATAACTAGGGAACGAGTAGGGCCCATGAAGAACCATAGTGGTAATTTGTGTGTGGAGCCAGAAGACGTAGGTAGGGTTCTAAATGAATACTTTGTATTGGTGTTCGCAAGTGAGAGGGTTGACGTGGGTATGGAAATCAGGCAGAAGGACTGTGATATAATTAAATAAATTAGCATAGAAAGGGAGGAGGTTCTAAGTGGTCTGGCAGGCTTAAAAGTAGATAAATCTCCAGGCCCGGATGAAATGTATCCCAGGCTGTTGTGTGAAGCAAGGGAGGAGATAGCATGGGCGTTGGCAAAAATTTTCAATACCTCTCTGGCCACAGGAGAGGTGCCAGAGGACTGGAGGACAGTCAATGTGGTACTGTTATTCAAGAAGGGAGGAAGGGATAAACGAGGGAACTACAGGCCAGTCAGTCTAACCTCAGTGGTGGGGAAACTATTGGAAGCAATTCTGAGGGACAGAATTAATCTACACTTGGAGAGGCAGGGATTAATCAAGGACAGTCAGCATGGTTTTGTTAAGGGGATGTCATGTCTGACCAATTTGATTGAATTTTTCGAAGAGGTGACCAGGTGTGTAGATGAGGGCAATGCATTTGACATAGTCTACTTGGCCTTCAGCAAGGCTTTTGATAAGGTTCCGCATGGGAGACTGATAACAAAGGTAAGAGCCCATGGGATCCAGGGCAATTTGTCAAATTGGATCTAGAATTGGCCGAGTGGCAGGAAGCAGAGGGTGATGGTCGAGGGGTGTTTTTCTGACTGGATGACTGTGTCCAGTGGGGTTCCACAGGGATCGGTGTTGGGTCCCTTGCTATTTGTGGTAAGTATAAATGATTTAGACTTGAATTTAGCAGGGTTGATCAATAAGTTAACAGATGACATGAAAATTGGTGGGGTGGTAAGCCTTAGATTACAGGAGGATATAGATGGGCTGGTCAGATGGGCTGATCAGTGGCAATGGACTTTAATCTGGATAAGTGTGAGGTGATGCACTTGGGCAGGACAAACAAGGCACAGGAATACACGATGAATGGTAGGACCCTGGGAAGTACCGAGGATCAGAGGGACCTTGGTGTGCATGTCCACCAGTCCCTTAAGGTAGTGGGACAGGTAGATAAGGTGGTTAAGAAGGCAGATGGAATACTTGCCTTTATTAGCCGAGGCATAGAATATAAGAGCAGGGGGGGTTATGCTGGAACTGTTTAAAACGTTGGTTAGGCCACAGCTAAAATATTGCGTGCAGTTCTGAAATCTGCATTATAGGAAAGATGTGATTGCACTGGAGAGAGTGCAGAGGAGATTTACCAGGATGTTGCCTGGGCTGGAGAGTTTTAGTTATGAGGAGAGATTGGAGAGATTGGGGTTATTTTCCCTGAAGCAGAGTAGATTGAGAGGGGGACATGATTGAGGTGCATAAAATTATGAGGGGCATAGATAGGGTAGATAGGAAGGAACTTTTCCCCTTGGTGGAGGGATCAATAACCAGGGGGCATAGATTCGAGGTAAGGGGCAGGAAGTTTAGAGGGGATGTGAGGAAGAATTTTTTCACCCAGGGGGTGTTGGGAATCTGGAACTCACTGCCTGAGAGGGTGGTAGAGGCAGAAACCCTCATAACATTTAAGAAGTATTTGGATGTGCACTTGCAATGCCAAGGCATGCAGGGCTATGGGCCTAGTGCTGAAAAATGGGATTAGGATAGTTAGGTACTTGTTTGACCAGCAGACTCAATGGGCCGAAGGGCCTTTTTCTGTGCTCTCGACCTCTATGGCTCTATGACCAGGGAAAGAGTGCTGAGAAAATTATTCAAACTAAAAGCTAACAAATCCCCAGGTGCTGATGTAGTGCATCCTAGGGTCTTTAAATAAATGACTGCTGAATTAATAGAGCTGCCTGTCCAACCTTAAGGCAGCCTTCACATTTATCATGATATCTCGTCAACGGGCGGGGTTGGGTTTCACGAAGGCTTTATAAATCAAATAAAAAGTTTTATTAAAACTCACTGACATGTCCCAGCTCATGTGACACATTCACATGAGGGGACATGCCTGAATAATTTTTTCTATTCTTTTCTTGAAGTTTTCATCATGAAAATAATCTCCCTGAGGTAGCTCCATGCCTCAGGGAGATTTCTGCGCTCTTTCACGCGAAAGAGTGCAGGCCCCAACTCTCCCTCCATTTCCTACCCGCACAGGGAATGCTCAGTGCTTCCGGGTGCGCATCACACTGGGCGGGCCTTAATTGGCCCGCCCACATAAAATGGTGGCGTGCAGCCGATCGCGAGCAGCGCTTGGCTGTGCACCCGCCCGTGCCCGCTCCTACCCAGCCCACACAACGGGGAGAAAATTCTTCCCATAGTATTTGTCCCTGCAGTCTGGAAAAGTAAGAAGTCAAATTGTTCTAAATTCTTAAATTGGGTCACAAAAGGTAAAAAAATAAATGAGTGAATCAGACAGTAATTTTCTCATCAGAATTGCAGAAAAATTTTTCATTATCTGCTTTACCCCCAGATGATAGGATGATTCAGATAAACTGGACAGCGTGAACCCAGCTCTTATGTATTCTAATCACAGCTCTTACTGTTATTAGGTTATTTGTCTTGACGGGAAGTTCCGGCTGTGGCAGCAAGGGCATTGTTGCCCTGAGCAGGGGCAATACTGACATTTCACAATATAAAAATGTGCAGGCTATATTTCCTTAAAAGATATCTCCTGATAAGATCCAGATATACATTAGATACAGCAAAAGAGGGAGTAAAAATAGACATAGTACAATACCACATCAGCAAGGAATCAGAGATTTTGAATATAGTTGATCAGATATACAAACTGAATCTGAGCATACAATTCCAATTTTCCACTCAGATTGGTTGCATGATGATAAATTTCCATTAAAGTTTGGACCGTATCTTCCATTCTGGAGTATAAGTTGGGTGGCGGGAGTGGAAATGAGAGTGGTTACTGCTCAGGGGCGGGACAGCTGGCCACGTGGGATCTTGCACTGTTCAGCTCATTATATATGCATGCACAAGTTGCTTGACAGATCTCACGGCAGGGAGCAGGCAGGAAGTTGCCATCCTTGCAACTGAAGTTGCATCCCTGCCATACATTAAATCTTGTTCTTTAAAAACCAGATGCAGATCTAATTGTTTATAGGAAATGGCATTGAAGGGGCTGGCTCTGTGAGAAATGTAATGCAGCTTTATACAAAGAAATTAAATTCACTGGATGCACAAGAACTGAGTATTTTGAGCTGTATCATATACCAGGATTTGAACAATTTTTTAACTTTATTATTTCATGAGATGTGAGCGTTACTGACTAGGCCAGCATTTATTGCCCATCCCTAATGCCCTTGTTTAGAGAGCAATTAGAGTCAACTACATTGCTGTGGGTCTGGAGTCACATGTAGGCCAGACCAGGTAAGTACAGCAGATTTCCTTCCCTAAAGAACATTAGTGAACCAGATGGGTTTTTATGACAATTGACAATGGTTTCATGGCCATCATTAGTTCCAGATTTTTAATGAGTTCTAATTTCACCAACTGCTGTGGTGGGATTCGATCCCAGTTCCCAGAGCATTACCCTGGGTCTCTGGAAGTCCAGTGACAATACCACTAAGCTGCCACCTCCCTAATTAATACCCAATACCAGTTGGATATTAATTCATTACTAATACACAATCCACACACCATGGTCGTTAAGTAATTATTGCTGACCAATGTGCAAGAGTCATTGATCTGATTAATTGTTATATGAGTGTTGTGAGAGATAGTCACCTGATTACCGAATGTGCACCATTTCTGATTCACTGATCTGCTCACTGCAGCATATTCTAATTGTTTTTTCCAGCAAATGTTGGAGAAAACTTTCAATGGCAGTTCTGCCATTTTGGAAAAATTCAGACCAAGCTGCTCTCGCAATGTTGGTTGAGGAATAAATGCTGTCTAGAACTCTGGGAGAATTTCCCTGCCTTTCAATTAATATATTAAATCTTTAACAACAAGCTGAGAGGGAAGACAGGGCTCGTATAATGTCCTATTTGAAGGAAGACACCTTTGGCGATGCAGCACTCCTTTATTACTTCACTGGCATGCCAGCCTTGATTATGTGCTCAAGTCTTTTGAATGGTGTTTGAGCCCATGGGCTTCTGACTCAGAGGTGAGGATGCCACCATTGAACCAAGGCTGGCTCCAGAGATGTTCCTGACATCAATGGTGTGTATGGTTACACAATAGCTAGATGGAGCAGGCTGCACAGACCTGATAGTTGTCTACCATACTTATTTTCGTATATTCACATTGGTGATCCAAGTTTATCATTTTCTTTCTGTCAAGCTGGCTATCTTAGGTCCACAGTTCCAGGAGTTCTGTTCTGCCAGCGGAAGTTTGATGAAATATAATTTAGCCACTTGCACTGAAACATTTGGACTCATTCTAAATTGTAGGAGAAAGTTGTTTGCATGATGGTACGGTAAGGTTAGGAGGGGTGAATTGACTCCTCTCTTTGCCTCACTCTTGGGTTGGTTATAATAAAGTTTGAATTTAAAAGGGAGGCGATATCGCCAATTCAGGTAAAGACGCAGACATTATTAACAAAAGGTTTAAAATGTACAAACATGTCCAATTACCCACTAATGCAAAAACAACACATGCACAACACTACCCCCATTCCCCCCACCCTAAGCATGCAAAAAAAGAAATAGAGTTCTCTGGAGTATCAGATATTAAAACTTGGCCAAGTAAAAATTGAAGTCAGAGAAAAAAAATTCATGGATTGCCTGGATTCTTCTTTACAGCTGAAAGGTCACTTTCTGTCTTTCAAGTAGCTGTTGGTACTTGGATTCCTCACTGGAGCAGTTGTGGCTGATTTATTCTCGCTCCCCTGGAGACAGTGGTGTTGATTTGGAGTCCTCCTTTAAGAATGCTCGGGTTGCAGCAGTGAGGTCTTCTGGTGGGTTTCAAATCACAGACAGCTCAACTTTGATGAGAGAGGTTTCCGAGAAAGAGAGAGGGGGTAAGGCTTGCCCATCTATCCCTGTGATGCTCTATCACTGATTATTAATTCAAATCCAGTATATTTTACACTCAAGAGCTGGGTCATGTGACCTCTCGTTTCAATCCGGGTTTATCTTAGCCACTGCCTCTGAGACCTCCATAGACTCTGTGTTGCCATAAGCAGCTTATTTCCTTCGCAAATGCAACATGGTGGCTGGTGTAAACCAGTGTCCTTTGCTTAGCAGAAAAAAGTTCAATATATATGTATGTGACTATATATTAATATTCTATGGGCAGGAGCTTTTGCTCGGCATGTGAGTGCGCGCCCGACATGCCCGAATGTGAAATAAAGCGCGTTGACGTCGGCCGAGCGTGCCGACATTAACGTGCATTCTTACGATAGTTCGGTCGGCGGGCGGTCACCAGAGTCGGCAGCACACCTGCCGACAATTAAAAGGCCTATTAAGGCCATTAAGTTAACAATTGTGCTGAATTTTTCACTGCCCATTCAACCGAATGGTTGATAGACAGGTGAAAAACCCAAGCGGCCTTTGCATTTTTTAGAAACCTCATCCCTTAGGAAAACTCATCCACGGGTGGGATGAGGTTTCCTAAAGCAAATAAAAATGAACTAAAAATTTTACACTTGAATTAAAACATGTCCCTGCTCGTGTGACAGAATCACATGAGGGGACATGTTTTATGAAATTTTTATTTGTTCATTAGTTTTTTAAAACAGCACGGAGCTGCCTCAGGGAGATGAGGTGCTGTTTCGTGCGCATGTGCGAAGTTCGCGCTAGGTCCACTCGTCGTCCTCTCCCCGCTTGCACAGCTGGGCCTTAATTGGCCCACCTGCATAAAATTGCGGTGCGGTGCCAATCACAGGCGGCAGTCAGCTTCCTGACCCCTGCCTGCCCCCGCTGAGCACACCCGCTAAGGGTAAATTCTGCCCGATATAACACACTTTCATAACACTGATCACATTGGATTGCTGGTGCCTTCAAGTGCACCTCATATCTCCCCAGGGCTAAACTCTCTGGTTGGCGGGGGGGGGGGGGGGGGGGGGGGTGCGGGGGGGTGAGCGGGACGAGCGCGGCCGGGCATGATCGACACATGAGATTGGGTCCGTCCCACCATTTTACGCAAGCAGGCCAATTAAGGCCCACCCAGGGTAATGCGTGACCCCCGAGGATAGCGGGAGTGGGCAGGCAGCGGCAGGAATGCACTATCCGCCGGGTCCAATGGCGACCCAGTGGCCTGTTTATCAGAAGCGCTGGCAGCCTTTGCAAGGCTGCTCACAATGGCAAATGGAAGGGCTCACCAGAGGGCTTCTGGTGAGCATGCCTGTCTGGGGGGTAGGCCAGCGGGACAGGCCAGGCAGGAGGTTAGGCCAGTGTGCCCCTCGTCTTTCAGATGACTGCCTTGCTGCCCGCCTCGAGGAAGTGCTGGTTCCCCAGGATAGGAAGAGGAGGCCCCCCTACCTGACAAAACATGCCTGGGAGGAGGTGGTGAGCTCCCGCGATTTGATGCGGTGCATCTGGATCCAGTGTTGCAAGCGCTTCAATGACTTGTTGCACTCTGGCAGGGTGAGCATCGTTTGCATTGGTCATGTAAACCAGCAGGTTGGCTTACCCCCCTGCTGCTCACCCCCCCAAGTCTGAGTGTAGTGACTGCATTGAATCATTGACAGCATTTGTCCTTTGCTGGGTGGGCCAGCAGGCATTGCTCTTGCTGAGGTCAACCTGGGAGGGTGATGAAGAGATGTGTTTTGCCACCACAGCATGTGTTACACTGAGACCCACATGACTGTTTTGGGGGCAACCTGGAGGAGCTGTACCTAGGCGCTGTATTTGAACCGCAGGACATGCCCAAGTCAGGGTGATGACATGCTGGGAGGGGAACTTCAAGGTGGCGTGGCAACAAACCATCTGCTGCGCTCTGCGCTCCACATGCTTGCACCCCCTTGCTCTGGGAGGATATACCATATAGTGCCTAATGTGATGTAGGCAGCATGTGTCCAAGGGGTTGGTGGGGGGGGGACAGCCCTAGCATCTTTGTGTGAGTGTTCAGCAGCAGTGGGTGAGGAGGCACTGGAGCCCTGATATGACCCACTCTGGTTGGGGTGGGCCGTGCGCGAAGAGAATCCATGTGTAATTAGCACTAATCAATGCCCGTCTCTCATTTTCAGGAAAAGAATGCTCATAACGTGGCAGAGCGGGCGAGGACTGGCGGCGGCCAGGCGCAGATCGCCATTCTTAGCCAGTTCAAGCAGGAGGCCCTGGATTTGGAGATACGCCATGCGCCCAGATCCACTGTTGTCAGTGAGGCTGGGGTGCCATGGGCAGGTATTTATGCCCAACAGTGAGGTCACCATTGTTCTCCCAACAGCCATAGTACTGCTGAATGTTAATTATTTAATTTTGCAACATGGCTTGACCATTGCTTATGGAAGGATGAGTGCATAATGATCCGGGGGACAGGAATGCACTTTGATATTGTCTCCATGCTAAGCGATCCACTGTCCTTGTTCTTCCTTTCAGCATCAGCAGAGCAGGGCCGGGAAGAGGAGCAGCGGAGGCCCCCTCCCACTCCTGAGGGCCCTGAAGGACCAGTGTCACACCATCTCTGCCAGGCAGACACCAGCGCAGATATTAGTATCTCGGTGGGAATTCGAGTATTGGCTAGTGTCCTGGGGCTCAGCGGTTAGGGCACTTCACACTCGCTGGAGGAGCTGGCAGAGGCAGAGAGTGCCCATGGCGCCAGCAGTCTGAGGACTGCAGGGGACCAGGCACATGCTCAGTCGGTGCCTGATGATGTGTCCCTGGAGTCGTCTGCTATGCAGCAGGGGCAGGAAATGCGGCTGGGTGTGTGGGAGCATCTGGTTGAGATACATGAGGCTATGCTTGGCTTGGTCTCCATGGTGGAGGAGTCTATGCGGACGATCGCCGAAGCAATGAGCCACATGTCTGAGCGCCATACGTCCTCCATAGAGAGCGTGGCGACTCTCGTGGAGAGGCTATTCCAAGAGACCCGTCAGGGCTTCCTGGGGATGTTCACTGACCAGCAAGCCCTCACATTGGCATTGACCTCAGCTGGTCAGTGCCAGTGTGGGAGA
Organism: Cetorhinus maximus; assembly: GCF_964194155.1. NCBI lineage: Eukaryota > Metazoa > Chordata > Chondrichthyes > Lamniformes > Cetorhinidae > Cetorhinus > Cetorhinus maximus. The sequence goes on along the minus strand of NC_135881.1, from coordinate 96,574,066 downwards.
TGGTTTTGGGCATCAACTTTCCCAGCTCGGTGCCCATCCATCCATGGTGAGCAGAGAGGTCTGAAGCGACCTCACATCAGCGCAGCAGCTGCCTGTCGTCTCTGCGGGTTCCTCTCAGGGCGCTTCGGATAAGGGTGGCAGCTCCTCCGCCCCTCGACCAGTGACTGTAGCATCCAGTGAGGCTGCGACACCTGGGGAGTTGCCAGCTGTGCAACTGGCAGCTTCCTCCCAGGCGGGGCCAGCACAGGCTCCACGGGCCAGAAGACGTCCACCAAGGTCATCGAGGCCAACAGGACAGCAGAGTGAGCAGGCTGTCTCAGATGCCACTCCAAGGGATGGGGCAGCACCAAGATGTAGCACCTGTAAATGTAAACATAAGGCACCTTAGGCACCATGGGTTTATCACTGGTGCTTTTGTGTTGGCCCAAGGTGAGGTATTTTTGATTTGTTTTGATTTGTAACACTATTGTCTTTTTTTTGGAATAAGCTGGTTTGCTTGACATAGTAAATTCAGATATGTCACCATGGCTGAGGGTGCCTCTTTTCTTCTGCATGTGTAGTTTCCAAAAATGTTATGAGTGCTTTGTTGGACATTCAGCTTTATTAACAAGACCCTTAGTGACTGTTCCTAACCTGGCAGATTTGGCACTTAGGTGTCAAGTATTGAGCCAACAGCCCAGGCTTGTCCTGGAAGGCCACCTGTGGTGTGCTAGCTGAAGGTTCATTGGATTAAAGCCTCCCGGGTGTCCCTGCCTCCCTGGCGTATGCCTGGGTCAGCATCTACCCCTTCAGCATTTCCCTGTGCGTGCTCATCCTCGGACTCGTTGCTGGACTCATCGTGTGCAGCTGCAGCCGCTGCGTCGATATCTTCATCGTCCACAGTGCTCCCCCTTTCCAGCGCCAGATTGTGGAGAGTGCAGCATGCAACCACTATCACTGAGACACAATCTGGGGGATACTGGAGTGAGCGCCCTCTGAGCAGTCCAGGCATCGGAAGTGTATCTTGAGAAGACCGATGGCTCTCTCCACCACAGCCCTTGTGGTGCTGTGGCTCCTATTGAGCCGCTGCTCAGCCTCTGTTCTTGGATGGCGGAGAGGTGTCATGAGCCACCTTCTGAGGGGATAGCCCTTGTCACCCAGCAGCCATCCAGCGGGGCTGGAGCACTGAAGAGCCCCAGCACCTGGGAGTGCCTGAGGATGTAGGCGTCATGGGAGCTGCCTGGGTACCTTGCACAGACTTGAAGAATCACCATCCTATGATCACACACTATCTGCACGTTCATGGAGCGGAAGCCCTTCCTGTTGACGAAGGCACCGGGCTCACCTGCTGGCACCTTGATGGCCACATGTGTACAGTCTATTGCACCCTGGACACGGGGGAAGCCAGCAATGGCCGCGAAGCCTCTAGCTCAGTGTGTCTGGCTTGCCTGGTCCCAATGGTAGTGGATGAAGGTCAATTCCCGTCTGAACAGAGCATCTGTAACCTGCTTGACACAAGTGTGGACAGCTGATTGGGAGACACCACAAGGGTCACCCACTGAGCCCTGGAAGGAGCCAGAGGCATAGAAGTTGAGGGCAGCTGTGACCTTCAGAGCCACTGGCATGGGGTGTCCACCCACACAGTTGGGGGAGATCTCAGGCCCGATCATCTGACAGATATAGTTGACTGTCTCCCTTCACAGTTGGAGCCTCCTTCAGCACTGCACCTCAGACATATTAAGGTAGCTGCTTCACCGCCTGTATACCCTGGCAGCAGGATAGTGGCACCTTCTGTGGCCCCTTCCACCTTGGACTACCTCTTGGCCCTGCGCCCCTTGTGCCTGCGCCTGTCCTCCCAAATTTGGCTCCCCTGGAGGCTGAGTGTGCACTCCTGGCCTCCTCCCCCTCTAGCCCTCCTTTCCTCCTCAGAGGAGCTGCCTCCAGTGGACAGTTCAGCTCCCATTCCCAGACTAAGGGAAGGCTTCCAGAAACCTGCAGGCCCAGAAAAGATTACTCACTGCAGAGCGCTGACTGGAAGGTTGAGAGTCCAGAAAAAGCAGCTGGAATGTATTTTGAAGTACTGCAAATCACACAGGCAAGTTTCAAAAACTTTCAGAAATAAATTCTTGACTGTGCACACTTGTGACCCCAGTGAGCCCTCTTATCCCATCTGTGGATGAGTTTAATACAAATGCGTCCTACCCACCTGCCCGTTGCGCCCATGCACCAACCCGAAGATTGCACGGGTGCTGAAAAATCGGCGTTCATTGGTGAGTCAAGGGCCTTAAGTGGCTCATTAATTAATGGCAGGCGCGTGTTGGACATCATCACGCACGTGCCCAATGAAATATTGCGATGGCGTGCGGTGACATCGGGACACTTGCCCGACATCACCGTGCATCATTTTACACGCGGACGTATGGGGCCCGCCCCCACACGCTAAAGGGAAAATTCTGCCCCCAGTCTCCCATTGCAAATTGCAGCGACCCATAGCTGCTTTGACTAGCATCCCCAAGGCCCTGCTGGAATGAAGAACCAGTAACAAAATTCTCCAAGTGCAAAACAAGCCTTTCTGCTTCTTTGAAAATGTAATTGGTGCCTCCTGGAACCAATTGCCTTAAACTCGATAGGTTCTCAGCTGGCAAGAATTGAGGCCTAATAAGTTGTGATGGGTAGAATTTCCAGTATAGTCTGCAATGTTCCTCAGACACACGTCCTTTGCAGAGGATGCTGAGGACTCATCTGCAACCCCTGTCAGAAAATGGAAACTCAAAGAAACAGGGTGGAATCCTGTCTTAACCAGGCTGTGCTTCAAATTCTGGCCACTGGTGTGTGATCCACCGCTCTGCACATTGATCACAACTGGAATTTTAGGCCCCATAAATGTCACAACTAATGTTTAAGCAATTCTCCTAACTGCAAAAGATGAGTCATTGATATCTGGCTCTTCTATTAAAATCCATCCGCATTTTCACATTCCACTGGTTACATGTGAATTTCCACACCTCAATTTCTAAAGTTGCCTCTGAAAACTTTGCTTCCTCTTATTATTCCTTTTTTTCTTTTAAAAATCTCTTAACTCTCTGTAAAGCCTAAGTCTGCCCAACAGTTCAATGTTGTTATTGTTATGCCCAAGGAGGCTCATCTTTTTAGTTCAAAGCAAAATACTGCAGATGCTGGAAATTTGAAACAGAAACAAAAATAGCTGGAAAAACTCAGCAGGTCTGACAGCATCTGCGGAGAGGAACACAGTTAACGTTTCGAGTTCTGATGAAGAGTCTTACGGACTCAAAACGTTAACTGTATTCCTCTTCGCAGATGCTGTCAGACTTGCTGAGTTTTTCCAGCTCATTTTGTTTTATCTATTTAGTGCCTCTCTTGCACTCCTGGACAGATCTTTTTAAAAAAATATCAGGTAGATGGTCTCTCTCTCTCTCTCTTTCTCCCTCTCTCTCATCTTTAGCCTCCAGTCATTCTTTCTGTTCGATATTCCTTGTCTCTCCTTATTTAATCAATACCATTATGGTTAGCACCTGTGTGAAATATCATCCTTTAAACTCCAAATGCATGTTCCACATGTTTTTTTCCTTCTTTCCTTGCAACTTCACTGTGTTCAAATCAAGATTTATCACAGTTTCCTACTCTAACTGATTCTTTTCCAGGATCTTAAAACTGTGGCACTACTAACCTCTATCAGTCTTCCTCTTTTAATTTTCAGACTTTAAAATATAAACTGGACATCATCTTATAGCTATTTCCTGATTTACGCAAGAATATGTTTAACTCTTCTTAACCTTGGGCGGACTCGTCCCACATTTGCACTAAGTGCGGTAGCAGGTGGGTGAATGGTGGCTGTAATGGCAGCTCCTCATGCCGTATTGTCCCAAACCCGCCGCATTAATTATGCATTCCCAGGAAACACACCATTTCCACCGTGGGCGGGCTTCGATTCACCCGCCACACTGTCACCTCGCTGCTTCATCATGCCGGGCACCACATTTAAAGTACAGCTGCACGCGCACCTCTCAGTACTTCCAGCCCAGGACTGCTGCAAATAAAACATGGCCCCAAAAGGCAAGAAGACTGCAGCCCCCAGGTTTAGTGATGCATCTCTTGAGCACCTTTTGGACACTGTGGAGGCCCGCTGTGATGTCCTCTACCCCCGCTCTGGCCACAGGAGGGGCAGCAACATTACTAATCTGGCTTGGGAAGCGATGGCAGTGGTGATCAGTGCCAATGTAGCACAGAAGAGGTTGGTCATCCAATGCAGAAAGAGGATGAATGATCTCACCTGTGCCGCCAGGGTAAGTCAACCTCTCATCACTCTAAATTCACACATTCAAGCCCATCACACATTCACTGGTATCTCACTCACTGCCAGCTCAAGGGACATCACCACTCACTCTTACACACACAAGGGTACATGTCCAACTGGCTTCATCTCCTCTGGAGACTGCCTCCTCACCCCTCACCATCTTGAGGCCACTTGTACAGATCAACATGTGCCCCCACAAAACCCTGGGATACCCCCCTTCCCGATTAATGCCCTCACCCTGCAGCCTTTTCCCTTGTCTGAGGCCACTTGCCCCCCTCCCCCAGGTAAGCCCCAGCAATGCAGCCATACAAAGCCACCACCACCTAATGGCTAGTTTGGTAGGTAGAAACCTGCCCATGAACCCCCCTAAAGGTGATGTGGTGCTGCTTGCGAAGCCTGGCACTGATGACTGCAAGTGCTGCCCGAAGCAAAGTAGGCAAGCAAACCTCGTAGACCGAGCGAAGTGTAGCTTGCCAGGTGCATGTTGCTTATGTGTGGTTGTGAAACATGTTGGCGTGCAATCATGCCAACGTGGGAGGCTGATCCAGCGTGGGGGGTATGAGTCTAGCGGGCTAGCCTTATTACAATAAGGTTCCCGACATCCATGGAGGGAAACGCGGCCCGCTATTAACGGGGTGAGTGGACAACCGCAAACTAGTTTCACGACATCGTGAAGCCAATTTTTGGCCTTCTCACCATGTTGTCCGCTCGTGCCACCAAGCACGTCCGATGCCAATGGGCATGGAAAATTCTGCCCCTGTGTGCATAAAATAACTTAAGTGCTTTCCCATTCATTTTTAAAAAATTAATTCAGGGAAGACAAGAACATAAATAGCTTTGAACTTTAATAACCTGTGCAAGGCACAACAGGAATATCTGAGGCTAGTATTACAAGAGTACTGTGCAGTGATTGCAGCCCCATAAAATTGTGAACTGGTGCATTGTAAAGATTCGTGCACCATAAAGGCTGCTGAGCCCAAGCAAAGAATATCAGGGGCAACATACTGAAATGTGGCTTTGTAAAAATTACAAAGTAATCCTAAAACAAGGAACTGTAAGGTTTATAACATGGAAGTATTCATCACTCTGTCGTGTGCAGAATATAACAGTATACCCATCGCACCAGAAGAGGACTATGTCTACTTTTCTCAAACCATTTGCTTAGAAATCTAAAAAACAATTTGGACTGAATTTTTTTCTTGTCGGGCGGTCGCACGCCCGACCTGAACGAGAGTAAAATAGTGCGCAATGGTGTTGAGTGAGCGGCCCGATGTCATCACGCACTCATGATATTTCGCTCAGTGGGCGCGCGCGATAGCTGGCAGCGTTGGCAATTAAGAGGCCAATTAAGGCCCTTAATCAATTATTTTAGTCTGATTTTTTGCTGCCTGTCCAACCATTCGGTTGGCGGGCGGGTGAAAAAGCCAAGCGGCCTTTGGAGTTTCTATGAAACCTCATCCATGGGCGGGATGAGGTTTCCAACAGGAATTAAAATTAAAATTAAAATTTTGAAATTTATAACATGTCCCTGCTCATGTGACAGAGTCACATGAGGGAACATGTTTTTAACATTTTTAAATTCTTTATTTATGTTTTTAAAAATCTTCAGCTCCCTGAGGCAGCTCTGTGCCTTCGGGGAGCTTTCAGTGCGTGCACCTGCGCACATGTGCAAACATCCACACTCGCCCTCCTCCCGCCCCCATCTGGCAGTGCTCAGCATTGCAGTGTGCGATTCACACCAGCTGGCCATTAATTGACCAGCCATGGTGAAATCGCGATCGGAGCAGAGGACAGGCCGCCTGCCGCCCTGCCTGACAAGGTAAAAATCCTGCCCCATGAACCATTTTTTTGTAGTTCTTTATAGATGCCAGTGAAATAAAGCTACCCAGGGCTAGAATATTAACTGATTTTTATCCCCATGAAAGTTTGCAAAGGTTGATCGAAGATGATCATTGCATTAAAATAGTTCTATGGATTTTTTATCCATATAGAGCCATCTCTATTGTAAGATCGGAATCCCCTCCAGCCGAACTTTATGAAATATTAAACCCCACAAAACCCACAGACACAAGTTCTGCAAATAAACAGGCTAAACCTCAGCATGAAAAACACACAGAGGCAGGCTATACTGTCAGGGGTTAATCTTTAAAACATTCTAATATCTAACAAAACCAATACTATGAAAGGACATTGGGGCATTATCACAACAATGACACAAGATAGCTGCCATCAGATGGCTCAATTAAGAAGCTGGGAAGACCATTGTAACAAATCATACAAGCAACATCAACAATGGCCAAGAAAGAGAGGAACCTGTTACAAGCATATCATCCTGGGAGTCAGTGATACTTCACCTGAATGGGCTCCACTGTTTTGGTTGTGGAAATAACATCAGCAGTGAATGAGTCTGTTTGAACCAAGGCATGTAACAGGCTAAAGGGATTAAAGGGTGCTAAGCACTGACCATCCAGCATGATTACTTTAGGAAATATAAAAACAAAAAGCTAAAAGCTACTGCGGATGCTGGAAATCCAAAACAAAAACAGAATTACCTGGAAAAACTCAGCAGGTCTGGCAGCATCGGTGGAGAAGAAAAGAGTTGACGTTTCGAGTCCTCAAAAGGACTCGAAACGTTAACTGATTTCTTCTCCACCGATGCTGCCAGACCTGCTGACTTTAGGAAATATGTTCATCATTCAGCAGAATGTTGTCAGGAAATGTGTTTTGATATTTTTGATAAGGATCATCATAAAAGGCCAAGATTGAAAGGTCCAGTACTGCAGACAGAGGAGGGTCAGGTCTGGTCACCTTGACTCAGGCCTACTTTCAACACTGGACAGACCAGCCATGTTGGGGGTTGTAAGTGTTTTCAGCATATCATGGTGATATTGGCTTGAAGGTTTTGGACTGCAGTCAGGGAGGAGGGTCAGGAATGGCCAAACTGACCCGCGGACCTACAACATTCACTGGAAGGGCCAATCGTGTGGGGAGTTGTAAGTTATCAGCCAAATCCGAGGGGTATTGGGGCTGAGGTCTAGAAGATGGTTTAAGGATAACAACCAAATCCTGAGGGGATTGGGTTGAATTGAGGAAGGTTTTGGGCAGAAATGTGGGATTTTGCTTGTGGTTTCTCTGTAGAGGCTTTTTAACAAGTCGTGGTTTTTTTTTTAATGTGTTTACGGGAAGACAAGGTTAAATTGTGGAGGGATTTAAATCAGGCTAACCAATGAAGTGTTTTGTAGTGTAGTCTGCACTAGTTTAGAGCTCTTGTATCAGGGCATTAGGAATGTTTTAAAAATGAGTTTGTAGTTGAGCCAAACCCTGCATCTGTGTAATTTTGTCCTTTATAAAATCCTAAAGTCAAGAACCATCAGTAAGGCGAAATGGGAGTGGGAACCTCTTACACTATTGTAATTTCCAATACTTAGAAATGGAAATGCAGATAGATATAGTAAAGTGTACACAGAATTATTCAAAAACCCTTTAAGATTTCTTTTTTTGGTTTCAATCTTAGAAAATCAAGTAACATGGCCTGCTTAGTAATAGTTAGAGTAATAGTGCAGTAAAATGGTGCCTGTATAAGCAAATGATTCTCTCCCATTCAACTTAGAATCTTATAATAATAAACAAATAAATTAATTTGTGCTCTCAGGTTTTGCTCGTTTGAAACAAAGTGTTGCATCCATTGTTTTTGTACTTATTTAAAATGGATGGGTGTTCCTCTTCAAGTCCAGTTTTGTGATGTTGCTATGCAAAGTGCTCCAAGGGCTAAAGGATGCTTTCAGCAAAGGATATCATTACTGTTATTGACTAGAATACGGCATGCTGGCAAAGTGATAACATCTTTATCTTATGATGAGATCTGGCTGATCTTGTGTGAATTAATGTTATTCACACAAGGCTGTTTTAAAATAAATTATAGGTTTACATCTAGATATATAAAACATGGGGTGAGAAGTTGCCTCATGTCACTTTTAGTGTGTCCCCTGTGCTATCACTCACTTCCTGCATAGCATTCTGCCAGGATAAGGGCGTAAGCAGGTGCCTCATCTGTGTGTGCCGGAAGACATTAATTTGGTTTTATCCTGGTGTTACACAGCTCGACCGGCTGATGTGTCGCCAGGATCCAAGTTTGGTCAATGAGTGTCCACGCAGCACCTTTGTTCTTTCTTCAATAAAAAAGGTGAAAACAAACATGAATCTGCAAGATGGGCTTGCAATTGTATTATTTCAAGCGTAATTTGGTTTAGAACAGCCCTGTATGAATAACATTACTTCACTCCAAAATCAGCCAGATTTCATCATAAGAGCCAGGTATTATCACTTTGCAGCATGGTGGAATCTAGGCTACTCAATAACGGTAATACTCTACTTTTTTTGAAACTTTTTCTATTGTAAAGTGTCTGAAAGTACTCTGGAGTGCTTTTGGGTGTGTTTTGGTGAGTTCCTCTATTTGCCAGAGAGTGTTATCGCATTGACCCACACAGGGATGGCAGAAGACTAGGTGACCTGTGGATGCAAAAGATAGGGGGGCTGCAGTGGTTGTGCCTCTGGGTCTGCAGCACGACAGGGAGATGAAGCAGAGTCCACAGAGAGGGTAAGCTCAGCACCATGCTTTCCACCAAGTTGAAGCTGGACCCTCCCATGCTCCTTGACAGTGAGATGAGTCTGTCTGGCAGGCTAGCCAATGCACTCAGCATCTCAGTGTACATGCCAATTCACTGGTTCTCAGTATGATGCCCCATTGAGGTCATCATCTGAGTCCTCTGCAGCAGGACTCGTTTGTGACGTTGCCCTCTGGTAAGCTGGCAAACTAACCAACTTTCATCCATGGCTTGGCTACAGGCCACTCATGCCCAGATGACTTACCACATTCTGATCCTAACTCTATAGTAGCCTCCAAGATATATGCAGTGTAAACACCTGAGTTAATTGCTGCAAGTGTCAGATTAAGTGACAGGGCCTCTTCATCACTGCTGTGCAGTTGTTCTCTTTCATCCTCCTGGGACTCCTGTGGTTGGTCAGGTGTTTGAAAGCAGCAGAAGGTGTTTGAAAACCTCAGATGGGGAAGGTTAGTTTGAGGGAAGTAGGGTGAGTAGGAAAGCAGGACTTCCATGGTCACATCATCTACAGTTTCCTTGTGATGCCACATCTCAGGATGTGTATGAGGAAGGAGTTGACAAGGGCCATAGGGCTGTGACTTACCATCATCCTGGACAGCCTTTGCTGTGCCAGATGCCATGGGCTACATTGCCTCTGGCCCCTTCTCCAGGAGGCTCACAGAATGGATTAGTGGGCTCCCACTCTTCCATCTCTTTCCTTATTATGGCTAGCCTTCCCCCGCAAGGGCAAGGGAGCTGATTGTCAGTGATTCTTCCAGCATTTTATCACATCCGTGGTGCCAGGCTCTGGGAATTCACTTCCTGGGTGATCAGCTCCCATTCTCTCTTCAGGTTGTGCCATGGCTTCTTTCTCACCCAGAGAAATGTTGCCTCCCTCCTGGAGTCCTCCTTAGTGACCAGGGTCTCCAGTGCAGCACCACTAAAGAAGGGCCCCCTCTCCTTTGCTGGCTGAGACATCTTTCTAATCTCAAAAACTGATTTTCTTCACTTTTGGGTGTGCAGCCTCCTTTGAATAGGCAGTGAGACTTTAAGAGGAACAAGCTACCTGGATCAAGTGAATGGCAAACAATGCTACTGGAGCTCACTACAGGAGACCACAGGCAGCACGGAGAGCAAAGGAGGAGCACTGAAGCCATTTAGCTAATACAGAAATCATGCAGGTGAAGTGGGTTGATGAAAATTGCATCCTCCCCATCTTATTTTGCATGGGCAAAGGCAGATCATGTCATGACCCCATGCCCAAAAATTGGCTTAAACCAATTTCTAGATCATCTTTTACATTGAAAAGGCAATTTATGGTGAGTTAAAATGCTGACTGAAAAATCGCACTAGCTTAAGTTCCCAGACTGTGCCTACTTCTGAAAGCAGAACTTGTAGCATGCCAAAATAAACCATGATATTAGATAAACTGTGTTATTGAATATTAGAAAAAACCTTCTTCTTTCTTGTTCTTTTAACATATTTAATGTTGTTGTTCTATTGCTTCTTAATTCCGAAAGCAGGAAGAGGTTGGTGAAAGGTACATCAATGTCCTTCCATTGCTAACTAATAGAAGAGGTGATTTTTGTGAGGAAGGATTTGGCATACCATTTCATCAGACATAGAAAGCTTTACTTCTTTGCAATGCTTCATCCATAGGGTCAACTAAGAATTGGCTGTACAGTTAAAACTGTATGAATGGACATTCCCATAAAATAATACTTATTTAATGATTCAAATAACTTGCAAGGTAAACTATACATAGACAATTGCAAATCGCAAACAATGGACACCCTTTCAAGCATTAAAGAATTACATTTTCAAACATGTGACACATGGATCAGCACAAGGGGGTTTAGTGAAATAAAAAGCTTTTATCGAATGGGGAGCTCTTCACTCAGCATCCATAATGAGTGTTTTGCATGACTCTCTCCCAATGATAGCGTGTTTCTCTGTTGCTATGAATGCAGGATAAAGAACTCTCCATTCAACAACAGTCCTTCTTTCACACAAGTTCCTGCCAACTCCTGCTGATCTGCATGCACTAGCTTCACCAGTCTTCCAAATCAAGGAAAGAATATGTGACCAGTGAAAGAGATGTTACAATACCACGGCAATACACTTTTCCAGCAGCTGCTGGTAGCTCCCCTTCCGCTGATCCTGTCATCTACCCAACAGCTTCTGATGGTCAATCCACTTCTTTTAGGAGCTATGTCTTTGAGGAAAGAGTATTGTCCTGACTTTCTCTGTCTCTTCTGCTCTATAGAATGATGCCACAAACTTTGCTCCCTCTCACTGTCAATTAACTGATGCTGCACTAGGCTATTCACAAACTTGATGTCATAATTGACCCCAAGATGAGTGTACAATCAAATAACCGTGCTATCACTAACACCACTTATTTCCACCTCTGTCTCAATTCATCTGTTGCAGAGACCCTCATTCACGCCTTTGTTGGCTCCAGACTTTACTATTCTAACATATTCATGCCGGCCTGTTTTACCTTATGTAAACTTGAGGTAATTGTGGTGATTGTTGCTTTAAGGCCAGCCTTACTGAGTAAGGGTCACATGTTCAGAATAGCCAATTATAGCCCAGAAGGCTTGGTCCTTCCCCAGTCACTATTATTACTGGGAGCTAGGCTGACTGTTGCCCATAGCTCACAGGTACCATGGTGGTGCTTTTTACTTTTATGACTTTTCCCATGTAAGTCTTCAACTGGGCAGAAGTTCTCTCCAGGCTCAAGGGTTGGGTACCTTCTCTCAGGCACTGAAATGTGTGCTCACTGTGGCTGATGCCCCTGTATCCACTTCCATAACTAGAGGCTTCCCATTTATGTGGAGTGTAGCAGTAATAGGATCTGCCTTAACTGCTTTAAAAAGAGTGAATGCCAGAATCAGTCATTTCAAGCTCTTTCACGTTATGTACTTCTAACATCTTTGCTGGTTGGTTACTTGGCAGTCTGGACTTAGCTCTACACTGCTTTACCAAATATCCTCTTTTGTGACAGTAATAGCTCTCAGCCTCCTTAAATCTACATGTTTGAGGAGTGTGGTTACCCCCACACTAGTGACATTTCAACTCCAGGATCGTGTCTGATTGCCTCCAATAATATTTTTTTGATTTCTGGGTGATTGGGAATGGTTCCTGCTTCGTGGTTGCTTCTGCGATTTTAATGTTATGCCTGGCTGCAGGTTTCAGCCCTAACTGGTAAACGGCACCATTTTGCAAGCTTTATAGCTCCTGCGAATCCTTTTCGGTGCCTTCCATGGCCCACATTATCTCCATTGTTTGTTTAAAATTTATATTGACTTCTGCCAGCAATCGACGCTGAATGGAGTCATTGTGCACGCCACAAACTAACCGATCCCATAGCATGTCGTTCAAGGTCACTTTGAAATCACATTGCTCTGACAATTGCTTCAACTTAGCAATATAAGTCATGATCGATTCACCTGAGGCCCTCATCCTCGTATTAAGTTTGAATCATTGCATAATGACTGATGGTTTGGGCTAAAAATGGCCCTTCACAAAATCCATGAGCTCACTGAACGATTTGGACTCTGGCACACTTGAGGCTGTGAGACTGTGAATAAGGTTGAAAGTTTGACTCCCACAGACACTCAAAAGAATTGCTTTGCACTTTGCCTCCTCTCCTATTTCGTTGGCCTGGAAATAAAACCCGAGGCGCTCGATGTGTTGACTCTAGTCCTCCATGGAGGAGTCAAATGGGTCGATCCTCCCATACAGAGGCATCCTGGTGAGTATATGTATTTTTTTCCTTTCTTTCCTTCTTTAAAATGCGATACTCACAGCTGTAGGGCGAGAGGTAGCGGCAGGATCATTTATCCTCCTCACCAGATGTAAAGATGTACTACCGAGAGGCCTCTTTAGTTGAACAATGAACTTTATTTACAGAGCTGCTGGATTAGCTGCATGCATTTAGCATACATTCCCTAGACTAGGAAAACTCTGCCCCTTATAAGATTCCCTACGCTAGGTGTTGATTGGCTGTTCTGAACACGTGACCCTTACTCAGTAAGGCTCACCTTAAAGCAATAATCACCACAGTCATCCAAAATTCTGCTGCCTGTATCAGTACTCACACCAAGCCCTTTTCACCCATCTTCCCTCTGTTTGCTGACCTACACTGGCTCCCGGTTAAACAGTGTCTTGACTTTAACATTAAAATTTAAAATTTTTCAAATCTCTCCATGGTGTCTCTTTTACTTCCTCCAGCCCTGAAATCTTCCGAGGTATCTAGTGAATCTAATTTTAATCATTGGCAGCCATGCCTTCAGTTGTCAAGGCCCAAAGCTATGGAATTTCCTCCCTAAATCTGTCTCTCCTTCCTCCTTTAAGATGTTCATTAAAACTCACCTCTTTGAATAAGAATTTGATCATTTTCCCTAATATTATCTTATGCGAGTGTTAAATATTCTTTTAATGTGCTGCTGTAAAGAACCTTGGGATGTCCTACTATACTAAAGGTGCTATAAATTATAGTTGGTTGCCTTTGCTGCTCAGGCCTATGAGCCCCAGCTATGAGTCAGTTTTCCTGCGGACTCACCTTTCAACAAGAAAACTGCAATTTCACTCCTACACATAATTAGCAGCCAATTTAAATAACTAAGGCCCCAGTTAGGGTAATTTAGAGGGCCTGCTGGCACTTTGCAGCTCGCCTAACATCCCCTCCCCCACCACATTTTGAGGCCACCACCTCAATGGAGGCAGCCATGCTGCAAGGTGCACATTGGAGCCAGAGGCTTTATCCTCCAAAGAGGGGGTCTCTGCCAGCAAAGGCTGCACCTGTGTCCCAAATGCTGACACTGGAAGGGGATCCCCTTCACTAGGAAGGGCCTGCTTGACCTCTCTTAAAAAAATTAACTATTTTCACCCTTCTCCATTTTGAAGGGCCCTCACTGTCTCCAACCTGCCTTAGCAGCAACCCCCTCTCTTGGTAGGGCGAAGAACTGTTACCCTGTGATTAGACTGGCAGCATTGGGAGCCTGCCTGTGGTCCTTAATTGCACGGTGAGGTTGGCGGCGGCCAATTAAGAGGATGCCTCCTTAAACCTTGCTTCCTGGTCTGGGTCCCAGCAAGTGCAGGCTTGGGGCACCCAACTGATCCCAACAGCAGGGTCCTGAAGCCCGCAGGAAAGTTTTGACCTGTTGCAGTTACGCTCCCTACTGTTCTCAAATCATTCTAAGATTTGCCTTTGGAAGCGTCAGTATGCCAGCACAACCTACCATCATATTTACTAAAGCTACACTCTATTCCAAGTGAGAGCAGTTTGAAATGCAACAGAAATTTAGGGCAGAGTTTAATGCTTCCAGCAGTAGACCCGTCCATCAGCTAGAGAGTCTGAGGCAACCCTGCCACGGCCATTCCTGGCCCCCCAATCAGATTTAGTGCCAATTAGGCACTTATCTAGTTGGCATCAAGGTCCTTGTCATGGTCTGGGAAATAGAGGCTGGCATCTCTCCAGTACTAGCAGGGCCACCAGGAGCGGTGGTCACTGCTGGTACTGCAGGAGGCTCAGGCTACAGGAGCGGTACTGGAACCTGTAGTGAAGGTAGGTGAGGCAGCCTCACTGAGGCCAGTCAGGGACGCCCCAGCAAGGGCCTTGCTGCTGGTGGGTCCCTGCGTTGGGTTTACCTGGTGGGTTGCCCACACGGCATGGCCCCCACCCACTGCTGGTTGTATATCAGCAGTGGTGGGATGAGACCCTTAATTGGCCTTTTAAGTGCCCACTTAAGGACCTCAATTGGTTTCCAGGTGGCAAGGCCATCTTCAACCCTTCGTGTCCCAGACTTAAATCGGGGGGCGGGGTGGGGTGGGAGTTGGGAAGGTAACAGGATATCCACTCCATACCTACCAACCCAATTATACAGGCCCCCTTGTCTCCCAGCCCACCTCAGGAAGTGCATTAAATACTTCCCTTAGAGCACAAAATGGTTAAATGAATAGAGCTGAATTTTGACAAGCAGGAGGAGGGGTGTTAGCACTGTTGCACCTGATTGCTGGCTATAATCTCAACTGGCTTTTCAAAATTGTTGGGAAAATATTTCCAGTACTTACAATGACCATTTTAAAATGTGGAAAAAGCAACAAAAAAGACAGCTGATGCTAGTTACTGGATGTCTGTAATTGATCCCAGATCCTCACCAGCTTGAGGTGTCAGCTGTGGCTCAGTTCATAGCACCCTCACCTTTGAATCAGAGGGTTGTGGGTTCATGTCCCACTCCCGGAAACCAAGAACTGTGATTGTACTCAAAAGAGTTGCAATCTGTGACTGTTGATAACTCGAAAGGAGGTGTCAGCTGTGGCTCAGTTCATAGCACCCTCGCCTTTGAATCAGAGGGTTGTGGGTTCATGTCCCACTCCCGGAAACCAAGAACTGTGATTGTACTCGAAAAGAGTTGCAATCTGTGACTGTTGATAACTTGAAAGAGTATCCTCACCAGCTTAATGCTCCTGGAATCCCAGGATTCACACTGGAAAAACTGTTGATTTTGGCATTGTTTAACTGATTGACACAAGATTGGGTTCAGGGAACTGGGTGTGATATACTGGCAAGAATTGAGGATTGGTTAATGAACAGAAAGCAAGGAGTAGAATTTTCATGATGGCAGTATGTAACTGTTACAATATGGTTACTCACTGGTCATAGCCAGTGATCCAGAGGCCCATATTAATGCTCAGGGGACATGGGTTCAAATCCTACCACATCAGCTGGTGGAATTTAAATTCAATTTGTAAAATCTGGAATTGAAAGGTAGTCTCAGTAAGGATGACCATGAAGCTATCATCAATTGTTACTAAAAAAAAAATCTGAATCACTACTGTCCTTTAGGGAAGGAAATCTGCTGTCCATACCTGGTCTGGCCTATATGTGACTCCAGATCCACAGCAATGTGGTTGGCTCTTAACAGCTTTCTGAAATGGCCTAGAAAGCCACACAGTCCAAGAGCAGTTAAGGATGGGCAACAAATGCTGGCCTTGCCAGCAGCGCCCAAAGAATAAAAAAAATGTTGCAGTGCTGGCACCTCAGCTATTTATAATCAGTGGGGTGGGGGTTAAGTTAATGAGCTGGATTTTTGGTACTCTAGCCCTCACCCTTCATATCCCTTGCATGCCTGGCTGAGAGTCCAGACTCTCAAAAAAATGATTTTGTGAGTGAGTTTGTTTACACATGTACAGAGAACTTAACTGACATCTTTAAGTGATTAGAATAAGTTATTTTTCTGTCATCTCTTTTGTCAATGTCTCAGAGGTTATTTGCACAGGATTAAGAGGTGTCAAATGCTTGAAAGATCTGTAACTGATAAATTAGTGGTTTGGTTGATTGATACATTTATAGGGTTGTAGGAACACCAGTTTTTTTTCAAAAATAATTATGAATGGGTGTTTTTTTTTGAAGCAGTTTCACACATTCAATTTTTACTATACGGTTCATTTACTCAGTGCATAGCGCACACTGGGTGAATGGCATGGAAGGGCTGTGAGTTTGGTTGGGATGCATGAGTTAGGGACATAAGTTGGCATGGATTTGGCATGTAGGGGGCATGAGGGTGTGGGTAAGACCCTTTCAAATTATCTTTCAAAAGGTTCCCAAACCCAGACTATGGTTCATTACTCCTCTGAGGGGTCGTGAACCATGAGTCATGGAGAAGCAGGTCCAAATCCATGAAAATTACAGGATACTAGAAGATGCCTAATGCTGCAATGGAGCTGGCCAGACTGGGAATACAGGGTCCGGGCATGTGACCCACACCCTAATCCTGCAGCAGAGAAAATTAGTAGAACTGGGAATGAATGTAGAAATCCTGGAATTGGGCCCTGCCTGCCATCTTTGAAAGCTCCAGAGTCCTTCCAACTCTGTGAAAAACCAAGCCAATATATCCAAACTTACTGGCAATAAAAAATAGGTGGGAATGTAAGCTGTGAAGAGGGGGCAAAGAGACAGCGAAAGGATATAGACTGGTTTAGTGATGGGACACGAAGGAGGCAGATGGAATACAATATGAGGAAATGTGAAATCATTCACTTTGGTCGGAAGAATGGAAAAGCAGATTTTTTTTTAAAGTGAGAGACTAGTTAATGTTGGTATTCAGAGGGATTTGGGGTATAAACTTAACATGCAGGTAGAGCAAGCAATTAGAAGGCAAATGGTATGTTTTCCTCTATTGCAATGGGTTTGGGCTAGAACAGTAAGGAAGGGTATTGCTACAATTATCTAGGTCTTTGCTGAGACCACACCTGGAGTGCTGTGTAATGTTTTGGCTCCTTAAATGCCTTTCCTTAGAGGGTGCAACAAAGGTTCACTAGATTGATTCCTGAGTTCAGAAGGTTGTCCTAAGAGAAGAATTTGAGTTGAATGGTCCAATACTCTTTGGAGTTTAGAAGAATGAGAAATGATCCCATTCAAACATATAAGATTCTGAGAGGGCTTGACAGGGTAGATGCTGAGAGGTTGCTTCCCCTGCCTGCAGAATCCAGAGTCTAGTTCTGATGAAAGGTCATTGATCTGAAACATTAACTCTGTTTCTTTTTTCACAGATGCTGCCTGACCTGCTGAGTGTTTTCAGTATTTTCTGCTTTTATTTATCGGAGAGTTTAGGCAGAGGGGTCCTAGTCTCACAATAATGGGTCGGTCAAATAGGGTTGAGATGAGGAGAAATTGCTGTACTCAGACAGTCATGAATCTTTGGAATTCTCTACCATAGAGTGCTGTGGATGCTTAGTTGAAAAGTATATTCAAAACTGAGATTAGAACATTTTGGGGTACGAAGGGAATCAAGAGATGCGGGTAAAGCGGGTGAATGGAGATAATGTGGAAGTTCAGCCATGATGTTGAATGGGGGAACAGGCTTGATGACCTTCTCCTGTGACTATTCCTTATGTTCTTAACATTACAAGAGTGCTGAAAGCTTACCAAGCCAATAATAATGCCGATTCCACTGTATTTTGGATTTCATCATATTTCCTTACTTTATATTTGCATCACAGCTGTAACCTTCTTCCTCAACACTGAAAACTGTCAACGATTTCATTGCTGGCAATTGTCTCAGAACTACTCCCATACCTTTGCCGTAGCTTAAGTGCTGTTCGCTCGTGAAAATGGAGTTCCAACTCTACTTACAGCTACATTGCAGTAACAGAACGGAAGCAGCTTTGAGGAGTTTCCTGGCACATTGTACAAAAACAAGTCCAACTCTGTTCCTTGTCCCAATCCTAAACTCTCCAATGACTCCAAAGATGAAGAGGATCATGCTAAATACAACAGCAATGACCCAACAAATATGATGATGACCAGGATATTATCATAGATGAAGATGATGGTGGGCACAAAGATATTCTTGTTTAACTTCTGAGTTTGCCCAAACAGTATTCAATTCACTTCACATGATGTGGAACAAAGGGAACAGGCCCCAACAACATATTGCTGTAGTGCTAAACACATGTGGATCAGAACTAGCTTTGCTTCAAACCAAGCTATTCTAAACTGGCATCGCCCCAGCAAAGTGAAAGATCGACTAAATATATCATGTCCACAAAACACAGGGGAATTCAACTGGTCAATTACTGCCCCATCAGTCTATTCGCAATCATCACAAAGCTATCAAGCAGCATTTCCTCACCAATAACCTGCACACTGATCCTCAGTTTGGGTTCCGCCAGAACTGCTGAACTCCAGACCTCATTACAACCTTGGTCTAAACATGAACCGAAGAGGTGAATTCCAGATGTGAGGCGAGAGTGACTGACCATGATTGAGTCTTGCATCATGGAGCCCCAATGGAATTATAAAACAGTTGTGGCATCGAAAGAGGTCATTCGTCACGTAAGTGCTGGCTCTCTGAAGGAGCAATTCACCTCGTGCCATTCTCCCACCTTAACCCAATTGCCCTGCATATAATATAATATATCAGCTAATAATCCGATTCCTTTTTGAGTGCCTTGATTGAACCTGCCTTTACTGCTCTCAGGTAGTGCCTTCCAGATTCTAACCACTTGCTGCATGAAAAAGTATCAAACCGAAGCGAACGGGGATCAAAGGGAAAACTCTCCAGTGTCTGGAATCACCCTTAACGCAAAGAAAGATGGTTATGGTTCTTGGAGGACAATCATCTCAGCCCGAGCAAAAAGTTCAAACGTACCTTTCATTGCCCAATCTTTTCTTTACAGTTGAACATACCTGTTGACTGTGTCTAGCCCCTGTTCGCATTGTGGCTTTTTTGGAGTTGGCGAACTTACCCCATAACAAACATGAATGAGGATTGGTCATGCTGAATTATGGGGCCAGTTCATCGATCTTTAAAACTGCTAATTTTTTAAATATTCATTCATGGGATGTGGGCTTCGCTGGCTGGGGCAGCATTTTTTGACCATCCCTAGTTGCCCTTGAGAAGGTGGTGGTGAGCTGCCTTCTTGAACCGCTGCAGTCCATGTGGTGTAGATACACCCACAGTGATGTTAGGAAGGGAGTTCCAGGATCTTGACCCAGCGACAGTGAAGGAACGGCGATATATTTCCAAGTCAGGATGGTGAGTGACTTGAAGGGGAACTTCCAGGTGGTGGTGTTCCCATCTGTCTGCTGCCCATGTCCTTCTAGATGTTAGTGGTCATGGGTTTAAAAGGTGCTGTCTAAGGAGCCTTGATGAATTTCTGCAGTGCTTCTTGTAGATGGCACACTCTGCTGCTACTGCGCGTTGGTGGTAGAGGGAGTGAATGTTTGTGGATGTGGTGCCAATCAAGCGGGCTGCTTTGTCCTGGACGGTGTCAAACTTCTTGAGTGTTGTTGGAGCTGCACTCATCCAGGCAAGTGGGGTGTATTCTATCACACTCCTGACTTGTGCCTTATAGATGGTGGACAGGCTTTGTGAAGTCAGGAGATGGGTTACTCATCACAGGATTCCTAGCCTCTGACCTGCCCTTGTAGCCACAGATTTTGCATGGCTAGTCCAGTTCAGTTTCTGGTCAATGGTAACCCCCAGGATGTTGATAGTGGGGGTTTCAGTGATGGTAATGCCATTGAACGTCAAGGGGCGATGGTTGAGTTCTCTTTTGTTGGAGATGGTCATTGCCTGACACTTGTGTGGTGTGAATGTTACTTGCCACTTGTCAGCCCAAGTCTGGATATTGTCCAGGTCTTGCTGCATTTGGGCATGGACTGCTTCAGTACCTGAGGAGATGCAAATGGTGCTGAACATTGTGCAGTCATCAGTGAACATCCCCACTTCTGACCTTATGATGGAAGGAAGGTCATTGATGAAGCAGTTGAAGATAGTTGGGCTGAGGACACTACCCTGAGGAACTCCTGCAATGATGTACTGGAGCTGAGACGTCTGACCTTCAACAGCCACAATCATCTTCCTTTGTGCTAGATATGACTCTAAACAGTGGAGAGCTTTCCCCCTGATTTTCATTGATTCCAATTTTGCAAGGGCTTCTCGATGCCACACTGGGTCAAATGCAGCCTTGATGTCAAAGGCAGTCACTCTCACTTCACCTCTTTTGTCCGAGGTGTTCAGCTCTTTTGTCCATGTTTGAACCAAGGCTGTAATGAGATCAGGAGCTGAGTTACCCTGGCATAACCCAAACTGGGCGTCAGTGAACAGGTTATTGCTAAGCTTGATACAACTATTGATGACCCCTTCCATTACTTTACTAATGATTGAGGGTAGACTGATGGGGTGGTAATTGGCTGGGTTGGATTTGTCCTGCTTTTTGTGTACAGGACTTACCTGGGCAATTTTCCACAAAGCTGCATAGATGCCAGTGTTGTAGCTGTACTGGAACAGCTTGGCTAGAGGCACAGCAAGTACTGGAGCACAAGTCTTCAGCACCATTGCTGGAATATTGTCAGGGCCCGTAGCCTTTGCAGTATCCAGTTCCTTCAGCCGTTTTCTTGATATCATGTGGAGTGAATCGAATTGACTGAAAACTGTCATCTGTGATGCTGGGGACCTCCAGAGGCTGCTGGGATGGATCATCCACTTGGCACTTCTGGCTGAAGATTGTAACAAATGCATCAGCCTAATCTTTTGCACTGCTGTGCTGGGCTCCTCCATCATTGAGGATGGGGGTATTTGTGGAGCGTCCTCCTCCAGTGGGTTGTTTAATTGTCTGCCAGATTCATGACTGGATGTGGCAGGACTGCAGAGCTTAGATTTGATTCATTGGTTGTGGGATTGCCTAGCTCTGTCTAAGACTTGCTGCTTATGCTGTTTGGCACGCAAGTAGTCCTGTGTTATAGCTTCACCAGGTTGCCACTTCATTTTTAGGTATGCCTGGTGCTGCTCCTGGCATGCCCTCCTGCACTCTTTGTTGAACCAGGGTTGATCCCCTGGCTTGATGGTAATTGTAGAGTGGGGGATATGCTAGGCCATGAGGATACAGATTGTGCTCGATTACAATTCTGCTGCTTCTGATGGCCCACAGCGCCTCATGCATGCCCAGTCTTGAGTTGCTAGATCTGTTCAAAATCTATCCCATTTAACACGGATGGTAGTGCCACACAACACGATGGAGGGTATCCTCAGTGTGAAGGCGGGACTTTGTCTCCACAAGGACAGTGCAATGGTAACTCCCACCAATACTGTCATGGACAGTTTCATCTGCAGCAGGCAGGTTGATGAGGATGAGGTCAAATATGTTTCTCCATCTTGATGGTTCCCTCACCACCTGCTGCAGACCCAGTCTAGCAGCTATGTCCTTTAGGACTCAGCCAGCTCGGTCATAGTGATGCTACCGAGCCACTCTTGGTGATGGACATTGAAATCCCCCACCCAGAGTACATTCTGCGCCTTTGCCACCCTCAGTGCTTCCTCCAAGTGGTGTTCAAATGGAGGAGCACTCATTCATCAGCTGATGGAGGGCGGAACGTGGTAATCAGCAGGATGTTTCCTTGCCCATGTTTGACCTGATGCCATGAGGCTTCATGGGTCCACGGTCAATGTTGAGGACTCCCAGAGCAACTCCCTCCTGACTGTATACCACTGTGTCGCCACCTCTGTTGGGTCTGCCCTGCCGGTAGGACAAGACATACCCAGGGATGGTGATGGTGGTGTCTGGGACATCATCTGTAAGGTATGATTCCGTGAGGATGATTATGTCAGGCTGTTGCTTGACTACTCTGTGAGACAGTTCTCCCAATTTTGGCACTGGTCCCCAGATGTTTGTAAGGAGGACTTTGCAGTGTCATCAAGGCTGAGATTGCCGTTGTCATTTCCGGTGCCTAGGTCGATGCCTGGTGGTCTGTCCAGTTTCATTCCTTTATTGAGACTTTGTAGTGGTTTGATACAACTGAGTGGCTTACTAGGCCTTTTCAGAGGGTATTTATAAGAATCAACCGCATTTCTCTGGGTTTGGAGTCACATGTAGGCCAGACCAGGTAAGCGATGACAGATTTCCTTCCCTAAAGGGCATTAGTGAACCAGATGGGTTTTTACAGAAACCAACAATGGTTTCATGGTCACCATTAAACTTTTAAT
This sequence comes from Cetorhinus maximus, assembly GCF_964194155.1. Taxonomy (NCBI): domain Eukaryota; kingdom Metazoa; phylum Chordata; class Chondrichthyes; order Lamniformes; family Cetorhinidae; genus Cetorhinus; species Cetorhinus maximus. Next base: position 96,551,672 of record NC_135881.1, on the reverse strand, counting down.
TCCAGATTTTTATTGAATTCAAATTCCACCATCTGCCATGGCAGGATTCAAACCTGGGTTCCCAGGGCATTACCCTGGCTCTCTGGATTACCCGTCCAGCAACAATACCACTACTTCATAAGGATGGCACACAATAACGAAGAATAGCTGGATACACTGAGTATCAAGATAAGAAAGGAACAACTATGACACCATCAGTATCAGAAGTTTTATTAGAATTCAGACGGTGGATGTTCCACAGCTCTAAAACCATTGGAACTAACCCTGGCCCCCCACCCCCCACCTTCAAAAGGCATTGAGGACATTTCATTTAAATGCTACTCTACTTAATCACAGGAACTGATTCAGCTACTAACATGTAAACATTACAGATTGCTTGTGGCTGAAATATAGATGCTGACAGTCATTGGGAATAATATTGATGAAAGCCTAAAACCTCTCATTCCTCTGGAGTAATTGTATTCCAAGTATAAAAGCTGTGATCATCTGTTCTGGCTTAGTAAAGTTTCTCTTTAATTGATGGCAATTGGAACTTTCAACTGGTTAATGCAAGTACTGCACTCTGTGTAATATTTAGAATCATAGAATGGTAGCAGCACAGAAGGATGCCATTTGGCCTGTCATATCAGTGCTGGCTCTCTACAAGAACAATGCACCTGGTGCATTCTGCCACCTTATCCTCGTAACCCTGCACGTTTTTCCTTTTCTGATAATTCAATTCCCTTTTGAATGTCTTGGTTGAACCTGCCTCCATCATACTCTCAGGTCATGCATTCTAAATACTAACCACTCGCTGTGTGAAAACATTTTTCCTCATGTTGCTTCTGGTAAAAGGTGTAAAAGCGACATGATGAAAAACTCATGCAATGAGTGGTTAAGATCTGGGGAACAGGACAGAGGAGGACCTGAAGACAGACAGCAGTACCTAAAAGAACAGAAGAGAGGTGGACCCAAAGACAGACAGTAGCATCTAAACGATTGAGCTATCCTGTTCCATCCAATCCATGGCTCCAGAGCAGACTGACTGTGTTGTGAGAGAAAAAAAATCAAAGTGTGACATCACAGGAACACAGGTTGTTGATTTGTTGGTGAGCATTTTTCTCATTTAACTTTCAAAACACGGGTAATTTTAGTAATTGTCGTAGAGTGCAGGATTAACATTAGAAACATCATGATGCTGATGTAATAATGATATCTATTCATATGATTGAGTAGTAAGAGAGATCTTGAAGAGAGCAAAGGCTCTTACCTCGTGTAGAGGTCCAAATGTGTAAGTACTTGCTGTAAATAAATAGCTCTGGTGAATAAGACTAGGGACTTAAGCAGCATACTTTTGGCAGACTAGATGATCCCCAAACATCGTCTAAGCCCTGGTCACACAAAACATGGTGGCAGCAAATGAAAGACCCAGCAAACACTGAAAGAAGCTACAAGAATGGAGAGCCTCAAAGGAAGGACAAAAGAAACATTTTCAACACTCACCAAAACGTCACAACATCGTAGGAGCAGCAGAGACAAGCCGTAATACAAACCCAGAGTCAAGACAGCAATGAGCATAGACCCAAAACAACAATCGGCAGTGGTGAAGCAGGATCAAATGCAGGAACAATTCCAGGGCTCACAGAAGCATGGAATCCACCCGACTGCTCCCAGAACCACTTCAGAGTGCGGAGCGTCCACAGCAGGCCCAGAAGTGGGACAATTGGAGCAAAAGGGTTCAGAAGGTACAAAACAGCTTCAGGATTACATAAAAAAGACCTGAAAGACCAGGTCAGTAACCAACTTTATGCTCTAGGAACTATCGCTGACGATGTGATAGCAAGACAGGGGGTTGGTGAGACTTTCGCTTCTGATGAAGAAATGCAAGCTTTCAACTTATGTTTCAATGGCCAGAATTTTTCGCTTGGTGTGCAGGCATGCACCCAGCACACTCAAGCATAAAATAATGCACAATGATGTCAGGCGAGCGTCCCAACATCATCGCGGCTTGTGCAATATTTCAGTTGGCAGGCATACGCGGGAGTTGTCAGTGCATCCGCCGACAATTAAGTGGTCTATTAAGGCCCTTAATTAACTAATTGATTGGAATTTTTCACTACCCATCCAACCGTTTGGTTGGTGGGCAGGCAAAAAGGCCAAGCTGTCTTTGCATTTTAGGCAAAGATAAAAACGTTTTACATTCATATTTAACATGTCCCTACTCATGTGACAGAGGCACATGAGGGGACATGTTTTCATTATTTTAAGAATCTTTACTTTTATTGATAGAAATCTTAACTTCCTGAGGCAGCTCTGTGCCCCAGGGAGCTTTTACTACGCGCATCTGCGCACATGTGCGAACTTCAGCGCTCGTGCTCCTCTCCGCCCCCACCCCGGCAGCACGTTTCACACTGGCTAGCCGTTAATTGGCCAGCTAGCATCAAATCGCAGTTGGGGCCCGATTGCAGGCAGCGGTCAGATTCTCAGCCGCTCCCAGGCCTGACCACCGCACCCCCCAATGAGGGAAAAATTCTGCCCAATGTATGCAGGAACTTAATCACTAAGAGGGCTAAATTTAACAGAAGAAAACAAAGGCCAGGCATTAGCATGGATTCGTTTATCAACAATCACTGTCAAGCTGGCAGGGCACTGTTCTTATGGAGTTTTAAAGGACGAGCTGATTCGTGACAGGATTGTTGCAGGGGTATTAGATGAAGCATTATCTGATCTCTTACAGACAAGGGAGGATATAATGCTGGTGAAATCAGTGCAGATCACAAGACAAACAGAACTTAGAAAACAGAATTGGGCATTCATTCTTGGAGGAGAGGTCCCATGGAGAAGATCGAGTGAGACCATTCACTTGATAGGCCATGACATGGAATGTGTGCCAAAACCTAAACCCACCAAAACAGGGAAAAGCACGCCAACTGCCATTTTAAAATGACTCCAGTGTGGTGGGAACAAGGTGCACAAACTTGAAGAATGCCCAACTGGGGTTGCCTCTGGGCAAAGAACCCAGATTGCTGACCACATTTATAGTTTCCTTCGATGTGTTGTGATATGCCTTTAAAGGATATCGGCATGACATCACTGTAAAGGAAACGTGTCATGCTATCCAGTCTTAGTTTCATTTTTGTTTTGAGCAGAGCATTGACACACAGCTCTGATGCCTTCAAGCTTTATACCAATGTATAACTGTTCTCATATGCCTAGCCTTAATAAATGAACCCACAACATGTTTACCAAATCCCTTATGAGCGATTTGTGCCTTGTACAGTAAATAAGCCCAAGCTATTATATCATTATAATAACACAACAGTTATTGTTTCTATAGATTGCTCTTTGGAATCGCGCCCATTCCAGACATTTTCCAGGGATCAATGTCCAACAGTTTAGAAGGCATAGAAGGAGTAATATGCCATATGGACGATATAGTCATACATGGATCCATGAGAGAGGAGCATCATCATAGGATCAGAGCAGTCCTGAACGCTGAATGAAAAATATGAGTTTGCCAAACCGATGATTATGTTTCTAGGTCACATAATACAAGCCACTGGAATAACAGTTGATCCATAAAAACAGAAGTTATAAGAGAATTTCCGCAACCCAGGAACATAACTGAGCTTCAGAGATTCCTAAGGATGGTGAATCAAATGGGTAAATTCCTATTGAGTTTAAAAGAGGTCAACAAACCCTTGAGACAGCTTTTGAGACTGGGTCAGCAGTGCTGCTGGAATGTGGACCAGCAAAATGCTTTTGAAGGGATTAAGCAACTTTTAATCTCTTGGCACATCACAACACAGACTTACCGACCACAGAAGAGGCAGATGCATCATCTACAGATCTTGGGCAGTATTATTTCAAGTGCAAAAGATGGCAAATGTAGACCAGTCCTTGATACTTCTAGGTTATTGACAGAAAAGAAGCAACGATACACCATTATAAAAAAAGAAGCTTTGGCAGCAATGTGGGTGTGTGAAAATTTTTCAGACTATCTTGTGGGATTGCGCCTCAAAATTGAAACAGACTATAAACCACGAGTCACCTTTCTGAACATAAAAAAATTATAAGGATGCCGCCCAGAATCCAGCGGTTCAGATTACGATTGATGAGATGCGACTCCATCACACAGAAGGTACAAGGAAAATATTAAACAACAGACACACCTGCCAGAATTTTACATCCCGTGGAAGGGTGTGCGCCCGACCAAATGGGCATGAAATCATGCAATATTTCGCTTGGCGGGTGTGCACAAAAGTTGGATTAAGCCCATTAACATCCCAATTGTCAGCAACTTTTTGTGGCCCATCCAAACTTACAGTTGGTAGATGGGCCAATTGGCCAGACGGGTTTTACATTTTTAATGAAACCTCATCCAAGGGCAGGATGAAATCTCCGTTAGGATTTAAAATAAAAAGAAATATCTGGGGACTTTTTTTAATATGAGGTCTGCTTTCAGGTGCTTGTTTGTGCTGCATGGACATTTTTTGCAGCATTTTTGGGCTTTATTTTCTTATTTGCAGGTCTGCTGCTCCCCGAGGCAGCTGTCTGCCTTCAGAGAGCCCTCTCGAGGTGCTCATCCGTGCCCGTGGTGACATCAGTGCCCACCCTTTTTCTGCCTCCAACAGCAGTGCTGAGCCTTTCTCCGGCCGTTAATTAACCAGCCAGCATAAGATCACGGTCGGGGGCCGATCACAGGCGGAAGCATATTTCGCGTCTGCATCTGCGCCCGCTGATCAAGCGTGCCCAACATGCGTGCCTGATGTAGAGGAACAAATTTGCAACCTACACCTTATGATTCAATGATCTGTCCCCTAAATGTTCCCCCATTGACACTTGATCCACTTGGCCCACTTCATTCCCAGGAACCAGGTCTAGCAGTGCTTCCTTTCTTGCTGGACTGGAAACCTACTGCTGTTGAAAATTCTCCTGAACACGCTCCCACTACTCTTGCCACTCTCTGCCCTTTATACCCCTACTATCCCAGTCTATATTCGGATAATTAAAGTCCCTCATTAAAACTACCCTATAATTTTTGCATGTATCTGTAATTTCCTTGCAAATTTGTTCTTCTACATTTTTCCTATTGATTTGTGGCCTACAGACTACACCGAGCAATGTAATTGCACCTTTTTTGTTCCTTACCTCTAGGCAAATAGATTCTGCCCTTGACCCCTCTGGGACATCCTCTTTCTTTAACACTACCATGTTCTCCTTAACCAATACTGCCACCCATCTTGCTTTCTTCTTTCCTGAACACCTTTTTTCCAGGAATATTTAATACCAATTCCTCACTTCTTTGAGTCAGGTCTCCATTATCGCCAGAACATCATATTTCCAACTGCATTCGTTGCTCCCAATGTGGTTTCCTCTACATTGGAGAGACCAAACGCAGACTGGGTGACCACTTTACAGAACACCTTCGGTCTGTCCGCAAGCATTACCCAGACCTCCCTGTCGCTTGCCATTTCAACACTCCACCCTGCTCTCATGCCCACATGTCCATCCTTGGCTTGCTGCATTGTTCCAGTGAAGCTCAACACAAACCGGAGGAACAGCACCTCATCTTCCGACTAGGCACTTTACAGCCTTCCGGACTGAACATTGAGTTCAACAATTTTAGATCATGAACTCTCTCCTCCATCCCCACCCCCTTTCCGATTCCCCCCCACCTTTTTTTTCCAATAATTTATATATATTTTTCTTTTCCCACCTACTTCAATTATTTTTAAATGTATTTCCATCCATTGTTTTATCCCTACCTTTTAACCTTTTTTGATTCCTTCACCCCACCCCACCCCCACTAGGGCTATCTGTACCTTGCTTGTCTTGCTTTCTGCCCTTAATTAGCACATTATTTAGATAATATCACCACCTTCAACACCTCTTTGTCCTTTTGTCTATGACATCTTCTGGTTATCTCCACCTATCACTGGCCCTCTATCCAGCTCTACTTGTCCAACCCCCCTTAAACTAGCTTATATTTCACCTCTTTTCTATTTTTACTTAGTTCTGTTGAAGGGTCATTCGGACTCGAAACATTAACTGTGTTCCTCTCCACAGATGCTGCCAGACCTGCTGAGTTTTTCCAAGTATTTTTGTTTTTGTTTTGTATCATTTTTCCAAGTATTTATATGTGCTTGCAACTCACCAATCTTATTTACCACACTCTACACATTCACTTGTATGCACAATAACTCTAATTTTGACTTTCTTACTTTCCCCCCTGTGCTGAACCCCCTAGTATCTTACTATTTCCTACTCTAGTGCTATCCATCTCTCCCAATATCCTTTGCACCTTGGTATTCCTCTTTGATATTACCTCCTGGTTCCCACACCCCTGCCAAGTTAATTTAAACCCTCCTCAAATCACCCCACAACGAAAATGGTCCCAGCTCCATTCAGGTGCAACCTGTCCAGCTTGTACAGGTCCTAAAATGCTCCAGAACTGGTCCTAATGTCCCAAGAATCTAAAGGCCTCCCTCCTTATCATCTTTCCAGGCACACATTCACCTGTTTTATCTTCCTATTTCTATACGCAGTTGCAAGTGCTACCAAGAGTAATCAGGAGATTACTACTTTTTGGGTCCTGCTTGCTAATTTCCTTTCTAGTTCCCAAAATTCTGATTGCAGGATCACATCCATGGTTCTGCCTATGTCTTGGTATCAATGTGAAGCATAACTGCTGGCTGTTCGCCCTCCCCCCTCAGGGTGCCCGGCAACCATTCAGTGACATCCTTCACCCTGGCACCAGGGAGGCAACACACCATCCTGGATTCACACCTGCAGCCACAGAAACACCTGTCTGTTCCCCTAACTATCAAATCTCCTATCAATATTGCGCTTCCAGTCTCCTTCATGCACCCCTGCAGAGCTGAACTAGCCATGGACCTGGCTCTGGTTGCACTTGTGCTGTTGCACACCATATTTAGGGCTCACTACAGCTGCAATTGAGTTTTTAACACAAGCTTGCAAACCAGTTATAATTTCATATTTAGAAATAATCGTGTTACCAGCAGGTTACCCAGTGCCACATAGGGCTGGATTTTCATGGAGTCGTGGAGACTTCCCAGAACTTTAAAAATGGTGGATAGGACCCACATTTAGGCATATCCCATTTCCAGTGGTGGGCAAAAGGGGACAGGGCATGACTCACACAGGAGAGAAACCCAAACTCAGCAGGGCCATATGAATTCAGTGCTGAGTTCAAATGAGCCTCATTCTCGCTGTAGCAAGGGCTTTATCCCACAGTGTGGGAGTCACAAAATTATGGAAGAGACAGTTGAGGGGGGGAGGGGGGTGTTGGGGGGGGTTGGGGAGGGGGCACTTCCCAGTCCTACCAGTGGCAGGGATCATTGCAGGCAGGATGGTAAAATTCGGAGAGCGGCCAAAAGTACTCTGAAAATTTTCCCATCCCACCTGCAACACTGCCCGTTGCTGCAAAATCACACCCATTAACATTTTTCAAGGGTACTAAGGTATGTAGAACTGTCAAGCTGTCAAGTTATTTGCTTGTGTCAGTGAACATTGGAAAAACTCAAGCTGTGAAGTTATTTAAATCCACAGCCCTTTAATTAAAAAAAAACAGCCTGCCTATGTCAGTGAGAGTTGAAAAATATTTGGTCTAGCAGTTGCAATAGCTGTTTGCTGCCTTTACCCCAAGGGCTATCATTATATCGGTATTCATGGATGCTTCTTTCCACGACCTACAATTATCCCACAGTGGGTTGAAAATTCATAGTTTGATTGATAGCCCAAAGAGGTCATTAAAGGATTAGCTTTCTTTGATTTGGTATTATGAATATAGCTCTGTTTGTTTTGATCAGGAACTAAGTACTTGAAAGGCTTTTAAAGTTTTGAGTGAGCTTTCATGAATGGGAGTGTTTTTATTATACCTAAAGCCGTAATAAATATTCAGATCTTTATTTTCTTTCATGGCTGAGATCTGCCCACGGTGGCTACTGGGTGAGTTGGCATGGAGGGTGTAAGGGAAAAAGGTGATATTCATGGGTAGGTAAGGGTTGACAATAGGTTGGCATGGAGGCTATAAGGGGGCCATGGGTGTGCCATGGATGTGGCATGGGAGAGGTCAGGGAGGTGATGGGATGAGGGCTAGAGAACCTAATATTTAACAAAAAAAACTTTACCTTTTTAACAGCTCACCTCGGCATTCAGCAGTCCCTGTGGCCAACTCTAATTTGTATTTGGGGGCTGCAGGCCAGATTCCATCCTATGAAAATCACACCGTTTGGAGCACTTTCACAAGGAGGGATTGCTGAGCTGAGAAATTTCCTGACTTGAGCTACCTGCCTCAGGTGAAAAAATCCAGCCCATGACCCTGATTTTCAGGGAATGGCAGAGCTGTGGAGACTCCACGGTCTGCCCAAATTGATGGGAGAGTCCCAGACTTGCAAATTGCAAACCATTTCTGACAGATCAAATTTTCAACAGTAGGGGAAAGGAGGAAGGGTATGACTCACACACGTGAGCTCAGGAGGACCATTTGAACTTAGTGCTGAATTCGAATAAACCCCATTTTTGCTGTAGCAAGGGTAGTTAAGGATTTTTAGAACAATCATAAATTCTCTTGAAGGGTGGATGAGGTCTGAAGAACTGTTAAGTTTTGAAGCTATTTAAATCCCCAGCCCTTTAAAAAAATAAAAATAGCCATCTGTGAAAAGGAGAGATAAAAACAACCTTAAGCTTTGAAGTTAATTAAATCTACAGCCCATAAAAATAAAATAAACAGACTGCCTATGTCAATAATCAGTAAACCAAAAGTTCAAGCTGTTAAGTTATTTAAATCCACAGCCCTTTACATATTTCTTTAAATGGCTGCCAGTATCAGTGAGAGTTGAAAAAAAATCTGTTCTAGCAGTTAAAATAACTGTTGGCATTACCCCCAAGAGCTGTCATTATTAATGCTTGGCTGATTTATACAACATATCATTATATCAGTCATGGGTGCTAAGGTAGTAGTTTGATTGACAGCTCCAAGAGGTTATTAAAGGATTAGCTGTCTTTGATGTAAAGCTATGAATACAAGTCTGTATTGTTTTCAGAGATTAAGTACTTGAGGAGATTTAAATGTTTTTAATGTGCTTCCATTAATGGGAGCATTTATTTTTTTATTATAGTAAAGACTGTAATACATCTTTTGACTTCTATTTTATTTCATCTCAACATAGCTCCTGAAGTCCGCCTATGGTGGATACTGGGTGAGTTGGCATGGAGGGTGAATGGTCAAAGGCAGGTGGGTGGTGGGCATGGGCTGGCAGGAGTTAACTTTAAGTTGGCATGAGGGCTATAAGGGGCCATGGCAGCAGGTTGGGGCATGGGTTGGAATGAGTTGGCATGGGAGCTATAAGGAGACATGGGGGTTGTTGTGGTGCATTGGCAATAAGTTGGCATTAATTTGCCATGGGGCTAGAAGGGATGGCTCAAAGGACTGAGTCATTCGTAAGTTAGCATGGTGGTATGAAGGTAACATGGGAAGTGGGTGGGCAGGTGATGGGGTGTGAGGGGTGAAGGCTAAAGGTCCTAAAATTTATCAAATCAACTGGAACAAAGTTTTCAGACCGGCAGGGGGGGACTTTTTAAAATGCCTGCCTCAACACTTGGCAGGCTCTGTGGCTGTTGCTGATCTGCATCTGGGGGAAGTGGGTCTGACTCCATCCTGTACATGACCCCCCCAGAATGAAGATCCCACCATTCAGGAAAGTTTTCCCTGAGGCAGGTATGGCAAGCTGGGAAATTTCCCAACTTGTGCTACCTGCCTTGGGAATGAAAATCAGGGCATCTGTCTCTGTTTGTCTCTCAGGCCCGGATTTTTGCAGGGTGGTGGTGGACAGGACCTGGGTTTGGAAGTCTCACCTCCATTTCTGAGACCCCATTTTCACCAGTAGGGGAGAGGGATCAGGGTGTGAATCGTATGAATGAGACCAAGTTCAGCAGGGGCAGTTGAACTCGGTGCTGAGTTCAAACCTACCCCATTTTCACTGTAGGAAGGGCCTTAACCTGCAATGTGGGGCTTACGGATCTTTAGACTAATCATAAATGCTTTTAAAGGGTGAATAAGTTCTATAGAACTGTCAAGCAGTGAAGTGAATTAAATCCCCAGTCCTTTAAAAATTAAATGAAACAGGCTGCCTGTGTCAGTGAGAGATTAAAAATGCTTAAGCTGTGAAGTTATTTAAATCCCCAGCCTGTAAAAAAAAAATAAAAGTAGGCTTCCCATGTCAGTGGGAGTTGAAGAAAATCTGGAAAAAGCAGTTACAATAATTGTTTGTTGACATTCCCAAAAGAGCTATCCTTATGTCATTATTGTTGCTCCACTGCTTTCTATGACTTATCATTATCTTAGTAGGGGATCCTAGGTTTACAGTTTGTTTGACAGCTCCAAGCGGTGATAAAAGGATTAGCTTTCTTTGATGTGGGGTCACGAATACAAGACTTTGTTTTCATGAGGGTTTAAGTACTTGAGAGGATTTAAATGTTTTGAATGTGTTTTCATGAATGGGAATTTTTTTTTACTATAGTAAAGGCTGTAATAGTATTTTGACCTTTAATTTATTTAATTTCAACATGACTCCTGAGGTCTGTCCATGGTGGAAACTGGGCGAGTGGGCGTGGAGGATGTATGGGAAAAGGGTGGTGGGTGGGTTGGCATGAAGTTGGCATGCAGGCTATAAGGGGCCATGGGGTTGTTGAAGGCATGAGTTGGTATGGATGGAGCATGGGGAGTGGATTGTGGCTGAGTGGGCATGAGGAGTCAGGGCGCAATATTTAGCAAAACAACTGGGATGAAGTCCCAGAGAACTGAGGTGAGCATTTTAAACATCCAGCCTCAGCACCCAGAGCCCCTGTGGCTGTTTCCAATTTGCATCTAGGGTTGGTGGGCCTGACTCCTTCCTGCGTCCTGCCACCCAGAGCAAAGATCCTGCTATTCTGGGGAGTTTCTCTCAAGCTGGGCATGGCGAGCTGGGAGATTTCCTAACTCCTGCTACTTGACTCGGTCATGAAAATCTGGCCACTGATTTTTGATGGCGCTGTGGCTGTTTTACAGGCATGAGCTGGATGCCAAGCATTCCAAAATGGCAGGAAGCGTGCATTCGTTCATTCCATGCCAAAAGTGCAGCATCACTTTTAGTGATATTAGTTAGGGTGCTCAGTAGGCATCCAATGGCAGTAGGCCCGTCCCTGGACTTAACTGGTGTCTGATCTTGCTGCCCATCCCTTGCAACTGGCAGATGGCTCTGGGGCCAGGATGGCATCCAAGCTCACCAGTACAATCCTAATGATGTAGGCAGGCCAATTTTATGTCTCTTTGTGCAAAGACAATGCATTGTCCTAGAATTGTGTCACAATTTGGGCTCAATCCAATTTCTAGGCCAATTACCCTTACATTACTGTATTGCAAAAGAGATCTCAGTTACCTTTGAATTTCCCCTAGCCAGCTGAATTACTGATCTTCCCGTTTTGTCCCCGATAGCTAGTTCATACACCTAGAAACTAAATTTTACCTTCTCAACACTGAAGCTTTAAGATCAAAGTGGAGCAAGCTTTTCACTCAGCAGAATCAGACTAGGAGCCTCACTGGAATTTGTGAGCTTGGTGTGATAAATTATAGAAGAGTTTGCTGTCAAAATACTGGTGGTGAGAAATAATGTACAGCTACAGTCCTTCCCATGTAATATTAATTTACTCTCACCTTGTTAAAGCATCTGCAAGCTAAAACCTTATCAAAACACTTTTCCAGCTGCACCCCACTTCCTCACCCACCCCCCCACCCCCCGCCAACTCCCCCGGCCCCTCCTCAATAAATTGAGATGCAGGCCCATACTGTAACCTCAAACTGGAACCATTGTTACATTGTCACTTGGAAAGGTGAATTCAGAAACTAAACCTGCAACACAAACTACCTGCTTGATGCATACTCATTTAATTGAAACACAAGCTGGGATACAGAGTGGACTTTTGGATCAGAATTTGCTCTCTTCAAACTGCTAACATTGCAACATTGCTTCCCTACTTGTAAAACATGGAATACATCATAGGAAGGAGCAGACCCAAATCAGAAGAGGTCCCCGTATTTTAGACCACTGATCCAGTTTAAATGGGAAATGATTGCAGTTCCAGATCTTGACAATGAACATGCTAACTGATAGATTGAAAAAAAGCTGAGTGTTCTAGTTACAGTGACAGATTCTAACACATCCAAGTGTAGGTCCTGTCAAGCATAAAAGCAAAAAGGTAAACCATAAGTACAACAGGTTTTGGTTTTATCATAACCTAAGTGGCAGGCACACCCAATATGCAATTTCATGTGTTATGGTGCAGAAGTGAAGTACAGATCAGCTGTTACAAACACAGAGGCGATGAAAACCTAAACCACCAAGCGAGGAGCTGACAGGATCAGATTGGCTGTTCGTTTCACAACCTTCCCCATTTTATTTTCCATGCTATAATAGGCGGGGTTTAAAACGGGCACTAATCTGATCCTGTGAGTTTCCTACATAGCGGGCTAGACTAAAATTACCCCCAATGTTACAGGGCCCTTTCATATATCAACAGCAGAGGCTGGGCATCCTGTGGTGAGTAACTCACCTCCTGACTCCCCATAGCCGATCCACCATCTACAAGGCACAAGTCAGCAGTGTGATGGAGAACCCCCTACTTGCCTGAGATGACTGCAGTCCAACAACATTTAAGAACCTCAACGCAATCCATGGTAAAGCAGCTCGCTTGATCAGCATCCCATTCACCACCTTCAACATTCACTCACATCACCCAGGCACACAGTGCCAGCAGTGTGTACCATCCACAAAGTGCATCACAGCAACTTTCCCAGGACCTCCCAAGCTCATAACCTCTATCATCAAGAGAGGACAAGGGGAGTAGGTACATGTGAATACAGCTGCAGGTTTCCCTCCCAGTCACACACCATCCCTTCTTAGGAATATATTATCGTTCCTTCATCGTTGCTGGGTCAAAATGCTGGAACTTGTTATGCAACAGCACTTTGGGTGCACCTATGCCAGATGGACTGCTGTAGTTCAAGAAGGCATCTCATTACTACCTTATCAAGGTGAATTATACAGGGCAGTGAATGGTGGCCTTGCCAATGATGCCCACACCCCATGAATGAATTAAAAAAGAGGTACAAAAATCTTCCACACCTTTAAGCAAGTATTTCTTCAGGTCAGAACATGTCTGATCCTATACAGTGCACAGTGAGATCAGAAAGAGCGTACTTTTGCTAATTTCAATATCATTCACATTCGTTTCATACACAGTTTCACCTATCTTGGATGAGAACGCTACAGACCGCCTAAAAGACAAGCTGAATGATGGCAAATAGCCCAGAATGTGTGAATATCTGACAAGAGTGACGTCTATCTAATTTCCTGGACTTCACTCATCCATCCCGCAACATGTGGAGCAGAAAATTACCACTGACTTAGGTGGGATTAAATATGAATTAATAGGCAAATGCAATGTTAAAAGATTAGAAAATAATCAGGAATATTCAAAAAGAATTGGAACAGTTTCACGCAGTAAGCATACATTAATTATATGAGAAACAAATGTTTCTTTTCCAGTTCCAGTGGCCTTGAATGAAAAAGTATGCACGCAGACAAAGAGAGAAACAGTAGCAGGCACAGAACACTTTTATATCGCAGTGTTACTTAGAATAAACTATTCTGACCATGGGGTCCCTAATATGAGAGCTTGAATGTTCAATGCCTAATGCAGCATTTCATATGATTATAAGAAACAGGAGTAGAGGTAGGCCATTCGGTCCCTCAGGCCTGCTCCATCATTCGATAAGGTCATGGCGGATCTGATTGTGGCCTTAACTCCACTTTCCTGCCTGCCCCCACCTTCCCCCCCCCCATAGCCCTTAACTCCCTTGTTGATCAAAAATCTGTCTAATTCAGCCATGAATATATTCACTGACTCAGGCTCCCACTGCTCTCTGGGGAAGAGAATTCCAAAGACTAATGATCCTCTGGGAGAAGAAATTCCCCCTCATCTCCATCTTAAATAGGAGACCCCTTATTTTTAAACTGTGCCCCCCTGTTTTAGATTTCCCCACAAAAGGAAACAGCCTCCCAGTATCTACCCTGTCAAGACACCTCAGAATGTTATATATTCCTATCATTCTTCTAAACTCCAATCAGTATCAGTCCAACCTGCTTAACCTTTCCTCATAAGCCATCCGCTTCATCTCAGGAATCAGCCACGAGAACCTTGTCTGAACTGCTTCCAGTGCAACTATATTCCTCCTTAAGTAAGGAGACCAAAACTGTATACAATACTCTAGGTGCAGTCTCACCAATGCCCTGTACAGCTCTAGCAGTACTTCCCAACGTTAATACTCCAACCCCAGTATGCTGATTCTACCTTTAACTCCTCTCGTGTAACAAGACTCGTGTGCAAAATCACCATGATCAATGTCACAAGTTGCTTCACTATTGCTAATGTTGTCTATGATGGTGGTACAGCTAATCATATCAGGATCTCAACCTCAAAGTTATACTCATGAAGACGATCTGACCATCGGTAGATGCATGGAGGTTGATAACTAGATCCTGACGTAGCTAACAATGTAGTAAGTGGTTGGCGATCATGTGCCAATGTTCACAAGTGTAAATGCAGGCTAGTGCTTCCAAGTCTCTAGTAGAACATTTGCATTCAGTTTATGACAATGGGTGTGAGGCTTCCTTTAATGTACTGCGAGAGTACAGCCCCAATTGAATTTCCTGGCGTATTTGTTGTGACATACATTTCCACGTGTGGGTTGAAATGTGCAAGGACTGGCAGAGATGCTATCTTCACCTTTAATGTGTTAAACGCTGTTTGCTGTGTGTCCATTCCCATTGTGCATATTTGTGCAGTAGAGGCTCCACAATTTCCGCATACTTAGGGACAAATATGTGACAAAAGTTGGTAGTACCAAGGAACAATGCCAATTCTTTTACATTAGATTGGGTCAGAAGCACATTAATGGCTTTGGTGTTGTCATGTATAGGCTTTACTCCAGCTGCTGTCACTCTATACCCTAGGAAGCCAATCTCAGTTGCCACGAATGTGCATTTGTCCTTGTTGAGTGTCAAGTTGTGTTGTTCAAGTCCAGTAAGCACCACTGATCGTGTTCCACTTTGTCCCTTCCATGGACAGTGATATCATCAAGCAGGTTGAGCATCCCTCAATATCTGACAAGATTGAAGAAATTATCTTCTCGAATGCACTAGGAGCTGAACTTAGTCCATAGGGCATTCTGTGGTATTGAAACGTACCTTCATGTGGGACAAAAACTGTAAAAGATCCCCCTATACTGCACGTTCTGTAGTCCCCATTTAAGTAACATTTAGCTTTTCTATTCTTCCTATCAAAGCAGACTACCCCACATTTTCCCACATTATTCTCCATCTGCCAAATCTATATCCCCTTGCAAACACTATGTGTCCTCCTGACAACTTGTTTTCCTACTTACCTTTGTATTGTCAGCATATTTGGCTACAATACACTTAGTCCCTAAATGCAAGTCACTAATATAGATTATAATAGTTGAGGCTCCAGCACTAATCCATGTGGCACCCCACCCGCTACAGTTTGCCAACCTGAAAATGACTCATTTATCTGACTGTTTTCTCTTAGTTAGCCAATCTTCTGTCCATGCTAATATATTGACCTAACACCATGAGCTCTTATCTGGCACAGTAACCTTTCATATAGCACCTTATTAAATGCCTTTCAGAAATCCAAATACACTGCATCTATTAGATACCCGTTCTCCACACTGCTCATTACATCCCCAGAGAACTCTAATAAATTAGTCAAACATGATTATGATTTACTAAATGTCCTGCTACTACTTTCTTAATAATGGATTCCAGCATTTTCCCAATGACAGATGTTAGACTAACTGGCCTATAGTTTCTTGCTTTTTATCTCCCTCCTTTCTTGAATAGAGATGTTACATTTGTAGTTTTCCAATCTGCTGGAAACTTTACTGATTCTAAGGAATTTTGGAAGATCACAACCGATGTATCCGTTATCTCTGTAGTACTTCTTTTAGTATCCTGTGATGTGGGCCATCAAGTCCAGGGGATTTGTCAGCCTTTAATTTCATAAGTTTTCCTAGTAACTTTTCTCTGGTGATAATGATTGTTTTAAGTTCCTTATTCCCCTTTCCCCCCCTAATTTTCTATTATTATTGGGACAGTTTTACTGTCTTGTACCATGAGTACAGATACAAAATATTTGTTCAAGGTCTCTGTCATTTTATTTTATCCCATTATTAATTACTTAGTCTCACCCTTCACACCTTCAGAACATTGTATGCCTTTTCTTACAATTTGGTACCACCCCAAACTTCATTAGTTAACCTTGGATGGTTCATCCTTCTCACAGTCTTTCTTTCTCAAAGGAATATGTCTTTGTTGAGAATTATCAAATATTTCTGAAACTTCTGTCACTGATATGTTCTTATATTTTTAACCTATTTTGACATTCCATTTTAGCCAACTCTCTATTCATGCCTTTGTAATTACCTTTATTTAAGACACTTGTTGCAGACCTAAATTTCTGACTTTCAAACTGAATATGAAATGTTATCAGTTTATGATCACTCTTGCTTTACTTTAATTAATCCTGTCTCATTACACATTACAAGATCTAAAAAATCTGATGCCTGGTTGTTCCACAAGATATTGTTCTAAGAGATTATCCTGAATACACTCTATGAACACATCCTTAAAGCTACCTTTGCCAACCATTAGCTCCCACTGCTACAGCTGCAACATACCACCTGCCCTGTCTTTTCTACTGTATTTTATTTAACTAATTCATTTTTCAAGTTTTGAAATTCACTCAATTGTCTATGTTTGGTTTTTAATCTAGGTAATAAGCTTGTTTAATTTATTAAATTTAGTTATGTGCTTTAAGTCTTTAATGTAACTTAACACACACGCCTAATGTGACCCTATTTATTTATTATTTATGTTTTATATATCAAGAAGCAGCTCTTACCCACACCTCACTCTCACCAAATTTTCTTACACTCTGGTGAAATTTGCACTCAGGTGAAACTTCTCTGTGCTAATATTTTTATTTTTAATTGACTTACTGTTTTATTTATGCCAATTTATATTTTTAATTTTCTGTCTCTTAGTTTAAATCAAAGCCATAGTTTAGCGATAGAAAAAGAGAAAACCCACAAATCAATCACTTACCTGTTTTCCCGTGGTATCACATTTCAATTTTTTTCTGTTTTCTCAAACTTGGGGTCCTCCCTTTTTATATTCCAACCTCTCACCTCTGCTCTCTTTCGCACTGCTGCTGCTCTCAGGCTCAGACCCCCCCTTTTCATATTCCTACATTTTTCATATTCCTATCTCTTGTCTCTGCTCCTGCTGCTACTCTCAAGCTGTGGGTTGCTAGTGCTTCTCCTGCTGATGGTGATGTTGCTGGTGCTGCTCCTCTGGTTCCTCATCAAAGGTCCAAGGCAGAACTGCGTAAGCTGCTCCAATGCGTAAGCTGCTCCAATGCGTAAGCTGCTCCAATGTGTAAGCTGCTCCAATGCATAAGCTGCTCCAATGCATAAGCTGCTCCAATGCATAAGCTGCTCCAATGCATAAGCTGCTCCAATGCGTAAGCTGCTCCAATGCGTAAGCTGCTCCAATGCTTCTGAGAAGGCTGACAGCAGAGAAGTTCAGATCAAAGGCAAAAAAGTCCCAGCTAACAGAAATTACCTTCAAAGTCTTGGAAATAATTTCCAAAGCATTGAAAGCACACTCTTAGAACAAGTTTTCTGAGCAAAAGCCTTTCATATAGGCAAAGAAGCAGCTGTCAGGCCTCAATATTTAAAGGCTTTCCAGCCTGTCAATTGCTCAGGCCCATCAATCCCCACTGTCCTCTTGGCTTGTTCAACCTGGCAAGTTTCAGATAGCCTGGGAAATCCACACTGTGGCAGTTAAATCCAGCATCCAAGATTAAATATGCAGTCAACTGCCTTTTAACATATGTTAAATGCAGCTCTGTCTGTCCCATAGAGGCCTCTCACATGCTAACAAATGTGCACGTTGGTGGGTTCCTGCCAGCTTCACACTGGCATTTTTCCCTTCTGTAACCTCTTGTGCACACAAACACCCACCACCCTGTCAGGTTAAAATTCAGCCTTCTGTGACAGTCCAGAGACAGGGAGAGAATTATGTGAATTGGTGTTATGCTGATGAAATCAGTTTTTAACAAACAATTTTTAGTTTTTACTAGTTTCATAGGAATAAGTGTGATCAATGTTATTGAAATAAAACCTTAGAACCACTTTCTGATCAAGATTCACACTGAGATAATAACCCGAATTTCTGTTGTTAGATGTCAATCGATCTGCTGCATTCCAAGTATTTTTTCAGAAGGAGGAGGTGCCTGCTGTGACCAGAATACCTGCAGCCACAGATTTGGCTGCCAGGGATGGGCTGGATGGACTCATTCAGGCATTCTTTTCATAGGGCTTTTAAAACCTTAAAACATGAGGCTAGAATAAAGCAAATACTTAACACATTTGTATGACAGTCCTTTAACAGCAAATACTTAACACATTTGTATGACAGTCCTTTAACAGGGGTATTAAGTCATTTAAAATAAGCAGTCACTCTGATTCTGACAGCAATCACTACTATCCTCCAACTGATCTGAGTGATTGTTAACCTCAAATCTCAATTTGAGGGAGCTAATTTATGAAGTACTGACAGATTGACGCATGGGTTGCAATGCTGACTGTCAGCTTAAAACGTTGATGGCTGGCCTTTATGGGTAGATCCACTGCATCTCCCTCCTTTACTTGAGTTTGAATAGACTGATATTATCTAACTCAATTACGGAACTGTCTGTACTTCTTTCAGGCATTTTGATTTATCACTCTTCCTTTAAAACATATGTGTAACTTGTTGAATACTTCAACTGAAAACAACTACAGATATCATGTCAAAAACACAATTGCAAATATATTAAACACTCATGGTGGTACGATTAACAGACTCTAAGTCACATAAAATAATTAAATTTGCTTTCCTTAGTTTCAGTTATAACTGTTTTATAACATAACACAAACTAAATTTAGTTTGCACCTGTTCTCATCAACCCAAAATATTAACTCTGTTTCTCTCCATAGATGCTGCCTGACCTGTTGTGTATTTCCAGCATTTTCTGTTCTTATTTTAGAATATATTAGGCTGCCTAGCCTTCCTAGATCCAAACTTGCCATGTATTTAGTTCTGATTCCCTGCATCATGATTGCGGGAGTCCAGTTTCCATGATCTGACTCTACACTCTGACAATGCTCATTTGCGAGACTTCTATATTCCTGATTCCTTCTTGGAATTCATTCATTGGTAGTCTTATTGTAGGTATCACAACAGGTGGTCTTTGGTACTGGATGTTCAAATGAGATTTGTGTAGAGATTTTCAGTTATAACAATGTGATGCTTCATCATAAGCATGCCTTTCCGATAATATCTGACAGCTTTCACAATCCATTTCTCTGGGTAATTACTCCTGCAATATTCTGATTCTTTAATTTGTGATTTATGATTTGCTTGACACAATGGGCAGAATTTTACCCTTGGTGGGGAGGAGTATTAAGGGCCATTTTATGGGACCATCGACGTTTTGCCAACAGTAGGGGGCCCACTGCCCGCCACGTGGAGAGGCCACCAGCTAAGTGGAGATGGCCTCCCTGAGGCAGCCCCAGCGGCCATCTGAGCCAAAGGCTCAATGGCCCAAAGATGGAGCCGTGAGCAGGGAAAGCAACCCCCATACCCTCAAAGATCCCCCTGGAGGCGTTTTCTCTCTGACCCTTGCCCCTGAATTTGTTTTTTACTTACCTGTTGGAGGCTCAGAGTTTCCTGTCTGTTTCAGCAGTGACTAGCTCTTCCAGTGGCGCTGCTGAGGCTTCAGGACTGCAGGCCCTCTGATTGGATGGCAGATCTGAGGAAGCCAATTAAAAGACCAATTGCTGAGCTGGTCCTACTGACAGCAAGTATGGTCTTGGGGTCTGCTTTTCGCCCTGGCATCAGGGTCCCAAAGCCCGTGGTAAAATCCAGGCCATTGAGTAACCTCGTAAATGTCTACAGTTATGCCTGACCAGTAAATTAGATCTCATTTTATTTGCATAATGTCAAGCCAAGGTGTATTTTCTATAGTATTACTAGTCTCATGAGTTTCAGTACAATGAAATCTACATTTTTTGTACTCTTAAAGTTTTTGTTCACTTGATCATTGAAATGTCAGTATTTCTTTGAACCAGTGGGGATACCCAAATTTGGCCTTTGGTTATTAACTTTTCCACATCCATTTACAACATCCTTCTTACTTCCATGTAATTCTCTTTGCTTTGACCCATTTTTTTCATATGTTCCCATTCCTTCTTTATTCTGTGTAATTAGAGGGGTACTCTCCTCAATACATTGATTGCTCATGTACAACTGGATTTAGGTTCATGTTGTAGTCACCTGGCCTGCAACTAAAACCATTCATCAAACATGGCACTCTTTGAGTATGCGGAAGTATTGCTAACCAATCAATTTTTACATTTTTTTTTGCTTCCAGGCATTCTTCCACATAGGTTTTACCAAGAACCACTTTAACATTAATGCTTGCAACTCCTTACAATTTCAAATTGTTAGTTTCTCTCTGGTAGATGGTATCCTGTATTTTTATCCATCTAATCTTACATTGTGTTTGATGAAAGATATTGGGTGCAATTTCCACTCCAGGGAGAAACAGAAGTGGTGGGTGAGATTAGTAGCGAGTTCCCGCTGATCGGCAGGTCAAGTTCTGGTGCCGAATCTTCTGCTTGCAACGTCATTAATTATGCATAGGCGAGCTGCTCGCCGAATCGCCTGGCGGGGCAGGCACTGATTTGTCTGCCCACCATCACCTCATGGGGTCAAAGTTCCTGGAGCCATATTTAAATGCCACCTGAACACACACATTACTCTCCACAGCCCAGCTGTGTGGTCAGAAGTTCCAGAGATGGCCCCAAGGAACAAGTGGAGTGTGCCAAGGTTTAGCCACGGCTCCCTCGAGGCTTTAATTAAAGGTGTCCGCCAACACCTGGAGGGATGGATCCAGGAGATCCACCTACCTTACCTCGCCAGTCTGAGAGGTGGCTGTGAAGGAGGTCAGTTCCACAGGAAACAGCCAGAGAAATACCATCCAGTGCAGGAAGACGATGAATGATCTCACCCTCATCACTAGGATAAGTCAACCTTCAATTCACTCCAAACTCACACTCTCATAATGGCATTATGCACTCAAAGTGTCACACAGCTCAGGGATCTCACACAATATTAACGGGGAAGATATCAGCCTATTCACCAGCATCTCATCTATTACCCTGCACAAACACTATCCTCAGCCCTTACTGGGGATGGCCCAGCACACACAGCAGGCACGCATGCTTCCCAACCTCTGCTCCATCCCTTCTCATCACATTCCATCCATTTGTCTTCATAAAGGCCAAGCTTCCCCAAAAAAGAGGGAAAGATCCCAGACTGGAGGAGGGACAGCCGACATCCAGGAGCTCTCCAAGTTTGAGAAGGATGCCCCCAAGTTGGCAGGGGAGGACAGAAATCGCTCATTTGGTGGTGGTAAGATCAGCCTCTCCCAGCAAGCCAATACAGATATCCCTCCATGAGTTGATCACATCCTGACATTCACAGTGGGTGACTTGCAATGTTGCATTCAGCCTGTTCATGAACTCAATCTATCTTTTATCTCTTGCAGCCAGTAGCAGGTCCAGACAGGCCAGCATCAGCCTCACCCTTAGGCCACCTCAGAGGAGGATGATGAGGATCCATTTGAAGAAGCCCCATCACTGCATTCACCTGCACCCTCCACCAGCACAGAGACACACATCTAGATTAGGCTTGGGGTCACATTCTTCATGTCTCTGCAGCAGTCAGAGGCAGTGACAGCCCAGGTCTCTGGCACTCGGAAGACCGCTGGAGAACAGGTCACAAACATGAGTCAGATATGAGCTTCTGGAAACGGCCATCACAAACATGCTGGAGATGCAAAGACAGACAGTGGAACGTCAGGTAGAGGTGTCAGAGGCAGTCAACCGACTAGAGCAAAGGGTGGAGGAATCTGTCCGTGTTTTGTCTGATGTCATGACTCCGACATGCGAGCACTTCAAGGTCTCCATGGGAAGGGTGACAGCCGCCTTGAAGACCTTAGCCAGTAGAATCTGCCAAATTTATGCTCGGACATACACTCCATCGCTCTAGGCATAGGTAGCATCCATCAGTGGCTAAATGGGCAGGGCAATCCTGATCCCAATCCCCTCTGGCTTGACCCCCATCACCTCCAGCTCCACAGGCTGAGGAGGGTGCATCTGCCCCAAAGCATAAGACACAAAGCAGGCTGGGGCCTACCAGGCCCCGAGGACAACCGCCAAGGTCACCACAGATAACGGGACGTCACAGTCAGCAGGCTGCCCCACCTTTACTGTGGATGGTGGGGATGTACCTAGATATAGTGGTAGGGTTAGAAAAAACTAAGAAACATTGATCTCACTACAGGGGCACGGGTGTTCACTCACTGTATATATAACGCAACTTTGTAAATACATTTGCTGCTCATGACAATGTTCTCGTCATTTGAATGAGTCGTGCATATGCCTCTATGTGCCCCCTTATTGCGAGGGTCACCCGATCTCCCACTTTATGACTGGCTGCATTTGTGTGCCTTGGATTCACGTGATGTTTAGCAGGCTCATGGTAGTTACTCGCCCCGTGTGTAATGTCAGGGGGATGTGTCCAGCTTTTTCCTGAAAGTGTCTGCGCTTTGAGTGTGGAACTTTTATACTTCACAAGACACCATAGAGTTATGCATGCTCATGTGCCTTGGAGGGTTACCAGTAATGGTGTCCCATTGACAATGAGCTGTTGTAATTGTTTGTGCCAAAGCACAAGACACTGCAGCCATGATGGTATCTCCAACCATGTGCACATCTCTATCGCCGCAAGAAGGGGCTCATTCAGGTGACCATGACTGCATCGAGTCCAGTAAATGTAGGGTTTGCAGTGGAGAGCTGCCGTCCACTTCCCAGAGCAGCTACCTGCAGCTTTGGCTGCTGACCTTCCTAAAGAGTAGAGCTTCATGATACATGAGGGTTGCAGGTCCAAGGCTGTATGCAGACTCTGCTCTCGATGTCACTGCTTGTAAAGGCCTTTCTGAGCACTGGCCTGGCACTAAGGAACAGGACAAATGAACTCGGTTCCCCTTGCCTGAACCTTAAGCTGGAACCAGTGTGTCATGGGCCATTGTTTCACATTGTGCCGCTTGAAGGGCATCATCACATGGAAGTTGACCCTCGTCGGCCTCTTCAGATTCCTACCCTTTCAAGTCCTCCCCATCCGGGCTGAGTAATTCTCAGACTCCTCTGTGTCTCCATCTACCCTTTGAAGCACCACGTTGTACAGGACTCAACACACCACAATGATGTGGGACACTCTCTCTGGAGAGCATTGCAGAACCCCACCTGACCAATCCAAACATCAGAAACGCATCTTCAGGATGCCAATGGTCTGCTCTATGATGGATCTTGTCACACATTGTGCCATGTTGTATCTCTCCTCAATGGCACTTTGAGGACCATGCACAGATGTCATGAGCCATTTTTTCAGCAGGTACCCCTTATCACCCAGCAGCCAACACTGTGAGTGCTGTGGCCCCCGAATAACTGAGGCACCTGGGAATGACTCAGGATCTAGAAGTAATGGGAAGTCCCAGGGTACCTGGCACAAACGTGCATGATGTGCTTCTGGTGATCATAGAACAGCTGAAAGTTGAGGGAGTGGAACCCTTTCTTGTTAATAAAAGTCGTGGGCTGCTGCCAGGAATCTCTTAAAGTGGTGTATGCAATCAATTACACCCTGCACTCTAAAGAAGTCTGATATAGCTGTGATTCCAAGAAATCTAGTAGCCTGTCTCGCGTCATCCATTGTGAACTTAACATAATGACAGCTTTACTGTCGAGGGCATCCGTCACCTCCTTGATCCATTTCTGTGTTGAGGACTGAGAGATGCCACATAGGTCCCCTGTGGATCCCTGGAACAAACTGCTTGCAAAAGTATTGAGTGCATCAGTGACCTTCAGGGGCACTGGGAGGGGATGACCTCCCAGTCCATGCATCATTAGATCCTCCCACAGAATGTGACAGAGATGAGCCACCACATCTCTTGACAAGTATAAACGTGCGCAGCTCTGTCTCTCGCCCATCTCCAAATAGAGAAGGTGTCTTCGGTAGACCCTTGGTGATGCCAATCTCTGCTGTGTGATGCATCTGACCTCCTCATCCTCTGGTTCTTCTTGGGGTTTCCCTGGACCAAAGACCTTAGGCCAGGGCTCCTCTTGAAGCTGAGCCAGGCGGCGCTGGGTCCTTCTTCTCCTTCTCCTGAGTCAGAGCACTGCCATCAAGAACACAGCATTGAGCACAGCCTCCCTCCTGCAATCCTCCTTCTTCCTGTGTACAGAGAGATACAACTGATTAATGCAAAATGCCCAACTATAGTAGACCTCCAACTCTCAACAAGGAAGCCACTATCATGCCCTAATGGGGATGATGGGTCTGTACTACTCGCCTTTCCTTCTTCCAGCCTTGCAGCTGAGGTGCTACCTCACAGATCTAGGTGCCTAAGAAGGCACCCTAGCAACTGCACATCTCAATCCCGTTGAGGCTGGAAAGACTTGAGCACAGTCATGCTATGTTCACCCTCACTGAAGGCACTCACATGATGCCTGATTTTGTATACTGCAACGAGCAGGTTATCTTATGAGTGTAGTGATTGTAGGTATAACCTCTCCTACTGCCTTTAGGGTCACGTGATTGTACTGACAAATGAGCCCTAAGCGCAGGTAATCTTACGGGGGGAGCTTGCTAGTTGTGGACCTGGCTCAAGCATGTAGTTTCTAAAAGAGCTCTGTCATAAAGTTATCTGTTTCAAGTAAGAAACCTGTCCAGTACATCAAGCTCATTACAATGAGTTAAAGCTGGACAGGCTGGGCTTGTATCTGCTGGAGTTTAGAAGAGTAAGAGGCAACTTGATTGAAACATAGAAGTTCCTGAGGGATCTTGACAGGGTGGACGTGGAGAGGGTGTTTTCTCTTGTGGAAGAATCTAGAACCGGGGTCACTGTTTAAAAATAAGGGGTCACCCATTTAAGACAGAGATGAGGAAAAACCTATTGTCTCAGAGGGTAATGAATCTTTGGAACTTTCTTTCTCAAAACGCAGTGGAGGCAGAGTCTTTGAATATTTTTAAGGAAGATCTAGATAGACCCTTGATTAACAAAGGGGTGAAAGGTTACCGGGGGTAGGCGGAATTGTGGCGCAGAGGTTAAAATCAAATCAGCCATGACCTTATTGAATTGCAGAGCAGGCTTGAGAAACCAAGTGGCCTGCTCCAGCTCCTATTCATATGTTCATATGATGCCAAACTTGCATTTTTGGAATGAGTGGATGCCCATTGACCCGTGAAACATGCCAATTAGGGAATGCACTTTACAGGGATTCAGTGATAATCTTGCAGATATCTAGCAGCTGTGCTCCATTCATGGTTGGCTGCATCTTCCCTTCTCACATACCTCTCTTTAAATGTTCACATTGATCACCTTACATATGACCCCAATGACTCTTGCAGTCTCATTTAAAGTGCACTATAATGTCAGTGGTCCCAAACCTACATTTTCAATGAAATGTTCATGAATTCTATGAGGTGAGACTTCACCTCCATGCTGGGAATCTAAGAAATATGAGGGTGCCCCCTGCCAAGGCCCTTGAGTCCAGCTGTGGCCTCCTCACACACTGCCTCAGGCCCCTCCCGTGGAGAATTTTTTCCAGTTTTGATTTTAAACTGCGTCATTACTTTGGGGTTTTAAGATGGTGGTGCTGCATCTCTACTTCAAGACCAGCTTCGACCCTCCCTCTGTTACCATTCATGTCCCTGCTCCCCCCCACACAATCATCCCAGAACCACACAATGTGTAGGTAGATCTCCCTCTGGTTACTCTACAGCCTCCACCAGTAACCCCGGATTCCATAGTTGTTGCTGTGGACATTTCTGCCCTCCCCACTGAGCCCATCACTGTGGATGTCCCCATGCGCCATGTGGACCTCATCCCTCCCTATCTTGAGGTGGTGTGCATGGTAATATACAGAGGTGATCCCCCCACCCCCATTACCACCCCAAGAGATCTTCAAGTACCCCCATTTATTTCCTTTACCCATTTACAGGCTGCAGATGCCTCCCCGACCATGACCATCCCATCTGCAGCTCAGTACCGAGCCAGACACCCCCATCACCACTGGCTGTGAGGCACTGACCATGCCTGCACATCAAGCTGTGCCTGATCTCCATTAAGCACACTGGTCTTGCCCCTCCCTCGAATGGGTCCACGAATGCTCACGTTGATCATTTTATAGGTGACCCGGTGAAGCCCCAGGACTGCCTTTAATCTCTCAACCCAACCTTTTGGACTCAATCCCTGAACTATGACTGTCACTCAGCTCCATGGTTCCTTCAGGACTGATGTCATGAAGCTATTAATGTAGAAATATTATTGGAAATTGTTTTTCTCTTAAAATAGAGGTTTAGTTTGTGGGTGTGTCTTAATTGGATTAAAGCCAGCTAGTCTGGGTGCTTTGATGTGTACTAGTTTTGAGATGTAAGAGAGGTAGAGTGCATTTGCATTTTGTTGAATAGAACACTCAAGAAGGGGAGTGAAATCTGGCATCTAGCTAGCAGAGACCAAGCAATGTTTATATTACTAATGAAATTGGTACTATGAAAGGGGTTTTATTATTATAAGACGTGGAGTTCAAAGGCGCTGGTAAGACAATGAGAATTTAAATTCAAAGAGATGTGCTGGGTATAACAGCTAGCAGTTTTGCATGTGCAGGGCAGAGGCATGTAACATCAAAGCAGTTGGAAGCCTACAACTGTCTGAAAAGGAACCAAGGTGAAAGGAACCTCGTTTTGAATTTGTAAGGTGAAAATGCTTTGCCCGGTGTCTGCTTAAAGTCGATGGGTTCTTGTTGCCTTAATGGAGGTTAGTTTGGGAATTTGCTAGAAGTTATGATAGTAGTAATTTGTAGCCATGTATGTATATTTAACTTGTGTAAATTAATAAATGCCTCATGTATTTTGATATAAAACCCCTCGAGAACTGATGGTCTGATTCCTGAATTTATAGCTACCTCTCAAACATACCACTTAAAATTATAGGTTATGACAGTTGTTTAAAATTTCCCTCTGGGATTTTTAAATAACTCAGCTTTACCAACTTTACTTGTGATCATAATAACTGATTACAACACCGTCTCCATCCTCCCTACCTCTATGAGTCTCTGTGCAATCCTTCCCTCTTGTGCCACACTAACCCCCCCCACCCCCACCACCTTTCCTTCTCTAGAGTCCACTTTCATCCCCTCCCATTCCTGCAAATCGAATCCAATCCACCCCACTTCTCTGTCTGTGTTATAATCTTCCATGTCAGGTTTCAGCTTTCCCACCTCAATGCTCCCTCTGCATGCCATCGTTCCCCAGCCCTACACCTCCCCAACCAAGACCACCTTCCTCTGCACCCAGCATCCTCATGTCTCTGTCATTTCCCCCCAACTCCCCCACCCCAGTCGCCATGCTGGTCTCAGTTTTAGAATGCAGTCGTGCCTGAGACCTAATGCACACCATGAGTGCTCTCCTCCAGGAGAAGCACAACAATGACAGTGAGCAGCCCTACTGCACGCCACAGGCACCCACCGTGAGAAGCCCAGCCAGGCATCCCCACCTGTCTGGCCTAACACTGCAACTTTGACATCACAGACACCCGGAGCAGGAGTGCTGCAGGTATACTTTGAATGTTGCACTCACCTCGAAGTGATGAGTGAAGTGAAGGCGGACAGCTGCACACCACTTATACCTGGCTGTGATTCAGACCAGTCTAATTTTCCACTGGCCTGGCACATAACTGGGAAGGGGAGTGTGATTCCAGTGAACAGCGTTTTTAATGAGCACTCATGACCTGCTGATGCATGCAGATGGTGTTCCCGACATGGGTCAGCAGGAAATTCGACCCGCCATCAGCCTGCCATGTGAGGTGAGGGGAAAATTCTGACTTGTTTTCCCATCAGCAGGAATCCGACTTTTGGCCTCTCTCCGAATTTTCCACTCCCACTGGCCACGAAACCCGCCACTAGTGGGACCAGAATTTTCTCACGATACTGGCTCCAATTCTTTGAGCTACATATTGTTTTACTGCTTTCATGTAATGGTGTTTGTTTGTGAGTCAGTGGCAAGCTTGAGTCTGATCATCATGTTGCCAATCGTAAAATCTTCTATCCAAATCATTATCATCCATGGCCTTTATTTCTGAAGGAGAACTAGTATATATTTAGAATCTTTATTCCTGGGCATGGGTGTCATTGGCAAGCTTGGAGTTAGCGTCCCATTCCTAGCTGCTCTTAAAAAGGTATAAGTGGGACTTCTACTTGAAGCACTGCAGTCCATGTGGTGATGGCACACTCAAGGTGGAAAATTTTCAGAGGTGTGACCCAGAGGTCACAGAGGTGATAAAGGAACAGTGACATGTGTTTAAGTCAGAGTATTTTGTACCTTGGCTAGGAACTTGAAGGTGATGGTGTTCCTATGCTCTTTGCAATTCTTGTATTTCTTGGTGGTAAAGACCACAGGTCTGAGAGATGTAGTTGAGGTAAGCTTAGTGAGTTACTGCAGTACATCCTGTAGCTAGTACATTCTACAGCTTGAGTATGCCAGTGGTGGATATTGAGTTCAATGGAAGAGGCATTAATCAAGTTGACTGGTCCGTTTATTGATAGGGTTGAGCTTCTAGAGTGTTCAGCTGCACTGATGTAGGCATATGGTGAGTACAGTAGAGGAAGAGGTTAGCATGCCAGACATCCCAAGGAAACTTATTGAATCACATCCATGGGCTTAACAAAGTTTATGTAAGCTAGAAAATAGTAATGGAGAATGAGCAACAATTCCCAGGACCAGAAGGTTTCCATCCCAAGGGTTTGAAAGAAGTCAGTGAGAACATTGCAGATGCCCTAACTATAATCTTCCAAAGTTCCCTCAATTTGGGAACTGTTACTTTAGATTGGAAAATTATACGTGTCACTCCACTGATTAAGAAAGGTCTTCTTCTTATCGTGTCCACGGACAGTCTATACATGGCCCAGCCAGAACTGGATACATTTTTGTGCCTTGTTGTTGAATTTGGCAAGATCTGCAACAGTGCAGGGTTCCTCTAGCGATAGGCATTGCAGGAGATGTTGCATAGTCTGTGGCTCAGTTCCACATTCACAAGTTGTCGGGCTGGTTGTGTATCCCCATTTGCTTAGTGACACCTTTGAAAGACCTACACCAGTCCTAAGTCTGTTAAGGCACTTCCAGGTTGCCCAGTTGCAATTAGCTTCTGGGGGAAGGCTTTCATCTGGTAGAATTTCCATCGCTGGGGGTTGTTTGAGACTGGCGAGCATTGAGAAAGGTGAAAGAGGGAAAGCAGGGAATTATAGACCAATCTGCCTAACACTCATTGTCAGGAAATTGCTGATCCATAATTGTGAGTAAAGTAACTGAAAACCAGGAAAATTTTCAACTTGATCAGAGAGAGCCAACATTCATTTGTAAAGGATAGGACACACCTGCCGAATTTGATTGAGTTTTTTGAAGAGATGATGAAAGTTGTGGTCAGGGGAATGTCTATGGATGTTATTTATATAGACTTCCAGAAGGCATTATGCAAAATCCCTCTTAAGTGACTGTTAGCTAAAGTTAAAACTTTTGGAATTGAAGGTAAATCATTGACAAAAGTCTTGGTTAGGAAACTGGGTGAGTGGAAGGAGACAGAGAGTAGGGTTAATGGGCAGGTACTCTAATTGACAGTAAGATAAAAGCAAATATACTTTGGATGCTGGAAATCTGAAAGAAAAACAGAAACTGCTGGAAAAAACTCAGCAGGTCTGATAGCATCTCTGGAGAGAAAAACAGAATTAACATTTTGAGTCTGTATGACCCTTCTTCAGAACTCTGAGTTTTTCCAGCAGTTTCTGTTTTTCCTTCACTCTAATTGACAGAATATGCGTAGTGGGGCTTGATTTCCAAATCAGAGTCGTGAACCATGCAACACAATCTTCAAATGCTAACAACCTAATTGGGCTGGAGGCGAGTTTAGCACCTAATAAGAGGCATCAAACTCTGCGAGGAGATGGGAGATGGCTATTGGAACAGGATCATCAAAGGCAAATGGCAGCCATGACAGAGCCCACCACTGCCTTGCACAAGAGAAGAGGCAGGAATTTAGAGGGCCAGAAGCCTCAGCGGTCAGAGAATTAGCCAAACAGTCAGCCAAACAGTACTGTACCAGGTCTCACAGCGAAAACCCTGGTAACAAAATAATTTCATTTAAAAAAAACTTTGCAGCTCCTACATTGCACCTGACAGTTGTGCAGTGACATGCACCAGACTGTTTGGGTTTGATGATTTCTGATTTGAAAATCACCCCCTGTCTCCCCCACTGCTCACTAGTCTGTTAATAATCTCCTCAAGGACCTTAATGGGCTGTTAATTGGAGGCAAATGTGTTCCTAGCTCCCCTTTACTCTCTTTTTGAAAATTGCATTGCATTTCTGAGGAGTCATAGAAGATCAGCCATGATCTAGTTGCATGGTGGAGTAGGCTTGAGAGGCCAAATGGCCTACACCTGCTCTTATTTCCTGTGTTCCTATGAGCCGGGATCCAGTGACCCCCCTCCGGGAACCCAATTTTCAATGTGCACATTGAAATCCTGCTCGGACTTTCCTGTATTTGAAAATTTAGCATGTGGTGTCCCGCAAGCATTTGTATTGGGGAGTCAACAATTCACTGACGATATATAGGATAGAAAGCAACATGTCTGAATTTGCTGATGACACAAAGATAGTTGGCATTGTAAGTAGTGTACGTGGAAGTGTAAAGTTATAAATAGATATTGATAGATTAAGTGAATGGGCAAAACTGTGGCAAATGGATTTCGATGTAGGTAAATGGAGATCATTCATTTTCAACCTAAAGAGGATAGAACTCGATACTTCCTAAATGATGAAAAGCTAAAAACTGTGCAGGTCCAAAGAAACTTGGAGGATCCAGGTACACATTTCATTAAAATGTCATGAACTAGAACAGAAAATAATCAAAAAGGCTAATAGAATGCTGTCCCCAGTATCTAAAGGAATTGAATCCAAAGGGATAGAACTCATATTTCAGATGCTAGCCCACATCTGGAGTACTATGAGCAGTTCAGGGCACCATACTTTAAGAAGAGTATTTTGGCCTTGGAGGGAGGGGAGCATGGATTTGCCAGAATCTACCCGGACTCCAAGAGTTAAGCTACAAGGAGAGACTGCACAAGCTAGGCTTGTATTCCCTGGAATTCAATATTGACAGGGGTGATTTGATTGACATTTTCACAATATTAAGGGGAATTGTTAGGGTAGAATGAGGGACAAAATTTCTAATGGCGGGAGAGTCTAGGACTACGGGGCATAGTCAAAATTTTCCATCACATGCCTGGGGGGCCTTTTAAATAATGAAGAGATTTTGAGGGGTCAAGAGTGAGCAGCTTGTCACAGGGTACCCATTCTCTACCCTATTCTTGTAGTCGCAATGTTGATGTGGCTGGTGCAGATTAGCCTCGGGTCAATTATGGCCCCCATGATGTTGATAGTTGGAACCTCCATATTTGTGGTGTCTTTGAAGTCAGGAGGTGGGGCTTGGGCCTTTTCTTATTGGAAACTTGTGTGATGCCCTTTTTACACTCTGAGATTCAAGTTCAAATCAAAGCACTATTTTGTGATAAAAACCTTTTGTCTCTGGTGACTGTGACCATCCTTTGTGAAATAACTCATCCCAGTTCCTTCTGGGTAAGGGTGCACACAACTAATTCAAATACACTGAGGCTAACTGTGTGATGGTCCGTGTGGTAAGTAGAGAAAGTTCACACATTTTGCATTACAGGCGAGGCTGAGGTTAAAACACATTTATGGGGCAAAATTGGCAGATTATTATTCAGCATCTAACTTCTGTGAGACCTGACCTGTGAGATATTGAGGCTAATGCTGAGTGACAAAATAGCAAACATGCTTCATTGTCCACCACTGACATCTCTTAAAAGGCAATGGTAAGTGCAAATGCCATTAGTTCCACAGAAAGTAGTTGAAGCTAAAACATTGTATGTTTTCAAGAAGGAGTTAGATATAGCTCTTGGGGCAAAAGGGATCAAAGGACATGGGGAGGAAGCAAGAGCAGGCTATTGAGTTGGATGATCAGCCATGATCATAATGAATGGCTGAACAGGCTCGAAGGGCCAAATGGCCTATTCCTGCTCCTATTTTCTATGTTTCTATGTTTCTAA
Source organism: Cetorhinus maximus (assembly GCF_964194155.1). Classification (NCBI taxonomy): domain Eukaryota; kingdom Metazoa; phylum Chordata; class Chondrichthyes; order Lamniformes; family Cetorhinidae; genus Cetorhinus; species Cetorhinus maximus. The sequence continues at coordinate 96,519,207 of NC_135881.1, read as the reverse complement.
ATATTTGAAATAAATTATTTCACTTTATTCTAAAGGCAAACAGATCTTATTCTGTGGCATTGCTCAAGGTAAATTGGCTGAAAAATTGTTCAAGTACAGGTGCTTAATGCAATGTAGCTTACAGCATATTGTTGTATGTAGAAACTGTCATTTTAATACAAAGCAGGCCCGGATTCTGTTGGGCCGATAGAGGTCTCACCCACCGGTCAGAGAGCTGGCCGGGAACCCCTGTCAGTTCCATGGATAAGGCCCGATAGTTTCAAGTGTCCTTCAGGCACTTAACTGGTTACTGTTGGGCCTTTCCCACAATTGAGGTCCCCGGTGACAGAAGTTTTGCCTGCTGAGAGCTCCTAGCGAATCAGAGGCCAGCAGTTTCTCATGTCACCAGTGCCAACAGGAGCAGTGGCAGTCGGCAGCAATACACCCATCAGAGGTCCAGGATCATTGTGGGACCTCAGACCAAAGGTGATTGAGGATGGGTTGAGGATCATAGGGTGGGGGTTGGGGGAGACAGGGGGTTGGGTGAGTCTGAGGGAAGTGCAGACGGGTGGCTTTCAGTGGCCCGACCCCTTTCTGATACTGGGTCCCTCGATCAGACACAGAGTGCCTGACTACAAGAGACCATCCCCTACCCCACCCTGCTGGAGGCTGCTGGCAAACCTGAGCCACCACTAAAGTTGCAGTGGGCACAGTGGTAATGGGTGTCAATTTGCTCATTAAAGAGCGTAACTGATATCCCGCCACTGGCGGCCGAGAATCCTACGTCAACCCGTACGCCTTTGTCCTAATCAGTGGAGGGGGGGAGGTTTTGCCGCTATTAGGGCACTAACGTGGGGCCTCTCCTGTGAATACAAGGGCCCATCCACCATGTTTCTGCCGTGATTGGCTGCATTGAATCAAGCCCAAAGTCTAGTGGTTGTTAAGTGCATACAGGTTTAGTTTAACCAGAATTTAACTACAGGGAACATTACAGATTCTAAAGTGCATGTAAATTTCCACTGCAGGTCTGAAGTACCTGCATTAACTAATTGTTTTTTGTTTCTTCTCTTTTAAGATTGCTTTGCATCCGTAACAAAGTGCAATGTCTGGAGTGTGACATCTGCATACACTGCTGTGCCCTGTAGATAGTACATTTGCAATGTATGAATATGCAGCTGCATGTAAGAATTTCCTTATACACCTTAATGTGCTCCAGCCCGGACTCAAATTCACTTTTGAAATGGAGCAGTCCGATGGGCTCCCCTCCTTGACATGATGTTTGATAAATCCGCTCATGGGTTCTCTCTGACTGCCTTTTGGAAGCATACCTTCATTGGTCAATACACGCATTGGGATTCCTAAAGCTCCAAGAACAAAAGATTGACCTTATCGGCAACCTCGTAAATAGGAAATGAGCCATTTGCTCACTGCCCAAGCTTGACACTAAAATTGGGTGCTTCAAGGATATCCTGCAGGATAATGACTACCCTGGCCAGGTCATTTCTCTCTTTCTATCGTGCATACTCACAAATGGGCTGAAGGCTTCTACTTTCAGACATGAAAATGCCCAGTCCATCTCAAATTACCCTGGAAGGGTAAAGTGTCTCAAAAATTTGAGCAACAGGTGAAGCTAGCCATTTCTATGCAAATGCAACACAAGTGGCATTCTCCAATAATAGGGTTCTCCCATACAAGCCAAAAAGATGCTCTGCCTACCACACAAATGGGTAATGTGGTATATCAATTTCAATGCTGGTATGATGCCAGGTACATAGGCCATATGCCCCAACGACTGGCAGATTGTATCAAACATCCCATCCCTTTGGCTATTCATAATAGGCAGAGTACTCAACTAACCCATGCTTGCAAAACTCAGAACATAATGTCCAACATTAGATGTGATTCTGTGATTGTGTAGCACTTGCTGAACAATCCCGAGTGTGCTAAGAATTACACCAAAAGCCAATTTGGCTCATTTATGTTTGCTAGAAGCTACATATATTCATACACAGGGACCTGTCCTCTGCAGGCAAAAGGGATATGTCCAGGCTTTGAGCCATTTTTGAATTAAACCAGAGGTTGGGAGACCTGGTGCATTCACCCTGGCAATGCCCCAACCAATCAGAGTTAACTTGCCAACCAATCAGCATCCTTTTCTCATGCAGTACAAATCGATACTCCCTTTGAAATTTGGCATTCTTGCATCTGTCCTGATGAATGTAAGGCAAAAACCTTCAACAGCATATCTCTTTTTTCACCTATACTAGTAAATCATTTCAACTTTATGGAATTCTATTTTTTTTAAAATTATACATATGCACCAAATTAGTAGGAAGAACCAAAAGGTGCGGAACCAGAGCAGTGGAGCAGGCTGGCATAATCCAAGGCTATGTGGTTTTTTTTCACAGTCTATTAATTTAGCCATTAAAAATAAATGGAGCTATGTAGAAAGAAAAATTAAAATGACTTCCAAGTCACAACTCAAAATGATACAAACCTTTTAATCCTTTGAAGATATAATTTATCTCCGGTGGTGACTGCAGCCATTCGAACTCAATATCAGGTGGGTGTATAATGGGCTGCAAATCCAATGTCATCTTTTTTTGTGCTATTGCCTGAGCTTAATTTCTATCCCAAATGCTTTTTCTGTTGCTAAGATTTCCATTCAATACTTTACAACAAAATGTTTTGATTACTATAATTTATGTGATTTTAATGTTTCTCCATGAGAATTAAAAGGAGAGATAGAGGAGAGATTGAACGACATCCAGCTGTTCAAGCTTTCAGTTTTTATTTAGTTTGTAAATTTTGAGATATGGTGCAAAACATGCCAGTACCATCCTTGAGAAATATCTTTCTTTGTAAGCGGAAATTGTGCAGATAGAAAGAGGATAAACTATAACCTTTATTGGGCCTAGGGAAATGCCCTCTTTTGGCTATTGTATGTCAAAATCAGGTTGGTGAGAGATTTTCATTCCAATAGAATGTCATTTCCCTTGAAAAATGTCTTCAAGGAAACAGCCTTTCAGTCAAATATCTTTAATATAGTTTCTCACTAATAATTTTGAAAGTGCGTTTAAATGTTTTGCCCTCCGTGCATGTGGTTTTACAAGCAGGAGAGTAAAATAAACTGACTAAAAAAGCCACCAATACCCTGATAGGAAAACTTTCACATTCCTGTCCCTGCCCCAGACCATAATAGTGCCAACATTTTCATAGCTTTGTACTTCCCTGGTAATGTAGGAAGCTGGCTGAAGAAAAAGCTTTTAGCTATTCAAGCACAGGATGCTGTCCATAGGTTACGTATGTTTGCAATTTTAAAAACTTTTTCTTTTCATACAAGTGATAGAGTAAAATCCCAAGGAGTCGAATCTCAGTAGATCCATCCACAAATTCATGTTGAAAGGAGTTTTGTGATAGCTGAGGAGGCCCCATTCCCACGTGAATGCATCTCTATGCAATCCTATGTATCTCTATGAAAAGTCTTTGCCCAATTTGTCCACATCTTATACAATGACCTGACCTTGTAAGATGTAAGACCTTGAAAAATATCAGGAGTGAGCTCTGGAAAAGCTCCCTAATCTTTTTCTCCTTAGCATGCAGCCTTCGAATGTGCGCCAGTCTGCCATGTCGTCAATGCAGTCAAACATGTTTTCGGTGTTTGCGTGCTGCAGAGTGAAATCCAAAGCATCGCACCACGCTTTACCACTTACTGTGTCAACTTCACCTTCTCTCCGATCGACAGCACTTTTAATTTTCTCACAAATTTAGCCACGCTCACAGGCTTTGTGTTTCCTTTCACAGGGATGTTAAATGATGGCTAGCACAGCACTCCAATGATTTTGCGCTCCTGTGTGGCCTAACTCCACTCTGATTGGTCAGCGCAGTCATATGACAAGTGTTAACAAGTTCAACTAATCTGGGGTTACCAGTATGGAATTTTAGCTTATCATGGGCATTGCTCTATGGGATTTGCTATTCTGCCGGTGGGAATAGTTGACAACTTTGATATAACTCAAACTTTGTGTCATCTAAGTTTGACTAATTGTGATTTCACTTTATGGGCCTTAACACCTGAGCTCCCCAGTGTCTAACTGGAGGGGGGTATCCCAAAGATGCATGGGGAATCCCCCTCAGAAGTTCCCAGGTAAGGTTTGCATGGCAATTACCCAGAAGTGCAAACTTGCCCTGGGCAATTGCCCTGCAATGGGAACCAACTGAAAATGCAGTTTAAACTGCAAACTCCAAATGGTTCCAACTGAATTAAATCCACTTCTAACTTCTGAGTAGCTAATATATAGACTCAGGCCAACCACCATGGCACTCCCCACCCCCGCTACCCGCTAGTGGTCACCCACCCCACCCCCAACTACACCTCTCCAAGACTCCCTCCATCCCCGCCCCTGACCACCCCAGGGATCTCTCCCCAACCCCTGACTACCCCACCTACAGGACTCCCCCACACCCTACTATCCCCCTCTCCACAGGATTCCCCCCCACCCACATAGGACTCAACCTACACCCCCAGTGGGCCCAACTCTCACCTACACTACGCCCCCACCTCAGGTCTGACCTTCCCACCCCACCCCCACAACCTAAGGCCTGACCAGCCACCCACATGGCCTGACACCCGACCCCCAAGGCCCGACACCACATCCCCCGAGGCCCAACCACCCCCCCCGACCCCTGCCCCTAGGCCTATTCCCTGCCCCTGAGGCCTGATCCCCCCCACCAAGGCTCGTTCCTCCTCTCCGCCAAGGTCCAATCTTCCCCTTCCAAACCAACGCTGATTGCCAATCCAAGGAAGTTCAGGCCCTATATTGTGAAATGGATTTCTTAAAAGTCACATCTCTACACAATAACTTTTCTTTTACGTACTGTCTGTCAATCTAAACTCCTCCTGAGCTTTCTTACTGGTTCAATATGGATTTTTGCCTGTGTTTGATTGGTTAGGTGTAGCTGTTTCCTATGACCAAATCATTAATTTCCACACAGATATTGTGTATTTTGTTTTGTGCTAGGTTTGTTACTTTTCTTCTTAGCACACTGGCATCTACCTTGCTCTGTGTCTCTAACATAAGCACAGATGTCACTCAGGTGTGTTAAAAATCAATCTTTCATTGTCCTAAGCAATGGATTCATCACAGCCAGGCGAAAACTAATGATATCAAATTTAAAAACTATACAAGAAAGGTAAACTTTCAACAAAGCAAGAGCAAAATATTTTTTGTTTATTTATTTATGGGATGTGGACGATGCTGGCTAGGCAAGCAATTATTGCCTATCTGTATCAAGAAGGAAAAAACAGTTCGGACCAGTATTCTGATTTCCCAGTTTCTACTGTGTTATTTTTTTCCTTCTGGGTAGTTGTCCTTGAGAAGGTGGTGGTGAGCTGCCTTCTTGAACCGCTGCAGTCCATGTGGTGTAGGTACACCCACAGTGCTGTTAGGAAGGGAGTTCCAGGATTTTGTTCCAGTGACAGTGAAGGAACGGCGATATATTTCAAAGTCAGGATGGTGAGTAGCTTGAAGTGGAACTTCCATGTACTGACATTCCTATGTATCTGCTGCTCTAGTCCTTCTATATGGTAGTGATCGTGGGTTTGGAAGATGCTGCCTAAGGAGCCTCGGTGAGTTTCTGCAGGGAATCTTGTAGATGGCACACATTGCTGCTACTGTTCGTCAATAGTGGAGGGAGTGAATGTTTGTGGAAGGGGTGCCAATTAAGCGGGTTACTTTGTCCTGTATGGTGTCAAGTTTCTTGAGTGTTGTTGGAGCTGCACTCATCCAGGCAAGTGGGGAGCATTCCATCACACTCCTGATTTGTGCCTAGTAGATGATGGACAGGCTTTGGTGAGTCAGGAGGTGAGTTACTCACCACAGGTTTCCTAGTCTCTTACCTGTTCTTGTCACCACAATATTTATATAGCTAGTCCAGTTCAGTTTCTGGACAATGTTGATATGTGATTGAGGATGTTGATAGTGGGGGATTCAGTGATGGTAATGTCATTGAATGTCAAGGTGGGATGACTAGATTCTCTCTTGTTGGAGATGATCATTGCCTGGCACTACCGTGGCGCGAATGTTACTTGTCCATTGTCAGCCCAAGCCTGGATATTGTCCAGGTCTTGCTGCATTTGGACATGGACTGCTTCAGTATCTGAGGAGTCGTGAATGGTGCTAAACATTGTGCAATATTCAACGAACATCCCCACTTCTAACCTTATGATGGAAGGTCAGTCATTGATGAAGCAGCTGAAGCTGGTTGGGCCTAGGACACTATCATGAGGAACTCCTGCAGTGATGTCCTGAAGCTGAGATGACTGACCTCCAACAAACACAACCATTTTTCTTTGTGCTAGGTATGACTCCAACCAGTGGAGAGCTTTCCCCCTGATTCCCATTGATTCCAGTTTTGATAGGGCTCCTTGTTGCCAACTCAGTCAAATGCGGCCTTGATGCCAAGGGCAGTCACTCCCACCTCACCACTTTACTGATGATGGAGAGTAGACTGATGAGGTGGTAATTGGCCAGATTGGACTTGCCCTGCTTTTTATGTACAGGACATAGCTGGTAGACATTGCCAGGTAGATGCCCGTGTTGTAGCTGTACTGGAATAGCTTGGCTAAGGGCTTGGCAAGCTCTGGAGCACAAGTCTTCAGTACTATTGCTGGAACATTGTCAGGGCCCATAGCCTTTGCAGTATCCAGTGCTTTCAGCATTTCCTTGATATCATGTGGAGTGAATTGAATTGGCTGAAGACTGGCATCGGTGATGCTGGGCACCTCCGAAGGAGGCCGAGATGGATCAACCAATCAGCACTTCAGGTTGAAGATTGTTGCAAATGCTTCAGCCTTATCTTTTGCACTGATATACTGGGCTCCTTCATCATTGTGGATTGTGATATTTGTGTAGCCCCCTCCTCCAGTGAGTTGTTTAATTGCCCACCACCATTCACGACTGATGTGGCAGGGCTGCAGTGCTAAGACCTGATCCATTGGCTGTGGAATCGCTTAGCTCTGTCCATCACTTGCTGCTAATGCTGTTTGGTATGCAAGTAGTCCTATGTTGTAGCTTCACCAGGTTGACACCTCATTTTTAGATGTGCCTTGGGTTGCTCCTGGCATGCCCTGCTGCACTCTTCATTGAACCAGGGTTGATTTCCTGGCTTGGTGGTAATGGTAGAGTGGGGGATATGCCGGGCCATGAGGTTACAGATTATGGTTGAGTACATTCTGCTGGTTCTATTGCCCACAGCGCCTCATGGATGCCCAGTCTTGAGTTGCTAGATCTGTTTGAAATCTATCCCATTTCTCAAGTGGTACCCTACGCTGGAGGGTATCCTCAATGTAAAGATGGGACTTCATCTCCACAAGGACTGTGTGGCGGTCACTCCTACCAATACTGTCATGGACAGATGTATCTGCAGCTGGCAGGTTCGTAAGGTTGAGGCCAAGTATGTTTTTCCCTCTTGTTGGTTCTCTCACCACCTGCCACAGATCCAGTCGAGCAGCTATGTACTTTAGGGCTTGGCTAGCTCACTCAGTAGTGGTGCTACCAAGCCACTCCTGGTGATGGACATTGAAGTGCCCCAACCAGGGTACATTCTGCACCCTTTCCACCCTCAATGCTTCCTCCAAGTGGTGTTCAACATGGAGCAACATTGATTCGCCAGCTGAATGGGGCGCAGTACATGGCAATCAGCAGGAAGATTCCTTGCCTATGATTGACCTGATGCCATGAGACTTCATGGACCCAGTGTCGATGTTGAGGACTCCCAGGGCAACTCCCTCCCGACCATATACTACTGTTCTACCACCTCTGGTGGATCTGTCCTGCTGGTTGGACAGGACATACCCAGGGATGGTGATAGCGGTGTCTGGGAAATTATCTGTAATTTATGATTCCGTGACTATGTTAGGCCGTTACTTGACTGGTCTGTGAGACAGCTCTCCCAATTTTGGCTCAAGCCCCAAAATGTTAGTAAGGAGGACTTTGCAGGGTCAACAGGGCTGGGTTTGCCATTGTCATTTCTGGTGCCTAGGTCAATGCCAGGTAGTCCATCCAGTTTCATTCCTTTTTATTGACTTTTTAGTGGTTTGATACAACTGAGTGGCATTGTTAGGCCATTTAAAAGTCAACCATATTGTTGTGGGTCTGGAGCCACATGTAGGCCAGACCAGGTGAGGACAGCAAATTTCCTTCCTTAAAAGACATCAGTAAATTAGATGGGTTCATTTGGCTTTTAATTTCAGATTTTTATTGCATTCAAATTCCACCATCTGCCATGATGGGGTTTGAACCCAAGTCCTCCAAGCATTACCCTAGCTCTCTGGTGCACCAGTTTAGTGTCAATACCACTCAGCCACCACTTTCCCTATTAGCAGGTCCTTTGTGAATTGCATATTGTGAATCAAAGAATGGCTATTTTCTAATAGGCCCTATGCCATGTGATTCTTGGTATCTGATTCTCACTACTGAATAATTGAAATTCCATCAACATTTATTCAACAATACAGGATTTTTGGCACTGCTTTGAGATTAAATTTGGATTGTTGTCTTCTGCTCTGTGAAAACCATAAATGAGCATATGTGTATAGATTAACAAAATTAATGTACGCTCTTCATGAATTAAATGTGACTTTATCAAATAATCAGGTGAAATTAATTAAATAAAGTACAGAACTGGTCAATTACTGCATTAATTAAACGGGTGGACGTTGGAATTAAAAGGCACTTTACAGAGAGTGGGGTAATGCCAAATATGAAAAATGGAAATGGAACCGAAAAAGCATCCTGGCAAAGAATTTGAATCCGGCGATCTGAACTACAGAAAGTGGGATACAAAGTCAGCAAATAATAAGTTCTTATATAATAATGGAACTTAGCAAATTGAATTAAATAAGGACATGATATGTGTGACTTTTCCAGTGACTGTATACAGAACTGCATCAAATAAATTAATTAAGTTGGCAACGGCAAAAAGAAATGAACTAAATAATGGAGTCAAAACTTAACAAAATTAACTAAAAAAAAGTGAATTGAAAGGGGCAAAAATGAATTAACTAACGATTTGTGTTTCAATTGACAAAATTAATTTGATAAAGTAACAATCTCAATTGGCAAATTTAATTAAGTAAAGACATAGGCTTCAAGAATTGTAAATAGCCTTACACTTAACTATATAAGGAAGTGGGCTTTGTAATGTATTGAAAATTGCATTGTGTATTTTGCCCCCTGCTGGTATATGGGTATGGTGGCCTTAAGGGGGCAAAATACACAATGCAATTTTCAATACATTACAAAGCCCACTTCTTTATATAGTTAAGTGTAAGGCTACTTATAATTCTTGAAGCCTGTGTCTTTACTTAATTAAATTTGCCAATTGAGATTGTTACTTTATCAAATTAATTTTGTCAATTGAAACACAAATCGTTAGTTAATTCATTTTTGCCCCTTTCAATTCACTTTTTTTTAATTAATTTTGTTAAGTTTTGTCTCCATTATTTAGTTCATTTCTTTCTGCCATTGCCAACTTAATTAATTTATTTGATGCAGTTCTGTATACAGTCACTGGAAAAGTCACACATAGCATGCCCTTATTTAATTCATTTTGCTAAGTTCCATTATTATATAAGAACTTATTATTTGCTGACTTCGTATCCTACCAGCAGAGGAAGCCTAGGAGGAGAATAAAGGAATCCAAGTTTTAACAGCACCTGCAGTCCTGATTCTGAATGCTTCTTACTAAATCTTATTGTTTCTTCCCAAGAACTTCATAATGGAAATGAAGAGTTTGAAAATATGAAATGTTGTTTTCAGATATGCAACTTTTGGAAGGTCTTTGTCCACCTTCTGTAGACAGCATTGTAAGTAGGAGATTTAGAGAACACATTGAGGCTGTAACCTGTTGTTAGACATACACAGAAGGCACTCCAGCTTGTGATTAGCAACAAGAAAGCCTGCACAGTGTACACACACAAACTCATCTCAGCAAAATAACCATCTAAGCAAATTGAAATCTCAGATCATTACAGGCAAGATTTTCATTGGAAGGAGCATGACCCCGTATCCTCAGCCAGGCACTATCACGTCATTGCTGATCAAAATGGCATTGTCTCTGCCCAATCTAGCACATTTTGAATTGCATTCAGAGCCATCATCTATATTCCCATGTTGGGAAAAGTGGCTGCATTGTTTCAAAGGCGTGACATCAGGTTTTATAATCACAAATGGCAACAGGGAAAAGGCCTTACTTCTCCACTATGGAGGTGAAGAACTAGAAGGTAGTTCTGAGTCAAAATTCTGAGGAAAATGACTGATTCAGCAAAAAATATATTAAAAACCTAGTTCATGCCCAAGAAAAATACAATATACAAAAGAATTGTTTTCTGACGTATCAAACAAAACGAGACAACTGACCAAGTTTACACGAGATTTAGGCAACTAGCAACCAAATGTGAATGTGATAATGTTGAACATGTTGAATAAAAAATCAAATCAAAGGACAAATAAAGGTTGTCTCTGTAGCCAACTACACTGAAAAGCACTCAGGAAAAACAGAAAACTGTCAGGGCTGCTGGAATGAGCAAGATCACTATTGCTTTCAAAGTCCAGAGTTGAGGCTGCCAATCGTAACTGCCACACTCCAAGTTCAACTCCAGTGAACACTGTTCATCGAGTACATACCAGGAAACCATCGACAAAATAACAGCAGCAGTCTCACAAACAGAGTTGTGACTTGTTAAAGAATGTTTCCACTATGATGGTGTTTACAAACACTGGACAGAATGTCTTGCTGCTGGGAAGCAGTGCAAAGTTTGTGCAAAGCTCAACCACTTTGGTCCTGTTTGTCGCTCATCAGCAAAATCAACTACTAAGACTATTATCACCAGAAGGGTGCTACATCCATGTACCACAACAAAAGGGTGAGAGAATGTAGCCAATGTGTCCAGTCATACGTGACAGTGACTATTGGTTGCTCAGATGTAGATGCTGTCATAGATACATGAGCACCTGTCAATGCGATGGGAGACAAAACGTTCAACAAATGTCAGGAATGGCCCATTCTCTGCAACCCAGGGAATACGAAAATTTTCCCTTCCAACCGTGGCAAACCACTGAAAGTTCTCAGGACTTTTGAAATGCCAGTTTCATTCGAAGACATTAAGACAAATGCTGCATTCTATGTCATATCTGGAGTGTGACACACTTTTGAGTTTCAACATAGCAACCAATCTGCACATGGTTGTAGTTACATGTGCAATTCCCACCCATAACAACAGCATTCTCGAATTGGAGCTGACCACTTCACTGGTATTGGCAAAGTGAAAGGCGTTAATGCAAGCTGCATGCAGATCCTAATGTGCCTCCTGTCACGCATCAAGGGCAACACATACCATTTCATGTCAGAAAACAGACGGGAAGGAACTTCAGCACCTACATGATGTTGACATTATTTAGAAAGCTGGGGACAACCTACCCCTCTGGTCTCACCCATACAAGTCATCAAGAAACCCAAGGGCGAAAACCAGATTAGAATCTGCATTGATATGCAGTAACCAAACCAAGCCATACAATGAGAAAAACACTTGAAATCAACAATTTATGACATCATCGAGAAAGCGAATGGTCCTAAGCATTTTGCTAAACTTGACCTCAATGCAGGCTACCATCAAATCGAGCTTGCAGAAGAATCAAGGGCCAGGACTTTGTAGATGGCAGAGTTTCCCTTCCCGCCATCCGGGGAGTCGACGGCAAACACATTGCCTCCGATACTGCCTGCCCCGCAGCCATTTAACACTCCAAAGAGCATTAACTGGCTGGAGGCAGGACTTCCATCCCTAATCTGGGATTGGCCAGTAGATCTCTAGTCCCAGCAGCATTAGAAGCTGCAGTGGACAGGTTTGAGACTGCCAGCAATGCCCAGAGTCTCAGTCCTGGGAGTCCAGGACAAGGTATGTTTTGGGGTCTCTCAGGGCAGGAAGGAGGGGTGGGGCCCTGGCAGTGGACAAAGAGGGGTGGAGGTGTTGGTGGAGAAGCCAGGAGGGGAGGAAGCACCTATTTTGGTGTGGGGGCTCCTGATGTTTAAAGGAGGCCATTGATAGAGGTGCCCACCCCACCCCTTCCCACCGAAGGCCTGAGGTGGGTCACTTTTCGGGCTTACCCCCTGTCCCTGAATTCCTCCCACCTGTCTGAAAATTGAGGCTGGGTGGGAAACAGCCCTTAAGTGGTCAATAATTGGCCACTTGAGGGCCTCAATTGGGGCAAGGGCAGGGTGGCGTAGGCCTATCCCATCCCACTGTAAAAATTCAGGAAGGACAGTGCGGGGAAGAGCCCAGTGGGAAAACCATCTGAAGAATTTTATGGCCATCCCACCCTGCCTACAAACCTATTGACAGGGGAACATAAAATTCTGCCCAAGGCATCTTATAGCATTCCCCACTCACAATGGACTTTTTCAATACAAGCGGCTCAACTTTGGAGTCAACTCAGTAGCTGAGGTATTTCAGCACATGAATTCAGTCTCCATTTCAAGACATGAAGGCACGATGAACATCAATGGTGACACTCTCAACTATGGTCACACTGAAAGTGAACTTGAGAAACACTCACATACATGCCTACAATGTCTTAGAGAATGAAATCTCACCTTGAACAAAGACAAGTGCTTGTTCAATGAAAGCTAAATAAATTCTTCGGTCGTGTGCTCAACGGTGAAAGGGCATCAACTGATCCATAGAAAGTTTAAGGGTATTGCAAACACTGGAGCCTGATCAAACGATGGTTATCAGCAAGTTGCACAAATGCCTATTTTGACCCTAAGAAAACCGCCAACTTGTCATGGAGCAAGCCCACTTGGCTCAGGTGCAGTTCTCATGCAAAAAGACAAGTCAGATGATCCAGCAATCATTATGTTAGCAAGCAAATCAGGAACATCTGAACAGCAAAATTATTCACAGAGAGGAATGCCCTCAATCACATGGAATATCTTACACTTTTATCTCTACTTGTATGGAAGTAAGTTTGAAGTAATAACTAATCATAGAAGACTAGTAAGCTTATTTAACAATCCACTTACCAAACCACCCACTCGAATAGAGCATTGGATACTTAAACTACACGAGTATAAATTCCATGTTGAGTACCAGCCAGGCGAGCTTAACTTAGCAGACTATCTTTCATGACATCTGTTTCTGACAGTCAGTCATATTAGTCATGGGAAAAAGGTTGCCATCTTAACCACGAAAGCCTAAATGCGATACGCAAGTCGCTAAAACTAGCTGCCACAAAAGTAGCAACAAAACAATATGTGGCGTTACAACTATGTACGATGCCAATGGAATCATTAACTGGAAAAATGTGATTGAGAGAGTGTCTACAAATGAAATTGCTCACACACTACAAGGTCTTCACAATGTTCAGAACAAAATCACCATTACAACCACATTTGATCTTGTATTATGCAGCAACTGTATTGTCATTCCGCAATCATTGAGGGAACGTGTTGTAGCACATGAAGGTCACCAGGGAATTTTCAAAACCAAACAATTCCTTAAGGAAAAGTTTGGTTCCAGGAATTGACCACATGGTCGAGCACAAAATCAACCAGTGTTTGTCAAGCAACCACATTGTCAAATCTTTGTGATCCTCTTAAGATGTCTGAACTACTTGCATGGCCATGGATTGAAGTTAGCATTGATTTCACAGACTTGCGCATTAGCAAACACCTTGGCTTGTTGTCACTACACAGATTCCCAGTCATAGAAATAGTTACGTCTACTTCAGTTATTTTTTTATTCATTCACAGGATGTGGGCTTTGCCGGCTGGGCCAGCATTTGCTGCCCATCCCTAGCTGCCCTTGAGAAGGTGGTGGTGAGCTGCCTTCTTGAACTGCTGCAGTCCATGTGGTGTGGGTACACCCACAGTGCTGTTAGGGAGGGAGTTCCAGGGTATTGACCCAACGACAGTGATGGAACAGCAATATATTTCCAAGCCAGGATGGTGAGTGGCTTGGAGGGGAACTTCCGGGTGGTGGTGTTCCCATCTATCTGCTGCCCTTGTTCTTCTAGGTGGTAGTGGTTGTGGGTTTGGAAGGTGCTGTTGAAGGAGCCTTGATGAATTCCTGCAATGCATCTTGTAGATGGTACACACCGCTGCTAATCTGCGTGGGGGGGTGGAGGGAGTGAATGTTTGTGGATGTGGTGCCAATCAAGTGGGCTGCTTTGTACTGGATGGTGTCAAGCTTCTTGAGAGCTGTGGGAGCTGCGCTCATCCAGGCAAGAAGGGAATATTCCATCACACTCCTGACTTCTGCCTTGTAGATGGTGGACAGGCTTTGGGGAGTCAGAAGGTGAGTTACTCATCACAGGATTCCTAGCCTCTGACCTGCTCTTGCAGCCAGAGTATTTATATGGCTAGACCAGTTCAGTTTCTGGTCAATCATAACCCCCAGGATGTTGATAGTGGGGGATTCAGTGATGGTAATGCCATTGAATGTCAAAGGATGATGGTTAGATTCTCTCTTATTGGAGATGGTCATTGCCTGGCATATTTGTGGCATGAATGTTACTTGCCACTTGACAGTCCAAGCCTGGATATTGTCCAGGTCTTGTTGCATTTTGACATGGACTGCTTCAGTATCTGAGGAGTTACAATGGTGCTGAACATTGTGCAATCATCAGGGAACATCCCCACTTCTGATCTTATGATGGAAGGAAGGTCATTGATGAAGCAGCTGAAGATGATTGGGCTGAGGACACTACCCTGAGGAACTCCAGCGGTGATGTCCTGGAGCTGAGATGACTGACCTCAAACAGCCACAACCACCTTCCTTTGTGCTAGGTATGACTCCAGCTAGTGGAGAGCTTTCCCCCTGATTCCCATTGACTCCAGTTTTGCTAGGGCGCCTTGTTGTCACACATGCGGCCTTGATATCAAGGACAGTCACTCTCACCTCACCTCCCGAGTTCAGCTCTTTTGTTCATGTTTGAACCAAGGGTGTATTGAGGTCAGGATCTGAATGGCCCTGGCGGAACCCAAACTGGGCATCAATGAGCAGGCTATTGTTAAGCAAGTGCCTCTTGATAGCTCTGTTGATGATCCCTTCCATTACTTTACTGATGATCAAGAGTTGACTGATGGGATGGTAATTGGCCGGGTTGGATTTGTCCTTTTTGTGAACAGGACATACCTGGGCAATTTTCCACAAACCGGGTAGATGCCAGTGTTGTAGCTGTACTGGAACAGCTTGGCTAGGGGCGCAGGAAGTTCTGGACCACAAGTCTTCAGTGCTATTGCCGGAATATTGTCAAGCCCCATAGCCTTTGCAGTATCCAATGCCTTCAGACGTTTCTTGATATCGCGTGGAGAGAATCAAATTGGCTGTAGACTGGCATCCATGATGCTCGGGACCTCCGGAGGAGGCTGAGATGGATCATCCACTCGGCACTTCTGGCTGAAGTTTGTTGCAAATGTTTCAGACTTATCTTTTGCACTGATGTGCTGGGTTTCTCCATCATTGAGGATGGGAATGTTTGTGGAGCCTCCTCCTCCAGTGAATTATTTAATTGTCCATCACCATTCACAACTGGATGTGGCAGGACTGCAGAGCTTAGATCTGATCTATTGGTTATGGGATCGCTTAACTCTGTCTAACACTTCCTGCTTTTGCTGTTTGGCATGTAAGTAGTCCTGTATTATAGCTTCACCAGGCTGAAACCTCATTTTGAGGTATGCCTGGTGCTGCTTCTGGCATGCCCTCCTGCACTCTTCATTGAACTAGGATTGATCCCTTGGCTTGATGGTAATGGTAGAGTGGGGGACATGCCAGGCCATGAGGTTACAGATTGCGTTCGAGTGCAATTCTGCTGCTGCTGATGGCCCACAGCGCCTCATGGATGCCCAGTCTTGAGTTGCTAGATCGGTTCGAAATCTAAGAGAAAAGCAGAATACTGTAGATGCTGGAAAATTGAAATAAAAACAGAAAATGCTGGAAAAACTCAAAAGGTTTGACAGCATCTGTGGAGAAAGAAACAGAGTTAATGTTTTGAGTCTGTATGACCCTTCTTCAGAGCTCTGAAGAATCCCTCAAAAGGTGAGAAGTGACAATGGACGCCCATTCAACAGTGATGAGTTCAATAGATTTGCAAACTTCCTGGCTTCACACATCAAAAAATCACATCCTATTGACCAAGAACTAATTGCAAAGTTGGAGATTTATGCATACATTGAAAAAAGTGACATGTACCACAACAGCTGAGATCAAGTCATGGAAGCCAGAGTCGTATTGTTTTCTTCACAATTATAGAGTGACTCTTCGACTACTGAAAAGGCTCCAGCTAAACTCATCTTTGCACATCCTATGCACACACATGCTCCTAAGCTACCTCACAGGGCTAACGATAATGTATACAAACTCGATTGGGAACCGGAGGATCGAATGAGAGTAAATGCAGAGTGAAACATGATAATTGGAGCTACACCACTAAAGCCAGGAGATGAATTGCTTCTGAAATGTGATGGTCATGTTGGAAAACAAAAAACCCTTCCATGACATCCAGCTATTTGTTGTGACCAACATGAAAGGATAAATGAATACTGCTCAGCACAGTTCACAAATCAGCACACAAAACATGTCATTCTTCAAAGCACTGAAAACACCATTCGTACGCATTGAGTCTGATTCCGACATCGACATCTCAGATGAAGTACATGAGTTAAATGGGACCACAGCTGATGTCAGATGATATTCTATATGGGCTATTTTGAGAGCATATAAGTTGGTTCCTGAGGCATAGAGGCAGAAATTTAGGAATATAAGCAAACAACCTGGGCAAACTTATATTGAGTTTGAATGAGTCAAGCAAAGTAATTTTGACAGGTGGATCAGAGCATTAAAAATAGAGGGAACCTATGAAGCCCTTGGAGAAGTAATTATTTTGGAAGAATTTAAAGATTCACTTCCTTCAATAGGAAGAATCCATGTGGGGGAACAAGGGGTTAAAACTGCTAGGCAGCAGAGTTAGCAGGTGATTATGAGCTAGTCCAAAACTCAAAACCTTTTTTTCAACACCCTTTTAAACCTGAGAAGGATAGAAAATGAGAAGGTGAGAGGAAGGTAGGTAGTCAAGGAAGAGAAGGTGCAGCTGGAGATTTGAAGGAGATTTCGCCTCAGACTAGGAAGGAAGGTGCTGAGAATGGAAGAGATGTAAGAAAGCTTAGATGTTTTCAGTGTAATAAGATAGGGCACACAAAGTCAATGTGTTTGAAGTTACAGGGAAAAGGTGCTGCAGTAATTGGAATGCAGAAACGTTCTGGAAATAAGAATACTGTGGGTTCTGAGATCCAGGCACAGGAAAAAAAAAACTGGTTTGTGTACAAGTGAAGCAGGAAGAATCAGTGATAGGTAAATTCTGATTCAAGCATTTGAGGAACCTTTTACAAGGGCCCTGATTGATTGTGTAGGGCCCCTCCCTAAGACAAAAAGTGGAACTCAGTACTTGCTGACAATCATGGATGTGTCCACGTGATTCCCAAAAGCGACACAGTAGCTAGAGTATTGCGTGCAGTTCTGGATTCTGCATTATAGGAAGGATGTGATTGCACTAGAGAGAGTGCAGATAAGATTTACCAGGATGTTGCCTGGGCTGGAGAATTTTAGTTATGAGGAGAGATTGGATAGACGGGTTATTTTCCTTGGAGCAGAGGAGATTGAAGGGGGACATGATTGAGGCGTGTAAAATTATGAGGGGCATAGATAGGGCAGACAGGAAGGAACTTTTCCCCTTGGTGGAGGGATCAATAACCAGGGGGCGTAGATTTAAGGTAAGGGGCAGGAGGTTTAGTGGGGATGTGAGGAAGAATTTTTTCACCCAGAGGGTGGTGGGAACCTGGAACTCACTGCCTGAAAGGGTGGTAGAGGCAGAAACCCTCATAACATTTAAGAAGTATTTGGATGTGCACTTGCGATGCCGTGGCATACAAGGCTATGGGCCTAGTGCTGGAAAATGGGATTAGAATAGTTAGGTACTTGTTTGACTGGCGCAGACTTGATGGGCCGAATGGCCTTTTTCTGTGCTGTAGACCTCTATGGCTCTATGATGCCATTGAGAAATATCACAGCAAAAAGGATTGTAGAATTGACCAAATTCTTTACCAGATATGGTTTCCAAAAGGAATACAGTTGGATCAGGGTTCAAATTTCATGCCACACTTGTTTGGGGAAGTCACGAACAGCCAAGGGATAAAGTAGTTTAAATCGTCAGCTTATCATCCTGAATCACAAGGGGTATTAGAGAGATGGCATCAAACTCAAAAGCCTATGATGAGGGCATATAGTTAGGGTTACCCACAAGGCAGGGATGGAGGAATTCTGTTCTTATTATTCACTATTAGAAATGCACCTAATGACTCAACAAAATATAGTCCTTTTGAATTAGTATGCGGTCATGAGGTACAGGGACCACTGAAGTTGATTCAGGAGAAATTAATTGATCAGGATTCGGAAACTACTCTCCTGGATTATGTGACAAACTTCAGTGAAAGATTGAAAAGAACAAGAGTTAACTAAGGAACATTTAAAGATATCACAACAGGTGATGAAGGCGAAGGCAGATAAGGGAGCCACAGCTTGTAGCTTTGTTGTTGGGGAAAAGATGTTAGTTAGTTCTATTACCAGCATTGGGTGAACCATTAAAGGCAAGGTTTAGTGGACCTTACAGAATTGAAAAGTAACTGAGTGAAGTAAATTATTTAATAAATATTCCAAATAGAAGGAAAAAGCAGAGGGTGTGTCATGTGAATATGCTTAAAAAGTACTTTGACAGGAAAGTTGACCAAAAGGAGGTATTAGTGCTGGTAGATAAAAAGAAAGAGGTAGAAATGAAAGATTCTGAAATTGATTTTCCTCTAATCAAATTGGACAATGAGGGCTTACTTAAAATTTTAGATGTAATATTGAGTTACCTTCCAGGCAAGTGGTAAAGTGATTTGGAGAAGCTATTGCAGTCACACAAAGCTATTTGTAGGGGTAAGCTAGGGAGGACAAATTTAGCTACACATGGGCCTGAATTTTACCTTTGGCGGGCACACCCAATTGACGCGTCCAGGAGTGGTTGGGAAACGGTCTGTGATTTCAGTGTGTGAAAGGTGCACTGAAATGCTCAGCGCTGCCAGGGTGGGGGCGGGAAGAGGGCGGGCGATGATGTCACCACAGGCGTGGGTGAGCGCTGCAAGAAAGATCCTTGAAGGCAGACAACTGACTCAGGGAGTTGGAGACCTGAAAAAGCTAAAATAAAGGTTTTAAAAACTGGAAAAAAGTGTCCATGCATCAGAATCAATCACCTGAAAATATAACGGATAAAAATGCTGTCCATAGAAATTTATTTTTATTTTATTTCATCACAAAAATTTCATCCCACCCTTGGATAAGGTTTGATGAAAATTGCAAAGGCCACCTGGCCAATTCGCCCATCCGCCATCTGTAAGGTTGGATGGGCAATGAAAAATCGGAGTCAATTGCGCCGTTAATAGGCTTAATTACTCTCTTAATTGTCAGTGGGTGCGCTTCTGACTTTTGTGCACCCGCACCAAGCAAAATATCGCGGGAGTGTGCGATGATGTTGGGATGCTTGCCCGGTGTCTTCTCGCACGATTTTTCGGCCGAACAGGTCAGGCGCGTGTCCGCCCGCAGGGAGCAAAATTCTGCCCATGATGTAAATGTGGGTGATGCAGTTTCAATAAGGCAACATCCTTATAGGTTGTCCAGCAAAATTATCACAAGTGCAGAAAGAAATCAAATTCATGCTTCAAAATGACATCATTGAGTCTAGTTGCAGTAACTGGAGTTTGCCTGTTGTGAAACCGGATGGAACACAAAGCGTGTGTGTGGTTTATCGAAAAGTAAATGCAGTGACAAAAGCAGATTCATATTCTATATCATATGAATGATATATTCATACCATATTCTATACGGTTAGAAGTTTGCATTGAGAAAGTGGGACAATCACAGTTTATCACAAAGATTGACTTGCTGAGGGGTTGTTGGCAAGTACTGTTATCGGAGGGAGCAAAGGAAATATATTGGCTTTTGTGACACCAGATGGACTATATCAGGTTAAAGTTATGCCATTTGGTATGAAAAATGCACTAGCAACATTTCAAAGACTGTCAAACAAAGTAATTGCAGGACTGAGCAATTGTGCTGTTTATATTGATGACTTGACAGTTTTCAGTCAAATGTGGGAGGAGAATTTACAACATCTGAAAGAACTGTTTAACCGACTGTAAGAAGCTAATTTGGTGATGAACTTGGCTTAGAGTGAGTTCGCAAAATCGCAAGTTATATATCTAGGCCATACCATTGGACATGGTAAGGTGGCTCAGAGAGATGTGAAAGTAAAAGCCATCATCAATTTCCCTGTGCCTGCAGCAAAACAAGACGTTTTTAGATTTCTGGGCATGAGTGGATTTTACTGGAAATTTGTACCAAATTTTAGCAGTGTGGTTGCTCAATTGAGTAAACTATTAAAAGAGAACAAGAAGTTTCAACGGACACAGGAGTGTCAGAAGGCATTTGACAGTTTAAAAACTGTGTTGACTATGACACTAATTTTGGCAGTACCTGATTATGCCAAGCAATTTAAGTTGGCAGTTGACACAAGTGATGTAAGCATTGGTGCTGTACAGTTGCAAGAAAATGAAACTGGAATTGAGAAACCGAAAGGTTATTTTTAACAAATGCTGAATGTACATCAGAGATGATATCAACCATTGAGAAGGAGACCCTGGGTCTGGCGTTAGCTTTGCAGCATTTTGAGGTTTATGTTGCAAGCAATTAATCAGAAACAATTGTTTATACAGACTGCAATCTTTTAAAATTTCTGGACAAATTTCGAGACCGAAGTGTAAGACTGTTCAGATGGGTTTTATTACTGCAACTGTTTAATTTACAGATTATACATGAGGCTGGACAAGAAAATCTAATTGCAGATGCCTTTTCAAGAGTTTAAAGCTCAAAGGAAACTGGATATTTAAAACCTGAACGCTGTACGGAAATGACCTCTGCTGACACAAAGGATTCATATATTGCAATGTTAATGCATGCAGTTCTCATGCAGAAAGACAAGACAGATAACCCATTAGTCATTACGGTGGCAAGCAAAATAAATACAAATTGTAGAACCATTGTGATAGTGTGGCCAAGTTTCCTTTGTGGATTTGTTCTGCCTGGTACACATCACCTTCAATGCCATAACAGCCATGTCAACAGGTCCGAATCTCAAGTCTGGTTGATTCCTCTACCTGAACTGCAATAAAGCCTTAGAAAATAAGTCTTAAAGAGGCTCAGTTGATTGTTCGAAATTAAGTGCTTTAAGGCAATGGACACTATTAGTTCCATCGCTTCTCATTTTGTAAATGCTGGAAAATAATAGCTCAGATTTATACTATAAGCAGGTTCTTCCAACTGCACAATTGGGATGTTTGAAATTACACTCGCACAGTAATTACAATTGTTTCTGCTCAAGTTCCTCCTCATTCTGTGTACTCTTGCAACCATAATTCAAAATTCTGATTCGCGTTCATACAGTTCAATAGTAAACACATGCAATTATTAGCTTCATAGACAATCATTTTGCACTGACAATGACATGCTGAAGATTTATTCGAATAAAATTCAGCCAATTCAGAGAGGAACAAATTATGGATTTTATTGGGTTCCACTGCCACCAAGCTGGTGTAATCAAGTGACAGATTTCCTATGGTTGCCCTGTGTGTGTCCTTGTGGTTTCTCAGTGATCTTATCTTGTATTATTAAAGATAAATTGAATAGAATTAGCTATTAAATGTTTAGAGTAGAGCTTGGTTGTGCCAAGCTACACATAAAAGTTCGAGTAAAATAATTTGAGCAGCCAAAGCTTCACAAGTTCAAGTGCAGTTTTATTAAGCAGTCAGAGCTAGACATCGATAAGCACTGATTAAACATCCTCACAAATGGATGGAACAAACTGATTGCTTTAGCCCAACCAACCAGGACAATATTAGGGCTGTTAGAATTGACCACTGTGCTCTTGGTTTTGGAAGGAAAACATCCCGAGTGGTTCCTTAATGTATAGATTGTATGATTTCCTCCAGATTTAGATTGTCTGCTGCCACTCATGGTGAAGTATTATACATGAATAAACATCACTTGGATGGCCATCACCCATTGAGATGTGCCCTTTTGAGGGAATCAACATCCATTGAAGAAACGGTTGCACATCTGTGCACATTTTGTTTTTCTACAGATCAATAGGTCACTGTTAACTAATTGTAATCTATTAGTATCATAAATCTTTGTGTATATATTTCCCTGGTGCAGTAACATGAACAACTGTTGCAAAAGACTACAATAGGAAATAATAAAGGGAAATCACAAGGTGATGAGATCGCAAACCTTTATATTATATATCATTGCTTCTCTTATGAGTGAGGAATTTTCCACTGGCAACATTGCAATACAAATTATACTATTACATATATATCTATAAATCCATCAGCACCATTGACACTGATCATGAGTTGTCCAAGGTCATTGTATATTTATCTTAAGTAAAGAAAACATACCTCAGAGAATCGTTGCACATCCTGGGTCAAGGTTCCTACCCTACGCCAATGAAAATGTTTGAGGAACTTGACAACTGCAGGATTGACTGCATTATCTGATGGGACTGTCCGGAAGAAATTAGGATATTTCTTCTTATCAGCCAGGACTGGTGTAGTTGCAGCAAAGGAAAGCTGTAAAACACATTAAAATATTGTCAATAATTTAATAATCTTTGCTTTGAATTGAACTTATTGCTGGAAATGTGAGATCCACTTCCCATAAAACAACTGACATTATTATATCTGTGTGTAGCACTGAATACAACATCCAAGAGGGATGATTTTAATTCAGTGAAAATTTTGAATGATTACAATACCTTTTGCTTTATAAACCAATCTCATAAAATGTCTGTATTTAAAACTAACTGACCAAAACAGTACAACTTTATCTTTAGGAAAATTCATGAAATGGAGTCCTGAGTTTTCTATCCTTTGTGAGAAAGTGAACTTCTCATGGGAATAAACAAGACAACATGATTATCAAAGCCTACTCACTACAATGGACCGTTAAATCTGTGTCCCACTTCTCCATGTTGGTGCTTCAATATACTGAACCACTACATTGTACAATTCTGCTTGTAATTGCTTTCTCCTTCTCCTGTCAATTTTCTCCTCTTCCCTATCTCTTTTAATCACGATGATTATGTGTTCTCATTATCTCCCACCAAAACTACAGCAAAAGCTCTTCAGAATCCTTGAAGAAACAGCATGGACGATTGTTTCCAGCCATTGATCCAGGATTTCTGCCAAAGTTACAGTGGGAGATCAGGTGAACCCCAATATTTCCCCAGGTAGTCATTCTTCAAGGATGTCTCGGAGAAGCTGCAGGGCATTCTGAAGGGGGAAGTTGAACAGCCAGTGGCTATGGTACATATTGGGACCAATGACATGGGTAAAAAAGGGGGTGAGGTCCTACAAGCTGAATATAGGGAGTTAGGACGTAAATTAAAAAGTAGGACCTCAAAGGTAGTAATCTCAGGATTACTACCAGTGCCACATGCTAGCGAGAGCTGCAATAACAGGATATATCAGATGAATATGTGTCTGAAGAAATGGTGTAGATGGGAGGGATTCAGATTCCTGGGGCATTGGGACCGGATCTGGGGAAGGTGGGACCAGTACAAGTTGGATGGCTTGCATTTGGGCAGGACTGGGACCAATGTTCTCGGGAAGGGTTTAAACTAGAATGGCAGGGGGATGGGAACCTGAGCAGTGAGACAGAGAAGGGGAAAACAAGGATAGAAACAAAAGACAGAAAAGTAAGAATCAAGAGTGGAAGGAAGAAAAAACAAGGGCAAAAAACAAATAGGGTTCTTAGTGCAAAATAAATCTAAGATGACTAACAAAGTTAAAAAGTCAAGTCTAAGGGCATTGTATCTTAATGCGCTGAACATTCACAATGAAGTAGATGAATTAGTAGCGCAAATAGATATAAACAGTTGTGATATAGTTAGAATTTACGGAGACATGGCTGCAGGGTGACCAAGGACAGGAAATGAACACCCAAGGGTATTCAATATTTAGGAAGGACAGACAAATAGGGAAAGGAAGTGGAGTGGCATTGTTAGTAAAGGAGTAAATCAATGCAATGGTGAGGAAGGATATTGGCTTGGAAAATCATGATGTGGAATCCGTTTGAGTGGAGATAAGAAACACCAAGGGGAAGAAAACATTGGTAGGTGTTGTCTACAGGCCCCCAAACAGTAATGGAGATGTAAGGGAAGGCATTAAGCAGGAAATTAGAGATGCATGCAATAAGGATACCGCTGTAATCATGGGTGACTTTTAATCTACATATAGATTGGCCAAACCAAACTAGCAATAATACTGTGGAGGAGGATTTCCTGGAGTGTGTTCGTGATGGTTTTTTAGACCAATACGTTGAGGAACCAACTAACGAGCAGGCTATCCTAGACTGGGTATTGTGCAATGAGAAAGGATTAATTAACAATCTTGCTGTGCGGGGTGCCTTGGGGAAGAGCGACCATAACATGATAGAATTGTTCATTAGGATGGAGAGTGAAGAAGTTGAATCCGAAACTAGGGTCCTGAATCTAAATAAAGGGAACCACGAGGGTATGAGGCATGAGTTTCCAATGATGGATTGGGGAACCTTGACAGGATAAGCAATGGCTAATATTTAAGGAACGTATGCATGAATTACAACAATTATTCATTCTTGTCTGGCACAAAAATAAAACAGGAAAGGTGACTCAAACATGGCTTACAAAAGAAATTAGGGATAGTATTAGATCCAAAGAGGAGACCTATAAAATTGCCAAAAAAATGCAGCAAGCCTGAGGATTGGGGGCTGTTTAGAATTCAGCAAAAGTGGTCAAAAAGATTGATCAAGAAGAGGAAAATGGAGTATGAGAGTAAACTTGCAAGGAACATAAAAACTGACTGTAAAAGCTTCTATAAATATGTGAAGAGAAAAAGATTAGCCAAGACAAATGTTGGTCCCTTACAGTCAGAAACAGGGGAAATTATAATAGGGAACAAAAAAATGGCAGAAGAATTGAAAACATATATTGGTTCTGTCTTCACAAAAGAGGACATAAATAATTTCCCAGAAATGTTAGGGAGCCAAGGGTCTAGTAAGAGGGAGGAATTGAAGAAAATCAGTATTAATTAAAAAATGGTGCGAGAGAAATTAATGGGGTTAAAGGCTGAAGATAACTCAGGGCCCAATAATCTACATCACAAAATACTAAAGGAAATGGCCCTGGAAATATTGTATGCATTGGTGGTCATCTTCCAAAATTCTATAGGCTCTGGAGCAGTTCCTACAGATCGAGGGTGGCAAATATAATGCCACTATTTAAAAAAGGTGGGAGAGAAAAAACAGAGAATTACAGACCAGTTAGCCAAACATCTGTAGTGGGAAAAATGCTGGAGTCTATTATAAAAGACGTGACAACAGAACACTTGGAAAGCAATAACAGGATTAGACAAAGTCAGCATGGATTTATGAGAGGGAAATCATGCTTAACTAATTTACTGGAGTTTTTTGAGGATGTAACTAGTAGAATAAATAAGGGAGAACCAGTGGATGTGGTGTATTTGGATTTCAAGGAGGCCTTTGATAAGGTCCCACATAGGAGTCTAGTGGGCAAAGTTAAAGCACATGGGATTGGGGGTAATATACTGGCATGGATTGAGAATTGGTTGACAGACCGGAAACAGAGGGCTGCGTCTTCCGGTTGGCGAGTGGGGGGCTGGGCCCGCTTGCTGATGCGTAAAATGATGCAGGGTGACATCGGGCATGCATCCGAAGTTACCCCGCGTCATTTAGATTTTTAGTTCGACGGGCGTACCCCCCGAACTGTCAACCGCCACTTAAGGCCTTTAAAAAAGCAATTAAACCAATTAATGGACCTGCCTGTCCAACCTGAAGGCGAAGAGCCCAGGCAGCCTTCAGAAAGAACATGAAACTTCATCCACGTGCAGGATAAGGTTTCATGAGTGATTTAAAATGTGTATAAAATGTTTAAATATAAGAAATTGACATTTCCCAGCTCATGTGACAGTGTCACATGAAGGGATATGGCAGGAATATTTTTTCTACCCTTCCAAAATTTTCATAACTTCCACCGATCTCCATGAGGCAGCACTTTGCCTCAGGGAGATCTGTGCGGTCTTTTGCTTCAGGAGAGGACGTCATGCTGGGCGTTCCTTAATTGGCCCGCCCACGTAAAAACCCGCCCGCCTGCACCTGCTCCCGTACATCCCTCCCGACAGAGGAAATGCTGCCCAGAGACTGGGAATAAATGGGTCTTTTTTCCGGGCGGAAGGCGGTGACTAATGGTGTACCACAGAATTCAGTGCTTGGGCCCCAGCTATTCATGATATACACAAATGGCTTGGATGAGGGAACCAAATGCAATATTTCCAAGTTTGCTGATGGCACAAAACTGGGCAGGGTTGTGAGGAGGATGCAAGGAGGTTTCAGGCTGATTTAGACAAGTTGGGTGCCTGGGCAAACACATGGCAGATGCAGTTTAATGTGGATAAATGTGAAGTTATATGCTTCGGTGTGAAAAACAGAAAGGCAGAGTATTATGTAAATGGTAATACATTGGGAAATGTGGATGTACAAAGGGAATTGGGTGTCCTTGTACAACAGTCAATAAAAGTAAATAGGCAGGTGCAGCAAGCAATTGGGAAGGCAAATGGTATGTTGGCCTTCATTGCAAGAGGATTTGCGTTCATAAGTAAGGATGTCTTACTGCAGTTATACAGGGCCTTGGTGAGACCACACCTGGAGTATTGCGTGCAGATTTGGTCTCCCTACCTAAGAAAGGGTATACTTGTCAAAGAAGAAATGCAGCAAATGTTCACTAGGCTGAAAGCAGGGATGGCAGGACTGTTGTATGAAGAGAGATTGGTTCAACTGGGCCTGTATTCACTAGAGTTTAGAAGAATGAGAGGGGATCTGATTGAAATGTATAAAATTCTGACAGGGCTAGACAGACTGGATGCAGGGAAGATGTTTCCCCAGGTTATGGATTATAGAACCAGGGGCCACAGTATCAGGATATGGGGCAGGCCATTTAGGACTGAGATGAGGAAAAATTTCTTCACTCAGAGGGTGGTCAACCTGTGGAATTCTCTACCACAGAAGGCTGTGGAGGCCGGGTCACTGTGTATATTCAAGAAAGAAATTGGTAAACTTTTGGATATTAGGGGCATCAAGGGGTATGGAGAGAAAGCGGGAATATGGCGTTCAGATGGATGATCGGTCATGATCATATTGAATGGCGGAGCAGGCTCGAAGGGCCGAATGGCCTACTCCTGCTCCTAGTTTCTATGTTTCACATTTCAGCTTGGGCGGTTAGTGTTAACAATGAGGAATATCATGGTCCGACTCAATTGTGTTGTTGCCTAATGTCCACACACCATGCATTTCTAAGAGGAGTGGTAGAATAGTGATCACAAGCAACAAACCATACCTATTTTTTTTTACTGAACCAAGAATAATAAAACCTATTAAAATATCCTTACTAGGGTTCAGCTGTGCTAAATGACTGTGCACTAGTAGGAATCAAACCTGTTATGTTCTAGGTTCCTAAGGTTCAGCTATTCATTGACTGAAGTATTGCTGCAACATGTACTACACTTCTAATTTTCATGCAAGGTTTCCTTCTGCACTGGCTTATGTTTTGCTTTTTTCATTTTATCTCTCCTTCCAGCAATTACTTCCCCGATGGAATGGAAACCAATCAAACCATAAAACAAAAAAATTGATAACCTCACACATTGATCAATTTTGCATAAGACTAGCTTGAGGAAAGAGGAAAAAAGAAACAGAACTCTTAAGGGATAATACAGAAATCCTAAGTAGGACAATCCTAAGTGTTTTGTTCTCAGGTAAAATAAGAGATATGTCATTAGTAGATGTAACCAGATATAATAATAATAACATAAATGATACCTATTATACAACATGTTGAATGTTTGTGGGAAATTATAACACTAGTGTG
The DNA here is from genome assembly GCF_964194155.1 of Cetorhinus maximus. Taxonomy (NCBI): domain Eukaryota; kingdom Metazoa; phylum Chordata; class Chondrichthyes; order Lamniformes; family Cetorhinidae; genus Cetorhinus; species Cetorhinus maximus. The sequence continues at coordinate 96,491,101 of NC_135881.1, read as the reverse complement.
AAATTGGATCAGATACTGACTACAGCATGAAACAGCATATACCAATCCAGTGAGAAGGGACAGCAAGGTTCCTTTGCTCCATTAGATCATTGTAACTAACAATCAGCAGAGACCAAATATAAAAAGGAACATCTTTCTGAACAATGTGCAATTTTTATGGCTGGGATTTTCTGCGCCCACTGATGTCGGGCGTATTCAGCGGCATGAGTGGAGAATATGACACGATCAGTTTCATGACAGCATGAAACTAGTTTGCGATCGTCTGCTCAGCCCACCAATGGCAGGCCGTGTTTCCCGCCATCAGGCATCAGGAACCTCATTGTAATACATCTGCATCTCATTATTAGGCCAGAAATTGCTGCAATGTTCCAGTGAAGCTCAACGCAAACTGGAGGAACAGCACCTCATCTTCCGACTAGGCATTTTACAGCCTTCCGGACTGAATATTGAGTTCAACAACTTTAGATCATGAATTCTCTCCTCCATCCCCACTCCCTTTCCGACCCCCTTTTTCCAGTAATTTATATATATTTTTCTTTACCCACCTATTTCCATTATTTTTAAATGTATCCATTGTTTTATCTCTACCTTTTAGTCTATTTCGATCCCTTCCCCCCACCCCACCCCCACTGGGGCTATCTGTACCTTGTTCGTCCTGCTTTCTACCCTTAATGTCACCATTAGCACATATCTTAGATAATATCACCACCGTCAACACCTCTTTGTCCTTTTGTCTATGACATCTTTTGACAATCTCCACCTATCACTGGCCCTCTATCCAGCTCTACCTGTCCCACCCCCCCCCACCTTAAACCAGCTTATATTTCACCTCTTTTCTATTTTTCCTTAGTTCTGATGAAGAGTCATTCAGACACGAAACGTTAACTGTGCTCCTCTCCGCAGATGCTGTCAGACCTGCTGAGTTTTTCCAGGTATTTTTGTTTTTGTTTTGGATTTCCAGCATCCGCAGTTTTTTGCCTTTATCATTAGGCCAGTCTGCCAGAATCAATTCCCCCGCCCCCACTGGATCGTCCGCCCACGTCGGCGGAAAAATGCACGTTTCACAACAGCATATATAAGGTGTGCACTTGGTGGGCTCAGGACTACAAGGTTTGTTTGCCTACTTACTTCGGTCAGAGCCCGGGGTCATCAGTGCCAGGCTTCACAGGCAGCACCACATCACTTTTAGGTGGGCTCACGGGTAGGCCCCTACCTACCAGATCAGCCATATGTGGGTGGCTTTTCAATGGCTGCAGAGGTAGGGCTGGCTTGGCCTCAGGCAAGGGAAGGGGCTGGAGGATGAGGTTTGTAGTGGGGAAGGAAGGTTCCCAGGGTGTGTGTGTGGGGGCACATATTGATCTGTGCAAGTGGCCTCAAGGTGGTGATGCCTGAGGAGGCAGTCTCCAGGGGAGATGAGGTCAAGTGGACATGTGAGGGTACGTTTGTGAGAATGGGTGGTGATACCCCTTGAGCTGGCAGCGAATGAGATGCCAGTGAATGTGTGATGGGCTTGAGTGCGTGAGTTTAGAGTGATGAGATGTTGGCCTTACCCCAGCTGCACAGATGAGATCATTCATCCTCTATCTGTACTGGGTGCCAACCTCTTCGGTGCAGCATTGGCACTGATCATCACTGCCATTGCCTACCAAGCCAGACTGGTAATGTTGCTGCCCCTCCTGTGGCCAGAATAGGGGCAGAGGACATCACAGTGGGCCTCCACGTGTCCAAAAGGCACTCAAGGGCTTCACTCTCCTTGCCCTTTCGGGGCCATGTCCTCTTTTCAGCAGTCCTGGGCTGGAAGCACAGAGCGCGGCTGTACTTTAAATGTAGTGCCTGGCATGATGAAGCCGTGAGGTGATGGCATGGCAGCTGGCTGCCATCGAATACCACTGCCATTTACACACCATCAAAATGGCGTGTATCCTGAAAATGCATAATTAATGCGGCGGGGTTGGGATGATATGGCGTGAAAAGACGCCATTGTGGCCGGCAAGTAAAATGTCTTTCCCACCTGCTACGCACTTAGCGAAAGTCTGAGATGATTCCACCCTATGTGTATTTTTCCCTAAAAGTCTTATTTTGTATCCATATAAATACTAGAAGAACATATTGGACCACTTAAATAGCAATGGTATTTGTAAGCAGTAAAGAAATGCAATCTGCTATATGTGCTGCACAACCAAAATCATTTGAATAACACACCAAATAAGTAATTTTTTTTTAGATTCCGGAAACATTAGACAATCATTTAAATCTAGGCAGAAAACATGGAGAAAACACAAAAAGCATTTGATTTGGAAACTCTGACATCCTCCTTCCGGTGTATAGTTCAGACACACCTCCTCTGAGAAAATATGAAAATCTGTGTGATTATGAAGATCGGAATGAGAGTACCAAATACATAGGTAGAAAGTGGGAAGAGGTCCTGAGACAAAAATTTAGGGAGCTAGGTAGTAGATTAAAAAGCAGGACCTCAAAAGTTGCAATCTCTGGATTACTTCCTGTGCCGTGTGCTAGTGAGTATAGGAATAGGAGGTTAGAGAGGATGAATGCGTAGCTGAAGAGGTGATGCAGGAGGGAGGGCTTTAATTTCCTGGATCATTGGGTCTGGTGAAGGTGGGGCCTGTACAAGACGGACAGGGTGCACCTGAACCGGAATAAGACCAACATCCTTGTGGGGAGGTTTGCTCGTGCTGTTGCAGGGGGTGGGGTTTAAACTAATTTGGCAGGAGGATGGGTTACAGAATAGAGGAACAGTAGGGGGTGATGCACAGCTAAATATGGAAGAGAAACTAAGTCAGTCTTGAAGGCGGAGCAAATATAGACCTGTTAAGGCACAAGTGAATAATGCAAGGCAGGATTGCATCTATTTTAATGCAAGGAGTCTTACAAGTAAGGCAGATGGATTAAGGGCATTGGTTAACACATAGGAATATGATATTGCTGCTATCACAGAGACATGGCTGAGGGAAAGGCAGAACTGGCAGCTCAATATTCCAGGCTATAGAAACTTCAGGCGTGACAGGAGGGGTGTAAAAGAGGAGATGGTATTGTACTATTGATCAAGGAGTCAGTAAGGAGGGATGGTATCTTAGAAAGTTCCTCAAATGAGGCCATATGGGTAGAACTTAAAAACAAAAAGGGGGCAATCACTTTGCTGGGAGTATACTATAGGCCTCCAAACAGACAGGGGGAGATAGACGAGCAGATATGTAGGCAAATCTCAGAGAAGTATAAAAGTAACAGGGTAATAGTAATAGGGGATTTCAACTTCCCCAATATTAACTGGGATAATCTTACTGTGAAAGGCTTCGAGGGGGCGGAATTCTTAAAGTGAGAGCTTTTTGAGCCAGCACATAGAAACTCCTACAAGAGGAAGACCTATGCTTAGGGAATGAAGCCAGGCAAGTGGTAGAAGTGTCAGTGGGGGAGCATTTTGGGGATAGTGACCATAACTCTGTAAGATTTAAGGTAGTTATGGAAAAGGACAAAGATGGACCGGAAATAAAGGCCCTGAATTGGGGGATGGCCAATTTCAGTTTCTTGCCAAAGTGGACTGGGAGAGCTACTTGTAGGAAAGTTTACATCAGGCCAGTGGGAGTCATTCAAAAAGGAAATAGTGAGAGCTCAGGGCCAACATGTTCCCATAAAAGTGAAGGGTAGGACCAACAAGTCCAGGGAACCCTGGATGTCAAGGGATTGGAGGATTGAATAAGGGGAAAAAAAGAGGCTTATGGCAGATACCGAGGGCCGAAAACAGCAGAAGCCCTTGAGGAGTATAGAAATTGTAAGGGGGTACTTAAAAAAGTAATTAGGAGTGCAAAGAGGGAGCATGAGAAAACACTTAAAGGAAAATCCCAAGGCATTATATAAATATATTAAGGGCAAGAGGATAACCAGGGTAAGAGTAGGGCCCATTAGGGACCAAAGTGGCAATCTATGCTTGGAGCTGGAGGGCGTAGGTGAGGTGTTTACTTTTCATCTGTGTTCACTATGGAGAAGGATGATGTAGGTGTAGAGATCAGGGAGGAGGACTGTAATATACTTGAACAAATTAGCATTGAAAGGGAGGGGATATTAATGCTTTTAGTGGGCTTAAAAGTGGATAAATCCCCAAGCCCAGATGAGATGTATCCCAGGCTGCTATGTGAGGCAAGAGAGGAGATTGCAGGGGCTCTGACATTAATTTTCAAATCCTCTCTGGCCACAGGAGAAGTGAATAATGTGGTACCATTATTCAAGAAGGGTAGTAGGGATAAACCAGGTAATTACAGGTCTAACCAGGTCTAACATCAGTGATAGGGAAACTATAGGAAAAGATTCTGAGGGACAGGATTAATCTCCACTTGCAGATGCAGGGATTAATCAAGGATAGTCAGCATGGCTTTGTCAGGGGGAGATCATGTCTAACAAATTTGATTGAATTTTTCGAGGAGGTGACTAGTTGTGTAAATGAGGGTAGTGTAGTTGACGTTGTCTACATGGACTTCAGTGAGGCTTTTGACAAAGTCCCGTATGGGAGAGTGGTCAAGAAGATAAGAGCCCATGGGATCCAGGGCAATTTGGCAAATTGGATTCAAAATTGGCTTAGTGGCAGGAGGTAGAGGGTGATGGTCAAAGGTTGTTTTTTTGTAATTGGAAACCTGTGATGAGTGGTGTACCACAGGGATTGGTGCTGGGACCCTTGCTGTTTGTAGTGCACATTAATGATTTGGATGCAAATATAGGAGGTATGATCAGTGAGTTTGCAGATGACATGAAAATTGTTGGTGTTGTAAATAGTGAGGAGGGAAACCTTAGATTACAGGCTAATATAGATGGGCTGGTAAGATAGGCAGAGCAGTGGCAAATGGAACTTAATCCTGAGAAGTGTGAGGTGATGCATTTTGGGAGAATTTATATGCCAAGGGAATACACAATGAATGGTAGGACCCTAGGAAGTGCAGAGGATCAGAGGGACCTTGTTGTACATTTCCATAGATCCTTCAAGGTAGCAGCACAAGTAGATAAGGTAGTTAAGAATGCACATGGGATACTTGCCTTTATTAGCCGAGGCATAGAATATAAGAGCAGGGAGGTTATGTTGGAGCTGTATAAAATGCGAGTCAGGCCATAGCTGGAGTATTGCATGCAGTTCTGGTCGCCACACTATAGGAAGGATGTGATTGCACTGGAGAGGGTACAGAGGAGATTCACCAGGATGTTGCCTGGGCTGGAGCGTTTCAGCTATGAAGAGAGACCGGAGGCTAGGGCTGTTTTCCTTAGAGCAGAGAAGGCTGGGGGGAGATCTAATAGAGGTATCTAAAATTATGAGGGGCATAGATAGGGTAGATAGAAAGAAACATTTCCCCCAAGCGGAGGTGTCAATAACCAGGGGGCAAAAATTTAAGGTAAGGGGCAGGAGGTTTAGAGGGGCTTTGAGGAAAAATGTTATCACCCAGAGGGCGGTTGGAATCTGGAACACACAGACTGAGGGGGTGGTAGAGGCAGGAACCCTCACAATATTTAAGTGTTTAGATAAGCACTTGAAACACCATAGCATACAGGGCTACGGGCCAAGTGCTGGAAAATGGGATTAGAATAAATAGGTGTTTGATGGCCAGCATGGACACAATGGGCTGAAGGGCCTGTTTCTGTGCTGTATAACTCTATGACTCTAGGCTATTTGACCCATTAACTCTTCTCTGTTATATTGTGAACGATGGGAACCTTGGACGGATTTGAACTAAGTCAGGCAGTGGGCAGGAAAAAGGACGTTTTACCAGCCGGTCGCAATGGTGGCTTTTCACACTGTATCAACCCAATCCACCTCATTAATTGTGCATTCCCAGGAAGCACGCCGTTTCGATGGTGGGCCGTCTCCGATTCACCCGCCACACTGTCACCTCTCCATTTCATCATGCCAGGCACCACATTTTAAGTACAGCCACAGCCCAGGGCTGCTGCAAAGAAGACATGGCCCCGAAAGGCAAGAATACGGCAGCCCCCGTGATCCCCATGCCCCCACCCCCCTCCTCAGCCCTCACCATCTTGAGGCCACTTGCAAAGATCAACCTGTGCCCCCACACACACTCTAGGATACTCCCTTCCCAGGTGCAACCCTCGCCCAGAGCCTCTTTCCTTGCTTGAGGCCACTTCGCCCCCTTCCCCAGTACAACCCTACCTCTGCAGCCATTGCAAAGCTACCCCCGCCTTATGGCTGGTCTGGTAGGTAGGAACCTGCCTGTGAGCCCTCCAAAAGTGATGTGGTGCTGTTTGCGAAGCCTGTGCCAATGACTGCAAGCGCCGCCCGAAGCAAGGTTGGCAAAACAACCTCGATGCTCCAAGCAAGTGCAGCTCACCAGGTGCACGTTGCTTCTATACAGTTGTGAAACATGTCGGTGTGCAATCCCGCTGACGTGCTCGGATGATCCAGCGTTGGGGGGGTGATTCCAGCGAGCTGGGCTTATAATGATATGCAGATGTATTACAATGAAATTCCCAATGTCCGACGGTGGGAAACATGGCCCACCATTGACGAGCAGAGCAGAAAATTGCAAATTGGTTTCATGACGTCATGAAACTGATTTTTAGCCTTCTCGCCATATTGTCTGTCATGCCACCAAACACGTCCCACGTGTGCAGGCATGGAAAATTTTGGGCCTTATCTTTTTAATCCCAATCCCCTGTCTTTTTTCCAGTATTCCTAATAGACCTTACTTTTAAAGTTAACATCTCTCTTATTCAAATAACTCATTCAATGTTGCTTCTATGTCCTGATGAGTAGTGTATTCTGCTTTCTGACAATTCTGTGCATGTATCAGTTTCTTTGCTGGATTTGCTTTTGACCAAGTGATGCTCAATTCTAAGATGATGGTCTGAATCCCCTGCTATAGGAAAGAATTGTACTTTATCCATCCTCTCGGTTCCCTTCATTATATTAAATATTTCAGCCAGAGTACCCTTAACATCTTTCAATAAATCCATGGTGAGGAGCTAAATACATTAGTATTTATATTAAAGGTTTGTCCTCTCCTTGTGCTCTTTATCTCCAGGGAATAGAATCCATGTTCACCCAGATATGTGATTTTGATAAGGGGCCATTAACTTAAATTGGGAGTGTGGTTCTAAGGGCTAAAAACTTGTTCAGGACTGTTTTCAGGTACAGTGATCATGATTCATGATCTATCCATGCCTGTTACCTTTGAGGCAGACAGCACACAACCTTCGAGCTGACTCCTCATTTCTATGATCTTCTTGTGCAGTCCATCGGGACCTGTGTGACAGCATGTGGAGCTAACATGTGTTTCAGCTCTCAAAGGCAGTCTGTCTCTCTTAAAGAGAAGTTGTAATGATGAAAGAAGGCTTTTGCTGACTGCCACTGATGGAAACTGAGAGAAAGGAATTGGAGCACCAGGGCAGAGAGAGGACTCCATGGTTCACAGATGTGGCACTGGAGGCCTTAGTCATGGAAATGAACAGGAGGACCACTCTCTGAAGGGAATGAGAGTAGATAGCCAGGCAAGTCAAGCACCAGAGCCAAAGACCTGGCAGTAGAGTTGGAAGAAATTTAAAGGTCTCACATGGAGGATCAAGGTCAGTGAATGCACTTTCAAATTACATACCATACCCACTGCACCACTAACCTGTCACATTCTCAATACACTGTATGCCCATCACTCACCCATCAGCAGTCCCTAGTACTCAGGTGGCCATAACAGGAGCAATAAGCAGAGAGCTGGCAGAGGCAGAGCATGTTGCATTTGGTGATGCTGAGAGCATTCAGGATAACAGCATGTTGCTGCCTTACTCCTCACCTCAACTCCCAAATGGCAGGGATCCTGCTATATGGCATAAAGTGCAGGCAATAGATGGCGTGACCATGGAAATTTAGCTTTCTAACCTATCCCCTTTCCTCATCCCAATTGTCCCCTTTTCTGATTCATGCTTTCAGATATAAAAGAGCTGCAACTTGCCCAAGCACAGCAGACCCAGGACGAAAGGCAAGAACTACACCAGAACTCTGATGAAGAAGCAGCATTATTTGTTATGATGCTCGTGGCTACTAGCTCAGATGCTGGCAAGGTGCATACCTTAGAAATCACAGAATCACAGAATTTTAACGGCACTGGAGACCATTTGGTCCATCATATCTGCACCAGCTCTCCAAATGAGCATTATGACCTGGTGCCATTGCCCTGCCTTTTCCCTGTACCCCTGCACATTATTTCTATTCAAATAATCATCTAATGCCCTCTTGAATGCCTTGATTGAACCTGCCTCCATTACACTTCCAGGCAGTGCATTCCAGACCCAAACCACTCGTGTGAAAAAGTTCTTTTGCAGGTCACACTTGCTTCTTTTGCAAATCAATTTAAATCTGTGCCCTCTTGTTCTTGATCCTTTTATGAGTGGGAACAGTTTCTCCCTATCTACTCTGTCCAGCTCCCTCATGATTTTGAACATCTCTATCAAATCTCCTCTCAGCCTTCTCCTCTCCAAGGAGAACAGTACCAACCTCTCCAATCTCTCCTCATAGCTGAAGTTTCTCATCCCTAGTATAGAGTCATGAAACTCATGTGAGTCATCCTCCAGACCGGGGGGAAGGATAACTCATCTGCCAGCTCCCTGGAGGTTGAGGTTGCAGACCAGTTCCACTGCAGGGGCCTCAGATGAGAAGTTTGATAGGGTGGTGGCAGTGCCTGGGTCAAAAAACCCCTACCCTCACAAGAATGCAGAGAAACTAAGAAAAAAGGACAACTTCAGCAGATTCTGAACAGAAACGAACTCCCAACTGAAGCTACACTGAGAAAATTCCCCAGGCAAAGCTCCAGGGAGAAGAGCTGGGAAGCTCAAAGGCAGAATTCCCGTGGAAGTCCAGCTTCAGCAAGCAGAGCTCAAAGCCTGCAAGGGTGAGATAATTTTTTTTTGAATTCCAGGCCAGCCAGGCATGAGAAACCCCTTTTCATTTATTCGGTCAGAAGCACCGTTTGAAAGAAACTCATATGTTGATAACAGAACTCTAATCCAAATCCCCGACTCCGAGTCTCAAGATGTGGTTCCTGAGTTTGACAAAGAAAGATAAAGTAAATTAATAATTAATTTAGTCTATTTTGGGTACCTCGCAACTGTCCAATTTCCTAAACAGCAAGCCTGCAGGTCTTTTCTACGTGTCTCAGCTTGCAACGCTATACCGCTGATTAAATTAAGTCAGCAGCCAACCGACCAATGCAAATTGCGGACCCTTCTTCTTCAGGCAGAAGCGTGCTGCCATCATTTGGCAAGCCCGCCAAAAATGGGCAAGCGTGAGAAGATCCATTGTTTGGCAGTATACTCAGCGCCATCTTGGAAGTCTGTAATCTCTTAAAGCTGTACCCACACTTTCAAAATCAAAATGAATCACAAATTCAACTCACCAGATCAGTTTGGGCCAACCCAAGGGCCAAATCGAACAGGACATTTGGCATCCTTGAGAAGTGATTTTTCACATTACTTGAGTAGACCAGGTCTCAGTAAAAAATCAGATGAACACTGCTTATTTAAAAACTTGTTTGTTGATCTTGCGAATCACATTGTCCTGATGCAAGGCGTTGATGAATTCGAGACCAGCCTCAGGGAGCTGTTAACAACCTTTGAATATTTTAACCTTCCAACTGAGGAGAGTTCAGAGCTTAAAAAGAGGATAGGATACCCCCAGCAAAAAGACAGAAGGGTAAAAACAGCACCCGAACAAATGACACGAGATTGCCAGAGGAACACGGAACTTTCCAGAAGCCCCTGTGATATATCTTTATGGGGAGCCTGAGGCAGAAGCCCAAAATGATCGAAGATGTGGATACTTTTCCGGAACTGTACCAGTGGCTGGTAGTGAATGACAAGAAGAAAGACCTGGGCCAAGTGGACCAAGAAAAAGCAGAGAAAATGTTACGGACAAGCTCAACGTCAAGTATAGGCAGGCATGACAGAGACAAGAAAGGTACTCACTGAGCTCATTGCCTTGAAAGACTCTTTGGTGAACCAATACGTCTCCCTGGAAAAATATGAGGAGTTTGGAAAAAACATTGAATGATACTTCGGAAAAAGCTGCATTAGAGTTTTCAGCAATGACAAAGCTATACACTGATACACAGAGTGAGGAGACAAGAGCTGATCAAGAAAACAAACACTTGAAAGAGCAGCTAATTGTCCTTCAGGATTGGATTCAAAAACAGTCCATTACACTTCAGCAATATAACGGAATAAAGAATACCTTGAGCAACAGAATGGCAGAACAGCAGAACAAACTCAATGAAGTTCTGTTAAATTACAAGCAAACTCAGGATGAAATACTTGAGCTTCACAATGACAAGGAAAACCTGTTGAAGGACCTTCACATGCTACAAAGATCCTTCAGGTCTGAGTTCGTCCCTCAGCAACATTATGAAACAAAACAAAATGAATTTAATGCCACTCTGAAAGAACTGACAACCCAGTTTTCAGAGAAGATTCAGGAGTGTTCACTATTCCGGGAGGGAGTCTAGAGGTACAAGAAAGAGACTGTAGCGCTAAAGGAAGGATCCTTGGGAAAACATTACATTCCCAAAGAGATATACAAAGAGAAGGAAATCAAGAATATAGAATGGCAAGTGAAGGTAAAAATTCTCAGCAAAGAGCGTGAAATCTTTCCAAGAGAATTGGAAGAAGCGCAAATACAGAATGTGAACTTGAAAGGCAGCACAAAGAAATTATACTGTGCCAAGGGAAAACCAATCAGTGGAGAGAATATAACATGGAGCAGCTATCAAACTGTGAGCTGATGTACGTTGTCCATAATCAGCCTTTCTCTCTTCTGAGCAGGGATGCCTGCATAGCCCTAGACCCCCTCCAGGTGGCAGAAGATGTCAAGGCCACCACTGTCGTTAGCCAGTCAGAACAGCATGGTCCTGAATCCTCAAACACCAAAGAATATTCAGACTCTGATTTCACATGCAATCTCTTCTCTTTTTGTGGAGCAGGTTTGTCCATCATCATTCCAGGACCTGGCAAATCCCCAGTGGTTAGACCAACCTACCGCACACAAGATTACCATGGCACTTCTGGTGGAATTAGTACCAGGAAAGGATCAACAGTCTGAGGAGCCTCTACCTCCAACCACGATGATGGTACAGTTGGCAGACATGCCAACCACTGTGTACACACGACAACTTCCAGCCAGTGTGCCAGAACCATAAGGGATGCTGGAGCCTTGTAGCAGTCTTTCACCATCAACAACAAAAACAGAGGTGACCATGCTACTCATTGTTCTTCTTGCCACAGGAATGCCCTTCCTCAGCCTCTGAGAGCTTCCTGATGGCCCAAAGGGAAAAAGAAGAAGAAAAGGCACCACCAAACAAACAAATACCATTCTGGCCCAATGTACAAGAAACAATCAAGAGTAACAACAACCATGCACTGCCAAACCAGCCAGAACAGCCAGGTGTGTTTTAACATCAAGTAATGCAAGAAACAATGAAACCATACCCAAGTGCCAGTCCAACCTCCAAGCCAACAACACAAACCAGAACCACCAGAGCCTACCACTCTCTGGACAGAACGGGAAATGATATGTGGAAGGGTTATAAAGCCTCCAGATTGCCTGAACCTCTAACTTCAAGGACATGAAGGGGGAAAGATGGGGTCGTGAGAATGTTGATAATGTTAATACTGTAATAGCAATAATGTTGGAATAGCAGTAAGGTTGTAACAATAAAGTAAATGCCCAAGACTTATAACAATGTAAGAGTTGAAGTATACTAAAGTAACTGTATATCCCTGGGATAAAGACTTGGGGGAGGTGTAGTAATAGGATCTGGTACATACAGGGTTAATGTGGGACTGAGTACAGCACAGCCCACACAGTGATATCAGAAGGCACATGGCACAGAGCCAGGGTCAGTCTAGAGATGGACAGAGATGTATAAAGACCTAGGATGGAGTCAGCTCCATATCTGTACCCTCAACTGATTTCATGTACATAGTTATGAGTTGTTAATAAAGACTTGCTGTTAATATACTCAAGACTACGAAGCCTACTTCATGGTGTCCGAAGCAGGGTTCTTCATGTTGATTATGACACCCACTTCCACCTGGAAGGATTCAGACACATAAAAGTTCGATGCCACTGTCACCTTTACTGACACTAGCAGTGCTGTCCTTGGTCTGGTGTGCAGCTCCACAAATGAAAGAGACAGCACTGTTGAACTGAGTTACCTCAGGCACTGCTCCTGGGTTCAGGGGAGGTGAGAGAAGTGGCCTTGTTAAACAAGGTGAGTAGGGCCTTCTGTGCACATGCTTCCTCCTTCTCCCTCTGTGCAGTTTTCCCTCTCTGTAACCTCTGCTTCATTTCTCAGTCACATTGCAGATTGAGCAACACTGAAACAACAGCCCCCAAATCTCATACAGAGTTGGGACGCCAAACTCTCTGCCTTTCCTGATTGTATACAGCAGCCAGCACAAACCCTCCAAAAGTAAGCTACAGCACTTTCACAAACTTCTCCGCGGCAGGACTAACTCAAAAGCCCCTCATCTGCTCACTGAATGCCTGACTCTTTAAATAACACGATGCGGGGCGGGTTCCTCATGTTGCTGAACACATGCCCAGCTGAGAGCGATTAGGACAGGCACTCAGTGTACATTCCTTTCTGAAACATGCTTGAAATCTGTCAGAAAAGGTGACTGAGGCATGATAGTTCTGATGTTTGTGGTGCACATATGGCATGCCTGTACCAGTGCCCTTCCCAGCATGGGACATCATGCGGGCCTCACAGTGGCTGGGAATGTGGTCCCCACCATTTTAGTCCCTCTGGCGGGCACTAGTGGCACTACGAAGTCCAATTTGAAGCCAAAAATCTCTATACTTCCCACCCTGTTCAGATAAGTGACAAAATATATCAAATATATGAGCAAATATGGGAGCATGGCATTCTCCATGCCTTGGCTGAAATATGTGTCTGGCATGAAACCAAGCGGCTCATTTTACAGCATCTCTTGGATAAAATCAAGTGAAGAGATGGTGCAACAAAACAAAAGTAATGCGAAAGCAAGCATATAGAAGTCATTTTCTTACTTTGCACTTCTGGTAGCGAGCTTTGCTCATCAACCATACCTATCATAAATTTGGACAGGTGCAGTAAGTTATTTTTGACATTATAAATTAAAGATCTGTCCATTGTGTGCAGTGCACGCCTGCATTTCTGATATCTGGTCTCAGTCAGGAGGAACAGCTGGCTGCTGAAAGCATGGAGTCAGAAAATTATCCTTAATATGAATTCAATGAGCCCTAGGGTTACCACTAGTTTTAGGTCAGATAGGTTAGATTTTGAATGAGCCATTCAAATGTATGAAAACTAGAGATATTATATAAATATGGACTTCCAGTAGTGAGCCTTTCCAGCCAGGATGAATGTTTCATGAAATTATGAAAATATTCCCTGTGTTTTATCTTGTCTGTAATGTGTGAACAGTCTTAAGAATCCTGGATTCCCTTATATGCACTCTTACTTCCAAAGCCCCTTGCCTAAACTAGATTCTGTTTAAAAAAATGAATGGAGGGCAGGGAAGGGGTTGCAGAGTCCCTGAAAACAGGCCCGAGGATTGTGATGCGTGATTACCCCATGCCCGTTGAATGTAATGTAGACAGCATGCCATCCTCGTGCTGCCTGCTCATTATCATGATTTCTACATGCAGCCAGCACTGTTCATTAGTTGTACACATCAACAGGGCACCCCCACTATCAATACCTGTGAGCCAGCTTGCACTGTTTAAAGCTAGCTTTCCCCCCTTAAAGGGAAGATGAATTGTGGCTACCGGAGGCACTGATATCGTCAGGAGCAGAATGTTGTGCAACAAGGAATAATGGCTGACCGTGAGAGAGCATATGGCAGTGAAAATGTGAAGTTGTGCAGGGCAACACCAGGAATTTAGCCCCAAAGACCTGAATGCTGTGCCGCAAGAAGTATAATGACCTCACAGAACTAATCAAGGTCAGTGAACTTGCCTTCAAATGCTATATTCTACCAACTGCACCAGCAACAGCACAAATCACCACACCCACATCACTCACCTACCAATCAGGCTCATTACTAATGTTCAAATGCTTCATCCCACCCTCACACACTTAGTACCGTTGCAAGCCTCATACCCACATTTCACACCTTGCATACATCGCCAGTTATTCAACCATCACAACTATATCACCCAAATAGATTGCGCCACACGCACTGATACGCTCCCTCTCTCCTGCAGGTGAAGGTGATGCAAAAAGGTCAGCAGGAGCCAAATGGGCCAGGAGAGGTGTGCCCGCATGTTTAACCCCAATGGAGGAATAAGTGCCATTATCAAAAGGGTCATTGCTCTCGACAAGGCCATCAGTGGGCTTCATGATCTTCATGTGATGAGGCACTTGGCAAAAGTGGCCTGAAGCCAAGGCTGGTGATAAAGATGGTACAGATGCAAACTTGCAGTCCATTCTGCTGCAATGGACTCAGATGAGGACTTCAATGGGCCAGACTACAGAAGAAGATGGATGGGTGTACACAACAAAATGCTTGATGTATTGGGGCGCCTGACAGAAAGTCTGCGTTCAATATCCAGGAGCATGAAGGAGTTTGGGATCAACTTGACACAGGGCTTTGTGCAGAGCTTGGAGCCCATTCTTACCAACAAGGTGGCCAATCCCATTTTGGGGACTTGTGGATCCAAACCAAGATGCAGTGTCCGATGTTCAGTGTCTCAGCTTCCATTGCAGCACAAGCAGCAGCCACCCACAGTCTGAGGGTTGCAGTGATACCTTAGACTGATGTCATGAATGGTCAATTTGTTGCCATGCAAGCCCAGCCTGCTGTCACCACGGTTTCAGATAGCAGTGTTCAAAGTGGCTTTCAGTCCAGCAATCTGTCCTCCATCAGATTACTAGGATTGCTGAGGTGCTGTCCAAGGGGAGTGGTATTGGCTCTCTGAAGTATGAACTTCATATCCTCTCCTAGGATGACAGCATTCATGATTCAACTCTTGGTATGCTGCCAGTGCCCTTGCAGTTGCCAGACTCACAGCAATGCGGTTGACTCTTAACTGCCCTCTGAAATGGCCTAGCAAGCCACTTAGTTCAAAAGGCAATTAGGCAGGGGCACCAAATGCTGGTCTTGCCTGTGGGGTCCACATCCCATGAAAGAATAAAGAAAATAAGTTCCTGGTATTGCATTTGAATTAGTTTATCACATGCAGACCAGATGGAAAAGGTTGTCTAGGTTGCAGCCTCGTTTCCTCTTCTAGCAGCTAACCCTGCTTTTTGTGGCCTTTGCTCATTTTCTCAGTCATGCTCAATTTCAAGAGGAAGGCCTCTTGCTTGGAGCAACTGGTCTGCGAGAAGCCTTGAAGACAGCAAAAACAAACTTCAACACTATTCCATGTAGGCTTTGGAAACTTGAAATAAATATGGGAAGCACTGAACATGTGTAGAATTGTAGCAATAGCCAGAATATATCAACCAGCCAGCTATCCTGTAAATGGTTAATGATCCCTTTAAATGGTGTTGATGGCAGAGTGGGTTGGGGGGGATTCGTCATGCTGCCTAATGCATGCTCAGTTGTGTGAGATTAAAAGGTGTAGGTTGGGGCGTGGAACTCCAAAATAGCACCACTGGTATCAGTGCTGCACTCTAATTGATGTCATGACCTCTCGGCTCTGTATACTTCCAGTGGATGATAAGTGTGTGCGTATGAACACCTTTATGCATACGAACCCCTTTACCAAAATGGCATTCAGCACACTTTGTATCAGAAGTGTGCATGTGTGCCACCATTTTGGAACTCTATGGTGCACACAAACAGCACTGCAGAGTGTACTGAATAACAACATTCCCCAACTTTACTTTCAAACGTAAGCACCATCGTTTAAAAAAAGACTGAGTCTAATTTCTTGCTCCTGCTCTTATATAGTAACTTTTACAGTTTATCGTGTGAAGGTGCTGGATGCTCATCTTTCAATGAATTCTCATCAGCTGAAACTCAAGTTTAGATTCCATCTCATGTTCTTATCCTGCCTCCTGTTGCGTTTCGGAAAAGAGTTGCAGCCATATCAAAGAGAGGGCATGAAAAAAGATTAGCAAGTAAAGTTAAAGATAACCCAAAGATGTTTTACCAATATATTAATGCTAAAAGATTAGTTAAGGAAAAAAGTGGGACCTATCAGAGATGAAAATAGAAACTTATGTGTAGATGCAGAGGCTGTGGGAAGGGTTTTGAATGAATATTTTGTCTCTGTGTTTACAAAGGAAAGGGAGGATGTAGATATAGTGGTCCAGGAGGAACACTGCGAGATATTGGATGGGATAGTCATAAAGAGAGAGGAAGTACTCGAAGGGTTGAAATCCTTGAAAGTTGATAAGTCACCAGGGCCAGATGGATTGTTTCCGAGGCTGCTGAAGGAAGTCAGGGAGGAGATAGCAGATGCTCTGAAGATGATTTTCCAATCTTCACTAGATACAGGGGAGGTACCGGAGGACTGAAGAAATGCAAACGTAGTTCCATTGTTTAAAAAGGGATCAAAGGAAATGCCAAACAATTATAGGCCAGTTAATCTTACATCGGTGGTGCGCAAATTAGTAGAATCAATCCTGAGAGATAGGATTAACTGTCATGTGGAAAGGCATGGACTAGTCAGGGGGATTTGTTAAAGGAAGGTCTTGCCTCACAAATTTGATTGAATTCTTTGAGGAAGTGACAAGAAGGGTTGATGAAAGTAGTGCAGTGGATGTTGTGTACATGGATTTTGGCAAGGCATTTGACAAGTCCCACATGGCAGATTGGTCCAGAAAGTAAAAGTCCATGGGATTCAGGGTAATGTGGCAAACTGTATAAAAGGTTGGCTTTGTAACAGGAAACAAAGGGTAATGGTCGATGGATGCCCTTCCGAATGGAAAGTTGTCTCAAGTGGTGTTCCACAGGACTCAGTGTTGGGACCTTTGCTGTTTGTGTTATATATTAATGATTTGGACGTGAACGTGGGGGGCATGATTGGGAAATTTGCAGATGACACAAAGATTGGCCGAGTAGTGGATAGTGTAGAGGATAGCCATAATCTCCAAAACGATGTAGATGGGTTGGTGGAGTGGGCGGTAAAGTGACAGATGGATTTTAACATAGAGAAGTGTGAGGTCATACATTTAGGGAGGTCAAACAGTTACAGGGATTACACAATAAATGGGAATATACTAAGAGGGGTAGATGAAGTGAAAGATCTTGGCGTAGAAGTACACAGGTCCCTGAAGGCAGCAGTTCAAGTAGACAAGGTTGTAAAGAAGGCATATGGAATACTCTCCTTCATTGGCAGAGGTATAGAATATAAAAGTAAGGATATAATGTTGGAATTGTATAAAACACTGGTGAGGCCACAACTGAAGTATTCTGTGCAGTTCTAGTCACCACATTACAGGAAGGATGTAATAGCTCTGGAGAGAATGCAGAGGAGGTTTACAAGAATGTTGCCAGGGTTAGAAAAGTGTAGCTACGAGGAGAGATTGGAAAGGTTGGGGTTATTTTCCTTAGAACAAAGAAGGCTGAGAGGTGGCTTGATTGAGATGTATAGAATTATGAGGGTAATAGATAGAGTGGATAGGATAAAATTGTTTCCCTTGGTGGAGAATTCTAGAACCAGGGGACATAGATTCAAGAAAAGTGGCAGAAGGTGTAGGGGGGACATGAGGAAGAACTTTTTTATGCAGAGGGTAGTGGGTGTCTGGAATTTGCTGCCCAAGTTGGTGGTAGAGGCAGAAACTCTAAACTCTTTTAAAAAGTACCTGGATCTGCTGTAAACTGCAGGGCTATGGGCCGGGTTCAGGAAGGTGGGATTAGAAAGGGCACCTGGGTGTCCTCGGGCTGGCATGGACAAGATGGGCTGAATGGCCTCCTTCTGTGCTGTAACTTTTCTATGGTTCCATGGTTCTTTATTGAGCTATCTTATTCAATTGAAAAGTTATTGTTGCAATAGTCAACACTTTTAACAGAAAATATTCTGGTGTAAACATAAGGTTATGTTTATCCAATGCATTAGCATTTTATTGAAACAATTTTGGTTTATTGGAGCTTAGGTGGAAAAATTGGCAAAAACTTGGGTAAGATAATGGGCAAGTGAGAGAACTTTCATGAAAATTCACTACAGTTATTTTCTCAATTTGAGTCATTTATTTAGAGTAGCATTGTAGCTATTATTTCCTATTGAACAATTTTACTTTAAATATGATTCACTGAACAATTTAGTGCTGGACCTCAGTAGTATTCTCCAAATCAATAGTACAAGAAGAGTACAATAGTACAACGTTTATTATTTCGGTGTTATCAGTATAGATTCTTACAGTACAAGATATTAACCAGGTATACTCCATCTAATCACACTTTGTCTCGGTATCAAGACTTCAACATAATCTCCAGCTTTACCTTTCAGTCCTACAAAATCATATTTGGGCAGGATGAGTGAGCCAGTTCCATAAAGATTAAAGAGCTGTTAAAATTCTTCAGCTTCTGTACAGTTAACCAATCACTAGCTGTCAAAGGAATAAGTTCAATATTGTATTTAGTTCCTAGTTTACAAGGAAGTATACTCCTGTGCACCAAGTAAAATTGAAGGCACCTTCCTTCAAGTCTGACTGCAAGTCAATAAGTTGTTATCTTCAGATTAGTTTAAGGGTTCTCAGGCATTCTGAAATCGTCTGGGAAATTACAGCTCCCTCCAATTCCATTTTAATTCTGTTACCAGTGTACCACAGTATAAACTGTGAGCTATCTCCACCAAAAAACATCTATGTTTAGTCTGTAATGCCATGGCCTTTTGTAATGGCAACACAGTTGTTTTGGAAGTCTGATCTCCAGGCAATGGTTTGTATATAAGCCAATCAAAGTAACAAAATATAGGGGCACGGATGGGACTGTTCTGTATTGTTGCTGGTTACAATTAACCCAAACGGAAAGAATTTCTAACAGTGATAACAGACTGGTAGATTTCCTGAAAAAAAGTAACAGAAATATGAAAGGCCTTTATATATTGCAGAATGACAAACTTTTATTTGTTTTATTCATTCATGAAATGTGGGCATTGCTGGCTAGGCCAGCATTTATTGCCCATCCCTAATTGCCCTTTTTCAGAGGGCATTTAAGAGTCAAACACATTGCTGTGGGGCTGGAGTCCAGACTAGGTAAGGATAACAGATTTCCTCCCCTAAAGGACATGAGTGATCCAGATGAGTTTTTACAACAATTAACAATGGCTTCATGATCATCATTAGACTTTTCATTCCAGATTTCTATTGAAGTCAAATTCCACCATTTGCCATGGTGGGATTTGAACCTGGGTCCCTGGAGCATTACCCTGGGTCTCTGGTTTACTAGTCAAGAGACAATACCACTACGCCATCGCCGCCCCCTTCAAATGTAAGTTCCATAATTTTAAAAATGGATATTGTGTCTTTAATTGGAAGACAGAAACCAGTCTGTTTCACTATTCAATTAGATCATGGTTTACATGTTCCTTAACTTCATCTACCCGCCTTGGTTCCCTAATCCTCAATATATCCCTGCTTAACAAAAATCTACCAATCTTAGTTTTGAACTCTTCAATTGGCCTAGCCTCAACGGTTTTTTGTCGAAGAAAATTTCAGATTTCCTCCATGTGAAGAGGAGCTTCCTTATAAAACCCCTGAATGGCCTAGCTTGAATTTGATCATGATGCCCCACTTGTTGTGAATTCTACCACCAATGGAAGTAGTTTCTCTCTATCTAACCTATCAATTTTTTAATCATCTTAAACACTCCAATTAGATTCTCCTTTAATTTTCTATACTTAAGACAATGCAGTCTATGCAATTTGTCCTCATATTTTGACCCTTTTAACTCAGTGTCATTCTGCACACTTTACAAGGCCGATTAACCTCCTCGGATGCAGTATTCAGAACTGAACGTTGCATAATGAATGGGGTCCATCCACAGCACTGTAAGGTAACTTCCACCTCTTTGTATTCCAGCCTCTTTGAAATAAAGGTCAACATTCCATTAGCTTTTAAAATTATTTCTAGTTGCTTTTGATTTCTCTATTTGGGCCCCTAAAACTCTCTGCTTCTCTACAGTTGCTAGCTTCTCTCACCATTTAGAAAATTCTAATCTATGTCAATTGAAAACTTCAATCCATTAATCTATCAATGTCCATTGTAACTTTCAGTCCCCATCTAAGCTATTTACTGTGCCACTTAACTTGTTATTATCAGCAAACTTGGATATACAACTCTTTCCTTCAACTAACTCATTTCCAGCTATGGTGAAAAGCTGAGGCCCCAGTGCAGATTCCTGGGGGACACCACTCGTCATATCCTGTCAATTTGAGTGCATACTCATATCCCTGCTCTCTGTTTTCTACCTCCCAACAATTCCCTCCTCTTTCAGTAATTTGTCATCAATTCCGTGCAATCTTATTTTAGCAATCTCCAATGTGGAACCATATCAAATGCCTTCTGAAAGTCCAAAAAATAACACCCATGGAGACTCCTTTTTCCATCACTTCCAAAAAATTCAACTAAATTTATGAAACATGACTTATGCCTTACTAATCTATGCTTAGTTCTCTTTGATCATATAAGATTACATTCGGCACTGGAACAGGCCGTTTGGCCCAACCAGTCCATGTGGGTGTTTATGTTCCACTCAAGCCTGCTCCCATCTTTTCTGATTTAAATCTATCATCGTAACCATCCATTCTTTTCTCCCTCATATGCTTGTCTAGTTACCCCTTAAATGCATCTAGATTATTTGCTTCAACCGCTCCCTGTGGTAATGAGTTCCACATTCCTACGACTCCTTGGATGAAGAAGTTTCTTCTGAATTCCCTATCGGATTTCTTAGTGACTATCTAATATTGATGGCCTCTAATTACACTCTTCCCCACAAGAGGAAATATTGGGCGGGATTTTCTGCATTCGCCCGCCGCCGGGATCTTCTGGTCCTGCCACAAGTCAGTGGACTTCTGGCTAGAGCGCTGCCTCGCCCGCGGCGGGTCCTGTCCACAACAGGGCTGAAAAATTCTGGCCATTGTCTCTGTATCTACTTTTCAAAACCTTTCATAATTTTAAAGACCTTTATTAGTTCACCCCTCAGCCTTCTTTTTTCAAGAGAGAGGAGACCCAGCCTAGCAATCCTTTCCTGATAATGTATACCCGCCCTTTTTGGTATCACCCTTGTAAATTTCCGCTGTACCCTCTCCAGCACCTCTAATGCCTCATCTTTTCCGAAGTGCAATCACTCTGGGCCAGTCCCGCCAACAGCGGGGAGTACGACAGGTGGGGGAACTTAATTTGGTGTGAGGCCAAACATCAGTTTCCTGACATTGGGATGAACTGTTGGAATTCTGTTCTCAGGATCTTAAAGGCAGGTCAAGCTGCCTGACAAACAATGTCGGGACGCACTTATGCGTGCATTAGCATGTCATGCATGTTCATTGAAGGGTCACATTGCCAGAATCAAGCTCCGCCGCCAAATTTTGATCCTTTGGGAAATGAGGCTGTTAACCTTTATGACTGTATATAATGGAGGGAGTGAATGTTTGTGGATGTGGTGCAGGACAAAGCAGCCCGCTTGATTGGCACCACATCCACAAACATTCACTCCCTCCACTACCGACACACAGTAGCATCTACAAGATGCACTGCAAGAATTCACCAAGGCTCCTTAGACTAGCATTTTGGGTGGTCCACACCATAAGTGTGTGACCAAAAAAAGCACCTTTAGCACTGAAAATACAGTGCTATGCACCCAAATTTTGTGGTTGTAAAATGTGTGCACTAAAGCAGAATGTTAATAGCTGCTGGCTCAGTGTTTACTTCCTCACAAACAATATAACACAAAACCCCATTAACTTTCTTGACAAAGGCTGTGTGCAGCATGTTATGTTGGGGGGAGGTGGGGGGCAGATGGCTCGCCGCCCCAGAAGCAATGTCGATGTGCAGCCGATCTGCTGGGTGCCAACCCATCTTGCAGCCATAATGCGCTGTGGGTGGGCTAAATTGGTGCAGTGTGGGACTTCTGACCCTCACTAGTGAGGAACCCCTGGGAGCGGTTGGCCAATCAGATTGGCTGGCAGCTCCAGCAGTCCCAGCAGCGTCAAGAGTGAATTAGTGGGCACTGCCAGGAATGCAACCAGTCCCAAGAATATGACCCATGGATCCTAAAGCAAGGTGAGTCTGGGGTATTGGGAGGGTGGGGGGTGAGGGTGGTGTGTTTTATAGAGCATAGCATTGGATAGGAAGAAAGGTAGGGGGTTACAATCTTGGGGGGCCTACCCCTCCCACCCCCTCAGTGTGCAAAGGAAACACCTGAAGATAGTCCCCCCACTTCCTTTGCAACCTTCTAAAAAGTTTTTAAAAAGATAGTCTGCCCATTCCTGCCCAAACCAACCATCTTATGGGTTTTACTTCCTCTAGATAGTCAAGTTTGACCGTCTTGTTGGCGCTCTGCAAGGGCCGTCACCGACTCTGGCGGGGTCGAACCGAGGACCTCACTAAGCCATCCAATCGGTAGTAGCGACGGGTGCTGTGTTCAAAGGGTTTAATAATTGTGAGCTTATGACCCGCACTTACTGGGAATTCCAAAGGATATTAGGGAACCACATAGGTTTTTATGACAATGGATGATGGTTTCATTGTCACCGTTACTAAGAATAGTCTTCATTCCCCAGTTCAGTGGTGGGATTTGAACCCATGTGACCAGAGCATTAGTCTGGGCTTCTGGATTACTAGTCCAGTGACATTGCCACTATGCTGCATATTACCAGGGTCAATTGGCTTATTAGCAAGCTCAATGGACTCTTTATTTATTTAAATATGGTGGCAGGCTGCTGAATTTGGAGGTGGGCGGTAAGGCGGTGGGGTGGGCACATGCCCTCTTTCATATGCCCTCCCCACCCCCACTGAAAACACACCCGTCAGTGGCACATAAAATCCGGCCCCGGTGTGTCACACTCACAGTTTACCTTGTAAAATAATTTAGGCTGTACAGAAAAAAATATAATTAACTTTAAAATTATTGTACTTTCTTTCCCTACATGTTTAAGTGTGATCTTTAATACATTTCTATTTTTAATAATTTTAAAAATATTTTAACTTTATACAAAATTCTTTCTAATAGCAAAGGCACTGATGAAGGCTGCCCTGCAAAGTAAGGGACCTGATATTACTGTCTTCAGGGTCACAACAACCTGCGTATCTCTAATACAAGGTGTCAACAGTAACAGAACTAAATGTGATCATCCTCATGTCTCTGTGCCACAGCTCCTGCAGTGATATGGACAGGAGAGAAAGGTTGTAAACCTGTAGCATTTATTTTGTGCATGATGTATATTTTCAGGGGCCTGGTGGATTGACGGAGGAATCTTGCACTTAAAACAGGCAGGATGTGCATTATATATGAGCAAGTAATCTTTTTGACCATTCATGGGATGTGGGCCTCACTGGCAAAGTCAGCATTCATTGCCTATCCCTTACTGCCCTTGAGCAAGTGCTGATGAGCCACATTCATGAGCTGCTGCAGCCTGCGGGATTTAGCTACACTCACAGTGCTGTTGGATAGAAAGTTCCAGATTTTTGTCCTGGTGACAGCAAAGGAGCAGCGATATTGTTCCAAGTCAGGATGGTGTGGGTCCTGGAGGGGAACTTGCAGGTGGTGGTGGTCCTGCAGCATGCGCTGTTAATCTCCTTCTAGGATGGTAGAAGTCACGGATTTGGGAGTGGCTGTTGAAGTACACACTGTAGCCACAGTATGCCAAATGTGGAGGGAATGAATGTTTAAGTGGTGGATGGCGTGCCATTCAAATGGGTTACTTAGTCCTGGATGATGTTGAGCTTCTTGAGTGCTTTTGGACCCACTCTCATCCATGTAACAGGCCACCTGATTGCACCTCATTCACCACTTTAACCATTCACTCCCTCCACCATCAGCACATAGTGATGGCAGTGTGTACTTCCAACAGCAGCAGCAAACTTACATCCAGTGCTGAGTATTCTTGACTTGTCTTTTTCTAGTTATTCAAGGGATGTGTGGCTAGGCCCTTGGCCAGCATTTATTGCTCATCTCTAATTGCATTTAAGGGTCAACCACATTGTTGTGGGTGTCTGGAGTCACAGACCAGGTAAGGGATGTCAGATTTCCTTCTCTAAATGACATTAGTGAACCAGATGGGTTTTTACAACACAAAAATAAAAATACCTGGAAAAACTCAGCAGGTCTGACAGCATCTGCAGAGAGGAACACAGTCGAGTCTGAAATGGTAACTGTCTTCCTCTCGACAGACGCTGTCAGACCTGCTGAGTTTTTCCAGGTATTTTTATTTTTATTTTGTATTTCCAGCATCTGCAGTTTTTTTGCTTTTATCTTAGGGTTTTTACAACAATTGACAATGGTTTTGTGGTCATCATTAGGCTTTTAATTCCAGATTTCTATTGAATTCAAATTCCACCATGATGGGATTCAAACCCAGGTCTCTGGGTTATTAGTCCAGCGACAATACCACTACACATCGCCATCATAGATGAAGATAATGGAAAGGCATTAGGAATTCAAGAAGTGAGCCACTCGCTGCAGAGATCCTAGCCTCTGGCCTGCTCCTGCAGCTACAGTATTTATATAGCTGGTCTGGTTAAGTTTCTGGTCAATGGTGATACCCAAGATGTTGATGGTGGAGAGTTCAGTGATCGTAATGCTGTTGAACATCAAGGGGTGATGGATAGATTCTCTCTTGTTGGAGATGGTCGTTGCCTGGCACTTGTGCAGCACAAATGTTACTTGTCACTTTGATAAGTCACTTTGATCAGCCGAAGCCCGAATATTGTCCAGGTCTTGTTGATATGGACACGGACTGCTTCAGTATCTAAGGAGATGCGAATGATGCTGAACATTGTGCAATCATCAGTGAACATCCCCAGTCCTGAACTTATGATGGAAGGAAGGTCAATGGTGAAGCAGCTGAAGAGGGTTAGGCCTAGGACACTACGTTGAAGAGTTCCTGCAGTGTTGTCCTGTGGCTGAGATGATGTGCCTCCAACCATGTTCTTTTATGCTAGGTATAACTCCAACCAGTTGAGAGTCATCCCCCCCCATCCCCTCCAACAACCTGATCCCCATTGATTTCAATTTTACTAGGGCCTCTTGATGCCACTGATACTGGACTTGATATTACTGGACACCAATTAACTGGGTGTTCCTGGTCGCTAGGCACAGATGAGTAAAAAGGGAAACTTTAAGAGCAAATAGCAATTAATCCAGCAGTTTTGCAAATAGCAATTAATCCAGCAGTTATGCAAATAGCAATTAATCCAGCAGTTTTGGAGCAGTTTTCGCCAGGTTCCAACTAACCTCAGTTTTTCTTTCTCCTTGCACTGAGACACTCACACGTATGTGTGCCAATCATTTTTTGTTGTTGTCTAAATCATATCAAAGGTATCAATGGAATTCCCAGTGGAAATTCTGCTAACTAAGATGCTGAATAAAAGACAAAGGACTACCGGGTTGGGCTATATGAGAAGTACTCTGTGCTTAGTTGCCAGTTCCCACACATCAGTATCTGTGGTCAGAGGTGAGCATTTTGAGCATTGGCAGATAATTAGTGCATGCTGAGATTCCAGCTTTGAAGGTAGATTGTGACAGCAGGCTCAATGGCACAGATAAACAGGATGGCCTACCTAACTGTTCTGCTGGATAGTTCTTCAAGAGCTTTCGAATCACAGATGTCATTCTCTACATGGCACTGCCCGACAGAAAGCATGCCAGAGTATCAGCCAGCAAAACCTGAGTGGCTGCATTTGCCAAGATATCACTAACCACATTTAAAGATACTATTGCACTTACTTAACTGTGGAGAAGTGTCTTCATGTAATCTCTGTTAGCAGAGAGAGCCAGAGCAGAGCTATGCCATCTTCTGTTAAAATGCTGGACACTAACATACATGATAGGGCTGGCACAGGTGATGGTACCAATGCAGCCACAGTCTCAAGCCTGCACATGGGCTTTCTTTAGTTTCATTTTTGCTGTTGCTTCTGAATCCCTGCACCATCACACACGGTAAAGGCTGCTAACTGTTACGATGCCTTTTAAACCTTTCAAAAGGCTTTTTGTTCCAATATTCTGAAACTTCCTTTACCTGTTCCGATGACTCGGCATTTCACTGGTGTGTCATTGTACACTCACACCTTCCTCAATGCTGCATTGTAACCCTTGAATAAACATGCAAATTAGCTAACCCAGGAAATTTGAATTCTGAATTTTATCAGCACATGACCATTCGGGTAGGATTGGCACCAGTTCTTAACCTTTCAGCCATGACTTAAGTGTCACTTATCATCAAATGTGTGATATGGTCCCTGGATAGGGCTGAGGTGATTTTACAGCCTATCTGTAAATGTAAGCAGTGCTTCTGGTCTAAACAAATTTTTCTCCAACATCACAGAAGATCTTGGCCAGATTGGTAAAATTGAATTGAAGTATACACAGTGCCTTTAAAGTCACATCTGCCATTCAGAGCAACTGTGCTTTCATCTCTTTTATATAGGTAGGCCTGGAGTTTCCTCCCATTTGCATTGCTTTTTCAGGGCAGTTCAGCTAAGACTGGCACAATTTGCATTGAACTCAACTCACATTTCTGAGATTTTATAGCTTAATTTTAAAGACATCATTCATAAAAATGGCCACACGCCCAGGCTGAGTTAATCAACTTTGGATGTTTCCACTAACTGCATCCTATAGCAGACCTTCAGGGAAACTTAATGTAGTTCTTCTGGGGACAAGGACACTTAAAGGTACATTTTAAAAACTCTTAAATGTGATTTTTGTTTCAATTTACTAAGAGATTTATTAATGTACCTCAATATAACTAGAAAACAGTTTTATGTGTTTTTCAAAAGTGAGTTTCAATAATTTAAACTTAAATTACTCTGAGCTGGTGAATAGACAATGATTAAATATGTTTTTTTCTGGAGATCCTATTTTCAGATGTTTTAATCAAACTCCATCAAGTTACCACTTTTAAATATATAAAGGAAAAGTCCCCAAAAAAAAGAAGTTGCTATAGTGGCATTGTCACTAGACTAGTAATCCAGAAGCCGAGACTAATGCTCTGGTGACATGGGTTCAAATCTCAGCACAGCAGCTGGGGAATGAACCTATTCTCAGTAATGGTGACCATGAAACCATCATCCACTGTCATAAAAACCCATCTGATTCACTTATATCCTTTAGGGAAGGAAATTGGCTGTCCTTACCTGGCCTGGCCTATGTGCGACTCCAGACCCACAATAATGTGGTTGACTCGTAACTGCCCTCAAAGGGCAATTAAGGGTGGGCAAGAAATGTTGGCATTGCCAGCGATGCCCACATCTGATGAAAGAATAAATTTTTAAACATTTCTTTTTTAGACAAATTGCACTTGTACATGCAGATTTTGCGTTCAATGATATGCAATGGGCAGGATTTTCCTGTTGGCGAGCGGGTGATAAGTGGAACTCCCGAAGTCACCACGCCCCATTTAAATTTTCATGTAGGCGGGGGCACAACAAAATCAACTGTGCGCCCGCTGACCTGTCAATTGAGGTCATTGACAGAGTCATCTAACTAATTAATGGACCTGCCCGTCCAACCTTAAGGTTGGCGGGCAGGCCAGGAGACCTGGCGGGAATTAGAAAAAACATGAAACCTCATCCACGGACAGGATGAGGCTTCATGTAGGTTTTTAAATATTTTATGAAAGTTTTTTTTAAAATTATGGTGTCACATCAGGGGACATGTCACAAATTTTTTTTTTCTCTATTTTTAATATTTTTGACAGAACAGCCGATCTCCCTGAGGCAGCACTTAGCCTCAGGGAAATGAATGCGCTCTTTCGTGCGCATGCGCGAAAGAGCACACTCTCAGGATTAGGGATTCCACACCCCCCCAGCCCACACAGGGAGCGCACAGTGCTTCAGTGCGGACGTCACGCTGGGCGGGCCTTAATTGGCCCACCCACGTAAAATGGTGCCGCGCCCATGATTGGAGGTGCACCTATGCATGCCCACAATTCAACTTCACCCCGACAGGGGGAAAATCCTGCCCAAAGAGTTTGCGTGGGGAAAACACACTCTTCAAACATGTAATTTATGCTGGAATCAGCATCAGCAATTGCACCCAAACACTAACCCATACAATTCCCCCATTGTTTTTGGATCTGAGGGACCACAGTATGGAAGCATTTCCATAATATAAATATGTCGCTGAAGTATCAATTGAACTTAAAGGTGTCTTTACACGGGTACTTGCTTGAGAAAGTTGGTATACACAAACCAGCTTTTTATGTTTTTTGTGTTTACATGGCTAAGGCAGTCTTTCTTCTTCTCGCATCAGGATTGTTGACTCACCAACTAAAAAATCACCAATATAAAAGCATCTTACAACTCTCAATGCTAATGATTGGGTTAATGTGTGCTGCTGAGCAAAATAGAGGGAGCTTTACTATGAATTCTAACATGTGTGGCCTGGAAGTACAGAAAGTGGATGATGGTTCCATTCCCATGTCCTCTGGGTAAATAAATCCCTTTGCCTAACAAGTTTAAGATATTGAAATAATCCAACTGTGTATCACTATTGTTGCTATCCATGGTGATGCAGACTGATTTTTCTACAATCTTTATAAAAACAAGTTTCTTTTCATAAAGATTTATTGACTAAACTGTTCAACAAAAAAAGAAAAAAAATTTTTTTTTAGTCGCTGGCTGGGCCAGCATTTGTTGCCCATCCCTAATTGCCCTTGAGAACATGTAGGTCAGACCAGGTAAGGATGGCAGATTTCCTTCCCTAAAGGACATGAGTGAACCAGATGGGTTTTTACAACAATAGTTTCATGGTCATCATCAAACTTTTAATTCCAGGCTTTTTATTGAATTCAAATTTCACCATCTACTGTGGTGGTGATTTGAACCCAGGTCCCCAAAGCATTACCCTGGGTATCTGGAGTACTAGCCCACTATGCCACCACCCCCACTTAATTTAGCAGACTGGTGACATGTATGTAATCATGTAAGGCTGTTTGTAGCAAGTGGCTTCTTTTTACTTATTCATTGGATTATTTTCTTTGCAAATCATAAATTTCTGTCTGGAATTTTCCTTTGAGAGGAAGCACTGCTTTGTGGATACTCAGAGTGCAGTTCCCCTGTGCTTTCACACCAGTTAAGCAACCTTTAAGCTGGTTCTGTATTTCTGCTAACTGGTACTCAGCTGTTCCCCTGACCTTCCAGGAACAGACAGCTGCTAGAGGTATTATGATTGAACCAGCAATTGTACTACTGTGAAAGAATGCCATGGAATATTTTTGCCTGCTGCCTCAGACTATGTAAATTCTCCTCATGTGCCCTGTGCTTAAAATGATGCTGGCTGAGGTATGCATCTCCTGCTGCATTATGCAGGGGAACCTTGAGGAAAACAGAAGAGCCTTTAAAAAGCCTTGGATCAAGGCTATCTGCATGCATACATTGTCAAAGGACAAAGAAAGGAACTAGTTTAAAGATTTTAATCGCAATTATTTTTATACTGTCAACTGAAAAGTTGAAGATATTATATAATTAAATATTTATATAATGCTTATCCTAAATAAAAATTGACAAAAACTCTTTCATCCAGATGGTACCTTTGTAGTCATAATTCTACTGAGTAACCATAGGATATATTTTCCTATTGCTCCCATTGAAGCCCCAACCCAGATTCTTACAGGACACCACTAGTTGCACCCTGCCAATTAGAGTACCTGCCCATTATCCCTACCCTACCTGTCTCCTGCCACTCAGCCAATTTCCTAACCAGGTCAATAATTGGTATTGCTGAAAAAAGAGACACGTCTAAGCTTTTTGTCTTGCACTCATCAGGCCACTCGCAGGAATACCAATATAAGGGGGAAAACAACAATTTATACTGTATGTGAAGAGAGTGCTGATTGGTTGGCAAGTGACATTGCCATGAAGAATGCACCACAGATGGTGACTGACAGTTGCCAAGCATTGTTTAAAACTTAAACCAGGCAGCTTGGCCCTGATCGGTCAAGGCATTGTCCTGAGGATTGAGTCAGCAAAAGGCTATCACTTATTTTGTTTAGCAGAAGCAGGCGCAATGTGTGTACATGTTCTTTCTGCCTGCAAGGAAGAGGGCCCTGTGTATTAGTATATGTAACTTCCAGTACATGCAAGTGCGCCACACTGCAAGCCTGACTGACAACCTTAAATTGGGTGTCAGTGTAATTCTTAGCACACCGAGGATTATTTAACAAATGGTCTACCGCAAGCCTACCTTCACTGGTCAATATACACATTGGGATTCTTACAATTCCACATGCTATATGATTGGTCTTATTGCCAAACTTGTAAATAGGGCCCGAGCCATTTGCTCACCATGCAAGTTTGACCCTGAAATAGGGCGCATCAAAGATATCCCGCAGGACAATGGCTACCCTGGCCAGATAATTTCACACTGTACATCATGCAAACTCATGAACGGGCTTAAGGCCAGCACTTCTGGCCCTGAAAACTGCCCAGTCTACTTCAGATTACCCTAGAAGGGCAAGGTATCACAGAAATTTGAGCAACAGGTTTCAGCAACAGCTGTTTCATGCTGCTACTATTCAGTAGCAACATGAGTGATATTCGTCATCAACAGGATGATGCCATCAAGCCAAAAAGACGTTCTACCTATCACATAAATGAGTAATGTGGTATATGAATTTTAGTGCCAGTGTGATGCTAGGTATGTAGGCTGTACATCCCAAAGACTGGTGGATCGTATCAAACAGCATGTCCCAGCCGCTGTACACAACAGGCAGGGTACAGACTGTATCCAACCAGCCCGTGCTTGCAAAGCTCAAAGTACAGTGTCCAAAATTAGATGCAATTCTGCAATTGGACAACATTTGCTAAATAATCCTCAATGTGCTAAGAATTACACTGACAACCAATTTAAGGTTGTCAGTTGGGCTCACAATGTGGTGCATTTGCATGTTCTGTAAGTGACATATTTTAATACACAGAGCCCTGTTTTGCAGACAGAAAGAACGTGTACATATAGTGCGCCTGTTTCAGCTAAACAAAGTAAGTGACAACCTTTCGTTGACTCATTCCTCAGGGCAATGCCTTGACCAATCAGGGTCAAGCTGCCTGGTTTAAATTTCAAACAATGCTTGGCAGTTAACTGTCAGTTGCCAGCAGTGGTGCATTCTCCATGACAACGCCACTTACCAACCAAACAGCACTCTCTTCACATACAGTGTAAATTGTTGTTTTCCCCCTTATATTGGTATTCCTGCGAGTGTCCTAATGAGTGCAAGGCGAAAAGCTTAGACATGTCTCTTTTCTCAGCAATACTCAAGTTCTGCACTACCAAATGACTATCAATAATTTGTCTTTAATTTCATGAGCTTTAACTTTAGCTAACAGTCTCTTGTGAGGGACTTCATCAAATACCTTTTGGAAGTCCATATTAATAACATTCCCCTGTCCAGTAATTTCCATCAGCTCTTCAAATATTCTACCAGGTTCATCAGGCATGACCTATCCTTTACAAATCTATGTTGGGTCTCTCTGATCAGTTGAAAATTTTCAAGGTTTTCAGTCACCCTATCTTTAATTATAGTGGGTGATTTTCCCAGAGAGCTAGAGAGAGCTTTGGAAGTGGCAGGCCACCAAATATGCAACAGAGGATGGTGTGCTGATTGCCAGGCGTGTTGCCACCTTCTCGTGATTTTTCCAATGGTTTCCTGCTTGGCAGCAGTGGGAATGCAATCAACCCAATTAAGGAGCCACTTAGTGGCGTTAATTGAAGTAATCCAGCAATTTTTCCTGCAGCGCCCACACCACACCTCTCACCTCTCCCACCCTGTATTTGCACCCCAAAAAATAAAAGGAGGCAGCAGCACAGCAAGAGGTTGAGCTATATATTTAAATGTTTCCGGCAGACAAAGACAAGGCTTTCCCATCTCGCAGCCTTACCTTTGAGCATGGAATTCCTGGAGACAAATGTCTCTGATCACCATGGGAATCGAGGTCTCACCCGTTCCCCTGATGCTGATGACAGCTCCAGTATTTCCCTGGTGCTCCTGTTGCTTGGTTCTCAGCAGAGCTCTGATTGGTCGCACAGTGAGGACTGCCTTCTCCCTCGCAGCAGCCAGCATTGTCCTGAATTCTCACCTACAGAATATGCCCAGCATCCCTAATTGGATGGCAACCTAAATGGCTGCCCCCCATAAAATTCAGCTGACAATTCTGCTATGACATGGAGCAGCTTGAGGCCTGGAAATAATCCCAATGTTGAGTTCCTGAAACTCTCAGCAAAATCCAACCCATAACCTGTAGTAATTTCCTGACAACAGATGCTGGGCTAACTGGTCTATAATTCCCTGATGTACTTGTCTCAACTTTCTTAAAGAGTAGAATGATATGTGCAATTTTCCAATCTGAAGGAATGGTTCCTGAATTAAGAAAGCTTTGGGAGGTTATACTTACAGCACCTAAAATGTTTATACCCAGGGATGGAAATCATCAGGTCCTGCTGACTTGTCATTCTTTTATGCCACTATTTTCTTCATTACTGTTATTTTATTGATGTTAATCTTGATGAGCACTTGAACTTGATTCAATATTAGTTTCTTTGGGATTTTCAGCATGTTGACCTCTTCCTCCATTTATAATTCAACATGACCACTATTTCCTTATTTCCATTGATTATATCACTTCTATCAGCTTTTAATAGGCTCACCCTCCTTTTCCTAACCTAATTGCAAATATTTTTAATGTTGATTTTGATATCACTTCTGGTTTCTTTTCATACTCTATTTTGTAGTTCTTACTAACTATTTTATCACCCTTTAGACTTTATAAAATGTCTTCTGGAAGCCTATGGCCAGAATTTTGTGGCCCTGTTGGTGTCAGGCGCCATGGCGAGCAGGAGGGACACATTATGGCAAGAAGGCCAAAAAATTGGTTTCTTGCCGTTGTGAAACCAGTTTGCAATCATCCCCTCAGTCTGACTATGGTGAGCTGCGTTACCTGCCGCCACACATCGGGAACCTAATTTCAATACTTTAGCATCTCATTATAAGCCCTGCTCCCCAGACTCACCCCCCCCAACGCTGGATCATCCAGGCACACCAACGTGTTTCATAACTGTACAAAAGTGATGCGCACCTGGTGAGCTGCACTTCGCTCAGGACTTTGAGGTTTGTTTCCCTACCTTGGTTTGGGCAGCATTCGCAGTCATCAGCGCCAGGCTTCACAGACAGCACCACATCACTTTTAGAGGGCTCACAGACAGGTCTCTACCTACCAGACCAGCCATAAGGTGGAGGTGGTTTTTCAAAGGCTGCAGGGCTAGGGCTTGCTTGGGGAAGGGGGAGAAGTTGCCTCAGGCAAGGGATGAAGCTGCAGGGTGAGGGCTGTACTGGGGAAGGGGGTATCCCAGGGTATGTGTGGGGGAAAATGTTGATCTGTGCAAGTGGCCTCAAGACAGTGAGGGCTGAGGAGCCAATCTTCAGAGGAGATGAGGCCAGATGGAGATGTGAGGTTGTGTGTGGGAGAGTGAGCGGTGATATCCCTTGGGCTGGCAGTGAGTGAGATGCCAGTGAATGTGTGATGGGCTTGTGAGTGTGTGAGTTGAGAGTGATGAGATGGTTGCCTTACCCTGGCAGCACAGATGAGATCATTCATCCATTTGCTTCACTGGATGGCCAATCTCTTGAGTGCAGCACTGGCACTGATCACCACTGGCACCGCCTCCCAAGCCGAAGTGGTGGGACTGATGGACCTTCTGCGGCCAGAGCGGGGGGTAGAGGACATCACAGAAGATCTCCACAGCGTCCAGGGATGTCACTGTTCTTGGCTTTTGGGACCATGTCTTCACCAGAGCAGTCCTGGACTGCAAGAATTGAGAAGTATGCACACGGCTGCTGTTTAAATATGGTACCCTGTGTGAGGAAGCAGTGAGGTAACAGTGTGGTGGGAAAATTGGAGGCCACCCACCATCGAGACAGCGTGTTTCCTGTGGCTGCATATTTAATAAGGCGGAAATGGGGTGATACGGTGTGAAACCGGCCATTGCAGCTGGCAGGTAAAATGACATTTTTTCCCGCCCGCAACTCTGGGACAATTCCACACTATATAAATAACATCTATTGGCATTCCCCTGATGACTACTGACCACATTTCTAAGTTTGCTGATGACACAAAGATTGAAGGCATTGTGAGCAGTGTGGATGAAAGAATCAAATTACAAAGATGAAATTACAAAGATTAATAAAAGTATGAAACTGTGGCAAATAGATTTCTATGTAAGCAAATGTAAGATCATCTACTTTGGATGTAAAAACAATTGAACAGAGTACTTTCTAAATGGTGCAAAGCTAGAAACAACGAAGGCACAAAAAGACTTTGCAGTCCATTTTAATAGATCATTAAAATGTCATAACAGCTACAGAAAATAGCCAAAAAGGCTGATGCAATGCTGGTCTTTATATCTTGAGGATTAGGTAAGAGGGGATGGATGTTATACTACAGCTATACAATGCCCTCATAAGGCCATGCCTAGCGTATTGCAAGCAGTCCTGGGCATCACAGCTCAGGAAGAATAAATTGGCCTTGGGGGGAGTGTAGAATTAATTTACTGGAATGATACCTAGATTGCAAGGATTAAGTTACGAGGATTGTACTCCCTGGACTCTGGAAGGTTATGGGTGATTTGACTGAAGTTTTCACAATATTAAGGGGAACAGACAGGGTAGATTGGGTGAAAATATTTCCATTGACTGGGGAGACTAGGACAAGGGGAATAATCTAAAAATTGGAGCCAGACCGCTTTGGAGTAATTTTGGAAACATTTTGGCACACAAAAGGGTGGTAGGAGTTTGGAACTCTCTTCCACAAATGGCAGTTAATGCTACATTAATCAATAATTTTAAGTTTGAGATGAATAGATTTTTATTAACCGAAGCTACAAAGGCATGTGAAGCAAAGACAAGTATGTGGAATGAGGTCCCAGATCAGCCATGATTGCACTGAATGGTAAAATGGTAGAGTGAGGTGATGGCATAGTGGTATTATCACTAGGCTAGTGACCCAGGGCAAAGCTCTGGGGACCTGGGTTTGAATCCCACTATGGCAGATGGTGAAACTTGAATTCAATATAAAAAATTAAAAGTCTGATGATGATCAAAAAGCCATTGACAATTGTTGTAAAGACCCATCTGGTTCACTAATGTCCTTTAGGGGGGGGAAATCTTTTGGCCTACATGTGACTTCAGGCCCACAGCAATGTGGTTGACTCTTAAATATGCCCTCTGAATGAGAGCAATTAGGGATGGGCAATAAATGTTGGCCTAGCCAGTGATGCCCACATCCCATGAACAAATTTTTAAAAAAGGCTTGATGGGCTAAATGATCCACTCCTACTCCTAAGTTCCTACAGTTGTTTGTATTGAGCAGTGAAAAGTAGATTGAATTTTATTGGGTGGAATTGAATGGCCTCCACCTGTGGAGACAGTCCTTATGTCCGGAGGTACCAGCAAAACCTCCTCTTTAGTTGAAATCTCTGGAGGCAGTAGTGCTGCCAGTGAAGGTGGTGCAATGTTCAGCGGAAGTGTCTTAATCTGATACATGAATTGAACCTGGTGACATTTTAAATCTGTCCCCTCATTATTGTGCCACATGCACGTCAGGAAAATGGTAAAATCTCATTGAGAAAAATAAATTATGTCATTACATTGCAGACAGAATTGGTTTGAGTATATAGCAACAAACTTACAAAGCTCTTCTCACCAGCAATGGTGCCTCTTAAATATTCACAATAATTTTTATTTTAATTTTCTCCTTTGACACCTCGGCTTTATAAAATTCAATTGCCTGGCATTCCTCAGAGTAATAATTCCCCTGGTGACTATGTGCAGTAACTTTGTAAGTGTGTTAAAGATAATGGGCAGCGTTATCCCCCCATCAGGGAGGTTGTGCAGAGGCTGGCGGGAACCCGATTGGCGTCCCCAATCGGGGACACGCCGCCATTTTATGTGGGCGGGCCACGCAAAATGAGCGCCCCCTGTGCGGGCGATTCCCTGAGTAGTTCCCTTCGCTCTTTTGCGCATGCGTGCAAAAGAGAGCAGAGATCTTGCCTCAGGGAGATCAGTTTAAGGTTTTAAAATTTAGATAAAGGAAATAAAAACTTTTAAAACATGTCCCCTCATGTGACAGTGTCACATGAGCTGAGACATGTCAATGAATTTTTAAAATAATTTTTACTCAATTTTAAAACACCTCATGAAACTTCATCCCACCCGTGGATGAGGTTTCATGAAAAATACGAAGGCCGCCTGGGCTCTTCACCTGCCCACCAACCTTAAGGTTGGACGGGCAGCTCCTTTAATTGTTTTAATTAGGTTTTAAATGGCCTTAATAGGCCTTTGACAGTTCGGCGGACGCGCAGCCAAGTTGGCTGTGCGCCCGCCAAACTGACAACCCAAATGACGTGTGGTGACGTTGGGACACCTGCCTGATATCACCGCGCGTCATTTTACACGTCGGCGAGCAGGCCCCCCCCCCCCGGCTTGCCGACAGGAAAATGCTGCCCTATGCTTCTATTTGTAACTTGTGAACATGTCCTTTGAAGTATTTATTTCTGTTCTTTTAGGGTGTGTTTGCAATTTTTCCAGAAATACTGAGCAGAATAAAATTTCCCATTAGCGAAATTTCCCATTGGTAGTGAAAGATACAGAAAACGCATCTGTGATTGGAATGGCTACAGCAACATTAAATCAGCCTCTGAAACTTGATGCTACTGAGGGTTACAACAGAACTAGGGTTGCAAGTAAAATTACTACACCCAAGGGCACCAAGTTTATGGATTACAATTATTTAAGAAAAGTTGGAAAACAAAATGTTATTCAGCTAAAACTTATATTGAGAGTTTTTTTAAATAGCACATGTGAAAAACAGTAATTTGGTAGCATAAGTTGGTGTTTGAATTATACTCTGTATAAAACAGCTTAAATTGAGAAAGATATGGGGGTGAGAGAAACAGGGAGGCAGTGTGTCCTTTTCATGCTAATTTGAATTAGCCTGGAAAAATTTATTAATTTTGCTTCCAATCTCCACCCCTCCATCATTTTCGCATGGTCCATCTCTGACACTTCTCTTCCCTTCCTTGACCTCTCTGTCTCAATTTCTGATGATAGACTGTCCACCAATATCCATTACAAGCCTACCGACTCTTACAGCTACCTCGACTACAGCTCCTCACACCCCGCTTCCTGTAAAGACTCCATCCCATTCTCTCAGTTCCTTCGCCTCCGTCGCATCTGTTCTGATGACGCTACCTTCAAAAACAGCTCCTCTGACATGTCCTCCTTCTTCCTTAACCGAGGTTTTCCATCCACGGTCGTTGACAGGGCCCTCAACCGTGTCCAGCCCATATCCCGCGCATCCTCCCTCACGCCTTCTCCTCCTTCCCAGAAACATGATAGGGTCCCCCTTGTCCTCACTTATCACCCCACCAGCCTCCGCATTTAAAGGATCATCCTCCGCCATTTCCGCCAACTCCAGCATGATGCCACCACCAAACACATCTTCCCTCACCCCCCCTGACGGCATTCCGTAGGGATCGTTCCCTCCGGGACACCCTGGTCCACTCCTCCATCGCCCCCTACTCCTCAACCCCCACCTATGGCACCTCCCCATGCCCACGCAGAAGATGCAACACCTGCCCCTTCACTTCCTCTCTCCTCACCGTCTAAGGGCCCAAACACTCCTTTCAAGTGAAGCAGCATTTCACTTGCATTTCCCCTAACTTAGTCTACTGCATTCGTTGCTCCCAATGCGGTCTCCTCTACATTGGAGAGACCAAACGCAAACTGGGCGACCGTTTTGCAGAACATCTGCGGTCTGTCCGAAGAAATCCCCAAACCTCCCTGTCGCTTGCCATTTTAACATTCCACCCTGTTCTCTTGCCCACATGTCTGTCCTTGGCTTGCTGCATTGTTCCAGTGAAGCCCAACGCAAACTGGAGGAACAGCACCTCATCTTCCGACTAGGCACTTTACAGCCTTCCGGGCTGAATATTGAATTCAACAACTTTAGATCTTAAACTCCCCCTTCCCCCCATCCCCACCCCGTTTCTCCCCCCTCCCCTTTTTTTTCAATAATTTATATAGATTCTTCTTTCCCCACCTATTTCCATTATTTTTAAATCTAAAACTAAAACCTTGTTAGTCTTTCCACCCCACCCCCACTAGAGCTGTACTTTGAGTGTCCTGTCTTCCATTCTTAATTAGCACTTTTCTTAGACAAATATCACCACCTTCAACACCTCTTTGATCCTTTTGTCTGTGACATCTTTTGATTATCTGCTCCTATCACTGCTTGCTTATCTCCACAACCACCACACCCTCAACTTCTCTCTCCCCCCGCCCCCCCCACCTTAAACCAGCTTATATTTCTCCTTTCTCCTAACTATGCTTCAGTTCTGCTGAAGGGTCGTGAAGGCTCGAAACGTTAACTGATTTCTTCTCCACCGATGCTGCCAGACCTGCTGAGTTTTTCCAGGTAATTCTGTTTTTGTTTTTTATTTATTCAAGTTTGACGTCAAACAAACTATCTAATTATCAATGCATTGTCGTCTCTATATTAGTAATAGATAATTACTAACATCTCTGTTGGTGGAGAGAGAAGCGGAAACAACAGACAGAGAAAGGAAAAGGAAGAGAGAGAAGGAGTGAACAAAAAAAATACTGCAGGGAGGATATTTATTGTAATGAGTCCACCCAGGACCTCTGCCACTAATGTCACTAAATACCAATAGCCCCTTCATGGAACAAACTCTAAGATCTGTAAAAGCCCAAAACCAATCCTGAATGCAACCAATAGCCAGATCAGCCCAAACACAGCAAAACCCCCAAAAAGACCAAAGTCCAGCTAACATGTCAGGCATTCCATGCTGTGATGTATTCACAACTTTAAATCTTCTCAGAGTCAAAAAACATACGTAGATGAAAGGAAATACATAATTAAGGCAAGGCTTTTGCATTTTTCACAAAACAAGGGACAATTGTGGAATCCAATCTGCATAGCATTAGCAAAAGTTTCAGAAAATCATTTAAGAAAGATGCAATTTGCCTTACTGGGGTGATTTTCCCCAGCTCCTTTAGGTGCTAATGAGCCTTGTGGCCAAGATGGAGTATTGAGCTGCAATGCCGCTCTAACCTACATTTAATGTAAACTGCCACCTTAGCAGAGGAGTTGAAACATGGGCTAGGAACAGCTACCCTGATGATCGTTAAATGTCTGACTATCACTGAAATTGCCCATTGGTGCACATTAAAGAGGCTTCAAGGAATTTTGGTGGTAGCCCTCTCCTAACAGTGACAAGCTGAATTGGAGTAAACAAGTCATTGCTGAGGTTTTCAAATGCTAGTTACATGCTAGTTCAGTTTTCAATGTTCACTTGCTGCAGAAGGTTTAAATAGGACTTTTGAAGCACATCAGGAGACTTTTTGGGACAATTTATTGAGACTTCACCAACAGTCTATCACCATTTATTCCTGAAATTCTCTGAGAAGAGCCCAGGCAGAGCAGTAACAGCTGCTGTAGGAAAGAGGAACAGGAGGACAAGATTGACTTCCTCCCTCTGGGAGAAGAAGACATCTCTCCTCCTCTGAACTTCCTCCACCAGGATCTCCTTCTCCTTCTGAGAACCTCTGACCTGGGGAAGGTTGAAGAATGGCTAACTGGATGCTGTATCGGATGTCTGAGAGCCAGGATGGCTCAGAGACTGACTGTGCTGCTCTGTGGCATCTAGTATCCTCCCCAGCTTTGGTATGAGTGAGTGGACCCTTGAGTGTTAAATCTTCAGGCGACTGCTTTAGCACCTGCAGCTAAGTTCAAGCTATGGAACTAGCAATTAGGCTCAAAATTGTGTGCTAAGCCCACACTTTCAAACATTCATGTCTTATTAGCAGAGCACACTTTTAAAACGTGCTTTCACCCTTTACCCAAAATAACTTCTACCTAGTCTCTGTAAATCAATGGCCTTGATGTTATCACCTACATGGAAGAAACATTCCTATTGTTAGAGAACAATCTACCCTCCATCTGTATGGGAGACCTGTCTGTTGGAATTTTAAATTAATTGACATCAGACTATACTATACAGCACAGGGGAAGAATTTTGGAGGTGTTGATGGACAGATCTTTGAAACCAAGAACATGGTGTTCAGCTGCTGTAAATAAGGCAAATAGGATTTGTGTGATAACTGAGTCCATACAGGGAATGGGTTTGTCACCATCTGGAATACCGTTGCTTTTCTGATTGTTGTATTACGAGAAGAGCATCATGACACTAGGCAAGGTGCAGCAAAGGGCTGTCTACCTGTCTTATACCTAACATTAGACACCTTGAGGGTTAAAACAGATAGTGCCTGGAAAAGGGTGGAGGGATTAACCTACTCCCCTGTTTATTGAACTGCAGACAGCATGAAGTGCTGTCTTCTTATTATCATAATTGCTGTGAGCAGCCAGCCCTAACTGCTCTGTTCAGAGGCTGCACGCAACAGCAGGGGGCCCAATATTGTGAGTGCCTAGCACTACTTAAAGGTAGCCTACAGGTGTATCATGGCTGAAATGGGTGCTGGGAGTTACTCTACATGCAAAGAATGAAGAATGGCTAATGAAGAATGGCTAACCGCATGCTGCATTGGGCATCTTAGTTGAAGAGGATGGGGAGAAGGTGAGATGTCTGTATTAAGGGAGGCAGGAGGGCCCTCCAACCACTTGCAAATGGTATAGATAACTGCAGAAGTCAATGCCAGGCCTCCAAGAATACCAATACAATGCAGAAAGAAGCTTAATGATCTCATGAGTTGTCAAGGCCAGTGAATGAATCTTTAAATGCCATATCCTACCAACTGCATCACCAGCCTCACCCATTGTTTAATTCACCACAATCCCATCACTTACCAATCAATAATCTCTATCAATGAGGACTCATTCCTAATGTTCACATGCTTGACCACCCCTCACAAACAGGACATTATTGCAAGCCTCACACCCATATCCATGTTTGCACACATTGCCAGCTATGTAACTATGCCAGCCACATAACCCAAACAGACAATACTCATTGGCTCACTTCCCTCTCTCTTCCAGGAGAAGGTGTTGCACAACTGGAGGCAGAGGGACTGAACTGGAGAGGGAAGAGATGTGCCAACATGTTCTGACCCCCAAGAAACAGAGAGTGTTGGCTATTAGGAAAGGACCATTGCTGGGGTGGTAGCCTAGGCTGAGGTGGTGCAGTCCAAAACCAGGCCTTCTAGGCCCACAGCTGCTTGAGATCATCCTACAAGGTCAGATGCAGTCTTCCCCAGCAAAAGTCAGTAGCCTCCCACCAGCCATGCTATAGCCACTGGGGAAGCACCATTTAAGAGGACTAGAAGAGGCAAAGGGAAAGTGCAGAGGCATTAAGGGAAAGTACAAAGGTGCATGCACGATAGCATGATTCCAATTTATCCGTTTGAATTGGAATATGTATTTTGCATTGATTTTGATGTTTGCATTATAGGGGAGAAATTTTAGCTCAGTGGGCGGGTGCGTGCCCGACCTGACCGAACATAAAATGATGCGCGATGATGCCAGGTGAGCGTCCCGACATCATTGCACACTTGTGCGATACTTCAGTTGGCGGGCAAATGCCAGAGTCGGCAGCGCCCCCGCCAACAACTAAAAAGCCTATTAAGGCCTTTGAAGTCATAATTGAAATAAATTTTTCGCTGCCCGTCCAACCTTAGGGCTGGCGGGCAGGCGAAAAGGCCAAGCGACCATTGCATTTTTTAGGAAACCTGATCCATGGGCGGGTTAATGTTTCCAACAGCAAATAAATTTTTTTTTTAAATTTAAATTTCATTTATAACACGTCCCTGCTCATGTGACAGAGTCACATGAGGGGACATGTTTTATAACATTTTTAAAATCTTCACTTTTGATGATTCAAAATGTTCATCTCCCTGAGGCAGCTCTGTGCCTCAGGGAAATTTTCAAGCACACACCCCCGCGCAGGGACGAATTTCAGGCTCACCCTCTTCCCCTCCCCACACACAGGCAGTGCTGAGCGGTGCTGCTCATGTTTCACGCTGGGCCGGCCTTAATTTGCCCGCCAGCGTGAAATCGCGGTCCGGCCCCGATCACAGGCAGCGGTCGGCTGCCCCTGCCCACCCCCACCAAGCCCGCCCGACAAGGGAAAAATCCTCCCCATTGGAAAGAAATTGATGTGATTGTCAGCGATGGTAGAAAGGCAAGCAGTGTGAAACTGTTGGTGAATGGGAAGGCATGGCTGAAGTTATTGATATCGCTCATTAATTATTTGTTCATGTGGACCCTAGGCAGAACTGGGTTGTTGAGGTTGCAGTCTCCCTTCCTCTTCCTTCTCTTCATCCTCCTTATGCTCCTCAGTTTCTCATCCAATAAGTGGTGGCAAAGGCTGTTCTCTCACAATGGACAGGTAGTGCAGCACAGCATAACAAGTCTTGAGATTGCAGGGTTCCTCCAGAGCAGTAGAATTAATGCACCAGGGTGCCAAGGTCTGTTCTATCATATTTCTTGAGGCAGCATACCTCTTGTTGTGTGCCTGATGTGTGCGTAGGTTGCGAACTGAAGTTATGAGCATACTGTAAGTGGGTAACCCTTATCGCCCAGTAGCCACCCTTTGGTTTGCCGTAGAGATACAGATGACACAGTGGACTGCCGCAGAATGAATGCATCGTGGTTGTTGCCAGGATACCGGGCGTGGACCTTCATGGCGCACTGTGGTCATACACCAGCTGCTTGTCAGGGAGTGGAATCCGTTTTGGCTCAGGCACATGACACAGTTGGCATGAGGCCTACACAAAACCTGGAACCCTTACAAACCCTTGTGTTTGCTTTGCCCTGTTTCTCCCTGCCAAGAGTGAAGGAGGTCACTCTTTACATAGAGAGCCTCAGTTACCTTCCTTATGAGCGTGATAGAATCTATGGTCAAAGCTTGTATTTTTTGAGATAGATCCTAACTGAGAAAGGAAACTGACCCTCCCAGCTGCCAAGGAAACCAAGACTGAATCTGAGATTCAGATTTCTGGTTGAAGCTATATAAAAGGAGACAGAGCCATCAGATTTCAGTAGATGGTAAATCCAGTGTTGGAGTACAAGAAGACTGACAGAGGCTAGATCCAGAAGCTGAGAATAAGCAAATATACAGTTGCTGCAGTTGTTTTGGTTACTTGAAGATAACCTTGGTGGATCTACGTCATCCAGACCATCATAAGCAGAGTTAAGAAGGTTCTGCCTATATGTGTCATTTTTGGTGAAGACTGTGTCCGTGGAACTCGGGTTGGTTGTATGTTGCAGTTGGCCGAGGATAAAGTTAAATCCTAGAAGAAGAGGAGCTTAAATTCTTCCTTCTTAAGGAAGGTAGGGTTTTGAAGAATTTTGTGACTGAGATTGATGATTTATATGCTGAATAGTCAGCTGAACAAATTTGCAAGACCTGTCTTAGTTGTATAAGACCATAAGACATTGGAGCAGAAATTAGGCCATTTGGCCCATCGAGTCTGCTCTGCCATTCAATCATGGCTGATAAGTTTCTCAACCCCATTCTCCCGCCTTTGATCCCCTTACCAATCAAGAGCCTATCTATCTCGGTCTTAAATACACTCAATGACCTGGCCTCGACAGCCTTCTGTGGCAATGAATTCCATAGATTCACCACTCTCTGGCTTAAGAAGTTTCTCCTCATCTCTGTTCTAAAAGGTCTTCCCTTTACTCTGAGGCAGTGCCCTCGGGTCCTAGTCTCTCCTACTAATGGAAACATCTTCCCCACGTCCACTCTATCCAGGCCTTTCAGTATTCTGTAAGTTTCAATCAGATCCCCCCTCATCCTTCTAAACGCCATCGAGTATAGACCCAGAGTCCTCAAACGTTCCTCATATGTTAAGCCTTTCATTCCTGGGATCGTTCTCGTGAACCTCCTCTGGGCCCTCTCCAGAGCCAGCACATCCTTCCTGAGATATGGGGCCCAAAATTGCTCACAATATTCTAAATGTGGTCTGACCAGAGCCTTATAAAGCCTCAGCAGCACATCCCTGCTTTTATATTCTAGTCCTCTCGAAATTAATGCCAACATTGCATTTGCCTTCCTAACTACCGATTCAACCTGCAAGTTAACCTTAAGAGAATCCTGGACTAGGACTCCCAAGTCCCTTTGCACTCCAGATTTCTGAATTCTCTCCCCATTTAGAAAATAGTCTATGCCTCTATTCTTCCTACCAAAGTGCATGACCTCACACTTCCCCACATTGTATTCCATCTGCCACTTCTTTGCCCCTTCTCCTAACCTGTCCAAATCCTTCTGCAGCCTCCCCGCCTCCTCAATACTACCTGTCCCTCCACCAACTTTGTATCATCTGCAAATTTAGCCAAAATGCTCTCAGTTCCTTCATCTAGATCATTAATGTATAAAGTGAAAAGTTGTGGTCCCAACACTGACCCCTGCAGAACTCCACCAGTCACTGGCCGCCATCCTGAGAAGGACCCCCTTATTCCCACTCTCTGCCTCCTGCCAGACAGCCAATCTTTTATCCATGCTAGTACCTTGCCTCTAACACCATGTGCTCTTATCTTACTGAGATGCCTCCTGTGCGGCACCTTGTCAAAGGCCTTCTGGAAGTCCAAGTAGATAACGTCCATTGGTTCTCCTCTGTATAACCTGCTCGTTACCTCCTCAAAGAATTCT
Source organism: Cetorhinus maximus (assembly GCF_964194155.1). Lineage (NCBI taxonomy): Eukaryota > Metazoa > Chordata > Chondrichthyes > Lamniformes > Cetorhinidae > Cetorhinus > Cetorhinus maximus. The sequence continues at coordinate 96,446,281 of NC_135881.1, read as the reverse complement.
AACAGATTTGTCAGGCATGACCTCCCCTTGATGAAACTATGCTGACTTTGCCCTATTTTACCATGCACTTCTAAGTATTCTGAAATCTCATCCTTAATAATGGACTCTAAAATCTTACCAACGACTGAGGTCAGGCTAATTGGCCTGTAATTTCCCGTCTTTTGCCTCACTCCCTTCTTAAACAGGGGGGTTACATTCGCCATTTTCCAGTCCTCTGGGACCCTCCCTGACTCCAGTGATTCCTGAAAGATCACCACTAACACCTCCACTATCTCTTCAGCTATCTCCTTCAGAACTCTGAGGTGTAAATCCATCTGGTCCAGGCAATTTATCCACCTTCAGATCTTTCAGTTTTCCTAGCACCTTCTCCTTGGTAATGGCCACCATACTCACCTCTGCCCCCTGACTCTCTTGAACTTTGGGGATGTTACTCGTGTCTTCCACCGTGAAGACTGATGCAAAGTACCTATTCAGTCCCTCCGCCATTTCTTTGTTCCCCACTACTACTTCTCCAGCGGCATTTTCCAGCAGCCCAATGTCTACTTTTGCCTCTCGCTTACCCTTTCTATATCTTAAAAAACTCTTGCAATTTCTTTTATATTACTGGCTAGTTTACCCTCATATTTAATCTTCTCCCTCCTTATTTCTTTTTTAGTTGTCCTCTGTTGGTCTTTGTAGGCTTCCCAATCCCCTGGCTCCCCACTGCTCTTCATGGCATTGTATGCTTTCTCTTTAGCTTTTATGCTGTCCCTGACTTCCCTTATCAGCCACGGTTGCCTCATCCTCCCTTTAGTATGCTTCTTCTTCCTAGGGATGAATTTTTGCTGTGTCTACCAAATCACTCCCAGAAACTCATGCCATTGCTGTTCCACTGTCTTTCCTGCTAGGCTCATCTCCCAGTCAATTCTGGCCAGCTCCTCCCTCATGCCTCTGTAGTTGCCTTTATTCAACTGTAATACCGTTACATCTGATTCCAGCTTTTTCCTCTCAAATTGCAGGGTAAATTCTATCATATTATGGTCACTTCCTCTTAAGGGTTCCTTCACCTTAAGGTCCCTTATCAAATCTGCCTCATTCCACATCACTAAATCTAGAATTGCCTATTCCCTAGTGAGCTCCACCACAAGCTGCTCCAAAAAGCCATCTCGTAGACATTCCACAAATTCCTTTTCTTGGGATCCACTACCATTTAATATGTAATTTATAGTTTATAATCAACACAATTTGCCCATTAATTAATGCTTAGCTTATGTTGATTCTGGGTTTTAGAGTATAGGTTGTTACCTAAGATAGTATTTAGTGTTTGCTTTGTTTGAGTCTTGTAGAGTAAAATTTCTTCTGTTTTAAACCATTGAATCTTGTGGCTTCATTCTTTTAGCAAATAACTGGGATGTCAGATTTATTTTAAATAAAACAATGTACTCGTCTCGTTCAGGATTATAACAGCAAAAAACCATTGCTTAAATCTCTGGTAGCAGCTTGGAAGCAGCCAGACACACACAAGTTCAAAGCCAGTCACCTTGATAGCTACAGGTAATGCAGGCCTTGCCCTGCTGTGAGATTTGAGTTGTAGCCACAGCAGGTGGCAAGTTTCAGTGACGGCCACTTTGGTGAAGGGCAGACGTCTTAAGCATTGATTGTCACTGAAGTTCAGGTAGAACAATTGCATGTTTCTGCTTTCTTCCACCATTTTGAGCAGCTTGTCCTGTTCTGTGTAGCCTCGGCTCATTCTCCCAGTCATGCTCAATGCCAAGAGCATGGCCTACAAATGCAACCATGTCTGGGCGCAACTGATTACTGCAAAAGCCTTTAAGTCAGCAAAAACGTATTTCAACACCTGCTGAACCACTCTGTGTAGACTACTGAAACTTTAACCAACCATAGAAAACTCTAACAATTCATAGAATCCTGGCAACAGCAAGAAGAAATAAACTACTAACTAAGCTGTAAGTAACCAATGATCCCTTTAAAGAACAGCGGTAGAGGAGAGGTGGGGGTGGTATCCTTTATGCATAGGCATAGGCTGAAGCATGAAGCTCCAAAGTGGTGATGGCACCCTGATTGCAGACATTATTTGCCTAATCTGCATGCTGCCAGCAGACGTTAGATTTGCATACATTAGCCCCTTGAAATCCACTGTACTTCCCATCAAGAATGTACACAAGGCAGACACCATTTTGGATGTCAATGGGCCTCATTGCATCCAAAAAATAGGTATTGCTGAGCTTAACTACAACTCTCTCCTCCCTGTGCTTCAAAGAGAGACTACAGAATCTCAGTTTATTTATACTGGGGGGAATAAGTGAGGGATTTTATTGAGGAATTCAGGATCCTATCAGGATATTGACAAGATGACCCTTGAGAAACTGTTTAGTATGGCGTCAGGAATGACAATGATAGGCCAAGGGATGAGATTCAGAAGAGGGAGGGTAAGAGGACTATTTCACTCATAGGGTGCCAAGACAGACAATCAAGGCTAATAACATTCATAATTTTAAGACCAAGTTGGAGAGGCATTTGCTAGAAGATCAATTGCGGGATCCAGGTAATGAATTGTTTTGAATTTGGAGACTAAATGAATTGCAATGGTTTTTTAGCGGCTTTGTGTATCCTTACATTCCTAGGGACTAGAATTTACCAAAAGACATTGTGATCAGTATCTCTTGTGTATGAAAATGTATTGAGAGGGTATCAGGTAACCCAGGATCTCATCTTGGAGGACTTCACATAAATGGAACTCAAAATGCATAGCAAATAAAAGGCAGGAATTTGCACGATACTGGCACCAAAATTAACCACAAGTATAAGACGGGTTAACACATTAAGAATTCACTGTGCTGCCTTGCAGGTTTTCAATTGGACCAGATTTCAAACCACAGTGGCACTAACTTATTGATAACAGCAGTACTTTGGGCCTGCTATGTTTGCACACATTCTCAACATGATGCCCCTAATATCCCACTGTGCTGTTGAAGTCAATGATTTTTTCATACAGTCTTCAGTGTAACTTTGCTGAGGTTCATCAAGCAGTGAGTGTGCTCTGGGCATAAGATATGCACTTGTGTAAAGACTAGTCCTGTCATTAAGCCATTTTATGGACAGTCCTATAGCTGGGGACATGGCCTCCTTTTCATTGCCCCATCCGTCAGTGCATATGCAAGCTCTAACTTGTTGATTGACAAATTCATTCAAACACAACTTAATTAGATCAGGTTAAGAAGCTCCCCAAAGTGCAAATAAGTAGATGTCTGCCGCTTTCAGCTGAAAGCCTGGGCCTTTAATGGAGTGGTGTCAAAATGTAAAACCACATATGGTATAATTTCAAAGATTTCCAATTTTCTGAACTGAATTACTAGGAGATCATTATGAAAATAATGGTCCAGATTTTGTTGGATCATGGCATTTCTCAATTTGCCCTGTTATCTAGACTTGTTCCTACATGCTTAGGTTTTAATATTTTTGTCCACAAAGTTGCTGGAAGTACAAACTGATAACATGCGTTGAGAGAAACAGGGCACCTGATGAACAACAGGACAAACAGTGCATCTCCTTAACCAATGAGATTAAAGAATTGAGAAGCAAACAGAGAAACAACTGACAAGTTTGGGGGTGAGTGTGAATTAGAGTGGGTAAGTTCAATGTCAAATCAGGTACAGAAAGAGAAATGGAGAGGGAAAGAAGGATTGGATTAAGACAGAGAAATCAGAAACAGAAAGGAAAAGTAAGAAAAAAGTTAAACATTTAAAATTTGACATTTTTAAAATCTCCAGCAACAACTCACAACCTGAAACAATAACACTCCAAACTTATAATTATTCACTCTCTTGGCAAAAGAGATTGATTGGCAGTCATTAATAATTATCACTTTGTAAAAAGGTACTTATGCTGTTAATTACTAGATTTAACTTTCTATGGTGAGTTTAATGGGCAATTTATATCTTTAAATTCCCTAACTCCCTGAAAGCTATGGGGGTGGTTAAAGACAGAGTGTCACTTTCATGAAGTTAAGAGTGGGGAGTGGCACAAATTGGCCAGAAACTTGTGGTGATTTGTAACTTATGGGGTATCACTTGCTCACCATAAGCTGTTGTATAATTTATATATTAATAATGGTGTGCATCCCTTACATGCTGTTATTTTTTCAGCAAATTCTGTATCATTGCTTTGAAGCGTTGGTCTATCAAACAAATCAAACCTCTGAATACTACAATAACTCCAGAATGTAAAATCCTAGTTAGAAGTATGTCCCTTTACTTCAGGAATGAGGAATACATTAAATTAAAGAGGGAGAGTCAATTTGCTTTGGATCTCTGCAATGGGTCTCCTTTGCAGAAGGAAGATTTAAATCGCCATGCTAGTGAGACCTGAACTTTGCCACATATAATCACAGAATGATATAGCACAAAAGGAGGCCATTCATCCCATTGTGCCTGTGTCATCTCTTTGGTAGAGTTATCTAATATGTTGCGAGGCGGCCAATTAAGAGGCTGCTTCAGTATTAAAAATAACGAGTGAGTCCCGAGGTGGGAACACCGAAATTGCGGGCCACTCTGATGGGCTCCACCAGCCCCCATTGTGAGACCAGTGGGAGCACAGCTGAGGATCAGACAGATGACACAGCAGGGAAGCACTGCACCTGCCATCAGCATCTGTGGAACAGATGAAAAGTTCACTGCTGGCCAGCGGAGACATCCATCACCATGGTTTTATCACTGAATGGGGAGTTAGCAGACTTTTCATTTGCTACTGGTGAGCTCTTCAACAGCCTTTGAAGCTACAAGGCTTCGGCTTTCCACGGTGAAGCCACCTCCTTCAACTTGCCAGGGAGTGGAGTCAGCGGGGGCTCAAATGCCATTCGTAAGATCTCATTGCAATGGATAAATACAAGATAATTGCCCCTTTAATCACCCTAATTGGCTACCTGCTACTGCTGGGGGGTGGGGGTGGGGGTGGGTGGGGGCGGGTGGGGGCGGGTGGCCGCTGTTGCTTTTGCAGGAGGCAGGAACACATCAGAGAGATGACCCCACACCCACCAGTCAAAATTATTCCAATCTATCCACGTCCCTTGACCCCTCTCCCCAGCCAGGTCTTCAAAGCTGCCTCTAGAGGGCCAGGGTGATTCCACCCCTTATCCACTCTGCACAGTTTACCTTCCAATTTGGCTTTGTATTATCAGCAAATTTGGATCCATTATACTTGGTCCCTTCATCTGGACCATTAGTATATAGCTGAGGTCCAAGCGCAGCTCCGTGTGGTACCCTGTTAGTAACTGCCATCCTGAAAATGACCTGTTTATTCCTCCTGCCTGTTTTCTGCTCCTTAACCAATTCTCAATCCATGCTAATATATTACTCCAAGTATATGAACTTGTTTTTCATGGGGGTCCTCGTACGCAAATCACAAAAAGCTAGCATACAATTTCAACAGGGAAGGCAAATGGAATGTTGGCCTTTATTTCAAAGGGAATGGAGTATAAAAATAGGGAAGTCTTGCTAAATCTATACAAGGCACCAGTTAGACCACACCGAGAATACTGTGAACAATTTTGGTCCCCTTATCTAAGGAAAGATATACTGGCATTGGAGGCAGCCCAGAGAAGGTTCACTAGGTTGATACCGGGTATGGAGGGATTTTCTTATGAAGAGAGGTTGATAGGTTGGGCCTGTACTCATTGGAATTTAGAAGAATGAGAGGTGACCTTATTGAAACATATAAGATTCTTAGGGGTCTTGACAGGGTAGATGCTGAGAGGTTGTTTCCCCTTGTGGCAGAATCTAGAACCAGAGGGCATAATCTCAGAGTAAGGGGTCATCCATTTAAAACAGAGATGAGGAGGAATTTCTTCTCTCAGAGAGTAGTGAATCTGTGGAATCCTTTACCACAGAGGGCTGTAGTGGCTGGGCCATTAAGTATATTTAAGGCTGATATGGACAGATTTTTAATCAGTAAGGGAATCAAGGGTTATGTGGACAAGGCAGGAAGGTGGAGTTGAGGATTATCAGATCAACCTTGATCTCATTGAATGGTGGAGCAGACTCGATGGGCCAAATATCGTATCTGCTTCAACATCTTATGGTCCTCTCTCAGTGGACCCTTGCTTCCCCTTTATTTCTGGTATGCTTTTTATGTCTGCTGTGGTACAGACAGACAAAAAATACTTGTTTAACATTTCTGCCACTTCCTCACTCCCTATTATAATTTCTACTGTCTCAGCATTTAAGGGACCCATGTTTATTTTCACTACGCTTCTTTTTACATACTTGTAGAAGCTCTTACAATTGGTTTCTTGCTAGTTTACTCTCATATTCTATTTTACCCCTCTTTATCAATTTTTGGTCATCCTTTGCTGTTTTCTAAAACTTCATCCAATCCTGAGGTTTATTGTTCTTCTTGATAATATAATAAATCTCTTCATTTAAACTAGCACAATCCTTAAACCATTTTAGTTAGCCACAGATTGACCACTTTCCCGTGGAATGTTTATTTTTCAACAGAATGAATATTCATTGAACATCATGAAATATTTCTTTACATGTTTGCCATTGTTTACCTACTGTCATTCCTGTTAACCTACTTTTCCAAGCTACCAAGGTCCGAAAGACATTAAGTACTCAAAAGAGTTAGGCCGGGATATTCCAGTCCTGCCAGCAAGGGCGTCGTCGGCGGGTGAGACAGGGAAATTTGGAAGTGAGCAAAATTAAATTGACTTTTGGCCGTTCTCCAAATTTTTCTGTCCCACTCGCGACGATGCCAGCTGCTGGCAGGACTGGAAAATCCCACCTTTAATTTGCTGTTTCATTTCATTGGCATATGCCAGCAGCAAAACACTTGCCCTGGGTGTATTTGTTCATGGGAGTTTATTTCAAACCTTATTTAACTTCAGTGCATCCATCCACCATATCTGCTCACTAACTTACAAGTGGGTTTGTTCTGTGTGTCATATTTACAGAGCAGATGCTTCACAGAAATACAAGTGGGCAGGAAAATATATTGAATTAGCAGAGTTCTCACTAAACAGATGGCACGTAGCCGAATGACGTATGAAGTAACAATGAGAATAATTATGAGAGAACAGTTTGCATTGACTTGTCCCTCTCAGCGACAATTATTTTGATGTTTATCTTTCAGCTTAAAAGGAAATAACATACTCCCTTTTAATGTGACAACTTTATATAATTTTATAATATAATAAAATACTTTATATAATATAATCCTATGTGAGTGGCTTACAATGAACTCTTAATGTGATAAACTTATGAAGAACAGCAAACTACTTATATTGTTTAGAGGTTAATCTTATCATGGAACATTGGAACTTAAAAAAATATACTTCTTAAAGTTTAAAATAATTACTCTATGGCCAGGGTTTTCCTGTTGTCGGGTGGGCCCGAGAGCGGTTCAGAAGCCGACCGCTGCCCGTGATCAGGCCCCGACCATGATTTCACGTTGGCTGGCCAATTAATGGCCAGCCAGCATGAAACACGCTCTGCATTGCTCAGCGCTTCTGGGGTGGGGGCGGGAGGAGCGTGAGCGAGGAAGTTCGCGCATGCACACGGGTGCAGGCAGTGAAAGCTCCCTGAGGCACAGAGCTGCCTCAGGGAGCTGAAGATTTTCCAAATAATGAATAAAGATATTAAAAATGTTCAAAACATGTCCCCTTATGTGACTCTGTCACATGAGCAGGGACGTGTTAGAGACGAGTGCAAAAAGGTATTTTTTTAATCGCTGGGTCGAAACTTCATCCTGTCCGCGGATGAGTTTTTGCCAAAAATGCAAAGGCCACTTGGCCTTTTTGCCCGCCCGCCAACCTAAGGGTTCAGTGGGCTGCGAACAATTTGAATCAATTACTTCATTAAGGGCCTTAATAGGCCGCTTAATTGCTGGCGGATGCACTGCCAACACGTGCACCCGCCGACCGAAATATCGCAAGAGTGCTCGGCGATGTTGGGACACTTGCCTGATGGCATCACGCGTCATTTTACACTCGTTTGGGTCAGGCGCATGCCTGCCCGACGAACACAATATTCTGGCCTATGTGCAATGACTGTTTGATTCAACTGAATGGAAACTTTAGAGAGGGATTAGCAGACACAAGTAAATATAAGAGGCATTAAGTATGTGAATGATAATAGTAGTGGATACTTTAACAACAGTTTTAAAATGAATTTTACATTTACATCTAAAAATAGAATGAAAGAATATGGAGCTGGTTACGCTGAGGTTCTGTTGAGGTTTATTTATGTTCAGTATATTTTCTGACTGCAGCAAACACAACTAATAAAGATGATGTCGCCATTAGACCATGACACATGTTTGAGAGGGAGCCGTATAGAAAATTTCTGCAGGCAAATTCCTTGGCAGAGCAAAATGTAACTGTAGTTTGATATTTATGAAAGCACCCAACCGTATCCCTGAAGGTAGAGGAGGAAAGCTGCCTACACCAGGAATGCAAAGGATTACAGAAATAAATGAACTATCAAATTTACCAGAGGAGAAAAGATGATCTGATTAAAATACATAGACATTTTTTCTTAAACGGATCCACTTTGAAAGTTTATTACATCAGCAATGCTGCTACCTTGCTTGAAGCTGACCTCAATAAAAATGCTCCATGGATTCACACTTTGAACATATGCATCTGTAGTATTTTCAAAAAGAGATTTTCACTGAACACCTTGTGAACCTTTCCCTAAGTTTTCTGTACTAGAATGTTACAGAGCTAAAAATTGGGCTAGTTTGAGAGTTTGGGGATTCCAATGCATGATTATCCCATGCCCTATTGAGATGGTGTAGGCAGTCACAAATTTCATGCTACCTGCTCACTCTGTATTTGCGGCTTGCATCTCCGTATTAAACCTGCTGCTGGCTGGCTCAGCTGGAGGTCCAGATGCATTTATGGCTAACACGAGTTAAAGCCATCCTGCACCTCTTAAAAAGGAGATGCATTCTAGCCAGCATCAGGTGTTGGATCTGTCTCAGAAAGTAATCTTTACAAGGATAAAGAGTACCAATGGAGCAACAGGACAGAGTGTGGGCTCACAGGTTCTCTGATGCAGTGCGGGAGGCCTTATTCCAGGAGGTGGAAAGAAGAGATAACATGTTTCCAAAGGGGGCCAGGAGGCAGTCCAGGCATACACAGTGAAGGAAATGGGAGCAGGTAGCTATGGAGGTCAATGCAAGGAGTCTAGCCCCAAGGACCTTGCTGCAGTGCCACAAAATTTCAATATTCTCACACGAGGTCAGTGAATGCATCTTCAAATGTTATCTCCAACCAATTGCACACTAACCTAATACACTGCTCAATGCATCACATCCCCATCACCTACTCATCAGCAATCTCAAACAATACAATCAGGATTCATGCCTAACATTCAGATGCTCCACCTCACCCCTACACTTTTCCCAATTCTATAAGCCCCATGCCCAGGTCCACCTATTTTGAGCTAGTTATGACAGGCAAACACATTGAAAAGAAAAAAAAAGACTTGCATTTATATAGCACTTTCCATAAACACTGGGCTACTCAAAGCACTTTCCAGCTAATGAAGTACGTTTGAAGTGTAGACACGGCTGTAGTGTAGGAAATGCGGCAGCCAATTTGTTGACTGCAAACTCCGACAAACAGCAATATAAGGAGCAGATGATCTGTTTTTATATGATGTTGATTCAGAGATAACTATTGGCCAGGACACCAGGGAAACTCTCCTTCTCAATAGTGCTATGGGGCCTTCTACATCCACCCAAGGAGGGCCATGGTTTAAGACAGCACCTCTAACAGTGCTCCCTCAGTCCTGCAAGGGAGATTTTTATGATAAGACCTTAGAGTGGGATTTGAAGCCAGAACCTTGTGAGTCAGAGGCAAGAATGCGACCAATTGAGCCACAGCTGACATTGCAACAAAATCACTGACACTTTTGCCTCTCTGTGATAGGACAAGGTGACACATAACAGGATGGAGCAGCAAAGAACTGGCTGGCCTCAGGAATGGCTGCATTTTGTGAGCCTTTTGGAGGAGATACTCCGAACTATTGGTGCTGCAGTGACTGAGGTTGTTGCAATTGGTGTTACTGAAACCATCCAGGATGACAATATGTTCTTGCCTTATAAATCTTCTTAAATCCTATTTCATCCTCATCCTGCAAACTGATATGAATGACAAACTGCACGTGGTGTGATATGCCTCTTGCTTTTCATCCAGTGCCCAACTTCTCTCGCCCGAACCTTCCACCTTCTGCATTTATACATTCAAACATCCAAGAACTGCTAGCCAGTCAGTGTGGTGCTGAAGGGCAAGAACAAGAGGAGGTATATGATAAAGAAACACCATCACTTGATCTGACACTCGTAGCCACCAGCTCATATATTAGCACATCATGCATTTTAGAGGGTAACATAGAGGTGGAAGCAGCACAGGATGAGCCACTGGGTACCAGTAGGTAAAGGATAGTGTGTATGTCAGCTCCCCAGAGGGCAATGTCGCAAGTGAGTTCTTCTGCAGATGACTCAGATGCAGGCTTCAATGGAGCCACTGCAGAAATGTTTGTTGCATTGGCAGGCCTGACAGAAAGCTTGGTGTTACTGTCAAAGGGCATGGAAGAGTTTTCTTCTAATTTGGCATAAAGCTTCACCAAGAGCTTGGAGCCTATATTTTCCAGTAAGGAAATGGTGGCCAACTCTATGACAGCACTTGCGGATTTAACAGTGATGAAACGTTTGATGGTCGATGTCTCAGCTTCCATTACAGCACAGGCAGAAGTCATCAAAAGTGCTGAGTGCTGCCGTGGAAGCTCAGAACAAGGTCATGAGATCTATGTTTGTTGCTATGCAGGACTGGCTTGCTGCCATGCAGGCTCAGAACATGGCCATCATTGTTGTGGATGCCATTGCTCAAAGTGAATGCAGGTTCTCAATGCAGACCAACAATTTGTGCTCCAACAGATTACTTGAATTTCTTGAGCCACTGCCCTGGGGGGAGTGTCAATGGCTCTGTGGTGCACAAATCTGCTGTCCTGTCTCAGATAGTAACATTCATCCTCCCATCAGTGCCCCTGCTGATGCCTCTCAGCCTGCTACCACCCATGTGAAAGTGGTGAAGTCCCAAAATAGGCCCTCAAGGTCCAGAGCCGGTTGAGGTCATCCTTCAAGGACATCTGCAGTCTCCCCCACTGCAAATCTGCAGCCTTCCACCGCCTGAACTGCAGCCACTGGGGTAGCGCTGAACAGCAACACTCTGAGAAGCAAAGGCAACAACAAAGCACACACTAAGGGATGCGCAAAGGTGAATAGTATTTTTGGAAGTGCTATTTGATAAAGTTGTTACAAAACTTTTTTTTTTGCTCTGTCTTTTGTTTCAGGATTTTGGCCAAGAGGGCACTGTGATGGGATATATCAGAGGGGTTGAAAAGTGGGGCATTTTGGTAATGTAGGGATGTTTTCATGGGGACTAGGACCTGATGAGCTGCTCATGGATGGCCCAGCCTGGGTGCCTCCTCCTTTCTCCTTCCTCATTCTGAGGAGCTTGCTGAAGGTCTGGTGGTAAGGGGCACACCTTCATGAGAGCTAGGTTGCATACCACAAAGCAGATCCCCACATATTTGGAGACACATTTTGACAAACGTTGTCAGTCTCCTCTCCAGCAATCCAGACAATAGAAGCATTATTTGAGAATGCTGATAGTTTGTTGACATTCCTTGTCGCAGCATTGTTCTTGATAGATGACCACTGGCCTCGGTGACATGTGGCGCCCATGGAGCCAGATGTGTACATTCTATGGCTGCCTGCACCATGAGGAGTCCTGCTACCCTGGAATAGCCATGGTCTGCTCATCCTACTTCGCTTTGCTTAGCGAGAAGACAATGAAATCTGCTGTCCATGCATACAGGACATCAATGGACTCTCAGATGCAGCAATGGGTGGCGAACTGAGAAACGTTGGTGATGTAGCTGGCACCAGCTTAGAAGGATCATGAGGCATAGAAATTGAGGGTGATGGTGACATTGATAGCCACTAGCAGCGCTATCTGCGCCCTGCTATGCAGCTGCACATCAGCCTGGAGGAAATGACCTAGTTCTGTGACTAACTCCTTGGTAAATCATATCTACCTCATACACTGCTCCTGGTTGAAGTTGAGGTAGAATAAGTGCTCTCTGAAGACTCTGGGTGAATACGGCCTTCTGTTGAGAGCTCTCCTCTTCACCCCACCACCCCTCCCCCCACATCGCACACCCAGTGCTGAGTGGATAATCCATTTCGGCCTCCTCCAGAGGTCGCTAGCATCACAGATGCCAGTCTTCAGCCAATTCCGATGCCCTCCACGTGATATCAAGAAATGGCTGAAGGCACTGGATACTGCAAAGGCTACGGACCTTGACAATATTCCGGCAATAGGACTGGAGACTTGTACTCCAGTAATTGCTGTGCCCCTAGCCAAGTTGTTCCAGTACAGCTACAACACTGGAAACCACCTGGCATTGTGGAAAATTGCCCAGGTATGTCCTGTACACAAAAAGCAGGACAAATCTAACCCGGCCAATTACTGCCCTATCAGTCTACTCTCCATCATCAGTAAAGTAATGGAAAGGATCATCAACAGTGCTATCAAGCGGAACTTGCTTAACAACAACCTGCTCACTGATGCTCAGTTTGGGTTCTTCCAGGGCCACTCAGCTCCTGTCCTCATTACAGCCTTGGTTCAAACATGGACAAAAGAGCTGAGCCCCTGAGGTGAGGTGAGAGTGACAGCCCTTGACATCAAGGCAGCATTTGCCTGAGTTTGGCAACAAGGAGCCCTAGCAAAACAGGATTCATTGGGAATCAGGGTAGAATCCTCCCTGGTTGGAGTCAAACCTAGCATAAAGGAAGATGATTGTGGTTGTTGGAAGTCAGTCATCTCAGCTCCAGGGCATCACTGCAGGAGTTCCTTAGGGCAGTGCCCTTGGCCCAACCATCTTCATCTGCTTCATCACTGACCTCCCTTCCATCATAAGGTCAGAAGTGGGGATGTTCAACGATGATTGTACAATTTTCAGCACCATTCATGACTCCTCAGATACTGAAGCAGTCCATGACCAAATGCATCAAGAACTGGACAATATCCAGGCTTCAGCTGACAAGAGGCAAGTAGCATTCATGACACACAAATGACAGGCAATGACCAGCTCCAAGAAGAGAGAATCTAACCATCGCCCCTTGACATTCAATTGCATTATCATCGCTGAGTAACCCACTATCAAAATCCTGGATGTTACCATTGACCAGAAACTGAACTGGACTAGCCACGTAAATAGTGTGGCTACAGGAACAGGTCAGAGGCTAGGAATCCTGTGGTGAGTAACTCACCTCCTGACTCCCCAAAGCCTGTCCACCATCTAAAAGGCACAAGTCAGGAGTGTGATGGAATACTCTCCACTTGCCTGGATGGGTGCAGCTCTAACCACACTCATGAAGCTTGACACAATCCAGGACAAAGCAGCCCACTTGATTGGCAAAACATTCACAAACACTCACTCCCTCCATCACTGATGCATATTAGCAGCACTATATACCATCTAAAAGATGCACGGCAGGAATTCACCGAGGCTCCTTAGACAGCGCCTTCCAAACACACGACTGCTACCATCCAGAAGGACAAGGGCAGCAGACACATGGGAACACCACCACCTGCAAGTTCCCCTCCAAGCCACTCACCACCCTGACTTGGAAATGTATCGCCGTTCCTTCACTGTCGCTCGGTCAAAATCCTGGAACTCCTTCCCTAACAGCACTGTGGGAGTATCTACAACACATGGACTGCAATGGTTCAAGAAGGCAGCTACCACCACCTTCTCAAGGGCAATTAGGGATGGGCAATAAATGCTGGCCTAGCCAGTGATGCTCACACCCCATGAATGAATAACAAAAACAGAGCATTGCCTTTCTCCTAATTGTACTCTAGCTCCCTGTCATGCCACACCCAAAGAAGCACTGTAACTATAGCCCCAATAAGCAAGTGCAAGCTTTTTGCCTTCAAACTCCACTAAACTGATTGCATGGGTGACAAAAATGTGGCTCATGTTGGTGCAGGCCTTTTTGATGGCCTGGACACTCAAAGAGGAAGTCATTTTATTTTTATTTTTAAAGTAATACTCTGCCCCTGTGGTGTTATAAACCAGAAGGCCAGGTGTTGAAGGATAGAACTGGAGCCTATTTTTACACACCTTTATAAGCATTTATTTACAGAGATATATATTCCAACATGCACCTTCTAACCCCAAAAAATACAGTTTCCGTCTGTTTCTATTTATGGTTACATTAATTTTATTTTATTTACAAGTGAATCCTCAGTTAATGTCACCATGTGCATACAATTAAATAAAATTGATATATAATTCCAGAATCTCTTTTCTCTCTCTAAATATAAATTAGAGTTTATATGTCAACAAAATTGGAAAACAAATTAAATCAAAGAATCTTGAAGCACTTGAGGGAAATAAACTTGTTGGGCTGCCGGGATAGAGCTGGGGAACGGGGTTGAATAGAGAGAGCAGGCAAGGACTCAATGGGACAAATGTCCTCCTCCTTTGGCATAATGACTCTGTGACTCTAAGAACTCCTTGCAAAGGTCCAAATCCGCTTCATTCTGATTGAAAAAAAAAACTTGTGTGCAGTCCTCCAACAAAGAATGTGGGAGGTGTTGATCAGTAAGTTCACAGGTGACACGAAAATTGGCAGGGTGGTAAATAGTGAGGAGGATAGTCTTAGATTACAGGAGGATATAAAAGGGCCGGTCAGATGGGCTGATCAGTGGCAAATGGAATTTAATCCAGATAAGTGTGAGGTGATGTACTCGGGCAGGACAAACAAGGCACTGGAATACACGATGAATAGTAGGACCCTGCGAAGTAATGAGGATCAGAGGGACCTTGGTGTGCATGTCCACCTGTCCCTTAAGGTAGCGGGACAGGTAGATAAGGTGGTTAAGAAGGCATATGGGATACATGCCTTTATTAGCCGAGGCGTAGAATATAAGGGCAGGGAGGTTATGCTGGAACTGTATAAAAGGCTGGTTAGACCATACCTAGAGTATTGCGTGCAGATCTGGAATCCGCATTTTAAGAAGGATGTGGTTGCCCGAGAGACAGTGCAGAGGAGATTTACCAGGATGTTGCCTGGGCTGGAGAATTTTAGTTATGAGGAGAGATTGGATAGACTGGGGTTATTTTCCTTGGAGCAGAGGAGGTTGAGGGGGGACATGATTGAGGTGCATAAAATTATGATGGGCATAGATAGGGTAGACAGGAAGGAAATTTTCCCCTTGGTGGAGGGATCAATAACCAGGGGGCATAGATTTAAGGTAAGGGGCAGGAAGTTTAAAGGGGATGTGAGGAAGAATTTTTTCACCCAGAGGGTGGTGGGAATCTGGAACTCACTGCCTGAAAGGGTGGTAGAGGCAGAAACCCTCATAACATTTAAGAAGTGTTTAGATGTGCACTTGCGATGCCATGGCATATAAGGCTATGGGCCTAGTGCTGGAAAATGGGATTAGAATAGTTAGGTACTTGTTTGACTGGCGCAGACTCAACGGGCAGAAGGGCCTTTATCTGTGCTGTAGACCTCTATGACTCAATGACTCTATAACAGAGTGCGTAGTACTTCCACTAATTCTACAGAAGCAAAAGGAAGTGCAAAGCACTTCAACTACAGGCCCCCAGTTGATGCCTTTAAGTAGCTGTAGTTGGGGGTCTGGCATGCAGCTGAATGCAGGTTCAGCAGACAGTGTTTGAGAGAGATTCAAAATGGCAGGTCGGACACCAAATCTCCATAAGATACTGACCTACATCACATTCTGCCAACTCAGAATCTGCCATACACAGGGCACAACCATGCTATCGTCTTTTGAAGCATGGGGCCGTGCTGAGAGTTGATCCGCCACTTTTAGCCCCTCATGGCTCCTGTAACACCAAAACCACTGGTGCCATACAGCCCAATTCTGTGGCCGTAGTATCTTCGCATGATTGATAAACGTAATTCTGAATTTTGATTTACTCATGTTTGAGTTCAGGTCAGCACATGCTTCAAATGATTATGATACTGTTTTCACAGCCAACAATACCAAGAATGGATTGGCTGTTCATTCATCATTTTGCTGTTAATGCAATTTAGACATGCACAAATGCTGCTGAGTTTGTTTACAAAATGGCAGATAGTACAGTTCAAAGTAATTCAATCTATGTGAGCAGTTTGCGATATTTCTGAGAGATAACACTAGGCATTATGTAACTGCCATTCTTTCTTATAAATCATTCCTTATCCTAATCAACTGTATTTCAGTTAGACAATCTTACTCAAGGAATACAATGTGCACAGATGATAAAAGTGTAATCATCAGTTTGACACTACAGAGGGTTAGAATTAAGTACATCCTTGGCACAGGGCAGGAATGCAAATTTGTAAAATAATCCTTCTTCTGTATGGTACACCAGATTTTCATTTCTGAGGCAGATGCACAGAATCGGGAAATTTCCTGACTCAACAACCCCGAATGATGGCCAGGTTTTGTTCCTGAGCTGTGGGTGCATGCTTGTATTGGGCCCACCACATCTGGAAACATTTTGGAGGCAGCAACAGGGGCTGCCGGGTGCCAAGGCCGACTGGTTAAAAGGCACATCTCAGTGGTCCGGAACTTTGTCCCAGTTGTAATTCAAATAGTTAGGCCCTCTAGGGCTCACCCCTCACACTGTCTCACCCTCCACCCACTCTCCATGCCCCATTCTGCCAACTCATGCCCCACAGACCCTCATGGCCCCTCATACCCGCAAGCCAACCTATGACCTCTACCCAGCCCCCATGGCCCCATATAGCCCATATGCCAACTTAGTGCCAACTCATACCAACCCATGACCCCCACTCATCCACATGGCCCCTTATAGCCCCTATGCAAAGTCAATGCCAACTCATGTCAACTCATGCCCCTCACCCACCACCCTTTGTTCTTACACCCTCCATGCCATTCACCGTGGACAGACACTAGCAGCCATGCTGGGATGAAATAAAATAAAGTTCTGAGTATCTATTACAGACTTCATTACATAAAACACGCTCTCATTGAAAAAGCTCCATTCAATACATGTAAATTAATTCAAGTACTTTATCCCGAACAAATACAAACATTTGTATTCAATAGCCCCAAATTAAAGACAGCTAATCCCTTCATAATCTCTTGAAGGCATCAACTCTAAACTGAATTTACAGCCACCCCACTGTTATAATGATAGGCAGTGGAAGCAGTCAAGCAGTATACTATAATAATAGCCCTCAGGCTTACATCAACAGACTGCTATTGAAATTGCAAGCACCGCTTTTTTTTCAAGTGAAGAGAAACAGCAGGCTGTTTCTTTTTCCAAAATTTAAAGAGCAATAGATTTAAATAACTTGAGAGCTTGACAGTTCCACAGACCTTATCCACCTTTTATGCCCATTAATTTCTACTCTTAAAAATCATAAGTCATACAGCTCCAGCAAAAATGGTATCAATTTGAGCTCGGCAATGAATGAATTCTAGAGGTGAGAGTGACCACCCTTGATATCAAGCCAGAATTTCAGCCCCAGAACATCCCCCTCTCTATCTCATCTGAAACCTCTGTAACCAGGAATGTTGAGTTGCCATTCCCACTTCTTTCAGTTATGTCTTAGTAATAGCTCTAAAATCATATTCCCATGTGTCAATATGTACACTCAGCTCACCTGCCTTATTTGTTAGACTTCTCACATTGACGTATATACCATATAGCACTGCCAAACTCCCTTGCCATCTATTTTCTAGCCTTTGTTTCTTCTTCTGTCTTCCAATAACGCTTATCAATTTTTGCCTTCCATTTCCAGCTTTTCAACTCTCCCTTCTGAATCTACCATCAGGTTCCTAGCCCCTGGCCAAGCTAGTTTAAACATTTCCCAACAGCACAGTCAGAACCCCCTGCATGGCTATTGGTTCCAGCCTTGCTAAGGTGTATCCTGTCCAGCTTGTACAGGTCCCACCTCTCCCAGAAATGCTCCCAGTACCTCAGGATTCTGAAGCCCTCCCATCTGCATCATCTCTCCAGCCACGTATACATCAGGTCTATTTTCCTATTTCTGTACTGACTAGCACAAGGCACCAGGAGTAATACAATGAATTCTACCTTTGAGGCTCTGATTTTCAATCTCTCTCTTAGCTGCCTAGAGTCTGCATTCAGGACCTCAACTCTCTTTCTGCTTATGACATTAGTGTCGATTTGGACCATGACTTCTGATTGTACACCCACACCCATCATAACTAATGATGGGAGAAAAATGTGAATCAAAGTCCAGTAGCATTATAACAAACATTGGCCTTTATTTGACTGGAAACAATGTTGACATCACAATTATATATTTGCTGTAGAATTGCTGTAAAGTTTTAAGTGGCAGAAACGCTGACAAGATAATTTAAAAAGTGGACATAAATGTTAGATTTGCAGAATAAATGATGCTGGCACAAATGTTTTTGAAGACTTTCAAGGAATCAGAACAGGCCAGTGCAATTGCAATTTTCTATGGCATTTGAATGCCATATGGGTTTGTTTCATTTCCTGATTACTGAATTGCCAGTATTGTCGTGTTAATAATTTGTCATGTCACTAATTTGCATGTGAGCTGACATTAAGGACGTTATTGGTACAATATTGGAATTGTAAAGACTTCATAGTTTCAGGGTGTTTAATTGGTTCGACAGCAGAAATATTGATGTAAAATGATGCTCTTATTGGTGAATTGTTCTAAAATTACACACAACAAATGAAAATAAAACCCAAGTGTTCTCTGTCCCATTATTACTACCATTAGCAAACAGCGACCTTCATTTCTTCTAAAAGGACTCCTTTATTTGAACATTTTTTCCTGCTCCTAATTGTACAGGAAATATATTAAATGCCAACTGAACTGTTACTTCAATCATGTTTTGTGATTGCAAGTAATTTGAGCGAAAATGTGACAGACGTGAACATATACCTTCGAGTGTCTGTTCCATAAGGACTGTTCCCTACGTCATTAGACTTCTCTGTAATGAAACATGCACAACACTGTGGCTTTTTCAATTTATTAAACCCACTAACTGTGCTCCATTCTGATCAAAAAAAAGGTGATGGAATTTGACAAACTAGCTCAGAAACAAATTTGCTGTCACTGAAGCCTATAAATAACTAAAGTCATTTTTTGTTATTTGTTTTGATACATGCACTGTCCTAGGGTGAGCTAATTGCATAAACACACATTATTGGATTGGTTCAGAGGTTTTTTTAGGATCTAAAATTCTGCAGTCTCTCCCAGACACAGAACCTATATTTGTTTGTTGTAAAAGAAAATAAGGAAACATTTTACATTACAACTGCAGCCTATTGAATTCTTCAAATCGGCAAAACTCCTCCTCCTCTTAAAGCAGTCTCTCGGGATTACGGTTGACTTACTTCCACTCCAGTTTGATTGGTTCTGAGATGGCTGTTAAGTTCAATACATGATCTGCAGATTCTGCCACATGTGGGGCAGATGGGACTTGAAGGGTCAAGTTGATCAGTTGTTTGGAGATTTCTGCATTCTCCGATGCTTTGATTTTGCCTCTGCCTGTTCCCGACAAAGTCTATCAATTTGTTTGTTGCCTTCCTGAATATACCTTCTCCATTTTGGTCAGTCACAAGCCAAGGATTCCCATGAGTTGGCACGGATGTTTGATCTCTTTCCAGAATGCTTTGAAGTCATGTCTAAAGAGTTTCTACTGTCTTCTTGGGAGTTTCCTGCCACACCTGAGTTCCAACTAGAGCAGTTGTTTTGGGAGTCTGCTGTCAGGCATACGAATGACATGTCCTGCCCAGCGGCGCTAGCTTTGAGTGATTAGCACCTCGATGTTGGGCATGTTGGCCTGAGAGAGGATGTGGCTTGTTGGACTGCCTTTCTTGTCACTGGATTTGGAGGATCTTGCAAAGGCACCAATGGTGGTACTTCTTCAGTGTTTTGAGGATGCCTGCTGTAGGTTGTCCAAGTCTCCAAAGCATAAACCCCTTTTCTTTTTAACCTGATCTCAACTCATCTATATAGTTGGTCCAAAACTCTCTGAAAATCGTCAATCATCTATCTATCTGTCCAATCGCTTTCAATTATGTAGTACTACCAGAAATTCCCAGCTCTGTAATATTTACAAATATTAAAGGCATTTTCTGTTTAATTCCTATCCTGTATTTTCTGTTATTGAGTAAACTCTTAATTGGTCTCGATAATTTGACAGCTATTCTTTGAGCCCTAATAATCACTACCAGCTGCACATGAAGAACAATGTAAAATCCAAATAAATTACATCAAGTGCATTATACTCATTCACTATGTTAGACAGTCCCTTAAAGGATTCCATTAGGAAAGAGTGAGTGTTTCAGTGATGTATCAAAGGCTGCTGACTTGTGGAATCTTGTCACGACAAGCTGGTGCCTCCAAGAGAGTGTGGGTAAGGAAGAACGTTTGTTTTAAATGAGCTATTGTCATGCAGAAATTGAGCAGTGTCCTTACCTAAGTGCCTATGAGTGAGTGACAGGTACATTCTGCCAGAAAACACTAACCCTAAATCTATGTGGGTTACTTCAGATTTCTTGTATCCCCATAAAAACATCCTAGCATGAAAGATCCAAATTCCGCAGGTGTCCATCCCATATTTATTTTGGTTGGTCTTCAATGATGGTTTGCTCTACAGTATTAATCTGCCTTAATTTTCTGTTATAGTTTAACATGGCAAGAGTTATGTAATAATTGCCATCTAATTAAAAAGTTTAAATTTGCACACTCCATCAGACTATCAGAACTGAAAAAATGAAAACTGTGCACAGTGAATCTAAGAGGGAAGTTTCGTTTGACAGCTTGAATGGTTGAAAGTATGAATGTCACCAAAATATGAAACCTTTACTAATTGTGCTAATGGCAGAAAATTAATATTGAAAGTGATTGGTTAAAACATCTGCAAAAAGAGTTGAAATTGAGACATGCATCAAAGACATTAGTTAGATTCTGGAAACAAGCTGAAAAAACTGCACTAACAGGAATAAAATAAAAGTGAGTTGCATACAACAATACCCTTAGGTGGCTTTTGAAAGAAATGTGGAACAGAGTGATTTCCTTCTGAGCTGGGATAAAGCAGTGCTGTGAAATTTTACAACTCACTCGGAAGTCTTCAGGGTTACCTACCATCTCCATGGCTACTAAATATTCCAAGGTATTGTTGTGACTTGTGAGTCACACTTGCACGTTCGTTGGGGGTGACCGAGTTTGTACTTTAGATAGAGTCATTCTGCAGACACTTCTTAGGTGGGACACATTCTGTTTATTTACAAGGTACTCAGCAACTACACGTGTGCTTTTGCACCAAACTCTATCTACATACTTCTGTTCACTTGCAGGCTACTGACTTCCAACTAACTATTAACTAACTACAGAGTTAGCCTGCACTACTCCACTATAGGTTACACAAGATCACATGATCTTCCTTTATAACATTCTTCTTCTTAAAGGTATACCACACATCAGATAAAACCATAGTTACCCCTTTACTCGGAAACATATTTTTATATTTACAATTACAATCTTTTCAAAATAGCAAATTATTTACGCTGATAAGTAATTTACAAATTCAGTCTTTCTGGGGGTTTCCTTTGGTGTGTAGAATGTCTCAGCTCTACAACTTCAGATGCCTTGTCAGGAATCTCATTTCCAGGAGTTGTCTGAACATCAGGTTCTTCGGTGTGCTCCTGCAAATCTGTTTCCTCAACTCTTGTAGATACAATAGGCACTTCAGACACATCTGTGCTAGTTCTGAGTTCTCTCAACAGGACACGTTGACTCAGTCGTGAATACTGTTGGAATCATTTCTTGATGTTTTGTCTCTCTCTTCCTCAAATGATCCACATGTCTCCATGTGACCTGGCCTTCCACCTTCATGTGATTAGATAGAGGGCCAGTTACTGCACTTATTTCACCCGGTAACCACTTTGGTCCTTCTCCAAAGTTCTTCACGTATATTGTCTCTCCCACAGTAAATTTCTTCTCATGACTGTGACAGTCGTGTCTAGTTTTCTGACTTCCCTGACCCCTTTCCACCTCCCCCCCTAGGTTCAGCATTATTAAGCTCAATCTCATCCTGAGACAGTGTTTCATTTATAACTCCACAGGTGTGACAGCCATTGTTGTGTGAGGGGTGGTCCTATAATGAAAAAGAAAGCGTGCTAGCTTGGTTGCTAGGGAATCTCAAGTTAACTTTTTCATGCCTGACTTGAACGTTTGAACTGCTCATTCAACCAGTCCGTTTGAAGAAGGGTGGTACAGTGAAGTTTTCATACGAGTGATACCGTTGAAGCTGATAAACTGTTGAAACTCAGCACTCATAAATGCCGTGCTGTTATCAGATATGACCACTTCTGGTAGTCCATTAATTGTAAAACTTTGACGTAGCTTCTCAATTGTAGCAGAAGACATTGGTGACTTCACCTCATATATGTACATCCATTTTGAGTGGGCATCAACAATGAGCAGAAACATTGTTCCCATGAAAGGTCCCACATAGTCAATATGTAAATGTACTCGTGATCTTCCTGGCCACTCCCAAGGGTGTAACGGAGCTATTGAAGGTAACTGTTGCAATTGCCAACACTGCACACAATTCTTCACTGAGCTCTCTATTTCTCCATCCATCCCAGGCCACCATAGATAGCTGTGTGCTATGGTCTTCATTCAGGATATTCCTGGATATGCATTGTGTAATTCAACTGACAATGGCTTTCTTCCCTTTGGAGAAACAATCACTCATGCTCTTCACAATAAGGTACCATCCTGGCTGGTTATTTTATGTCTTCTGTTAAAATACGGTTTCATTTCGTCAGATACAGGTTCTTGTGACCAACCATGAAGCACTTGTTCTTGTACTTTGGATAAGGCTGGGTCTCGACTTGACCAGTCCCTGATTTGTTTAGCACATACCACTGATGAATCTAAGAAATTTAACAAAATCACGAGTTCTTGTGGAACTGGGACACCTTCATCATTTTCTTGTAATGGCAAATGACTAAGTCCATTGGCATTTGCAATTTGATTTCCAGACCTATGTACAAAAGTGTACTCGTCTGCTGCCAGGATCAGGGCCCTATTTGCGTTTCTGTGTCTTCTTCCGATAGGCCTTCTTCTTTTTAACACTGACTTTAATCTCGGCCTTCTTTTCGACTTCAACATTGGCTGACCACTCTCAGATGCAAGCTCAACTTGAGTGAACTCAGTGGGTGAGTCTCCCAGAATTTCATTATCTGTCTGCTTCTTAGAAAATTCTGTGGCTTTTGTCTCCAAAGCTTCTTTGGCTTCATGTATTCTCATGTATTCTTTGGCCCATGATTCTTCAGCTCTTCCATCTCATTTTTTGTATTTGTTTGCTGCCTCCTGGAAAATTGAGTATTGTTGTGTCTTCTCTGCCAACTCATACTTCAGTTTATTCAGGGAAATGCTGAATTCTTTCTGTTTCTTTTCATACTTTTCCAATGGTACAAACTTTGACCTGAAGGAACCTTGTAGTGTGTGAAGGCTTTTCAGTAGGTTTTCTTTTTCCTTTCGGAGGTCGCTCACCTCGTCTCGAACTCTGTCCTTAAGCATGGTCTCTTCGAGTTCCTTTTGCTGTTCTACCATGTTCTGACTTAAGATAGCCTGTGTTTCTTCAGGTTGTTGAGTCCTTACACACTCCTTTCCCATAACAGGAACGTCTTCAGCTTCCTTTTGGAGTCTCAGTGGCCACTCAAGGTTGATTTCCCTTGGCCAGTTTTGCTCTAGGAGGCTTGGTCCTCTGCCTCTCAGTACCAACACTGGTAGTTTTACCGATTGGCTCCCATAATGGACAGTAACTCTGCTTATGCCTTTGACTTGAATGTCTTCACTCATGTAAGTTTTTAACTGGGCATCAGTTTCCTCCAAATTTAATTTATATTCACCATAATTCAGATATTTGAAGGTGTGTTCACCAATTACTGTAATGGAAACTCTTGTGTCCACTTCCATCCGAATAGGTCTGCCATTCACTTTTACTGTTACATAAATTGGCTCTGTTTTCACTACCTTCAAATTAAATAATGAATAAATATCTGAACTTATTGCTTCAGGCTCTTCTACACTGTAAATCTCACAGGATTTTCTCTTTTACTTGAAAGTCTGCCTGATTCTTTCCTTACACTGCCTCATTGTGTGTCCATTTCGATGACAATAAAAACATTTGCTTTTTTTAAACTGCCAATCATTACTAGTCTGCTTATTTACACTTCTGTTGCCATTATTCCTTGTTTTCACTGCTGAGTCAATTCTTCTTATTTTTCTGCTAGCGGTGGCTGTTTCCTGCTTCTCGGCAGAGTCTTGCATTTTTTGACCCTTTTTGGCTGGGGCTCCCCACTCAACGTGGAGGACGGTGCCATTTTGCGCTCCCTGTATGGCTTCCGAATCCCTTACTGAGCTTTCCATTGCCAGTGCTATCTCTAGTGCCTTAAAATCCAAATTTGTTTTGGACAGTAATCGTTTCTGATCTCTGAGCATGTCGTTTAGAGATGTACCAAACTCTCAATGTTCTGTTAACTGTTTCAAACTTGCCACATAACAAGCAACTGTCTCCCTGGAGGCTCCAGTCCTTGAATTAAACTTAAAATGTTACTTCATTACCGAGGCCTTTGGCTGGTAATGATCCTTCACGAGGTCCACCAATTCATCAAAATTTTTTGAATCTGGGGCACTGGGTGCCATCAAACTTCAAATAAAGCTGTAGGCTTTATTGCTGCATATGGATAAGAGGATCACTCGCCTCTTCTCTTCCCCCGTAATGTCGTTCGCTTGGAAATAGAATGTGAGGCATTCAATATAATGAGACCAATCATTTACTCTCAAAACTAGTTCATTGTATCTTCCTTCTATCCTCACATTTTCCTTGCTTTTTCCTTGTCGCTGGTGTGTTGCGTCCTCATCGCAAATTTGTTGGGTCGCTTTATCCTCGTTTTATCCTCGTTTTATCCTCGTCACCAGTTTGTTGTGACTTATGAGTCACAATTGTACGCTTGTTGTGGGGTGACTGAGTTTGTACTTTAGATAGAGTAGTTCTGCAGACGGAACACATGGATGGAACATAGATGGAACACATTCTGTTTAATTACAAGGTAATCAGCAGTTACACATGTGTGCTTCTTGACCAAACTCTATCCACATACTTTGCTGCTCACTTTCAGACTACTGACTTCCAACTAACTACTAACAACAGAGTTAGCCCGCACTACTCCATTATAGGTTACACAAGATCATGTGATTTTCCTTTATAACACTCTTCTTAAAGGTATACTACACATCAGATAAAACCACAGGCACCAACAGGTCAGAACCACACTGAGGTAATGTTTTAGAACAATCACTTTCTAGGTGATCTCAATTGCTTTGCTGCACATTACAGCGATTTAAGCTCAACAAATGCTGCATCATAAATTCTTACAATTTACACTTATCCAGAATTCGGTAACTCTCTACACTTGGTACTTTTATTCCAGAACTGGACTAATCCTCCTTAGTACTTGCAGGCCTCAAGCACACAAAATGTCACTCTCACATGTTGACTGCACTCAGTTATGAGCATCTTGCTTGAATGTTGACAAGTTGTGACAAAGCTGTTTAGGGTGACATCCTTGAACTTACTTAACATTTCTCTCTCTCTACTCTCTGCTGCCAAATTTCTTTCAGTTGTCCTTGCTGCTTAGTTGTCAACTTGCATTTCCAGCAATTTTGTGGGTAAAAGATTTAAGACCTGTATGTATCTCACTATTTGGCATGCTGAGAAATACCACAATGCAGCAAAATCTGGGCCAATCTCCTGGTGAATATCACAATCTTAAATATTAAGCTTAATAGCTATGATATCAGCAGGATTATCATGTTTTGAGTTAAAACTTTCAAATCAAAATATATATCTTTGTACAGTTATAAATATATGGCATTGTTATGAAAGAGAAGGTATGGCTTTCCTGTACCTTTGAGTTGTTTCAGTAAAGATCACTTAAACATGTACAAAAGCAATTTTATCTTTGCTCACTCTTGTGTGAAAGTAATTAGAATATTAGAGGTAATGAAAATATAGGGCAGAATTTTATCGGCCCCTGGACGTTGGGGTGCTCCAAGAAGATGGGCAGCCAATTTGCATGCTTAAAGACCAGGACCACTTCACAGAGTCACTGGCAGTTTTTAGAAGATGGAGTGCCCCTCACCACTCCCTCCTGAACCACAGTCCCCCACCGCCCAACCCCTGTGTGGGGAGGCTGCCAACATGATGGAGGCAGAGGCTTGAAATTTGGTCCCATAGTGCTCAGGCTTTTGGTACCATGAATTCTGTATAATTTTGTATAACAGTGCAGCAAAGACAACATAGCATCCAGGACCTCACTGGACAATGAAACAAACCATGTATCACATTAATCAATTACATTTGAGGATTGAGAGGAAGGACTAAGAAGGACAGTAAAATATAGTGGTGAATTCAATGTCAAATCAGGTATAGAAAGAGAACTAAAGAGAGGGGAAAAAAAGAATGAATTAAGACACAGATAAGTGGAAGAGAAAGGAAAGGTAAGGAAAATAATTAAATTTAAAATTTGACATTTTTAAAATCCCGTAATGCAATTCACAATCTGGCTCCACACTTTTAATTGTTCACTTTCTGGACCAGACTTAAAGCTCTGTGGTGAGTTTGACAGGTATCTATATGTGCAACTTAATGGCCAGAATTTTACGGGTGTGAAATGCGTGAGATGATGTCAGGCAACTGTCCCGACTGTCTCGCACTCACGCGATATTTCACTCGGTGGGCATGCGCAAAACTTGGAAGAGCGCCCACCGACAATTAAATGGGCAATTAAGCCCATCAACAACCCAATTGCCAGTGATTTTTTTGTGGCCCATCCAACCTTATGGTTGGCGGACAGGCCAATTGGCCAGGCGGGCTTTACATTTTTGATGAAACCTCATCAAAGAGTGGGATGAAATCTCCATCAGGATTTAAAATAAAAATAAATATCTGGGGACTTTTTTTTAAATGAGGTCTGCTTTCAGGTGCTTGATTCTGCTGCATGGACATTTTTTGCAGCACTTTTGTGCTTTATTTTCTTATTTGGAGGTCTGCAGCTCCCTGATGCAGCTGTCTGCCTTCAGGGAGCTCAGTGGAAGCGCTCACCAGCACCCATAGTGATGTTGTCAGCCGCCCTCTTCCTGCCCTCAACGGCAGTGATGAGCCTTTCTCCAAGCACCTTTCACACTGGCTGGCTGTTAGTTGGCCAGCTACCATAAAATCACGGTCGGGGGCCGATTGCGGGCGGAAGCGCATCTAGTGTCCACTTCTGAACCAGCTGATCGCGTTGGCCCGACGAGGGGAAATTCAGACCAATGGAAATCACAGGGTGGCTAAAACAAGATGCTGTTTTTGCATAGCTAACAGTGGAGTGGTGCAAATTGGCCAGCAACTTGTGATGATTAACAATTCACAAGGTATCTCTTCCTTGCCACAAGTTCCTAGCCAATTTGTCCTTGAATAATGGGAGCAAGGTTGTACAAACACCATTACTTTTTTCAAGCAACATTTGGGCCATTGTTGGTAAATTAGTCGTAAATTCAATGATTTTCAATAGCAGAAGCATGAATACACAATAATTGGGACAAACATTTAGATAATTTCTGATTTCATTCCCTGTGGTACAGACATCAGGAAATTAGTGTTTTAGTGGTGAGGCAAGTAACATAGTGACGTTTTCAGGCACATGAAAACCCTGAATTCATTGGGCCCACCATCTATAGTTTTCCCTTGGTGTACACTTAATAATCCTGAATTTCATTTGTTGACAAGAATCCATTTGGGTCCTTCTCGAAAAACTTCTTGCCCTACCACCCAAGTTAGCAATCTGTGACACATACATGCAACCATTTTAGTAAAAATATTCCTTATGTATTTCTTATTTTCTTTTGTTGTCCTTAATTTGTAAATATGACTTTTGTGCTTAAATTCCTAACATGGCAGAAAAACACTTCTGTTGTATTACATTCAGTCTTTCCTTTTCAAAGGAAAAATGTCCAGGGTAATCAATCTTTCTCCATATGTCATTATTTTGAGTTCTTGGATTAATTGTGTAGCATTTCTCTGTATCCCCTTGAATAAACAAATGTTCTTTTTTGAAATACCGATTCAGAGACCAAACTCTATGCAGTATTCCAGATCTGGTTTCGTCAATTTTAACATGACCCAATATTCTGTTTTCAATTTTAGCAACTTGGAAACTTCCTCTGAAGGCTTTAATGACATGTCCACAAGATTCCTCTCCTGTTTCAATATCTCAAGTATATTCCCATTTAGAACAAAATAACAGAAGTAGACCATTCAGTCATTTGACTTGTTATGCCAGGGCTGCTCTGTATCTTAATTCTATCTACCCACCTTGCTTGCATAACCTTTAATACCTTTGCCTAACAAAACAATATAAATTTCAGCTTTTTGTTGGCTTAAACTCAACAGCTTTTTGGGGGAAGCAATTCTACATTTCCAATACACTTTGTGAAAAGAAACACTTTCTGACATCAACCCTGAAAACTTAGCTCTAAATTTAAGGTTATGCCCTCCTTGTTCGGTACTCTCCAACACTCAACCAGATTGCCACCCTGGTCAGCCAGTGGGAGCAGGAATTTGGCTGCAACAAGCTGTAGCTGTGCATCTAGACACAGGCAGTCAGTGAGAGGAGATCAGTGGATGCCAAGGCTAGGGATTCCCAAGGACAGCTTGCAGGACTTGGGTGGAGAACCTCTGTTCCCCCAGCTCACGAGGAGTTCAAACAGAAGGAAGTTTCCAAGACTTACCTCGGCTGCTTCTAACCAGTTGTCTCCTCCTGCCATTGTCCTGTGCTGGGCAGCAGACAATGTAGGACTCCACCTGGCTTGATGCCACTTTCAAAAAGAGTTCCTCTGACATCTCTTTCTTCTTCCTTAACTGAGGTTTTCCACCCACGGTGGTTGACAGGGCTCTCACCCGTGTCCGGCCTATCTCCCGCACTTCCACCCTCACACCTTCCTCTCCCTCCCAGAACCATGATGGGGTCCCCCTTGTCCTCACTTATCACCTCACCAGCCTCCGCATTCAAAAGAATCATCCTCCACCATTTCCGCCAACTCCAGCATGATGCCACCACCAAACACGTCTTCCCTTCACACCCCCCGGCAGCATTCCGCAGGGATCGTTCCCTCTGGGACACCCTGGTCCACTCCTCCATCACCCCCTACACCTCAACCCCCTCCCACGGCACCTTCCCATGCAATCGCAGAAGGTGCAACAACTGCCCCTTTACTTCCCCCCTCCTCACCGTCCAAGGGCCCAAATGCTCCTTTCAAATGAAACAGCATTTCACTTGCACTTCCCTCAATTTAGTCTACTGTATTCGCTGCTCCCAATGCGGTCTCCTCTACATTGGTGAGACCAAACGCAGACTGGGTGACCACTTTGCGGAACACCTTCGGTCTGTCTGCAAGCATGACCCAGACCTCCCTGTCACTTGCCATTTCAACACATCACCCTGCTCTCATGCCCACATGTCCGTCCTTGGCCTGCTGCAATGTTCCAGTGAGGCTCAACGCAAACTGGAGGAACAGCACCTCATCTTCCAACTAGGCACTTTACAGCCTTCCAGACTGAATATTGAGTTCAACAAGTTTAGATCATGAACTCTCTCCTCCATCCCCACCCCCTTTCCGATCCCCCTTTTTCCAATAATTTATATATATTTTTCTTCTCCCACCTATTTCCATTATTTTTAAGCATATTTCCATCCATTGTTTTATCTCTACCTTTTATCCTATTTCGATCCCTTCCTCCCACCCCGCCCTCACTAGAGCTATCTGTACCTTGCTCATCCTGCTTTCTACCCTTAATGTCACCATTAGCGTATATCTTAGATAATATCACCACCGTCAACACCTCTTTTTCCTTTTGTCTGTGACATCTTTTGGCAATCCTCACCTATCACTGGCCCTCTATCCAGCTCTACCTGTCCCACCCCCCTTAAACCAGTTTATATTTGACCTCTTTTCTATTTTTCCTTGGTTCTGATGAAGAGTCATTCGGACTCAAAATGTTAACTGTATTCCTCTCCGCAGATGTTGTCAGACCTGCTGAGCTTTTCCAGGTATTTTTGTTTTTGTTTTGGATTTCCAGCAGTTTTTTGCTTTTATCTGATGTTTTTTTATGTTGTGCTGCCTCTGATTTCATCAGACCATCCTGCTTTTAGTGGGACTCTCGTTGAAGGACTGCATCACTGCCATTAATACTATGGCAACAAGGAATGAGATGGGATGTGAAAGTGGGATTTCTATTTTCAAGATTTTGTCCCTCACCTGACCCTTTCCCATCCATCAGAAGCAGTGGCACGGTGCTGCATGATTAAATTCAAGGCAATGATGTCAGTAATTTGTGAAGCCATTTTCTCTATTTGCAGAATTAGCAAAAATTAAAACAAGAGAAAATTTCTAGCAATAGTCTTTACAGTCTTTTCATAATATCTTAAAAGTTTGCTGTAAGAGCAGTTTGGTGCCAGCTATTAGGGTTTAGACTATTAGGGTTTAGATTCTTTATTATTGTACAACATGAATTACCTATAATTACAGCATGCAATTTATAATAGGATTACATATAGGGCTTAAATTGCTGTCAGTGATGTTATTATACAAATTTTAACGTGCTTGTATCAAACTTTGCTGTCTGTCATTTTCATATAGGTATTAACCCAAGATTTTAAATGAGCTAAGACCGGAATCTTCGAGACATAGAAAATTATCGAGGGTTGGGACTATTTCCTGGTCCTGATTCTGCTTGGTCAGGGGTGTGCCGACAGGGAGTCTTTCAGGAGGCAGCTAAATAAGAGGCTGCCTCCATGTTTGCTGTGCAATTAAAGACAGTGGCTGGGTTCCAGAGGTGGGAGCACAGAACATCACTCTAATGGAGTCCAGCAGCTCCCACTGTGAGGCCAGTGGGAGCCCTGCTGAGGGTCAGGCAGATGACAGAGCAGGGAGACACTGCAGCCGTCATTAGTGTCCATGGACTAAAATTCACTGGCTGCGTATGGCCATTGGAGTCAGCCACCTCCACAATTTTATCAATTAATGGCAAGGCTGAAATATAGGGACACAGCAACCTTGCCTTTTGTTGCCAGTGAGTTCTTCAGCAACCTTAGAAATTGCAAGTTTCCATCTCCTGCTGTGAAGCTGGAGACAGTGGGGGCCCATATGCTGTTCATAACATCTCATTGTAAGGGATAAATATGAGCTAATTGGCCTTTTAATCGCCCTAATTGGCTACCCGCCGTTCTACACAGATAGCTGCTGCCTTTCAAAGGCTGCTTTCGGCAAAAGGACATGGAGGCAGGAACACATCAGGAACTGATTCGACCTGTGATTATCTAAATTCCTCCACCCGCCACCACTGCCATGCCCTCATGCCCGCCCACCTCCTCCAAGATTCTGGAAAGATTCTGCCTATTCTTACCTGTTCACACATTAACATCATTCATAATTTTTTTTTATTCTGAAGGGTGTCACGATATGTCTGTGGGTCGCTGACAAAGGACTAGGAATGAATTGTAGTCTTGGGAACATTAGCCATCTTTTTAAACATAAGGTGGGGATTTCTAGCCCTGCCCATCGCCAAGATCGTCAAGCCCTGTTGAAAATCAATGGACTTTTGGCTGGGCAGCTGAATCTCCCAAGGCAGCTCCTGCCATGACACAGCCAGAAAATCCTGGCCATAGTGTTGCAGGTGAACTGGTGATTCATCAATTTCTTTTCAATCATTCATCACTGCCAAGTGTAACGTTTATTGCACATCCCTAATTGCCCTGGAGAAGGTGCTGGTAAGCCACCTTCTTAAATAAAACTGAGCAGCTTGGTAGGTCATTTCAGAGGGCAATTAAGAATCAAACACATTGCTATAGGTCAGGAGTCACATATAAGCTAGACCAGGGAAGGTGGCAGATTGCCTTCCCTGAAGAATATTAAATTGTTGAAAGTTTTTGAATTGTGACAATCTATAGATAAACTGCAGGAGGAACCTATTGCAAATCCAGGGGTAGTTTTCACCCAAATTAATAAGCTTGAAGAAGATATTAACATCTTATTTTTACTTTTAACTTTATTACTAATTCCTACTGATTAAAAAAACGATGTCATTGTTTTCCAATATGGAATACAAGAACACTCTACTAATTCAGGTAAGTGCTTGGCGCAGTTAAGAAAATGATTGTAGATTGAATAGTTGTGTTAAACTGTGACATTTAGATGGAACGTAGATATAATGACTTTTAATTTGGCTCTTTAGCAAAGGAATTGCTTGTTTATTTACTTGTGGCAAAGACAGACTATTCTGATTTTAATTGTCTCATTAAATAACAAGTCCCATCATGTTATTGCCTTTGATCCCCTCCTCTTTTTGAAATGCTTATGTTTAGGTTCATTGCCTTGGTGCCAATATTCTTCTTCAAAACGTTGTGTTTTTTTTCAATGTCCTGGTTCATTTATGATCAAAAGTATGAGGAATATTCAAGGAGACAGCTCAGAGGGTCACATCATCCTGAATAGCTTGTTTGCCTCAATTTACCATACACATATCAGTTAGATTTTTGCAAGCATTCTCCGAATCATTGTAATTGGTGTAAGATTCACAGAAACCACAGAGAAACAACACTAGGGGCAGAATTCTCAAATGAAGGTCCCTGCATCCCCTTCCCCACCCCACCACTGTCCCCGCCTCCCCCCCCGCCCACTTTCAGCTGGGATTAAAGTGGATCAGGAACCTGTTGGAATATGTAGCATGCTCTTTAACTCAGCCATGGTATGAGCATCTCCCTTCTGGGATTCCCAACCAGTCAGAAACCGTGGGTGGGATAACGTACTGGATCTGTCAAAGGAAGGATTTCTTAATAAAGGGAGTCTGGCTTGGGTCAGAATGGCTGAACTAGACTAGAATTCCTGAGGCTGCAGCAACCACAGGAATGGAGAGGAGAACTGGTAAAGCTGCCCTCAGGTCTCTCACTGTTACCTGAAGGTTCTGCAACAGGGTCTGAGAAATTAAAGTGGGGTGATGTTTCCCAAGAATGGGAGAAAGAGGCCAGCCCTTCAAACCAAGCGAACATGCACAGAAGAGGCCAGGGAAGTGAGCAACAGAAGCATACTCCCTCAAACTTAGAGATAATGCACCAAGGACCTCAGGAGGGCAGGAGACGTGAATGGCACAACACTTTGATATACCAAGCCTCACACTCTGACTTTCCCAGCATTCTCCTGCACAGCACTTTTCAGGACAATGCACCTTGAAGCTCCGCTCATTCCCCTTTCTCCAGGCTGCTCCTCACTTCCCCCATCTGAACAGCCAACACACACACAAATGCTCACCTTATTGCCATCTCACACTCATCCCCCACAAGCATTCACCACAAATATGTTCTTCTCTCCTCTCCTCCTCCTTTCTCCTTCAGGTACCATGCCCTAAGAGAGCATTGGCGACTATGGAATTTCATTGTATTGATCCATGATTATGCTTGGCAAAGTAAAGCAGCGGGTTTGCTGGTTTTTTTAATTCATTCATGGGATGTGGGCTTCGCTGGCTAGGCCAGCATTTATTGCCCATCCCTTGTTGCCCTTGAGAAGGTGGTGGTAAGTTATCTTCTTGAGCCGCTGCAGTCCTTGTTGTGTAGGTACACCCACAATGCTGTTAGGGATGGAGTTCCAGGACTTTGACCCAGTGACACTAAAGGAACGACGATTTATTTCCAAGTCAGGATTATGAGTGACTTGGAGGGGAACTTCCAGGTGGTGGCATTCCCATCTGTCTGCAGCCCTTGTCCTTCTAGATGGTAGTGGTTGTGAGTTTGGAAGGTGCTGTCTCAGAAGCCTTGGTGAATTCCTGCACTGCATCTTGTAGATGGTACACACTGCTGCTACTGTGCGTCGGTGGTAGAGGGAGTGAATGTTTGTGGATGTGGTGCCAATCAAGTGGGCTGCTTTGTCCTGGATGGCGTCAAGCTTCTTGATTGTTGTGGAAGCTGCACTCATCCAGGCAAGTGGGGAGCATTGCATCACATTCCTGACTTGTGCCTTGTAGATGATGGACCGGCTTTGGGGAGACAGGAGGTGAGTTACTCATTGCAGGATTCCTAGCCTCTGACCTGCTCTTGTAGCCACTTGTATTTACATGGCTAGTCCAGTTCAGATTCTGCCCCCATGATGTTGATAGCGGGGGATTCAGTATTGGTAATGCTATTGAACATCAAGGGGTGATGGTTAGATTCTCTCTTGTTGGAGATGGTCATTGCCTGGCACTTGTGTGCCACAAATGTTACTTACCACTTGTCAGCCCAAGCCTGGATATTGCCCAGGTCTTGCTGCATTTGGACGTGGACTGCTTCAGTATCTGAGGAGTCGCAAATGGTGCTGAACATTGTGCAATAATCAACGAACATCCCCACTTCTAACCTTATGATGGAAGGAAGGTCATTGATGAAGCAGCTGAAGGCGGTTGGGCCTAGGACACTATCCTGAGGAATTCCTGCAGTGGTGTCTTGGAACTGAGATGACTGACCTCCAACATCCACAGCCATCTTCCTTTGCGCTGGGTGTGACTCCAACAGCTAGAGATTTTTCCCCCTGATTCCCACTGACTCCCGTTTTGCTAAGGCTCCTTGATGCCACACTCAGTCAAATGTGGCCTTAATGTCAAGGGCAGTCATTGCAGTGTGGCTGGCCAGGAAACTCTCTCACTCTTACCACCTGCTATCAGGCATACTGGAAGGATTTACAGGCTGATAATCAATCCATACAGCCACATTATGAATGCACCTTCCATGGCCATCAAGTCCTGGAGTGGGATTTGAACCCGGAGTGTCTGGCCCAGGGGTGGGATGTTACCACTGAATCACAAGTCTCCCCTCTCCACAGAAGTCATCTCTAACACTCTAAGCCCTCTGTTTTCTCTCCTTGTAGAGGAAGATAGTGCACAACTCCAGGGAGAGGCAGAGACCTGAGGGTTGGGGGATGGGGGTGGAAGGGCATCCCTCCATAACAGGCAACTTGATGGCCATTGGCAAAGCATGCCAGCTTGTCCACTGTAAGGGAGGTCTTGTTTCAGGAAGCTGCTGATGTCAGCGATGACCTTTCTTGAAATGCTGAGGATCTTGAAGCACTGCTGCTCACATATGTTAAGAAAGCTGATCCTCTGCCTTGCCCACTTGGAGTTGGATCTCTGTGCCCAGCTCCTCTGCTCTATGAAGCAGCATGTGGCTCAGGATAAGGCAGCTGGTGCTGATGGTGTTGCTCTCGTTGTTCCTTTTCAGAGGTCCGGATTACTTCTGCACAGTTTTCTCCCATGTTGCAGTGGAGGTTGACAGCAAGGATGTTGAAATGAAGGTGAGTATACTACAAGGCATTTAAAAGTTATTCGAAAAAGTTGAAATTGACACTGAATGAAGCATTTCACTTTTGGTGACCACAAGACTTCTGACTTCATTAAACAATCACTCCCCGATGTGCTGTCACTCTGTGGATCCTGGCAGAGAGCTTGGGAGACACGTGCTGTTAAAGCCAGAATCTAAGCTTAAATTCAAAGTTAATTAGCTGTTTGCATATTGTAATGACTTTCCTGACAGCAGCATGAGGGTTCCCCGCTTTCCTTCAAAGCTGCTTGGGTCAGACCTGGTTGCGGTCCGACCTGATACTATTTTTTAGAAATTTAGCCCCACACCTTCAGCCATGCCCATCTCCCCCACCCATTAAAATTTTGTCTCATTTCTCCTGAGTTTCTGTGGTTCATCAGTCAAATTACGAGGGGTTATCAGAGGTTTGCTGGTAAAAACCTTTGACCAGGTTTCTGTTGATATCTCAATCCTTCCAGAGGTAGAGGTGGTCCTGGAATTAAGAGGTAACTCTGTCTTCCAATTCAATGATCTTCTGGGCCAGAGCAGATTTGTCTTGGCAGTGTTAAGCATAAAGCTGAACCTCTGCTCAGTGGTCGTTGATGAAAGGAAATGGAAGCATTTTGATGTCACTGACTAAATAGTGATGGGAATCCAATCTGCACTAGATGCAGCATTTGTTGGATCAAACACTAATATACTCCTCAAATGGCCACTTGGTGTACACATGCTTGAAAGCACAAGGTCTTTAACAAACTCGAGTCAGAATACAAGCAATAAGGATGGCTGCTCGCTTTCTGTTTGAAGTTGTGGCATATTGCAAAATACTGAGAAGTAAGCTGACTGGAAGATTAAATGCAGACCCGAAATAGTAATATTAGCAGCTTGTGATTGCTTCAACTGGGGTGCTGCAATGAAGTACCATGCAGTCTGTGCAGTCAAGTAGAAAGCTTAGTGTAGTTGTGAAAATAATTGAATATGTTGCGAAACCTGGTGGCAACCTAAGTAATGTTAGGAATATGATATCAGCAAGAAGCGGGAGCTATCCTTTATGTAATGCAATTACACATTCAACCAATTATTTTACAGTTTCTAAAAATATTATTTATTAAAATATTCTTTAATAACATAGTCATATAGACATTGGTACAAGGTGGACTTAAGTCTATTGGCTGAATTATATGGGGCGCCATGGTCCCCAGCCCATTAAAAAGCCAGAGTGAGAAGGTGAGACTGCCCAGGTGAAGAATGGCTGCCCCACAGTCATTTAACAGTCAATTGGCCATTAATAGATTGGAGATGAGATTTCCACCTTAGGGACAATAAGTCCCACCTCAGAGCTGCCGGCCAAACAGAGGCTGGCAGCTCTCTGCAGTACCGATAGCACCAGCAGGAGCGGTGGCCACTGCCGATATTGCACCCGGGTGATGCAGAGGTGAGCTGTGATGGATTGGAAGTGTTCAGGCGTCGGGGAGGAGTGCTGCCCCCAACACCCCCTCCCACTGAGCACACTAGCAGAGGGAAACCTGCCTGGCTGACCGCTTGGCAAGGGTCTCTTCCGCCACCAGTTAAATGCTGGCAGCAGTGGGATGAGCCCCTTAAGTGGACATTAACAGCTCACTGGCAGACGGGCTGCATGCACCACCCCCGCCACTAGTATAATTGCTGTGGTGATAGAGGTGGGTGGGTAGGTGCCAGGCAGGCTGTCGACTGGATTTAACTTGACTCCCCGCCATCAAACCTGCCAGCAGAGCAACACAATTCCCTATGTCAGTTGAGGGAACATACATTAAAGATGATCATCTTTACTGTCACAAACCTATTACAATCTGATGGTTTGGCTGTGAGGTACATAGCTTTATGACTCCAGCCTACAGCCATACAGCTAACTCCCACAGACAAAGCTGCATTCTTTATATAGCTCATGAAATTACCACATATACCCATGTAAAAGTAAATTTTTTGAGACCAATTTTTTAGGCAAAAAGCTAAGGATTGACTTTTATATGAGTAATATTTACAAAGGGGTGGTGGGGGGCGATGGTCGCAGAAGGCAGTGGCATGGTACTGTCACCAGAGTTGTAATTCAGAAACCCAGGCCAATGCTGGGACACAGGTTCAAATCCCACCACGGCAGCTAGTAGAATTTAAATTAGGTTAATAAATCTGGAATTTAGGAGCTAGTCTTGGTAATAGTGACTATGAAACAATTATCAACTGCTGTAAAAACCCATCTGGTTTATTAATATCCTTTAGGAAAGAAAATGCGCTGTCCTTACCTGGTCTGGCCTACACGTGACTCCAGACCCACAGCAATGTAGTTGACTCTTATATGCCCTCTGAAATGACCTAGCAAGCCATTCAGTTGTATCAAACAGCTACAAAATCCACAAAAAGGAATGAAACTGGGCAGATCACTCAGCATTGGCTATGTGCCAGAAACAACAATGGCAAACTCAGGCCTGTTGACCCTGCAAAGTCCTCCTTACTAGCATCTGGGGGCTTGTGCCAAAATTAGGAGAGCTGACCCACAGACTGGTTAAGTAACAGCCTGACATATTCATACTCAAAGAATCATAACTTCCGGGCAATGTCCCAGACACCCACCATCACCATCAGCAGTGGCGGTACAGTGATATACAGTCAGGAGGGAGTTGCTCTGGATGTTTTCAGCATCAGCTTTGGACCCCATGGAGTCTCATGGCATCAAGTCAAACATGGGCAAGGAAGCCTCCTGCTGATTAACACATACCATCAGCTGATGAATCAGTACTCCTCCATTTGGAACACAATTTGGAAGAAGCACTGAGGGTGGCAAGGGCACAGAATGTACTCAGGGTGGGGGACTTTAATGTCCATCATCAAGCACCACGACTGGCCACGTCCTAAAGGACATAGCTGCTCGACTGGGTCTGCGGCAGGTTGTGAGGGAACCAACAAGAGGGAAATTCCTACCTGACCTCATTCTCACCAATCTACCTGGTGCAGATGCATCTGTCCATGACAGTATTGGTGGGTGTGGCCACCGCATAGTACTTGTGGAGACGAAGACCCGTCATCACATTGAGGATACCCTCCATCGTGTTGTGTGGCACTACCATCATACTAAATGGGATAGATTTCGAACAGATATAGCAACTCAAAATTGGGCTTCCATGAGGAGCTGTGGGCCATCAGCAGCAGTAGAATTGCATACAACCACAATCTGTAACCTCATGGCCCAGCATATCCCCCACTCTACCATCACCATCAAGCCAGGGGATCAACCTAGGTTCAACGAAGAGTGCAGAAGGGCATGCCGGGAGCAGCACCAGGCATACCTAAAAATGAGGTGTCAACCTGGTGAAGTTACAGCACAGGATTACTTGCATGCCAAACAACATGTGATACAGCCAAGCGATTCCGCAAGCAACGGATCAAATCTAAACTCTGCAGTACACCCTGCCTCATCCAGTCGTGAATGGTATTGGACAATTAAGCAACTAACTGGAGGAGGAGGTTACCACAAATATCCCCATCCTCAATGATGGGAGAGCCCAGCACATCAGTGCTAAAGACAATGCTAAAGCATTTTTCTAACTTTAACTCCTGACCTGACCAAACCTGCCTTTATCTCAGTTAAAATTCCCCCCAAAAATTCATAGAGGTGGGATTAAAATCTGGCACAAAATGTGCTCGAATAATAGTTATTTTAAAACAGGGAATGGTATAAAGTTGAAGACCCTAAAACAAACTTCACTGTGTAACATCTACACAGGCATGAACACAAAATGCTGTTCTCCGGGGTTGCTAGCTGCATTGCCCGGGAAATCAGTCTTCTGTCCCTATGGATTTCCATACAATCCATAAGCAATTTTACTTCTAGATTGCTCTCCAGAAGCTTTGGAGCAGTCTAAAGAGAGTAAGAAGAAAATATATTTTAAGTGGAGAATGATTGAAAATCAAAGCATTTATAGTTGTAAGGTTGCTGGATGCAAGGATTTTTTTTTCCAAATTTGAATGGGTTTTAAACATTCAATTTAAGCCTTCAGAAACAATTTGCAAAAAGGAATAGGATTTTATTTACCCATAACATTTCCTTGTGTATAAGTTCATTTTAGCACCCGATGTCCTACTTCATTTATCGTGACTGGACACAGTGAAATGCTATTCCGATGACTGTTCAAACTGCGACTGTTAATTCCCCCCATAATTCAGAAGCAGTATTTAAGTGTGCCTCACAAATCAATACAAACTGTCCTGCAGTCAGAAGCCTCTTAATTCCTGATTACACACTGACAGAATCTTTCAATTCCACTTTTAAATCCTGAGGTGAGTCTGTCATTTATAAATCCCTGTATCTCAGGCTAGCTTTCACATCTGTAAATCTTTTTCTCCAAAATATTGCTTTTTTTCATGTTGCTTTTCATCAGCTCTTTTTCAACAACTTCTGTTGTTGTGAGTAGTGGCCAAGTTGGTACTATTGATAGGGTTGATCAGCAGACACTTCTTGGGTAGAAACTTTTAGGGGAGGGTTTTCCCCTCGTCGGTGGGCCCAGGAGTGGCCGCAAAATGGTCCGCCACCCGCAATCGGGCCTCGACTGCAATTTCGTGCTGGCTGGCCAATTAACGGCTAGCCAGCGTGAAACATGCGCTGAGAGCCTCCGCGCTGCCGGGGTGGGTACGGGCAGTGTGCGAGCGCTGAAGTTTGTGCATGCGCGGGGGTGCACTCGCTGAAAGCTCCCTGAAGGGAGCTGAAGATTTTTAAAAGCAAAATTAAAGATGTTAAAAATCCGGAAAAAATGTCCACTCAGCAGACTCACACACCTTTACATGGCAATTATTAAGATCCTGCCCAAACACTTGTATTTTTAAAAATTTAATTACAGAAACCTCATCCCATCCGTGGATGAGGTTTTGCAAAAAACGCAAAGGCCGCCTGGCCTACTCGCCCAGCCACCAACCGTAAGGTTGGACAGGCAGCGAAAAATTCAACTTAATTACCAGCTTAAGGGCCTTAATAGGCCTCATAATTGTCAGCGAGCATGCTGCCAACTCTTGTGCACGCCTGCTGTCCAAAATATCACGCAAGTATGCGATGACGTTGGGATGCTCGCCCAACGTCATCACGCGCTATTTCACACTCAGGCGTGTTGGGCACATGCCCACAGGCGGAGCTGAAAATCCTGCCCTTAGTTTATTTACAAGGAATTCAGCAGCAACTACGCATGTGCTTTCACTTCAAACTCTATCTCTACACTACTAACTACTAACTACAGAGGTAACCCACGCTACTCTCCTATTGGGTACTAAAGATCATGTGATCTTCTTTAAGCATTATTCTTAAAGGTGTATTACACACTAAATAAAACCATAATTACCACACCCCTCCCCCTTTACTCGGACATATATTTTATATTTACAAGTACAATTTTCTCAAGACAACAAAATATTTACACTGCTAAGTAATTTACAAGTTCAGTCTTTCTGGAGGTTTCCTTATGCGTGTGGAACGTTGCAGCTCTACAACTTCAGATGCTTTGTCAGGAACCTCCTTTTCTGGAGTTGCCTGAACATCAGGTGCTTCGTTAGGCACTTGCAGTTCTGTATCCTCAACTCTTACAGGAACATCAGACATGTCAATCCTGGGATGAGTTCTCTCAACAGGAAACACTGATCATGAACACTGGTGGAATCAATTCTTGGTGATTTATTTCTCTCTTCCTTAGATGATCCACATGTCTCTGTATGACTCGGCCTTCCACTTCCATGTGGTAAGATAGAGGTCCAGTCGCTGCACTTATTTCACCCGGTAACCACTTTGATCCTTCTCCAAAGTTCCTCACGTACACCATCTCTCCCATGGTAATTTCCTCTCATGACTTCTGCCTAGTTTTCTGGCTTCCCTGATTCCTTTCCACCTTCCCCTCTAAATTTGGCATTATTAAGCTCAACCTCGTCCTGAGACGGCGTTTCAACAATAACTCCACAGGTGTGACACCTGTTGTTGTTTGAGGGGTAGTCCTGTAATGGAAAAGAAAGTGTGGCAGCTTGGTTGCTAAGGAATCTCGTTAACTTCTTTGTGCTTGCCTTGAATGTTTGAACCACCCTTTTGGCCAGTCCATTTGAGGAAGGGTGGTACGGTAAAGTTTTTACATGAGTGATACCGTTGAGGCTTACAATCTGCTGAAACTCAGCACTTGTAAATGCCATGCCCGTTATCAGAAATGACTACTTCTGGTAGACAATTAATGGCAAAGCTTGGACGTAGCTTCTCAATTGTAGCAGAAGATGTTGGTGACTTCATCTCATACATGTCCATCCATTTTGAGTGGACATCAACAATGAGCAGAAACATTGTTCCCATGAAAGGTCCTAAATAGTCAATGTGTAACCGCACCCATGGTCTTCCTGGCCACTCCCAAGGGTGTAACAGAGCTACTGAAAGCATCTTTTGCAGTTGCTGACATTGCACACAATTCTTCACTAAACTCTCTATTTCACCATCCATCCCAGGCCACTATAGGTAGCTGCAAGCTATGTTCTTCATTCCTGGCTGTGCGCTGTGCAGTTCAATTAACAGTGGCTCCCTCCCTTTGGAGGTATTGTCACATGTGCTCCCCACAATAAGATACCATCCTGGCTGATTATTTCATGTCTTCTGTTAAAGTACGGTTTCATTTAATCAGATATTGTGACAACCATAATGCACTTGTTCTCATACTTGAGATAGGACTGGGTCCCGAGTTGTCCAGTCTCTGATCTGTCGAGCGCATGCTGGCAAGCGATCTAAGAAATTAAACAATAAAACAGGTTTCTGTGGAACTGGGACAGCCTCATCATTTTCTTGTAAAGACAAATGACTAAGTGCATCTGCGTTTGCAATTTGATTTCCAGGCCTATGTATGAAAGTATACTCGTATGCTGCCAGGATTAAAGTCTTATTTGTGTTTCTGTTTCTTCCTTCTACGTGCCTTCTTCTTTCTAGCGCTGACTTTAATCTCAGCCTTCTTTTCAGTTTCAATATTGGCCAGACTAATCCCAGATGCAAGTTCGACTCGAGTGAACTCAGTAGTTGAGTCTCCCAGAATTTCAGCATCTGTCTGCTTCTTAGAAAATTCAGTGACTTTTTCCTCCTCTTTGACTTCATGTAGCTGATTCTTCCATCTCCTTTTTGTATTTCTTTGCTGCCTCCTGAAAAATTGAGCATTGTTGTGTCTTCTCTGCCAATTTATCCTTCAGTTTGTTCAGAGAGGTGCTGAATTCTTTCTGTTTCTATTCGTACTTTTCCAGTGGTACAAACTTTGACCTGAGGGAATCTTGTATTGCGTGAAGCTCTTTCAACAGGTTTTCTTTTTCCATTCAAAGGTTGCTCACCTCATCTCGAACTCCGTCATCAAGCATGGTCTCTGTGAGTTCCTTCTGCTGTTCTCCCATGTTTTGGCTTAAGGCAGCCCATGTTTCTTCAGGCTGTTGAGTCTTTACACACTCCCTTTACAAAACAGGAATGCTTCCAGCTTCCTTTTGGAATCTCAGTGGCCACTCCAGTCGATTTCCCTTAGCCAGTTTCACCCGAGGAGGTTTGGTGCTCTGCCTCTCAATACCAATGCTGGTAGCTTTACCGATTGGCTTCCATAATGGACAGTTAGTCTACTTATGCCTCTGACTTGGATGTCTTCACCCGTGTATGTCTTTAATTGGGCAGCTGTTTCTTCTAAATTTAATCGATGTTCCCCATTATTCAGATATCTGAAGGTATGTTCCCCAATTACTGTATTGGAAGCTCCTGTGCCCTCTTCCATTCTAACAGGTCTGCTATTTGCTTTCACTGTTACAAATATTGGTTCTGTCTTTCCAACTCTCAGATTAAACAACGAGTAAATATCTGAAGTTGTTTCTTCAGGCTCTTCTACATTGTAGATCTCACTGGGTTTTTTTATTTTGCTTAAAATCTTGCTTGAATCTTTCCTTGCACTGTCTCATTATGTGTCCATTTCTGTGACACTAATAACATTTGATTTTTTTAAACTGTCAGTCATTAAAAGACTGCTTATTTCCACCTCTATTGAAATTATTCTTTGTTTTCGCCGCAAAG
Organism: Cetorhinus maximus; assembly: GCF_964194155.1. Taxonomy (NCBI): domain Eukaryota; kingdom Metazoa; phylum Chordata; class Chondrichthyes; order Lamniformes; family Cetorhinidae; genus Cetorhinus; species Cetorhinus maximus. Next base: position 96,402,703 of record NC_135881.1, on the reverse strand, counting down.
TCTTTTTTTTTCCTTTTCCAGCTGTTTCCTGCTGCTCGGCAGAATCATGCATTTTCATGCCCTTTTTGGCTGGGGTTTCTGCCCGATGTGGAGGATGGTGCCATTTTGCACGCCCTGTATGGCTTTTGAATCTCTTACTGCGCTTTCCATGGCCAGTGCTCTCTAGCATCTTCTTGAAATCCAAATTCGCTTCAGAAAATAATCTCTTCTGAATAGTGTCCTCATTCACACCGCACACTAAATGATCCCTGAGCATGTCGTTTAGAGATGTACCAAACTCAAAATGTTTTATTAACTGCTTCAAACTTGCCACTTAGCATGCAACTGTCTCCATTTCTCCAGTTCTCGAGTTAAAGTTGAACCTTTGCATCGTTACTGAGGGCTTTGGTTGATAATGACCCTTCACAAGGTCCACCAATTCATCAACATTTTTTGAATCTAGATCACTGGGTTCCATCAAACTTCGAATGAAGCCTTAGGTTTCATTCCCACATGTATTTAAGAGGATTGCTCACCACTTCTCTTCCCCCGTAATGTCATTTGCTTGGAAAAAGAATGTGAGGCGTTCATCATCACTGGATCGCAAGTGTCAATTCTTCCAAATTGCAGCATTCTGCGAGGGAATTTCTTCTTCAATTCAAACGGAGCTTCTACTTACAATTACTGGGCGAGGTACAGTGCCAATTTCATCTCATTTGATTTCTTCTGTTAAGCTTGTTTTATCCACGTCACCAATTTCTTAGACCCTGTGGATCCTCGTCACCTATTTGTTGTGAATGGTGGCTGAGTTGGTACGATTGATAGAGTTGATCAGTAGACACTTCTTGGGTGGAAGCTTTTAGTTTATTTACAAGGGGCGCAGCAACAACTACACATGTGCTTTCACTTAACGTTCTATCTCTACACTACTAACTGCCCACAGTAGCCCACACTACTCTTCTATCAGGTACTGAAGATCATGTGATCTTCCTTAACAAGCATTATTCTTAAAGGTATATTACACACTAAGTAAAACCATAATTACCACATATGTGTTAAGGAATGAAGTTTCAGAGACAACTCATCACTTTGACTTTCTACAATGAAATACTTCATAGCCTTGAATACCAGGCTATCTTTACTCTGTTAATATTGATCCTGAATATCGCTATTTTTAATAGCTGTTTCATATTTCATACACAATAAAGTCAGATGCCTGTGGCGAACAAAATTTAATTATAAATATAGGGTCCATAGTATTAAGCAGAAAAATAATTAACTGTGAACATGTGAGGGAAGATTGAATAAGAAATATAAAGAGGCTACAATAGCACACTGACCTTTCACCTCTAGTACCTTGGTTTGAATCTAGACCAGACTAATGGGATGAAACTCTCCATAGTGTGCCAGCTGTTGGCATCCTAGGTAAAATCAGTTTGAGCAATCTCAATCCAATTCCTAGTAGCTATGGGATAAATTATCCTAAAATAAACCAAGCGGATAATTTCAATTCTACTTGGCTGGCAGAAACTGGGTCAATGGGCAGTTAAAATCGCTTCAGAATTCATGGAGTCAGGGATAATACATGAACATAGATAGAGGATTAGCTAGCTAATAGGAACCAGAGGGCAGGTTTCTGCATCATATTGTCTGCTTCTCACTGCAGTAATTATGCACACACAGGAAACACACCAGATCGCCGGCAGGCAGCCACTGATTCGCCTGCCCCACCATTAGCTCACCGCTTCGTCACTCCAGGCACCATTCTTAAACGGCACCCATGCACGGCTTACTTAACAACTGCAGCCCAGGATTGCTCCATGGAAGACATGACTGTCAAAGGGAAGAAGTATGTTGCTCCCAAATTCAATGAGGCCTCACTGGAATGCCTGTTGCATGCAGTCATGGCTCAGAGTCCTCTTCCCCTGTGATGGCCAGAGGAGATCCAACAACCTCACCACTCTGGCTTGGCAGGCGGTGACAGTGGTGGTCAATGCCAACGCAGCACAGAAGAGGTCCCCTATCGAGTGCAGAAAGATGATGAATGATCCCATCCGTGCTGCCAGGGTAAGTCAACCCTCTCATCACTCTCAACTCACCCACTCACAAGCATGTCACATATTCACAGGGATCTCAATACTGCCAGTTCAAGGGACTTCATCACTCACTCTCACACTGACCTTCACATCTCCACCTGCATTCATCTCCTCTGGAGCTTGTGTCCCCACCCCGTCCATGGCTCCACTCACCACCCACACATGGCAGGCATCCTTATCATCTGCTCTGGCATGCATCTTGTTCAGTCTCTCCATTTGTCTTTATGCAGGACAAGCTCAGATGCAATCCAAGGGAGAGGTCCCAGACGGGGGTTGGAATGCCGGAGCTAAAGGCCCTCAATGCCTTCAAGAACAGAGCCAATGAGCTGGCCGGAGAGGATGTCGACAGTGAGGTCAGCCGCAAACATCCAAGTGAGGAGTTTGCACTAGCTGATCCCTCATACAACAATATTGTGAGTGCATTGGAGTTGCCTGCCATGCACTAGTGATCCCTACTTTCTTTCATAGGCACTTCTGCAATGCGCCTGAGTTCCTCAATAAGCCAGGTCCTTAGATCAAGCCCTGACAACACCTCAAATGAGGAATCTGGGGACAGCACCATTGAAAACCTGTCACAACGCTCACTCACACCCTCCAGCAGTGCAGAGTCACACACCTTGGTGGGACTTAGCTCTAGAGCAGCCTCAGAGTCACAATCTGGTGAGCTCAGTGCACAATCTGGTCTACAGCAGGCGGAGGCAGGAACATCAGAGGTCGCCAGCACTAGAGGCATCACTGGCTAGCCCAGCATTTGTTGCCCATCCCTAATTGTCCTTGAGAAGGTAGTGGTGAGCCATTACTTGAACAAGGGCAGCCCAACTTGTGAGAGTATTCCCACAGTGTTGTTTGGAAGGGAGTTCCAGGATTTTGACTTAATGATAATAAAGGAACGGCGATATAGTTCCAAGTCAAGAAGCTAAGTGACTTGGAGGGGAACTTGCAGGCGGTGGTGTTCGCATGCATCTGCTGCCATTGTCCTTCTAGTTGCAGATTTGGAAGTTGCTGTCGAAGAAGCCTTGGTGAGGTTGCTGCAGTGCACCTTGTATATAGTACATACTGCTACCACTGTGCAGCAGTGGCGGAGGAAATGAATATTAGACGTGGTGAATGGGATGCCAATCAAGCAGGCTGCTTTATCTTGGACGGTGTTGAGCTTCTTGAGTGTTGTTGGAGTTACACTCATCCAGGCAAGTGGGGAGTATTCCATCATATTCCTGACATGTGCCTTGTAGATGGTGGACAGGCTTTGGGGAGTCAGGAAGTGAGTTATTCACCTCAGAATTCCTAGCCACTGACCTGCTCTTGTAGCTACATTATTTATATGGCTAGTCCAGTTCAGTTTCTGGTCAATAGGAACCCTCAGGATGTTGATAGTGTGAGATTCAATGTCCAGGAAAGTTGTTTAGATTCTCTCTTGTTCAAGATGGTCATTGTCTAGCACTTGATGGTGCGAATGTCACTTGCCACTTATCAGCCCAAGCCCGAATATTGTCCAGGTCTTGCTGCATTTGGACATGGACTGCTTCAGTATCTGAGTAGTCATGAATGGTGCTGAACATTGTGCAGTCATCAGTGAACATCCCCACTTCTGACCTTATGATGGAGGGAAGGTCATTGATGAAGCAGCTGAAGATGTTGGGCCAAGGACACTACCCTGAGGGACTCCTGCAGTGATGTCCTGGAGCTGAGATGATTGACCTCCAACAACCACAATCATTTTCCTTCGTGCTTGGTATGACTCTAACAAGTGGACTGTTTTTCCCCATGATTCCCATTTGCTTCAATTTTGCCAGGGCTCCTCAGTTCCACACACAGTCAAATTCTGCCTTGATGCCAAAGGCAGTCACTCTCACCTCATCTCTTGAGTCCAGCTCTTTTCTCCATGTTTGGACAAAGCCTTTAATGAGATGAGCTGTGTGGCCCTGGCAGAGCCCAAACTGAGCATCAGTGAGCAGCTTATTGCTGAGTAAATGCTGCTTGATAACACTGTCGATGAACCCTTCTATCACTTTGCTTATGATTGAGAGTAGACTGATGGAGCAGCAATTGGCTGTGTTGGGAAGTGTGTCCAAAATATAGTTGAAGAGTTGGGATTTGACAAAGTTTTTAAAGATTATAGTTGGACTGGTAGAGAGGTTTAGGGCGGGAAGTCCTGGTGGATGAATGCATGGTGACAACAGAGGGACATGGAGCAGGGATTCACAAGAGGATAGAGTGAGAAGGACAGAAAGTTTAGGTGGGGGTGTGGAGGAGAAGGAAACTACACAGAAAGGGTGATGCTAGTCCATTATTAGACTTAAAACGGAGTGAAGATTTTAAATTTGAGGTGTTTGAGACAGGGAGTAATGGATAATCAAGATTTCACAGAATCACAGAATTTTTACAGTGCAGAAGGTGGCCATTTGGCCCATCATGTCTGCATCAGCTCTCCAAATGAGCAATTTATGAAGTGCCATTTTCCTGCCTTCTCCCCATAACCCTGCACATTGCTCCTTTTCAAATAACAGTTTAATTCCCTTTTGAATTCCTTGATTGAATCTGCCTCCACCAAAGTCTCAGGCAGTGCATTCTAGATCTTAACCACTCACTGTGTGAAATTTATTTTCTCATTTTACTTTTGCTTCTTTTGCAAATTACTGCCCTCTTGTTCTTGATCCTTTCACAAGTGGGAATGATTTCTCCCTATTTACTCTGTCGAGACCCCTCATGATTTTGTATACCTCTATCAGATCCCCTCTTAGCCTTAGCTGAGCAAGGAAAAGAAGCCTTGCAGCAGAGTTTTGCAAGTTGGAGCTGTAGGAGGGCCACAGAAAGCTCCAGGTGAGTGGCATTTGCTCTGGCAAATACATCTGTTGTTATCTCTCAGAACAACAGCATTCTGGCACCCTTGCCACCCACTTTACCAGTGTCTTGGTCAGTGCCATATAGCAAATTTGACAAGACAGCCCTGATCCATGGTGAGATGTTACAGTCTGTAGCTGGGGCTTCAAGGCTTGCTGCTGCTCACCCCTGCCACCTTAAGTGTCCTGGATGCAAACTCAACAGCTTTCTACCTCCCAAGCTTTACCCATTTGAGATACACCTTGTAGGATCACTATGATTGAAAAACAAGAAAGTAAGACAGGAACTAAGGAATTGCCTAAGGGTGATTCTCAATTCATCAAGTGAACTGTTATACGAATATGGAGAGAGTTGTTCTAGTGAGGTTTCTTGTTCTGAATTTGGTGTTGACGTTCATATTTGTAATCAAGTGTGCAAGAGCCAACAGATTAGACTGTACAAAAGCAACCAGATGGTGATTATCAGAATGGCGGATTATTGGTGTTTTGAGGAAGGGAAGGATGGTGCAGGTGAAGCTCTCATACATTAGTTGTTTTCTATGGACTCCAGCAGCTAGGGGCACAGTAGAATGACCCTCTCTTCCACTTCCTGCTGCCAAGTGGTGATATAGGCTGCTTGCTCCATGCTGTACTACAGAGCTCATTTCAAACAGTTCAGTCAGTGGAAGTGATGCTTAATGATCTCCTCAGTGAAATTGACTGTGGTGGCATCTCTCTCATTGTAGGCACACTCTTTGTTTGTAGGGGTGGCTTTGTAAGATCCTCCAAATCTGGTGGCAAGAAAGGCAGTCCAACAGCAGCATCCTCTCCCATGCCAACATGCCCAGCAACACTCAAAACCAGCTCCGTTGTACAGGAAATGTCATTCGTGTGCCTGACACCAGCCTTCTGAAGCAACAGGGTCATGGCAGGAAACTCCCAGGAGGACATCGAAAATGCTTTAGGGATGTTTAAAACTATCCCTGAAGAGGTCAAACATCCCTGTAGACTCATGGGAGTCTCTGGCTTGTGACTGACCGAAATGGATAAGGTTAATCTGGGAAGGCACTGAACACATCAACAGACTTCATCAGAAACATGCTGAGGGAAAGTCGAGGGACCGAACAACCCATTAGCTGACTCTCCACATGCCACCTGCCTTGCAGAGTCTGCAGATCACGCATTGGACTTATCAGCCTCTCAGAACTCACTGAATCAGAGTGGAAGCAAATCATCTTCAATCCCAAGTGACTGCCTAAGAAGAAGAAGTGCAGGGGGTCAGAAAGGCCATGGTCCCTTTGAATGACTGTGTCATCTGTCACCAGGATTGACCTGCTGGTCTATGAGGCTCCCAGCTGGGCCTTCAATACGTGAGACAGTATTCCCCAATTCCCAACTCGGTCTGGGTCATGTCAAGCTTGCTAAACTTTGAGGGCATCAATATGTTTGCCCGTAAATGCACACATATCATTATAGTCTCAGTATGAAAATAATGCTCTGATTTTTTGCCTATGTAAAGCAGAAATTATACATTTTAAATTTTTTGTATGTCTACATTGTTAATTGTTTATCAGTTTTTCTCTTCCAACTTCTAATTAAGTTATTTATAAGTCCATAATATGTAGGAGCAGAAGTAGGCCATTCGGCCCACCAAGTCTGCTCTGCCATTCAATGAGATCATGGCTGATCTGATAATCCTCAACTCAATTTTCCTGCTTTTTCTCCATAACCCTTGATTCTCTTACTGATTAAAAATCTGTCTATCTTAGCCTTGAATATAGTTAACGACACAGCCTCCACAGCCCTCTATGGTAAAGAATTTCACAGATTGACTACTCTCTGAGAGAAGAAATTCCTCCTCGTCTCTGTTTTAAATAGGCGACCCCTTACTGTGAGACTATGCCCTCTGGTCCTAGATTCTTCCACATTCTACCCTGATCCAGATTCTACCCTGTCAAGCCCCCTAAGAATCTTGTATGTTTCAATAAGGTTACCTCTCATTCTTCTAAACTCCAATGAGTACAGGCCCAACCTGCTCAACCTCTCCTCATAAGGAAACCCTTCCATACCCAGGATCAGTCTCGTGAACCTTCTCTGGACTGCCTCCAATGCCAGTATATCTTTCCTTAGATAAGGGGACCAAAACTGTTCACAGTATTCTAGGTGTGGTCTAAGTAGTGCCTTGTATAGTTTTAGCAAGACTTCCCTATTTTTATACTCCATTACCCTTGAAATAAAGGCCAACATTTCATTTGCCTTCTCTATTACCTGAACTTGAATGATAGCTTTTTGGGATTCATGCACGAGGACCCCCAAATCCCTCCATGCTGCAGCCCTCTGCAGTCTTTCTCCATTTAAATAATATTCAGCTCCTCTATTCTTCCTGCCAAAGTACATAACCTCACATTTTCCCACATTATATTCCACCTGCCAAGTTTTTGCCCACTCACTTAACCTATCTATATCCCTCTGTAGATTCTTTGTGTCATCCTCACCGCATGACTTCCCACCTATTTTTCTGTCATCCCCAAACTTGGCAATAGTACATTCACTTCCCTCATCCAAGTCATTAATATATATTGTCAATAATTTTGGCCCCAGCACTGATTCCTGTGGCACTCTACTAGTTACAGGTTGCCATCCTGATAATACCCCTCTTATCCAAACTCTCTACCTTCTATTAGTTAGCCAATCCTCTATCCATGCTAATATATTACCCCCAACACCATGGGCTCTTAACTTATTAAGTAATCTCATGTGCAGTACCTTATCAAACACCTTTCAGAAATCTAAATATATTACATGTACTGGTTCCCTTTTATCTATCCTGCTAGTGACTTCCTCAAAGAATTCTAATAAATTTGTCAGGCATGATTTCCCCTTCATGAAGCCATACTGACTCTGCTTGATTAGATTATGTAATTCTAAATGCTCCGCTATTACATCCTTTATAATAGACTCTAACATTCTCCCAATGACAGGTGTTATGCTAACTGGCCTATAGTTACTTGTTTTTTGTCTCCCTGCCTTTTTGAATAAGGGTGTTACAATGGCAGTTTTCCAATCCTCTGGGACTTTTCCAGAATCTAAGGATTCTTGCAAGATTACCACCAGTGCATCCACTATGTGTGCAGCTTTAATATCCTGGGATGCAACCCATCAAGTCCAGGGAACTTATTGGCCTTTAGCCCAATTAGTTTCCCTAGTATTTTTTCTCTAGTGATAGTTATTGTATTTATTTCCTCCACTCCTTTTGCCCCTTGATCATTTAGTATTTTTGGAATGCTATGAGTGTCTTCTACCATGAAGACTGATGCAAAGTATTTATTCAACTCATCTGCCATTTCCTGGTTCTCCATTATTATTTCCCCAGCCTCATTCTCTAAGGGACCTGTGTTCACTTTGGCCTCTCTCTTCCTTTTTATATATTTAAAGAAGCTCTTACTGTCTGTTTTTATATTACTTGCAAGCTTACCCTCAAAGTTTATTTTCTCCCTTTTTTTTGTCATCTTTTGTTGGTTTTTAAAACTTCCCCATCCTCTGGCTTATGACTAACCTTTGCAACATTGTATGTTTTTCTTTCAATTTGATACTATCCTTAAGTTCCTTATTTAACCATGCTTGATTTATTACCTTCTTGGAATCCTTCTTTCTCACTGGGATATATGTTTGTTGTGAGTCATGAACTATTTTCCTAAACATCTGCCATTGGTCATCAACCATCTTTTCTGCTAAACTCCTTTCCCAGTTCACTCCACCCACCTCTGTCCTTATTCCTTTGTAATTACCATTATTTAAGTTTAGCACAGTTGTTTCCAAACTAAGCTTCTCACTCTCAAACTGAATGCTAAATACTACCATGTTATGGTCACTGTTTCCTAGTGGATCTTTTACTTGGAGAACATTCATTAAACCTGCCTCATTACACATTATCAGAGCCAAAATATCCTGATCCCTGGTTGGATCCACAACATATTGTTCTAGGAACTGTCCCAAATACACTCTGTGAATTCTTGCTTGTGGCTGCCTCTGCCAATTTGATTTTCCCAATTTACATGAAGGTTAAAGTCACCCATGATTAATGTTCTGCCTTTTTTACATGCCCTCATTATCTCCTGATTTATTCTCTATCCGACAGTATAGCTACAGTTAGGAGGCCTAAGGTCTACTCCCACCAGCATCTTCTTCCCCTTGTTATTCCTTACCTCCAACCATATGGATTCTACATCTTCTGATCCAAGATCATGTCTTGCTATCATACTTATTCCATCTCGTACTAACAAAGCTACCCCACCAACCTTTCCTTCCTGCCTGTCCCTTCATAAAGTCACAAACCACTGAACATTTCCCCAGGGCAGTGTCCTTGGCCCAACCATCTTCAGCTGCTTCATCAATGACCTTCATTCCATCATAAGGTCAGAAGCGGGGATGTTCGCTGATGATTGCACAATGTTCAGCACCATTCGTGAATCCTCAGATACTGAAGCAGTCTATGTCCAAATGCAGCAAGACCTGGACAACATTCAGACTTTGGCTGACAAGTGGCAAACAACATTCGCACCACACAAGTGTCAGGCAATGATCATCTCCAACAAGAGAGAATCCACCCATCGCCCCTTGATGTTAAATGGCATTCCCATCACTGAATCCCCCACTATCAACATCCTGGGGGGTTGCCATTGACCAGAATCTGAACTGGACTAGTCATATAAATACTGTGGCTACAAGAGCAGGTCAGAGGCTAGGAATCATGCGACAGGTAACCCACCCCCTGACTCCCCAAAGCCTGTCTACCATCTACAAGGCACAAGTCAGGCATGTGGTGGAATACCCCCCACTTGCCTGGATGAGTGCAGCCCCCACAACAGTCAAGAAGCTTGACACTATCCAGGGCAAAGCAGCCTGCTTGATTGGCACCACATCCACAAACATTCACACCCTCCACCACTGATGCACAGTGGCAGCAGTGTATACCATCTACAAGGTGCACTGCAGGAATTCACCAAGGATCCTTAGACAGCACCTTCCAAACCCACAACCACTATCATCTAGGAGGACAAGGGCAGCAGATAGATGGGAACACCAACATCTGCAAATTCCCCTCCAAGTTACTCACCATCCTGGCTTGGGAATATATTGCCGTTCCTTTACTGTTGCTGGGTCAAAATCCTGGAACTCCCTTCCTAACAGCACGGTGGGTGTACCCACACCACATGGACTGCAGCGGTTCACCACCACCTTCTCAGGGGCAACTAGGGATGGGCAATAAATGTTGGCCCAGCCAGTGAAGCCCACATCCCATGAATGAATGAAAAAAACAGTTAGTTCCCAGCTTTGATCTCCTTGCAACCATGGGCAGAATTTTCCGCTCATCGGGTGAGCACGCGCCTGACCCGAATAATGAGCGATGACATTGGGCAAGCGTCCCGACATCATTGTGCACTTGTGCGATATGTTGGTCAGTGGACATGTGCAGGGGTCGGCAGTGTGCCTGCCAAAAATTAACAGGCCTATTAAGGCCACTGAAGTACCAATTGAATTAAATTTTTCACTGCCCGTCCAACCATTGTCAGGCAGGCGAAAAGTTCAAGTGGACTTTGGATTTTTTGCAAAACCTCATCCACGGGAGGGATGAGGTTTTATTCAATGATTTTTTTAAAATTTCAAACTCATTTCTAACATGGCCCTGCTCATGTGACAGAGTCACATGAGTCACATGAGGGGACATGTTATAAAAATGTTTTCATTCTTTATTTTTGTTGTTCAAAATCTTCATCTCCCTGAGGCAGCTCTGTGCCTTAGAGAACTTTTCCTGTGCAACCCACGCACATGTGTGAACTTGTGCGCTCGCCCTCCCTCCCCCCACAGCACTGAGCGCTGCAGCATGCGTTTCACGCTGGGCGGGCCTTAAATGGCATGCAAGCGTGAAATTGCGGCCGGGTGCAGATCGCTGGCAGCAGTTGGCTTCCCAGCCATTCCTGCTCACAGCGGCTGAGCCCTCCCTGGCTGTAAGATCATACCATTAACCTCTATTTATGCAATTTTTTTGTTGTTGTTGGGGCTGGTAAAAGAATCACATTTAAAAAAAAATAACAAACAATATTAAAATTCTAAAATCCAGCAACTATTGCCAAGGTAAACACCATCTCAAACATTCTTGTATGTCCCTTTCCTCACCTCCTTTATCTCATCTTTCCCTCATATCCTGCCATCCTCCACTGGCAAATGGTATTGTGGCCTCTGGTCTGATTATATATTTCTTGTATTCTCTAGGCTGGTACTGATTTATGTTACTAGATCATGGCCAAGTGATAGGTACATTCAGGTGGGTATGGTTGTCTCACTGTTGAACTGAAGACATTAATAAGGAATGGATTTTCTTACTCATACACATACAAGACTCAGCTCACGAGTAAGCAATCAATGTACAAAGTAATCCCAAATGTTTAGAATTGAAATGGGAAAGGGCATTCTGAAGGCACTGGGATTTCTATTACAAGCACATGTGAAATACTCAAGTTTTAAAAATAAACACAGCAACACCACTCAGTTAATCAAAAAAAAAAATGCCTGAAGGATAGGCAAAGCTTAGGGATGAATGTTTGATGGAGGTGGTGAGAACATGTGGGAATATACAGTTCCCTATGCAGCTATGTATGTGATATAGGTCAGAAAGGATCATATTCTTTCACTACAGACATCACAGAAAATGAAATACAATAAATATATCAGCTGGGAGAGAGAGTGCTCAAGAAAGTTGCTGTATGGAGATGCAATATATATAGTATATCAAAGGGAAGTTGTCAAGTGAATTAACAATGCATCATGCAGGGGTAATTGACTGTCCTCATAGAATTCTTGCTTAAGTGACAATAATAAACAAAGCTCAGAGATATAATGCCAGCATCAAAAATTCAAACATGACTGGGCTGATTTTCTTCTGCCACTGCTCCCAAATAGTGCCCAAAAAATCAGACATTAACCCAACTCAAACTCTAGAAAGTTGCCTGACAGCTTTTTTCCTATCATGGAGAAAAAATCCCTCCTCCATTAACTAAACAACTGCTCCATGCCATCTGGAAATAACAAGAGAAGCTTTAAACCCGCATTTTCCTTCTGCAGCTACCTTCATTTTTCATACACACACCATTTCCTTTATTCTTCCATCAGTTGCTTGGCACACCGATGCCAGTGTTTTACCAGTCCTGGAAGGGTACCAGGCCTGCTGCTTGTGGAACTGCTGCCATCCAGCCATGGCATAGCAATACAAGCTCACACACAGAGTCATCCCATTTTACTAAAGGACAAGACCACAGAAATGAACATCATAAATGTTGGTAGTTAGAATTGACTCATGCCCTCATTTACAGCTGTTACTTTTAATATTTAATGTTCCTGTTACCAGGAAATCTCTACAAAATTGCATTTTTATGGGGCTGAAACAATGTCCCTTTAAGATGAAGGCCTCTTTTGAGGCCCAGATACACCCAAACTCTCAAGCATGTACTGATCCCAATGTACACGTCAGTAAGTGTTCCGCAAATTATATGTTGACCTCAGAAATAATAGGCTAGCTAATAATTTCTGAAATGTGTACATTACTGTAACTTATACTGTTCAGTAATGAAAAGAATAATTTTGATTAGTTCATGAAGTGATGAAAAATGCATTAAACATGGAGCCAAGAATCTAGTGCCAATTTGTACAAAGCCAAATTTATTGATTAGGAAAATTAATGAACTTAAGAAAAGAAGAAATACATCAGACTCTATGTTGGTGTGGGGACAAGCAAGTGAGCACCCAAACTTGCTCTGGGTTCTCATGTTATTTATGAAGGTCTACACTAGGCATATTTGAGTGTACTTCAGGTTACCTGGTCACTCATTGGCCACCACAGCTGCCAGCAAGATTAGTGCTGGGTGTGGGAGGGAGTTACAACCTGCTCCTTCAGGCTTCACAAACATGATTTCATACTCACTGATCAATTTTAACCTAAAATGAAAATTGGTGATCTTGGAGCAACTTATTTGCATAATAAATAAAGGCCTGAAATAGGTAGATGTTTTGGGCATGCAGTTCAGGCCTCTTTAGAAATAGTTTCAGCTCCATTGTTTGGATAATGCAGTGATAAAGTTTACGACCCTTTTTGAGGCTGTTACTGCCCTATTAGCATCATGTGGGGCAAATTAAAATCCCACCCATACATTTTAAATTACTCTTTTAGATTTATCTTCACTAGTTTGTCCAGAAGTACATTTCCTATGTTATTAATGAAGTAGCTGAAGATATTTGGACCTATAGGATGCAGCCTTGAGGAACTCCTGGAGTGATGTCCTCAGGCTCAGATGTTTGGCCTTCAAAAATCATCACCCTTTGTGCCATGAGTTACTCCAGCTAGCAAAGAGTTTTCCACCCGATCTCCATTGATTTCAGATGTATTAGGGCTTCTCGGTGCCAAGTTGAACGCTGTTTTGATATAAAGGGCAGGCACACTCACCTCAGCTTTGGACTTCTGGTCTTAGGTCCAAGTTTGGATCAAGGTTAAAATGAAGGCTGGACTTGGCAGTGACTCAATGGTAGGGCTCTCACCTCTGACTCAGAAGGCTGTGGGTTCAAATCCCACACCAGACACTTGAGTACATAATTTAGGCTCACAGCTCAGTGCAGTACTGAGGAAGCGGTGCACTGTTGGAAGTGTTATCTATCGGGTGAGACATTAAACTGAAGTTCTATCTGCCCTGTCAGGTGGATGCAAAATCACACGGCATTTTTCAACAAAGTCCCTGGTGTACTTTGTACTTTGTACTTGACCAACATTACTCAAAAAATAACTTATTTTATCTCAATGCTGTTTTGGGAAGCTCACTGTGCCTAAATTGCCTGCCACATTTCCATATATGCAAAAATGATCACACTTTAAAAAATACACAAAGCATTATGGAAATTCCTGTTGTCATGAAAGTGCTATGTAAAAAGAAATTCTCTTTCTCTGTGATTGACAGTATTGGCTGAAAATTGGCCGATTTGGTTTGCTTCTGAGCAAAACATGCAAATATGTGAAAATATCAGGTAGGGAAAGACCAACCGGCCCATCTAGCCTGGTTCATACAGTTGTGGTGACTTATGCTTCACCATGAAGACACTGTCTACCTGCCCAGAACCATGTGGACTCCTGGGGAGTGAAATAAAAAGATTGAAACCCAGGCCAATGACAGAAACAAAATCTGGAAAATTACTCTCCAGTTCCATCAGGTGATCGAAGCCAGTCCGGGCAACCATGCTGATTTATATTACAAGGTACCTACATTTTGTATGGTATGATCTCTTCCCCAGCCAGAAACAGGTCCAGATCCCTCTAGAAGGTATACAGGGAATCAGTGTTCAATCACAAGAGGCCCACTGCTCTCTGTGGAAAGAAGAACCACTTAACACCCAACTGAGTTCTGCCTCAATATAACCTGTAAGCATGACCCTGATCCTGCCTAACTTATTCAGTCGAAATAATTTGGTCATATAATTACAGTCTCATCCCTTCGCTATTTTAGAAACCTCTATCTAATTGCCCTACAATTGTCTACATTTCTCGAAATTACACAAACCCAGCTCTTTAAGCCTATTTGTGTAGCCAAGGCATTTTATCCTGGGGATTCATCTTGCGGCCCTCGAATAAACCATTTTCAAAGCCAAAACATCCCCAATCATGTGAGAGAACTAACATTGAAAGGAACAGCATTATGAATCAGAACTGCTTGTATGACCTAACATGTACATGTGGGTCATTATTGAAGATATTGAAGAGCAAAGGTCATAACAATCATCCCAGTGGGACACCATTGGTAACCAGTCTCCATGCATAAACATCCTTCCCAACTATATACTGCTATGTCCTGCTTGTGCGACCGGACATACACAGGGATGTTGATGTAAGAGTTGGAAGCATTGGCTGATCGATATGATTCTGTGTCCATAATTTTATGGCGCCTTTGGAATGGACTGGGAGCTGGGAAGACTAGCAAAATGGCATTGGAATAAGCATCCGATGCCTTCCTGGTGCCATGCCATGTTTCCAGCAATAGGAAAGGTGACAGATGGCCTGCCTGCCCGGAACCCAACTGAGCCATCAAGTGGCCAATTCAGAGCTCTTCCTGCTTCCATTGGCATTTTAAAATCTGCTAGTGGGCCTAGTGTGGAGCGACTGCTTGATAACCCTGGCAGCCTCACAGTGGGATACAGGGAGGGATGGCACTCTTTGCCCGCCCTCATGGCATCGACACCGCCGGCTCTCAATGACCACCAACCCCCTTGCCAAGCCCGACCTGCCTGGCCCTGGCATCCCTGTACCCCATTTACCTCACTTTGAGGCCGCACAGCCATCAATATGCACAAGACCAGTTCAGGCCAGTATTCTTATTTCCCAGTTTTTACTGTTTTTTTCATTCTGGGTCGTACTACAAATGCAGTCCCAGAAGTTACCACTGCTGATCTTCTGGCACTCTGATTGGACTAGCAGCTTGAGCAGGCTGCTGAACTCATTAGAACATCAGTCCCGGTGGCAGCCACTTAATTGACTGCTGCCTGTCAAATGCAGCCCTGGTCCTATCACCCATTGAAGAGGGGTCACCCATCACCCTCCCCCCGCTTTCGACCTTGGCGTCAGGGGTGCCGCCGCCTCCAGAAAATCCCGCCCTGTCAGAATAACTGTCTTGACTAGTTACTTGACTTATCTGTAAAACAGCTCTCCAAACCTTGGCACCAGTCACCAGATATTAGTGAGAAGGGCATTTCAGGTTTTATGGATTGGAAGCACATTGTTGCATCCCCAATTGTGTTCCCAGTTTTTCTTTCTTGGGCAAAATGATCCCCCCATCGGGAGAGAAGTGCAGGGGTGGACATGGGCGGGTGGCCCTTCGATCGGCGCACCCGATTGGGGGCGCGCCGCCATTTTTAGTGGGCAGGCCAATTAAGGCCCGCCTAGCCTGACATCTGCAGGGAAGCCCTATGCTCTTCCTGTGTGGGCGGTGAGGGGATTCCTAAAATCAGAAGTGCGCTCCTTCGTGCACGTGCGCCATGGAGCTCTCTGATCTCCCTGAGACTAAGTGCTGCCTCACGGAGATCAGTTCCCAAAGTAAAAAAGTTATTCTTTCGAAAATTTCATTCACCATCCATGTCCCCTCATGTGACAATGTCACATGAGTTGGGACATGGACATAACGTTAATTAAAAGTGTCTATTAATTTTTTGATTCAGCAATGAAACCTCATCCCACCCATGGATGAGGTTTCACGCTATTTCAGGTGTCCGCCAGCACTCCCGACCTGCCCGCCAACCTTAAGGTTGGACGGGCAGGTACACTAATGAGGTTAATTGTTTTTTGAATGGCCTAAATATGCCGTTGACAGGTCGGCGGGCGTGCATCCGAGTCGGATGCGCGCCTGCCGAACTGACAATCTAAATGATGCGGGGTGACGTCGGCACGCACGACCGAAGTCACCCCGCGTCATTTTATGCGTCGGTGAGTAGGCCCTGCCCCCGCTCACCGACCCCGCCCCCGCTCGCGGATGGGAAACTCTTTCGAGTTATCAACAGTCACAGATTGCAACTCTTTCGAGTACAATCACAGTTCTTGGTTTCCGGGAGTGGGACATGAACCCACAACGCTCTGATTCAAAGGCGAGGGTGCTATGTACTGAGCCACAGCTGACACCTCCTCGCGGATGGGAAGATGCTGGCCCCGGTGTTTGATCCAACTCTGGGCCACTTCATAAAATCAGTTAAGAGCCAATTACGTTGCTGTGGGTCTGAAGCCTCTTATAGGCCAGGCCACATAAGGCTGGCAAGTTTCTTTCCTAAAGGACTTTAGAGCCATTTGGTCGGTAACCTTACAATGCTAATTGTTAGATGAAAATGTATTTTTAATTCACATCCTTTACCCAGTCAATAAAGCAAAGACAAGAAATACTTGCATCTGTGTTTTTGTTGTTACTAACATTATCTCACCTGCTTTTCATGGCAAAGGATGTGAACAGCTAATTCAAAAATATCTATACTTGTTAACTGGATGACAAGATGATTAATTTTATGATTGATTCCCTTTAATGTTAGTTCAAATTTTAATAATTTATTGGATTGTATGTAATTAATCAAATGAGCGCTACTTTAATAATTGCTTTGAGAATTCCTCTGCCTTACTTTAAAGCACTTTCCAAAAGCTAATAAGTAGCACACCTGATCGGTATTTTTCCATTTATGCAATAGAGGCACAATGCATACAAGGATCTTGTTCACTGGAGCTGGAAATAGCTGTAGAAAATTACTAAAATGGAAAATAATATAATAGAACTTTATGAGAATACCAGAATTACTCTGTTATATGAGCTCCTCTTTTTTCAAATGTCCAGATGCTTTTATTTCATTAACAGCCAGTACATATTTTGTAAAGATATTTGTGTGGTTAATTTTATTACTTGCTCTTGATCATCCTAAGCGTATTTATTGCCTATGATTGGGAAGGGAGCCTAAGCAAAATGAGCTTGGAGAGCATAATTAATTCAATCTTGCATAGTTATGCCCAGTACTTATAGTTAAGTAGTTAACACTGTTATTTAAACAACACATAAGTTGGGGGTTTAATTGCACCACATTACATTACAATGGATAACAAATCAATAAAAGAAAATACATATTCAAATACAAGTGAGTCAAATGAGTTCCTGGGGCTTCTGAATAAGGTGTATAATATATATTACCAGGGCTTCTGATTTCTTGTGATTGAAAAGGCGAATTGAGTTTACATTAGAGTACTGGAGCGGTAAAATATTTTCAACTCAAGTTAATTTTTGCATGAAAATTGTGGTTCATATAATGCCGGATGTTCAACTCTTCTAGGATGGAGGCAGTAAGGAGCTGGATGTAGTCACTGCATGTAGCAGCAGGAGAACACTGAGAGGCTGCATGGGTTGGTCATGCTGGGAAGATGTTTCTGGGGATCTTGGGAGCAAGAGAATAGGGGGAGATGCAAGGGTCCAGGAAAACTGGAAGGGACATGGCAATACTGAGAGGGATTGATGTGGTGAAAGGAGACTAGCAGGTGTGGTAGAAATAAGATTGGGAGAGAACATTTGGAGTTTGGCAATGGTGAGAATTCCATGGAACACAATGAAGGTGGTAAAAAGCATGTCAATGGTAGGAGGGTGGAGTTGGTGTGTGCAGCACTGAGAACATTAAAAGATGGCATGATGATAGAGGTTTTCTTGGGAAGAAGGCCAACAATGGGAGATAAAGTCATGGGCATTCAATGTGAGAAGTAGGAATGGTGAAACATTTTACAAGGGAGGAAAACATGCTCAAGGCAGAGACTTCAATTGCACAGAGAAGATATTGCAGTAATAGGGTGGGATGGCAGCCCTGGCAAGGGAAAGGGGGTACCATACAAACATGCAACAATAACAGACAAAAAAAGACCCACTGGTCCATCTAGCCTTTCCCACACAACCATGATGCCTTGTGCATTACAATATATACATTTCCCACCCACCTGAAAGCCACGTGATTTTCTGGGAAAGGCAAAAAGCCCATAAAAAATATCTGAGAAGTTCCATTAAACAATAAAGAAACTAGTCCAGCACGCCATTCTGGCCATGATTAATGTACCTGTTTTTTGTCACGTAACAACAGTTTCAGGCAGAGGACCTTCTACCTAGCACACCTAACCACAGTATTCCCTCGGTGTATTTCTTTTAACATTGAATACCATTTGTTAAAATAAGCTGTCCAATTCCTTCTGAAATCAACAATGGTTTCTTGAGCCACCACCTGTGATGGTAAATCTGTTCTAAGTATATACTACCCTTTAGTAGAAACAATTATCCTGTGTTTCCTATTTCCTTATTTTTTTTTAAGGGTGTTCTAAGCAATAAATTAGAGAAACCTCTATTAGTTGAATATCATTGCTGTCACTAGTGGCACTATATGCAGCCTCTCATAAAAGGTTTTCTGCTGCAGTGCCTGGTGAAACCAATACTATGCTGATGCTAAAATTCAAAATGGATGTGGATATAATCCATAGGCTTGAATAAAGTTTCTAAAACAGATTGGACTAATGGCATTTACCTAAGGGTACTCGAACAAAATGGCTACTTGCCCTTATATTTAGCTTGCTAGAGTCTGATATTGTTTTCATTGACATTGGGTAGTTATTAATGGTAGCAATTCTGTGTAGCAGTGGAATCCTGCTTGGTTCAGCTTTAAGACAATTCCTCTCCCTCATTGTTAACAATCATCTCAAGGAAACTGATGAAAGAACTGTTTGCAAGTTTGCAAATGATATAAAAGGTACATGTGGGTGGTCAGATTAAAAGAAATGGATTGCGAGCATATCTAAATGTGATGGGAAAATGAGCTTGTACCTGGCTGATTTTTAAAAAATATATATCAATGTAGCTTTATGCATTTGGATAAGAACAACAGCAAGCATATGCGCACCATATTTGGTTTGCGTGAAAGAGCGCAGAGATCTCCCCGAGGCACGGAGTCAGGGAGATTGGTTTCAGTGCTAAAGTTTGAAATTAAGGTTTGTAACACTTTTAGAACATGTCCCCTCATGTGACACTATCACATGAGCTGGGACATGTCAAAAAATAAAAGTATAAATTGTTATTACATTTTAAAACACTTTATGAAACCTCATCCCACCCGTGGATGAGGTTTCATGAAAAACACAAAGGCCGCCTGGGCTCTTTGCCTGCCTGCCAACCTTAAGGTTCGACAGGCAGCATTCTTAACAGCTTTAATGGCTTTCTTAAGGACCTTAATAGGCCTTTGACAGTTAGGTGGGCACGCAGCTGACGTGCCTGCGCGCCCGCCGAACTGACAATCTAAATGATGCGTGGTGACATCAGGATGCCCGCCCGACGTCTCCGTGCATCAATTTATGTGTCGACAAGTGGGCCCTGCCCCCACTTGCTGACAGGAAAATTCTTCCCTATGTTTCAAATTGATCACCTGGGCCAAAGAAAATTGCAGTGTTGTTGAATTCACGGTCACTATTTGGTCATTTTCAGCACTGATTGCTGCAAGTTTTGCATTTTTAAAATTCAAATATGTAAGAGAATAGCAAAGCCTTACATAGCACAAATACATCACAGTCTGAGACCAAGGTGAAAATGGTTGATTGGAGAATAAAATAGGAGCTGTCTTTGTCATGATGATGATTGATTGTTCAGTGATAGTGCTGCTAATTTTTGTTTAATGGTTCTTCTCAATGACTGCCATTAGTGAATTAAGCAAGCTTACAATAGGCTTGTTGACAATTTCACAAGACCAATGTGTTAAAAGCTGACAGCACTAACTCTAGTGGAGGGAGTGAATGAGATGCTGAACAAGTGGGCTGCTTTGGCTTGGGCAATTTT
Source organism: Cetorhinus maximus (assembly GCF_964194155.1). Taxonomy (NCBI): domain Eukaryota; kingdom Metazoa; phylum Chordata; class Chondrichthyes; order Lamniformes; family Cetorhinidae; genus Cetorhinus; species Cetorhinus maximus. Next base: position 96,382,402 of record NC_135881.1, on the reverse strand, counting down.
GAGCTTCTTTAGTGTTTTTGGGGCTGTACTAATCCAGGCAATTGGAGAGTTAAGTGAGTGGGCAAAGATTTGGCAAATGGACTATAATGTGGGCAAATGTGAAATTGTTCATTTTGGCAGGAAGACTAAAAAGAAGCATATTATGTAAATGGTGAGAGATTGCAGAGCACTGAGGTTCAGAGGGATCTGGGTGTCCAAGTGTATGAATCACAAAAGGCTAGCATAGTAAGTAATTAGGAAAGCTCGAAAAGATAGAATGCTATTGTTTATTGAAGGTGAATTGAATATAAAAGCAGGGAGGTTATGCTTCAGTTGTACAGGACACTGGTGAGACCATATCTGGAGTACTGTGTACCGTATTGGCCTCCTTATTTAAGGGAGGATGTAAATGCATTGGAAGTAGTTCGGAGAAGGCTTACTAAATTAATGCCAGAAATGAGCAGGTTGTATTCTGAGGAAAGGCTGGACAGGTTAGGCTTGTATCCACTGGAGTTTAGAAGAGTAAGAGGTGACTTGATTAAAACTTTTATGATCTTGACGGTCTTGACAGGGTGGATGTGAAGAGGATGTTTCCTCTTTTGGGAGAATCTAGAACTAGGGGTCACTGTTTAAAAATAAGTGATTGTTCATTTAAGACAGAGATGAGAAGACATTTTTTCTCTCAGGGGATAATGAGTCTTTGGAACTCAAAAGGCTGTGGAATCAAGGCCTTTGAATGTTTTCTAGGCAGAGGTAGAAAGATTCTTGATAATCAAGGGGGTGAAAGGTTATCAGGGGTAAGTGAAAGATTACAGTCAGATCAGCCAGGATCTTATTGAATGGCAGAGCAGGCTCGAAGGGCTAATTGACATATTCCTTCTCCTAGCTCATATGATAGTTAAGTTTCTGGCCAATGATAATACCCTAGTCTGTTGATGGTGTGAGATTCAGTGATGGTAATGCCTTTGAATGTCAAAGGGCGATGGTTAGATTCTCTCTTGTTGCAGGTGGTCATTGCCTGGCACTTGTGCGGTATGAATGTTACTTGCCACTTATCATTACCAAGTCCAAATGTTGTCCAGGTCTAACTGTATGCGGGCACAGACTGCTTAAATATCTGAAGAATTGTGAATAGTACTGGATAATGTGGAGCAAACATTTCTACTTTTCCTAATGATGGAAGGAAGGTCATTAGTGACCAACTAAAAATGCTTGTGTCTCGAATACTATCCTGAGGAACTCCTGCAGCGATGTCCTGGAGCCGAAATGATTGGCCTGCAACAACCACAACTATCTCCCTTTGTGCCAGGTATGACTACAACCAGTGGAGACTTTTTCTCCTGACTCCCATTGATTTTAATCTTCTAGGGGGCCTTGATACCACACTAGGCCAAATGCTGCCTTGATGCCAAAGACAGTCACTATCTCCTCATCTCTTGATTTCAGCTCTTTTGTCCACATTTGGACCAAGGCTGTAATGAGGTCAGGAGCCAAGTAGTCCTGGCAGAACACAAGCTGAGCATCAGTGAGCAGGTTATTGCCCTCTCGCTTTGACCACTCACATCCCCTCACTCCCCACACATTTCCTATGTCCTATCCATGCCAACTCAAGTAACCTCATGCCCCCCCACCCACCCCCATAGCCCCTCATACTCTCAATGCTAAGGATGTACACTGAGGCTTGGCTGAGAGCCCAAACATCGATTAGCCTGTTGAAACAGCTGTGCCTGAGGGAAAACATTGCATGATTGAAAGTTCTTGCTCTTTGATCTATTCTGTCAATTGCACAATGTTTATTTACACAGGATGAAGAGGTTTCAATCGTTTGCAACTTCAGATACTGATATTTTAATAAGTCTGGATGATTGACACTTTTATAGGACTGTAGTAAAATGAGTTTTTTTTAAGAAAGTAGAAAGTTATGAATGAATGATTGTTTTTTAAAGGCCCGGTTCCATGAAAATTTCAGGAGACTGGGAGATGCCCATCCTCTCTATGGAGTCAGCCAGATCAGGAGTGCAGGGTGCAGGCTTGTGACCTGCACCAGCCCATATCCTTAACCTGTACTGGTGAAAATTGTAGGTACTGGGAATGGGGTCGGGAATCCTGGAATTAGGCCCCATCCACCATTTTTTCACCTCCACAGGGTCTCCCTGCCTCCATGATAGTCCAGCCTATTAAGTCCATCATCTTGGGTCTAAACTCTCAGCTGAGAATCAGTGAAGGGTTTGGCCAGATCCATTACTTTTGAGTAACTGTGCATATCCATATGTTGTATATGCACATTTCTTCTGTTGCTGTTAAATCCACCCCAGATTATAAACAGGGAAATTCAGCATCGGGGAATCAGTTGACAAGTGTGGAAACACCTCCGTTACAAACAGGTTTGTATCATAAATGGGATGAGATAATACTATTGCTTGCAACTTTTTTTCAAGTCTTTTCACTTCATTCTTCTCTGCAATTTAAAAATGTAACACACAGGCCTTTAAGAAAAAATGAGCCATGCTATAGGAAATGCAATCAATAGCAATGCAACAATAAAAATTAATGATTTTTGTTTATAATCAATGACAAGTGCAGTTTGCTTATAGTATAATTTTACAGATCAACTTATTTCAACTCTTATCACCTGTCCTAATGAGTAGGTAAACATCTCAGTGAATCTGAGCTCAGAAAGCTTCATAAGTTCATGCATCCATTTCAATGTATGTGTTGCCAAGCAGAATGGCAGCAGCAGCATGGATGCCAGTGACATTGCACTTCATGAAAATCTACAAAGCTACAAAAATTCCAACAAACTCCCATTTTGTAGCTCAACTAAAACTTAGTAAGTCCAAATCTCAATCAAGATGTTACAGATGTCAATTCACGGCTGAACAGTGTAATGATGTGAGCATAGGAATTGCAGCCCATTATCAGTTTATAAGCAATTTAGATGTATTTGATGTGCAATTTGGTATCAGCCTGTGAAAAGGATATCTTAGCACACACTGTTGGAAACCAAGGCAGGATTTTTCATAATTAATATTAACGCTCCAGGAGACTATTTCCTTCCAGTTTTGCATAATTTCATAGAAAGCTGCCTGATGAGTCTTGCATTCATGAATCAATAGCTTCTAACAAACAAATTGGTACTTCATCCACATTTGTGGTAAGATTAAGGATATTGCATGCAGTGTAGTTCTTACACCAGTTCTCTTTCTAGAATAACAGTAGATAATGAATGGGTGCAAGCTGTTTCCTATTCAGCAGTACTTGGGGAAATTAGTACTGCTACAGCAATCCAAGAGGATTTTGATTAGCCAGCACTCTTGTTGCAGATCAGATTAAAGTAATTTAGAAATGTATGAAATTATCACATTGGAAATGCATTTGCTAGAAGCATTTCAGCGGATCTTTCTTGAATATTTGACTATATCATTCATATATATACCATTTGAGCAGCTTGTCATCACATGTCAATTTGCATTCCTAGGAAATCCCGTTTAAAGTTTCGGTAATATGATTTTTGTATTTCCGATCTGAAAATTGTTTTACTTTTATTAAGTGAGCATAATTTACCGTCACATTGCTTACTGTTTAAACAAATTTAAACATTACAGCAAAGAAATGAGGTGCACAGAGGATTGGGAGAGACAAACATCACTAGAGTAAAGAATAGTTCCAAAATAGCAGAGTTCGGACAAGGGGCAACGGCAAAGCAGTCTAAGCTAGTTTGAAATGCATGTGCTAAAATATAGGTAGCGTTGGTGAGCTGCAGGCACAAATCCCCACGTGAAAGGGAAGATTGGGAACTTAATATTCCCAGCTACAAGGTATTCAGGATAGATAGGGAAAGAAAGAAAGGGGGAGGAGCGGTGGCAGCATTGATCAAAGAAAATATTCTCGGACTGGAAAGCAATGATGTAGTTTAGAGGTTAAAGACAGAACCTATTTGGTTTGAAGTAAGGAGCAATGGAGGAGCTATTATGCTCCTGGGTTACACCAGAGGCCACTGAATCATGGGAAGGAGATAGAGGGGGAAAGTTACAGGCTAATTGCAGAAATAAGCATGAACTGCAAAGCAGTGATAATGGGAGACATCAATGAACCTAATACAGACTGGGACAGGAACATTGTAAAGAGCAGGGATAGGGAGGAATTCCTGCCAGTGGACAAGAAAATATTCTTGATCAGTATGTTTCCAATCTAATGTGAAGGAAAGCAATGCTGGGCCTAGTTCTGGGGGATGAAGTGGAGCCTGGTCCAGTGGGGAGGCATTTTGGGAACAATGATCATGTCATTAGGTTTAGAATAGTTATGAAAAGAACATGGAACAATCAAGCATAAAAAGGAGGGATAGCTTCATTGAGTTAGAAAGGGATCTGGCCCATGTGGATTGTAATCAAAAATTGGCAGGCAAAGCAGTAATCTGAAAAATGGGAGGGCCTCCAAAGAGGAAATGGCTCAGGTATATTAGCACGAGGCAGAAAAAAAAGAGCATCCAAAGTGAAAACCCCCTGGATGACTAAAGATGTAGAGGAATGAGACAGAAAAGCATGACAACTGAAAGTTTCAAAATACAGTAGAGAAGTAGGCTGAATATAGAGAACACATGGGAGATCTAAAAGATGGAATAAGAGGGCAAAGAGAGGGTACGAGACCAGATTATTGTTGTCATTGCTGGCATCCTTCCATCCAAGAAAGATAATGGACAGGCAGCAATGCAGAGAGCAGATTAGCAGGTAACATGAAAGGAAATAAATAATTAGTAAAAGGATAGTCAAGGAAAGGTAGAGGTCAACTACGAATGAACAAGTAGATATGGCTGAGTTACTAAATGAGTGCTTTAGAACTATCTTTACAATACCAACAACAACAACTTCTGTTTATATAGCATCTTTAACATCATGAAACATCCCCAAGGAGCTGCACAGGAGCATTATAAAACAATATCTGAAACCAAGCCACATAAGGAGATATTAGGTCAGATGACCAAAGGCTTGGTCAAAGAGGTAGGTTTAAAGGAGTATATTAAAGGAGAAAAGTGAGGTAGGGAGTCAGGATTGTGTAGGGACGATATTGCAAAGCTTGTAGTCACGGCCAAAATGGTGAAGCAATTAAAACCAGGAATGCACAGGAGGCTAGAATTAGAGGTGTCCAGATATTGTATTTATTCTTTCAAGAGATGTGGGTGTCATTGACAAGGCCAGCATTTGTTGCCCATCCCTAATTGCCCTTGAGAAGGTTATGGTCAACCACCATCTTGGATCACTACAGCCCAGCTGGTGGGGGTATTCCCAGAGTACTGTTAGGGAGCGAGTTCAAGGATTTCAATCCAAACGGTGATCTCGGAGAGTTTTAGGAGGAGATTAGAGAGATAGGGAGGGGCAAGGCCAAGGAGGGCTTTGAAATCAAGGATGAAAATTTTAAAATCAAGACCCTGCTCCATTGGGAGGCAATGTATGTCAGTGAGCACAAATAGGCTGGGTGTTGGGTGGTTCTTTTCCCAGGCAGTAATGAGGCTCTGGAATATATTGTCGGCTGATGGGGCAGATGCTTATTCTCTGCATACTTTCAAAAGGGAGCTCAACCAGTTCTTGACTGGGGCCGAGACTTCACTACATAAAGGAACGTTTGAGGACTCTGGGTCTATACTCGATGGAGTTTAGAAGGATGAGGGGGGATCTGATTGAAACTTACAGAATACTGAAAGGCCAGGATAGAGTGGACGTGGGGAAGATGTTTCCATTAGTAGGAGAGACTAGGACCCGAGGGCACAGCCTCGGAGTAAAGGGAAGACCTTTTAGAACAGAGATGAGGAGAAACTTCTTTAGCCAGAAAGTGGTGAACCTATGGAATTCATTGCCACAGAAGGCTGTGGAGACCAGGTCATTGAGTGTATTTAAGACTGAGATAGATAGGTTCTTGATTGGTAAGGGGATCAAAGGTTACGGGGAGAAGGTGGGAGAATGGGGTTGAGAAACTTATCAGCCATGATTGAATGGCGGAGCAGACTCGATGGGCCGATTGGCCTAATTTCTGCTCCTATGTCTTATGGTCTTATAGTCTTATTACTTGGATTTAGGAGACCTTAAATGATCTCCTGGGCTAATTTTGATTGCCTGAAGGGGTTAGAGAGGAATTTTCCAGAGTATGTTTTTCATGGCCCTGAGTTTTTCTCTTTTTTTTGTGTCTCTCCCACGAGACTACTTGGTTGCAGAGATAGGAGGAAGTATTTAAGCATGGTGCTCCTGCCATCATGGGGCAGGCTTGATGGACCAGCAGCCCTTTTATTGTCTGTCAATTTAGTATGTTTGTATAAATAGAGGGGGAGGAATGCGCTCCTGGCTAGATTCCTTACAATCTACCCTCTGTAAGCTTGGGGTCCAACTCTGCTTTTCTTTTCCAAGTCAAACTGTTGTTTTTCCTGTATTTCCCAAAAGCTATAATACTTGCAAGAAATATTGTGCTGTATTTCTTTATTTAAAATGCATCTCAAACACTTATGACAGCCAGCTGTCATGCACACTTAGACTCTGCTAAGCAGAAGATACATCAGAACTGTTGGACAAGGAGTCCCTTTCTTGTTTTGACATTAAAAGCCAAGCTCATAAAAAAATTATCTCTGTCATGATATTTATCCTTGATGTTCACACCTGGTCACCTTTTGAAGCTTTAGGTCGACACCTCTGAAATATTTATAATTTAAAATTGTTTTGCCACCCTGCCTAGCTTCTGGCAGGCGTGGGATTGAATTGCACAGATAGTCTTTGTGATTCCTTTGCTTCTTATTTTTCTCTTTCTAAAGTAGTGAACACTGCTTGTCTATCACAATTCTTCGAGATTCAGATTTCTAAGGTTGCAAGAAAAATGGTACCATCAATCTCTTTATCCTGTTCTCAGTAATTTGAGATCTGAATGTTATTTAATGTGCCCTGTCAAATCTCTTCACCTCAGTATACCTCACATTTACTAGTTTGTTTTCTAAATCCACTCAAATTTAGCTACATGCCTTCACTTTCCTCATCTAAGTCATCAATATAAATTGTAAAAAGTTGAGGCCCCAGCACAGGCCCATGTAGGGGCTCCACTCGTCACATCCTGCCAATCAGACAAAGACCCATTTATGCATACTTTGGTTTTCTGCTAGCCAGCCACTCTTCTAACCATGCTAATATGTTACCCCCTACACCATGAGCTTGTATTTTCTGAAATAGCCTTTGATGTGGCACCTTATCAAATGCCTACTGGATATCCGAGCACAGCACATCTACAGGTTCCTCTTTATCCACAGCACATGTTATTCCTTCAAAGAACTCAAATAAATTGGTTAAACATGATTTCCCTTTTACAAAACCACGCTGATTCTTCCCAATTACCTTGAGTTTCTCTAAGAGTCCAGCTATAATCTCCTTAATGATCGATTCTAACACCTTCCCCACAATGGACGTCAAGCTAACTGGCCTATAGTTTCCTGTTTTCTGCCTCTCTCCCTTCTTGAATAGAGGGGTTATATTTTCTACTTTCCAGTCCATTGGAACCTTTCCATAATCTAGCGAATTTTGAAAATTAACACCAATGCATCTACTTCTTGATTAACCACCTCTTTTAAGCCCTCTGATGAAGTCCATAAGGACCTGAAGACTTGTCAGTCCACAGCTCCATCAATTTGCTCAGTACCGCTTCCCTAGTTATTGTAATTTCACCAAGTTCCCCACTCTCTTCCACCTCCTGATTTATAGCTTTTACTGGAGTGGTTTTTGTATCCACTGTTTCCTTATTATCTACTATTAGCCCCCCATTCTTACTCGCTAGAGGACCGGCACTCACTTTACTTAGTCTTTTCCTTTTTAAATACCTGTAGGCACTCTTGCTATCCATTTTTACATTTCTAGCTAGCTTCCTCTCATACATTACTTTCTTCCCCCGATAAATCTTTCAGTCATTCTTTGCCATTCTTTATATTCTGACCAACCATCTGATCTGCTATTCATCATTGCACAGTTATATGTTTTTTCCTTAAGTTTGATGATTTCCTTAACTTCTTTGGTGAAACAAGGATGGTGGATCCTCCCCTTAGAATTATTCTTTGTAGCAGGAATATACTTACTCAGAGTATTGGTGAAATATCCCCTGAAATGTCTGCCACTGCTTCTCTATTGATCTATCCACTAGCCTTGTATCCCAGTTCACTTCAGTTAGCACAGCTTTCATGCCCACATAGTTCCCTTATCTAAGTTTAAAATATTAGCCTTAGACCCACTCTTCTCCCTTTCAAATTGGATGTAAAATTCAATCATATTGTGGTCGCTGCGACCTAGGGGTGCCTTCACTCTAAGGTCATTAATTAATCCTGTCACATTACACATTACCAAGTCTAATATAACCTGCTCTCAGGTAGTTCCAAAATGTGTTGCTCTAAGAAAACTACCTCAAAATCATTCTATGAATTCTTCATCCAAGCTACTACTGCCGGTCTGATTTTTCCAGTTTATATATAGATTAAAATCATCCATGATTATTGCCATCTCTTTATCACAAGCATCCAACATTTCTTCTTGTATACCTTGTTCTACATTGTGGTTAATGTTAGAGGGTCTGTAGCCCACTCCTACTAAGGGTTTCTTTCCCCTTCCATTCCTCATCTCCACCCAAACTGATTCTACATCCTGATTTCCTGAAACATGTTCATCTCTATTTATAGCACAAATGCCATCCTTGATCAACAGTGCTACCCCTCCACTTTTACCTAGCTTCCTATTCTGCTTGAATGCCATATACCGGTCAATATTCAGCACCCAATCCTTGTCATCCTGCAGCAATGAACCATAATGGTTATCAGATCATATTTATTTACTTCAATGTGTGCTCTGAATTCATTTACTTTGTCATGAAATTTGTTGGTACCTACAAGAAGCATGATGACTGGATTCTCCCCCTCCCACTGCAAGTTCCTATCAAGCCCTGAGCAGATGTCCCAAATCCTGGCACGGGCAGGCAACACAGCCTTCTGGACTCTTGCTCTTTGCTGCAGAGAACAGTGTCAATCCCCCTCACTATATTGTCCCCATGCTACCACTACATTACTGTTTGCTCCACCACTTGAACAGCCTGCTGTACCATGGTGCCATTGCCAATCTGTTCATCCATCTTACAGACCCCACTTTTGTCCACACAGGTTGTGAGCAGCTCAAACCTGTTTGACAATTGCAAAGTCTGAGGCTCTTCCGCTATTGGCTGCTCGGTCCCATTGCCTGCCTCACTGACAGTCACATCCTCCTGTCCCTCACTGCTGACCAATACAGACGATCCTATTCTAAAAGGCGCGACTGTCTTCTGGAACAAAGTGTCTAGGTATTTCTTCCCCTCTCTTACGTTGTGCAGTGTCTGCAGTTTGGCTTCCAGATCAATAATCCTAATCCAGAATTCTTCCAGCTGCTTACACTTTCTGCAGATGTGTTTGCATTAGATCAGCTTGGTATCCAAAAGCTCCCACATTCCACAGTTGCAACATAACATCTGTCCTGCCATTGTTTATTATGTTATTCAGTTAACTTAATTTAATTACCAACTTAAGTAACTTAGAATAATTCCTATGTAAACAATACCCCTTTCCCCTGTGCATTGAATTCCCATGTGAACCTAATTCACTTCTCACTCATCCTTCTTCTCACTCCGGCATTGTCACCTGTTTCCTCATGCACCCTTTAATGATCGTGTGGTTTAAAAAGCCCATCTCTTTTATAGACCCTCTGATGAGTGACTAGCTCGCTTAGCTTCCTGCTACAGTAATTAAAATCACTTGAACCAACTGCTTTCGGGTGATTGACAGATAACTGCCACTCCATGCAGTTCTCTATTTAACAAGCTAACCTAGCTTACTTTAAGGTTAGTATTATGTTAGATCTTAATTGTTAATCTATAGTTAAAACCTGAAAAGGACTTACCAGAACTTACCACGTGAACCTAATTCGCTGCTCACTCAGTCTCCATTTCACTCTGGCTTAGTCACCTGTCTCCCCACCTGCCCCTTACTGATTATAATTAGGGGCAGATTTGTTCTTTGAAATTTATGCCCAGTGTGAAGTAATTTGAGATCGATCAAATTCACATCTAGCAGAAGGACTGGATTTTCACTGCTGGAGTCTGAACTAGATTCAAATCTAGCTCCCAGAGATGAAAATACAGTTTTGTGGCCCTAGGTGCCACCAATTCTTTTGGTGGTGCTTTTCCCAGAAATGTTCTGAATAGCTATGTTTCCAATTGAAAACAAAGTTAATTGATAGCAATGTACTACTTTGGATGGACAGTTTCCTGTTCTGTTTGTGATGTCACACGTTATAGGATATTAGGGAACAGAAGACTATTGGAGCACCAGAAATTATGGACCAAGAAAATTCCATTTTCCCATCCTTCTTCACCAACGAATTGATGAGAATTAATCGAACACCGAGAGGACAACACTCTGAATGGTTCCTCTGTCGCCAAAAGGTAATCAAGGAAAAGTCCAGGGTGTCTGCCCAGTTTTACAAGCAAAACCATTCGACCTTTCCAGTGCTTTCTGTAGATGATAATTTCATGGTTTCAGAAGCATAAGAAATACGGTTATATTAAAAAAAAAAGATGATTCTGCCGATCACAGCAATGTTCAGAATACTACACTTATGCAGATCTTTGAAGTTTTACAGAAAGAAACTACACTGTTTGATACACGTGGGGCAGAATTTTCTGCCTACCGGGCGGGCGGGCCCAACCCAATCACCGGCGGGCGGGGAGCCAATCCCCGCCGGAGAAGCGGGCCCCGCTGCCATTTTAAATGGGTGGGCCAATTAAGGCCCACCCAGCGTGACCACTAGTGGGAAGTGCTATGCGCTTCCTGTGCGGGCGGGGGTGGCGGGGGGGGGAATTCCCCAAATGCGAGAGTGTGCTCTTTCACGCATGCACACGAAAGAGCGCACATCTCCCTGAGGCTAAGTGCAGCCATAGAGAGATCACTGACAGTTGTACAAACATTAAAAATAGAAAAAAAAATCCTTAACATGTCCCCATCATGTGACAATGTCACACGAGATGGGACATGTTAATAAATTTCACTGAAACTTCATTCAACTTTTTTAAACCCTACATGAAACCTCATCCCGCCGGTGGATGGGGTTTCATGTTTTTTCTATTCCCCGCTGGGGCTCCTGGCCTGCCCACCAACCTTAAGGTTGGACGGGCAAGTCCTTTAATTGTTTTAAGATCCTGTCAATGGCCTCAATTGGCCATTGACAGGTCGGCGGGCGCACTGATTTTGCTATGCCCCCGCCTTCCTGAAAATTTAAATGGGGCGGGATGACTTCAGGGGTTCCGCCTGACATCATCCTGCGTCATTTTGTGCATCAGCGAGCGGGCCCCACCCCCTGCTTGCCAACGGCAAAATTCAGCCCCATGGTTTAACTTTCCTCACTGAAATTAGACTGGAGCCAAATGACCTCCCATGAGAAACAAATCCCAGTGTACTGGCATGCTGTCAGCATAATGTACTGACAGCACAAACCACATGATTTGTGTGTCTGAAAAACGCTGAAACACAGGTAGCTCATTGCTTTTGGGAAAGCATTTATCTTGAGTTTAACCATTGAAAATGCTGCTCATGTGATTCAATATCATTTACCACAGTGGCTGGAAACAGTTTCAATGATTATGTTATTCCCAATTCTTAGAATGAAAAGCTGAGCAATTTTACTTGTACGGTATTGCAAACCTGATTTTGCTTCTGACTAATTAAAGTTGAACACTTGGGGATATTAATTTACTAGATGTCGGTAGTGATGTGAAACTATCCTAAGCTAACTATATATCTTGGGAATTGGATAAATACATCCTCGGAAAATCACTATGTGGGAGAGCATTAAACCCTTGGGGTGGAATTTTCCATTCTAGAGACCAAGGGTGGAATCGTCCCAGATTTTCACTAAGTGCAGCAGTGGGCATCAACAAAGACGTTTTAGCCGCCGGCCGAAATGGCAGATTTTCGCAACGTATTGTTCGCTTGCAGCCTCATTAATTATGCAGCCACAGGAAACATGCCATCTCGCTGGCAGGCGGCCTCTGAATCACCCACCACACTGTTACCTCACTGTTTCCTCATTCCAGGTGCCATATCTAAACTGCAGCCACGCGCACAGTTCTCAATGCTTACAGCCCAGGACTGGTCCAGTGAAGACATGGCCCTGAAATCCAGGAAGAGTTGTGACCCGTCACTGGAATGCCTTTCGGAGGCCCGCCATGATGTCCTCCACCCCAGCTCTGGCCTCAGGAGGTCCAGCAATCTCCCCACTCTGGCTTGGGAGGCGGTGGCAGTGATGGTCAGTGCCAGTGCTGCACAGCAAAAGTTGGTCATCCAGTGCAGAAAGAGGATGGATGGTCTCATCCGTGCCGCCTGAGCAAGGCAACCATCTCATCACTCTAACCTCACACACTCATAAGCCCATCACACATTCACTGGCATCTCACTCACTGTCAGCTCAAGGGATGTTGCCACTCACTCTCTCACCAACACCCTCACATCTCCTCTGGAAACTGCCTTCTCAGCCCTCACCATCTTGAGCCACTTGTGCAGATCAATTTATGACCCCACACACACCCTGGAATACCCCCCTTCCCCAGCACAGCCCTCGCCCAGTGGCCTCGTCCCTTATCTGAGGCCACTTTCCCCCTTTCCCTAAGCAAGCCCTAGAAAGCCACCCCCGCCTTATGGCTGGTCTGGTAGGTGGAGAACTGCCCATGAGCCCCCCTAAAAGTGATGTGGGGCTGCCTGTGAAGCCTGGCACTGATGACCGCGAATGTTGCCTGAAGCAAGATAGGCAAACAAACCTCGATGTGCAGCTCGCCAGGTGCACGTCATTTATGTACAGCTGTGAAACACATCGGCATGCAACCATGTTGATGTGCCCGAATGATCCAGCATGGGGGAGTGATTCCTGCAGGCAGGGCTTATAATGAGATGCTAAAGTATTCAGTAAGAGGCACACGGTCACAGAGGGGAGACTTCAGCCTGAGTGAGACAGAAATCGAGTGAGTATAATTGGGCATTTGGTTCAAAGTGGGAATTCGATGTATTGGGGGAAAGAGGTGCTTTAGGTAAGATTTACTGCAAGGAGTAAAGTGTGCTGAGTGGGGAGTTCAGGAAGGAAGTGCTTTTTTTTCCCCTTCTACTCTTTTTCAGCCTCCAGTATTCAATTTCCACTTTGGTGCAGCAGAAGGAGCAGGTAAACCAGTAACTGGTATTATTAATTTTATCAGTGTTGTAAGTACTGTATTGTTTTATCAGTATTGTAAAGTTTACTGGCTGTGCCAAAACCTATTGGGAAGTGTAAGCTTTATTAATTATAGTCAATTAATTAACAGATATTGGAGATGGCAGGGCAGGTGATGTGCTGCGACTGCAGGATGTGGGAGCTTCTGGATACCGGTGTGATCCAGGGCAAACACATCTGCAGTAAGATAAAAACAAAATCTGCAGTAAGTGTTTGTGGCTGCAGGAACTTTGGCTCTGAGTTTCTGAGCTGGATGCTGAGTTGCAGACACTGCGGTATATCAGGGAGGGGGAAAGTTACCTGGACACTTTATTCCAGGAGGTGGCCACACCCCTTAGGATGGAGTCTTCTGATTTGGTCAGTAGTCAGAGACAGGAGGGTGTGACTGCAAGTGAGGTAGGTAAGGGGGTCCAGAGGGCAGGAGCGCTGGAGCCTCAGCCCTTGAAACTGTCCAACAGGTTTGAGTTTTTTTCAGCTTGTTTGGATGAGGGTGGGCGTTTTCAGGGTGGATGAGCTAACTGGCCATGGCACCGTGGCACAGGAAGACAGTCAAGCGGGGAGAGTTACAAGGAATGTAGTGGTACTATGGGACAGTATAGTCAGAGGAATTGACACCATTCTCTGCAGGATCGAGCGTGAGTCCAAATGGCTGTGTTGCCTGCCCAGTGCCAGGATTTGGGACATCTGCTCAGGGCTGGAGAGGAACTTACATTAGGAGAGGAAGAACCCAGTCGTCATGGTCTATGTTCTTTTTTTATTCATTCACGGGATGTGGGCTTCACTGGCTGAGCCAGCATTTTTTTCCCATCCCTTGCTACCCTTGATGGTGGTGAGCTGCCTTCTTGAACCGCTGCAGTCCATGTGGTGTAGGTACACCCGCAGTGCTGTTAGGGAGGGAGTTCCAGGATTTTGACCCAGCGACAATGAAGGAATGACAATATATTCCCAAGTCATGTTGGTACCAACGACAAAGGCAGGACAAAGAAGGAGGTGCTGCATAGTCAGTCTGAGGAGTTTGGCACCAAATTAAGAAGCAGAACCTCAAAGGTCATAATCTCTGGATTATTACCTGAGCCATGTGCAAATTGGTTTAGGACAAATCAGGTTAGGGAGATAGATGTGTGGCTGAAAGCCTGGTGTGGGAGAAGTGGGTCCCTGGTCTGTGGGCACTGGCACCAATATTGGGTAAAGTGGAATCTATACTGTTGAGACGGTCTACACCTGAACCATGCTGGGACTGGTGTTCTAGCATAACTAGGGGAGTAGAGGAGGTTTTAAACTAAGTAGTGGGGGCAAGGAAAGTTTGGAAAAATGGTGCGCGTCACCTGTCAAACTTACTCCATCACCTTATATACTTCCCTTGTCACCCTCCAACTTCACCGTATCACCATAGATCCATCCAATATCACCATTCCTCTCCCCTCTGTCACCACTGAATCTCCCCCACCAACCCCATCCACCCAACCCCCACCCCTGCCCCCATTACTCTGGACCCTTTCACGTTCCATCCACCTCCACATGCCTTTCCTCCCCTCAGAGCCTACACTCATTACTGTCCGCATACCCACTCTGACCCTGCCCCCTCCCAAGTCACCTGTCTAGTCCGCCTCCATGACCGAACAGATGAGACCTTCACCTATCACATCCAGACCCCCCCTCTGACTGTGACTGTTCCCACCTATCACCAGTACCCTGAATTCTCCCCGCAGGAGCCTGCTATCGACACCACTGACCCTGCCCTCTAAGACTAACTACCCTCCCACCTCGGACATTCCCCCACCCCCCACCCCCCACCCCCAAACTCCCCCAGACACTCTCCCACCCTTACCTGGACTCTTTCTCAACCCTTCCCCAGACATTCATCCCCCTTCCCCAGACATTCATCCCCCTTCCCCAGACACTCTCCCCGCCCTTCCCTGGACACTCTCCCCACTCTTCCCCAGATATTCCCCCCATTTCCCTGGACACTTTTCACCCCCACACTTCCCGGACATTCCTCCCAAACCTTCCCCTGTAAGCCTGCCTTCCCTGTCCAGCCTTCACTTCACCATTCCACCTTACCTGCCACCACCTTCCAGCCTTCGCCTGCCTCCCTTGGTGCAGCATTTGCTAATGGCACTTGAGTGATGCTATGCAAGGTCCCCAAGAAAGAAAAACCAACATTGACAGACCTCAAAGTCATTGAATAAGTGAATCTCGCTAGATGCACGCCACTTATATACAGTCGTAAAACTGAATGTTCTAAATGCTCACTGGCGGGGATCTTAATTTGGATGATGAACTTAATTCTGGTGAGGTGGCCTTTTAACGAGCATGCCTGAGATGCAAATGGGGTTCCCGACATTGGTCGTCGGGAAGCTTGATCCGCCTTTAACCCGCCTTGAAAGTCAGAACAAAATTCCAACAGTTTATCCTGCTGTTGGGAAGCAGATTTTTTTGCCTGCCGCCAAATTAAGTGCCCCTTCCCGCCATGATCCCCACTGCTGGCGGGGACCAGAAAATTCCACCCTAGACCTGTCATGGTATGGCAAATTAAATCCTTTACTTGTCCAATCATCTGACCGTCTAAAAAAAATGCAGTGGTTTCTATTTTTAATCAGCACATTGGTTCCTTGTATAGTAACAGTTCACATCACAGAGCGAATTATAACAATCAAATTTTAATGGGTTTCTGTCATGCTTTTGCACTGGGTAGTGGATTTTCCAGGCAAATGGTGGGTAAAGTATGGCACAAGTGCTGCGCCTTTTTAATGCTTTGTATAAATAAATTATGGTGGAGTATTCCTTTTAAATAAAATTAAATATTTATTAACGATACCTGGACATTGGAGTGAAGTGCACATGAATAGATTTAATCTGCTGATACTACACGTTTGGGTCTGTATTGATGTATTATTGTATTTGCTTTGCAATGCACCACAATAAAGAGGTGTCTCTGCCAATTTTAGGTGAGGAAGCAGGAAGAAGAATAAGACTTGTACCAAAATATTTTTTTGACTGCACACAATATCAATGATGTAAGATAATGTACTCCAAAGCCAGTGGACAGAAAACAAGTAAACACAGTATCATGAATGTTTTAAATCCAGAGTGCCAAATCATTTCCATTTCTCTTTAAAGTAGCAGCATGTGTTAGATTAAAATTATCAAATGCAGTCCTTCCCTTGGGGAGAAAGAAAATTAAAAGGTTTCATTGATAAAAGGCAAAAGACATTGGACGGAATCATCCCAGGTTTGCACAAGGTGCAGTGACGGGCAGGAGAAAGGACGTTTTACCCCCGGCCACAATGGCAGCTGTGTGCGCCTTTGCGTCCCATTCCCGGCGCATCCCATCTCACCGATAATGCATTGCCAGGAAACACGCCAGATCACTTCGCGGCCTGTGATTTGCCTGCCCACCGTCACCTCAGGCCTTCAGTAATCCGGGTGCCATATTTAAAGGGCACCCATGCACAGAGTTAGCTCTCTCTTAGGGATCGGAAGCTACTGCAAAATCATGGCGGCCAAAGAGAGGAAACATGCTGCCCCCAGGTTTAATGATGCCTCCCTCGGGCACCCACTGGACGCAGTGGAGGCCCACCACAAAGTCCTCTAACACTGCTCTGGGCAAAGACCAGCAAGCAAGGCCACCTATTCAGCATGGGAGGCGGTGACAGCGGTCATCAGTACCAACCCCCTATGAAAGAGGACAGCCACCCAGTGCCAAAAGAGGATGAATGATGTCCTCCATTCTACCAGGGTAAGTCACTCTTCTCATCAACCTCAACTCATACATTCACAAATCCATCACACACCCAGAGGGATCTCGCTCACTGCCAGTTCAAGGGACATCACCATTTACTCTCTCACACACACCCTCATCTGCCCTGTAGATTGTGTCCTCATCCCGGTCCATGGCACCACTCACCGCCCACACATGCCAGGCAACCTTCTCATCTGGCCTGGCAGGTGCCCTGCTTACACTCTCTCCATCTGTCTTCATGCAGGACAAGCTGGCAGACAACAAAAGGGAAAGGTCGCAGACTGGTGGAGCGATGCCCAACATCAAGGCCCTAACAACTTTGAAAATAGAGTCAGTCAGCTGGCTGGTGATTATTTGGATTGTTCCTGTGCTGACGGTGAGGTCCGCAGTGCTCAATCAAGTGAGGATCCAGCAGTACAATATCCATCAGACAACCATGTTGTGGGTGAGTTCCCCTGTTCCGTAGTCCCCTGCAATGCGCTAATTATCTCTCCATGCTTTCGCAGGCACATCTGGGAAGCAGCCGAGGGGGTCCACGAGCCAGGCCCTTGACTCCAGCCCCAAAGACAGAGTTCCGTCATTCTATCTGTGTGCTCTCAGCACCTTTGAGCGGAGCTGACCCCTATCTCTTCAGCATCTGTGACCAGTGACACTCTGCTCCTGAAGGGGTCAGGTGCTGAAGGCTGACAAAGGATCTGGTGCATTTAAAGTTTCACGGCTGCTTCTGTATGATATGACCCTGATCACAGAGTGCAAGCGGGCTGCCCTCAGCCAGACAGGAGTCGGATGTTCACAGAGGCATCACAGGTCTATGAAGTGTCCTCACTGCATGTCGTCATCATCCTCCTGGAATCTAGCAACTATTAGGGCCTCCACTGCATCTCCATGACATGAGGCTGAGCACTGAGGGTATGTGTGCTGCCATCAACCACACAGGAGTCAAATGTTAACTGATGCAAGATGAGGATTTCAGGACTGTCCTCGCTGCATCTCGTCTTCATCCTCCACAAATCTTGCAGCTATGAGGGCATCCCGAGTGCGCCTGCCTCGTCTGGTCAGTGGGATGGCCTCATCACCGGTATCCTCGCCTTCGAGGACCTCATCACCTACATCTTCTTCGACGTCCTCCTCATCTGCAACTCTTCCACCTCCTCCTCAGCCAGCTCATCCCCCCATTGCAGCGCCAGGTTGTGGAGCCCGCAGCAAATGACGATGATGTGCGACACCATCTGTGGACTGTATTGCAGCGCTCCACCAGACCTGTCGTGGCACCGGAACCTCATTTCAAAATGCCTATCGTTTGCTCTACCAAAGTCCGGGGTGCAGCATGAGCCTTGTTGTACTGTTGCTCTGCCTCAGTCTGAGGCTGTCACACAGGTGCCATCAGCCACATCCTCGGTGGGTAGCCCTTGTTCCTGAGGAGTCAAACCTGCAGCCTCTCTGGACCCTGGGAGATGTCAGAGATCTGAGACCTGCTAAGGATGTAGGAGTCATGGACGGTCCCTTGGAATTTTGCACAGACCTATCGGATGTCTTTGTGGTAGCCGCACAGCACTGAATGTTCAGCGAGTGGAAGCCCTTGTGGTTGACGTAGTTGAATTCTTGTTGCCATGGAGATCTAAGCACCACGTGAGTGCTGTGTCTATGGCACCCTGCACCTATGGAAAACCTGACATCTGTGTAAATCCCAGCATTCTTGCTTCCTGGGTTTCCTGATTCCAGGCGAAATACCAAAGTTTTGTGCCTTCACAAAGATAGTGTCCATGGCCTCCTAGATACACTTGTGGGTGGAGGCTTGCGAGATCCCGCACAGGTCACCTGTGGAGACCCGGAAGGAGCCACCGGAGTAAAATTGAGCCCAACAATCACTTTCACGGCCAATACCAATAGAAATTCTGCATGTCCCCATGGCACCAAATCCTGCAGCGGGTGGCATATGTGATCGACCAATTCCATAGACATGCACAGTCTTCTGCGACACTGCTTTTCAGTCATCTGCAGGAATGACAGGTGCTGTCTATAGATCCTGGTTCTAGCGAGGCGCCTACGAGCAACAGCTCACTGTGGATCTTCGGCTGCGTGCGCAGTCGGCCCTGCCGCCCCTTCATCTCGAACGAGGTGCTCCTCTCTTTGCCGAGCCAGGTGCCTCTTCCACTCTCTTCTTCTTCACTAATCTCCCTAAACCATGAGGCATACCGTTAAATCACCAGGCTCCATGATCCTGATGCTCTCCTCCTGCAGTATCAAAGAGAGGGATGCATGGGTTTGCATAGGTGTACTAAGAACCTCTCTTGGTCAAGTCTGAAGGCCCCTTTATGCATGCCAGAGAGTGCTAACCACCCCTTGAATGGGCAGTGTGTAGTGAGCTCATTGGCTGTCTGAAACTCCACCCACCTCCACCCTATTCTACTTGACCGATTGGCAGCAGCTTCAGCCATTGGACTGCATGCTATGCTCTCAGCTCAGGCACAGACATTCTCCTAACCCACACTGCAAGGCTGCACTGTTAGCTTGAACCATAATGGATACTGGTCCAAACCTTAATAAGGACATTGCAAGTGAGCACCTCCACCAGTGACGGTGCCATGGCCAGCTTTCACAAGCGGATTGTACAACTTATCCATTCGGCCAATTGCTCTGTAGCCCCATAAAACACACATGAATTTGCAGTCTGTGCCCAAGGGGTGAAACCCACACTGGGGCCCTTGCCCCGGCACCGCATTGAAAAGTAGCCATGAAAAAAAGGCTTGCCTGTGCCTGCCAAGAATGCACAGCACATCTTCCTTGATGTTCTATGGGCAATGTTCACAAGTGCTGCACAAGGTTGTGTACACTCACCTCCGAGTTCCCCTCAAAGTTCAGCTCACCAGGTGAACACCTTCTAAAGGCAGTCGTGATGCACACTGTTCTGAAGTCACACCGACGTGGGTGGTAAATTTGACATGGGATGATTCCGGCGGGCAGAGCTTATAATTAGATGCAAATGTATTAAAATGATGTTCCTGACATGTGGCAGTGGGAAGCGTGGCCCACCATTCACTGGTGGAGCAGACGATCGCAAACTGCTTTCACAACAGCATAAAACCAAATTTTGGCCTCTTCACCATCTTGTCCCCCACCCGCCATGATACCTGGTGCCAATGGGGCCGGAAAATTCCTGCCATAGAGCTGAAGCATCCATTTGTTTGCATTGTCTTAATAGTGCAATTCAACAAAATCAACCAAAGAAGCAGAGAAAAATTGCAAACTAAAATTGCATCCATTGCAAATCAGGTTTCAGTGATCTTTTGCGCTAGATTTTGTGCAAACACAATATGGCCATGCAAGAAGGCAGCTAATATCCATCTGCGCATGCGTACTATTCCGTGCAGGTACAGAAATCTAACTATGTCACTGCTGGAGCCTTCAGCCTGGAGCTAAGAGTGGCAGAACTGGGAGGGAAGGATTTGCAGATGGGAAACTAAAATCCTTTCCCTGTGGAATATTTTACTGCAGTCCTGTTGGCGAGTATTTCTCGCCAGATTTTGGTTTCCCATCTGCATATCCTTCCTTTCCAACTGCCTGTAAAAGGAGTTTCCAAAATCAATTACTGTCATTCGAGGATAGAAATTCACAACAGTATCTCCTCCTGCTGACAGTGATGACCGCGTGTGCGCCCTGCTGTACACTGCCCCCCTATCAATATGGTGGACGTTAATCCAGGCCTGTCATTAGCATGCAACTCCGAGTGCACAACGTTAACAACCAACGCAGCCTTAAAAAGCATGGTGCTAAAAGCTGGCCCCACCCACAACTAGCCAGGCCCCAGATTAAATTAATTACCAATGTGAATTTCTGCTAATTGCACTTATTGCAGGCCTTTCAGAAGACTTAAAATTCTGTTTCTTTTAGGCACAAGGTCACAAATAGGCAAAGAAGAGAATTTTTTTTTACTTTACTAAGAAACTGACCACTGTACACCGGTATTATTAGCAAATGCCTCTGTACAATATTTTTTTAGTCAATTTTCAGTCATTTCAAATTAGGTTATTCTCAGGTGGTGGACTGGGCACTCTGATTAAAATTACGTATTATTTTGTGATAAGCACATTTCCGGCTGTATTAATCAAACCACGCCAGGTTTATACCAAGGAATATTTCTAAAATTACATTCTAAAACAGTGCTGGTTCATGACAGGTTTTAAATTCACAGATAAGAAGAAACTTGAACAAATAAAACGCCTCTCATAGTTTAATGTGGCTGCAATTTGAGCCTGAATCACCAATTCCGCACTAAAAGGGCAGAATTTTACAGCAGTGGGATTTTACGTTCCCGTCAAAGCGTATCAAGTTTAGAATGGCTCACCGCATTGTACAGCCCCATCTCCACTGCGAGGAGGCCGTAAAGTTCCTGCCAAAGTAGAACCACCAGACCAGAGTAAAGCATACATTACTAACAAGATACCGAACTATTGGGTTTAAGTGGTTATAACTCAGAGCTACAAAAGTGCACTGTCAATTTCTTCTGCAGCATTTAATTAACATGAATGTTTAAATTGCATTATTTGTTGTGACTGCTTGGAATAAAATGGTCAATCTAAACTGCCCAATGATTTACTCCAGATCTGCATTACAATGCACCTTTATAATGATGAACACTGCATGAAATTATTTAATATGGCTGTACCATCATAACCCATAGAAAAACTTGGAAAATCTGAAAAATGAAAGGAACGTCATTTTTGGGGAAAGTAAAGAAAAAAATCTTGCATTTATATAGCGCATTTCATGTCATCAGGGCGACTCAAAATTTGTCATGGGCAATATGACACTTTTGAAATACAGGCATTGTCATAATGTAAGTAAACACAGTGGCTAATTTGTGCATGGGGAGGTCCCACAAACAACAATGAGATAAATGATTTTAGTTTATTTTTAGTAGTGTTGATCAAGAAATAAATGTTGGACCAGGACATTGGGAGAACTCGCTACTCTTTCTTTGAACAGTTCTTGGGATCTTTTATAACCAAATGGATAGGTTGCTGGAACTTCACCATTTAAAAGATTGCACCACCAACAAGACAGCAGGCCTTCAGCACTGCACTGGCAGTGGCAGCATAGATTATATTTTCAAGTCTCTGAAGTCAAGTTTGAACCCATGATTTTCTAACACAGGTGAGCCAAGACTGACACTCAAATAAATGAAAAGATCTGTCACACTTTAGCGACATCCTGTCAGATGTGCGCATTTTTGTTTTATGTTTAAAAAGGTCAATCGAAACTCTAATTGACTTGAAGATCTGGCTAAGGGCAGTTAGCTTCTAACTGACCCAGGAAGGCATGGAATTGGATTTTATAGGCCACCGCCTTCCCCAACCTCGACCAAAAAGTCAGTTGTCAGTCTGCCCACCCCACAGCAATATTATGCTAGGAGCAGCCTTAATTGTTTGTGGGATTTGCACCCGCATCTGGGAGGAAGTCCCGCTCTAGAGAGCTGTCAGTCAACCTGATTGGCTGGCAGCTCTGTAGTCCCAGCATTGCCAGGAACAAGTGGTGTTCAATGCTGGGACTATAGGCAGTGCCCGAGGAAGAAAACTGCTGAGCCCAAACTTAAAGGCAAGTCTAGGATTTTGGATGGGCCTGGCTGGCAGACCCCAACCAGTGGGGTTGGGGACAATTTTTGGGGCCAGTGAGGGAGGGATAAAAGGGGGGTGGTGTGATCTTAGGGGTGGGATGCATCCAATGGGCAGAGGGACCCTCACAGAAGAGGTACCCATCCCTCTTGGTTGACAGCAGCCCACGCAGTGAATGCTGCCAAGCTACCACCTTGCCTCTGCCTTTCCCTATGTGCTTAAATTAGCAGCAGAGGCTGAATGAGGCCCTTTAGTGGCCTAATGGAGGGCAGGCTACCTGAAACCTTCCCACACAGTGGTGGGAAGGCCACCCGCTTTATTTTACAAGACCCCTACCATCAAATACCCTGGCAGGGTAGGGGTAGGGAGTGCATAAAATCCAGTCCATGGTAATTACACTCGGTGACCTTAAAGGGACACAAAACAGAATAGTAGATTACGTATTGTATAATATAACATTTGTGTCCTATAGTACTGCAATATCTTATGATTCACTGTAAGTAATGCTACAAGAGATCAGGTAGTGTACACATGTATAATTACACTATTTTGGAGTAATTTTAAGAATGGTGAATGTTTGCCATTGCCACATAGAATACCATTCATACAAGGTAAAATTATATTGCCAGCTGTGACATCTATCGTAGTAATTTACCTTCTTGATATCCTTTCAAAAAACCACATAGCATTTCTTAATAGATCTGGCTTTTATTTAGCAAACTGTAAATATGAGCTAACAGTATTGCACCCAGATGATCTTGCAGTACAACATTGTATTCTGAGCTTTAAAAGTAGCTAACCTGAAAGGAGAAGAGTAGATGTTATTATATGACCTGTATTAATGTTTTTAATTAAACTGGCTGCCTCACTTTTGGGACCCCATTTTGAAAACAAATCATTTTTAAAAGAACTGATTTTCACCATGTTGTATTGCTTTGCTCAGTCCACTTCAATAGGCCTCTATGAAAGTAAAGCATTGATAACACCAACAGCAAAATAACATTAGGAAATGTTACAAAAAGCCTAAAATGCAAGAGAATGAGTTCAGTCAGAACTCCCTTCTCTGCCACAATGCACTCCCTGCATTGCAGTCCTTGGGTCTGATAATGTTCTGACCAGTGACATTTCACTTAAGCTTTAGGTATAATCAAGCCAATGGTCTATTACATAACTGATGTGCTCCATGTGCCCCAAACTAGTCCCCTGTGGCTATAAGATAAGGAAATGATTGCAATGTTCAGTATTGGCGTCCCTCCACTGGTTGTGGAAACCAGACATTCACATGTCTGGAGAACTTGTAAGATATTTAAATGAGTGGACCCCAATGTATTGTTTCATTCTGGCACTTGCATGCCTATGCTTGTTTTATTGCAATCCCAGCATCAATGGGTCTGCATTATCAGTCCAATTGCTTAAATGTTTTTTTAATGTATGGTACAAAATTAAAGGACATGGCATGTTAATCACAACTCTTTCTTGCTATTTAACTTTCAAAGAGTCCTATTAGTGAGAAGCTTATGGTATGACAGTATAGTAGTTTTGTTACTGGACAAGTAATCCAGAGCTATAAATTTAATCCCATCATTGCAGCAGGATAGTTTAAATTTATGTAGCAGGAGAGGTGAACGGACCCTCGGCGTCCCAACTTCCAGTTTCCAACTTTGGAGTGGGGCCAGAGGCCTGACCCCACCCACTGTGGGGCATTTTCTGCGGGACACAAGGCCTCTGCCAGTGGAGGTCTTCAACCTGGGAGGATGCCATGCAAGGAAATCCAGTTGGCCTGGGCCTCCCCTCAGAACAGGAGCTGAAGTCTTGAAGAAGCTAGCAGCGGAGCACGGGCTGAAGACAGCTGGAGGAAGGGCCTGAGGCGGGAGCGCAGGCTGGAGGAGAAGGAGGCACCAGAAGCTTCCTGAAACAGGAGACTGAGCAGGACTGAGCCAGGAGCTGGGCAGCAGGATATGCCTGGTCATTCATTGCATTGAGGAGCCGAGGCCCTGAATAGGGCAGAGATCTGGAGCATCAGTGGTTTGTTTCTTGGGGTAATGCTTTGCCTTGAAAGTTTATATAGTTCTAAAGACGGTGGAATAAAGGAACCTCGTTTTTTCACTCTTCATGCAGTCCATGTGCGGGAATCTCATGTTACACTTAGTTGATTAAATAAATCAGGAATAAAAATCTAGTGCAGTAATTGTGACCGTGAAATCTGGATTGTTTTAAAAGCCCATCTAATTCACAATGTTCTTTAGGGAAGGAAATCTGCCATCCTTACCCGATCTGACCTACGTGGGACTTCAGACTCACTGCAATGTGCTTGATTCTTAACTTCCTCAGAAATGGTCTAGCATGCCAATCAGTTGCATTAAAAAAGGCAGTTCACCATCACTTTCTCAAGGGCAATTAGGAATGAACAATAAATAGCCACATCCCATGAATGAAAAAGAAGTCTTCATTAGTTTACAGTTATCAAAATGATTCACAGATATTATCAACTAGTTTTCTATTCAAGTTTGTTAATGATACCAAATTAGGGCTATGGTAAACTGAGGATTCAATGCAAAAGCATTCAAAAGTGCATAGACAAGCACTTTGTCAGACAGATGATGAAATACAGGTCAGTGCAGAGAAATGTGAAGAAATGTATCATACAAGAAAGTACAATGAAAGGAATTATGATTTAGTAAGATTTTCCTTAGCTTGGAGAAACAGATGATTTGGGGTGAAGATACATCAATCTCTAAAGGTGGCAGTGCAGGTAGAAAAAGCTATAAAAGGCTAAATAATATTCTGGGCTTGTTCTATGAAACTGTTGAATGCAAAAGCAAGGAAGTGATGTTGAGTTACTACATGGCATTGGTTAAACCACATTTAGAAGAACTGCATGTAATGTTTACATTTCACCCTTATGGTTAATCTTTACAATGCTGATAAATGTGGGTGCCAAAAATCCTGTGCCTTTACAACATGAAAATTGAAGAAACTGAGTGGGGTTTAAATTAGAGACAAGCCCAGTCCAATTCTGCCCTGATGAGAAACTGTGATGGGATGGGCATCCCTATCATCCACCTCCCCACCAGTGCTAACATCAGAGGAGGTGGGACTAACAGGATGTGATGAGACATTTTAAATTCCATCACTTCCACATCAGTTGCTCCAATGAGCAGCCTCGCAGTGCGCGCCAAGACCAAATTCTGATGGAAGCAGTTTTTTGAATGTTTATTTTATGCACAATTAATAGCCATTTTGAGAAGTTTACACTTTGGGCTCTTCTGTGTACTTTTACATCTTAGCCAGCTTTCTGTGCTCAGGCAAAGTTCCACTCTGTGGTACTACTTTACTCACCAAGCTCCCCATCACCTGTTGGATGGGCATCCCAAAGGTGCCAAGGTGGCGAGAGTGCCTACCCAAATATGTTAATGTTGCAGACCCTGCAATTTTGGATGAGGTCATTTTGGGGTGGGGAGGAAGTCCAGTCTCTCTGTATTCTGACAACTTAGTGGTTTCCATGAATTTCAGGGCTACAGCATTTAGTAGTCTTAACTATGTGTATGCAAGTAAAACCTTAGTTCCTCTAGGTTCAAGTTAGTCTTATGTGTTGTTGAATATAATATAATACACTATAGTTCTCATGCTGCATATTAATCAACCAATTTACATTGCTCTCCATATTCATCTCTTGGTTCTCAGTTCTTCTATGATTATTCAACTGCAGCAAGGTTCTCCCATATAAATTTGTTAGTTCCCAGTTCCATTTCAATAAACAGCTAAGTCAAAAGCGAAAGGGAAATGGTCTTTGTTTCATCATGTATTCAAGGTCTAGATGGGGCTTTGGGGTTGTCTATTCTCCTAAACTAAGCTGTTCGAGACTGTAGTTTGTTAAAAATATAAAAAATTTGCAGTTACTATGTACATATTGGGAACTCAGCACGAGGTTGGGATTTCTCCTCTCTCCACATTTCTGTTACTGATGTTAGATCATCATTGCATCAGCATCATATGCTTCTAATGTTAACTCCTTACTCTACATTCTTCCACAAGTAAACTTCAACCTCAGATCCTGGTACAAAGAGCTCTTGTCCAGCTCTTAGCCAAAGCATTGGGACAGAAGATTACCTTAAGGTAGGACTACCCTGCATCACTCTTATGAGCCTATAAATATCTGGGATAAAATTAAATTGGCAAATGCCTGAGAACAGGTGGATCTGATGGGCTGAATGTTTACTTTAGGGATGGGAAAGAGGTGGATATGTTTCCATGTCCTGAACCTGCCCCTGGGGGAAACAGTCACTCATGGGATTTTGACTGGGGAGCCTCCTTAATTGGCATGGAGACAGGTTCCCTAAGGGCAGCGTCAGCCTCTCAAAGCTAATCAGCTAATCAGAGACCGTCCAGCTTCAGGGGAACATCTGTATGCAAAGAGGGATCAGTGAGAGGGTGCTTCAATGAGAGGGCATCCTCTCAGCAATTTGTAAAAAATGCAAGGAAAACATCAAAAATGCAGCCATGTCACCACGGTGCCTGGGGTGGGTGGGGTTGGGGGAGAGGTGGGGTTGGGGGAGGGGTGGGGTCGGTGTGGTAGGGAGTTGTGCAGTCCTTCACCAATTGCAAGTTCTTGTATCCACTCCACCTATGATTTATCAACTGCTCCCTCTGTTAAACAAGTTTCTGACATATCAGTTAATGATGAAGATAGATAATCAAGAAATTTCAGTAAATGAAATCCTCAACTTCCACATTTTGGACTAATATGACAACCTGGAACTGAGGAATTCCTTGAAAGGGTCTTCATACAAAAGCTAGTCTTGTTATGGTCTAAAACGAAATTATCTCAGGTAACTTCCCTCAAAGAATATTGCATGGAACTTGTTTAGCATTTTTTCTTCCTTTGCCTCCAAAAGTAAGACAGCACAGTTGCCAAAAACAGAGTGCTCACTGAGTAAAAGATATCAAAACTGTTGTAATATATCCCTTTTATCAAATAAATTATAGCTCAAATCACACTGATGAAAGAAAAGGGAAGACAATAAAAAGCTACACCACACACCGCACATCAGCAAATAACAAATCATTTGAGACAGGAAATTTAGAAAAAAAGTGTTTTAAGGGTTTGTAAAAGTAGCATGTTAGACAAAATCTATTGCTGTTAGACAAAGCAGACTTGTTGCTATGGGAACATTGTTGATCTGCAATATGAAATTAATTAAGAACATACTTCAAAGTTACAATATCTTGTTCTTCTATTTTTAAGATCTGCATTGAAAATAATGAAGAATTCACTATGACATATGAATAAATCTTTTACAATTAAGGTTTAGAAAATAACTCATAGATATCCAGGTGGTAACATTCCTCTCTTCCTATTCCATCAACCTAATGGCAGTTATAATGGGCATCCCAACCCACAATTCGTCTCTCTTCAGTAGTCAGTCATAGAAAGAGTCAGAGTTTTGGCTTAACAATGCAGAATAATTGATCAGCCACTGCCACAATATAATCTGTCAATGAGCAGTAAGCAACCATTAGTTATTCACAGAAGATGAACTAATTCTCTTGGTCTTTCATGGCTTCATGTTGCTGCTTTTCTTCCATGCTCATTGTAAGGTATTGCATTACAATACTGTGCGTAATATTGCAAATCATTTCTTAAATTTCTTTGGCTGATGTTTTCAGGAATCAACCATCCTTCTCCTCAAACAGCTTTGCATTCTTAGATTGGCCCACAATAAAAATATTATGCATACTCCTGCTCAAAATGCATATTAAGCAGTAGATCTGAACCCTATTTGTGAGACAAAATGGCCATAAAATTCAGAACCACGACAGAAAACTGTTGCAGGTGGTGGCAAAGGGAAACACAAGAAGATAAAATCTTTTGCTATCTATAATTAGTTTGCTTATGCTGAAAAATGGCAAACCTGTGGGCAAATTGAGGCCTTGGGCAGAATATTACTGTCAGCGTGTGGGGGTGGCCAGACACGTCGACTCGTAAAATGACGCGAGATGATGTCGGGCGTGCGTCCCGATGTCATCATGCGTCATTTCGATATTGCGTTCAGTGCGGGTATGCGCCAGAGGCGGCTGCGTGACCTCTGAACTGTCAACGGCCTATTAAGGCCATTAAAAAAGCAATTTACCTCATTAACAACGCTGCCTGTCCAACCTTAAGGTTGGCGGGCAGGCGAAGAGCACAAGCGGCCTTTGCGTTTTCCAGGAAAACTCATCCACAGGTGGGATGAGGTTTCCTGAAGGTTTTATAAAATTAATAAATACATTTTGTCAACTTCACAAACATGTCCCAGCTCATGTGACACTGTCAAACGAGGGGACATGTTTAAATAATTTTTTACTTTATTTTTAAAAACCTTTTATTATCCACTTAATCTTCCTGAGGCATGGAGCTACCTCAGGGAGATTGCTGCGTAGGCCCCAACTCTCCCTCCTCCCCCTGCCTGCACAGGTAGTGCTGAGTGCTACCGGCCGCGCGATACATTGGGCAGGCCTTAATTGGCCCAACTGTGTAAAATGGTGGTGCGCAGCCAATCGCAGGCAGCAATCGGCTCTGCACCCACCCCCACCTGCTCCTACCCAGCCTGCCCACCATAGGTAAGGTTCTACCCATTGTTCAGCATCTGTCCATGATGGCATGCTCAAGATTAAGGATTCACTAAATCAGGGATTAGGGTCCAAAAGTCTATATGGACTTGAACAAAATTATATATAACAGTGCTGAAGGTGGCCGGTAGACCCATCAAGTCCATGCTGGCTCATCTTCGAGGAATTCCGTCAGTCCCATTCCTCCGCTCTATCTCTGTAGCGCTGCAAGTTTATTTCTGTCAAACGCCCATCTAATTTCCTTTTGAAATCATTGATTGTCCTGGTTTTTACCACCCTTGTAGGCAGCAAGTTGCAGGTCATTAGCACTTTCTGGATTGGATTTTACGCTTCCTGGGTAGTGGGTTTCTAGTTGTGGGGCGGGGGGGGGGGTGGGGGGCACACGTTAAATCCAATGTGTGGCCTTCCCATCACCTACTTGCCTGCTCCTGACCTATCTGAAATTATGAAATTTTGAGTGGTGTCAGGCAGCCTGCCCACCCTTGAGCCTATTAAGATCCTTGAGTTGCAAATTAGTGGCCACTTAAGGGCCTCATCCCATCGCCATCAGTATTTTACCCATAGCTTTAGCTGTACGGGCTGGTGTCGAGCAATGGGGTGGGGGGGGGGGGTGAGGAAATCTCCTTTGTGGATCCCCTAGGCCCATCAGAGGCAATACCCCCCCTCCCAAACAGGTAATTCCCCATTTAATCTTCCTGCCTGCGGCTTCATGAACCTGGACCATCCACCTGGATTTACCTGGGCTCCTTGATGTCATTGTACTGCCTGTAGTCCCACCTGTGATCACTGCTCCAGCTAGGACAACAAAGCTGCTGGCCAGTTGGATCAGCAGTAGCTCTCGAAGGTGAGACTTCCTTCAGAGAGAACAGGGTGGAAGTCTCACCTCAAAGGAATTAACATTGGTCACAGAGTTTAATTGTTGTGGGGCAGCTGTTGGTATCGTGGGCAGGCTCCCCCTTCCTGACCTTTTAGCTGGTGGAGGTGGGGGCTGCAACACCAAGTAAAATCCAGACCACTGTGTAAAAAGAATTCTTCCTCAAATCCTGCTCCCCCTACAAGCGTTTTCTGCCCAAAACCATTCATTTTTTACATTCAGTCTGAGGGAGGAAAGAGTGGTTCTAAGACTAGTATTTTAAACTTAATTAAGGGCAATTATGAGGGTATGAAAGCAGAGCTTGCCAAAGTAAACTGGCAAATTAGGTTAAGGGATAGGTCAATAGAGATGCAGTGACAGACATTTAAAGGGATATTTCAGAATACACAGAATAGATACATTCCAATGAGAAAGAAAAACTCCAAGGGGAGGACCCACCATCTGTAGTTAACTAAACAAGTTAAAGATAGTATCAAACTTAAAGAAAAAGCATATAATTGTGCAAAGATGGGTGGCAGATCAGAAGATTGGATAGAATGTATAAAAAAAGTGAAGAATGACTAAAAGATTAATAAGGGGGGAAAAATTAGAGTATAAGAAAAATAGTCATTTGGTAGTACAGAACTTGAGTATTGCTGAAAAAGGAAACATTTTTCGTTCAATCTTTTAATCTTGCACTCATCAGGACAATTTGCAAAAAAAACCAATGTCAGAGGAAACAACATATTTATACTGTCTGAGAAGAGAGCCCTAATTGGTTGCCAAGTGCACTCTGATTGGTAGAGGCGTTGCTATCGAGGATGTACCAGTGGATGGTGACTGACAGTTAACTGCCCAGCATTATTTGAAATTTAAACCAGGCATCTTTGCTTTACTCTAATTGGTCAAGACATTGCTCTGGAGAATAAACCATTGAACGGCTGTGACTTTTTAAAATTTGCTCATGGTATGTGCTAGACCTGCATTTATTGCCAGACCCTAATTGCCCTCGACAAGGCGGTGAGGAGCTGCCTTCTTGAACCGCTGCAGTCCATGTGGTATAGGTACAGCCACAGTGCTGTTAGGAAGGGAGTTCCAGGATTTTGGCCCAGTGACAGTGAAGGAACGATGATATAGTTCCAAGTCAGGATGGCAAATGTCTGGAGGGGAACTTCCAGGTGGTAGTGTTCCCATTACGCCTGTTTAGCAGAAATAACAGGGTCCTGTGTATTAAAATGTGTAGCTTCCAGTATACTGAAATGTGTCACATTGCGAGCCCAACTGCCAATCTTAAATTGGTTGTCAGCGTAATTCTTAGCACACTGAGGACTATTTAGCAAATGTTATCCAATTGCAGAATTACATCCAATGTTGGATAGTGTGTTTTGAGTTTTGCAAGCACAGGCTGGTTGCGTCCGGTCTGTTCCTTGACCATTGCGAACAGTGGAAGGCTCATCTGACACTGCCAGCCTATTCACCAAAGTTCCAAGTAAGGAAGCCATAGATACTTGCACTGTCGCACCATATCGTGGCGATCTAGACCCTCCACCATTGCGTGAATCAGTATTCATTGAGCTTATGAACTTGGCTACTTGCACAATTGAGTTCAGCTTTAATGACAGCACGTATGCCCAAATAGATGGTATTGCCGTGGGATCCACTCGAGGCCCAGCTCTCACAAACATCTTTGTTGGGTTCCATGAGAAGCGTGTCTTTGATGGAATGACACCCAACCTCCTACCCCTTGCATTTTTCAAAATATGTGGATGATACGTTTGCTATATTTAAATCTGCAGCTGCATGTACTAATTTCCTTGCATGTCTTAATGGGCTCCATCCTGCGCTCAAATTAACCTTTGAAATGGAGCAGTGAAATGAACTCCCTTTCCTTGACGTACTAGTTAATAAATCTGCCAGGGGGTTCTCTAACACAGAATACTGCAAGCTGACCTTCACTGGTCAATATATGCATTGAGACTCCTATATTTCCAAACACTACGAGACTGACCTTATCAGCAACCTCAAATAGGGCATGAGCCATTTGCTCACCATGAATGCTTGATGCTGAAATAGGATGCATCAAACCAATCCTGCATGATAATGGCCACTCTGATCAGGTCATTTTGCGCTGTGTATTGCACAAACTCATGAACAGGCCTAAAGCCATCACTTTCAGCCCTGAAAAGTGCCCAGTCTACCTCAGATTACCCTGGAAGGGCAAGGTATCTCCAAAATTTGAGCAACAGCTAAAGCCAGCTGTTTCACACTGCTAATATGCAGTAGAAATACAAGTGGTATTCGTCACTAACAGGATGCTGCCATCAAACCAAAACGACATTCTGCCTATCACACAAATGAGTAATGTGGTATTTGAATTTTAATGCCAGTGTGATGCTGGGTATGTAGGCTGTACGTCCCAAAGACTGGCGGATTGTTGCAAAAGCATGGCCCTTCCGCTGTTCTCAATGGGCAAGGTTACAACCCGTGCCCAACCAGCCCATGCTTATAAAACTCAAAACACAGTGTCCAACATTAGATGTGGTTCCACAATTGGACAACATTTGCTAAATAATCCCCAATGTGCGAAGAATTAAACACAGACAACCAATTTAAGGTTGTCAGCCGGGCTTGCAGTGTGGCACATTTGCATGTACTGGAAGCTACATATATTAATACACAGAGCCCTGTTCTTTGCAGACAGAAAGATCATGTACACATATTATGCCTGTTTCAGCTCAACAAAATATGTGACAGCCATTCACTGGTCCATTCCCCAGGGCAAAGTCTTGACCAAGACAAGCTGCCTGGTTTAAATTTCAAACAATGCTTGGCAGGTAACTGTCAATCACCATCCACTGGTGCATTCTCCATAGCAATGCCCCTATCAATCAATTAGCACTCTCTTCTCACACAATATAAATATGTTGTTTCCCCTGACATTAGTATTTTCTTGCAAATAGTCCTGATGATTGCAAGACCACAAACTTCGACAAAAAATCTTTCTTCAGCAATACTCAAGTACGAGAGAAAATTAGGTAGAGATATAAAGTCAGACAGTAAGAGTTTCTATAGATAGTTAAAAAAGAAAGAGTTAACAGAGTGAGCATTGGTCCTACAGAAAGTGAGTCTGGGTAATTAATAATAGAAAATGAGGCGATGGCAGATGAATTTAACTGGTTTTGTATCGGTTTTCACTGTAGAGGTTAGTAACATCCCAGAAATAGCTGTAATCAGAAATTGGAAGGGAGGGAAGGACTCAACAAAATTACAATCACCAAGGAAGTAGTACTGAGAAAATTGTTGGAGATGCAGGTTGACAAGTCCCTGGGCCCTAATGGACTTCATCCTAGGGTCTTAAAAGAAGCGACGAGTGAGTTAGTGATGCATTGGTCATAATTTTCCAAAATCCCTAGATTCAAGGAAGGTTCCATTAGATTGACAAATAGTGAACGTAAGTCCTTTATTCAAAAAGGGAGGGAGACAAAAAGTAGAAAACCAAAGGCGAGTTAGCTTAACATCTGTCATAGGGAAAAAGTTATAAGCCATTATTAAAGATGCTATAGCAGGGCACTTAGAAATAGTCAAGGTAGTCAGGCAGAGTCAACATGGTTTTGAGGAAGGGAAATCATGTTTAACCAATTTATTGGAGTTCTTTGAAGAAGTAACATGTGCTGTGGTTAAAGGGAACTAGTGAATGCACTGTACTTAGATTTCAAGATGGCATTGGACAAGGTGCCACATCAAAGGTTATTGTGGAAAATAAAAGTTCATGGTGTAGAGGGTAACATATTGCTATGGTTAGAAGATTGGCTAACTAACAAAGATAAGTAGAAAAGTAAGTTGTGAAGAGGACAAAAGGAGGCTACAAACGGATATAGATAGATCAAGTGAGTGGGCAAAGATCTGGCAAATGGAGTATGATGTGGAAAAGTGTGAAATTATCCATTTTGGCAGGAAGAATAAAAAAAAACATATTATCTAAATGGTGAGAGGTTGCAGAGCTCTGAGATGCAGAGGGATTTGGGTGTCCGAGTGCATGAAATGCAAAAGGCCAGCATGCAGGTGCAGCATGTAATTAGGAAAGCTAATGTAATGTTATAAGTTATTGCGATGGGAATTGAATACAAAAGTCGGGAGGTTATGCTTCAGTTATACAGGGCACTGGTGAGACCATATTTGGAGTACCATGTACAGTATTGGTCTCCTTATTTAAAGAAGGATGTAAATGCATTGGAAACAGTTCAGGGAAGATTTACTAGACTAATACCTGGAATGGATAGGATGTCTTATGAGGAAAATTCGACAGGGTAGGCTTATATCTGCTGGCGTTTCAAAGAGTAAGAGGCAACTTGATTGAAACATATAAGATCCTGAGGGGTCTTGACAGCGTGGATGTGGAAAGGATATTTCTTCTTGTAGAAGAATCTAGAACTAGGGGTCACTTTAAAAATAAGGGGTAGCTCATTTAAGACAGAGATGAGGAGAATCTTTTTCTCTCAGAGTGTAGTGGTCTTTGGAACTCTCTTCCTCAAAAGTCAGAGGAAGCAGAGCCTCTGAATATTTTTAAAGCAGAGCTAGATAGATTCTTGATAATCAAGGGGGTGAAACATTATCGGGGTAGGCGGGAATGTGGAGTTGAGGTTACAATCCGTTCTACCATAACCTTATTGAATGGTGGAGCAGGCTTGAGGGGCTGAGTGGCCTACTCCTGCACCTAATGCATGGGGAGAATTTTCTCCCCATTGGGGGGGGTTGGGTGGGAGCAGGCAAAGGTGGGCGCGCAGCCGATTGCCGCCCGCAATCGGCTGGGCGCTGCCATTTTATGCGGGCGGGCTAATTAAGTGCACCCGGAAGCGCTGAGCACTACCTGTGCGGGTGGAGGGGTGGTTGCCTGAGTCGGGGAGTGAGCTCTTTCATGCATGCGCGCAAAAGAGCGCAGAAATTTCCCTGAGGCACAGAGCTGCCTCAGGGAGATTAGTTTAAGTTCTGAAAATTTTAATGAAGAAAAAAAAAATTAAGACGTCCCCTCATGTGACAGTGTCACATGAGCTGGGACATGTCTATGGATGTTATTAAAAATGTTTATAAAGCTTTAAATTCCTTCATGAAACCTCGTCCCACCTGTGGATGAGGTTCCATGATAAATGTGAAGGCCTCCTGGGCTCTTCGCCTGCCCGCTAACCTTAAGGTTGGAAGAGCAGCTCAGTTCACTGTTTTAATGGATATTTAAATGGCCTTAATAGGCCTTTGATAGTTCACCGGGCGTGCAGCCGACTCAGGTGCGGGCCTGCCAAACTGAAAATCTGAATGATGCGTGGTGATGTCAGGACGCATGCCCGACATCACCGCGCGTCGTTTTACATGTCAGTGAGCGGGCCCCTCCCTCGCTCGCCGACCCGAAAATCCTGACCCTTATGTTCATATGTATGTAACCTTAAATCTAAGTCCTCTAGTCCTTGAACCATCAACTAATGGAACAGCTTTTCCTTATCTATCTTATCCAAACCTGTCATGGTCTTGCACACCTCTATAGGTCTCCCCTCCAGCTCATTTGCTGCAAGGAGAACAACCCAACTTCTTCAACCTAACCTTGTAGCTAAAATCCCTGATCCCTGGAACCTTTATGATAAATTTCCTCTGCACCCTGTCAAAGACCTTCACATCTCCCTTAAAGTGTATGACCAGAATTGGTTGCAATACAGTTGTGGTCTAACCAGAACTTTATAACGGCTCAGCATAACTTCCCTGCTTTTGCACTCAATATCTCTATTTATGAAGCCCAAGTTCCCATGCTAACTGCTCTCAGTACATCCTGCTACCTTCAAAGATCGATGCACATGCATCCCCAGGTCCACCTCTTCCTGTATACTCTTTAGAACTATGTCATTAAATTTTTATGGCTTCTCCCTATGCATCACCTCATACTTTTCTATTAAGTTCCATCTGCCATTTGTCTGCACATTCTGCTGGTCTATCTACATCCTGTAGCTGTAAATTGGTATCACATTCATTGTTTTACATGTTTCTAAGTTTGATATTATTGGCAAATTTATTGAAATTTTACTCGGTATTCTAATATCCAAGTCATTTGTATTGTTACAGGCAGGGGATAGATGGTAAGATGATACTGTCCACTTGCCTAGAGGAGTGCAGCTCCAAAAGCACTCAAGGAGCTCAATACCATACAGGACAAAGCAGCCCGCTTGAATGGCACCCCATTCACCACATTCAACATTCACTCCCTCCATCACCAATGCACAGTGGCAGCAGTGTGTACCATCTACAAGATGCACTGCAGCAGCTCCTTCGACAGCACCTTCCAAATCCACAACCTCTACCACCAAAAAGGACAATGGCAGCAGATACATGGGAACACCGCCACCTGCAAGTTCCACTCCAAGCCACACAACATGTTAACCTGGAACTATATCGTCGTTCCTTCTCTTTGCTGGGTCAAAATCCTGGAACTCCCTCCTTAACAGAACTGTGGGTGTACCTACAACACATGGACTGCAGCCGTTTAAGAAGGCAGCTCACCACCACCTTCTCAAGGGCAGCTAGGGATGGGCAATAAATGTTGGCCTAGCCAGCGACAGCCACATCCCATAAACAAATAAAAAATGTTACCCTTTTTTTCACCATTTGACTGACCACAACAGTAGTAGTGTTTTAACACTTAAGAAGTGCTGTGACTGTCAAGAATAGACACAGGCAGGTTTTGTCGTAAGTTAAAAACAGGAAGACTAAATGTTTATTTCTCAACATCTGTATGTAATCGCAGCAGCACCTACTCACAAACACACAAGACATACACACCCAAGAAGAGGTGTTTACAACAGTGGTAGTATGCACTTAGATTTTTAAAACAAGGCAAAAAAATCACTGTTACTCTTGAGTGTTTCAAGATGGAAGCTGGACACATTGCAGGCCTGATGATTCTCTTTTGGTTCACTTAGGAAAAGAAGGTTGGAAGTTTCTGATGACAAACTTGTAGTGCTTACTATTTGCAACAGCAGGTTTCTGGCTTCACTCTGATCAAGATCCAGTCAAGTCCGATAGTGAAGATTTGGCTTGGTTCTTCAAATTGGTAGGTTAAAGAATAACCTCACTTTTCTGCCTGTTAGTGGATTCTAGGCAGAGTTCTTCCTTTGCTGGGGTGGGACTCTTCCTTCTGTGGTCTCCCTCCCAGGCCGACTGACATCAGGTTGCTCTCAAAAATGTTTTACTAAATGTTTTTTATCACAAGCTGGTTTCTGTCAGATGACGATAGTATTAGTGTTCCTATTGTGCACACAAATGGTCCTTGACAATATGAGCATTAACACACTGGGATTTGAATCTCGGCCATTTGCATCTCCTTATGCAGGAATGGTATTTCCACACAGCCATTCTGCGGAATTTTCATTCTAGAGCCAAGTCTCTGGTGTCATTGGGCATCAGTTTCTGTAGGTATCTGGACAATAGCAGCTGTTAAATCCACAGGAGAGATTTTATTGCATTTTGAATGCTTTCTCAATGGTATGTTCCAAAAAGTTCATTTACGTTTTAATGGACTGACCAGACAAAGAGGCTAGCTTCTAGCCTTGGGCAGTGTTATGTACATTTGGCAGAGGGAGGGAGGTCACCTGACCCCCTTGACTCCATCTTGTTATAACACAGATGGTCCACTCTCCATGCTGTTTTAAAGAGTAATGTTCATTTTTCATATATCTGTGGATACACCTACAATGACAATATGCACCAAAAAAGCAGTGGTCCTAGCATTGACCCTTGGGGAGCACAACTTCTCCAGTCTGAAAAACAACCATTTATGACTCATTATTTTCTGTCCTTAAGCCAATTTTTATCCAAGCTGTCATTGACCCTCCTATTCCACGAACCTCAGTTTTGTTAACCAGCCTGTAATGCAGCACATTATGAAAATCTTTCTTAAAATCCATTTGGACAACATCAACTTAATTTCCTTCATCGACCTTCTCTATTACTTCATCAAAAATTCATTTAGATTAGTCAAACATGACTTGTCCTTTACAAATCTATGCTGGCTATCCTTAATTAACTCAAACCTCTCAAATGCCTGTTAATTTTTTCTCCCTGGTGATCATATCAAACACTTAAGTTAATGCAACAATTTAACAAAATACTAG
Source organism: Cetorhinus maximus (assembly GCF_964194155.1). Classification (NCBI taxonomy): domain Eukaryota; kingdom Metazoa; phylum Chordata; class Chondrichthyes; order Lamniformes; family Cetorhinidae; genus Cetorhinus; species Cetorhinus maximus. The sequence continues at coordinate 96,344,174 of NC_135881.1, read as the reverse complement.
GAAATGCTTGAAAGTGGCATATAATTGACTTAGCCATTAATTTCCCCAACTAAGGGACATGATGCCTTAAGTCCATAACTCGTTATGCTAGGAATTGTTAGCAATTGGATTTAAAATTTTGCTTAGTTCATGAATTCTATGCAAATGGGAAAATATGGAAGTAGGCTTTGTGCAATAATTTTCAACACTCAGAAATTTTTTGTGCTGGGAACAGCCATGTATTCATCCAAAGAAGGCTGTTTCAAGGGAGAGACGCGTGCCCGGAAGCGGTGAGCGCTCCCTGTGTGTGTGGGGGGGTGGGGGGGTGGTTGCCTGAGTCACAGAGGTTAAATTAAAACAGTTTAATAAGTGTTGAAAAACTTTTTATGACATGTGCCCTTGTGTGAAATTGTCACATGAGCTGGGACATGTACATTAATTTTAATTAAAATTTTTCTGAAAATTTTAAATCATTCATGAAGCCTTATCCTGTCCGTAGATGAGGTTCCATGAAAAATGCGAAGGCCGCCCGAGCTCTTCGCCTGCCCGCCAACCTTAAGGTTGGACGGGCAGCTCAGCTGATTGCCGTAATTGCTTTTTAACAGGCCTTTGATCGCGCCCGCCGAACTGAAAATCTAAATGACGTGTGGTGATGTCAGGACGCACGCCCGACATCACCCCGTGTCATTTTATGCCTCGGCAAGCGGGCCCCGCCACTGCTCATCTAGCCAAAGATTCTGCCCAAGGAGTAAGGTCCCAGCTGGCCACTAGAAGTCACCCTTAAAATTCTCAAGTAAACTTTGCTATAGTTTCTTCCTCTCAATGACATTAAAGGGGTTTTAAGCATTGTATGAGTGGGTGTCAGATAACATCTGTAAATCTTATTTGAGGTGAAATATTACCTATTTCTGCTTCAAATCCAATTGGTTTGATCTCCTATGTAATATTCATTTATATTTTCTGCTACCGTACAATACTAAGGCTAACAAGCTGGAGCTATGCACCATTGTAATCTTCAGAACAAATATAAATTTTTGTATTTGAGTTTGCTCAACAGGAAGTTTTATAACCTTTCATAAGCAAAGAATCAGAGCAAGGATAGTCAGACCATCTGCTGTCCCTATATTATGAGGCCAAAACCTGAGAGAGTTAAGTATTAAGGTTGGTATTTATTATATATCTTTATTTACCCTTCAGAATGTGGTGGCGGGTTTTCTTCTTGAACCACTGCAATCCATATGGGGAAGCTACTGCTCACAACAATGTTAGGTAGGGAATGCTAGCATTTTGACCTTGCAACAATGAGGAAGTGGAGCTATATATCCAAGTCAGGTTGGTGCGTGACTTATGAACAAACAAAGAACTTCAGTGGGAACTTGGGGTGATGGTGTTCCCATGTACCTGCTGCTTTGGTGCTGGAGGTCCTGGTTTTGTGATAAAAGCCTTGGCAAGTTGTTACAATGCATCTGTAGATAGCAAATGCTAGAGCCACATTATGCTAATTGTGGAGGGAGTGGACGTTTAAACCAGTGTATAAGATTGTGATCAAGTGGACTGCTTTGGCCTAGATAGCATTGAACAACTTGAGTATTGTAGGTGCACTCATCCTGACAAATGGAGGTTACTTCCATTACACTCCCAATTTGTGTTGTGTGGTTGGTGGAGATGCTTTGGGGAGGGGCGAAAGGTTATGGGATGAGCCAATCACCAAAGTGCACCACAGTTACAACACTATTTATTCGGTTGGTCCAAATCAGTTTTTGTTAATAGTGACCCACAGGATGTTGATGGTGGGGGTTCAGTGATGGTTATGAAATTTAATGCCAATGGGAGATGGTTGACTTCTCTTGCTGGAAAGAGTCATTGCCTGGCAAGAATGTTACTTATCGCCCAACAGCCTGGATGTTGTCAAGTTCTTGATACATGTGCACAAGAAAGTGGGCCTCACCTTGGGATCTAGGTAACATCATGGCTTAGCTCCCTAAAATTTGCTCTAAGCACTAAGAAATATCCTTAGCAGGCCTGTTACAGTGCAGCTGCTGGGACATGGGTTTTTGCAAGGAGAGGAGTGGGGGAAGTTGCAGGGAGGGATGGAGGAAGACATAGCAAGCTGCACTGCACTTTCTACCTGTGGAGCAAGGTAAGCACCCTAGTTACACATCTATTGGTGCAGACACAGATCTCCGTGATAGGGTAGCAATACTAAACCATATTAACTTCCTGATGTACATTGAAACATATGGAAAATGATGACTCTTAGTATTTTCAAATTAATTTGAAAAAGATCCAGAAGTAATTTTAAAATGACACAGAGATAATGGGATTGATCCAGGCTCTCAACCCTACAAAATAGATCTTTTTTGCTACAAAGCACAGCCTCTTATCAGAAATAAAAACCTGCTGTTAATGATGGATTATTGACTACTTTTGAAGAAATTATGGTTGAATTTAATGGTCATGTTTCAGGATGCTTGATTATCCCTTAAATCTTTACACCTCTTTAATTTATAGAACCATTGCCGTGTGAGAAATTACTTTGGTGACAGTGTTATAATGTAAATGAAGTGAAGTTATTGCCTCTGGAGCCACTGATGTCTACCCTAAAAAGTGGTCTACAAGGGCAATTTGGTAAAAAAAGGGCCCTTGCTGACAAAGTTGCCCCAGGACGAGGAGCTTTGCTGTACATTCTGGCTGCCAGGTAGACAGTAAGCTCAGCACACTGCATTTTTAAATTAACATTTCTGTGCTTTTCCCCAGCTATTTGTAAAGTTCTGGCTGCCAGAAAGTAAAAACTTCCAAACCACTGGTCATGCAGAGGCTTGCCCATGTCAAGCTGTTCATCAATTGGTCCAGTACTATAGAACTGCTGTTTAAGTGATTTAAGAAAATCTTACCACACCATCAGCCTTGAACTGAGACCATCCATCATACTATTTACCATATTAGTATATTAGTCACAAAAAGCTAATACTTTTCAATATTGTAATGATAAATGGCAATAATTTAATAACGTGCAAACACCTCTTATCAGGAAGATCTTCCGTTAGAAAGCTTGTACTACATCATCCATAAATAACTTCTGAATGCCAATGTCAACAGTGAGACAACAATTCTGCATGTCGTTCAAAGTTAGAAATGTACAGAAGGATACAACTAAAAATGTTGGCAGATATTGAGGGAGGAAGCAAAGTACTTGAGGTCGAATAGTCTTGTTAGTATATAGTACGTTCAATTTAGTTGATAGATATTCCTAAGGTAAAACACTACTAGAGAAACCATAACCCATGTAATTGGGCATGTTTGTAATGTTGTACAATCGTTCAGGTAACCTCATGACCAGCAATTAAAGTCAAAACAGCAGAAAATAGCATTTCTCACTGAACTGTTCAGGCTGCAAAACTCACTTGATTTCCACTTTCTGTTTCAAGTCTCTACTACAAAGTAGATCTACATTAACTCATTTGTCACAGGTGATTTGATTGATCTGTAAGTATTAATAATCTTATTTTTCAGGTTTACTAACACTAACATTTTTTTCTATATGAAAGTACCCATATTTTGTGCTGGAAGAAAACACTCAATACTTTATCATTAGTATTAACACCATCCATCTGTAATCTTCATTTACCTGTGAGAAATGCCTGTTTCACACTCAAGTGACTTAACAGTCATTTAACTGGTATAGGTAATACTCAATGGCATTAGTGCAGCTATATTTATTTAATGGCTACCTACTTGGAAATCTGGTTTTATGGCTATTCTGCATTGAAACTCATGAAGTGGTGCTGAAATAGAGAAACTCTTTCTGGTCAACTGACATCAACATCACTAAACTTAAGTTGAAACATGGATGCTTCACATAAAGTTGCCAACATGGTGAATGTGGATCCTGGATGAGGCCTCGACAAAAGATATGCAAAAGTACAAAGTTAATCCAACACTAACAGATAAATGAAGAATAAAGGGACACCTGTGGCGAGCTGCTTTTAGTACAACATTCGCTGTTGTCACATCATAAGCTATAATCAGAAATAAAATTAACATCCAATTAGTACAGATTGCATCCCACATCCTCATAGGGTGAAAGTCTGGTCTGATTGCCACTGTAAATTCAAATTTGTAAAGTAAGCATAGACTGTGCAAAAGAGGTAGGCTACACACTGAAAATGGAGCATGAAGTATTATAGATTGGCAAGATATATGCATTAACTGTCATTCACATCATATATTTAAGTCCATGTGAATGAATTTGTGAGCCCTTTTTATGCTTTGGCACAGTAAGGCATTAATAGAATATAAGGCATTGAATATAAGAGCAGGGAGGTTATGTTGTAGCTGCAATGAAATGCTAGTTAGGCCACAGCTGGAATGCTGTGTGCAGAATAAAAACAGAATTACCTGGAAAAACTCACCAGGTCTGGCAGCATCGGTGGAGAAGAAAAGAGTCGACGTTTCGAGTCCTCACGACCCTTCAACAGAACTGAGTATAGTTAGGAGAGGGGTGAAATATAAGCTGGTTTAAGGTGGGCGGGGGGAGAGAGAAGTTGGGGGGGGGGATGGTTGTAGGGACAAGCAAGCAGTGATAGGAGCAGATAATCAAAAGATGTCACAGACAAAAGGATCAAAGAGGTGTTGAAGGTGGTGATATTATCTAAGAAAATGTGCTAATTAAAAATGGATGGCAGGACACTCAAGGTACAGCTCTAGTGGGGGTGGGGTGGAAAGACTGACAAGGTATTAGTTGTAGATTTTAAAATAATGGAAAAAGGTGGGAAAAGAAAAATCTATATAAATTATTGAAAAAAACAAAAGGGAGGGGGAAGAAACGGGATGGGGATGGGGGGAGGGAGAGAGATCTAAAGTTGTTGAATTCAATATTCAGCCCAGAAGGCTGTAAAGTGCCTAGTCGGAAGATGAGGTGCTGTTGCTCCAGTTTGCGTTGGGCTGTGTGCAGTTCTGGTCACCACACTATAGGAAGGATGTGATTGCACTGGAGAGGGTGCAGAGGAGATTCACCAGGATGTTACCAGGGCTGGAGCGTTTCAGCCATGAAGAGAGACTGGATAAGCTAGGGTTGTTTTCCTTAGAGCAGAGAAGGCTGAGGGGGGACCTGATAGAAGTATACAAAATTATGAGGGGCATAGACAGGATAGATAGGAAGGAACATTTCCCCTTAGCGGAGGTGTCAATTACGAGGAGGCATACATTTAAGGTAAGGGGCAGGAGGTTTAGAGGGGATTTGAGAAAAAATCTTTTCACCCAGAGGGTGGTTGGAATCTGGAACACACTGCTTGAGGGTGTGTTAGATGCAGGATCCCTCAACATTTAAGAAGTATCTAGATGAGCACTTGAAATGCCTTGGCATACAGGGCTAAGGGCCAAGTGCTGGAAAATGGGATTAGAATAGATACATGCTTGATGGCCGGCACAGACACAATGGGCCAAAGGGCCTGTTTCTGTGCTATATAACTCTATGACTCTAATAACACAAATTTACAAGTGCTAGCATGATACACCCATGCAGATAAAACCATTAAACTTGTATATGTTCTTTTACCGATGCTGTTAGGTAAAAGTGGGTACTTCGCTTCTTGTATGCCAAGCTAGAGAGGAGGATTTTTAAAAAAAATTTCCATGGTATGTAAGCATCACTGGCAATGCCAACATTTGTTGCCTATCCCTAACTGTCCTCAAGAAGGTGGTGGTGATCTGTCTTCTTGAGTCGCTGCTGTCCATGTGGTGTAGAGGGTACACCCACAGGAAGGCCCATGTGTCTGCTGCCCTTGCCCTTTCAGATGGTAAAGGTCACGGGTTTGGAATGTGCTCTCGAAGGAGGCTTGGAGAGTTGCAGCAATGCACCTATTCAGTACACACTACTGCCACTGTGCGCAGAGGTGGAGGGAGTGAATGTTTAAGGTGGTGATCAAATGCGCTGCATTATCCTTGATGATGCTGAGCTTCTTGAGTGTTGTCGGAGCTGCACTCATACAGGCAGGTGGAGAGTATCCCATCACACTCCTGACTTGTGCCTTGTAGATGCTGGACAGGAGGTGAGTTATCCCCTGCAGAACTCCGAGCCTCTGACTTGCTCCTGTGGCCACAGTATTTATATGGCTGGTGCAGTTAAGTTTCTGGTCAATGGTGACCCCCAGGATGATGATAGTCGGGGATTCAGTGGTGGTAATACCAATGAATGTTGAGGGGAAATATTTGAATTGCCTCTTGCTGGAGATGGTCATTGCTTGGCACTTGTATGGCACATATGTTATGAGCCACTTATCAGCCCAAGCCTGAATGGTGTTGAGGTGTTTCTGCATGTGGACACGGGCTGCTTCGGTATCTGAGGAATCGCTAATGGTGCTGAACACTGTGCAGCAGACATCCCCACTCTGGTTGTATGTGGAGAGAAGATCATTGACTAAGCAGATGGCTGGGAGTAGGACACTACCCTGAGACAATGTCCTTGGGCTAGGATGATAGGCCTCCAACTCCACAACTGCCATCCATTGTGGAAGGTATGATTCGAACCAATGTAGAATTTTCCTTCTGATTCCCATTTTGTTCAAATATGCTAGGCTCCTTGATGCAACATTAGGTCAAATGATACCTTGAAGTTGAGGGCAGTTACTTTCGCCTCACCTCCAGTTCATTTTTTTGTTCATGTTTGGGACAAGGATATAATGAGGTCTGGAGCCGTGTGGTCCTGGCACAACCCAAACTGAACATCAGTGAGCAGGTTATTGCTGTGTAAATGCCCACTGCACTGTTGACAACACTTTCCATCAATTTGCTGAAGATCAAGGGTAGATTGATGGGGTAGTAATTGCCCAGATTGCATTTGTCCTGCTTTTTATGGACAGAACTTAGCTGGGCAATTTTCTACATTATCATGGATATGTTGTAGCTGTACGGCTACTATTTGGGGACAGGGCTAGTTCTGGAGCGCAAGTCTTCAGTACTATTGTCAGGATGTTGTCAGGGCCCATAGCCTTAGCAGTATTCAGTGCCACCAGCCACTTCCTTATATCACGTGGGGTGAACCAAATTGGCTGAACCTGGCATCTGTGATGCTGGGGACCTCTGGGAGAGGCCTTGATGGATCACCAACTTGGCACTTCTGGCAAAAGACAGTTGTAAATGCTTCAGCCTTGTTTCTTTTAACTGATGGTTAAATAATCCTGTATGGGCATATTTGTAGAACCTCCTCCTTCAGTTAGTTGTTTAATGTCCACTGTCATTCACTGGATGTGGTAGAGCTGCAGAGCTTTGACCTGTTAGTTGTGGGATCCCTTAGCTCTGTCAATTGCATGCTGCTTTCACTGTTTAGCATACTTGCAGTCCTGTGTTAAAACAGGTTGGCACCTCATTTTAAGGTATGCTGCTCCTGGCATTCCCTCCTTCACTCCTCATTGAACAGACTTGATCCCCCGGCTTATGGGTGATGGCAGTGAGGGATATGCCAGGCCATGAGGTTACAAATTGTGATTGAATGCAATCCTGCTGTGTTGATGGCTCACATGCCTCGTGGATGCCCAGTTGTGCTGCTAGATCTGTTATGAATCTTGCCCATTTAGCACGGTGGTAGTACCTCATGACAAAATGGACGGCATCCTCAGTGTGAAGACAGGTCCTGTTACCACAAGGATTGTGTGGTGGTCATTTCTACCTGTCATGGACATATGCATCTGTGACAGGTAGATTGGTGAGGATGAAGGGAGGTTGGTTTTTCCTATGTTGGTTCCCTCACCTCCTGCTGAAGGCTCAGTCTGACAGATATGTTCTTCAGGACTCAACCAGCTCAGTGGTCGAGTGGTGCTATGGAGCCATTTTTGGTGATGGGCATTTAAGTTTGGAATTCATTGGAAAATAGTGGTATCTGTGTCTATATATGTATGTATGTGTGTGTGTGTGTGTCTTAATTGGATTAAAGGCAGCTGGTGTGAAGGCTTTAATGTGGTAGAAGATGAGCTATGTTTGAAACGTTAAGTAGGTAAACGTAGGTGTCAAGGGAACATTTACATTTTTAAATAAACCAGACTAGAGTGTTTTCAAAAGAAGGAGTGAAATGTGTCACCTAGCCAGGTGACATTTAGAAGTTTATTTTTCCCAAAGATTACTGGTAAAACTTAGTACTATGAGAGATTTTTATTATCAGAAAGGTGAAGTCCAACGACATAGTGAATCAATAGGAATTTGCATTCAAGGGGGAAAATATGTATAAAGGAGTGAAGGCGGTGTATAAGGGTAGGCATTTTAAGATCTAACAAGTATAAAAAGCCTTCAGCATCTACGCCTCAAGCTGCTGTCTACAAAGTACTGAAGTTAAGACTCACATTGAATTGGATTGTCAGCGGATCATGCTTCTTTGCCCGGGTCTTTTAAAATCTATGTGTCTTACTGTTGCCTTAATGAAAGTGTAGCTGAGAGTCAGATTAAGTAGGGGGTTTAGAAGTTATTATAGTAGTAAGTTATAGACATAGGTATGTGCTTAAAATCATTTCTCATTAATAAGTGTTTAACCTAGTTTTGTAAAAACCTGTAAAACCTGGTGGTCTTATTACTACTGAATTCAAAGCACACCTCTTGAAATTTATACAAATTGCAAAACAAGTTGTGGCACTTGTTTCAAATACCCTTTTGGCATTTGAACAACTCAGCATTTACCATCGGCTGTGCCATAACAAGTACCCCACAAAGAGTACAATCTGTGCCATTTCCTCCCTCAGTGCTTCTTCTAAATGATGTTAAACATGGAGGAGTATTGATTCATCAACTAAGGGAGAACAATAGGTGGTAATCAGCAGGAAGTCTCCTTGTCTGTGTTTCACCTGAAGTCATGAGACTTCATGGGGTCTGGAGTCAATGTTGAGAGTGCCCAGGGCAACTCCCTCCTGATTGTATACCACTGTACTGCTACCTATGAAGGGTCTATCCTGCCAGTGGGACAGGATATATCCAGGAATGGTAATGGAGCTGCTTGGGGCATTGTCTGTCATGTATTATTTAGTGGGTATGAATACGTCAGGCTGTTGTTTGACTAGTCTGTGGTACAGCTCTCCCAATTTTGGCACAAGCCCCCAGATGTTAATAAGGAGGAATTTGCAGGGTTGACTGTGCATGGTGTGCCATCATCGTTTCCGGCACCTAGATCGATGCCAAGAGGTCCATTCGGTTTTGTTCCTTTTCAGCGTTTCTGTAGCAGTTTGGTACAATTGAATGACTTGCTAGGCTGTTTCTGATGGCAGTTAAAAGTCAACCACATTATTGTATGTCTGGAATTCCATGTTGGTCAGACCGGGTAAGGATGACAGATTTCCTTCCCTAGAGGACATCAGTGAACCAGATGGGCTTTTAACCTCAAGATGGACGTGCCTTAAAGCTGTGCAAATGTCACATTGCAGAATATATTTTGGCATACTTCTCAGGCATAACATTGGCACTGTGGATACACTGAATTTCTTCTTTTCATTTGTTCTTGGGATGTGGGCTTCGCTGGCAAAGCCAGCATTTGTTGCCCATCCCCTGATGCCTAGAGAAGGTGAACAGGTCAGGGGCTGGGAATTCTTCAGTGAGCAACTTAGCTCCTGACTTACCAAAGTCTGTCCACCATCTAAAAGGCACAAGTCAGGAGTGTGATGGAGTACTCTCCATTTGCCAGGATGATTGCAGCTCCAACAATCTTGACTTAAACAATAGGGATTCCAATAATAAAACCTGGACACATGAAATTCTGAAGGGAGAAACCCCAAAATTTAAAGCACAAAATGGTTAATTTTAGACACTTTTATTCCTTAAAAAAGTGTTCATTTTCTTCTTTTTTAAGATTAAAATTTGAGTGAAATTTAGACTTCCAATAGACCATCCCCCCAAAAGACTGTTTACCTATACAGTCACTGTTCCACAACTAACCTCAGCCATCCAGCACACTACACTGAGGCATGGTTTCCTCTCTTGATTCAGTTCACAAAGACACTCTATCCCATGGAACACCCTACCCTTTCCTTTACATCATACCACTTCGTAATAGCACTCTTTTTCAAGATGAAATTCCACTCCCACTACAACTCAGTTCCAGCTGGTATTATTCTCCCTAACCCCATTAGAGCTGATAGTGTTTTCTTCCTCTATTCAAAATGGGGTTCTTTTCCACAACATCATAATTTCAAGATTCCGAGAAGCAGCACTGAAGGAAAAGGAGCCTGATCAATCCAAATGATGATGCAATAATTGAGTTCCCATTACGATGTCGCTATGAAATGCTGATGGTTGGAATGTATGATGGTTCAAGTTTGACTGAGTTTAACTGGAGAGCTAGAAGTCCAGGAGAGTTTAGATTTGTGAGTTAGATCGAACTTAGCTTGATTGCCATCGAAAAATTACAATGAGCGCTTTTCTACAAAAGCATATTAGAAAGCATAGGCTGGAAAAGGCCTGATGTCAAATAAATCCACTGTTTCCACAGATCTATTCTATTGTAGAAAATGCCCAAGCTATTTAGAATATTCCAAGATTTTGTATGAATATTCTCAAATTATAGAATAATCACCCATCCTCACATCAGAATTTTTGTATTTTGTGAAGTATTTAGTCATCTAAGTCTGCCCTTATATTTATAACTTTTATTTCCAACCAGATACCTATCCAGATCCTCGCCAGATTTTGTTAAGAGTCTTGTCCACATTTTCGTGCTCAAGGTGACCAAATCTAAATTTTGTAACGTATTTTTGGGAAGCAGAATACATTTTCTCAAAACTAAATCACTCGCTTGGATTTTTTTCTATAGAAGAAGTTAATACCAAAAACTTTGTCAATATTTTTGTTTTTGAGATCACATCATAATATGCAAATGTGACAACTGTAAGTAAGACACTTTAATAGTTCTATATTTTGCAAAGCCATTGCAACAAAGTAACCAGTTAATCAACGGTTTGTCACTTTTTCCATTAACTTCTATCAAGTTTCTGAAATAGATCTTTTGATTAAAATTGGGACCCTATTCATCAAATAGTAGAGAAACAAAGACTAAAGGATACAACAATAAAGTTGACAGATCTCAAGTTAAGATGGGAACCTTTCCTTTGACCATTGAGTTTTAGTGGCACCAAATGCATAACAGCAAGATTTCTTCCAGTCTCTGTTAGCGGAATTGTAAGCGTAGACAGGAAATCTTCACAATATATTTACAAGATCACTAATATAAGGGTAGAGTTTTCATCATTAGCATAGAGGTAGTGGCAACATTTCAGTGTGGGAGTTATGCCTGTCTGAGTCATGCATAACCAGCTCCGAAGAATTTCCAAGGATCAAGCCTCATTATGCATTCTGAGCAAGTTCTTGACATATAATCTTCCAGTGTTTTGGAGCTCACTATTTCACTGATGGAATATCTGCTGCTACTACAGACTATTAACAGCCTGTAGCAGTCATTTAAAATGTAGTGCATTTTGGAAAATAAAAGTTTACCACACTTATTAAAATTCAGACAGTGCAAGAAGCAGCAATGTAGCATAACATCCAGTTTTCCTGGTTCAGCAATGGAACTGCCTCTGGAAAAAAATGGAGCACAGTCAGACTACATTGCTTGGCACTCCAGGCACGATCACTGCAGAAGATCAGTCAGAGTGGCTGGGAGGAGGAGGCATTATATAACAATGCAGTAGCTCTAAATATGATTACCGTTTGCAGACCTGAGAAAAGCATCAAGGTAAGTCCACCCACCATTAGCTCATATGAAATAGATTGATAATATATGCATACCCATGCCCATGTTTAACCCTGGTTGAAACGCCTTGAAGTCCTTTGAATCCTAACCATAAACATCCAAGCTGCAAGTTTGCCTCAATCTTTTGGTACACTGAGAATTTAAAAGGGCTTCACCCCAAAAATCCTTCTAACAAAATCTAATGACACAATGTAACGTAAATGTGCATACATCCATAATGGGCTGCAGGATGAGCAATTTAGTGCCATTTTGTATGTTCCTGACATTTCCAAAATCTCAATACTTCTTCTCTGCATTCATGGATAGGAAGCACAAAACAAGAGAGACCAGATGTGCACAGAAAATAAACTATTGGACATCAAACCCTTGTGCGCATTCAGTCAAATCACCCTTCAGAACTGTTAGCATGGAATGCATAGAATGAGTGATGAAGCAGGAGGTCTCCCCCAAGCTAGCAGCATCCATCTCTTACTCTTCCCATATTCACACAGTCAATGCTTTACACAAAAACACTCAATACTACAGCCGCAGTCACACTTTTACAACATGGCAGCACTGTCTTGCAATGTACTCTTTGGTCTTGACCTTTGATGAAGCTTCAAGACGTCTATTGTTTGTTGCATGATCCCTCTCAGAGCAGCAGAAGATAGCCTTGGCCTCCTAGTTTCAAGTTGAACTTCTCTTTGAAATAAACAAACCACAGCAGATTGCCTTGAAAGACAAGAATTGCAAGCACTATCAGGAATTAGTTATTAATCTATGTGCTCCTGTCTTGCAGTCCATTAATCAGCTCAGCATCAAATCAAGTGGGAGTCTTCAAGATTCTCAAATAGAATGTCATTCTATCTAGGGGTACTGGTGGTCAATTTATTGATAGAAAATACCTTCTCTCATCTTGCAAATACCTTCCTCCATCTATGAAAGATTGTCCTCACTGATCTATATTGGCTCCTGGTTAGGAAACATCTCCTTTTTAAAATTCTCATTCTTATTTTAATCCCTCCATGACCTGGCCCTGCCCTATCTCTGTAATTTCTTGCAGCCCCACAACAATCTAAGATAACTGCACTCCTCCGATTACGGCCTCCCTGATTTTAGTTGCTGCCTAGGCTCTAAACTCCGGAAGTCCCTCCCTAAACCTGTCTGTCTCTCTATCCCGCTTTCCTCCTTAAAACCTATCTCTTCAACAAAGCTTTTGGTCAAGTGCTGTAACATCTCCAAATGTAGTGCGGTGTCAAATTTAGCTTTACAACGTTCGTGTGAAGCACCTTGGGACATTTTATTATGTTAAGAGGTGCCATATAAATGCAATTTGTCATTGCTGTATTAATCTCACAGTGACTCCCCAGACAGCACTTAGCTCTGTAATTTCCACTTTAATGCATTTGTGCTCCCCAAGATCTGTGCAAGTATTGCAGGAGCCGCTTTATGGATTCAGTCTTCTTTATGAATCCTCCTGGTTTGCTGAATGCTTGCAAATAATTTCTTGACTGATGGCTTCTCTGTGATATTGAAAACAATGATTCAGCTGTTTGTCAAGAAACAAACATAAACAGAAATGACAAGGAACATGTGCCCAAATTCCCAATATGAATTCCCAGAAGAGCTGTACCAGGAAAATGATTTTGTAAGAGTACCCTTTGTGTTTGTCTGGTGCTTGAGGCAAAAGATGGTCAGCTGTGGAACGTAAGCAACAATTTTCACCAGATTTGCTTCATGGTCTAGGCTTTCAGATGGAATAGTTACTTTGGTGTTATTGATTTCCGCCTGATGATTAAATATGTTTAACCATATCTAACATCACCACTTTGCAATGTCATTGATTGTGAATCACCTGGTTAACAGTTAGTAGCTCAGATATACAGACCATAAAGGTGCTAAGCCTGACCTCCTGTCTGCTGAGGTAGCTGATCACAGGTGCTATAATTGGCCTCAGTGCACCTGAACTAAGGAGTTAAAGTTATTTGCCTAACACATTAAGTATCATATTAGGAAGAAAACTGATGCCCATGGAAATGTGCTCCAGCAAGCAGTAATTCAGGAGGGTACAGAAGAAAATTAGGAGAAAAAGGTTAGAAAGAGGATAAAAAATATATGCTTCAGTTCCAGTTGCTGAATTTCCACAGCTGGTCATCACAGTGATGAATTTCCACAGCTCCTCTTTCACTCGTCCCCATAACTTCAGTGGAAGAGCAGCAGAAATTCCAGAAACATGGTTTAATCCAGGGCTTCCACAGCTCTCCTGCCTAAGTTATGGAAGACGAGTGAGAGAATCACAGCAAAAATTCACTCCCGTTGTTTGGTGAAAAATAGACTACAATGGTTTTCAAAAAAATCGTTGTTTCATTAAATGCTCTCTACTGTTCTTAGTATTGGAACATTAAAATTCTGTGCTCTTGTAAGCATCTATGCATGTGTAATCAGTTGGCTGCTAAATTGTCGTAGAACTTCCAGTCCTCACGTGTAACACTAGGGGATGCTCTTGTTCCTGTGCTATGATACATTGTATTTAATACCTACTTTAAAAGATGGCTTGTTTTGTACAAATTCAATGCAGTTTTCAAAAAGGCAACTGGAAATGAAGAAATGACCAAGCAGCTCAGGGACATAATTTGTGTATGTCTAAGCATAAAATCGATGTGGTAAGTGAGCATTGATTTATCTTCGCAGCGCATATTCCTATGTGTGTTTTGTCAATATAAATCTTAATATATAAATAAATGTAAGTTATATATATTATATATAAAATGTAGCCATACAGATAGAAAATATCTCATGCACTAAAGAACATTCTTGATACAGTAAATTATTCTCAATCTGAGTTAATGTGCTTTTATTCTGAATCAGTCCCAGGCTGAAAGGAGTTAAGAATACCTATTTATAAAATCACACAATGAGCAATCTCATAGAATGTAAATGATCTTCCCTATTAGGAAAAACAGCACATTTCTTCCCCAGGTTTGCTGCTCAGAAGTCAACTGTTACATGGATAAAGTGAAGAATTCCAGCATACACATTTTCTTCCTTAAAAGCAATTCACCTCATTGGAAAAAAAATCTTCACACGCGACCTTAATTTCATCATCATAACTATATATATTATAATTTATTCTTCTCACGGTGTCAATGAATGAAGAAACAGAACAAATTAGCATTTTAATACATGCTTGTCCATTGTGCAGGTGGCAACGCAGGAACAATTTAATTAGATGTAAAATACCTGTCAGTTGTCATTGTTAACACAGGCGCATGTGTTTACACATTGCCTCTTCCCTGAGAGGTCTACAGTTATGAGTGCAGAGAGTCTGTATGAATGTGTAACCACAGCTGCGAAAGCACATATTTAGAAATGCTCCTCCATGCTCTTTTCTTTATTGATAAAAATATAAAGATAAGAAACAGGCACTACTGGAAATAAACGGGCCCATTGGCATTTGACAATGGAAAATACAGGATGAAATTTTAAAATTGGATCCTTCAATGGAACCCTTTATTGGATTGAAATACCATCACACACTGCAGCATACCCATCAGTAAGAACAGAACTTGCATTTATATAGTACTATTATTTCCTTAGGCCATTCATAAAACTCTTCACAACAAATTACCTTTGAAATTAGACAGGCAAAAGTAGGGGCCATTTCTGTATAAATAGAACACTGGTAAATTCTAAATTGGGTGGACCAGGTGATTTTTCTGGCTGCCTCCCTTCACTGTAACATTTACTGGCAAGGTATGAAGTAGGTCTACTTACTGTATAATAGTCTTTAGTGGGCCTCAGGAAGGTCATATGTAAACAGTGATCTACTTCAAATCAAATGGCATTAGGGAAGTAAGAAGTAATAAACAAGAGGAGAAGCCAGAAAATGGCAACGATTGGCCAGGATACCCTTACCTGGATGGGGCAAGAAGCCATTCTAAAATTCCGCTGACCCTACAGTCTCAATTATCATTTAAATAGATCATATTGACTCTTTGGAAAATTTTGGTTCAGTCAATTATTTTCTTTATTGCATTGGGAGGAAATGTTCCTCGATAGGAACGTTTCCTTTTGTGTACTCAACAAAATGCTTAACCCCCAACCTTGGAAATGCACCCCACTTCTTAACTCCTTTCAGCCTGGGACTGATTCTAGAATAAAAGAACATTAACTCAGATGGAGAATAATTTACTGTATCAAGGATGTTCTTTAGTGCATGACACATTTTCTATCCATATGGCTGCATTTTATATTTAATATACATAAATCTAAATATGTAAATAAATGTAAGTTATGCATCAAATGAAATGTTGACACTTTTCATTGCTGACATATGCCACCTCAGTGGCCTCTCTGAGTGATGGTGCTCATTTCATGTTAAAGTAATTTCAATTTTGTGCTTTAGGTTTATATTTATTTTGAAATTATTTTTTGAAGGTCTTTTATAGGCAGCAGGGAGAGGATCATTTTATTCCCTCAGTTTGAGTTTGAGTGAAGCCCAGGTAATGGAGCTGAAAGCCCAGTGTATTAATCCAGCACGTCATTCAGTTTCCTCAGAATTATGCCCCAATTTTAGCTGTGAGTGAGAGCAACTGATGTCTGTGGGGCAAGTGTCAGGCTCACACTGGTTTGCTGGTATAAGGCCCGCACTATTTTTAACTTCCAGGCTCTTTGGTGGCTAGGCAAGGCCTGCACCACATATCAAATGTGACTGCCCAATATTAAAAATAGTTAGGGTCTGAATGATTCTTGATGTAAGGCCGTGTTACAAAGATGCTGCGCTCATTAGTCTGAACTTTAGTCACATGGCTTACTAGTTTTCAACCATATGGAAATGCAATAAGGTCTTGAAGAGACCATTGTGGTCCAACTGGCTTACTGCAAACTGTTGAAAAAAATTTATCATGGAGGAAAAATAATGATTACATCATTACACATATCATTACTGTACAGCTTGCTATACCAAGTACAAAGTGAAATACCTTGCAAAATAATGTTGGAAGATGACACAACTTCTGTATTTTTTGAAAACATATAATATTCTGCACATGGAACATACATTTCTCTCCAGCCCATGTGATTTACTGAAGTTAATTTGCTTTTTGAACAGAAAAATAGCACTTCTGCATCCCAAAATGGTTCTATTATAGAATGTTATGGCTTTAAGCAATGGCACACTTCAGTTTTGTCACACACTTACCAATCAAAAACAGGCATAGTTTGACACAATGGCATGCTCCCTTCTGTAAAGGCTGGCTACAGAGAGTTTATTCGAACAAGCAACATAGGGGGTTTGTTAATTATTATCTGAGCAACAGTCAGACACAGCACGTTCACAGTTTTGCTTGCCATAACTAGGAGCATTTTTTTCACTATGATGCATAAAAGATTCATTAAAACCCTGTGATTCCATTATCCCAGCAGAAACCGAAATGCCACCAGGTGCTAAAGAATACAATGGCTTTGAGCACTTCACATCATCTCATAAATTAAGGATTTTCCCATCTACTTGATGTAATTTTTTGACAACAAGCTAAGTACTGTTCAGTTAAATGTCCTTGGCATATGGGAGCATTTCCAGCTATTTCATAACATTCATTAAAATTAGGATTCCTCTTTCTTTTTATGTATTACGCAGGTGTATGACTAGCTTCAGATTATATCTTTTAAAAGTTTCAAAATAATTGTCTCCCTAATGCACAAGTGTCATTTTTCTCCATTAGTTTCAAACTTTCTCTTTGCATCATCATATTCTTTGTTTAATTTACACTCTATTTGTAAGTCATAGGTCCCGATTTTAATTCTGTGCAAGTGAATGGAGGTTTTCTTTCAGCGAGTTAAAATCTCGCCTTATATAGTACATTTCCTTCTTTTGGACTAGAAATAACAACAAAAATTTATATTTACATCCTGCCTTTTACATTATGAAATATCCTAAGGCACTTTATATGAGCATTATAAAACAAAATATGACACTGAGTGACAAAGGGAAATATTGGGTAGAATTTTCCCCCTGTCAGGGGGGGAGCGCAGGAGCGGGCTCAGGCAGGCGCGCCTCCAATCAGCGCTCCCGATTGGGGGCGCACCACCATTTTAAGTCATTTTTTAAAAAGTTTTAATTGGCCCACCCAGCGTGATGTCCACCAGGAAGCGCTATGCACTCCCTGTGTGGGTGGGGGGGTGGGATTCCCTCAGCCAAGAGGAAAGAGCACACTGATCTCCCTGAGGCAGCATTGGCTCAGAATTAAAACTTATAAGGTAAATGTTTAAAAAATTTCCCTGACATGTCCCCTCATGTGACACTGTCACATGAGTTGGGACATGTCCATCACTTTAACTCAAACCTTTATTAAATATTTTTAAACCCTCATGAAAGCTCATCCCGCCCATGGATGAGGCTTCATGCTTTTTCTGAAGCCTGCCAGGGCTCCTGGCCTGCCCGCCAACCCTAGGGTTGGATGGGCAGCCCTGTCAATTACCTAAATTGTTTTATTAATGGCCTCAATAGGCCGCTGACAGGTCAGCAGGTGCACAGCTGACTTGGCTGCACTCCCGCCGATCTGAAAATGGAAATGATGTGGGGTGACATCGGGAGTTCCGCCCAACATCATCCTGCGTCATTTTACACGTCGGCGAGCGGGCCCCGCACCCAGCTCGCCGACCTAAAGATCCTGCCCATTAGGTCAGATGAGCAAAAACTCAGTCAAAGATGTAGGTTTTAAGGAATACCTTAAAGGAAGAAACTGAGGTAGAGAGGTGGAGAAGTTTAGGGAGAGAATTCCAAAGCTTAGGTACAGCTGCCAGTTTTGGAGCAATTGAAATTGGGAATTTCAAGAGACCAGAAGTAAAGGAGCACAGATATCTTGGAGAGTAGTGGGGCTGGAGGAGGTTACAGAGATGAGGAGGGGTGAGGCCATGGAGAGATTTTAAAACAAGGATAAGAATTTTATAATCACAGCGTTGCTTATCCATCAATCAATGTAGGTCTGCGAGCACAGGCTGATAGGTAAACAGGATATGATGTGAGTTAGGGCAGAGATTTGGATAACCTCATGTTTACTGAGGGTAGAATTGGGAGACCAGCCAAGTGTGTAGAACCATAGAACCACAAAAAAGGTACGGCACAGAAAGGGGCCATTCAGCCTATCGTGACTGCGCTGGCCAAACAAAAAAGGAAAATAGAAACTAACCACTCATTTTTAATTCTGTAGGAAATGTGTTGGAATAGTCAAGCCTAGATGTAATAAAAGCATGAATGAGGAATCCAACAGCAGATGGGATGGGATGAAGTTGAGCAATATTACAGAGGTGGAAATAGGCGGTCTTAGTGATGGCATAAATATGCAGTCAGAAACTCACCTCAGTATCAAATGCGATGTGACACCAAGTCTGCAAAAATTCTGGAATAATCACAGCCTGTTGCCGGGTCGTGGAATGCAGTCAGTAGCCAGGGAACAGAGATTGGAGCAGTGACTGAAAACAATTGGCTTCAGTCTTCCTAATATTTTACTGGAGGAAATTTCTGCTCATCCAGCACTGGATGTCAGACAAGCAGCCTGATAATTTAGCAACAGTGGAGGAGGTGAGAGAGGTGGAGCTGAGGTAGAGCTGCGTTCCATCAGCGTACATGTGAATACTAATGCGTACTTTCGGATGATGTCACTGAGGGATAGCATGTATATAAAGAAATAGGAGGGAGCCAAAGATAGATTCTTGGGGGAACACAAGAGGCAACGTTACAGCAGCAGCTGGTGATATATTAGCATGGATAGAGGACTGGCTAACAGGAAACAGAGAGTTGGGATAAATGGATCGTTTTTAGGATGCTAAACTCTCATAGTACAGTGCCACAGGGGTCAATGCTGGGGCTCAACTATCTACAATCTATATTAATGACTAGGATGAGAGGACCAACTATGTTGTAGCCAAATTTGCTGATGATGCGAAGATAGGTAAGAAAGCAAGTTGTGAGGAGGATACAAAGAGTCTGCAAAGGGATATTGATAGTTAAGCAAGTGGGCAAAACATTGGCAGATGGAGTATAATGTGGGAAAATATGAAGTTTTAAATGGAAAGGGACGACAGAATGTAACAGTACAAGAGGGAGCTGGGTCTCCTCGTGCATGAATCACAAAAAGTCAAAATGCAGGTACGGCAAGTAATTAGGAATACAAACGGAATGTTGGCCTTTATTGGGGGATGGAGTATTAAAGTAGGGAAGTCTTCCTACAGCTACACATGGTGAGATCGCACCTAGAGTACTGTGTGCAGTTTTGGTCATCTTTCTTAAGGAGGAATATACTTGCGCTGGAAGCAGTGCAGAGAAGGTTCACTCAGCTGATTCCTGGAATGAGGGACTTCCTAGAAAAAGATTGAGCACATTGGGTCTATACTCATTGGAGTTTATGAGAATGAGAGGTGATCTTATTGGAACATATAAAATTCTGAGGGGGCTTGACAGGGTAGATGCTGAAAGGATGCTTCCTCTCATGGGCTAATCTAGAACTAGGGGGCACAGTTTCAAAATAAAGGGTCTCCCATTTAAGACAGAGATGAGGAAGAATTTCTTCTCTCAGGGTGTCACCAGTGTTTGGAATTCTCTCGCCCAGCAAGCAGTGGAGGCTGTCATTGAATATATTCAAGGCTGAGTTAGACAGATTTTTAGTTAACATGGAAGTCAAGGGTTATGGGGGAACAAGCAGGAAAGTGGCGTTAAGACCATAATCTGATCAGCCATGATCTTATTGAATGGCCGAGCAGGCTTGAGAGAACGAATGGCCTCCTTCGGCTCCTATTTCTTATGTTCTTATGTAACTCATTGCAAGTGATCCTTTGGTTATAATTAGGTAGATAAGAATGGAACCAGGTGAGAGCAGTTCCACCCAGCCGGATGACAGTGGAGAGGTGTTGGAGGAGGATGGTTTGGTCAACCATATTAAAGGCTGCAGACAGGTCGGGAAGGATGTGGAGAGAACGTTTACCTTTGTCACAGTCTCATGGGATAGACAGATTGGAGAAGTTAGCACTGTTTACATGAAGAAGAGAAGGTTCAGAGGAGATTTGATAGAAGTATTCAAAATCATGAGAGGTCTGGACAGAGTAGATAGGGAAAAGCTGTTCCCATTGGCAGAAGGATCGAGAACAAGAGGGCACAGATTCAATGTTATTAGTAAAAGAAACAATGGAGACATGAGGAAAAATGTTTTCACGCAGCAAATAGTGAAGACCTGGAATGTACTGCCTGAGAGTTTGGTGGAGGCAGGTTGAATCGAGGCACTCAAGAGGGAGTTGGATTGTTATCTGAAAAGGAAGAACTTGCAGGGTTACTGGAAGAAGGCAGGGGAGTGGCTCTAGGTAAATTGCTCCTACAGATAGCTGGCACAGGTATGACAGGCCAAATGGCCTCCTTCGTTCAAACCTATTATTCTATTTCCTGTCATTTGTGACTTTGATAAGAACTGTTATGGGACTGTGGCAGGGGCTAAAACCTGATTGGAGGGATTCAATCATGGAAATATTACTCCTGGCCAACCAGAATTGCCATTGTATGAAGTCACAGAGATAGATTGATTATCGGTTGGATAACATTGCACATGCGGAAGAAAAACCTGGGATCAAATAAAACTGTATTGAATCTCAGTTCTAAAAATGATGTAGTGATAATGTTGCTGGGCTAGTAACCCAGGCTAATGCTCTGGGGGCATCGGTTCAAATCTCACCATGGCAGCTGGCGGAATTTGAATTCAGTTAATAAATCTGGAATATAAAGCCAGCCCAGTGATGTTGATTGTTATAAAAATCCATATTGTTCACTAGTGACCTTAAAGGAAGAAAATCTGCCATCCTTACCAGGTCTGGCCTACATGTGACTCCAGACCCACAGCAATGTGGTTGACTCTTAATTGTCTTCTCAAACAACCTGGAAAGTCAGTTTAAGGGCAATTAGGGATGGGCAACAAACACTGACCTTGCCAGTGATGCCCACATGCTGTGAAAGAATAAAAAAAAATTCAAGGAAATCCATATTTTGTTTATTTGAATGGTTTAAAAATATTTTACAGCTTGAAATCCTTGACTTTTTTTTATGTTCCAGAAACACTGGGCACAGCTTCCAAAGCATGGTTACCCTTACAGCCAATACCACCATATCTGCCCCTACCATGGTGATATAAAAACAAACTAAATAAACCAATAATATACTGTATAATTATACTATTTTGTGGAGAGATTTTTTTGATGCTAGCACAGCTGCTAGTGAGTTGACGACAGTGTTTCAGCCTTGTTGTCCTGCTAGTGTTCTTCAGCTTACATTTGAGTTTTGTTTTCGCAAAAGAAGATAAAAAACCATGGAATAAAATTTTCCCCGTCGGTGGGGAAGAGCGGATGGGCGGCCCTCCGATTGGCACCCCTGATCGGGAGTGCACCGCCATTTTTTATTGGCGGGCCAATTAAGGCCCACCCAGCGTGATGTCCGCATGGAGGCGTGATGCGCTCCCTGTACGGACGGGGTGGTGGGGGGGGAGGCGGGGAATGGCAAATGCAGAAGTGCGCTCCTTTGTGCATGCACGCGAAGGAGCGCTCCAATCTCCCTGAGACTAAGTGCTGCCTCAGGAAGATCGGTTCCCAAAGTGAAAAAGTTGTTCTTTCGAAAATTTCATTTACCATCCATGTCCCCATCCATGTTGGGACATGGACACAACTTTAAGTAAAAGTGAATCTTAATTTTTTAATTCAGTCATGAACCCTCATGAGGTTTCATGCTTTTTTAGGTGGCCGCCAGCGCTCTCGATCTGCCCGCCAACCTTAAGGTTGGATGGGCAGGTCCACTAATTGCTTTAATTGCTTTTTGAATGGCCTCAATAGGTCGGCAGGTGTGCAGCTGACTTGGCTGCGCCCCCGCCAACCTGAAAATGCAAATGACACGGGGTGACCTCAGGAGCTCTGCCCGATGTCATTCCTCATCAGCGAGCGCACCCCCAACCCCCGCACTCGCCAATGGGAAAATTCTTGTCCATGAGTTGAGGAAAGACTGATTACTTCATTCTGTCTAAAATTTGTGCACAATTTCTTGTAACCAATTCCCTGTTTTCCAAAATCGTCAAGTAAATCATTTCCTGGTTCAAACAATTTGGAAATCATTACTTTCCTTCAAATGGCCACCTCTGTCCTTCAATATTAACCAGGGGGCAGGATTTTTAGGTTGATGTGCAGACGCGATCGGCCGGCCGGGGAACAGACCGCCGACCGTGATTGGCTCCCAACCGTCATTTCATACTGGCTGGCCAATTAAAGGCTAGCCAGCATGAAGCGCGCGCTGAAATGCTCAGCGCTGCCGGGGAGGGGGTGGGAGGAGGGTGGGCATTGACATAACCGCTGGTGTGGATGAGTGCTGAATGAAAGCTCCCCGAAGGCAGAGGGCTGCCTCAGGGATTTGCAGACTTTAAAGCCAATAAATAAAGTTTTTAAAATCCAGATAGAAATGTCCATGCATCACAATAATTCACCTGAACATATACATGGTAGAAGTTCTGTCCATACATTTTAATTTTTTTATTTCATAACGGAAACCTCATCGTACCCTTGGATGAGGTTTCATGAAAAATGCAAAGGCCGCCTGGCTGATTCGCATGTGTGCCAACTGTAAGGTTGGATGGACCACAAAAAATTGGAGACAATGACATCTTTAATTAGACTAATTGGCCTCTTAATTGTCGGCGGGTGCACTTCCGACTTTTGCGTGCGCCCGCGGGATGACATCAAGACACTCGCCCAACGTCATCTTGCATGATTTCACATCTGATCGGGTTGGCCACGTGCCCGCATGCCAACCTAAAAATCCTGCCCCATATATTAATGCAGGTCTAAGGAGTGAATTACCTTAACAATACTACTCTCGTGGAAATCTATTCTATGTTTTCACCATTCTTGAGAAAAAACCTTCACCTAATCTGTAGTCTGTTGATTTTAATTAAATTTTGTCTCTGGCCTTTGCCTTTAGTCTCTGCTCACAAAACAAGTGTTCTTTATATTTACGCTATTTATGCCAGTCAGCATGGCAAAGCCTGAAATCACACGTCTTTTCAATCTTTTATTCAATGAAAACAAAGTAGCATCTTGTATTCTGTAAAAAAACTTAAATAAAAGGATTACAGGTTTAGTATAGTGCTTCCTAAATGTACTTATAATGTCTTAACTGGAAATTGAGCCCTTTTTGGCATTCTGCATTCTGTTTGCAAGTTGAGTGCTCTTGAATATGGTTGAAAAATATACTTAACTTACATTTTAACATGATACATGCAAAAAGAACACTTTGTGAATCTCAGCCACTATGGAGAAGTAGAGATGTGGAGAACTTCTCCTTAAATAGTGCCTTTCACATTTCCAGGATGTGACAAAGTGCTTTGCAGCCAATTAATTGCGTTTGGCTGAATTAATATCATATGCTGAGGCAAACATTCACCTCCCTTCGCTGATGCACACCTCTTGCCCTGACATAAATGGAAGGCTGCCCCTTGCTTTCCACTGAGGCATTAACTCAAAGTTGCTCTAAACCATTACTCCCCAATTGCCACTGTCCCCACAATATACAGAAGTACTGCAGAAGTAAAATTAGATCCCAGTCCTGACACCTACTGGTTTAGCACCCAATTGCTGATTTTCGTAGAGCAGCATATATGGGCTGGTGCACCCACTTCTACTAAAGGTATGGAGTGCACTGGCTGGCATACAGGAGGACCAGAAGGGCAAGAACATGCCCATCATGGGGGTGGGTGGAGAAAGGAGTCCACCTCGCCATCTTGTCCCTTTTTCCTGCAGCAGTTGGTGCTGTTTTTCCTCCTCCCTTTCCTCAGGTAGACTAAGGGAGATCCCTAGCAAAATGCCAGTGACTTAGCACTCACTCTCCTGGTGACTCCTACATGGTGTCCAATCAGATAGAATAGCACAGCACTCTCTTTATCGGTGAAGTCCTCAGAGAATTTCTGGAATAAATGTTGACGGTGTTGGTGAAGTCTTGAAAAAGTGTCCCAGCAAGTCTCTCAATGTGTTAGGAAAGTCTTTTTCTACCATCCTATAGCAAGTCACCAATAAAGGGTGGAATATCTTTGTGTAGCACTCAAAATCCCCTCCAACAACCTATTCACTCCCAATGAGCTAGTTACTGTTAGGAAAGGGCATTCATTCAAATACCATTCACCAAAATGCCTGCACCCTCCTTACTGAACACTAGCAGCACACTAGTGGCAATCAACCCCTTCACAATTGTCCAGGCAGCCATTCCTAATGCAAACTTCAACTCCTTTACCAAGATGCCTCGGTGTGCTAAACATGGATTAACTCAATATTTCAGTTTATGGCCCCATCTTAGCCACTTCAGAGACTCTTTACCACCTAAAGCCATGCACAGTGTAAACTATTTCTCATTCTCTTCCTTTACCAAATAGTTGCAAAAGCTGTGATTGTGAACCTAATTTTCAAGTGTTTGCTCACAGCTGGAAAGAGATCTAACACAATCAATGCAATCATTTTTGCTGGTAGCAACAATTAAACTCAAACCCTTGCCATTAAACATTAACAGTTCTATGCAGTAAACTGAAATACAATCTGACTGTTGACTTTATGCATGACATAAATGTGAATGCCACAGGGCTTTAATCATTATGGTCACAAAAACCTCTCTTCCACATTGAATGCAATATTTCCCTAGACCTTATGAGTGATCATAGCTGATTGAAATACATTTATCCCTGTGAACAGTCACTAGAATAACAGTTTCTGTCCCTGGGAAAGCAATTATAAAAACTTTTTATCAACACTATATTATGTCCCCTCCCAACCATAGTATTTAGCAGGAGCAATGCACCTGATACTTAGGGCTGAATTTTCCTCTCCTGATATTGAGAAAACCTGCATGGGGAAGCCTAAATTACAGGCATGTGGGGCCACAGTTTTAAACTTAGCAGCTGAGGACATGATGTTCTCCAGGGCAGGAAACGTGGCAGGTCACGACCCAGCACCCACGTAAAGTGATGTCAGGTTCACCATTTAAATGCCTACTGCAAACTCAATTTTCCCTGACATCAGTACTTTTGTTGAGGCAGGTAGCTTCCTGAAGGTTGTGGGAACTACAGCAGTTAAGTTAATTTGTGAACCTTGGGGAAGCCTACCATGGAGGCGGGAACCTTTGGACAGGCAAGTTTAAATGGTCTTGTCAACTTCAAATGGTGTATGGTGATTTTTTAGTATGTTTCCAATGCATTGATTGATCATAAGGTTCTCTCCTTAAAAAGTAAGTGGCTATTAAAATGACCAGTGTTACAGCCAGGATGGGAGGAGAGCGCTGTTGATCTAGCCCCATTACTCCAGAGGTCACAACATTAGTTTAAAAGTTCACACACCAAAATGGCCAATTATTTACCCTCAGTACTATTACCCAGAATAAAAGAAACTTTAGCCAGATTTCTTTCAATAAACAACAAAGTTATTAGTTTATTCCAAAACAGTCTCGTCAAATAAAAAGGCAAAGCTTATCAACATACAGTATGGAACATGAAATCATACTTATTACTCTTTCAAGATACCCTAAGTCTCTCTTACACACACACACAAAAACAATAAAATAAAAATAGAAATGGAAAAGTTCTGCCAAAGCTTAAAAGTCAATGGTTCAAAGGCAAAGGATAGATGCTAGAGTCCTTGAAATGGCGTCCAGGTTGAACAGTTAGTGTCTCAGCAGTGATCCATGAAATAATCAATTTCTCTGGCATTGCTTTCCAGGCAGAGTCATGGAATACTCGAGGGTACTCTATTCCAGCTTGTAGAGCATCTTAGGAGCAGCTTATGTTCACTTCCGGCTGTGGACTGGCTCTGGACTGAAAAAGGTTGCTGTCTTACTTCTCAAGTAGTTGGTCCCTCTCATCTTAAAACCAAAACCAAAACCTACTAATAAAAGACAGTCTTCCAGGCATGTTTGTTTAAAGAGCTGGAAAAACCATGTGACCCCCCGCCCCCTTTGTACACAGTTCACTCGGGCCAAGAGGTTTCCAGCCTTTTTTTCAACTGATTAATTATCCTTTCTTGTGAAATGAAGTTTTTTTCTTGGAATGGCAATCAGAGTTCTGCATTAGCCCTTTTTTCATTCATGTGTTGTGGGTTTCACCGACTGTGCCAGCATTTATTACCCATCCCTAGTTGCCCTTGAGAAGGTGGTGGTGAGCTGCCTCCTTGAACCGCTGCAGTCCCTTTGGTGGAGGGACATCCACAGTGCTGTTAGGAGGGGAGTTCCAGGATTTTGATCCCACGACAGTGAAGGAATGATGATATTTTCCAAATGCAGCATGGTGCTGAACATTGTACAATCATCAGTGAACATCCCCACTTCTGATCTTAAGATGGAAGGAAGGTCATTGATGAAGCAACTGAAGATGGCTGGGCCTAGGGCACTACCCTGAGGAACTCCTACAGTGATGTCCTGGAGCTGAGATGACTGACCTCCAGCAACCACAACCATCTTCTTTTGTGCTATGTATGACTCCAACTAGCAGAGAGTTTTCCCCCGATTTCCATTGACTCCAGTTTTACTAGGGCTCCTTGATGCCACACTTGGTTAAATGTGGCCTTGGTGTGAAGGGCAGCCACCCTCACCTCACCTCAGGAGTTCCGCTCTTTTGCCCACGTTTAAATCAAGGCTGTAATGAGGTCAGGAGCTGAGTGGCCCTCGCCGAACCCAAATTGAGCATCAGTGAGCAGATTATTGCTAAGCACAAGGTGCTTGATAGTACTGTTGATGACCCCTTCCATTACTTCACTGAGATCGAGAGTAGACTGATGGGACAGTGTCTTTTTAAACACAAATTCTTCCAGGATGTCCTTGAAGATGAACCATTTTCTGTGATTAAAGTGTTCATGATACCAGCATTGTGTAATTCTTCTCATTCATTAGAATACTTTCTCCAGTGAATAAGTCCTCTTCTGTATTCACAGTATTGGGGACCTGATTAAAAAGGACCACCTGGACTCTATAGTTTAAGAAGTATAATGATTTACAGTCCAGAAATCTTTTCAGACTTTGAGAAAAGAAACTCAACAGTTACCACACTTCTCTGATTGAAACTCCAATAAGCCTTTGAAATAATTGGAGCAGTAGCTGGTCATCTGGTGAATCAATTCCAAGGTGTCTAGCATATTGACCACTGAAGATCTGTTTATTCAGCTGTGTAATCAATCCTATCATAAATTCACAGCTGTGGAGGGGACTCTGTGCTTTGTTTGTTTGACAGTTTTATGAGCAGGTAACAGGATTAAATGTTTTGAAGAGGTTTTTGAATGCTGTTTATTTTGACAGATTAGTGAGCACTGGAGATGAGGGAGTGTTTTATGAGTTTTTAAGAAGGGCTTTCTTCAGAAACTTTCTTCATCACACTTTCCAAAACAGAGGAGTTTTAATGGCTGATTGTTGTTTTTTGTTATATAACTCCTGAGTTCTGTACATGGTGGATACTAGGTGAGTGCGCATGGAGGAGGCATGGGAGATATGAGGAGATGAGGAGATATGGAGATGCATGGGGCATGGAGGATGCATGAGAGATTTGAGGGGTATGGAGGGGCATGAGAGTAGCTGGGGGATGAGAGGTGAGGGGTAGCGAGCCTAATGGTCATGCAGAGAACTGAGCCAAAGTCCTAGTGAATGGAGGCAGACCTTCTAGCCTGCTGGCCTTGGCATCTACCCGACTCCATTCCCACCTCGGGCTTGCATTGGGAGGCAGCAGCCCCAAATCCAGCCTGTCTTCGACTCTGGCATACTCAAGATTCTGAGTGAATGGGCTGACTTTCAGAATTAAGGAGTTTGACACTGGGAAATGGCCCGTATCACACTTTCCAACTCAAAGGGGAAAACCCAGCTGCTAGCCTTGTGATTCCTTGTACATAGCCCAGGGATACATGGAATAAACAGCACAGGAATTGGCCAGTCAGCCCAACAAGTCTATATTTGTATTTATGCTCCGTGGGGGTCCCCAACATTCCATCTACCCCATTTTAGTCTTTCAGTATATATCTTTATTCCTTTTTCTCTCATATAATCATCTAGTATACTTCTGAAAGCATCTAAGGTATTTGTCAAAACCACTCCCTGTGGTAGCGAGCACCATATTCTAACCTCTCTCTGAGCAAAGAGATTTCTTCTTAATTCCCTGCTGAATTTATTAGTAACTATCTTGTACTTATGGCCGCTAATTTCAGATTTGCCCACATGCAAAAACATTCTTTCTGTATCTACCCTGTCCAACCCATTCATAATTTTAAAGTCCAGCAGCAGGTCAACTTTAAGTTTTCTCTTTTCTAAAGGAAAAGCCCCAACCTGTTTCTGATAGCTGTAATATCTGAGTTTTGAGATAATTTTTCCAGTTGTTCTAAGTCCTTTTTATATTATAGAGACCAGAACTGTGCATCATACTCTAAGTGTAGCCTGACCAGGGTGCTATACAAGTTTAACATAACTTCACTACTTATGAATTAATTAACCCTAGAAATAAATCTGAGGCTTTTGTTCGGCTTTTGATTGCTTTGTTGACCTACGATACTGCTTTTAATGACTTGTTCACCTGTGACCAATTAATGCAAGTAAAAGTCGGTTGCGTGGAGGCAGAGACAGATGAAACTATAATAGGGAATAAGGAAACGGCAGAGGCATTAAAGAAATACTTTGCATCTGTCTTCACAGTAGATGACACAACAAGCACCCTGGAAATAATGGGGAAATTAAGGGCGTGGTGAAAATGAGGAATGAACAAGTCAGTATAAGAAATAATGCTGGAGAAA
This sequence comes from Cetorhinus maximus, assembly GCF_964194155.1. Taxonomy (NCBI): domain Eukaryota; kingdom Metazoa; phylum Chordata; class Chondrichthyes; order Lamniformes; family Cetorhinidae; genus Cetorhinus; species Cetorhinus maximus. The sequence goes on along the minus strand of NC_135881.1, from coordinate 96,314,677 downwards.
TAAATGGGAATAATTGGCAACTAATCCCCTGACAGCCTGGATCATAGAGTAGTAAAAGAGGTAGCTGCAAAAATAGTGAATGCATTGTTTTTTTATCTTTCATAATTCCTTGGAATCTAGAAGAGTTCTCAAAGATTGGAAGGTAATCCCGGTATTTAAGAAAGGAGGATGAGAGAAAGCAGAAAACTATAGGCCAGTTAGTCTAACATCAGTCGTGGGCAAAATGCTAGAATCTATTATTCGGGATATAGTAACAGGACACTTAGAAAATCATAACATGGCTAAGCAGAGCCAACATGGATTTATGAAATGGCAAATAAGTTTTTGAGGATGTAGCTTGTAAGATAGATAAGAGAAAACCATGGATGTAGTATATTTGGATTTTCAACAAGCATTTGATAAGGTGCCTCACAAGAAGTTATTACACAAATTTAGGGGTCATGAGTTGTGGATAACATATTATGTTATAATATGTTATATAAATAGCATGGATTGGTTAATGGGCAGAAACAAAGATTAGGAATAAATGGGACATGTTCAGGCTGATAGGCTGTAACTAGCAGATTACTGCGCAGATCAGTACTTGAGCCCCGGCAATTTACAATCTATATTATGACTTAGATGGAAGGACTGAGTGTAATGTATCCAAGTTAGGTGACAGTAGAAAGTTAGGTGGCAAAGTAAGCAGTGAGGAGGATGCAAAGAGGCTGCAGAAGGATATGGACAGGTTGGGTGAGTGGGCAGATAGAATACAATGTTGTGAAGTGTGATGTTATCTACTTCGGTAGAAAAAATAAAAAAGCAGAATATTTTTTTGAATGGTGAAAGACTGGAAAAATTGTGCATTCATGGGGACCTGGGTATCCTTTTCTATGATTCACAGGAAGGTAACATGTAGGTACAGCAAGCAATTAGGGAGGCAAATGGTATGTTAGCTTTTGTTACAAAGGGAATGTAGTATAAGAGTAATGACATCTCACTACAATTGGAAGCGTGGTATAAAGGGTATAAAGATGGGGAATACTAATGTATGACATAGGTGCTGATGTATCATTGATATCAGTGAGTCATGTTTTAGAATAAATTTTGCTTCGGGCTAAAATAGGTGTCAAAGGCTTTAAGAATGGAGTCATGATGTCATGGTGATGATGTGCTGGGGCCTCAACTTTTTACAATTTATATAAATGACCTGGATGAAGGGACCAAAGGAATAGTTGCTAAATTTAGTGATGACACAAAAATGGGAAGGAAAGTAAATTATAAAGAGGACATAAGGAGGCTACAAAGGAACATAGATACGTTAAGTGAGTGGGCAAAGATCTGGCAAATGGAATATAATGTGGGCTAGTGTGAAATTGTTCATTTTGGCAGGACAAATAAAAAAGAAGCTTATTATCTAAATGGTGAGAGAATTCAGAGCTCTGTGATTCAGAGGGATCTGGGTGTCCTAGTGCATGAATCACAAAAGGCTAGTTTTCAGGTAAAGCAAGTAATTAGGAGAGCTAATAGAATGCTATCATTTATTGTAAGGGAAATGGAATGCAAAAGTAGGGAGGTTATGCTTCAGTTGTACAGGGCACTGGTGAGACCACGTCTGGAGTATTGTGTAAAGTACTGGTCTCCTTATTTAAAGAAAGATGTAAATGCATTGGAAGCAGTTCAGAGAAGGTTTACTAGGCTAATACCAGAAATGGGTGGATTGCCTTATGAGGAAAGGTCGGACAAGTTAGGCTTTTTTCCACTGGAATTTAGAAGAATAAGAGGTGACTTGATTGAAACCTTTAAGGTCCTGAGGGGTCTTGACTGGGTGGATGTGGACAGGATGTTTCTTCTTGTTGGAGAATCTCAAACTAGGGGTCACTGTTTAAAAATAAGGGGTCGCTCATTTAAGTCAGAGATGATGAGAAATGATTTCTCTCAAAGTGCCTTGAGTCTTTGGAACTCTCTTCCTCAAAAGGCGGTAGAAGCAGAGTCCTTGAATATTTTTAAGGCAGAGCTATACAGATTCTTGATTAACAAGGGGGAAAAAGGTTATCAGGGGTAGGCAGGAATGTGGGGTTGAAGCTACAATCAGATCAGCCATGATCTTATAGAATGACAGGCTCGAGGAGCAGAGTGGCCTCTTCCTGCTCCTAATTTGTATGTTCGAATGCATATTACTTTGGATCAAGCAGTCCAGTATCCGAGGCAGGCTAAGCTTAGAATGTTTAATCGGGCTATAATTTGTGGCAATCCCGAGGCTTCACATGACTCCGTATACTGGGTTGGCCCAGGGACAGTGGCCCCACCCATATGAAAGCCCGCCAAACCAACTGAAAGCTATTTTAAGATGCTTGCTTTGTGGTGTAAAAACCCAGCATAGATGCCAAGACTGCCCAGAGGGGGTTGGAATGCTTCCATTGAGGTAAAACTGGACATTTCAAGCATTTCTGCAGATCCAGTACTTTTAATCAAAGTCAAATATCAGAAAGTATTTATGAAACAAATTCCTTCCAAGAAATGGAAAGTCAAGAATAAGACAATCCATCGAGTTCCTTGGGGGCGTAAATAGTCTTCACCCAGACTACTGGTCAGTTACAGTCCAAGTTCAAGGCTTTGATGCTACTTTTAAAATTGATACTGGAGCTGCTGTTAACATATTAGCAGATAACCTGCACTGTCTTCAGACAATGACCCTTCATCCTTCAGACACCAAGTTACAAGGTCCATGCAGCATAGGCCTTCCAATCAAAGTCAGGATTATTGATCCTTTCAGCTACAAGGGGCGACGGATCATTGATTCTCTCTATGTTCTTCACAATCAACGCACATTCCTATTGAGTGGCAATGTTAGCATACTTCTAGGAATCATAGAAAAACCAGATGATGCTCATCATTCGAATGATCCATTGTTTTTCATGCAACAATCTTCATCCTTTTATTGAGAAGCAATGTAAATTCAGCTTTCAGAAGCTGGGAAGATAAGACAATCAACAGTAAGTTCCTTTCTTTCACAGAAACACCATTCATTAGCCCCTGGGTAGAGACTGAAGTTATGAATCTCTCAGTTCTTCACAAAGTAAAGTCCAGAGGTGGTGAATACACAAGGCACTGCAGCAGACGGTGACCATCCCCATGAAGACTTGCTGAACCTGAATTGGCTTTTACGAGAGAGTGATGAGGAAGAGTCCCTTGCAGTAATGAGTGATCTCTTGGAGGTTGAGGTCCAAGAGAATGATTCATTTTTCCTGTTGATGGATGCACCTTATGACGTCTCTGTTGTCTTCTTAGAGAAGTCAGCTGTGCTTTTGGCAGCTGAACAGCATTCAAATCTTAGTTCCACTGAATCTAGCGATGCATTGTCTAGCCTATCTCCTGTTGTCCATGAAGAATCTTCCACAGAGCATGCCTTTCCTGAGTGCAGGTCAGAGTCCATAGAGGATCACACTGGTACCTTCAAAGGGTGAAAGTCAATTTGCACCCATACTTCAGTCCCAGCTGAAAGTCTCCTTCCCGCCAGAGCTGAAGATCAGCACTAAAAGCTGTGGTAGAATCTTGAGCGCTACTGAAGTTGCAGGATCCTGTACAGCAATCTTGTCCTCGAGTTCACTGTCCACAGGAAATTCATCTCATTACAGAAGATGAAGCTGTCTTGTCTCCATATTCTCAGCAATTCTTCCCATTGCCCAGAGTGCAGCAGCCTCACACAGAGAGAAGTGTGGCTCTCTTACCACAGTCTACAGAAAGTAAACAGTCCTCCAGAGATATCATTGGGAAATCATCCCTTCATCTTTTCCTGACAATTCCTCCAGGAAGTTGGTTGTTTTGCCTTTGTCGTCTAAGTTCATTGCAATTTCAGATCTTCAATGCCTTTTCAGTCAACAACACAGAAGTACATGATACAACTTTTACGGTCTTTCCTGAAGTTGAAAATTGTTCCCCTTCCTAAGCTTCTTCCCAAAGTCCTTCAAGGGAGCAACATGCTCCTCAGAGTGCCGTGAGTTTGTCTCTTCTATTCCCAGAGAGTCCAAAGGTCAATTTTCTTCAGTCCTCTCCTTTGGATCAGTCTTTCGTTGGAAATTCTTCATTGTTCTTGCAGTCCAGTCATCCTGAAGCCTACACTCTGCTTCCCAGCAATGCTGCTGAAGGGTTGCCCTATTCTGCTGAAGAGTTGTCCTATTCTGCAGAGGACATTATCCTACCAGATGCAGAACAAAGTTTTCATGTCTCCAACCTTTCATCCTTCAGAGCTGAGAATACTGAGAAAAAGTTTCCCCTAGCGGGGGAATATAGATCACAGGGTCACGGTCTCAGAATAAGGATCAGCCATTTAGGATTGAGATGATGAGAAATTTCTTCACTCAAAGAGTTGTGAATCTTTGAAATTTGCTACCCTAGAGAACTATGGATGTTCAGTTTTTGAATACATTCAAGACAGAGGTTGATAGATTGTTGGGTGCTAAGGGAATATAAGAGATACAGGAATATTACAGGAAGGTGGATTTGAGGTAGAGTGTCTGCCATGATCTTATTGAATCGTGAAGCAGGCTTGAAGGGCCAAGTGGTCTACTCCTGCTCCTGGTTCTTATGCTCTTATGTGTCTCTGGTTCTCTTTGCTCTTCTATCTCATTCAGTTTCTTATTTTCAAAGGTGTCACTGTTAGCTATAGCAACCCCCTACCACCCCATCCCATTTGGTGCCATCTATAAATCTTGGTATTCAGTCCAAATAATTAATGTAAATTATGAATAACAGTAGTTCAAACACTGATCCTTGTAGAACACACTGCATTCAACCTTCCTTCAACCTGAATAACTACTCTTTATCTTATCTCACTGCCTTCTATTTTTTTGCCAATTTAATATCTATTTAGCTATTTTCCCTTTGACTCTACATGCCCCAAACCGTTTGTTATGAGCCTACGACACGGTATCTTATCAAATGTCTTTTTAAAACCCAAGTATGTGACATCTACTACATACCTTTGTCCGCATCTTTCCATTACCTCTTCAAAGAACTCTATCAAATTAGTTAAACATGACTTAATCTTTCAGAATTCCTGTTGTCTATTTTTATTGTATTTTCTTTCTCTAGGTGCTCGATTATTTCTTGTTTTAGCATAGATTTCAGTATTTACTTATCACTAACATTAAACTGATTTATCTGTAGATGTTGTCTTTCGTTCTGTCATTTTTATATATGGGCTCAAGGGGTCGAGTGGCCTGCTCCTGCTCTTAATTCATATGTACCCCAAGAGGCCTGCTGCTGTGTGCCTGGCCTCCTGCATCAAATGAGATGGAGTTTATGCAAAGAGTTAGCATCAGCCTGAAGTTCTGCAAAACAACCAAGACAAGGCAAACATACAGCAAAACGAAGATTTGGATAACTCTAGCCTTTATAGTTCCCTTTTAAAAGACTACTTCTGTCTGCATCTGCATTATCAAGTCTCAACAGAAATGCCTGTTGCGCTCTTGACTGCAGTGATGGAATTTAGGACAGGTGAGATTATCCCATCCTAAACACATTACATGCATCATTGTATCATTAGAGGTCAGACACATTTTACTATGGTCAATACACCTGCAGAGAATTTCGCATTGCTAAAAGTGGATGGATTCCCAGTAGGATCTGATTTCCCACTTTAGTATTTAACTCCAAAAAACAAGAACAGGGAACCAAAAGCACTTACTATATTTTAATCATTCATGTGTCTCGAGCAGTTGTTGATTACAGGTGGAGACTTGCAAGTTACTCTGCACTGGGCAATGAGTGCTTCTGCACTGTTTTGTGAAAATGAAAAGGAAAAATGGGTTTGAGCTCAGGCTAGCTGGTGAGCCTGGTTGCTATTAATCATTATACAGAATAGAGTGAAATAACAAAGGGGTATAAAATAGATGCTGCTTCTGTCTGGGCTGTGCTAAGATACGGATCAGAAAACAACAATCCTCAATCCCACATCGTAACGCGAGCAAGTATTGTCTTGTTGGTCAATGCAAATGGGGTACCCCATCCTTCACCAAGTCCTGGTTACCCCTTCCTCACTGATCTATATTAGTTTCTGAGCTGCCAATGTTTCAAATTTAAAATTCTCATAGCTGTACTTAAATCCCTTCATGGCTTCACTTTTTCATATATTCTGTAATCTCCTCTCACCCTACAACCCCATCCCAATTTTCCAAACTCTAAATTCCTCTAACTCTGGCTTCTTGTGCATCCGCACCACACTGCCACATCAGCACCGCCTCCCCACCACTGCACCACCAATTTTGCATCAAATTCAGTAGTGGTGATTTCAGTTGCCTTAGCCCTACACTTGGAATTCACCCCCTTAAGGTAAAGTGGCTTTGCTGGTAGCACTCTTATCTCTGACTCAGAAGGCTGTGGATTCAAGTTCCACTCTAGAGACTTGAACACAAAAGTCTAGGCTGACACTCCAGTGCAGTACTGAGGGAGTGCTGCACTGTTGTGAAATGCCATCTTTCAGGTAAGAATTTAAACCAAGGCCTGTCAGGTCTCTTGGAAAGACATAGAAGATTCCATGGCACTACTTCAAAGAAGAACTGAGGAGTTATCACTGGTAACTTGGCCAATATTTATCCTTTAATCAACATTGCTATAAACAGGCTATTTGGTCATTATCATGTTTGTAGGACCTTGCTGTGTTCAAATTAGCTGCCACATTTGCTACATTACAGCACTGACTACACTGAAAAGAATGATTTAATTTGACGTAAAGCACATCGGGACATCCACAGGTAGTGAAAAGCACTTAATAAATGGAACTGTTTTTTCCCTAAATCCCTTTATATCTCAGTCTCCCTCTCCTCCTTTAAGACCCTCCTTAAAATTAACATTTTAATTACATTTTTAGTCAATCCCTTCTAAGATCTGCCTCTTTGTCTTGGCATTTTCTTTTTTTGATTTCATCCCTTTGAAGCATGTGGGATGTTTTTTTCTATAAATCCAAGTTGTTGCCAGGGAGGTGTGCATTGAACCAAAGCATCAGAAAAACAAAAAAAGTCAGCAGGGTGTGGGCTAAATGGTGTGTGGCGTATCAATAGTTCAGAATGCTCAGAAGTCTGGCATTGTGTGTAAGATTGTTTTTGGAATGGATGATTTTGTGATTTTCTGTGTTTGTTTTGTGATAAATTTTATTTTAGGGTGGTAGTAGTGAGCTGCCTAAGGGCAAGGTCCTCTGCTCATTTTTCTACACCTCCCAATATTGCTCTTTTCCTCTTCAGTTGCTTACAGGAGCCTTCAACTTTCAATTTCAAGTTGCTTACATAATCCTCTTTTTCCCTCTTTGTCCACATCCCTCTAATCTTCCTTCAATGCCTCCTTCAGCAAGTTTCCATGCCTGAGAATGTGACCAATCTAACCTTGCTGCCTTTTCTTGATATTCTCTAACAACCTTTCGTCCTCCACCATCCTGAGAACTTCCTCATTGCTCTTGTGTTCTCTCCAACTGACCCGTCCCATCCTTCTCCAGAATCACATTTCACAAATCTTTACTCTTTGGACATCTGTTTTTCTGAAGATCCACATTTCAGCCCTCTATAGCAAGACACTCCAAATCACAGTCTTGATAATTCTTTTAAGATCTCTACTCATCCCTATGCTGAGCAACTCTTTATGTTTGGAGAATACATTTTCTTTGCCATTGTGATTCTATCTCTGATTTCTTTATGGCAATAACCATTTTCTGACAAGATGCTGCCCAGGTACTTAAATTGGGATACTTGTCCCAGCTGTTGATTATTTATCTTGACCTCTACTCTCCCAACATTATTTCTTCCAATCTTCATAATCTTTTGTCTTTTTAAAATTAATTTTCATTCCCTAAGCTTTGACCACTTTATTCATTCTATCCATTAGTATCTAGGTCGTCTGTTGTGCTAGCCACTAGGGCCTGGTCATCTTCAAATCTCATACCTTCACCAATTGACCTCCTACCTTGGCACCTCACTTTATTTCAACTTTTAGGGGTTTGTAGTTTTGATGAGGGAGAAAGTTAAATTGTATAGAGAGATTTTGCATAACATCTCGTGAATGATGAAATATCACCATAGGCAGAAAATAACCATTTAGAAAGTGAAAAATATGGAGACTTAAATACTTAACAAATGAAGGGAAAGAAAATCAACAGACTCAACATGGATGACAGACCGTGTTCCTAACAATCAAAAAATATTACTACATAAATATTTTGGAATACAGTTCTTTTACCTCTGCACCTTTATTGGCAATTTAATCCGTTTTGTATATGTAAAAATCAGGTCTGTTATCTTCACTGAAGTTAGTTGCTTTTAAATTATGAAGTGTTCCATATGGAGTTTGGAATTGCACTATCATGATAGAGGAAGGTAGAAAAAAGTTGATGGATACAAATTTGATCTGCCACCTCAGAATTACTGGTCACAAAAATGTTGCTTTGGAGAGGGATATTAGATCGGAAGAACAAAATGAGGAACCTGAGCAGAGCCAAGAAAATGCAAGAGGCAGCAAACATTGGTAGGAATTGTTTATAAGGACACTAAACAGTAGTGGTAGTGTGGAGTACGGTATTCATTCAGGAAATTAGAGAAGTATGTAGCATGAGTAATACCGTAATCATGGGTGACTTCAATCTGCATAAAGACTGGGTAAAGGTAATGAGCACTAATGCTGTGGAAGACAAGAGTCCTGGGCTGGAAGCATACAGAACTGTGTGCATGGCAGATGTTTAGATATGGCACCTGGAGTGAGAAAACAGTGAGGTAATGGCATGCCAGGTGATTCAGAGGCCGCCTGCCAGTGAGGCAGCGTGTTTCCTGTGGCTGCATAATTAATGAGGTGGGAAGCAGATGAAACAATGCAAAATCCCGCCATTGCAGCCGGCAGGTAAAACATCTTTGAGCAACAGGTGAAGCTAGCTGTTTCGCGCTGCTACTATGCAGTAGCAACACGAGTGATATTTGCCACTAACAGGATGCTACCATCAAACCAAAAAGACGTTCTGCCTATCACGCAAATGAGTAATGTGGTATATGAATTTCAGTGCCAGTGTGATGCTAGGTATGTAGGCTGTACGTCTCAAAGACTGGTGGATCGCATCAAACAGCATGTCCCAGCCGCTGTACGCATATGCAAGGTACAGACTGTACCCAACCAGCTGGTGCTTGCAAAACTGAAAGCACAGTATCCAACATTAGATGTGATTCTGCAATTGGACAACATTCACTAAATAATCCTCAGTGAGTATTGCTGAAAAAAAGAGACGTGTCGAAGCTTTTCATCTTGCACTCTTCAGGACACTTCAC